>NC_064260.1:12962329-14327244 GCF_003254725.2 Canis lupus dingo | reverse complement strand
GTTGAATTTATAATCGTATTATCCAGGAGGAGGGGAAATAGTTCTAAGATGGATTAAGGTAAACCCCACAAAGAGAATAGTAGATAGTGATGGGGCTCTGATGAGAGAGAACTCCTATTCAGTTAGAGACTAGGGCAGGTGTTAGAAAAGCAGAGAACACAACTGAGGGCAGGGGAGGGGGAGTCTGAGTATCCCATCAAGGGAACAGCAGGAACAAGATCTAGAGTGGAGGGAAAAGAGAGCTGGCATTTGGGATCAGGGAATGGTCAAGTGTGTGTAGAGATTAGCACATACGTGGCGTGGCGGTGGGGGAAGCTGGGGAAGGTAGGTAGGAATTTTGTTCTTTTTCCCCTTTATTCCATATTTTGGTACTGTTGGAAGTTACTTACTGTTACTCTGTGTCCATACGTGCATACAAGTATAAAAGACATCTATCTGTCTATCTCTATATATCCATACTCCTGCTAGGTGACGAGGCTTCTTTTATATCCTAACCTCTGATTGTGATGTTTTAGCCATTGATTCTCAGTGCCTAGATCTACTGATTCATTGGGTTTAGAGAAATGGCGACATTGTAAAACTATTATTTCCTTTCCATTTCAATGATTAGTTGGATTACACCTGAAAGGAGATGGTTTCCCATGGCAGGATGTTCTTTAGAGAAAGGTAGTGCTAACATCCTGTTCAGTTCTGGGATGCTCAAACCCTCTGAAGCCTGACCCCCTAGCAGTCCTCTACAAAGCCCAAGCTGGTCCCGGAGATACTGGACCACTTGTTCTGGCATTAGATGCTTGTAGACCCAGAATCAAAGGGCCCTACCCATCCCGGTGCCCCACTCTCCATGGAGTGGAATGGCTGTTTCTGTTCATATGGCAGACTAGATAGTCTGAGTGATCTTCCAGTTGAAAAACACCAAAATGCTAGGTAAGTGTTTTAAAAATGTATTATTAAGCTTCTCTAAAATCTACAGAGGTCAAAAAAAAAAAAAAAAAAGGGAAGGAAAGCAGGAACCTTATAATAACAAAGGTGGCTTCTGCACAGAGGGTTTCTGCTGAAGTGTGGAGACCATGAGCTTCCTCTTTGATAGCTTCAGAGAGCTGGGGGGATAGGGGATAAGACTAGGCCAGGCCCGAGGGGGAAGTTTATTAGGAGACCATTCTGTGTAAGGATGGGGATCCAACAGGCTGAGGGTTGGATCTGAGGGTAAGTACGAACAAGAAATAAACCTGATGTGCTGCAGAGGACAGCAAGGAGACTTGACTACTGTAACCTTGACACCAGATGGAAGGGGATAAAAAAAATCTCCCCTGAGAATTTGCAGTGACAAGCTGGCTCTCTTAGTTGTGGTCCAAATTTATGTAACCTGTGTGGTTAAAAAAAAAAAAAAAACTCAAACAGATCATTAAATTTAGAATGGTTCTCAGTTCACAGTGCCCCCAGGGCAATGGCACAATCAAACACCAACCTTTTCTGGAGGAAAGCAACCTCAGCAACAGCTTCATAGACTTTTTACAGAGAATTTCTTCACTTCCAAGTGAGCGAGTAGTTTCAGATCAAAAAATTTAAAGTTGAGGAGGGCAGGAATGAGGCACACGGCTGAGAACCAGTTGAAAAAAGATAACAGAAACCGACTCTAAAGATGTTAGATGTCAGAATTATCAGAGCCTAACAACAAAAACGGACATATTTAGTGTGTTTAAAGAAAAACTTAAAAATATGATTGGAAAAGGCTGTTAAGGAATGTCCAAGTAAATTTGAAGAAATAAAAAGTTTTTGGGGCTGCTGGGTGGCTCAGTCGGTTAAGCATCTGCCTTCAGCTCAGTTCATGATCCCAGGGTCCTGAGATTGAGCCCCGTGTTGGGTTCCCTGCTCGGTGGGGAACCTGCTTCTCCCTCTCCCTTGCTGCTGCCCCTGCTTGTACTTGCTCTCTCTCTGTCAAATAAATAAATAAAATCTTTTAAAAAAATCCTTAAAAAAAATAATGGTTTAAATATCAGATTTTAGGTGAAGCCAAAAAGGGAAGTAGTGAACTAGAAAATAATTTTTTTAAAAGATTTTATTAATTTACTCATGAGAGTCACAGAGAGAGAGAAAGAGAGAGGGGCAAAGACACAGGCAGAGGGAGAAGCAGGCTCCATGCAGGGAGCCTGACACAGGACTCGATCCTGGGACTCCAGGATCACGCCCTGGGCTGCAGGTGGCGCTAAACCGCTGAGCCACCCTGGCTGCCCTAGAAAATAATTTGAAATAAATTATCCCTAATGCATATCAGAAGGACAAAGACCAAAAAAAAAAAAAAAAAAAAAAAAGAGAGAGAGAGAGAGAGAGGTAGGACTTGGAGAGAGAGAATCTAGCAGTTCCTCTAGCCAGAATTCTAGGAGACATGTCAATGAGAGCAACATTCAAAGAGACAATGGTTGAGAATTTTCCAAGTCTGGTGGAAGCAAGCAATCCTTGTATTCAGGAAGCCCAAGAAATCTCCACTAGCACAGATAAACAGAAATTTACCAAGCTACATAGAACGGTACAAAGAAGAGAGCTTTAAATTAGCTATATTGAAAAGGAACAGCAATTAGAGAAGCTAAATGCTTAACAGCAAAAATGGAGGCCAGAGACCATGGTATAATAGCTTAAATTTATTAATAGAAAATTCAAACTAGGATTCTATTCTCAGAATGTTTCTCAAGGGGCGTGTGGGTGGCTCAGTTGGTTAAGCATCTGACCCTTGGTTTTGGCTCAGGTCATGGTCTCAGACCTAAGATTAAGCCCCGTATTGGGCTCCTCACTCAGTGAGGAGGCTCCTTGAGATTCTCTTCCTCTTCCCTTGTTAGGGATTGCATTGTATTGCATCTCTAAATGGCTCTGGGTAGTATGAACATTTTAACAATATTCATTCTTCTAATCCATGGACATGGACTATCTTTCCATTTATTTGTGTCTTCAATATCTTTCATCATTGTCTTATAGTTTTCAGAGTACAGGTCTTTCACTTCCTTGGTTAACCAATATATTCCTAGATATTTTATCCTTTTTGATGGAATTGTAAATGGGATTGTGTCTTTCTCTGTTAGTTTTTACTGTATAAAATGCAACTGATTTTTGTATCCTGTGATTTTGCTGAATTAATTTATTCTAATGTCTTTTTTTGGGGGAGGGAGTCTTCAGGGTTTTCTATATATGGCATGTTATCTTTAAATAATATTTTACTTTTTTTAAGTTCCATTTTGTTAGCAATTTGGATTTTTTTTTTGATGCCTTTTAATCTTGTCTATTGCTGTGGGTAAGACCTCCAGTACAATGTTGAATAACAGTAGTAAGAATAGATATCCTTGTTTTGTTCTTAATCTTAGAGAAAAAGCTCTCAGCTCTTCCTTGTTAAATATGATGTTAGCCATGAGCTTGTTGTATGAACCCTTTGACGTGGTGAGGTGTATTTCTTCTGTGCCCACTTTTTTGAGAGTTTTTTTCATGAATGGATGTTGAATACTGTCAAGTATTTTTTCTGCATCTATTGGGATGAACACAAGATTTTTAGCTTTGATATTGTTAGTGTGGTATATCACATTGATCAATTTCTTGGATACTGAGACTATTCTTATCTCCCTGGAATAAATGTTGTTTGATTTTGGTGAATGATCTCTTAATGTATCGTTGAATTCAGTTTGTTAATTTTTTTTGAGTACTTTTGCATCTATATTCATCAGGGATACTGGCCTGTGATTTTCTTTCTTTCCTTTTTTCAGGATCTTTGTCTGGATTTGGTATCAGGGTAATGTTGGCCTCGTAGAAGGAATTTGGAAGCATTCCTTCAACTTTTGGGGAATAGTTTTAGGAAGACAGATATTAATTCTTTTCTAAATGTTTCATAGAATTCCCCTCTGGGCACCTGGATGGCTCAGAGGTTGAGCATCTACCCTCAGAGCATGATCCCAGAGTCTCAGGATCGAGTCCTGTGTTGGGTTCCCTGCATGGAGCCTGCTTCTCCCTTTGCCTGTGTCTTTATCTCTCTGTGTCTCTCATACATAAATAAATAAAATCTTAAAAAAAAAAAGAAAAAAATAATTCCCCTCTGAAACTGTCTGGTCTGGGACTAATGCATGTTGGGAGGTCTTTGATTACAGATTCAATTTCATTGGTAGTAAGTGGTCTGTTTATATTTTATATTCCTTTTTTTTTTATATATTTTATATTCCTGATTCAGTCTTGGAAGGTTATTGCTCCTAAGAATTTATCAATTTCTTCTAGATTTTTTGTTGGTGTCTAAGTGTTTGTAGTGGTGTCTGATAATCCTTTGTACTTCACTGATGTCAGTTGTAACTTCTTTTTTCCCCATCTGCTTTTGAGCTTTCTCTTATTAACTTGAGGAATGTGGTAAAAGGTTTATCAATTTTGTTTCAAAGAATCAGTTCTTGGCTCACTGGTCTCTTCTACTTTAAGTCTTTATTTTATTTATTTCTGCCCTAATCTTTATTTCCTTTTATATTTGGGCTTTGTTCTTTTTCTAGTTCCATTAGGTGTAAGGTTGGCTTGTTTGAGATTTCTTTTTCTTGAGGTAAACTCTTAGAACTGCTTTTCCTGCATGCCCAAGATTTTGGAATGTTGTGTTTTTATTTTCATTTGTCTCCAGGTATTTGATTTTCTGTTTGATTTATTCATTGACCCATTGGATGTTTAGCAGTATGTTGTTTACTCTCCATGTGTTTGTGTTTTTTCTAATTTTTTTTTTGTAATTTTTAGTTTCATACCCTTATGAAAAGATGCTTGATGAGATTTCAGTCTTCTTAAATTTATTGAGACTTGTTGTGTGGCCTACTATGTGATCTGTACTAGGTGCACTTGTAGAGAATGTGTTTTTTGCTGTTTTTGGATTGAATGTTCTGTATATGTCTGTTAGGTCCATCTGGTCTAATGTGTCATTCAAAGCCACTGCTTCCATGTTGATTGTTCTGACTGGACGATCTATTCATTGATGGAAATGGGGTGTTAAAGCCCCCTACTATTATTGTATTACTGCCAGTTTCTCCCTTTATGAATATTTGCTTTGTACATTTCGGTGATCCTACGTTTGGGTGCATAGATGTTTATAATCATTATATTCTTTTGTTGGATGGATCCCTTTATCATTCTCTATTGGCCTTTTTTATCTTTGATTAATACCTGTTTTCATGTGTATTTTGCCTGATAAGTATTGTTTTTTCCCCCTATTTCCATTTGCATATGGAATATATTTTTCTATTGCTTTGCTTTCCATTCATTTGTGTGTCTTCAGGTCTGGTGTGAGTCTCTTAGAGGCAGGATATAGACTTTTTAAAATTTAAGTCCAGTCACTCTATCTTTTAATTGGAACAGTTAGTCCATTTACATTTAAAGTAATTATCGATAGTTACAAATTTATTGCCAATTTGTTTAATTGTTTTTTCCAGTGTTTTTTTTTCTGTTCCTTTCATTTTTTGTATCTTGACTTCCTTTAGTGTTATGCTTGGACTCCTTTCATTTTATTATCTTTTGGTATTATTTGAGGTTTTTGGTTTGTGGCTACCATGAAGTTCATATGATAACATTTTATGTAGCTAGCAGTCTATTTTAAGTTGATACTTGCTTAAGTTGAAACATATTCTAAAAGTACACTTTTTACCTCCCCACCCACATTTTATATATTTGATGCCCTATTTAAAATTTTTAATATTGTGTATCCTTTAATTAGCATAGATATAATTTGTTTTACTGTTTGTCTTTTTTTTTTTTTTTTTAAAGATTTTATTTATTCATGAGAGACACAGAGAGGCAGAGACAGCCAGAGGGAGAAGCAGGCTCCCTGCAGGTAGCCTGATGTGGGACACAAACCCAGGAACCCAGGATCATGATCTGAACCAAAGGCAGATGCTCAACTACTGAAACACCCAGGAGCCCCTACTGTTTGTCTTTTAACCTTCATACTACCTTTATTTGTGATCAATCTACTACTTTTACTGTATGATTGCTTTTAATAAGGAAACTTTTCCTGCTTAATCTTCTAGTCAGTCATGGTTTCTTCTTTTTTCTTTTTTAAGATTTATTTATTCATTTATGAGAGAGAGAGAGAGAGAAAGAGAGAGAGAGAGAGAGGCAGAGACACAGGCAGAGGGAGAAGCTCCATGCCGGGAGCCCGATGCGGGACTCCATCCGGGGACTCCAGGATCGTCCCCTGGGCCAAAGGCAGGCGCCAAACCGCTGAGCCACCCAGGAATCCCCGATTTCTTCTTTTTTCTTAGAGTCCTTTTTGAACATTTCTTGTAACTAGTTAGTGGTGATGAACTCCTTTAACTTTTGTTTGGGAAACTCTTTATCTGTTCTTCAGTTCTGAATGATAACCCTCACAGGTAGAGTTCTCTATGATTCCTGGACCTGGATGTCTTTTTTCTTCCCCAGATAGGGGAAGTTTCAGCTGTTACTTTTTCCAATAAGTTTCCTGCCTTGTTCTCACTCTTTTCCTTCTGGCATCCCCATAATGTGAATGTTAGTATGCTTAATGTTGTCACAGAGGTCCCTTTAACTTACCCTCATTTTAAAAAATCTTTTTTTCTTTTTGTTGTTCGGTTTGGATGATTTCTACTACCCTGTCTTTCAGATAGCTGATCCATTCTTCTACATCCTCTGATGTGCTGGTTCTCTCTAGTGTAGTTTTCATTTCAGTTATTTTTCAGCATATTTCTTCTTTCTTATATTTTCTATGTTTGCTGAAGTTCTCACTGAGTTTGTCTATTCTTTTCCCAAGTCCAATGAGTATCTTTATGACCATTACTTTGAACTCTTTATTTGGTAGATTGCTTATCTCTGTTTCACTTAGTTCTTTTTCTGAGGTTTTGTCTTGTTCTTTCATTTGGAACCTATTCCTCTGTCTCCTCATTTTGTTTCTGTTTCTATATATTCAGTAGTTTACCTGTCTCTTCCCTTCTTAAAGGTAAAGGCCTTATGGAGGAGGCATCCTGTGGGGTTTACTGGCAAAATCCTCTCCTCATCAGAACCAGGTGCTCCAGGGGTATCTCCTCTATGTGGATCATGCAGCCTCCTGTTGTGACTGGGCTGTGACTGCTGTGGGTACATTGGTGGGGGGGGGGTTGGTCCCAGTGTGGCTGACTGTGAGGCCCGGCTGTGACTCTTTCAGGCATGCTGATGGGTGGACTGCAAGTCACTTGGGAGGGGCACACCAGTCCTGGGTGAGTCTGCCTGACTTGGAGAGTGTTAGATGGTGTCTCTCATCATTAGGGCAGCTAAACTGAAGGCAAGAAAGATCATGCCTGTTAACCCTTTTGTTCCTAGAAAAAGTTCTTACAGATTCTTGCCCCTCTGGCATGCCCTAAAATTAAGTAAATTCAATATGTCTCCTTCATATATGGCCCAGATGCTTTTTAAATTGCTGCCTTTGTGCTGGGTCCCTGATAGTGTATGCTGGGCCTTTAAAAGTAAAGTCTTGGGTTTCTTTAGCTCCCCTGGCTCTTCTGGAGTCAAGGTGTTCTGATTTCCAAAGCTAGACATTATGGGGGCTCATCTTGATGCAGATCCCCAGGATCAGGAGTGCCCTATATGTGGCTTAGATCCCTTGCTCCTCAGGGAGGACTTTCATGCCTGTGATATTCCTCTTGATTGTGGGTTGCTGCACCAGTTGTATCTCTGCCTCTCCTATGATTCTTGATGGCTTTTTTTTTTTTTAATCTTTAGCTGTGGAAGAGCTGTTCTGGTAGTCTTCAGGTCATTCTCAGTGAGTTGCCCTATAAGTAGTTGGAGACTTGGTTTGTCTGTGGGAGGAGGTATGCTCAAGATCTTTCTACTCCTTCATTTTCCCCTCTTTCTGTGGAGTTCCTTCTAGGCAGCATAGAGTTGAGTCTTGTTTTTTTAATCCATTCTGCCACTCTGTCTTTTCATTAGAGAATTCAGTCCATCTACATTTCAACTAATTATCAATAGGTGGTATGGATTTACTATTGCCATTTTATTAATTGAGTCCTTGTTTTGGTTCTTTCTTTCTCTCTTTGTGATGTGATCATTATCTGTGTAGTGTGCTTAGATTCCTTTCTCTTTTTCTTGTGAATCTACTGTAGGTTTTTGCTTTGTATTTAATATGATGTTTACATAAAAACATCTTATATTTACAATAGTCTATTTTAATTTGATAACTTAGTAGTCATACAAAAGCTCTACATTTTTACTTTCTACCTAATTCCCACATTTTATGTTTTTGAAATCACAAACTACATCTTTTTATTTTGTATATCCACTGATAAATTAATTATTTTTAATACTTTTGTTAGTGTTTATACTGGAGTTAAAAATAACTTATCCAACTACCTTTACAACATTAGCATATTCTGCATTTATCTATACATTTTCCTGTACCAGTGATTTTTATACTTTCATATGTTTTCCTGTTACTGATTAGTATCCTTTGGTTTCAGCTTTAAGTATTCCCTTTACCATTTCTCAAGCCAATTGGGTGCTAATGAAATCCTTCATCTTTTACTTGTCTCTAAAATTCTTTGTGTCTTCCTCAATTTCAAAGAATAACTTTGCTAAGCGGAATATTCTTGGTTGGCAGTTTTTTTCTTTAAGCACTTGGACTATATCATCCCACTCCCTTCTGGCCTGTAAGATTTGTGATGAAAAATATGCTGATAGGGTTACTCTTGTGTGGTATAATTTGTTTTGTTTTGTTTTGATTTTTTTTTTTTACTGCTTTTAAGATTCCCCCCATCTTTAACTTTTGATCATTTAACGTATATTCGTTGCATGTATTTAATTTATTTATTTAGATTTTATTTTTAAGGAAAAATAAAAATTTTTATTTTTTATATGTGTGGGGCTTGGACTCACAACTCCAAAATCAAGAGTTATATGCTCCACCAACTGAGCCAGCCAGGTGCCCCTTAGGTTGGGTCTTTTTAGATGAATCTTATATAGATACTCTTTGGGCTTGGATCTGGATGTCTCTTTTTTCCCCCAAGAAGGGGAAGATTTCAGCCATTATTTCTTTGAATAATCATTCTGCATCTTTCTCAATTCTTTTTTCTGGGATTTCCATAATATGGATATTGGTCTTCTTCATGGTATCCCAAAAGTCCCTTAAATGATCCTCCTTCTTTTTCATTTTTTCTTTTTGGTCCTCTGCTTGAATGAATTTTACTACCATCTTTTTGAATTCACTGATCCATTCTTTTGTTTGAGGTGTTCTGCTGTTTAAAACCACTATTGAACTTTTCAGTTCAGTTGTTGCATTCTTCAGCTCTTTGATTTCTGTTTGGTGCTTTTATTTTTTTAATTTATTTTTTTAAAAAAATTATTTATTCATGAGAGAGACATAGAGTCAGAGACACAGGCAGAGGGAGAAGCAGGCTCCATGCAGGGAGCCCGATGTGGGACTCGATGCCAGGTCTCCAGGATCCCACCCCGGGCTGAAGGCAGCGCTAAACTGCTGAGCCACTGGGGCTTCCCTGTTTGGTGCTTTTAAAAAGTTTTCTTTGTTGAAATTTATGTTTTATTCATGGATAGATTTTGGTGAGAATTTTTATGACCATTACTTTGAACTCTTTGTCAGGTAAATCACTTTTCTTCATTTTATTAAGATCTCTTACAGCAGTTTTATCTTGTTCTTTTGTTTGGGACATATTCTTCTTTACCTTCATTTCTTTGGACTTTAAGTGTTGGTTTCTGTGCATTAGATACAACAGCCACCTCTTGTATAGTGGTCTTGTATAGGAGATAGACTTCATCAAGGAGCCTAGCTCCTGAGTGTCTCTCAAATCTTTGTGATTGTCCAAGCTGCCTTCCTTCTTCTCAGTGGCTCCTACTAGTTGAGGGTGTGCCAAGACCTACCTGTGTCCTAAGGATGGGCGGCTCACGGTTAGCATCTAGATTCAGGCTACTTGGGAAGCTGACTGAACCTTTAGGCAGCCCCTGGAAGAATATGTAGGTAGGCCTCTTCCAGAGAAAAATTGGGAGATAGGCTTTATTTTTTTATTTATTTTTTATTTTTTTATTTTTTTTTATTTTTTTTATTTGCTCCCTTTGCACTGGGCCTGGGCCTATATCTGTGGGAAGGTGCTCCTGAGCCTGTTAAGAACTTCTTGCTTGTTATAGTCCTTTGGGACTCCTGAATGCAAGCCCATTGTCTCTTAGGGCCAGGTGACTCAGGAGGGTGCTTTTCAGGTGGCAGCAGCAAACATGGAGGCACCAGATCTGTATACAAACTCCTTCCAGGGAGCTACTGGTACTTGGAATGGGCTATGAAAGGGCAGGGGGGCTGTCCAGACCTCCCTGGTCTCAGCAGAGAATCACAGCCCCCAGATGTATCCTAAGCTAGAAGACTGGTGCTTAGGCAGCAGCTGTTGAAGTATGCAAATAGATCCATTTCAGGAAAAGGCTGGGAGGTAGATATTTCTGCCTGCCCTCTCTTCCCTGAGCCCCTGGGGGATAGCCATGGCAAGTGCTTATGTGTTATTATCTGCTTCTTTGCTTATGCTAGTCTTGGGAGTCATGGGGTTGCAAGCGTTCTTGGCTTTTGAAGTAGGTGTTTTGGGGCCCTGTCCTCAAGTTGGGGCTGTCAATGTAGAGTCAAAGCACTTTTCTCATCAGGGAGAAGCTGGGATCGCGTGGCACTGTGCTGAAGTGGGGTTTATGACTCAGCCTTTCCTACCCATTTGATCTGCCCAGTGTGCAGGTATTGCTCAGGTCATTTCTGGATTTCTTTCAGAACATTTATAGAGAATATTTCCATGTGTAGCTGTTCATTCTGTGTGTCCATGGGAGGAGGGGAGCTCAGGAGCCTCCCTTGTTGCCATCTATGAAGACTGCCTGCAATGATGTTTACTTCTGTTCCATCTTTCAAATCGTGTGTAGGTACATCCCCTGGAAAAACTTAATTCACTTTCAGCTGCAAGAGAATCTGACCTATGAAGCTTTTATCTTTCCAGGCTTTGCTGGATTAGAAGGCAACTAGAAAGAGGTTTGGCATGGATGAGAAATGCCAATTTCCCAAATCCCCCACAACTTATGGGTCAAAGAAGAAAAAAAATCATACTGTGAATTTGAAATTATTTAGTCTTGAACAATAGAATATATCAAAACTTGTGAGGTGCAGTTAAAAAGACACTCAGAAATTGACAGCTTCAGATTTTGTCAGAAAAGATCAACATTAATGATCTAAGAGTACAACTTGAAAAATTTAATAAACTAGCATATTCTAGCCAAAGAAATATAGCCATTTAGAAATAACAGCAGAAATTATTGACATAGTAAATAAAGATCCAACAGAGAAGATAAATGAATCCAAGAATTGATTCACAACAATAAAATAGACTTCAGGCAAAATTCTCCCATACAAGGGGAAAAAAGGAGATACAAATAGGAATGAAAAGAGAAATAGAACTATAGATTCTGTAGACATTATGATAGTAAAAGGATATTTTGAAAAACTTTTTGTCCATACACTGGAAGACTTAGTTTAAATCATTATATTCATAGAAAAATAGAATTTACTTAACTGACCCAAAAATAAATAGAAAAAAGTTTTATGTTCCTTAAATAAGTTGGAATCAGTTATTCACATGATCCCTTTAAGAAAACCTCAACTTCAGAAGGTTTTATAGGTGACTTTCTTCAAACTTTCAAAGACTAGATCTAATTATAAGTAAACCCTTTCACTTATTTCAACTTATTTCAGCAAGAACCGAGTTTTTTAAATATAACTATCCCTATTTTTAAATGTTGGCAACCATTGAAACATTTTTGTTGGTACAGGCAAAACAAAATATGTCTGTAAGCTGGTTTTGGCCCATAGTCTGCCACTTTGCAACCCTTGATCTAAATTTTACAAAGAAGAGCTGATCCAAGTCATAGTGCAATTAAATTGGACAATTTGGGTCTAACAGAGAAAACTTGCTGACAGAATCATGAGACACTCACATGTGTTTCCAGAGCTGGTTGTGGAAATGGTCTCTGAAGACTAAAAATCACAGTTGACTATAGTGTTCCTAATATAGTGTTCTTAGTAACGCTGGTGTACACGCCTGCTTGGAGGAAGAGGGATGGACAAGATGACATTTCGGGGTTGTTTTATGAACACTTTTAATCTTTCTAATAAATGCAGTTTTCTTATTGCTGCTTGTCTATATTTCCATCTGATCCCAATAATAAACATAGTGACTTGATACTTATTGTAGACACTCTGGCTTCAGGGAAAAGAAGACCCAAAACACCATTATTATTTAGGTCTAATTTAGAGCCCAGAGTCTTCTAGTCCGTCTAATTACTTTCATTTCTTTTATTAGCAGAGATGATCTAATATAGTGATTAATATCATGGACTTTAGAGCCAGACTTTAGTTCAAATCCTGCCTCTACCACTTCGTACCTATGTGATCTCTCCATACCTTAATTTCCTCACAAGTAAAATAGTAAGACAGACAGGATCTCTGTTTTTAGAGCATTCACATTTTAGTTGTGGGAGACGATTTGAAAAGACACAGTGTGTGTGTCAGATAGCGGATTCTGTTGCCCTGTCTTGGAATCTGGACTTGTGTGTGTGTGATTTGGTTTGGACAATGGAAAAAACAGAAGAGATGGTGCTCCACTTCTAAGCCTAGGCCTCAAGAGTTTTTTGTGTTTCTGCTTGCTTTCTTGTACGTCTGCTATTTCCATGAAAGGGATGTGCTGGACTGGCTTGCTAATCCCAGGAGAAGAATGAAATGATAGGGGAAGCTGAGCTAAATTCAGCTAGACTATTCAATTCTTAGCTGGCTGTCAATGCACGAGTAAGCCCAGCTGAGACCAGCAGAACTGCTCAGCCAAGGCTGGCCAAGATTTGCCATCTCCCCAGCTTAACTGGGAGATAGGTGAGAATTAGCAAATGGTGGTGGGTTTAAGCGTTTTGGTTTTGGGTGTTTTGTTATGCAGTAAAGCTGACAGATAAAAACGTCAAGGTCTACTCTAGGTCCTTTGTGCCCGAGACTCATTTGATTAAATAATAATATTTAATGGAATTTTGATATAGTGTAATAAAATTATTAAAGTATCAGGTTGTTGGGAAAAATTTGAAATGAAGCAAATATCTATATCACCACACCTCCCCTCAACTCCAAATTTGTCAAGAATCCTGTAACTTCATGGTTGGCTGGTTGAGTGTGTTGTGAACTATGCCAGCCTGAGACAATAGAAATGCTTGATATTTGGATCAACCTTCAAGTATTGAGTCTTCCATAATGTGAGACCAGTATTGAATCCATCCCCTAAAATGCAACTACCTTGGATGCTGTCAGCAGGCTACTGCCTTCTAGGATGACGGGCAACGCAGAAAGCTAGAGCAATCCCGATTGCCTAAAATGTGTCTTCTTTACTGCAGGATGCAGTTTAGGAATGATCAGTCACTACTGATGGCTTGAGTCCATTCTTTGCTCAAGGTTGAGTGGGGAGGCCTGGGTTTACTGGACTATGTGTCCTCTGGTTTCTGTATTCAGAATTGTGAATTTCTAGTGAATTATGACTTTGGTTTTTGCATATTCTTTATAGTCCTTGGTATTTCTAGTCCTGCATTTAACATTGTTAGGAATATATTGTCTGGGCAGCCCAGGTGGCTAAGTGGTTTAGCGCCGCCTTCAGCCCAAGGTATGATCCTGGAGACCCGGGATCGAGTCCCATATCGGGCTCCCTGCATGGAGCCTGCTTCTCCCTCTGTCTGTGTCTCTGCCTCTCTCTCTCTCTCTCTCTGTCTGTGTGTCTCTTATGAATAAATAAAATCTTTCTTTAAAAAAAAAAAAAAGGAACATATTGTCTGATCCCTGTATCCATGCCTTTTAAATATTTCCTACTTTCCCTATTCTCTGCTGCTTTGGATTGACATCTTTTAATTCCTCAGCTCTGTCTTTATCAGTTCTTTGCAATAAGTTTTCACCTCTGCCTTTTGGGTCATGCAAACTTGGCCTAACTAGCAGTTAGGTCATTCCTACCCCCTCACTGGACTTTATTGGCTCTTCATTAAATTCCTGGCCCTTTGTTGCCCTCTAGTGGCCTCTCAATGTATTGCTTTATTTTATAGCCCTCTCTTCACTCAAAGCAGTTGTTGAGAGGACAATTTTAAAGGATGTGGTTCATGACTGGCATTTCATCTTTGACCAGAATCTGCCTCCTTCATAATGCTGTTATGTGACTAGAGAATGTACAATCCTTTATGTTCAAGATTTGACGAAAATTAATGAAAATTATTGCGGAGAACCCAAGGAAAGATCTACTCTAATATTTTGACCTCCAGTTGATCCCTATTCCAACAGTGTTTTCCCCTCCCTATTAATAAGAAGTCAAGTCAGTCAACAAACATTTACTGAACATTTATCAAGTACTTGACACTGTTCTTAGGTACCAGGATCCAGCTGGAAGAAAATGTCCTCCATTGTACTTCAAAAACAATTCTGCTATTATCCTTATTAAAACAACAACCACCCCCCCCCCCGCAAAAAAAAACAACTTACATGACTTATGTGAAGAGAAATTCATCTTCCATTCCAATCCCAAGTGAGTCCATGCTACTTTCTTAAAAAAAGATTTTATTTATTTGAGAGATAGACCCCACAGGTTTTCTGTCTCCCTTCCCTAGAAGCTTTGCTTTCCAAGGAGAATATTCAAAATCCTACTGGATTTGACACCTGCTGTGATACAGGCAACAGGTGCTATCTCTCACAAGCATCTCCTGATCCTAGCTGGCTTCATCCAGCCCTGGTCCTGGAAGGATTAGAAGTCTCTTGGTGACCAGGGCTAGTGGGAAGGCCACTTCTTCATGCCATCCCTTAGGGCCTACAACCTTCCTCTTGGAACTCAGTGCTTGGGACACTTTCTGGAAGGTCAGAGTGAGTTTCTCTCTGCCCATTTGGGAGAGGTAGAAGGTGGAAGTCAGTCTTAGGACAGGATAGACATTCACCCTTGTTTTGCCTTCTCTCAAGGCTCTTCCCATGAAACCTCACACCATGGGGGCAGATCTAAGTGTTGTGGACCTGGAAATTTAGATAAATTGTGTGTGTTCTGTGGTGCTTTTTGAAGAAAACAACACAAAATAGAATAAATATTAGGTATGAAGGTATTTAGAATGAGACATAAGTCATAAATTAAACCTTTTTTGAAGCTAGCCAATAAGATATGTCACATAAATCTAGCAAAATAACAAAAGCTATTCATTGCCTGCCTAACATCCCTTCTATAGTACTTTTTTCCTATATTCATGACTGCTTACTCTTTGAGCACATCTTTGTATATAGAGGATTTTATGATTTGTAAGAGGTGACAGAAGGATGGTGCTATGGATTGGATGTTTCTGCTCCCCTTAGATTCAGGTGTTAAAGACTAATCCCCAATGTGCTGGTGTTAGGAGGTGTAGTGGGAGGGGATTAGGCCTGAGGGCAGACCCATCATGAATGAGATGAGTGCTCTTATAAAAGAGGCCTCAGAGAGTTCCCTTGTTCCTTCTGCCCAGTGAGGACAAAAAGTCAGCCGTCTATGAACCAGGAGGCGGGCTTTCACTGGACGTGAATCTGCCAGCATCTGAAGCTTAGACTTCTCAGCCTCCAGGACTGAGAGAAACAAATGTTTGTTCTTTAAGCCACACCATCTCTGTTTTTTGTTTTGTTTTGTTTTGTTTTTTGTTTTTGTTCTTTTTGTTTCTTTGCAGTTGCCTGAATGGGCTAAGACATACATACATTGTTCCTTTTACCATGGTTTGATCAAAATTCCTTTAAAAAAAGTTCAGAAAAGTTATTTACAGCTTCATAATTCATTATTGGTAATGTTATTTAGAACTTTAGAATTAGCCTGTAAAATTTGGGAAATCTCAGACAAGTGTCCTCACATATGAGTTATGAATGCTGGAAGAATTTTCCATAGTTAAGCTTCTGGTTCTCTATCTTTCAAAATTAGTTTCTCTCTAACTATCCACATACTTCCAGAGCTGGCACCATAAGGCATGATCATATGGTCAAACAAATGACCTTTGGGCTCCCAGGTCATGACCCTAGTTAAGTAGTCACGATAGACGGTAGGAATATTCCTGAAAGACATTCTTGTATGGGGAAAGTCAACAACAGCTTATTTCTATATGGAAGTAACCGTAAATAACCTAAGTATATCCCACTAAACTCAAGCCATGTATATCCTCATCTTCTCTTTAGTTGGATCCCCAGAGCCTGTGTTCACTTCAACATAACTGGCAGGAGAACTAGGAGGGGAAGTCAGAGTGGAAGCGACACTGGTCCTAACCAATTGCAGCTCAAATATCTTTCTTTTGCAAATTATACAAAATCATGCCCATGTAAACCTGTTATGGGGGCCTCTCCCAGTGCCTGGCAGGGGTCCATGCAGGTAAGGGACCTGAAGACTAAAGTCGATTTATTTGATTCATGGTAGATATTCCTCTGCTTTTACCAGTCCTTCATGAGGAACCTTTCCTCCAGCCTGGAATGATTTTTCATCATCTGTTTAGTTGGGGAAGAATTCCTCTGTTCTCCTGTCCTTTAAATCCTTGTCTGTGTACTCCTAGCATGAGCATTGAGCTGAGCTTCTCATCTCTCCACTGATATCACCTCTGTGGGCTTGTCCAAAAAATTCTGAGTCATAACAGCTCTTTTTGACCTATTTCACTGGCCCTCCCCACTGTATTTTACACTTTTGAATGTTTTCCCTTAAGGAAACAAGTCCTTTGGCTTCTGTGGCATAACCCTTGCCCTGCACCTGCTCTGATTTCCTCTCCCACTGCTCTGTTCCAAAATGTTGATATTACTGTAGTTTCTATCCTTTCCCAGCATGTCAGTCTATGCAGAGCCCCGGAGCGATGCCATCCACTCTCACGATGGCAGCTGATACTCTTGTGCTCTGGCTTCTGAAGCTGGGTCTCAGCCTAGTAACTATCCATTTGGGGCTCTTTCCCTAGACTGTGGACTTGAGGCAGGGACCATACATTATTTAAGTTTGTATCCCCAGTACCTAGCAGGTACTTAATGTCTGCATGAATGAATAAATTAAGGAGTGCTAGCTAGTTAGACTTTGGTTACAAATCAAGTGGGGATGCCCAGCCACGTATGAAGTACTATATACAGAGTGGAAAACACAGCAGTTCCATTCAGCAACTTTTAGTCATCCCATTTAGCTCCTCATTGGGGAAGGGAAGCCCTAACATGGGAAGAAATGAAAATAAAAGAACCCAGCAGCACATCAATTCTCTTTCACATGGAGATCAAAATAAAGACTGCAGTATTTTCATTAGAAATCCATGGAAACCACCCTGTATGGCCTTCCATTCTGAGTGATTCTGAAAAATTTATTTTAGCAGTCTGGTGAATGAAGGCAAAGAGCTGTAGAATTTCTTTAAATGCTTTTTTTCCTGTTCATTTACAGCTGACAACAACTTCAAATTTTCTTAGACTGACATAGAAAATTGGATGGTTTTTCTTTGTGCAACTAATAAAGTGAATTATTTAATCTGTTTTGAATATATTTTCTCCTTGAAGTCTGATTATATGCTGCCTAGGCTCTGATTAAGCACACTGCATAAAGAAAAAATATACTTAAGAAATTCTTGTTTCTGAATAGCACTAAAATCTAGTTTGAATTTTTTAAAACTTTTTTCCAAGCAGTTGTTTACTACTATTAAAAAAAAAATGGGAACTTTTTTTTGTTTTTTTAAATTGGGAACTTAATTGAATTAGTATAATATCTTTCAGGTAATAAAATTTTCTTAGGCTGTATAATCAAAATTCTCTCTTGCTAATATTTTAAGCTTGTTAAAGATTTGGCTCCAATTTTGTTACTCCTTCAACAAGAGGTCAGATGACACCCATACACCCACTTTTTAAAAACTTAAATTCATCTAATTAACATAACAGTGTATTATTAATTTTCGAGGTAGAGTTCAGTAATTTATCAATTGCACATAATACCCAGGGCTCATTACATCATATGCCTTCCTTAATGTCCATCACTCTGTTACCCCATCCCCCCACCTCCTCCCCTCCAGCAATCCTCAGTTTATTTCCTATGGTTAAGAATCTCTTGTGGTTTGTCTCCCTTTCTGATTACATCTTGTTTTATTTTTCCCTCCCTTCCCGTGTGCTTCTCTGTTTGGTTTCTTAAATTCCACATATGAATGAGATTGTATGATAATTGTCTTTCTCTGATTGTCTTATCTCACTTAACATAATACCCTGTAGTTCCGTCCACCTCGTTGGAAATGGTAAGATTTTATTTTTTGATGGCTGCGTAATGTCCCATTGTGTGTGTGTGTGTGTGTGTGTGTGTGTGTGTGTATATATATATATTACATCTTCTTTATCCATTCATCTGTCGATGGACATCTGGACTCTTTCCATAGTTTGGCTATTGTGGAAATTGCTGCTGTAAAATTGGGGTGCAGGTTCCTCTTTGGATCACTACATTTGTATCTTTGTACACCCCCACTTTTTAAAGTAAAACTGTAAAAATCCTTCAGTGACTGAGAAATCTAAAATTCTTTGAGGAAGTTAGTAGCATGCACAGCTTGCCTTTCTTGGAGGTTTGAAGTGTCAGGAATAGAAAAAGAAGTGTATTGTATAAGAACTAGGAGTTCTCAGTGCCCAGAAGGTGGGAGCCCTAGAAGCTGTGGGAATCAGCAGTGTGCTTGCAAATAGCTCTGGGAGGAGCCCCGTTCTCAGGGGTGGTCCCCAGTCACTACCAGCAGCATCACCTGGGAATTTGTTAGAAATGCAGATTCTAGGCCCTCAACCCAGACTAACATCAGAAATTCTGGGGGTAAGGCCCCACCATCTGTGTTTTAAAAGCCCTTAGATGATCTGGAAGTGCAGTTAAGTTCAGCAATACCTGATTTAGAGGGAAGTGGAAACGCCACTGTGCATGTGAAAATGTTCTGTTCAAAAGATAATTAGTGAAATTTTTGTTAAAAATAACAGGCAAAAAAAAAAAAAATAACAGGCAGTACTATACACATTATGTTTCCCAAAGCAAACTGATTTATCTGACAGTTTTTCTCCGGGTTGAGTGACCTCCTCTACCATGACTGGTTGCTGAATAGAGTACAGTAGACCTCCCCACTTTATCCACAGGTGATAGATTCCAAGACCCCCGGTGGATGCCTGAAACCATGGAAGTACTGAACCCTATGCATGCTATGTTTTTTTCCTATACATACATGCATGTCATAAAGTCTAATTTATAAATTAGGCACAATTCAAGAATAACAATAATAATAATAAAATAGAACAATTATAACACTATAATTATGAAAGACATTCTTGTATGGAGACAGCTAACAACAGCTTAGCTCTATATGGAAGTAGCTGTAATTTTTAAGATTTTATTTCTTTATTTGACAGAGCACGAGAGAGCACAAGCAGGGGGAGTGGCAGGGAGAGGGAGAGGCAAACTCCTTACTGAGCAGGGAGCCCGATGTGGGGCTTGATCCCAGTACCCTGGGATCATGACCTGAGTTGAAGGCAGACACCTAACCGACTGAGCCACCCAGTGCCCCAGATCATTTGCTTTTCAACTAAGTAACTGAAACCATAGGAGGTGACACTATGGCTAAGGGGTACATTCTAAGGATGGTTTAGGAGGAAAGATTACCAAGTCTCTGTATTGTCTTTGTTGTAGTGTCTCAGCCATGGACGCATGATAACTTGTCTTTCTGCTAAAATTATGCAAGTGCTTGTCAGATTTTCATGTCATTTGTGTATAGATACTATTTTCTTTGGCATTGCAAACAAAACAACATCAAACTTGAATTTATGGTTTGCCTTTAAGTGAGCTAAACTTATTTTAATTTCCAGTTTTTTCAAGCTTTTCCTTCTGTGTTCGTGGTTGGAGCATTAATAGCAGGTCAGACAAATTGCACTCCTGATGGTCTAGTTCTATTCACTATCGTTTTTTTGGCAGTGAAGTTCTGAGTTTGGCATGCTCTCACACTGACACAGGCATGCCAAATTAGCTGAGAAGATGATCAGAATGCCAGAGTAAATCCAGGCAGAAAAAAAGCAAAAATATCGTCAAAGATCCCACTGAATGTTTAGGAGTACTGGTTGGCTTACACATCCACTCCAGGGAAAACTTGTTTTGATTACCTCACCATTGCCATTTTGGTTTTATTGATGATGGTGTTTGTTTTAAGTATGTATATTGACATTTTAGTGAAGGACTCCTTTGGGCTACATGCGAGTTGGTTGAAACCCTACTCAAACTGATTTCAGCAAAGAGAAGTCTCATAACCAAAAAGACCAGAAGTGTCTGTGTTCAGGCCCAGCGTGGCTCCAGGGTCTCAAATAATGTTGTGTTAGACAGTCTCTTAAATGGTTCCCAATGATCCTTTTCTCCTGGTATGTATTCATGCCCGTGTAATTCCCTTACCTTGAGTGTAGGTTGGACCTAGAAGCTTGCTTCTAACAGGTAGCATATGGCCGAAGTAGTGGGATGTCATTTCTGAGATTAGGTTGTAAAAGGATTGTGACTTCTGTGTGGCTCTAGGACAGTTGCTTGCTCTCACTGTCCTAGAGCTCTTGATCTGGGGGAGTCAAGTCGCCATGTTGTGAGTCGCCCTATGGAGAGGCCCAGGTGGTAAGAAACTAATGTTTCCAGCCAATGGCCAGCAAGAACCTGAGACCTGCCAAAGGCTACGTGAGTGAGCTGGGACATGGTCCTCTGTGACCTGTGGACAGCCATGTGAGTGCAGCGCTTCCTCCAGTGGAGCCTTGAGAAGGCTGTAGTCCTGGTCATTATATTAGCTGTATACCTAGAACCACCCAACTAGGCTGCACTGCATTGCGGCCCATCGATTACTGTGAGATAATCAATGCTTTACAATGCTGTGTTTGGGGATAATTCATTACATAGCAATGAGTAACAGGTACAGATATTCACCTTGGGATTCTCACCCTGGCTCCCAGCGATGCTTTCCTCCGTGTGGTCCTTTGTTACCAGTAGAACTTCCTTATATGGTGTCAGAATGGTGCTGGTAGCTCCTTTGAGGGAGCTAGACTATGAGTTGACAACCTTTCTCCTTTGCGTTGGATAAAGGCAAGTTCTTGGGATTCAGTCTAATAAAACTGACTCGGATCACTTCCTTCAGGCACATTTAGCATTACTTTTTCCTTATGCTGCTTCCTCTGGTGGCTGAGAAACACCCAAGTGATTATAACTGGAGAGTTCAAGGTTGGTCTACCTAGCTGCCCCACTTGGAACCTCCCTGAGTTCTATCTTAGGCTAAAGGTGATCCCAGAGTTCCGTCTGCTTGTGTTTTTGTCATAGGTGAACCTCCAATAAAATCTAGGTGGTGGAACAGAGCACAGATGACTCAGATGAGATAGTGCTAAGTGTCTTCACTGGGTATCAGTTTATTTATTGACTATTATCTGCTAATAGCCATTATACGTCTGTTAAAGTGTTCATACTTATTTTTTATTTTCTGTCTTCATGACTAGTTGTTGACTTGTGCGTATCAGCCTTCTGGGCCCAGTTCAACTCCTGAAATCATAGGAAAGTACTGCATGTTGTTTGCTGCAGAAGTTCTGTTCGCCATGATTCTCACTGTTGGAACATTCTTCTCTAGCTCAGCCTTTCTTTGGCCACGTTCCAGGTGTGAGTAGTAGAATGTTATAATCATGGGCCAGGGCTTTACATACATGTCCTCTCTGAGTTGTAGCTTCTTATAGAGCGGAGTTTTTAGTTCCTGTCTCGTAATATAACTATTAAATGACACAAAACGTGTGTGTGTGTGTGTGTGTGTGTGTGTGTGTGTGTGTATGTAGTCCCTGCAACATAGTAAATGCTTCATAAATCCTCAATAGAACTAATGTTACATTACCCCTTCAAATACAGAAACCATGAACCTGGCACTTCAGATAACCTAATTAGCTCACCATCTTCTGAACTCTTGTAATAATATAGTCTGTAATAAACCTTTTTCTCAGGGGGTGGGGTGGAAGTGGGGAAAGGGTAGCCACATTATACTGTTCACTTGAATTTATCTTTTTTTTTTTTTTTTAAGATTTTATTTATTTATTCATGAGAGACCCAGAGAGAGGCAGAGACACAGGCAGAGGGAGAAGCAGGCTCCACGCAGGGAGTCCGATGTGGGACTTGATCCTGGAACCCTGAGATCATGCCCTGGGTCTAAGGCAGATGCTCAACTGCTGAGCCACTCAGGCGTCTCTTGAATTGATCTTTTAATGAAAAATGAAAAAGACCTGCCATGTCTTTTTTGAATCTTTTGCTTCATCCAGTAGATGAGTAGGATGTGCACTATGTTGGATGATGGATTTGCCCAGTGGGTAAGCAGGCTCTGTTCTGTCACTCAAGATGTTGAAAAAACCCAGTCTACACTCCTTTTGGCTGGTATTGGCTGATTAATCAATCTGAGCTCTTTGTTTATTTAGCCAGCTGCACATGCTCCTAATTGTTCTGATTGTCAGCCCACATAGCTTCAGATTCTCCTCCTGGATGTCATGAAAGTCGTTTTCAGGGATCCCTGGGTGGCGCAGCGGTTTGGCGCCTGCCTTTGGCCCAGGGCGCGATCCTGGAGACCCGGGATCGAATCCCATGTCGGGCTCCCTGCATGGAGCCTGCTTCTCCCTCTGCCTGTGTCTCTGCCTCTCTCTCTCTCTCTGTGACTATCATGAATAAATAAATAAAATCTTAAAAAAAAGTCGTTTTCAAATAATTTGTTAAAATTCATATCCTATGCATGATCTGCAGTATTATAACTTTATCAAAAAAGCAAATGAGGGCAGCCCAGGTGGTGCAGCGGTTTAGCACTGCCTTCAGCCCAGGGTGTGATCCTGGAGACCTAGGATTGAGTCCCATGTCGGGCTCCCTGCATGGAGCCTGCTTCTCCCTCTGCCTGTGTCTCTCCTTCTCTCTGTCTGTCTCTCATGAATAAATAAATAAAATCTTTAAAAAAAAAAAAAAAAGCAAATGAAAGGTCTCCTCTCTTCTACATCATCAGCTGTTTTTT
Source organism: Canis lupus dingo (assembly GCF_003254725.2). Taxonomy (NCBI): domain Eukaryota; kingdom Metazoa; phylum Chordata; class Mammalia; order Carnivora; family Canidae; genus Canis; species Canis lupus. The sequence continues at coordinate 14,304,246 of NC_064260.1, read as the reverse complement.
GGTCAGGAAGAAGTCCTGAGAGGCAGGTGCCTTTTTCACTCGTGAATGATACTACTGCTGATGTGTAAGGGTCCCTGCTATTCCCGTTTTTTTTTTTTTTTTTTTCCAACACATGGTATTATCAGAAGTTGTTTTTGTCAATTTTCTGAGGGTAGAATGGTTTATTATTATTATTATTATTATTATTATTATAAATCCTTTACTGCTGAGATTGAGCATGTGTTCATATTGACAATTTGGGTTTTCATTCCTATAGGTTTTTTTTTTTTTTTTTAGCCTGTTTGCATTTTTTGGTCATTTTTCTGAACTTTGATTTTTTAAATTTAATAATATATCTTGGAGATCTTTTTATACATATGCATGTGTGGAGTGAATTTTGTTTTTTAACAATTGCAGAATGTCTCATTTTAAGGATAGAGCATGATTTATTTAACAATTTAGGTTATTACCCATTTTAAAAAAAGATATTTATTTATTTGAGAGAAAGAGCAAATGAGCCGGGAAGGGCAGAGGGGGAAAGAGTCTGAAGCAGACTCTGCACTGAGTACGGAGAGAGAGAGAGAAAGAGAGAGAGAGAAAGTGAGTTTTAAGCAGACTCTATGTTGAGTGTGAAGTCCAGTGCAGGGCTTGATCTCACGACCCTGAGATCATGACAAGAGCTGAAACCAAGAGTTAGATGGTTACCCAACTGTGCCACCCCAGGTGCCCCTGCATTTTATATTGCAGCAAATATTGCTGAACAACCTTCCAAAACTGTTGCACCAGTTTATACTCTTCCTTCAACGAGTCTCTTTTCCACTGGGATCAGGAACACGCTCTCTGTGCTCTTCAGCTGACTCGGCCATTTGTACAACTAGCAGTTAGCATCATCACTTCTGTCTTTTCCTTTATCATTACCCGAGTACCCTCCAAGGTGAGATGATCTCGTGGCTAGCTTCCCACATGACTCATGGCTAGCTTCCCACATGACATTTTTATTTAGCAAGTATTTATTCTTCCTTCATTCCTATTCTTTCTTCCCACACCTTCACACCCTCATGGGAAGAGTATGAATGAATTTGGAAGTTTTGACCTCTTCCAATTTTTGGAATAGTTTGAGAAGAATAGATAACTCTTCTTTAAATGTTTGGTAGAATTCACCTTCACATGGGAGTCTTAAAGTTGGGGCTGTCAATGTAGAGTCCAAGCACTTTTCTCATGAGCGAGAAGCTGAGATCGCATGGCACTGTGCTGCAGTGGGGTTTATGGCGAGAGTGTGTCTCAGCCTTTCCTGCCCATTTGATGTATTTTTTTCACTTGCCCAATGTGTAGGAGTTGCTCAGGTAGTTTCTGGCTTTTTAGAATTCACCTGGGCTTTTGTTTGTTAGGAGTTTTTTGATTACTGATTTAATTTCATTGCTGATAAATTGCACATCTGTTCTAATTTTCTACTCTTCCTGTTTTAAGTTTTGGTAGTTTATATTTCTAGGAATTTAATCATTTCTTCTAGGTTGTCCAGTTTGTCAGCATATAATTTTTTATAATCTCTTAAAATCATTCGTATTTCTGTGGTGTCAATTGTTATTTCTCCTTTCCTTTGTGATTTTGTTTTGAATCCCCTCCCCCCTTTTTGATGAATCTGGCTAGAGGTTTATCAATTTTGTTGATTTTTTTTTTAATATTTATTTAAAGATTTTATTTATTCATGACAGAGAGAGAGAGAGAGAGAGAGGCACAGAGACACAGGCGAGAGAGAGAGAGAGAGAGACAGAGAGAGGCGCAGAGACACAGGCAGAGGGAGAAGTGGGCTCCATGCAGGGAGCCGATGTGGGACTCCATCCCATGTCTCCAGGATCAGGCCCTAGACTGAAGACAGCGCTAAACTGCTGAGCCACCCGGGCTGCCCTAATTTTTTTTCTAAAATCACTGAACTCTACTTCTGAAACTAATAATATACTATATGTCAATTTATTGAATTTAAATAAAATAAAAAAATAAAAAATAAAAATTTCTTAAAAATTTTGTAAAGATTTTATTTTAAAAAAATCTGTACAGCCAACATTGGACTCAGACTTAAAACCCCCAAATCAAAAGTTGTATGCTCTACTGACTGAACCAGCTGGGTACCTCAATTTTGTTGATCTTTTCGAAGAACCAGATCCTGATTTCATTGATCTATCCTTTTAGAATTCTTAACCCTTAATATTTTAATTTCTAATGAAGACTAAGAAGTGTAAGCAATTGTGAACCATCAGGCCAGCGTTTTTTAGAGTGGCAAATTTATGAATACATTTCAGTATTTCTAGGAAGACACATTTCCTCATGGTACAATTCTTCAGTGTGGCACAAACATGTTTACTAGTAGACCTAAATATTTTTAGTTCCTTTGAATAAGAGATTAAGAGTAGATAAGCTTGTTTAGCAATTAATGTTTTAGTATTTTATCTTATTTGGAAGCGATCTAAACATTTAATGATTTTCCACCATTTAATTGAGCAAAACACTAAGGGTATAAATTACCAAAGATATTTGAGAACCTATTTAAGTAGACCTATCATAACACATTAATTGTTGAAAAGTTTACTTAACAGCTTTTATTTCACTTACATTTATTTAATATACTTGATCTTAGTTATATTTAGATTACATATGAAAATCTCATGAGACATTAAAAGAGCTGTCCATCAGCTTATTTTTCTTGCTGACAAAAAATTTTTTGCAACAGAGATAACAGGAGCTTATTTGGCTTGTAAACCCAGGTAGAATAAAAGTTGAATGTCCCCATTATATATAATGCTGATAACTCTGAAGACATGCCTATTTTAATTAAACCAACAAACTTAACTCTTATTTACGAGAGATTTTCCTAGGCCATGTGAACTTGAAAAACATTTGGGTTAGTTTCTATTACATTTCTGAGAGTCTAGAAATATTTAATTGGATAAACGTTTATTTTTCTTTACGCCAGTTAGATGGAGATGTTTTACAAATTAAATTTGGCAATACCATACAGAGGTAAAGAGGAAAAAAAAATCACATTATACACATATTTTAGTTTATGCATATACATAAACATGCAGACAGACACAGAGACCCTCTAGCTTTCATTTTTAATTTTAGCCGTGAATCAAGTACAATATAAACAATAGTAGTTTATAAGTAACATTTTAATCCAAATTGTGTCTGGCAGACAGAACAAGCTAAGGTTACCCAATCCAATGGGTAAAACTTACTAATACTTGTGGAGAAGATTTTTAAGATCTGTATTTGTCTTTGACAAATAACCTTAGGAGGCAAGAGATCTTTATATATAAAATTTATTTATTTATTTAAAGATTTTATTCGTCCATTTGATAGAGACAGAGCACAAGCAGGGTGGAGGGCAGAGGGAGAGAAAGAAGCAAACTCCTGCTGACCATGGAGCCTGATGCAGGATTTGATCCCAGGACCCTGGGACCATGACCTGAGCTGAAGGCAGACGCTCAACCAACTGAGCCACCCAAGAAATTTTGGCAGTCCCAATTAACATGTGGTAGTGTCACCCAGTAATTAGGGGGAGCACCTTGTAGAGAATAATTCTCTGGACTCAGGGTCAAATGGGGTCTCTTTAGGTTTGGAAATGAAGAAGGGGTCATTTGGGTCACTGTGGTCACCGAAATGACTAACCTATTGAACCATACCAATCTTGTGCAGCAGGAGATGGACCTCATCTAATGTTTTCCACTTACTATGAGCCTTAGCAGTGATCATTATGATGGAAGGATGGGCACAGCCCAAGGCAATAAATATTCAAGTTGAGAGAGGGAGGTCCCTGATTCAAGTATCCTTGGCTCTGGGGGCCTTTGTCTTCCCTTCCCTCTCTAGAGGCCTCCATCACCCTGTCAGCTTTTCCCTTGGTGGCAGAGGCATCTGCGAGGCATATTTTTTTAGTTTTGCCTCATTCATTTCCCCGTAGGAAAGCCTAGGGGTCTCAGGATCTATGGTATCTCAGAGGAAATGAACATATAGCCAAGGTGGATCTTTAAGAAAGTCATGGAGTTTAGGGTCTTTAGAGATACCACCCAGTTGATAGATTTTTGCCTGCCGTCATGGACAGTTCAGAGCCCATTTCAAACAAGCAAAAAACCCTGAAATATCCAGTTGCTCCCCTCTGTCCTTCCTGCTGCATGAAATCTTTAAGAAAGCTTTGAATTTCAGGTAAGGCAGTTTTTTTTTTTTAAGATTTTATTTATTTATTCATAAGACACTCACAGAGAGAGAGAGAGGCAGAGACACAGGCAGAGGGAGAAGCAGGCTCCATGCAGGGAGCCGGACGTGGGACTCGATCCTGGGTCTCCAGGATCACACCCTGGGCTGAAGGCAGTGCCAAACTGCCGAGCCACCCGGGCTGCCCCGGTAAGGCAGTTTTTGATCTGTGTTTCTGCTTCTTTATTTTATCCTGTTAATGTAATCTTATGTGTTGTTACTGGAAAGTTTGGGGTGATGTCCCTGTGGGCCCTCTTCATAGGTAGTCACTTTCCTTTCCAGGATGTCCCAAGAGACCTCTCTGGGCTTGGTATCCACCTCCTCTAGTATGCTACACACACGGTCTTTGGGAAAAAGCTCTTAGGCCTCTGGAGGGTAAACTAGAGTCTTGATGTGATGTGCATGTCACTGAGCAATGCTCAGTGAGCTTCATGGTGTTTCCATTTATCAAGAAGCTGGGGTATCTCTTCAGGGTTCTTAGGAGGTGCTGGCACCAGATGTTCAGGACATTTTGTCCACTTATTATTATTATTTTTTTAACAACGTCACACCAGGGATTGGACCCATAGTATCCCACTGGGTCCGGGGACGAAGAGTGACAGCAGTGAGTGAAGTGGTGACATGGGCCATAGGCTTCTGTTGTACTTTCTTTCTGGTGATGCCATTGGCTTCCAGTTGCAAGGCTATTTCACTCCTCTGGGTTCGGACATGTAGTCTGGGCACGACCCACTGACTCAGTGGTTGGAGGCAGAGGTCTTTCATCCTCCTCACCATGCTCCTCATGCTTTTAACCCAGAGCCTTGCCTTGCACAGTGACAGTAGCCTTGGAACCCAGTCCACCCTCTTTGGGTCTTCTTGGCCTTGAGGAGTGAAGGATCCTCATGCACATTAATAGCCAATTAAGGCCTTAATAATTAATGGTCTAATCCCCTTGTTAGACTATATACCCTTGATCATGCTGCTCAGGGAAGACTGCTGGATTATTATGACAGCTATGACCTTTTGGGTTGGATGCTGCAGGCAGCATGTGATGAGGCAATGTGCCGAAGCACGTAGCAGTGCCATAGACCCCCAGCAAGTGGTGCTCATTTCCCAGATGGTGTTACCTACCTGAGTTAGGTGCTTAGTAAGCAAGTTGCAGCTAAAGGGCATTACCCTTGGTTAGATGAAAGGGCAGTCATGCATTCGTGTTGACTAAGGCAATTATTTCGTGTTGCTGTCAGCCTGTCAATAACCAATGTGGTGGCTGGATTAGCTCTTTTGGTTCTTAAAATTGCAAGACGCCCTTCAGCAATAACCAATCAGGAAACTTAGGAAAAAGAAGGTTTATTACTTACAGGATCTGAACGTTGCACAGTACACCTGGAGCTACACACACATATACACACATAGCACAAGCACACAGGCATGGGGTTCTGCTTTTATTAGAGGTAGAGGGTGGAGGCCTATGGTTTCATGGCCTCCCTTTTTATTGGTGAATTTAAAGTGCAAGAAGAGGAAAAATAAGTGGCCCAAATAGTTATCATAATCAATTAGGAACTCTGAAATAAAGGAGGTGTGAGGAGGTGGCTTGTCTCTTTATCAAGTCCTATGGCTGGCAGTGCATTTATTTGAGATAGTCATCTTTGAAATGGATGAGTTGGCCATCAAAACTTAAGTCAGGCACTTGCTTTACAAAAAAGGAAGAAAAAAAAAAAACCCCTCAACTGTCAGGGTGTGCACTAAACCACCACACTGCTATTTCTATGAGTTTTGCTTTTTCAGATTCCACATATGAGATCATGCAATATTTGTTTTTCTCTGACTTATTTTACTTAGCATAATGCCTTCAAGTTTCATCCATGTTGTCACACATGGATGTATGTGACACATCCTTTTTTCTCATGGTTGAATAACATTCCATTGTGTGTGTGTGTGTGTGTGTGTGTGTGTGTAAGCAGATAACCTTTCGGATGTCCTATTTTCATGTCCTTTGGATATACACCCAGAAATGGGATTGCTGGGTCATATGGCATCTTTAAGAACCTTCCTAATGCTTTCCATAGTGGCTGTGCCAATTTACATTCCCATCAACAGTGCACAGAAGTTTCCTTTTTCTCCACATCCTTGCAAACACTTGTTATCTCTTGTCTTCTTGATGATAGCCATTCTAACCTGTGTGAGGTGATATCTCATTATGGTTTTGATTCTTGTTTCTCTGATGATTAGTAATGTCAAGTACCTTTCCATGTGTCTGTTGACATTTGTACTAGTCTATTCATTTCCTCTGCCCTTTATTTTTTTAAATAAGCCCTATGCCATGTGTGGAGCCCAATATGGGGCTTGAGCTCAGGACCCTGAGATCAAGACTTGAGCTGAGATCAGGAGTCAGATGCTTAACAGACAGTCACCCAGGTGACCCTGCCCATTTTTTAATAAGGTTGTTTCTTGTTATTGAATTGTACGAGTTCATTACATATTTTGGGTATTCTTATCTGACACACGATTTGCAAATATTTGCTTCCATTCTGTAGATTGACTTTTCATTTTGTTGATTATTTTGCTATGCAGGAGCTTAGTTTGATGCAGTCTCAATTGTCTATTTTTGCTCTTGTTGCTTGTATTTTTGGTGTTAATAAAAAAAATCATTGCTAAGACCAATGTTAAGGAGCTTCTTCCCTGTGTTTTCTTCTAGGAGTTTTATGGTATCAAGTCTTAGGTTTAAATTTTTAATTTTTGTTAATTTTTGTGAGTGGTGTAAGATAGGGGTCTGGTTTCATTTTTCTGAATGTGCTTATCCAGTTCTTCAGACATCATTTGTTGAAGAGACTATCCTTTCCCCATTGCATGTTTCTGGCTCCCTTGTCAAATATTAGTTGACCACATATATGGGTTTATTTCTGGGCTCTTTATTCTATACTGTTGGTCTGAGTGTCTCTTTTTATGTCCGTACCATACTGTTTTAATTACTCTAGTTTTGTCGTATATTTTGGAATCAGGAAGAATGGTGCATTTGGCTTTGTTTTTTGTCAGGATTCTTTGGCTATTGAGGATCTTTTGCGGTTCCATACAAATTTTAGGATTGTTCTATTTCTGTGAAAAATTTCACTGAAATTTTGATAGGGATTATATTGAATTTATAGATGGTTCTGGGTAGTATGGACATTTGAACAATATTCTTATAAAATGTGAACACACAGTATCTTTCCCTTTTTTTGTGTCACCTTCAGTTTCTTTAATCAGTCTTGTAATTTTCATTATACAGATCTTTTACCTGTCTGGTTAAATTTATTCCTAAGTATTTCATTGTTTATGATGTAATTGTGAATGGGATGGTTTTAAAACATGTTTTTCATTATTAGTGTATAGAAGTGCAACTGACTTCTGCATGTTGATTGTTATATTCAACTTTACTGAATTTGATTAATTCCAACAGTGTTTTGGTTGAGTCTCTGGGATTTTCTCATATAAGAACATATCAACTACAAATAATGAAAATTTTATTTCTTCCTTTCCAATTTGGATGCCTTTTTTTTCCTTGTCTATTTGCTCTGGCTAGGATTTCTGGTACTATATTGAATAAAAGAGGTGAGAGTGGGAACCCTTGTCTTGTACCTGATTTTAGAGAAAATGCTTTCAGTCTTTTATCATTGAGTATCATGTTAGCTGTAGGTTTGTTGTATATGGCTTTTATTATGTTTAGAATGTTCCTTCCATAGCCAATTTGTTGAGGGCTTTATTTTTTTATCTATTTATTTGTTTTTTAAAGATTTATTTATCTGAGGGAGAGTGTGGGGGAGGAGGGGCAGAGGGAGAGGAAGAGCCTACTCTCCAAGAGCAGGGAGCCTGAAGGGCTGGATCAAGACCTGAGCCAAAGGCAGATGCTTAACTTTAATCCACAGAGCCACCTAGGCACCCTGTTGAGGGTTTTATAATAAAAGGATTTTGTATTTTGTCAAATGCTTTTCCTGCATTTCTAGAGATAATCCTATGATTTTTATCTTTCATTCTATTAATATAATTTATCACATTTATTGATTTGGAGATGTTGTACCTTGCATCCCAGGGATCAATCCCACTTGGTCATGTTGTGCCATTGAATTTGGTTTGCAAGTATTTTGTTGAGAATTTTTACATCTAACATTTATCAGGAATATTGGTCTATAGTTGGCTCTTCTTGTAGTGTCCTTATCTGGCTTTGGCATCAGGAGAGTACTGCCCTATAAACTGAATTTGAGGGTGTTCCCTCTTTTTTCAAAAAAATTTTTTGGAAGAGTGTGAGAAGGGTTGGCATTAATTCTTCATTAAATGTTTGGTAGAATTTGCCAGTGAAGCCATCTGGTCCTGGGCTTTTTTTGTGTTGGAGATTTTTTGATTACTGATTCAATCTCATTATTCATTTTTGGTCAGTTCATATTTTTTATTTCTTCTTGATTAAGTCTTGGTAGGTTTTTAGGACTTTATCCATTTCTTCTAGGTTATACAATTTGTTGGTATGTAATTATTCATAATTTGTTACAATCCTATGTATTTCTATAGTTGTAATATCTCCTTTCATTTCTGATTTTGAGTCTTTTCTCCCTCTTCATTGCATTGTTTTGTTAGTCTAGCTCGAAGTTTGCCAAATTTATTCATCAAAACAACTAGCTCTTAGTTTTGTTCTTTTCTGTTCATTTTCTAGTCTCTATTTCATTTGTTGCTGCTCTGATCTTTATTATTTCCTTCCTTCTAACTTCAGGCTTAGTTTGTTCTTTTTCTAGTTCCTTGAGGTGTAAAGTTAGGTTGTTTGAGATTTTTCTATTTTCCTAATACATTTATTGGCATCAACTTTTCCCTTAGAACTGCTTTTGTAGCATTCCATAGGTTTTGGTGTGTTGTATTGCTATTTTCATTTGTTCTGAGGTAATTTTAACTTCTTTTTTTATTTCTTCTTTGAGGGCTTATTTTTTAATGTCTAGCCATTCTCTGTATTTTTTTTAAGATTTTATTTTTTTTATTTGATAGGAGGGAGAGAGTACAGAAGGGGAGTGAAAGAGGGTGAGGGAGAGGCAGACCCCCGCTAAGTAGGGACTTGATCCCAGGACCTTGAGATCATGACCTGAGCCGAAGGCAGATGCTTAACTGACTGAGCTACCCAGGCACCCCCATTCTGTGTATTTTGATTGATGAATTCGGTCCATTAATATTTAGAGTAAGTTTTGGTATATTATATGAACTTATTCTTACCATCTTATTGCTGTTTTGTAGTTCTGTCCCTGTTTTCTCTGTTTATATCTACTTTGTAAACTGGTGGTGTTTTTGTGACAGTATTCTCTATTTCCCCCTTCTTTTTATGAATATAGTCCAGGTTTTTGCTTTGTAGTTACCATGAGGCTTCCATAAAACATTTTATAGATAAAATAGTCTATTTTAAGCTGTTAGCAACTTTGTAAACCAAAACTTCACCCTTTCACTCTCCCCTTTAATGTATTTAATGTCATAACTTACTTTATATTGTGTATAAATTTGTTTTCAAATTATAGTAGCTGTAGTTATTCTTTTTTTTTAATTTTTATTTATTTATGATAGTCACACAGAGAGAGAGAGGCAGAGAAACAGGCAGAGGGAGAAGCAGGCTCCACGCACCGGGAGCCCGATGTGGGATTCGATCCCGGGTCTCCAGGATCGTGCCCTGGGCCAAAGGCAGGCACTAAACCGCTGCGCCACCCAGGGATCCCATGTAGTTATTCTTAATATTCTCTTTAACCTTTATACTATAGTTAAGTGGTTAACATATTATCCTATTATAGAATTAGTTTTCTAATTCTGTTTTACCTTTGCCAATGTGTTGTATACTTTTGTGTGTTTTCTTATCACTATTTAGCATCTTCTTATTTCAGCTTGAAGAACTTCTTTCTGTATTTCTTGCAAGTCTAGTGGTGAAAAACTCCTTCAACTTTTGTTGTTTAGGAAAGTATTTCAAATATATAAATATATATATATACAATCTATAATATTTATATTCATATTACTTTTGTATGTTACATATGAAATATATAAAGGGTAACTTTGGATAGAGTATTGTTGGCCGTCAATTTTTTCTTTTAACACTTCAAATATGTCATTCCTGTTTCCTGGCCTATAGGAGTTTCTGCTGAGAAATCCACTGATAGGCTAATGGTTTGTTTTCTTTCTTTCTTTCTTTCTTCTTTCTTTCTTTCTTTCTTTCTTTCTTTTTTCTTCTTTCTTTTTGTTATAATCTTTTTTTCTCCAACTGCCTTTAGGATTCTCTTTACCTTTGATTTATGACATTCTCATTATAATGTGTCTTGGAGGTCTTTTTGCATTGAAATATTAGGGTGATCTATTAGCTTCATGAACTTAGATGTCCATGTATTTCCTCTAGTTTTTTAGTTTCTTAGCTCTTATTTCTTTAAATAAACTTTCTGACCCTTCTCCCTTTCTTCTCCTTCTGGAACCCCAATTATTCTACTATCTGTGTTTGGTAGACTCCCATACGTCATGTAGTCTTTCTTTGTTCTTTCATTTTTCTTCTCTGATGGGGCTGTTTAAAACTTCCCATCCTCTAGCTGACTTTGTTTTCCATTTGGTCTGCTCTGTTGTAGATGCTCTCTATTGCAATGCATTTCTCATTTCATTCATTGAATGCATCAGCTCCAGAATCTGTTTGGTTCTTTTTTTTTATGATTTCCATCTCTTTGTTAAATTTCTTATTTTGTTCATGTAGTGTTTTCCTGATGTTGTTGAATTGTCTGTTTTCTTATAGCTTATTGAGTTTCTTCAAAAAAAGTTCTTTAAGTCTTTAACAGCTATATCAGAAAATTCTGTGCCTTTGAATTTGCTTATTGGAGAATTATTATCTTTGGTGAGACATGCTTTCTTGATTCTTCATGTTCCTTATAGTTTTGTGTTGCTTCTTTTGCATTTAAGGTACCTGATAGCTTCTCAAATTTCTACTGGCAGTTTTCAGGTGGGATATATTGTTCATTGGTTTTGTTAAATCTGAGGTTTTCCTTAACCTTGTATCCATACACCTGCCCATACTTCTTTCTTGTGACAAAATTCATAAGTGGGTGTATCTTCCCTGGTTCTTAAACTCACCAGACTGGCAGCTAGAAACCTCTCTTTAGTTTTCCAGAAGGTGGTGCTACAGGTCAAGTTTGTGGTTTCTCCCTTGGTCACCCAGGTCTGTTTCTCAGAGAGCATGCCATTTACGGGATTCTTGCCGCTGTACTTGAGAGCACACACAAGGAGCTGGCTTCGGAGTTTGGGAGAGTGTGGGTGTCACACTTAGCATGTTTGGGGTGCCACTGGGCAAGTCCTCAGGTTCTCCCAGAGGCTATGGGACGGCATCCTGCTCAATTCCTGAGTGCTGTCAGCAGGAATCACATCCCTTTAACACCCTTTGGCATTCTTACTTGGCTCTTTTCTGACCTCCTCCCTCCCACCAGTCATGGAGGCCCATCTCAGTACTCTGAGTGCTGCTACAAATGGGCTTTCCCTGCAGCATCCAGCATAGCTGGGGAAGCTGAACCCTCACTCACTGTTCTTGCTCTATCCTGTGGAAGAGGTAATAAGGGCTCTTTAAGGTCAGCCCCGCACAGTGTTGCCTTGGAGGAGGGGTAGTACTGGTGCAATGCCTCTTACCTGCTCCAGTATGTCAAAAACTTGTGTTTTTACTACCAAAGGTATACTGAAATCCCCTTGAGAAGGCTGGACTTTTATAAAGTCTCTTTTGTTCTTGGTTCCTGTCGAAGTCAGCACTTTCAGGGTTTTCCCAACCACAGCCTAGAGGGGTTGGGGCAGACTCACTGCCTCTTGCTGCTTTTGCAGTCTACGCCAATGTCTCTGTCTGCCTATTACCGGGTGCACAAGTGGTGAGACAAGAATTCTTCTGGGTCCCTTCGCATAAGGTGCTGAATCCCACAGTTCCCACAGAGACACTTTTCTTCATGGATAGATGCCTAATTAGTTGTTAAAAAGTGGGACCAAGAATGAGGACATCTTATGCCTTCATGATGGTGACAGCAGTCTGTGAGCAGATTTAAATGTGCTTGTATGAGTTAGTTTGGCCTCTTTGCTTCTGTCATTATCCATGAGAACAACATGCCCCAGATAGTTCTGGCTTCAGAATGAGAGTCACAGGGAGCTGACCTATAGCCTGAAGGAGCCATACCTGCCTGTCCATAGATCTGTGAGTGAGAAAAAGATGCCTTTTTTGTGTGTCACTGAGATTTTGGGTTTGGTTTGTTATACAGGATTATTATAGCAATGGTTTGACTAATAAGCTCTTAACTGTTATATATTTTTAAAAGATTTTATTTATCTATTTTAGAGAAAGCACAAGTGAGGGAGGAACAGAGGGAGAGGGACAAGCAGACTTTGGGCTGAGCATGGTGCCCAATGTGCTGCTCTTGATTTCATGACCCAAGTGGAAACCAGAAGTCAGACCCCCAACTGACTGGATGACCCAGGCACCCCATAACTGTTACATTTTACAAAATTCTGTATACATAGAAACACACACACACACACACACACACACACACACATATATATATATAATTTTACATAAGTGCATTGCAACAATTATTAGTCACAGTTTTTTCTTGTCCTTTTTAGGTTAGCAACCCCCTTTTTCCCCCAATTCTACCCAAAGAAGCCCCCTTTTCCTTCCCAAGTAATCTATGTTAACAACCTAGTTTGTACCTATCTGGATTTTTCTTTATATTTCTATGTACTCAGATATAATAATATGAACACATATATGCAGGAGGGCCATTCAAAATACGTAGTAGCCAGTATGGCAAAGCACTGATCAATGAGAATGAACACTAGCTGAAACATTCAGTGTGGCTCTGTCAGCGTCTGCTGGCCGAATGCTAGCTCTGCACGCGTGTGCACACACACGCAACAGTTTCTGTCACTTTTTATTTTACAAAAATGACAATATTATAAACATGTTTTGCCTTGTTTTTTATACAACAAAATCGAATCCTTAAAATTCCAACTGTGATGTGGCTTTTATTCATTCTTAATTGCTGTATGAAATCATATTAAGCAGGCTAGATATATCAACATTGATTTGGTAGTATTGTGTTAACAGACTTTCCCTTTGTTACCAATATTTTTGTTACCATGAACAATGCCATAGTTAACATTCCCAAACTTACATCATTATGTACTGGTGTTTTTAATCTTTAGGGCATCAAGTCCCAGGAATGAACAGGTGGATAAAGTGATTGGTAAATTTTGTTAGATGGTATCAGATAGCTTTTCAAAGCTCTCTGACTATATTTTTACCATCAGGATTTAAAGAAATCATTTTCCCTACATCCTCTGAGCAATAAGTACATGGTTTTCTGATTTTTGCCAACCTCCTGGGTATAAAACGATAATCTGCATTTCCCAACCCACGAACGAACTCACCCACCTTTTCCTGTGTTGGCTGTTTATCTCTTCATATCTTTGCTCATTTCTCTATTGTGTTGTTTGTATCTTTGCTAGTATGTAAGACCTTTTGCATATTGTAGATAATAACCCCATGCCAAGACTGGAAAGTGTTTTCTTTACCTGGGACTCATCCAGTGGTTTGGTTTAGGTTTTCTCTTGCCATACCAAAATGTTGGCCCGGTCCTGAACGTGTACCTCCCTTCCCATCTCTCTCTCCATTTCTCCCCCATCTCTCTCTCTGTGTGTGCATGTGCTTGCCTCTGTCTCCCCCTCTTTCTGCCTTTCTGCATGTTTCTTTTTTTTTTTTAAAGATTTTCTTTATTTCTGCATGTTTCTTAGTCTCTCTTTTTCGCTTATTCTCAGCCCACTCCCTCTCACCTGTTTACCCCTCACTTTTTCAGCTCCACTAGAACACTGACTTGCAGCACAAGGAGCACTTTTTCTTGCTAGTGTTGTTTACAAAGCCAAGACCCAGGAGGTGACCAGATGCAGCACAGTAGGGGATAAAGTGACGTGTTTTCAAAATTGGCTGAATTGGGGATACCTTGAAGTTTTTTTGCACCTGGATTTTTCCAGTCTACCCTCGGAGATTCTGATTCTGTAGGTCTGGAGTGGGGTGTGATGTATAAATGGCGATTTATTTGAAAACCCCTTCAGGGGTATCCCAGTACACTGTCAGGGCTAGAAATGTGTAAACACTGGGTCAGAGAGGCTAAACGAATGCTCCCAGTGCAGGCAGTTTGTGTGGGTGATGGAACAAGCTAGGGCATTGCAGTCTCAGATTACCTTCAGCTCGGCACCAGACTGCATGAGGAGCTCACAAGGAGGGAGTAGAAATGATGAAGTAGGTCTGCTGGCCTCATATTCCACGATGTCAAGCGGCAGGACAAAGGCAAGGGGCAATTCAGCCAAAGTGTGGCTGCAGTGTGGAAAGTGGACACCGGGGGGCAGTGTGGCCCCATGTGGCTCTGAAGCCCTGTAACTCAAAATCAGGGCAGTTCCCAGCTTCCAGGAAAGCTCTGGAGGGTGAGAGGCTGTCCCACAGCTTCCTCCCCTCCCACTCTTTGTCCCTGTCCTACAGAACCTGGCTCTCAGATGATTAAAGTTCATATAACACTTACCGTACATAAATTATCTCCTGTTCGACACTGTCCAGGGTTATTTCATCTCCATAGCAGTGCAAGGAAGGCACAGTATGCCTCTTCCACCAAAGAGGAACCTGCAGTTTGGGGAAGGAAGTTAATTAATTTCCTAGTGGGTGTCAAAGCCAGGGTTTAGACTCAAGACTGTCTGACTCTAAGCCAAGTGTTCTTTGCATTCAACAACTGCTATTTATACAGCTGACATTGAATTCATTCTGAACATATTAATACATGCTTATTTACCAATTAATTTATTCATATGTGCTGATTATTTCTTTTCTTCTTCCTTCCGCTTTTAAACAAAGGGATCATCCAGGAGAACTGAGTTAGCTAAGAAACCTTAAAGCCCATGGTCTGTTTCCATTTTAACAGGAGACCGAAAAAAACAAACAAACAAAAAGAATGAATGAATGGCCATGGGGTTGCCTGCTGCATACAGGTAGACCCTGGAGGCTCACTGAAAGTTGGCCGACCTAACGCAGGATTTTATTTGGCTAACGTGGCTAAGTTTCGGTGGATTTGGAGGGGTCCTCGCCCTGCAGTCCATCAAGTCCCCACCATCTTGCCTTTCCATTCTGCTGCCTCACTCATCCATGATCCCTGCCCTCCATGTTGGTGGAAGAACCAGGCTGATGGGTCCTGAAAGAGCTACCGCCAGAGACCTGCCTTTGGGCCTCGACCCCCCCCCACCCCCATCTCCCTTTCCTTGCTCTCCTTCACCCTGGCTGTGGGACGTGGTACCTAACTGGAGGCTCCCCCACCTGTGATGGGTGCATTCGTGGGTCCACTCGGCTGCTTCCAGCTCCCAGGTTGTCTAGGTTTGCTGGGGCTAAATTTAACTGCAGCTGCTCCATCAGATGCTCTGGTATTTTCAGCCCTAGGAACACAGGGTGGCCAAGCTGGACGGTGCCGAGGGCTGCTTGCCAGGGCTCACTGAACCCACTGCCTTGGATTGAAATTAGCGTCCAGGTTGTTCCAAGGGCTTGGTTTTCTACCCTCCCCCATAATCCCCCTTTTTCTTCATTGGAGTCGAGAAGAAAGGAGAAGGCAAGAAGTAGTAGAGAGACAGACCCTGGGGACCCTCTGAATTTGCTTGGTCATTTCTCTGTTCCTTACGACCGTCACTGTTAGGACATGTGAATGCTGGGAGGTAGTGAGCTGGACACCGTCCTCTTCAGCTAAGCCCAGTGAAGATGATGTACGTGGCCAGAGCCACCCCTGAACGATGGCCAAGAGGAGGGTATGGTCTGCATTGCACAATGATGGACTTCCTGCTGGCCTGTTTTCTTCCCCTGCCTGCTACCCCTGAGTCACTGTCCGAGGAGTTGCCAGCCTTGCTCCAGCCTTCTTCATGTGTCATCCAGTGTCCTTTCCTGACCTGAGTGTTATTGGACAGAGGGTACGTTCCCGAAAGCCTTGGCCCATAGCCCTCTGGAAGTTCCCAGCCAGCGTGTGCTGTGGGGCTGGTAGTCCCTCTGGCCAAAAAAGCAGATGTATGTGCAAACTCACAGGCTTTTAGTGGCAGTTACAAATAGAAGGGGAAAATGGGCCCAGAGGTGGAGCTGGTGGCATTGAGGGTGTGGGTAGGAGAGCTGCGCAGAATGGGAGCACGCAGCCCCTCAGTGTGAGGTTCTGGGTATGGGAAAGGCCTGCCAGATCCTGGGAACCACCCTGGCCTTCTCAGCTCGTGCCCTTGGCTGTGAGGTGTCAGACCTGTGAATCCAAGTGAAACCGTATTCTCTGTCTAACTCACTCCTGTCCAAGGCAGGAGAAATCTGACTACTACTTGTGCCCAGTGCCTGGCAGTCAGGGCACGAAGTAGGTGTCCACTAGAAGGCACCCCTAGCCCACAGCTCTCCTACTAGAAGAGGCCCTGGGATCCTCTGTTTTGATCTGCTCATGTTACAAAAGACAAGCTGCAGCTCTCGGGGGTTGTCAGTTTTTATCTGGCTTCCTGACCTCTCCCTGACGTCCTCTGCTCCTCTCTCTCCACCATGCCAACACTAACAGGAACTAACCGTCGGGACTGCGCACCGGGCCAGTTTGAAACCCTTTGCATCTGTTAACTCATTTAGACCTTCCCTCACACCTATCCATGAGGCAGGCACTGCTATTGTTCCCCTTTTACACACAGGACATGGAGACCCAGAGAAGTTAACCCACTTGCCCAGAGTCACACAGTTATCTGGCCCCAGAGCTTTACCTACAGTGTACACTGCCTCTCATCATGCTTCACTGGGACTTGTTTCCTGTCTGCCTCCTACACCTTGATGAAGGAGATTGTGTTTGAATCTGATTTGGATCCCAGGATCTAACCCAGAGCCCAGCACAGTAGAAGCTCAAACAAATATCTTTCAAATGAATAACTGAAAAAACAAAAGTGCCAGTGAAACCATTGTTCCTTGCCCTGCATTTCTTAGACCTAATGTCTCTCGGGCGTTTGTGAGCCCAGGGTAGGAATTCTAGCCTTTGTGGGGGCACTGGCTAGGAGATCCCAGCAACCGTCACGTGGCTATGGACCCTCCAGGTTCCACCCGTTTCCTCCCCAGCTGCGCCCTCCTCACTCCACCTGCCTGCGTGGTTGTGCACACCTGTGCACTGCCTGTTTTCTGCTGCAGAGCAGACACATAGATGGATCATTATGGAGACTGCTTGCAGGTTGGCCAGTAGGCTGGGTGTCCAGCTGACAACCGCTGGCAGCAGTGACAGCATCATCCCCTGTGATGAGCCCGGGGCAGGGAAGGCAGTAAAGGCTCCCCTCTTCCTTACCTCGCTAGTGCCTTGGAAAATTATCTGTGTGTCTTTGCTTAACTCTTGATGCCCAAGTGCCATGCAGGAGGTCTCGGAGTGTCCAGTGATGTGAGGTGTGTGTGTGTGTGTGTGTGTGTGTGTGTGCGCGTGCGTGTGTGTACATGCCTAACATCCCTGCAGCTGAGGAATAAGATGTGCTAGGTCTTAAAGAAGGATCTGAGGGAGGCACCATGACCTGTGCCACCAGATGTGTTTTACCCCCAAGAGGGCAAGAAAAGTGACTAAAGCCTGAAACTGTGTCTGAAAAGCTGAAACAGAAATGGTGTTCAAATTGTGGTCCCTCCAGTGTAGCAACAGTGCCTGGGAGCTTGTTAGACACACATGTCCCCAGCCCCACTCCAGACCTCCTGAGTCAGCCACCCTGGGGCCGGGACCCAGAAATCTGCCTTTAAAAACCCCCAGGTGATTCTGAGGCAGGCTAAAGTGTGAGGACCACTGTTCCAGGACTGTTTTATTGGCAGGAACCCACTAAAGACTTTAGTATTTACTGAGTTCCTGTCCTTTGTAGCACGCCAATCAGGCATGTCATCGATTGGACATAATCCTTGTTTCCCACCTGGATGGACTCTCTGGACCAAGGATGAGAGCATTAATGAACAACAAAATACAGAGTCAGTCATTACAGAGCCCAAAGAACGGGGATCACAAGAAAGGGTTCTTATCCAAGATTAGGTCACATCTGTTGGCCGCCAGCGTTTAGCAAGGGATCCCTGGGTGGCGCAGCGGTTTGGCGCCTGCCTTTGGCCCAGGGCACGATCCTGGAGACCCAGGATCGAATCCCACGTCGGGCTCCTGGTGCGTGGAGCCTGCTTCTCCCTCTGCCTATGTCTCTGCCTCTCTCTCTCTCTCTCTGTGACTATCATAAAAAAAAAATAAAATAAAATAAACAAATAGCAAGGAAAGAATATATTAAACCTGTGTCTTCCAGTCTTTTTCCAAATGATAACATGTTAAAAACTCATGGGTTAAATTACACATTACAATTGCCCCTTCCTCTCAACTCTCATTGCATATAGTTACTTAAAAGCAACAATTTAGAAGCCATGGGTGTAAGAGATTGCAGGCTAGCACAGTGTATGATTCAACCAGTACCTCCAAGCAAGTAGTTTTATTACATGAGCCTCCAAGTCGGACAACATACTTGTTTAAAAAATTCTTAATTTAGATAGATTATTAATTTAAAAATCAATGCTGGATTCTCTCTTGGATCATCATTTTTGTAAAATTACATCAGTAAGTATCCCAAGTTTTAACTCATATATTCAAGACAAATCACTGATTTACTAACATAACTTTTCCATAATTTTTCCATAATTTTTCAGGGAAGTTTGCCCCCCCCCCCCCCAGATGTCTTTTTTGTTTAATTAGCATGCTGTTTCTACTTTCTGTTTGCATATGCCTGGTATTCCCCTGGATACTCCTTTATTTGCGAGTATATTGCGACTCTTTGCGACTTTATTGTTTTGCATCTTTTTTTTTAAATATAGTACATGACTTATTTTTTAAAAAGATTTATTTATTTTAGAAAAAAGGAGTATGGGAGGGAAGGGTAGAGGCAGAGGGAGAGAGAAACTCAATCTGACTCCATGCTGAGTGCAAAGCCTGACGTGGGGCTCGATCTCGTGAGATCACGACCTGAGCCGAAACCAAGAGTCAATTGCTTAACCAACTGAGCCACCCAGGCGCCCCAGATTTGTTTTTAAGGCAGTTTGACAATCTCTGTCTTTTAATAGGTTAATTCAGTTTATTTACATTTCATGACAGTTGATAATGCTCATCTTCTGCCAAATTATGTTTGTTGTTCATTTTTGCTGCTTCGTCTTCATTCTTTTTCTTACTTTTACTGGTTTAATCAAGTTAGCATTTTTCTTTTTGCCTTTGTTATTTTTTTTTACCAGCTCCACTGAGGTATAAAGGACATAGAATCAACTTCACATCTTAAAGTATACAGTTTGATGTTTTGTCACATGTCTATGCCCACGAAACTATCACCAACCATCTGTGCTTTAAAGAATTTTATGGAAATGGAATCATACAGTTTATATGTGTTTCTCTGAGTTCTTTTGGTCGGCATTGTTATATTGAGATTCATCAGTGTTGTGTCTCCTTCCTTTTATTGCTGATGAACAGTGTTGGCTGTTCCACACTGAGCTGCTGTGAACGCTCATGCTGGTCTTTGTGGGAATGTTCTGTTCTCATTTCTTGGCTAACTAAGAGCAGGATGGTTGGGTCATGGGCCAGAGTATGTTTACCATTTTTAAGAACCAAACATACTGTTTTCTAAAGCAGTTGCTCCATTTTGCATTGTGCATGAGAATTATAGTTCCTTTGTACCTCACCACACTCAGTATGTGCACTTCTTAACATTTTAGCAATTCTAACAGGTGGATGATCATATCTCATTGTGGTTTGAATTTGAGTTTCATGCTTAATCATGTCGAGCATCCTTTAAAAAATGTGTATGTTTGCCATCTTTATATCTTCTTTGATGAAGTGTCCATTCAAATCTTTTGCCTATTTTTTTTTTTTCATGGTGGTTCTCTTGTTGAGTTTTTGGAGTTCACTACATATTCTGGATATATGTCCTTTATCAGATATGTGATTTATAAATAATTTCTCCCAATCTGTGTCTTGTCTTTTCATTCTGAAGAGTATCTTTCAAAGAAGGGTGCCTGAGTAGCTCAGTGGGCTAAGCATATGACTCAACTCAGCAGGGAGTTGGCTTCTCCCTCTCTCTCTGCCCCCTTCCCCTCCCCTGCTCATGCTCTCTCTCTCAAATAAATTAATAGAAGCTTAAGAAAACCCATCTTTCAAAAAGAAGATGTTTTTATTTTTAATGAAGTTTGGTTTATTAATTTTTTTTCCATTTATAGATTATATACTTAGTATCATAGCTAAGAAATCTTCACCTAACATAATGTCACAAAGATGTTCTCCTAGGTTTCCTTCTAGAACTTTCATAGTTTTGGGTTTATATTTAGATATGATTTGTCTTTTATGTTTTTTGTTGTTTTGTTTTTAGAGGGGGAGAGAGAGTCAGGAGAAGGGACAGAGAGAGAAGGAGAGAGAGAATCTTAAGCAGGCTCTTCACCCAGCTGGGAGCCTGATGCAAGGCTCCATCTCACAATCCTGAGATCATGACCTAAGCTGAAATCAAGAGTTGAAATACTTAACCTATTGAACCACCCAGGCACTCCAGTTTTGAGTTAATTCTTGATTATGTGTGATGTATGGGCCATAGTCTTTTTCCCCCCCTGTGGCTATGCAGTTGTTTCAGCATCATTTATTGAGAAGACCATCCTTTTTCTTCTGAATTCCTTTTGTTCCTTCATCGAAATCAGTTGTCTACCCATGTGTTATTCTTTCTAGACTCTTTAATGGTCTTCCATTGACCTAATTGTCTATCTTTATACTAATACCACATACACAGTCTTGATATCTGTAGCTTTATAATAACCATTGAAATCAAGTGATATTAATTCTTCAGTTTTCTTTTTCTTTCTCAAAGCTGTTGGTCTCTTCTAGTCCCTTTAATTTCTGTGTGAATTCAGCCTTTCCCCTCATCTGATGTTAATGATAGGCTTCATAGATGCTCTCTGATTAAGAAAATTTCCTTTTATTTCTACTTTGCTCTGTTTTTATCAGAAGTAACATTGGGTTTTGCTAAGTGTTTCTTCTGTATCTCTTGAGATGATCATGTGGTTTTTCATTTTAGTTTGCTAATATGGTGAATTCCATTTATAAAATGTTAATTGAATCTTCAGTGTTAAATTAACCTTGCATTCTTGGGGTTAAACTCCTCTCCCCTTGGTCACAAAATATTATCCATTTTAAATACAAGTTGTCTTTTAAAGAGTTAAACAATAAGGAAAAATATCTTACCAATATAGTTATCATTTCCCTTGGTGCTCAGTCTTTAGTATGGATTCACATTTCTACATGGCATCATTTCCTTTCTATTCCTTCCCCTTTCTCATTCTTACCTTCCTGAAGGACTTCCTTTATCCCTTTTCTATGTCTCAATGTCTTTATTTCATTTATATTCTTAAAAGAGATTCTCATGAAGTAAAGACTGTTTTGTTCTTTCAGTACTTTAAAGATGTTGCTTCGTTGTTAACCCCCTTTATTTTTTCTTACCAAAAAAAGTTCATGCTTCTCTTTGTTTCTCTGAATGTAAGGTGCCTTTGTTTCTTTATCCAGTTATAAGATTTTTCCCTTTAACACTGGGCTTTCAGAAATTTTATATATAATGTGCTTGGGGAAGTTTTATTTATGTGTCTCATGTTTGTGCAGGAGTTTGTTGAATTTCTTGGGATTCTGAAAAATTAATAAAAATTTGGGAGATTGCAGGGATAACTTATTCACACATTAAAAAATATTTTATTTGATTCATGAGAGACAAAGTGGCAGAGACATTGGCAGAGGGAGAAGCAGACTCCCTGCAGGGAACCCAGTGTGGGACTCGATCCCAGGACCTTGGGATCATGACCTGAGCCAAAGGCAGACACTCAACCACTGAGATACCCAGGTGACTCTATTCACACATTTTTCTGTTTCTCCCTCTCTTTTTCTCCTTTGCAGACTTTAATTATATGTATATTATTAGGCTCTTTGATGTTTTCCCACAGTTTGATGATGCTTTGTTTATTTATGTTTGAGTCCTTTATTGTCCCTAGGTTTTATTTTGAATACCTTCTTCTGGTATATTTTTTAAATTCACCAATCTTTTTACTGTAATGTTTAATCTGCTTTAAGGCATATCTAATGTATTTTTCATCCCAAATATTGTAATTTTAATCTCTGCAAGTTGAGTCTTTTAAAAATATCTTCATGTCTCTGCTCTAGCATATTCAGTATTTCCTCCAGCTTTCTGAACTTAGCAATATAGGTATGGTAATTGTTTTAAACTACTTTTCTGCAATTCCTAGCAAGGGTATCCATTCTGGGTTAGCTTCAACTGATTGGTTTTTCCTCCTTATAGTAGTTTTCTCCTTCTTTGCATGTCTAATAACTTTTGATTGGATATTATAAGTTTTACCTTGTTGGATACTGGATATTTATATATTTCTAGAAATATTCTTGAGCTTTGTTCTAGAATGCTGTTAATTTAATTGGAACAGTTTGATCCTTTCGGGGCTTGCCTTTAAGATTGTTATGCAGTGGGGGTACCTGGGAGGCTCAGTGGTTGAGTGTCTGCCTTTGGCTCAGGTCTTGATTCTGGGTCCTCGGATCAAGTCCCACATCAGGCTCCCTGCAGGGAGCCTGCTTCTGCCCCTGCCTGTGTCTCTGCCTCTCTCATGATAAATAAATAAAATCTTTAAAAAAAAAATGAAAAAGACTGTTAAGCAGAGCTAGAGCTGTCTTTAGTTTAGGATTAATTATTCCTCGTTACTCATGCTCAACACTTTGAATATTTACCACAGAGCCCATGAATTATAATGTTTTCTGATCTGGTTGGCAGGAACCTGGTTCGGCATGTGTACCAAGTACTATTATCTCTGACCCTTGCAGGCAGTTCCTCACACATGTACTCTGATCAGTACCCTGCTGAGTACTCAGGGGGAACCCTCTACAGATCGCTGGAGCAGGGTTTCTCTCTCTCTGTCTCTCTCTCTCTCTCTCTCTGTCTCTCTCTCTCTCTTTCTCTGTGGAGTTCTCTCTCTACGGTACTGAGGCCTGTGTGCAGATCATGGGAATCCCAACTACTGTGGTCATCTTGGCCTTTCAGCTGTGGTTTTTTTAACTCAGAATCCGTCAGGCTTGCTGGGTTCATTTCTTGTTTGTTTCCTGTCTTGAAAGGATCACTTTCTCTGTTGCCTGGTGTCCAGTGTCTTGTAAACCAGAGTTTCATGTATTTTTTATTTTTTTAAAGTTGTTTCAGGAGCGAGAATAAATACATTCCCTGTTACTCCATCTTGGTGAGACGTAGAAGTTCCCAGAGTCTGTCATCAAAGTCAAGGCCTTGGTGAAATACTGGGGGAAAATTATTCCTTGTATTCAACTTCAGTTGGAGGGTCTTCTTACCATCTTCCCTTCTGACTGAAGAGAAGGTCTGGGGCTTTGACTCAGCTAGGATCTTGGGACTGGGCTTGGGGTGGGGAGTTGGAGAGTCCCACCCTTCCTGTGGACTGTGAAGGAGGCAATGCTATTTATATTCCAGGTAAGAGAGGGCCAGAGAGTATAGGTACAATTTTTTTCTTTAAAAAGTTAGTTTATAAGTAAAATATTTATTTATTTGAGAGACAGCATGGGTGAGCATGAGTGAGGAGAGGGGCAGAGGGAGAGGGAGAGAGAATCTCAAACAGACTCTATGCCAAGCATGGAGCTCGACATGGGCCTGGATCCCACAACCCTGAGATCATGACCTGAGCAGAAATTAAGGGTCAAACACTTAACAGACTATGCCACTCAGGCACCCCTAAAAATTACCTTCTATATTCTCTTATTAATTTTAAGATCTCTGTAAGCCCTGGCTTTCTGATTTAGTTCTTGTAGGTGAAATCCTGCTTCTCAAGTAGGAAGTCTGATATAGGAGGAACTCTGGATAGATTAGGGGACTGGGCCTGAAGGATTGGTAAGCCAAACAGTACAGAAACTTTTTAGATAAACTGGGAAACAGAAAGTACTTAGCAGAATGACGTCCTGGCCTATATTTTGAAATTACAACATTTTTGTGAGCTAAAAAAAACCCTCTTTTGAGCCTATTAGATTTCCAGCATTTATCTTCTATGTAATATATTCTTTAAAGTCTTTAGCACTTTTTGTGCTAAGTGGTCTTCAGGGGTTGTGGTGTTTAAATTGAGAACTGCTACTTTAAAAGTTATATAAATGGTCATTTTTCTTTGTCAGAATATCCTTAGACTCCACGTCTGTGTCCTCTCCATTTATGCCTCAAAGCCAATACATCAGTAAATGTGATAAACTTGCCTTCCAGAATGTTGCTAGAGATTTATTATTGGCAGGGACAAAAATGGATCTGAAACCTTGAATTCCAGGGTATGGATCTATACACAGAACAAACAAAATAGAGTAATTGGATTTTGGGTGAAGAGAAGTTTTAGATTTCTGGAACTGGAGGAGTGTATATCTCTTGAAGGTACACATCGGAGTGTCAGAGGGGCTGAAAACCACAGGATGAACAGGTCAGTATTGTGGAACGTCCATTTTACCTGTTAAAAATATTGATTAAAAGCACATAGACATATTATGCTATAAACTATAAATTTTCTTGAATTTTAAGATGAAAATCAGACTTAGAAAAAATACTGAGCTTGGATTACTTTAGGCTGTGCCCTCAGACTCTGGAAAGCGGGGACATTCCAACAATTCTCCTGCGTGGATTAGGGGTGCTTCAGTGGAAAAGATTGAGAAGGCTTGCTCAGAAATTACAGTACCCCTAAAAACAAAGGAAGGAGGTGCCTCTTATGGAGGGCCTGCAACTGTGCAGAGGTCTTGGAGAGAGATGTTGATGGGTCAAGCTCAAGGAGACACCAAGAGCTACTGGAATGGAGATAAGACTGTCCCTCCCTCCCTTCCTTCTGCTTATCCATGTTTTTGTTTTCTTTAAAGATTTTATTTATTAATGAGAGACAGAGAGAGAGAGGCAGAGATACAGGCAGAGGGAGAAGCAGACTCCTTGCAGGGAACCCGATATGGGACTTGATCCTGGAACTCCGGGATCATGACCTGAGCCCAAAGCAGATGCTCAACCACTGAGCCACCCAGGCATCCCTACTTATCCATGTGTTGTGTAAGGCTTTATTAAATGCCTCCTATATATCTAAGATTGCAATAAGTGATGAGGACAAAAATAAGAAATAGATGGTGATCTCAAAGAATTTAATGTCGAGTATAAGAGCTCTCAAAGTTGCTCTTGCCCCAACACATGTAATTACAAAGATATTTGCTGGATCTATTAAGCAGTGCCAGATACAGTTCAAAGGGAGTTACATGAAATAACTCTTAATTTTTAAAAAACTGTTTATTTATTTGAGAGAGAGGGGGAGAGAACAAGTGGTGTGGTGGGGCAGAGGCAGAGCCAGAGGGAGAGGGAGAGAAGCAGACTCCCCGCTCATCATGGGCCCTGATGCCGGGCTTGGTCCCAGGATCTGGAGATCATGACCTGAGTTGAAGGCAGACACTTAACCTACTGAACCACCCAGGCGCCCCAAACTCTTTTAATATTTACACTAACTTTATGGTGTAAGTATTATTATCATTTCTATTGCATAACTGAGGAGCAGGTGGACTGTGTTCTGCAGAGTGAGTCACTGTCTAGAGGGACAGACATGTTTATAAATAATTATAATGCTATAAATGTAATTGGAACACAAGAATAGTGGGGCTAATTTTTTCTAAGGAAGTGGAGATCCCTGATTCCAGATGGAAGACCAACTGAGCACGGAAACTTCTATTATGGAAATTCCTTCTTTTTCCTGCCAATTATCATGGGATCCAGAATTTCAGGCCTGATACATGATTTTCACAGCATCTGGCCTATTTTGAACAACTTCGGTGGCACAGAACTCCTGACCTCGCAAGACAGCTCATTGTCTTTGGCTAGCCTGAATGGCAGGAAATATTCTATATTGTATCAAAATCTACCTCCTGGTAATTTCTCAAAACCACCCCAGTTTGGTTTCTTAGGGCAGCTTTTCCTAATGTTCTGTATATGAGATGCTAGTGGGCATTAAATAGGGAAATGAAAGAGAGGATTGTGGTACACAATAAATATGGTAAATAAAGATTTCTTTGAGAGGATTTTCTCAGAATCTTTTGTATGTTAATGTGCCTTGTGAATCTCAGAGAAAGATTGCCTTTGTAGCATTTTCCAGATTATTCACCCACCCAACCCTTGTCTTGATAGCCACATATTAACATCCCATTGGAAACAGCTTGGAGGAATAAGGCTCTGGTGTCCCTCAATTAGAATTAGCATGATCTTCCTCTTCCAGGATAGCTTTTCAAATCCTGAGCATGTGCTCCAAGTGTACTTTTCTCCAAACTGAACATCACTGTGTTTTTAGCCTGCTGCATGGTTAGGTTTTCAGAGCTTTCTCTGGGCAGCTCCCGTTTGCTGAAGCCTCTCCTAAAGTGTGGGGTTGAGCACTAAGTATAGTAGTCCTACAGTTGTTTTTGGCTTGGTTCCATTGGGCACAGTTAGAACCCTTGGAACACTATCATTCTATTTCCAACCTGACAGGGTGGGCTAATCAGCTCTCAGCACAGAAATGATGAGTGCAAGAGGCAAGAGAAGCTTGTAGAAATTGGAGCTGTTCAGAGAACAAATAGAATGATTTTTATTTTTGAAAGTGTTAAATGTCTTAAATAAGCAAACATTGGAGAGCCTATTATGTGCAAGGCACTACAGAGGGTAGAGGAGATGTAAGCTATTAGTCTTTTCACTCAAAGAGCAGATCATTGAACTAGGGTGATGGTTAACAGAGAAGGTCAAAAACACAAGAGAGTATGAACAAATGCCACATTATGCAGATTAACTCCAGTGGTGGGAATTCAAGGAAGATTAACCACTAGCTGTTTGCATATTGCCTTCTTGAAATTCCATACATCCACTCAGGACAAGTACACACCGCTGATGGGCTGAAAGAAGGGTCTTGTTCTGAAGAGTGTGGGCCTCCAGATAGCTTGGCAGTGAAGTTTTAATCACTGAATACTTTTTTCCCAATGATATTTTATAGTGTTAGAAGTGTGTTTCCTGGAAGAAAGTGATGTTTACTCCAAATCAAAAATCATGTCCTGAACTGGAGTCCACTTCTAAAAAAGAGCTATGCGTAAATGCCAAGGCAGAGAGGAAATTTTTTAGGGTACGAAGTATTATTCTGAATAAGTTGAGAAATACAAATACTTTCTTTTCAAGGCAACTCTCACAACCAGGGCAGGGCAGTGTGGTGGCTAAGAGCACAAACACTGAAGCCAGGGTGCCCGGTTTCCATCCCTGCTTTTGTACTTAGTGAATGGCCTGCCTAAGTTCTTGACTTCTCAGTGCCTTGTTTTCTTTTGTTTTAAATATGGGGCTACTAAAAGAAAATACTGGCGGTGATCTCTTTGACATTGGCCTTTGTAACATTTTTCTAGACATGTCTTCTCAGGCAAGGGAAACAAAAGCAAAGATAGACTTTTGGGGCTACACAAAATAAAAAGCTCTGCACAGCAGTGGAAACTATCCACAAAACAAAAAGGCAACCTACTGAGTGTGAAAAGATATTTGCAGATGATATATCTGATAAGACGTTAATATCCAAAATATATAAAGAACTTACAGAACTGAATAGCAAAAAGCCAAATAAAACAAATAAAAAATGAGCAGAGGACCTGAATAAACACTTTTTCAAAGAAGGCATATAGATTGGTCAACAGACACATGAAAAGATGCTCAGCATCACTCACCATCAGGTAAATCAAAACTATAATAAGATATCACACACACCTATCAGAATGGCTAGAATCAAAAAGACACAGAATAACAAGTGTTGGTGAGGATGTGGAGAAAAGGGAACCCTTGTACACTGTTGGTGGGAATACAAACTGGTGCAGCCTCTGTGGAAAGAGTATGGAGATTCCTCAAAAAATTTAAAGAACTCCAATAAAAAAAATACAAAAAAATTTAAAGTAGAAATACCATATGATCCAATAATTCCACTACTGAGTATTTACACACAAAAAACCAAAACACTAATTTGAAAAGGTATCTGCACACTTGTGTTTGTTGCAGTATTATTTATAAGAGCCAAGATATGGAAGCAACCTAAGTGTCAGTACACACACACACAGAGGAATATTATTAAGCCATAAAAAAGATGAGATCTTGCTATTCACAACAATGTGGAAGGATCTAGAGGGTATTATATTGAAGTGAAATAAGTCAGAGAAAAACAAACACCATATGATTTTACTTATATGTAGAATCTGAAAAACAAAACAAATTAACGAAGAAAAACAGACCCATAAAAACAAAACAAAGTGATAGTTGCCAGAGGGTAGGAGGGTGAGGAGTCAGGCAAAATGGGTGAAGGGCATGGGAGGTACAAGCTTGCAGTTATGGGATGAACAAGTCACATGGATGAAAGGTATAGCATAGGGAATAGAGTCAGTGGTATTGTAATAGTGCCGTATGGGGGTAGATAGTAACTACATTTATGGTGAGTGTAGCATAACATACAGAATTGTTGAATCACTGTTGTACACCTGAAACGAATGTAAATCATGTCAATGTTGTTATACTTCAATTAAAAAAATCAGATATTAGAAAAAAAATCAGATATTAGGATGAGGAAATAATCAAATATGAAGCCATACATCAAATTCCTGTTCATTCATCAAGGTTAAATCTGTATAGAAGAGTATAATTAATGAATTTGATATTTTTACCAGATGGAAAAAGGAAGTTAGGCAAATACTGACTTAAAGAGTAAAAAAACTCGTTTTTGACTCACCTCCGCACCTCATCTGCTGTGTGGCCTCAGACGAGTGATAGAACCTCTGAGACTTTGTTTCTCATCTGATGAATGCTGATGATAATTCCAAACTAATAGAGTTAGGGTGATGTCGAAATTCAGTGTACTTAGGTACGGGCAGGTGCTCAATAAAATACATTCATGTTTTAGTGCATGCAAAATAACAGAAAGCAAGGATGAGCAAAAACAGTAGCCAGTTGAATGATATTCCTTGAGTTCATTCAAGTCCTAATGAGTATCGGGAGTCCGCTGTTGGTTAACCTAAGATGTCTTTGAATATTTATCAGAATTAAAATGAAGAAAAAGAAAAAATCCAGATGACAGAAGTCTAGAATCTATCTTCGTACATTTTTTCAGAAAATACTGAGTTGTTTTAAGAATCTTTAAATAGACCCGAAGAGTAAGCAACCTGGAACATGGAAATTATATACGAACATGATAGGTGTACGTGTAATTATTTTTTACCAATGTTCATGCTAGTGTGGGTCAAGTTGCTTTAAAAAATGGTGTCATTGGGATCCCTGGGTGGCGCAGTGGTTTAGCGCCTGCCTTTGGCCCAGGGCACGATCCTGGAGACCCGGGATCGAATCCCACGTCGGACTCCCGGTGCATGGAGCCTGCTTCTCCCTCTGCCTATGTCTCTGCCTCTCTCTCTCTCTCTCTCTGTGTGACTATCATAAATAAATAAAAATTTAAAAAAAATGGTGTCATTGAGGTGGTTCTGGTGGCAAGTTATTTCATAAATAATTGCGCAGATTAATAAACCAACTGAAATGCATTTAAATGATGGACAAGGGAGCTCAGTCTCCTCTTGGGGTAACTTGGGAACAGAATTAGTAAGTAAGGTAAATGTTCCCAGGGGCACAGATTACTGATTCATCGACCCAAGCAAGGACAATGCAAAATGTTAGGCCACCAGAAGATGGAACTGAGAATGTGTTACCAGGAGGTACCCCCAGGAGAGGAACAGGAGAGGTTCTATTTTGCAGAAAGAAGGAAACCACCCTGGCAATTTCCAAACCAAAAAGCTGACGTACCACAAGTGCTACAAAAACAGGGCCCGAGGTTGTCTCTGCCTGTGGAACCTGAGTTCATGTTGAGTGAGGCGCACTCCACACCCTTCCCTGTGAACTCGGAACACCAGAGCATAGGAAAAGCAATTGAGATCTGGTTCAGGATTTGTTCATTCAAGTCACTCCTCACCAGACTTTTCTTCTTTCATATCCAGAATTATTCTTCAATTATAAGAGATGATGCTTTGCTTTTAAAGAGAGATACCTGATAGCACATACTAAATATTTGTTTTGCCCTATCAATATCTGTGTTTGTCCTCTTATGGGCCTCAAGCTGATTTTTAACCAGCAGCTTACTCTTCCTGTCCTAACATTAAACACCCTAATTTCCAAAGTTTGGCTAAGTCTTCATTTTTCATTTATTTGTTTTGCTCTTTAAAGTAGAGGCAGGGGAACCCTGGGTGGCACAGCGGTTTGGCGCCTGCCTTTGGCCCAGGGCGTGATCCTGGAGACCCGGGATCGAATCCCACGTCGGGCTCCCTGTGCATGGAGTCTGCTTCTCCCTCTGCCTGTGTCTCTGCCTCTCTCTCTCTCTCTCTCTCTGTGTGACTATCATAAATAAATAAAAATTAAAAAAAAATTAAAGTAGAGGCAGATGCTATTTAGTTAAATAGGTAGACATATAATAATAGAAGTGAACATGGGAGGGAATCCTGGTTGTCACCTAGCTCAGATAAATAAATGGAAGCTCAGGAATGTTTACTTTCTAAACATTCTCAAGGCTGTTGATAGACTGTACTCATCTTACTACATCATGCTGGGGTGTTGAGCAAAGATTTTCCCTGGAGGAATGGAAAAAAAAATATATGGGGCTACTAAACCCTTCTTACTCATAGGATTGGTATGAGTGTTAATGAGTTTCTATATGTGAAGCTGTGAGAACACTCAGAATCTTCCTTCTTATTATTTATTTATTACTGTATAACAAATCCCAACACTTAGCTTAAAACAAGAATCATTTGTTTTCTTTCACAGTTTCTGAGGGCCTGGAATTCCAGAGCAGCTTAGCTGGGTGATTTTGGCTTAAGATTTCTCCTGAAGTTGTAGTCAGATGCCTGCTGGAGCTGTGGTCATCTGAAGTCTGATTCAGGCTGGAGGACCCCCTGGCACTCACACGGCTGTTGGCAGAAGCCCTCAGTGTACTTCCACATGGGCCTTTCCACAGGACTGTTTGAGTGGCCTTGTGACATGGCTGTGGGCTTCCCCTAGAAAGAGAGGTCAAGAGACCAAGGTGGAACTGTGATGCCTTTCATAGCTTGGCTTTGGAAGTCACACACTGCCACTTCTCCTTTATCCTATTCATATTCATCATGGGAGGGACCATATAAGGGCATGATTGCTGGGAGGTGACCCACAGTGGCACCATCTTGGAGGCTGGATACCACACCCTGCAAGGAAGCATTGGGTATGGATACTTAAAGACAGAATATTTTAAAATTAGGCAGTCCATATAGACATTCAGCATTGTTTTTCTCAAAGGAGCATTTTGTTCCCATGATTGCATTGCTAAAACTCACATAACAGGTGTTTTGGTTTGGGTTCTCTTGGAAGCAGAATATGAGATAAGGACTTGAGTATAGGGGATCCCTGGGTGGCTCAGCGGTTTAGCGCTTGCCTTTGGCCTGGGTGCGATCCTGGAGACCCGGGATCAAGTCCCACATCAGGCTCCCTGCATGGAGCCTGCTTCTCCCTCTGCCTGTGTCTCTGCCCCCCCCCCCCCCACCTCTCTCTCTGTCTCTCATGAATAAATAAATCTAAAAAAAAAAAAAGGACTTGAGTATAGGGAGTTCATTTGAGAGGTGATCCCAGGAATCAGGAGGGAGGGAGTGAGAATGGTAGGGCAGGGAAGAAGGGAAAGCCTAAGGGTATACTGTGTGTGTGGGGGGTGCTGCTATGACCACTATGGACTTCATTTCTCTGGGACCTGCCAAGGATACAGAAGGAAGGAAGGCTGAGACATTTAAGCACTAGCTCCCAGCTCCCAAAGACTGAGCATTTTCACCTGGGAGGAAAGCATTCCCTACATATCGGATCTGAACTTGCCTCCAGCCCAGGGGCCTCTGGGGGGAGGGGGGGGGCGGGGCAGGGAAGGCTCTGAGAGACAGTAGAACCTTGACTCTTGCTGGAGGCAGGATGCTGTCAGCACAAGGTGAATGTGTGCTCCTACAGGTGGGCTGAACGAGGTGATGTAAACACTGGAGGCGTTTACTACATCAGGGTTGCAGGAGTGGGGCGCTAGGCGGATGTGTTGTGTTAGTTCAGCTCTGCCAAGAAGCAGATGTCGAGGCAGAATTAGAAGTGCAAGAAATTTAGGGAACATGCCTTAAGAAAAATGAGGAGGGAGCTGAAAGAGGCTGAGAGAGCTGTCAGAGATGTAAAACTGACCCGGGGAGGAGAAAGCAAAGTTAGAGTCTTAGATTGTGGTGTAGTTCTAAGAAAGGTTCGGCTGGGCTGATGTGGACGCCTCAAGCCCAAACTTCCCAGTGAATAAGTCCTGGCTTTCCCACGAATGGGGCTGCCCTCGTGTCCAGTGTATGTGGAGCATGGCCTCAGTGCAGATGCAGTGGGGGTTCACCTCCACTCAGGCAGTTCTGTTCCTTGCCACCCTAGATCTGGGAGGCATGCCCTGGTGGCAGTCACGGTTATTTTTATTTTATTTTTTTATAATAAATTTATTTTTTATTGGTGTTCAATTTACCAACATACAGAATAACACCCAGTGCTCATCCCGTCAAGTGCCTGTCACCCATTCACCCCCACCCCCCGCCCTCCTCCCCTTCCACCACCCCTAGTTTGTTTCCCAGAGTTAGGAGTCTTTATGTTCTGTCTCCCTCCACGGTTATTTTTTTTTTTTTTTTTTTTACCATGAGACACTCTTTTTTTTTTTTTTTAATTTATTTATGATAGTCACAGAGAGAGAGAGAGAGAGGCAGAGACACAGGCAGAGGGAGAAGCAGGCTCCATGCACCGGGAGCCCAACGTGGGATTCGATCCCGGGTCTCCAGGATCGCGCCCTGGGCCAAAGACAGGCGCTAAACCGCTGCGCCACCCAGGGATCCCCTTCTCCACGGTTATTTTTGTGCACGGACAGCACAGGTAATTCACAGTAAGTCTTGGATTGGGTGAACCATAGGTCATTCACCCCAAGATACCAAGATTTCCTTCCTCCTGTCTGCCACGTTGTCTGAAGTTCCACCATAAGAGAGTAATCCCTTTGTTTTATTGTCCTGTCTCCCAGGTCAATGCTGGGAAAAATAGCATTTGAGCCACACTAACACTTCCTTTAGAACAAATTATCCAAATTATTTTACTCAGTGATAGAAGGGATCTGGGACAACATGAGGGCATGTGGAATTTGGGTGAATAGCATTTAACGAAAAAAGGCACGAATGCGAAGGACTGGGGGCTGCACTGGGGCCACGTCCCTGTTGTGCCAATGGCTTGCCACTGCTAGAAATGGAACAAAACCAATATTCAGACTCTCTGTAGTGAAAAAATAAGTCAGGTGTGCTTGAGATGAGTGTCACTGCCATTTGTCCAGTGCCCTCTTCCCCTGCTTTCTGAGTATTTTGAAGGAGGGCATTTTTCTGGATGGTTTGAGAAATCAAGTGAATGTTCAGGTGGCTGGAATATTGGAGTTTGGAAGCAAGGAAGGAAGACACCCTAAACATTTTCAGAAGTTGATCCAGGAGTCACCTCGATAGAATTCCTAGAGCTCAAAACTGTGTTTCTTCCCCTCCGACCCTCCATCCATGTTCCTTTTGCTAAGGGTTTCACTTGGCATTTGTAGGAGCTCTTATGCTTGTATGTTTCTGAGATTTTAGGCTTTGCAATTTTGTAAAGACTGTTGAAGGAATTCTGTGACTTTGAAGACCCTTTCCTCTATCCTTCCACTGGACTTTCAAAACCCTTTATGGGTCCATCTGAAGACGATTAGCATGGGGTCCCTCAGAAGATGGTTAGCATAGGCTCCCTTAGAGTATTCTATTTAAGTCAAGCCATCAGATTTCTTAAGTATCTCTATGATCTGCTTAGGGCATAGAAATAGAAAAGATAAAAGCTTAGTCTTTGCCTTTCAGGCTTTTGGTGGAGCCATGAGAATGATGGCTTCATGGGAATAATGAGCAGACATAACAAGGGAGTCTGCTTCTCCTGGTGGTGCTGACCAGCGGGGCCACTCAGGCCAAGTGGGTTGCAGGGAGGGTGGGATGAGTTTGCCTGCATGAGGGGAAAGGGAAAAGATTCCCCAAGAGGTGAAGTCCAGGGTGAGCTGGACCAAGTGCAGTGTGAGGGTTGGGTAAGGGAAAGGCTATTCTTGTAGCAAAGAGAGCTCAAGCCATGGGCAGGGTGAAGTCACACCTTGTTTATAGCATTTGAAGGAAGCTCCCCATACTCCAGGTGGATGGGGAGTGCTGGGGGAAGGGTGGAAATGCAAGATTAAACCCGAATATGAAGAGTCAGGATTAAGTGGAGAGGCTTCTGTAACCCCTAGGAAAAGGTTTTGAAGAGCATGCATGACCTGCTTCAGAGGATGGTCTACAGTGGTGTGGGGCTGGGTGGGAATCCTAGCCCACCATCTGGTCTGTCTAGTCTGCTTTCCTAGAAGGAAACATCTACACAGAGCTGACCATTTCTCACTTAGCTTTGTGTGCCAGCCAGTGCTCAGCTTAGACACTCAGTAAATACACATCAAATACGTGTTTATACACACAACCATATGTGTCCACCACCAATTTATTATTTCCCCCTTTTTCTTTCTTGGAGTGTTTTTTTTTTTTTTTTTTTTTTTTTTTAAGTAGGAAATTAGGAATAGATTCAGGTACTAGGAGGAAGTACTGTGATCTCACACTTAACTGACTTACTGTGGGCCGGCATGAGTTGTGGATGGCATGCCTCAGATTCTTTGCACATTGATTTATTCAATGTAAGATGAAAGCATTTCCATCTGTCTGTTGACCATCTGTATGTCTTCTTTGAGAAATGCCTACTCATGTCTTCTGCCCATTTTTAATTGGATTATTTGTTTTTTGGGTGTTGTATCAGTTCTTTTTGTATTTTGGATACTAACCCTTCATAGAGTATGTCGTTTGCAAATATCTTCTCCCATTCAGTAGGTTGCCTTTTAGTTTTGTTGACTGTTTCCCTCACTGTGCAGAAGTTTTGTATTTTATTTTATTTTATTTTATTTTTTTTTTAGAAGTTTTGTATTTTGATGTGGTTCCAATAGTTTATTTTTGCTTTCACTTTTCTTATCTCAGGAGACATATCTAGAAAAATTTCTATGGCCAAGCCAATGTCCAAGAAGTTATTGCCTGTGTCTTGTATTTTTTTATAGATTCAGGTCTCACATTTAGGTCTTTAATCCATTTTGAATTTATTTTTGTGTATGGTGTAAGAAAGTGGTCCACTTTCATTCTTTTGCATGTAACTGTCCAGTTTTCCCAACACCATTTGTTGAAGAGACTTCCCTGTTTTCCCTGTTGGATATTCTATCCTACTTTGTCAAAAATTAATTGACCATGTAATTGAGTTTATTTCTGGGTTTTCTGTTTGTTCTATTGATCTATATGTCTTTTTTTTTTTTTGTATCAGTACCATACTGTTTTGATTACTACAACTTTGTAACATAACTTGAGGTCTGCAATTGGGATGCTTCCAGCTTTGCTTTTCTTTTTCAAGATGCTTTGGCTATTTGGGGTCTTTTGTGGTTTAGGATTTTAGGATTGATTGATCTGCTTCTGTGAAAAATGCTGTTGGTATTTTGATAGAGATTGCATTAAATGTGTGAATGGCTTTGGGTATTTTAGACATTTTAACAATATTTGTTCTTCCTGTCCATGAGCATGGAACGTCTTTGCATTTTTTTTTTTGTGTCGTCTTCAGTTTCTTTCATCAATGTTTACAGAGTGCAAGTCGTTCACCTGTTTGGTTAAATTTGTTCCTAGGTACCTGATTATTTTTGGTGCAGTTGTAAATGGGATTATTAATTTCTCTTTATGCTGCCTCACTATTAATATATAGAAATGCAACAGATTTCTGTACATTGATTTTATATCCTGCAATCCTACTGAATTCATTTATCAGTTTGGACAGTATTTTGGTGGAGTCTTTAGGGTTCTTATATGTAAGTTCATATCATCTGCAAATAGTGAAAGGTTTTCTTCTTCCGTACCAATTTGGATGCCTTTTATTCCTTTTTCTTGTCTGATTACTGTTGCATGGACTTTTAGTACTATGTTGAATAAAAGTGGTGAGCACGGACATCCTTGTCTTGTTTCTGACCTTAGGGGAAAAGCTCTCAGGTTTTACGCATTGAAGATGATGTATGCTCTGGGTTTTTCATATAAGGTCTTTATTATGCTGAGATATGTTCCCTCTAGATCTACTTTGCAGAGGGTTTTTATCATGAATGGTTGTTGTACTTTGTCAAATGCTTTTTCTGCATCTATTTAAATAAGCATATGGTTTTTATCCTTTCTCTTACTAATGTGACATATAACATTGATGTGCAAATATTGAACCACTCTTGCATCCCAGGAATAAATTCTACTTGATCATGGTGAATGATTTTGGTAATGTATTGTTGGATTTAATTTACTGGTATTTTGTTGAGGATTTTTTCATCTGTGTTCATCAGAGATCTCAGCCTGTAGTTCTTTTTTAGTGGTTTCTTTATCTGGTTTTTGTATCAAGGTGATATTGTACATATAGGATAGTTTTTCTTCCTCTTCTGTTTTTGGAATAGTTTGAGAAGAATAGATATTAACTCTTCTTTATTTTTTTAAAGACTTTATTTGTTTGAGAGAGTGAGCGAGAGAGAAAGAGAAGAGTGGGGAGAGGGAGAATTAGACTCCCTGCTCAGCAGGGAGCCCAGTGTGGGGCTCAATCCCAGGACCCTGGGATCAGACCTGAACACTTAACTAACTGGGCCACCCAGATGCCCTTTAACTCTTCTTTAAACGTTTGGTAGAATTTGCCTGTGAAGCTGTCTGGTCCTGGACTTTTGTTTGTTAGGAGTTTTTTGATTAGTGACTCAATTTCTTTGCTAGTAGTCAGTCTGTTCTAATTTTCTATTTCTTCCCACTTCAGTTTTGGTAGTTTATATGTTTCTAGGACTTTATGCATTTCTTCCAGGTTGTTTAATTTGTTGGCATATAATTGTTCATAATTTCTTATGATCCTATGTATTTCTTTTTCTTTCTTTTTTTTTAAGATTTTATTTATTCGTAGAGACACACGGAGAGAGAGAGGGAGGCAGAGACACAGGCAGAAGGAGAAGCAGGCTCCATGCAGAGAGCCTGACGTGGGACTCGATCCAGGGTCTCCAGGATCACGCCCTGGGCTAAACCGCTGCCCCACCAGGGCTGCCCTGATCCTATGTATTTCTGTGGTGTTGGTTGCTATTTCTTCTTTCTCACTTGTAATGTATTTATTTGAATCCTTTTCTTTTTCTCTTGATAAATCTGGCTGGAGGTTTATCAATTTTGTTGAGTTATTTCAAAGATTCGGCTCCTGGTTTTATCAATCTGTTCTATTCTTTTTTTTTTTAAAAAGATTTTATTTATTTATTCATGATAGTCACAGAGAGAGAGAGAGAGAGAGGCAGAGACACAGGCAGAGAGAGAAGCAGGCTCCATGCACCGGGAGCCCGACGTGGGATTCGATCCCGGGTCTCCAGGATCGCGCCCTGGGGCAAAGGCAGGCGCCAAACTGCTGCGCCACCCAGGGATCCCTGTTCTATTCTTTTTTTAGTTTCTATATCATTTATATCTGGTCTAAACTTTATTATTTCCTTTTCTCTGCTAGTTTGAGTTTTGTTTGTTCTTTTAGCTCCTTTGGGTATAAGCTTAGGTAGTTTATTTGAGATTTTTCTAACTTCTTGCCTGTATTGCTATAAAGCTCCTCTTAGAACTATTTTTGCTGCATCTTAAAGATTTTGGACCATTGTCATTTCTTTCTATGTAATTCTTTATTTCTTCTCTGATTTCTTGGTTGACCCATTCATTGTTTAGTAGCATGTTATTAACCTCCATGTATTTGTGGTCTTTCCAGATTTTTTCTTGTGGCTGATTTCTAGTTTCATAATATTGTGGTCAGAAAAGATGCATGGTATGGCTTTGATTGAAAAAGTATATTCTTTTTTAAAAAAGAAAACAACAACAAAACAATGAAAAATACAGTTTTGAGGAATGGAAATAATGATGGATTTTTCTTTTTTGCTTAATTGCTATTCATTTTTAGTAGAAGTGTGAACACTTGCCCACCATATTCCATAGATGTTTATAGATTTATTTTCAGAGAAAGAGATCGAGACTAAGAGACCTTCAGATATTTAGCTATTTGTCTGCATGAGAGAGTTTACTGAGATACAGAATAAAAATTAGCAAGAAGCAAATATTATCCACCAAGTGTCAAAGCTTAATCCATGATCCAACAACTTTGGCACTTAGAAGTAAAGGTTAGCTCCTTTTTCCATATGCTGAAGGCTGATCTGTTTCTCCATTCTCTTGACATCATTTTCTGAAAGCACATTCACTGCTTAACTAATGGTTGTAGGTAGAATTCTTCCTTCTATCCAGCTTCAACCCAAGAGATTATTAACCATTTTAAACTTAGGAATAAAAAATTCAGCCAATGGAGAAATCACTTGATTGGTCTTTATTCTCTATTTATATTTATTAAGTCTTTACTTAACCTGGGAAAATGTCTTACATTTTTGTATTTTAGAGTTTACAAAGCATGTTTCATCTATTACCCCATGAAAATCTTACTACTGTATAAGAGAAGACATTTTTAAAAATATTTTATTTATTTATTCATGAGAGAGAGAGAGAGAGAGAGAGAGGCAGAGACACAGGCAGAGGGAGGAGCAGGCTCCATGCAGGGAGCCCGATGTAGGACTTGATCCTAGGACTCCAGGATCACGCCCTGGGCCGAAGGCAGGCGCTAAACCGCTGAGCCACCCAGGGATCTCCGAGAAGACATTTTTATTTGATTTTGTGGTTAAGAAACCTAAGCTGCTGATATTGCTTGAGATCACTTGGCTAGCGCTTGACAGAGTCTTTATATTCTGACTCCTATGTCAGAATATGCCTCCCAAAAATGGACTGACAAAATTTGCAGATTTACTGCATTTTTTAAACAGGGAAATCAATTGTGTTCTAATTACTAAGTACAGTTGACCTTTGGATAACATAGGGGCTAGGGGAGCTGATCCCTACATAGTTGAAAATTCCTGTTTAACTTTTGACTCCCTCAGAACTTAATAGCCTACTGTTGACTGGAAGCCTTCCTGATAACATAGTTAATTAACACCTATCTTTTATATTATGTATATTATATATTGTATTTTTACAATGAACTAGAGGAAAGAAAATGTTATGATGAAAATAAGGGGACACCTATGTGGCTCAGTTAATTAAGCACCCAACTCTTGACTTCAGGTCAGGTTATAATCTCAGGGTTGTGAGATCAAGCCCTGCGTTGGGCTCTGTGCTGGGCATGGAGCCTGCTTAAGATTGTCTCTCTCCCTCTCTCTTTGCTGCTCTTCCCACCTCTCCCTCTCTCCGTCTCAAAAAAAAAAAAAAAAGAAAAAAAGTCATAGGGATGAGAAAATACTCTTAGAGTACTATACTGTATTTGTTGAAAAAATTTGATAAATGGGCCTGCATAGTTCAACTTTGTGTTGTTCAAGGGTCAACTATACTTGATTTAAGCAGAAATTGAAATAAAAAGTATAAAAGGAAAATATAATACTTTGAACACTAATAATGTGCTAGGCATTGGAGAGGACATCCATTATCTCCTTTAATCCTCTTAGCAACCCCAGCAAGTGGAGTATTATAGTTCTATATTTATAGATTAAAAAAAGGACTCTTAAAGGTTAAGAAAAAAAAATCAGAGGTCCACGGATAGTGAATATCAGAACTGTATTTGAACCCAAATGTGCTAGGTGCCAGAGCTAAGGACTTAACCGCTCTTCCAACTTCAAGGAGGGTCCATCAGGATATTTTTTCACGACACTCAAGGCAGATATAGATCATATTTACTGAGTATTTCCTCTGTGTAGACCTACTGCTATATGTTTTTCATGCAGTTTCTCAAGTGCTTCTTAAAACAAACCTGTGAAAGAAGGACATTTATTGCTCCTATTTTACAGACAGTATAGGAGAGGCACAGAATCTTGCTAGTAGATGGCAGAATTTGGATCTGAACCCAAATAATAATCTTACCAGAATCTGAGCACTTCTGGTGTATCTAATGTTTCAGCTCAGTCTTTTCTCATTCTACTTTGGTTGCAAGCTGAGATGTGTGATTGTTCAGAGTGCTTAGGGTTCTTGAGCATGTTAAGGGAGCAACTTTATGCCTTCTTGGACAAGCTGGTGATAAGCAAACTTTTTCCACAAGAAAATAGTTTAATAGGAGCTTTCTATAAGGACTTGGCGTGAAGAATCATTTGGAAATACCACATTTTTGAACTTGAGCAGTATATATACTTCAAAGATTTTACTGTAAGGCGGGGTTTTGCACAAGTTAGAAGTGTGTTTACTCCCATGAGTCTGAAAAGAGAGCAAGGTTAGGTTCAGTAGCTATTAATAACAGTTGACAAAAAGAAAAAATAATTCTGAGACTGGTTGTCACAGTTTCTTAAATAGCGTACTGAGGTAATACTTGCTACTTGTTAATTTTGTATTAATTTCAGGCACACACAGTTAGATTAATAGTGTTTATTACACACTGTCTACACTGGTCCTTGTGACTTGTTCATACTGATGATTGATTTAAATCTGTTTTAAAGCAAATTGAGAACATATTCTAAGTATATGCTCCCAGAGCCACAGCTCTGGCATTTGGTTTATCTGTGGAATCTTTTCCCCCACTTGGCACATAAAACCTAGAGGGAAATGGCTTTGGAGAGTCCACTAAACATGGTAGCAAAGGACCCTGTTATTGGTAAGAAGCTTCCCTCCCTTCCACTAGGAGTTAATAAGTAAGATTTCAGGGCGGAGTCAGCCACAGGCTTGGTAAGAATAGAGTATTCATGTCATCCTCTCCAAATTCCAAGGAGATAAACCAAAACAAGTGGTGATTTCCCAGGAAAATTGAGGCCATGTTTTCAGTGCCCTCAGAATCCTCATAAGCACCACTCCTCTGCCGATTAAAAATGTTGGTCACGCCATCAGTGCTTTTCCTTGGGAGGGCCAGTTGGGGTGAGACCAGAAAGCTGCTTTTGATTGTAAACTTGGGGAACCTGTACCTCATCCATGGCTTGGTTAGAACTCTTCTCACCAGGAATTTACAGGAAAAACTTGAGGTTGCTTAGGAGAGAAATCTCTTTGAAGCTATCCATCCAGCAAAGACTTTCATACGTGTCTCTTCTTCATCATGACTTCTACTTTCTGTTAACATGGAAAACATGTATTCTAACTTCTCTTCCCCCAAGGTGGATTGTAATTGTGAAACCAAAGTGGACATTTTGTGTTTCTAGTAGTTGGTGTCATTGTAAATAGTATTCCTTTATCAAGGGCATTTGGGTTGGTTTTCTTTTTGGGTTATTTGTCTTTGGCAGCACATTGCGGTGACTAAGAGTGTGAACTCTGCAGTCATATTGACAGTTTCAAGTTCCAGCTGCAGCATTGACTTGCACATTTAAAAACAAATGTTTGGTAACTACCTCCTAAAGTTCTCATAATGATTAATAAAGATGCCCTTTGTAGACCATTTAGCACACCTCTTGGCACATAGTAAGCACTAAGTAAATGTTAGTTGCTGACATTATGAAACATGATATTATGATATTAGTATGAAATATATGTAATTACTATTACATATCTCAACAAATTTAGACTTACTTCTCCTGGCTAGATGCCTTGAAGTGGGATTTTGGGTCCAAGAGTGTATAGGTTACGATTTTAATACATGGTGCCTGATTACTATCTAAAAGTTTACTGTCATACTGTTACTAAATGGGAGTGGCCTTCTTCCCAACTCTCACCAGCCTGGGAGATTTTAGTTTTGGCTAACAGGATGTTTAGAAATGGTTTCTTTATCATTTTTGTTTGCTTTTTACTGACCTCTGAAGTGACCTAGCATCTGTACATAGCTT
Organism: Canis lupus dingo; assembly: GCF_003254725.2. Classification (NCBI taxonomy): domain Eukaryota; kingdom Metazoa; phylum Chordata; class Mammalia; order Carnivora; family Canidae; genus Canis; species Canis lupus. The sequence goes on along the minus strand of NC_064260.1, from coordinate 14,261,984 downwards.
TTTGGCCATTTTCAGAGTTTCTTCTAAGTCTGAACAGGCTGTTCAGAGCTTTTGTCTGTGGGGTTTTACAAATATTGCTCTTTTGAATAAATATTGCTAATTTATAAAAACTTACCATGAATTAAGGATATTATATGTTGAAAATATTTCTCTCATTGTATTATTTGTATTCCTTTTCTTTTGTGATCTTTTGCTATATTGCCCTTTCCATTTTTCATATAGATCTATTTAACCATTTTTCCTTTATGTCTTCTGGGTATTCTCTTATTAAATCCTTTTGAATGCTATGTATGTGTCAGAATCATGTTCCTGTTTTCATTTCATTACAGCAGTAGCTTTCAATATTCTGGGAGCATCAAAATTACCTGTGAAACTTTTAAAAACTGTTTTTTGGGGGCTTGATCACAGAATTTCCAGAGGTGGGGCTTAGCCACATGTCCATGAAAAAGGAGAGTCTCATTTTGAAAAATGAGTGCTGCTTAAAAGTAGGTTTTTAAGTTGGCAAAACACCTGATGTAGTTGTTGAAACTGGAATGTTTGTGTCTACCTCAAACTGATATGTTGAAATCCTAACCCCTACTGTGATGGTTTTAGGAGATTGAACCTTGGGGAGGTGATGATGTTGTGAAGGTGGAGTCTTCCTGAATGAGATTAGCGCCCTTATGAAAGAGACCCCAGAGAGTTCCCTCCCCCCACCCCCTATGTGGGGACACGGGGAAGATGGCTGTTGGTGCATCAGGAAAAGGGCTTTTGCCAGAATCTTACCATGGCTGGTTGTACCCTTATCTTGGCCTCCAGAGCTGTGAGGAGACAAATTTCTGTTGTTTATAGCCCTCCCAGTCTATGATATTCTGTTGCCGCAGCCCAGATGGATAAGACATTGGGTGACAGGCACATGAGGGCTCATTATACTCTTCTCTTTACTTTTGAATATGTTTGAAATTTTTCATAAGTAGTAGCTTCAAAAGAAGAAGTGGTAGCATGCAAAGCCCATCAAGATTGCTGCACTAATCAGAGTTGGCTAAGTAGCAGAGATGTTATGTGTCAAATTGACGTGGAAGGTCAACTAGGAAGGGACATGGCCTTATCCTAGTAATGTTGAGCAATAAGGTAGGCTGCCTAAAGTGGGAGCTGAGCCAGAGACTGAACAACTTGCCAGAGCTGTGCTATATCCTTGGACCCTAAGCAATAGGGCTGCTCTTCTTTCAGATTGTTTCATGGCTTCTCAGTTCTGTAGAACCCCGTGGAGAGGCAGGAGCAGATATTTCTTAGGAGGCCAGTAGACAATGGAAGTCAGTCTATATGTCTCTCTGGAAGGACACCAGCAGGTGGTGGTAGTGGTAGGATCTTTGGTGATCAGTAAATTGGAAGCGTTCCCACTTCCTATTGCACTGTCGTACTTGCACCCCCTGCCATTAAAAAATCCTTTGTCAATCACCATCTTAAACTCACCCTAAACCTTCCAGTTTTATCACTCTCTTTTTTACCCCCAGCACAATATCTTTTTTCTAGTCCTATTAAATATTTTGCCTTGACTGATTTGCTTACAATAACACAATAAACACGAAACAGTCAAGCTGGGATGCCTCACTCAGACTTTGCCAATCTCTAGTCCTTATCTCTCAAAATACTGCTCAAAATGCAGCTCAGGGGAAACCCAGGGCAATCTGGTCCTGATCTCAGGACAAAGATAACTAGGGACTTAGAGAAAACCATCAGCACAAGAGTCCAGCAAATAGCACAGCCTACCCTACCCCTACAGTAAATGGAGATAAGACTGGGAGGTAGGGTTTATTAAGGTCTCTTTAGAACCCATTGAGGAGGGTGCCTGGATGGCTCAGTCAGTAGAGCATGTGACTCTAAACAACAACAATAAACAAATGCAAAGCTGTGGAGATATTTAAGAGGACTTTATATGTGTACACTGAAAACATGTTGCTGTTGAAAACCAGAATTCCTGAAAGTGAAATCTTGAAAATATGATTACCAGAATTAGCTGAAATTTCATGGATGTCTAAAAAATAGAAGCAGCCAAGGACTGAATTAGTAATCTGGATGATAAAATTGAAAAAAAAAAAAACCTTTCAAAACTTAGCTATGTGATATAAAAAGAGATGAGAAAGAAGAGAAGGAGGCTGAGAAAAGATCTAAGTAGTGTACCCTCTATGTGCTCTCAGAAGGATGGAAGGAACACAGGGAGAGGGCATAACTTTTTTTCAAAATAGAGAAAATGATTCGGGTCTTCAGATTGAAAGGGTCCATCTGGATACATACTGGTGAAATTTCTGCCCTGCAAGTTCCTTTCTACTCTCCTTTCTATCTATATATCCTTAAACCGCTGAGCAAATATAAGCTTGCCTGTGAAGGAACTCAAGTTAAACTGGATCAGACTCCCATCAGCAACACTGGATATTGAAAGACAATGGAGCGGGGAGTTACACCTTCTGAGGGAAATTATTTGAACATCAAAATGTATCCCAGCGAGACTAAGCATAAAAATATTTTCAGACACAGGCAAGGGCTTAGACAAATTGTCTTCTAAGTACTTTTTCTAGAAGAGTTACTTTACAACTGTACAAGAGTCAAGCAGAAACAGAACCCCAGAAAGAGGAAAATGTGGGATCCAAGAAACCAGTCTAGGATAGCCCACGACGATGACAGTTCCTCCACATGCCTAGATAGTGGTGAGTCCAAATTAGAACAGGAAGTCAGAAGACTCCATGGAAACAGTCTTCAGGAAGAAAGTGGGTAACACTACACAGATCTTGTGATTAGGATCTAGAAGCATCACGTTGATAGCTTACTATCAATGACACAGTGGCACAAGTCTACTTTTCAACAAGAGAAAGAATGGCCGCTGGATCATTTGGGAAATAGAGTAAAACACTCTATAGGAAAGTCATGGTCTAAATATGAAGCAAATTAGATTTTGAGCAACTGGTGTTAAAAGACAGTGATGGACTCTCAGAATTAAATTCATTTGATTTTTTTAAAGATTTTATTTATTTATTCATGAGAGAGGGAGAGAGGCAGAGACACAGGCAGAGGGAGAAGCAGGTTTCATGCAGGGAGCCTGACGTGGGACTCAATCCCAGGTCTCCAGGATCACCCCCTGGGCTGAAGGCGTAGGTAAACCGCTGAGCCACCCGGGCTGCCCAATGCGTTTGAATTTGTAATGAGTAATGGGTATACACATTTCCCTGTTGTCAAGTGTGAGATTTTTTATTCTTGAAACTGGATTGCCGTTTTTATAGCATACTATTTTTTATAGATCAGATTTTTCCCAATCATTCTTTTGAAGAATCCTCCAGGGAGTAAACTAGATATAAAGTTTTGTTCTCATTTTCTCTTTCGGTTTCCCTGTCCCCCCCCGCCCCCCCCCAAAATATATATGATTTTGTTGTTTTTAGCATAGCAAACGTGACTTTGGATTTTGACCAGATAGTCATCTAAACCTGAATATTTAGAAACAAACTTGTGGCCATTAAGAAGTATAAACTTTAAATAATATGCATAAACACTAGTGTCGAAATCTCATGTTTTTGTAATTTATTTGAAGAGTTCCTTAGTAACTAATAGCTTGTTTAAAAAAAAAATTCAGCTCCTTTAGTTTCACTTCAGCTCCCCCCGCCCCCACTAACTCCAAATAAAATTAAATGGAATTATTTCTAAAGAAATACTTATAATAGTTATCTCTGTATTGTGAGATTGGAATGATTTGAATATATATAGAATTTTCCTAACTTTTCTACCAAGAATATGTATTGCTGTTAATATGAGAACATCCCATAAAATTTAACAAGAATAATTATTTCTACTGAAACTACCTTGGCAGACTTTTTCTGCTAAGGAAGACCTTATTACTGTCCTACTTTCCACTAATCATTACTATCACTCTCACAAACTCATTTTTTAAAAAGATTTTATTTATTCATGAGAGACAGAGAGAGGCAGAGACATAGGCAGAGGGAGAAGCAGGCTCCTTGCAGGGAGCCCAATGCGGGACTTGATCCCCAGACCCAGGACCATACCCTTAGCCGAAGGCAGATGCTCAACCAACTGAGCCACCCAGGAGTCCCTTGCAAACTTATTTTTTAAAGAAGCTAACCTTTTCACTGGTGGCAGGTAGAGCTTTGTATATTATTGATTGCTCCTGCCTATAATGTTTTTGGTTTCTCAAGGATTAGGCCTGGGTGTCTACACCATTCCTATTCTCCTGATAGGCTCAGCACAGCCTCAGTCTGCTCCCACCCGGTCTTGGAAGGTGTCCTGGGTAGAGGCAGAGCTGCTTGGCTTGCACCCCATACTTTGTCCAAGAGCCCCTTGTGGAGTGAAAGAGAAGGGGAGATAGCAGGCTCAGGCTCATGCAAGCATGGTAATAGAATCCACAGGGCAGTCCCTTCAAGTTCTCCATGCCAGAATCATTAGGCTTTCAAAATTGCGTAGAGTATAAATTAGAAGGCCAAATGCTTACGTATATGTTGAATCTGTACAATAAACAAATAATCAAATGGCAGGAACAGACTAAACTCAGAGCCTCTTCCCATGAGTAGTATTTGTGGGGACAAAGCATTTTTTGGAGAAGTGGAACAGCTTCCATGGTTGTAGAGATTTAGAGAATGGTCATGAGGAAGTGAGAGGACAGTGAACTCAGGAAACTCTCAAATACTGGTGTTCTCATGGAAAACAGAAGGTGCACAAAACTTGTTTCCTCCTCTTAAGCCATGCACCCTGCCACACTTTTCTGCAGACAAGGAGAACCTCCAGAAGAGAGAGAGTTGGAAGAAGGAAAGGAGGAAAGGGAGATAGGGCATGGGTCCCTGAGATGAGGATGAAACTGAGGCAGGATTTCAAACTGGACAGTGACTCATACAGGGTGGAGCAGGTCAGGGTTAACAATTTACTGCTTGAAGGGCTGAGAAACTTCAAAATGATTCAGTATTAAATTAGGCTATTTGTGAATCCCCCCTTTCCTTGCTCAAACCCCTGGGGATTGGTTTGGACAGAGGATAAAGATAGGATCCAAGGCCCTTTTATGTTTATTTCTCCTTCCTCTTGCTCATGACTTTGAACAGGCACATCTATCACTAGGACACTCCAGTTCATTACTAAGCAGTATGAAGCAGGTCACAGAAGGAAAGTAAAGGAGAGGAGTCAAGAAGTAGAAAACCAATGACTTAAACACATGGCTCCCTGTGTTGGCTTGGCCGGCATGTATACTAGAATTGGAACAATGCAGAGAAGATTAGCATGTCCCCTGTCCAAGGATGACAAACAAACTCATGAAGCATCCCATATTTTTTTCAAGGATGATCCAAAAGTTCTGGAGGTGGATACTGGTGGATGGTTGTACAACAATGTGAATGCACTTAATGTTACTAAACTGTCTATACACTTAAAAATAGCTGGATGGTAAATTTTTATCTTATATTTTACTACAATTTATAAAAACAACAAACATGGCCCTAAGGGTTGGGTAAAGATGTCATAAAGAAAATAACAAGTGAAAGTCATGCAATTAACAAAATAAATTATAGCCAAAAAATCTAAAAAGACAAATGCAAGACCTCAGTCATTGTGCAAACCACGGTATCAGCATAGAGTAGTGGAAAGAACCAACATGGCTATCACCTGGCTCAAAGTCTCACTCTGCCACTTACTAGCTGTGTGATCTTGGACAAAACACCTAATGTCCTTAAGCCTGTTTCTTACTTAAAATAGTGAAATGACATTGGACTCATAGACCTTTTGGGAGAATTATGATATTATAGGTAAGATATTTAGCATAGTAAGTGGCTCCTACCAGGCATTCACTAACTGTGTTTCCTTTCCCTTTCTGCATGTGGAAAGAAGGTTGCAAACACAATGTGTTATGGGATACAGAACCTAACTTGAAAGATGGTGAGGATAAAATTTTTAAGAAACAAAAATATATGGAGATAGTATTTGAGCAGTAATTCCTGAGAGAGGCAGACCAGGTGTAGAGAGGACCCTTTAAATTGCTGAAAAAGACTTAAGACTTGTTATTAGAGTACTGGCCTAGCTGTTGTGACTAAGTAAACACCCCCTACCCCCACCCCAACACAGTGACTGAAATAAAATGGAAGCTTATTTTTTTCCATATAATGCTCCAGAGATAAGCTACTTAAGACTGGCAACGCAGATTTGTCATTCTTAACACACAAAATTTCCATCATTGGATCCAAAGTGGTTGCTTTAGATCCTGACATCATTTGGTAGTGGGAAGGGGTGGGCAGGGGGAGGGCCAGTGGTGGCATCTACCTTTCTTTCAAGGGCATGACTTAGAAATGGCACATCTCACTTTTCCACCTATGCACATTGACCAGATCCTTGTTGTTTTTTTTTTTTTTTTAAATTTTTGTTTTTTTAATTTTTATTTATTTATGATAGTCAGAGAGAGAGAGAGAGAGAGGCGCAGAGACACAGGCAGAGGGAGAAGCAGGCTCCATGCACCGGGAGCCCGACGTGGGATTCGACCCCGGGTCTCCAGGATCGCGCCCTGGGCCAAAGGCAGGCGCCAAACCGCTGCGCCACCCAGGGATCCCGACCAGATCCTTGTTGTAAAGGAGGCCAGAGGAAGTAAACTCCAGCAGGAGTCCTGATATTAAAGAAGATAAGTTTGGATGTCCTTGTATACTTAGCCATGTCATCCACATAACTCACATTATATTTTCTCTAGCAACCACAGGCTTTCAAAATAACAAAGCTAACACATCCCCCAAAAATGTGCATAATTTCTTGCTTGTTAATATATTCAGTAAATATTTATAGACTACTTCTATGTGCTAGGTACTATTCAAAACATCACAAATACAGAAGACTGCAAAACAAATGAAGTTCCTGATTTCATTAAGCTAAATCTGGGGATGCCTGGCTGGCTCAGTTGGTAGAGCATGTGACTCTTAATCTCAGAGTCATGAGTTCAAGCTCTGATTTGGGTGTGGAGCCTATTTAAAGTGAAAAACAAGATAAATGTCATTAAACTAAATTCAATAGAGGGAGAAATTAAAAATTGGAAAAAATATTAGATAACCAATAAATGCAAAGATGAAAATTAAGGTGATGTGGGAACAAACAACTCAAGTTTATTTAGATAGAGTGGTTAGGGATGCCCTTGCTGGAGAAATGATGTATAAACTGAATCATTTGAAAAGAGGAAACAGATCATGCCAGGAATAGGGTGCTGCAGGTACAAAGGTCCTGATGGGGGAAAGATCTGGGAGGGTTTGTGGTTATAGAAGGACCAGTGTGGATTTTGCAGGAGAGGGAAAGAGGATATAAGATCAGAAAGGAAGGTGGGAACAGTTTGTTCTTTGTCATTTCCTAGCACTGAGGACAGCGTGCACAGGATAGGTACCCTGTGAGTGCTTGATAAATGAGTAAGCTAGAAGATAAAGATCTGAGGCTGTTGGCAGGTAGCCTCTAATTCATAGCTGTTCTCTGCTCTACTTAAGCAAAGACTAGGATTGCTTATCCTACACACATCTCTCAGATCCTGTTTCTCAGAATCTCAGACTCTTTATCCTTGGAGTTGCTCCTGGTGTCTTTGGTAGCCTGATGTCCACTTATTAAAAACAGAGTCAAGGAATTTGGGAAGGAGGCAGGTATCTGAATACAATGATTATGTTTCCTTTTTGGCTTTCTCTACTCTTTGCTAAATGGCTATAGTTCTCTTAATTTTTCTCTATGTGGTTTTCCAGATCTGGAACCAACCTAATAACCCGATACTTACAAGTGTCAAATTGGAGACACAATATAATTAATGGAATGCCAAGATGGGGTGGTAGTTAAGGCTGTAAACTTTGGAGCTGGGCTTCCTGGGTTTAATTCCAATTTGGCCTATTATTGTCTGGGTCACCCTGAGTAAACTACTAACTCACTCTGGTCATTTGTTAATTTATCTGTTACATGGGGGTTAATAGTGATTTCTGACCATTCTTGTGAATTGAAAGAATTAATAGTTAAATTACCCCAGTGATCTATAAATTCAATGCAATCCCTCTCAAAATTAGCAATACTATTCTTCACAGAACAAATACTCCTAAAAATTGTGTATAACCACAAAAGATCCTAAAGAGCCAAAGCAACCTTGAGAAAGAATTAAAAACCTGGGGGCAGCCCAGGTGGCTCAGCAGTTTAGTGCTGCCTTCAGCCCAGGGCTTGATCCTGGAGACCCGGGATCGAGTCCCACGTCGGGCTCCCTGCATGGAGCCTGTTTCTCCCTCTGCCTGTGTCTCTGCCTCTCTCTCTCTCTCTCTCTCTCTCTCTCTGTGTGTGTCTCTCATGAATAAATAAACAAAAATCTTAAAAAAAAAACCTGGAGGTAGCAAAATCCCAGATTTCAAACTATAGGAGAAAGCTATAGTAATAAAAAAAGTATGCCAGTAATACAAAAACAGACATATAAGATCAATGGAACAGAGAGTCCAGAATTAAACTCATGCTTATATGGCCAGTTAATCTATAAGAAAGGAAACAAGAATATACAATGAGGGAAAAGATAGTATCTTCCCATTTATTTTTGTCTTCTTCAATTTCTTGAATTAGTGTCATAATTTTTATCCTACTGGTGTGTCACCTCCTTGGTTAAACTTATTCTTAGGTATATTATTATTTTTGGTGCATTGTAAATGGGATTATTTTCTTAATTTCTCTTTCTGCAACTTTGCTGTAAGTGTATAGAAACAATAGATTTCTGTACACTAATTTCATTTCTTGCAACCTTGTGGAATGCATTTATTCTAATAATTATTTTGGAGAATCTTTAGGGTTTTCCATGTAAAATATGTCACCTGATAATAGTGGCAGTTTACTTTTTCCTTATTTTGGATGCCTTTTGTTTCTTATTTGATTGCTGTGGCTAAGACTTATACAGTACTATGTCGAATAAAAGTGGCAAGAATGGACATCTTGTTTTGTTCCTGATCTTAGAGAAAAAGCTTTCAGCCTTTTACCATTGAGTATAATTAATGTTAGTCATGGGCTTATCATAGATGGTCTTTATTATGTTGAGATAACATTTTTTTTAACACTCTCTGTTGAGTTTTTACCATGGATATTGAATTTTGTCAAATGCATTTTCTGCATTTATTGAGATGATTATAATTTTTATCCTTCATTTTGTTAATGTAGTGTATCATGTTGATTCGATATGATGATATGTGGATTGTTCAGATTGAACCATCCTTGCCTCCCTGGAATAAATCACACTTGATCATAGTGAATGATCCTTTTAATGTATTTGGTAATGGATTTGGTTCTGATATTTTGTTGGAGATTTTTGCATCTATGCTCATCAGGGATATTGACCTCTAATTTTTTTTTTGTAGTGTCTTTAGTTTTGGTAATATTGGTAATATTGACCTTGTGAAATGTATTTGGAAGCTTTCCTTTCTCTTCTATTTTTTTGTAATAGTTTGAGAAAGATAGATATTAACTCTTATTTAAATATTAGATATCTCTTACCAGTGAAGCCATCTGGTCCTGGACTTTGTGTATTGGGAGTTTTTAAATTAGTGATTCAATTTTGTTACTAGTTATTGGTCTATTCAGATTTTCTATTTCTTCCTGATTCTGTCTTAGAAGATTGTATATGTCTAGTAATTTATCTGTGTCTTCTAGGTTGTCCAGTTGGTTGGTCTATAATTTTTCCTAGCCATCTCTTATAATGTTTTGTATTTCTGTGGTGTAGGTTGTAACTTCTCTTCAATTCCAATTTTGAGTTTTCTGTTTGTTTTTTTTTCTTTATGAGCCTGGCTAAGTGTTTATCGTTGTTTATTATTCAAAGAACCAGCTCTTAGCTTCATTGATCTTTTCTATTTTTTTGTTCTCTTTTTTTTTGTTCTCTTTTTATTAGTCTCTTTTTATTTAGTCTCTGTTTCATTTATGCCCTGATCTTTATTATTTATTTTCTTTCTTCTAACTTTGGACTTTGTCTTTCTTTTTCTAGTTCCTTTAGGTGTATGGTGAGATTGTTATTTCATATTTTTGTTTCTTGACGTAGGCTTGTATTGCAGTTAACTTTCTTCTTAAAACTATTTTTGCTGCCTCCCAAAGGTTTTGAACTGTTGTATTTCCATTTTCATTTGTCTCCAGTTATTTTTTTCTTTTTGATGTATTCATTGATCTATTAGTTGCTTAGTAGTATGTTGTTTAGCTTCCATGAGTTTGCATGTATGTATGTATGTATTTACAGTATTACATGTAAATATGTATACATACAATACAGTATGTATGTATTACAGAAACTGATTTCTAGTTTCATACTGATGTAGACAGAAGGTACTTGATATGATTTTAGTCCTCTAAAAGTTTTTGAGAATTATTTTGTGGCCTAACATATGATCTGCCCTAGAGCATGTTCCATTTGCACTTGTAAATAATGTGTATTCTGGTTTTGGTTGAAGTGTTTTGTATATTGATGTTAAAACTATCTGGTCTATTGTGGTGTCAAAGCCACTCTTTCCTTGATGATTTTCTTTCAGGATTATCTATCCATTGATACAGGTGAGGTGTTAAAGTCCCCAACTATTATTGTATTACTATCAGATTTTCCCTTTATGTCTGTTAGTATTTGCTTTATGTAATTAGATGCTCCAGTGTGGGGTGCATAAATATTTACAATTGTCAGATCTTTTTGTTAGATTGATCCCTTTATCATTACTGGCCTTCGTCTCTTGCTACAGTCTTTGTTTTAAGGTCTATTTTATCTATATAAATATTGCTACCTGGCTGTGTGTGTGTGTGTGTGTGTGCATCCATTTATATAGTATATGTTTTTCTATCCCTTCACTCTGAATCTGAAGATTCACTCTTCTCTCAAGTCTACTGAGCATCTTTATGACCATTACTTTGAATTCTTTATCAGGTTGATTGCTTATCTCTGTTCTGTTCTTTTTCTGAAGTTTTATCTGTTCTTTCATTTGGAGCATAACCCTTGGTCTCCTATTTCATTGGACTTTCTCTGTTTCTTTTACTGAATTATGCAAAAAATTTATGTCTCCCAGTCGTGAAGGAGTGGCCTTATGTAGGAACATCCCTTATATAGACTGCATGTGTCTGTCAGTGCTGGCTGACTGGCTGGGGCTGATGGTGCAGAACAGGAGTCCTGAGATACTACATGGGGGCCACCTCTTTGGGGTGGCTTGAGCTGGAATGGGCACAGGCCAGGTGTTCCCAAGGTGCTGTGCACTGGGGCTGCCCTGGTGGGAATGCTGGAGTGGAAGTCAACATAGTCCGAGGAGCTCCTGGGGCAGCTGGAGCAACCTAGTAGGGTGTCTGGAATGGGCAGAGGGGCTACCCTAATAGGATGCCTGGAATGGGCATAGAGCTTTTCATACAGGGGGGCACTCTGGTGGGATGGCTGGGGCTACAGCAAATGTGGACATGGGAGCCGACTTGAGGGATTGTTGGAGGTTGTGTAGGATAAGGTCTGGGCTCATTGAGGTGGCAGGCCAGCTAGAGCACCCAGATCCTACTCTGGTCTGTGTTGTCAAAATGGAGGGGGAATGTAAACAGTGGTGCTTGCCACCACCTCTGACCCCAGAGAGACTTCCGGAAGTTACCATATGGCCCATGCTCTAGGATGAGGAAATGAGTTTTCTTCACATGTAGTCTGGTTTTTGTTGTTTTTGTTTTTGCTGCACCTCAGGGAAAATCTGTGCAAAGCTGTTCATGGGGCACTCAGTGCTATCCTCCCTCCTGCAGTTGGTAGCATTAGGAGTTGGGTTCCTGTCATTACTACGTCTCTGTCTTTCCTAATGTTTTCTGTGTGATCCCTCTATCCTTTATTGTGCAGAAGCTGTTCAAACTGCCCTCAGTTCTTCTTAGGAGGTATTACTCTTATATGGGTATAGAGTCTATATGTAGGAGGTGACTTCAGATTCTTTCTTCTCCACCATCTTGAACCCCTCCCCTTAAATGAAGGGTTTTACTAAATCACTTGAGGGCCTAAGCTGATGTGAGAACCTATTTGGCAGAAAAACTTGATAGGAAACTACTATCTTACTTAATTCACTTTAAAAAATACTTGTGCTCTTTCCTACAGGAATATTAATGTGTTTTGATTCATGGACAGCCCCTGCTAGGGTGTAATTTATAATGTATGGGTCACACTTTTTAAAATCTGAAAAATTTTGAATTCCAAAAACATTGGTCCTAAAAAATTTCAGATAAGGGAGTATGACCTATTACTCTCCTTAAAACATAACAGCTGGAATGAATGCAAGACTTTGGTTATAGTCAATGTACCAGCTCAGAGTAAAATAGTGATGATGATCAGAGTGTCTGGGTGTCATCAAGTCACCCTAGAAACTCAAATTTTAGCCTCATGGGCAAGGCCATAAAATATGGCTTGAAAGATACAATTAGGTAAATTTACAAGGCTTTCTGGGAGGTGCGCTCAGGGGAGTCCCATGGTGTTCTGTTCTTAGCCATTTCCCAACCAGTGGTTTCATGGATGGTTTCTTAATTTTGGCAGTAAGAACAGAAGACTATGTGGGCTAGCTCAAGCTAAAGGATTTTCAAGGAACATGAGGTGAAGGGGCAGCTGGCTCTTAGAGACGTTATGGAACCAGGAATTAAAGCCCCATGGAAATTTAAGGGTTCCCTCACTGTTTATCCATCGATTTGGCTGAAGAGCAGTTTTCTCTACTTCCCAATATGCTTGGCAGAAAATGACCATTGCCAACAACTCCTGTGTTGTATCTCCTCCATATATGAGCACAGCCTGATTGGGGCTCAACATCTCAGTTTAAATTCCAGATTCCTCAGGAGGGGACATTGTGTGGTCCAATAGGCTAAGAGGGTATTATGGTTTAGAGAGACAGGGGACTTTGTCCCATTATAGGTCCTCTCTCAGTAATTTTGTGGATAAGGAGGAGATGGGCAACTCTTTGTAAAGCATGTCAAGGTTGGAGAATGGAAGGTTGGGCAAACCCCGCCCTCTGGAAAAAAAAAAAAACATATATAAATGAGTGATCTTGGGCTGCTGTAACAAATACCATAGCCTTGGTTTAAACAACAAGTATTTTTTTCTCACAATTCTGGAGGCTGAAGGTCTAAGATCAGGGTGGCAACATGGTTAAGTTCTGGTAAAAACCCTCTTCCTGGCTTATAGACATCCTCCTTCTCACTGTGTCTTCACGTGGTGGAGAGAGCTCTCCTTGTCTCCTTTACATAAAAGGGAATTAATCCCATCTGAAGGTCCCACCATCATAATCTCATCTAACCCTAATTAGTACCCCAAAGCCTCATCTCCAAATACCATCATATTACACAGTGAGTTGGGCTTTAACATATGAATTTTTGGGTGTACAAACATTCAGTCCATAGTGTGTCTATATATAAAATTCAGTCCATAGTGTGTCTATATATAAAATATATAAAGTATCTAAAAGGCATTGCAAGGATAGTTATTTACTTTTGGATCCATGTAGTCCTCTTTGAAGCCCAGAAATGTACAAAGTGACTGGGCAGGTGGTCAGGCCACGAGTAGAGAAAACTCTGATTCTATACCTTGAAAGAAAACAGACCACACCTTCACTGTCCTGTCTGCACCAAGCTGAAAACAGTGGTTTTTTAAAAAAATCAAGGTGTGGAGCTCCTGGGTGGCACAATTGGTTGTCTGACTCTTGGTTTCAGCTCAGGTCATGATCTCAGGGTTATGAGATTGAGCCCCACATTGGGCTCTGCTCAGTTTGGAATCTGCTTGAGATTCTCTCTCCCCTCTGCCCCTCCCCTCCTCTAAAGTAAACTTAAAAATCTTTAAAAAATATATTAAAAAGGGAGGGTGAGAATCTGATCATTTCAGCAAAATTCTATCCGATTATTGTTGGGGTAGGAGTAAGGTTTGAGAAAGCGTAAGAAGGATGGTAGCTCAGTAGCTCTGGAGAAAACAGACAGGTGAACTGTATTTCAAACTCTTAGTGTTCAAACTGCCTCCTTTCTTTCCATGGTCCCATGTTTGAGCATCTGAACCAAGGACTGGTGCCCTATCGTACAGGTGATCATCAACTCCACGGAGCTCTGGGCCACTTTAACTGTCTCCTGCTTCATTCCTCCTGCTGAAAAACCAAACCAGAGAAACTCAGTCTCAGGGAGACAGTAGGAGAAAGAAGTCCCTCTCCTCTTCTCCTTCACTCTGAATTGGTAGTCAAAACCAAAACCATGCCCTATTCACCAGGATTTTACTTAACTGCTACCCCTTTAACTGTGTAATTATTGGGCACTCAGTGTTTACGGGGTGAGACAGAAATCAAGGGTCTGCTTAACCCAATGCCCTTTGTGAGTTTATTTTTCTCTCTTGTGTGTGTGTTGTGTGTGTTTTTCAAGATTTATTTATTTGAGAGAGAGAGACAGACAGACAGAGAGATACATGAGAGGGGGAAGGGGCAGAGTGAGAGGGAGAGAGAGAATCTCAAGCAGACTCCTTACTGAGCACAGAGCCTGATGTGTGGTGTAATCCTGTGATCCTAAGATCATGGCTTGAGCTGAAACCAAGAGTCAGACACTTAACTGACTAAGCCACCCAGGAGCCCCTCCTCTTGTACTTTTTGAGGACTTTTGGAGAAGAAACTAACCCAAATGCCTGCTGACTTGGGAGGATAAGCCATTTAAAAACTCCAGGCCTCTGTTCTCCAATCTGTAAGGCTGGGGATAAGTAGTTCAGTACTATCTTTTCATATAGAGGTAGAGGAGATAAAAAATGCCTCTATCCTTTAACATTTACTTGGGCATCAGAAAGTTTATTCTTAGCTGAATTCCATAAGATCCTAGCAAATATATGTTGTAGTTACTGGTTTTTTTCTTGACATTTGAGCTAATGTGGAATCCTTCCCACCTCTCTCAGTTCCATCATCTGACCATCTAGGCAGGGTTCCAGAGGAGGGAGGTGGGGAAGGACCAGCAACACAGTGGGTCTGCAGATAGCAGGTGCATCTCTTCTTCCCACCTATGGCCTTCCTGATGCAGCTCTTGGTTAGATTCCCTAGGGAATAAAATCCTCCCCTTGCCATTGTCATGCCACTGCAGTCCATGCAACTCCAGTCTAAGTATCACACTTAGTATCACACTTAAGTATCACACTTATGATGCATGCAGTCAGGATGGAGTCATTCAAGAGCTGTCTTTGCAGTTTTGGTTCTATCACGTCTTGGTTGAAAGAGCTGTGACCTAGAAGTCAGGATGCCTGGGTTTTAGTTATGGTTCTGCAACTGTGAGAACTTGGGCAAACTCTTCATTCTTTCTGACCTACAATTTTCTTGTCTGTAAACTGAGAGTTGTGCTTAGTGACCTTTTTGATTATTTTCTGTTCTGATTTGATTTTGAGCTTCACAATAGCACAGCACTCCAGACCTTTATTAGAAGGTGTGTATCTGGGAAAGTGAAACTCAGAATAGCCAGTTGTATTAGTTTGCTAGGCCTACTGTAACAAAGTACTACCAACTGGCTGGCTTAAACAATAGACATTTGCTGTTCTATAGTTGTGGAGTCTAGGTGACAGCATTGGTTCCTCCTGAGGGCTTTGAAGGAAAATCTGTCCCCTGACTCTCTCCTAGCTTCTGGTAGTTTGCTAGCAATCTTTGGCCTTGGCTTGTAGACGTGTCACCCAGATCTCTGCCTTCAACATTATGTAGCATTTTCCCTGTGTGCCTGTCTTCGTGTCTACATTCGCTTTGCCCCTTTAAAAAAAAATGACATAAATAAAGTCATATTGGATTAGAGTCCACTCTAATGATTTTACTTTAACTTGGCTACCTCTGTAAAGACCTGGCTTCCAAAGAAGGTCATATTTTAAGGTAATGGGAGTAGGGCTTCAACATGTCTTTTTTGGAGGACAGAGTTCAACCAGCCCATAACACCAGTTGCAATGCTTGATTAAATATATATATATATATATATATATATATATATATATACACATGGAAGAGGTAAAGAAATGCAATAAATACAGATTTTTGAATTATTTTCAGTTAGATGATACCTTTATCTTATTTTTATGGAGTACTTAGAGTTGAGTTTATTAGTTACCAGGTTTAAGATGTAGTGTCCCTCCAACTAGTTCTCAGGAAACAATATGTTCCTCTTTTTCTTCTCTCTACTTACTTGTTCCCCCCATTCTTTTGTGTCTCCAATTCCAGTTGTGTTCTTACTCCATTGCCCTCCATTCTTCCTACCTGCATCTTGGAAAATAAAGAAAAATCTGTTCTTTATTCTCTAGTTCACTGTCCAGAGTAAAAATGCAGCCATCATCATCATCACTGAATCATCACTTCTGCTTTCACAGGCTCTTTCCTTCCTCCTCCACTTTTCCAGGGACTCAGAAATTTGGGGATTAGGAGAGACAAGAGATGTTTTTCTGAGTCCATACATGGCTTGAGTCTCCTTGAATGGCTTACATTTTTAGACCATCTCTAAGGTGACCATCTCTATGTCTGAGGCATATAATTGATGACTGTAAGTATTAGATATATTTTTCTTTTGTCAAGTTAAAGTCCATTTTCCCATTCTATTACCAGTGAGCTCTTTAGAGCATGACAGAGCAAAGCTATTTCATCTTTCATGGGAAGGCCTCGGAAGCAAAACTAGCTGCTCATTTTTAGACTCCTATTAACACTTGAGAGGCTGGTTTCTCTGGTTCCAGTAGTTATCTGGTCTATCAGCTTCAGGGTCTGTAACAAATTAGTTGAGATAATTTGGGCAAGTGATAGAACCTCTTCGAACATCGGAATCCACATCCTCGAATTAGGTTATAGCAAAAAGACCGGAATTTCAAGGGCTTGCTCTTTCCATTTCTACTTTCACTTTAATGAATCTTATCTGTAAATCTATAAAAAGTCCATAGTACTTGCTTTCCCTCATAGGATTGCTTAGAAATCACATGTGATAATGTTTGTCAGATTGGTTTGTTGCCTATTACAGCTGCTACTATTATTAAGGGCTTGGGTGGGAGGTCCTCTTTCTAGACTGGATTAAGATAGGAAGTGAATAACAAACTTGCTACAAGTCACCCTGAACTTATAGGAAGTGTTTGGGGACAGGATCTGTGGGAAAGCCAGAAGCATTATTCAAATAATTGTTTTCCAATCTGTGCCCCAAGTTCTGATTGTTAGCTAGCCTCTAGAGCTGCCTAGGAAACACTTAGAAGATCAAATCAGGGAGAAGTACATTTATTGTTTTGGAAGAAATTAAGCAAAATATAGGAGATGTAGGCATCATTTTGATCCCCTCCCTCATCCAAACCAAGAACTAGGTTCTTTTGATTTCAGAAATTTTAAGGAAAAAGTATAGAAAAGAATTATTTTGTAATGGATTATAAGAAAAGAAAATGATAGATATTTAATTCTTCCTGGCCTGCCCTCTTTCTCACATATATCTCTTCTGGGATTAAGCAGAACTCTGTGTGGACAAATTACAGTGTAGTTATCAATAGAACTGAAATGGGCTCTCCCTCACACATTTGGTCTAGAGGCTGCCACTGAACAGTACTGATGGGTCCTTTCCAAAGAATCACTGAACCTTCTGTTTCATCCTTAGGCCTTGCATGGTGAGTTGTAGTTATTCTGGGCCTCTTGTTGTCCTGCTATAGTATCTAAGAGAGCATTTAGTGGTCCTTTTCAGCCCCTCTAAAGATGAGAGAAAAAGGAGGTTGATTTCAGGAGCCTGAGGGGCTTGCCATCTGCCATGCTTACACACGAATGATTTTAATATCCAGAGAATCACATCAGGAGCTAATTAGAGCCCTTCTTAAATTATTTATCAGGGTCAGCTTTTTGTCTGCTCTCTTATTCAAGATAAAGAGACTTTGCTCTGATAGTATTATTAAACACTGTAATGAATCTTAAATGTTTTTCTCTGTGCCTCTCTGGTATCCTAATTATTGTTAATTTTTGTTTGGGATCTGACCTTGGTATAGAAGATTTACAAAATTTACCTAGATCCTTACTGCCATAGGTGTAATCAACAGAAAAATTGTGATGTTGCATTGGCAAAATCATCTGGTGGTGGTATGAGTGTATTAGAGATGACAGAAATAAGACTTTTGAACCTTTATGATATAAAAACCTTTATTGTTTAAAAAGCAAAATATAAAATATTAAGGTATCCATATTAAGCTTTTCTATTTATCAGGTGCAACCTTTCAAAATCTACTTTTTATAAAAGCTTTATATAGGTGGTTCTGATAGGCTCCATTACACAAACCAATCCATTTATATATATTTTTTTTATATTTTTTAATTTAAACTCTGCTAGCACTGGGCCATCAAAATGTGATATTATTTGTTCTCACTCAATTATTTTTGTTAATTTTAGTTATAAACATAAGATGCACTTATTTAGTGTATATTTAAACACTTTACACTAATGTATAAAATCTTGGCTCTACAGTATTCTCTTGTTCATAAAGTAATTTTTCTTATATCCCTTGTTAAGCTTTTATTTCTTTTATTATAGAAAGTGATCTTTCTATACTGTAACTGTAATCCTCTTACAGTTAAAAAGAAAAAAAATAGACTTAGCAGGGAATAATTTGAGAAAAATCCTTTAAATGGCCATTCACATGTATTTTCATGGGTACAATTGTATTAGTCTGTTTTTTTGGGGGGGATTGCAGTATCAGAATCCACCTTACATGAGCTCAAGCAAAAAACTGAATTTATTGGAATAAAATTGTAGGATTTAACTGCAAAGTCCAGGGGTGCAGCTGCCTCCAATTGATTCAGAAGTTTCATTAATTACTCCAACCTCGTTCACAGTCTGAGCCTCCTTTCCCCTCTCATTGTTAACAGGCTTCCTTACTGTGGCCAAAAGCAGTGGCCACCAGCCACCTGACACCCACAGCTAAGCACTCTAGTAGAAAGACTTTTCTTCTCATATCTGCATATTAACTTCAGGAAAGACTCCAGTTTATTATCTCCTGCTTGAGTTGCATCTCACTGCTATACTAGTGCACAGTGATTGACACCTAGACCACATAGAATAGAGAGAAACCTCTAGACAAAAGGTGGAGTTGCTTATAGGACAGGGTTAGCTGACTTTTCTGTAAAGGGTCAGATAGTAAATAAATTAGGCTTCATGCATACAATCTCTGCGACATATTTTTTTTTCCTGCTAAACTTTCTTAGTACCACAATGAGGAAAAAGTACTGGGAATAGACTAGAAATTGAGCAGAACAGTAGGGAAAAAGGAGAGAATGAA
Source organism: Canis lupus dingo (assembly GCF_003254725.2). NCBI lineage: Eukaryota > Metazoa > Chordata > Mammalia > Carnivora > Canidae > Canis > Canis lupus. The sequence goes on along the minus strand of NC_064260.1, from coordinate 14,242,765 downwards.
GAAAAATGGGCAAGGGTATATAGAAATGTATTTCAGAAAGTATTAAGGCCATAGTATCACAAAATGATAAGACAGAAGGAGCTCTAGAGATGTGAAGCTAGAAAAATTGTTATTGGCTATCCATCCTGTAAAAGGAAAATTCATTTTATTTAATTATGAGCAACAGGAAAAGGCCACAAGTCCCTACAAAGTTCTTATAAGAAAAAATACAAGGAGAAACAATAACAGTCCTTCAGACAATGAAAGCACATAAAAAGGACATGTTCATGAAAGAGATGAAAACTCTAATATTTAAGCCAAGCTAAAGTAAGAAAATGGTAAAAGTTATGAAAGAACAACATAAATCAAAGGTAGAGACTTAAAAAGCCAGTGGGAATACCAGAAAATAGAGGTGACAGGACTACTTCAGGTAAGAATTAGGAATTAAAAAAATTATTTCAGAAATGAAGATTAAACTATAATGAATATAAGAATGAATAAACACATGCATTTAAAAATATTAAAAGGAAAAATTTAGGGATCCCTGGGTGGCGCAGCGGTTTAGCGCCTGCCTTTGGCCCAGGGTGTGATCCTGGAGACCCAGGATCGAATCCCACGTAGGGCTCCCAGTGCATGGAGCCTGCTTCTCCCTCTGCCTGTGTCTTTGCCTCTCTCTCTCTCACTGTGTGCCTATCATAAATAAATAATAAAAAAAAATTTTTAAAAAAGGAAAAATTTAGAAAAAATGGAACTAGGATGTGACAAAATAATAGAAGGTATGGAAAGAAGATCAAACACATGTATAATAGGAATTTCTGTAAAAGAAAACCAATCAATGGAAAAGAACAAATGCTAAAAATTATGATTCAAGACAAACTGCCTTAAAAAATAAACCTCAAAACTGTATCTTGAAAGAATGCAATGTGTAACTGAGGGAAAATGACTTAGTACAGATGTAACTGAGACATACTCTTGTAAAACTACCGGAATATAAAAACAAATTTTGGATTTTCAGAAAGAAGGACTAAGATATTTCTTAAAGACTTAAAATATCATCACATTTTTTGACAGTATTGTTTTATGTCAGCAGGGAAAATAAAACATGAGCCAAAGACTCTGTACCTAAATCATGCTGGCAGGCAGTTTTAACGTCTCCAGGAAAATTATTTTAGACATGTGAGAACTTAGGAAATGCTATTTTAAAGACATTTCCTAAGGAAACTGCTAAAGAACCACTTCCGGCAACAAAATGATGGAGGGACAATGACATAAATACCTTGTGGTAGGCATTAAGCATCTGTCTATGGAACTAAATCTAGGGAAGATTTAGGTGTATGTATAAGTATGGTATGTGAGAGCTATGTGTTCTCATAATATAGAGTGCAGCTATCAAAAACTGGGGGAATAGGGTGAGTGTATGAGATTAAGCTCAGTGATCACCTTATAGGTATTATCAGGGAGTAAAACAGTATTACTTCAAATTAGATGCTGAAGGAGAGGAAAGGAAGAGAAAGAACTTAGATAATTTCAATATTGCTTATGGTAAAACCCAATAGACAACAGTCAAAAAAAAAGAGAGAGCGAGAGAGCTCTAAGGATATACTAAGTAAAGGTATAGTATAAAGGTGATGATTAGAACAAAAATATAAACCTTCCCACATGCCAAAGGATATACTCACATATTTTCTTGTATTAACGGTTTTATTATTTTATTTATTTATTTATTTTTGTATTAATGGTTTTAAAAAACAATTCAGGAATAAACTATAACACTTTAAAAAAATGGCTCTGCCTTTAAGATGAGCACATTGGGTAGAAGGGATAGTGATGTTAATTGTAGTTCTTTGATTATGACTTCTTTTGTAGATTTAACGTTAGAACCATATAAATTAAAATTAAATAAAAAATTATTAAAAAATGAAAGTAAAATGAAACCCACTACCAGTCCACATTGAGGCAAACCCACATGGAGACAATCTTTTCAGATTGAGTCTACAAACAGTAATTTGACTACACCCCAGTGGTATAAAGTTTAAAGACAGAACTGCAAAATATCACAACCTATTTGCAATAATCATATTGTGCTTAGTAGTATTGGTATTGTCACGCTGAATCTGCTCTTTGTGAAACGTGAGATAAATACTTTTGATGGTGTTTTTGAAAAACAGGATTTTTGGTAAAGGAGAAAAAGTAAGTAAAATCAATGAGGTTGATATCCATAAGGTGAAGCAAAAATCTGATATTTTTAAAAAGATTTATTTACTAGAGAAAGAGAAAGAGAGAGAGAGAGAGAGAGTGTGTGTGTGTGTGTGCATGCATGAGCAGGGGGAGGGCAGAGGGAGAGAAACTCAAGCAGACTCCGCACCAAGTAAGGAGCCTGACATGGGGCTTGATCCTACAACCCATGAGATCGTGACCTGAGCCAAAATCACGAGTCAGCCACTTAACTGACTGAGCCACCCAGGTGCCCCCACAAAAATCTGATATTTTAAGTATTAGGATGAATTCATGGTTTTTTTGCCCATAAAAATGTTTCCAGAATTCCAACTTCTGCAATAGTGGAATAAAGCTCTCCAAAATTTGCTTCTTCATAAAAGCAATGAGAACAGTGACAAAAACTGTCAAAATAAACTTTTTCAGGACTCTAGAAATTAAAAGCTTGTGACAATTTGAGGAGTGTTTATTAAAAAAAAAATTACTGACTCTTGATAAGAACAGTGAGCTTTGTGGCATTTAATTTGCTCTAATCTCCTCTCCCTAACCCCTGACTCCATCGTAGCTTGCAACTATGTTAGCTCTGAAGACTAGCTGCTGGGCAGGCACTTGAAGAGGCAGAATTGTTTGGAGCTTCCCCCAAAACCCATTCGCAATAGAGAATTGTCCTTATTTGATGTGTTTGGAAACTCACTGGAAAGCTCCATTTTCAGAACATGTTTTTATTTGACGTGACTTTGTGTAAATAACTCTGTCCTTTGGAGACCTGTTTAAAACAATTTTCAGTGACTATTTTAACAATTCAGTTGCCCAAAGCAGCATTGCTAGTTGGGGCTAACAAGGCTGATCAAAAACATAAATAAAAACTGGGGAAGGAGATTTCCACAGGGACTTTGAAAAAGCTCCAAGATGATCTAGAAAGCTGTGTGCTTATGCTTATATGTGCTCAGGAAAGATCAGAGGTCCTACTCTCTCATCTCTGGCCAAACTTGAGGCTTTGCACAGGCAAGAGTGAAGGTGATGGGGCACTGAAGGTGTGTCCCCACATGCACATTGAGTTGTCAGAAAAGGGTAGGAGACTGCTGGCTCAGGCATGAAGAAACCTGTATCCTGTTATTAGCTGATCACTGAGTGAAATAGGCAGATTTCAGTGGCCACACATGTCAAAGAATACAGATTTTACAAAATTTGTCCAGAACCACTAGACAAGCCCACACCATCAATAATAACAATAAATATCAACAAAAAAAATCCGTGGTGGAGGATATAAGTTCCAGATGTGCCATACTATATTATTATTTTTTTCATACTATATTATTTTAAATGCCTACTTCTCAACCAAAAAATAAGACATACAAAGAAACAGAGAAGTTTCCTAATCTGTCTACTAAAAGTCTAGAAAGAATGATAAATCCAATTACAATCCATTGCAATCCAATGGTGTCTAAGTATGATTTCCTATATAAAGAAATGGGAAAAATCTAAGGCTTTTTGGAGAAGTGATTGGTCCCAGGTTTGAGGAAGTAAATACACAAAATGATCCTGAAACATCTTGTCATATCAGAAAGAAAGAAAGCAGTATATGTAGTAAACCACATTTTCTTTATTCATTTATCTGTTGAAGGGCACTTAGGTTGTTTCTATATCTTGGCTGTTGTAAATAATACTGCAGTGAACAAGGGGGTGCTGATTTTTTTGAGGTAATGATTTGGTTTTCTTGGGATAAATACCAGAGTGGGATTTCTGAATCATATGGTATAGTTCTATTTTTAACTTTTTGAAGAATCTCCACACTGTTTTTTATAGTGGTTGCACCAATTTGCAGCCCCCTCAACAGTGTGTAAGGTTTCTCTTTTCTCCAAATCCTCAGCAACACCTGTTATTTCTTGTCTTTTGATTAAAGCCACTTTAATAAGTGTGAGGTGATACCTCATTGTAGTTTTGATTTGCAGTTCCCCGATGATTAGAGAGGTTGACTGCCTTCCTGTATACCTGTTGGCCATCTATATGTCTTTGGAAAAATAACTATTCAGATCCTCTTCCCATTTTTAGATCAGATTACTTATTTTTTGTTGTTGAGTTGTACAAATTTTTACATATATAATTTATATGTGTGTATATATATGTTATTATATAGTTTTTAATTTAAATTCCAGTTAACATGCAGTGTAATATTAGTTTCAGGTGTACTATATAGTGAAACTTCCATAAAACATCTGGTGCTGATCACAGCAAGTGTACTCATATATATTTTGACTATCAGCCCCTTATCAAATAAGTGATTTGCACATGTTTTCTTCCTTTTTGTACGTTGCCTTTTCATTTTGTTGGTATTTCCTTTGCTGTGCAGAAGCTTGTTAGTTTCATGTAGTTCTACTTGTTTTCATTTTTGTTTCCTTTTGGCTTTTTGTTTGCCTTTGCTTTTGGTGTGAAACCCAAAAAATTATTGCTAAGACCAATGTCAGGAGCTTATGTTTTCTTCTGGGAGTTTTATGGTTTCAGATCCTATATTCAAGTCTTTACTGCATTTTGAGTTGATTTTTGTGTATGCTGTAAGTTGGCTATCTACTTTCATTGTTTTGCATGTGGCTATCCAGTTTTCCCTTCACCACTTATGGAAGAGAATATCCCTTCTTCATTAAGTATTCTTGACTCCTTTGTCTTAAATTAATTGACTTATATCTGGGCTCTGTATTGTGTTTTATTGATCTATGTGTCTGTTTATATGCTAGTACAATTCCGTTTTTTTTTTTTTTGTAGCTTTATAAAATAGTTAGAATTCAGGAAGTATGATGGCTCCAGCTTTGTTCTTCTCTCTCAGGAGTGTTTTGACTATTGGAGTCCTTTGTAGTTCCATAAAATTTTTAGGATGGATTGTTCTATTTTCTGTTAAAAAATACCATTGGAATTTTTATAGAGAGTGCATTGAATTTGTAGATTGCTTTGGGTAGTATGGATATTTTACCAATATTAATTCTTTCAATCCATGAGCACAGAATATCTTTCCATTTATTTGTGCTTTTTCAATTTCTTTAATTGTGCTTCTTTCAATTTCTTTTCAGTGTACAAATTTTTCACCTTCTTGGTTAAATTTATTCCTAGGTATTTTTTTCTTTCTGATGCAATTGTAAATGGGATTATTTTTTAATTTCTCTTTTTGATAATTATTAGTATATACAAACACTATTTTTTGTATATTACTTTTGTATCTTGTAATTTTACTGAATTAATTTATCAGTTCTAATAGTTATTTTGGAGTCTTTAGGGTTTTCTATATGTAGTATCATGTCATCAGAGAATAGTGACAATTTTACTTCTTCCTTTCCAATTTGGATGCTTTTTATTTCTTCTCTGATTGTTGTGGCTAGGATTTACAGTACTATGTTGATTAAAAGTGATGAGTGAACATCTTTGTCTTGTTCTTGATCTTAAAGGAAAAGTTTTCAGTTTATTTTTTTTTTTATCATTGAGTATGATGTTTGCTTGTGCTTGTTGTATATAGCCTTTGTTATGTTGAAGTATATTCCCAGTGAAAAGTTTTTATCATGAGTGGATATTGAATTTTGTCAAATGTTTTTTATGCATCTATTGAGATGATCAGAGGATTTTTAGCCTTCGTTTGTTAATGTGGTATATCACATTGATTTGTGGATGTTGAGCCATACTTGCATCCCTGAAGTAAATCCCCATTTGATCATGATGTATGATCCTGATAATGCACTTTTGAATTTTATTTTCTAACATTTGGTTGGGCACTTTTACGTTTATATTCATCAGGGATATAGGCTTGTACTTTTCTTGTAGTGTCTTTGTATGGTTTTGGTATCAGGATAATGTTGGCCTTGTGAAATGAGTTTGTAAGTGTTCCCTCCTCTTTTAATTTTTGGAAGGGTTTGAGAAGGATTGGTAATTTTTTTTTTTTAAGGACTGGTAATTCTTTAAGTGTTTGATGGAATTCACCAGTGAAGCCACTGGGTTCTGGACTTTTCTTTGTTGGGAAGTTTTTGATTATTGAATCCATTTTCTTTCTAGTAATTCATCTATTGAGATTTTCTATTTCTTCATGATTCATTCTTTGTAGGTTGTATGTTTCTAGAAATATATCTGTGTCTTCTAGGTTATCCAGTTGGTTGGTATATAATTGTTCACAGCAGTCTCTTATGATCCTTTGTATTTCTGTAGTATCGGTGGTAATGCCTCTTTCATCTGAGTCTTCTCTCAATTGAGTCTTCTTTCTCTTTTCTTGGGGAGTCTGGTTGAAGGTGTATCTATTTTATCTTTTCAAAAAAAAACACATCTTAATTTCATTGGTCTTTTCTATTTTGTTAGTACCTTTTATTTATTTCATTCTTATCTTTGTTATTTCATTCCTTCCTTACTGACTTTGGGATTATTTTGTTCTTTCTCTATTTCTTTGAGGTGTATAGTTAGGTTGTCTGAGATCTTCTTAAGTAGGCATTTATCTCTATGGAGTTCCCTTTTAGAAGTGTTTTTGCTGCATCCTATAAATTTTGTTACATTGCATTTCTTTTTTTCATTTGTTGCAAGATATTTTTTAATTTCTCTTTTGATTTCTTTTTTTACCCACTGGTTTTATTCAGTAGCATGTTATTTAATCTTCACATATTTGTGAATTTTCCAGTTTTCTTCTTGTAACTGATTTCTAATTTCATACCATGGTGTTTAGAAAAGGTGTTTGATATGATATCAGTCTTCTTAAATTTATTAAGACTTATTTTGTGATCTAGCATATGATATATCCCAGAGAATGCTTCATGTGCACTTCCAATAGACTTTTAAGAATTATGAGACAATTGAAGAAATTTGCACACTGAATGAATAATTGATATTAAAAATTATTGTTATTTTTAGGTGTGAAGAAATATATTATAAATAATGAAGTTTGGGTTTCATTTAAAATGAGATGAAATTGAACCCCATATCAATTCTGCTACTCTATCATAGGAATCAGCTCATTGATAATGCTGAAAATGTTTGGAATAGATGTTACTGCCCTTCATCAGGAAATGTGTTCATAGATAGATGGATGATTTGTCAAAAACTTTTGAAACATTGTTAGCTGTGAACACAGACACATCAATCTTCAGATTGTAATAAGCTAAACAATTGACCATACTGTAAAATGTTAATATTTTTCTCTTATTACTCTGAAAAGCTTATAGAAAGGCTAAAAAGCCACTTCCTTTTAGTCTATGGCAAGACAAAAATACCTGTTCAAATGATTTGAAAAGGCCTGATTTGTTCTTTTTGGCAGAGCCCCTTTGAGCAAAGGTATAAATTTGTACAAGTAGAAGAACTGAAAGACAGTTTTTCTCTAAAGTACTAATTATCATCCCCACCGTGTAGGGTCTATTTAGAATGAAAACATTGAGTTACAATGTCTCTGATTATTCTACATATCCATATACTTTTTTTTTCATATATCTGTATGTATCTGCACTCTCTCTCCATATTCTTATCCTTTAGATATAGAAAAGTTTTGAGAAGTGAGATTAGATCAGGATGTATGTCAGATTGGTACCTGGGCAGTTAGATACTTGGGCAGTTAGATACAGTTATATTACAGTCTGAAGAAGAACATGTTCCAATCAAAGGAATTTGCCTTGTTTCTATTAGGCGGAGCCCTCTTTACCAAGATATGAGTGCAGAATGCTTCTCCAAGTATATAGCTGAGGAGAGTTGCTCCCAGTTTCCTGTGGTACCACATACACCAGAAATCATTTGAGGACAGCTGAAGGAGGAAGATGGGGAGGGGAACCACTCTTTGATTTTTTTTTCATGATTTTACTCTTAAGGATTGGTTGGTTGCTGATTTGTTAAGAGTGCCCTACTTTCCTCTTTATATTCTTTGCTTTCTTTTCTCCCACAGCCTCAGCTGGCTGTGGTGGAAGTCTGGATTACGGAGGGGGTGGGCATTCTGGATCGCTTGCCCTTTATTTCCCCCCTTGGAAAACTGTGCACATATGATTTCTTATTTTCAGTCTTGTCACAAAGCTGCAGGCAGTCAGCTGCCTGAGAAGTCATTTTGATGAGGCTGATAGAGCCCTTCCCATCTTCTACTGCCTCTTCAGTGAACAGCCTAGGTCAGTGTTAGAAGGAACTAAAAATAGCTGGAAATGTTCTAACTAGTCATCCTCAAGTAGCTGGGTCACATGAGGCACCAGAAAAGAGAATCATGGAATCTAACATACAGCCCTGAGAACTGCAAGTGCCTGTTTGCTGAAAGCCTGTGTATGATTTTGGCAGAAGAGCAGTAGATGCACATACACTCATACACACTTGGTATTGTGCACATGCACTGCACATGCAATGAGCAAACACTGCAGAATCTCGTGGAAAAATAAAGTGCCAGCTGTTTATCTAGAGGTTGATGAATAGTGGTTCTTGGAGGGCCCTTCTAGAGAAAGTCATATAAAGCCAGATCTGAGGGTGCCTATCTGGCTCAGTTGGAGGAGCACACACCTCTTGATCTCAGGGCTGTGAATTTGAGCCCCATGTTGGATGTAGAGATTACTTAAAAAAAAAAAAAAAAAAAAAAAAAAAAATATATATATATATATATATATATATATATATATATATTAAAAGCTTGGAGTGAGACGCCTCATGTGGACAGACATAAGGGAAAATATCCTTTCTCTTGGCTGCTGCAAGGTGGTCAGGAAGATGAGCGTGGTAGTCTGTGGAGTCACATGGCCCTGGCTGGAAATTTCACTTGTTCCTTGCTAGATGTGAGGCCTTAGATATGTCGCTTTCTATCTGCTCATCAGTTGTTGAAGAGATGAAGGAAGATCATTCACACAAACTACCAGGCATGCTTAGCACAGAGTTGCCAAGCATGATTGTTAATTTCTTTCCCTTCTAGTCTTTCTTTACATAAGAAATGGCACAGCAAGCAAGTCTGTTAACTCACTGCATTCTTGAAGCTCATCTAAGTTATACTTGGAGCCCCTAAACTTGGCTTAGAAGCTGCTTGATGTGAGACTTCCTGGAGAGCTAGCTATGATTTTGTAACTATGAGGCCAGGTAGGTGATGCCGTACTTGGGCCAGTTTAGGTCAGTGTTTTTCAACTGCAGATTGTGACCTTTAGTGGTTCAAGAAGCCAATTTTGTGGGTTAGAATCAGCACTAGAGTACAGCAAGAGCAGGGAAGAACCAAACAGAGCAGACGTAGCAGTATTGGATTGCACTGCACGAAGATGGGGTTTCAGTAATATTTGTGTATGTGTGTGACTGGCTTGTACTTTAGGGAGTTCTAACCACCCTGAGAGGTCAGGCCTTCTGAATGGTGAAATCCTGGGAGCTGCATGCCACTTGTAGTTTTGGGGGCTGTTGAAGCCTGATCATATTCAACGTTTTCTGGGTAAAGCAGAAGGAAATGCCAGTCTGTGATTCCCCTACAACATGCAGGTATACAAGAGCTACTTGAGGGGTTGACCAGTTTCCACTGATCACTTTTTGGCCTTAAAAGATATTTGGTTCAGGTTAATGAGAATCTGCAGGGGGTGGAGCAGATGTGCAGTAGATGAGGCAGCCGGAAAATGAGATGTGGCTCGACAGCGGAGGGTGGAGTGAGGTGGAAGTGAGGTGGGATGATGAAACCTCATTGACCAGCATGTCATTGTTCAATGTGTGCTGTGTCTCACATGTCATTACACAGGTCAGGTGCTGTTCCTGCCCCGAGACAGTAAGGTATCTGGTGGTGGGAACAGATAAAGATCTGCCAAAGATCTCATTTTATCCAGTGAATCATAGTTTTTGCCTGTCAGCATTTAAAGTGTTTCTGGAGAAGGACAAACATTATATGGTCTCATTCATTTGGGGAATATAAAAAATAGTGAAAGGGAATAAAGGGGAAAGGGGAGAAAATGAGTGAAAATATCAGTGAGGGTGACAGCACCTGAGAGACTCCAACCTCTTGGAAACGAACAAGGAATAGTGGAAAGTGAGGTGTGGGGGGGTTGGGGTGACTGGGTGATGGGCGCTAAGGGGGGGCACTTGATGGGATGAGCACTGAGTGTTATGCTATATGTTGGCAAATTGAACTCCAATAAAAAAAAAGTGTTCCTGGACACGACGTAGGATTGAAATAGCTTTTTAACTATTTGTGATACAGACATTATTTTGTTTCCTGTTTTTAGTTTTAAAACTAGCTAAGGAGAGGAATGAGTATGTGTATGTGTATATATCTGTAATGTGTATATATACACACATGCACATGTACACATGTGTATATACACACACACTTAACACACACAATGCTAAATTAAGTTGTTACTCAGTTACATAGTCCTAAGTTTTTTTTCAATGGACCAGTGGCTCTCGGTAGCTGAAAGCTCTCCTCACCCACCTCCAGCAGTTGGAAAAACTCCTTTCTAGAGGAGTCCTGGGCACAGCACTGTCTTGTCTTAGGCCAGTACTTCTAATTCCATTTATCAAGAATGCTTGCCATTTCTTGATAATAACGTTATACTTGCCTCTTTTGTAGAATATATGTAACAGAAAAGTATATACCTAGAATTCTTCTGTATGTGGAACTTGTTGCTAGAAGTCTCCTTAGAAGTTTATTTTTCCAGGTTATCATATCTGAGGAGGAGTGGAAAGGACACATTTTGACATGTTAATGATTTGCAGGGCCTGGAAATAATATGAAACGTGTCCTTTTCCCAGAGCTAAGTCATTCTCCTCTTTGCTCCCTGTTGGAAAAATACAGTGACATTCCTTCCTCAGGCAGTCTAGGGTGATGATGACAAGTTGTATAAATCTCACAGACCCATCTTTCACTCTGACTTGCTCTCTAAGCAGAAGGGAGAACACTGCTGAAAGTTTAGAAAAGAGGTGATAGGGATGAAGTCCTGAATCAGTGTTTGGATAGTGTTATATATAGGGCAGTGGTTCTCAACCAGAGATGATGGGTGTTTAAGAATTCTCTGGTGGTTTTTCCAAGTTACACAGGCCTTTTCTGCTGTCATAGTGTGGCAAGTATCAGATGTTCAGGAATAAATATGGTTCAGAAAAACCCCACATATAATTCTCACCCTATCCCTTTCCTACTCTACCTACTGATACAAAGGGTAATGCACCTAAACCCTGCTGAAAGATACAGAGAATACATGTGGAAATGTAGAAATTGGATACAAGAGAGTCCAGAAAAGAACCAACAGCAGGTACTGTTTCTGCTAAAATGTCCCCTGGCATGCCAAAAGTGGCTTCCTGGGCATCACCATGCTCTGGGGGGAGACCAAAAGAGCTCTTTGCCAGAGGCACATATTATCCACAAAGCTTGGTAAATAAAGCCAGGAGCACATAGCTGGAATGCTGTGTTCCTTGTGAGTGCCACTTAGTTGGCACCATTCCGGAGCCCAGTGATGCAACGTGTTGTTTCAGCCTGCCTGGGTCAGCAACACTGAGCAAACAGGTCATCTGCTTTAAAGGAAAATAGCAATTTGTTTTTTTAAATAAATTGCTTATTTAGAAAGTATTTTCGACTTTTTTGCATCTTACATTTTAGATAGATCTCTTGTAACCAGCAAATACTTGGATTAAAAAATTCCCCCCGGGGTGCCTGGGTGGCTCAGTTGGTTGAGCATCTGCCTTTGGCTCAGGTCATGATCTCATGGTCCTGGGATCGAGTCCCACTTCGAGCCCCCTGCTTGGCGGGGAGCCCGCTTCTCTCTCTGCCTCTACCCCTGGTTCATGCTCCTTCTCTCTCTCTCTCTCTCTCAAATAAATAAATAAAATATATTTAAAAATCCCTCAAACCATTCTCTTTTAATGGATTTTCTGTACACATAGAATATATGTATGTATTACTCATATATGTTACATATTTGTAGAGTGTATCATTAATCTTTTAATTTTGCTATTTGTCCCACTTGTTTTTTTTCTCCCATTTTTAGACTTCTTTTGAAATTTAAACCTTCCTATTTGAAAGTAACATACTTTGTTCCTATTTGTCTTAATTCAGCATACATACTTAACAAAATCTGAATTCAATGAATAAATTTAATCTCCTCCTGACAATTCAATCACTTCAGAACACTTTTTTAAAGATTTTATTTATTTATTCATGAGAGAGACAGAGGCAGAGACACAGGCAGAGGGAGAAGCAGGCCTCTCACAGGGAGCCTGATGTGGGACTCGATCCCCAAACGGGGATCACACCCTGAACCGAAGGCAGATGCTCAACCACTGAGCCACTGAGGCGTCCCATCTCAGAACACTTTTAACTCCATTTACCTTGTTCCTGAGTTAGGCTATAGTTGTGGAATTTATATATTATTTAATTAAAATCCATAAGACATTATCATTATTTCATATAGCCAATGTTGTTTCATTTATCCATAAATATTAATACTTTTATTGTTATTTATTCTTTCTTTTCTTATAATTTCCCTTAGTGAAGGTATATTGGTGGCAACCCTTCAGTGAACGGTTTCGTGATCTGAAAATGTCTTTATTTTATCCTCATTCCTGAAAAAAAAATTTGTAGTGGGAATAGGGTTCTATGTTGGCAGATTATTTCCTTTTAGAACATGGTCCTTTTAAGACATAGCGTTATCCCTGGCTTCTATTGTTGAGAGTTCAGCTGTCAGTCCCTTTTAGAATGCCAACCTTTTTCCTCTGGCTGCTTTTAAGATCCTTTCTTGGCCATTATTGATTTGCAATTTCAGTGATGTGTCTGGGTACTTGGGATTCATTGAGCTTCTTTAATCTTTAGATTGTTGCTTTTTTCTTAGAAATTTGGGTAAATCCTGAGTGCTTATCTCCTGAAATGTAGCTTCTAGACATTTTCTCTTTCTTCTTCTGAGGCTCTGATTAGACACATATGTTAGGCCCTTTCATTCTTCCTCATTGCTTGACTTCTTTTTGATTTTGTCCATTTTTAGAGTGGGGGGAGGGAGGACAGAGGGAAAGGGAGAGAGAATCTTACGTGAGGGTCAATTTTATGACCTGGGTTCATGACCTGAGCTGAAATTAAGAGTCAGATCCTTAGCCAACTGAGCCACCCAGGCACCTTGTCCATTTGTTTTGTGCTCATGCTGCAAAATGTCTTCTGAGCTGTCTTCTGTTCCCTCTGCAGCTGTCTAATCTGATTAATTTATTTCCATAAGTTCTATTAATCCCTTTTTCAAATCTGTTGGGTCATTAAAAATTTTCCTGTTCCCTCCAGATATTTTCAAGCTACTTTATTTTCTAAAAACATTAATCGTAGCTATTTTAGAATGTTTCATAATTTTTAATATCTGAGCCTTCTATGGGCCCACTTTCTGTCACCCTCATTCACGGTGTCTTGTTTCCTTGTGTAATTAGTTACTTTGACTGTGAACTGCTCCTTCTCCTTGGAAAACATTCTGGCAATTTTTTGAGGCTTCGGATGAGAGAGGATTTGCATTGTCAGGCATTTAAGGAACTGTCAGTCTAGTTTAATCTAAGTGTATGGCTTGAAGGTTCTGTGACACGTAGGGGGTGTGGACTTCAGAGAGAGGCAAAGGCTAGCTTTCTACAGAACTTTGTAGGGATTTTCTCCCCCACTTTGCCTGCCTGAAGCACCTTGTCTCGCAGTGTCCTAGTGGTGCGGCGGCAGGTTCAGCATTGGTTCATCTTCATCCTTAAGTGCAGCCCTTTGGGGGCCTGCTTTATTGAAGGAGGGGCTCTGATTGCTGTTTACCATGTTCTGTGAGGCTCATAGTTCCCAGCTTTGGTAAATGGTACAGGACAAAATCACCTTCCGGGCTTAGTTCTTTCTCCAGGGTCCCATTTTCACTTAGATTTTGTTGTGATAATTTCTTACTGTCCTGTTAGATCACGACTTCTAAACAGTGGTTAAAAAAAAGATACCCATTAGTTTTGTTGTTTTCAGTCCTACAATGGTCAGAATTGCCTAACCTGCTTATGCTTCTGGAAACAAAAATCTTCTGATTATAGAAATTCAAAAGAAGCTTTTGTCAGAAGTTTGATATTGCTGATTTGGACCAAAGATTCCTGGGTTTTCTTCTTAATATTTCATCATCACCTGGTCAGATTTTACTTCCTAAACTTCTGTTTCTCTATCTAAAAGAAAAAGGCATTTAAAATAGCCACTGATTTTGGAATCTGCATTGGTGAAGTCTGCAGAACTTTGTTAAAAAGGAGACAGCAGGCCCAAAATGAAGTCACTTGTGTTAAACCCCATGTCAGCAAACCAAGATTAAATGCCTAGCCTTAAAAAAAAAAAAATGCCTATCCTTGGGGATCCCTGGGTGGCTCAGCGGTTTGGCGCCTGCCTTTGGCCCAGGGTGTGATCCTGAAGTCCCGGGATCAAGTCCCACATCAGGCTCCTTGCATGAAGCCTGCTCTTCCTGCCTGTGTCTCTGCCCCACTCCCCATCTCTCTCTCTCACTCTCTGTCTCTCTCTCTCTCTCTCTCTGTATGTCTCTCATAAATAAAATATTAAAAAAAATAAAATAAATGCCTATCCTTTTCTTAAAAAATTTAAATTCAAATTAGTTGACATACAGTTCATATTAGTTTCAGGAGTAGAGTTCAGTGGTTTATTGAGTATAACAGTATAACACCCAGTGCTCAACATCACAAGTGCCCTCCTTAATACCCATCACCCATCTATCCCATCGTCCACCTCCCTCCCTCCATCAACCCTGTTTGTTCTCTATAGTTAAGAGTCTTTCATGATTTATTTCCCTCTCTTATTTTCTCCTCCTCCCATAATTTCATCCATTTTGTTTCTCCCACATGAGTGAAATCATATGGCATTTATCCTTCTCTGATTGACTTATTTCACTTAGCATAATACTCTCTAGCTCTATTTACATCATTGCAAATGGCAAGATTTCATTCTTTTTGACAGCTGAGTAGTATTCCATTGTATAAATATATACCACATCTTTTTTATTTGTTCATCAGTTGATGGCATTTGGGCTCTATCCATGTAGTTTGACTCTTGTTGATAATGCTGCTATAAATATCAGGTGCATGTGCTCCTTCGAACATGTATTTTTGTATCCTTTTGGTAAATCATAGGGTGGTTCTATCTTTAGCTTTTTGAGGAACTACCATACTGTTCTCTAGAGTAGCTACACTCCCACCAGCAGTGCAAGAGGGTTCTCTTTATCAGCATCCTTGCCAATACCTGTTTTCTCCTGTGTTGCTAATTTTAGCCATTCTGAGAGGTGTGGGGTGGTGTCTCATCATGGTTTTGATTTGTATTTCCCTGATGATGAGTGATGTTGAGCATCTTTTCATGTGTTTGTTAGTTATCTGGATGTCTTCTTTTGAAACATGTTCATGTCTTCTGCCCATTTCTTAACTGGATTATTTGTTTTTTGGGTGTTGAGTGTAAGAAGTTCCTTTTGGATTTTGAATATTAACTCCTTATCAGATATGTCATTCGCAAATATCTTCTCCCATTCCATAGGTGGACTTTTAGTTTTATTGATTGTTTCCTTCATTGTGCAGATGCTTTTTATCTTGATAAAGTCCTAATAGTTCATTTTTGCTTTTGTTTCCCTTGCCCCCAGCAATGGGTCTAGTAAGATATTGCTACAGCTGAGGTCAAAAGAGGTTTCTGCCTGTGTCCTCTCCTAGAATTTTGATGGTTTCTGGTCTCACACTTAGGCCTTTCATTCATTTTGAGTTTATTTTTGTGTGTGGTGTTTGGTGTTTGGATGCCAGTTTCATTTCACCATTTGTTGGAGACACTGTCTTTTTTTCCATTGGATATTCTTTCCTGCTTTATTGAAGCTTAGTGTCCATATAGTTGTGAGTCCATTTCTGGGTTCTCTGTTCTGTTCCATAGATCTATGTGTCTGTTTTTTGTGCCAGTACCATACTGTCTTGATGACTACAGCTTCGTAAGGTAGCTTGAATACCGGAATTGTGATGCCTCCAGTATTTTCTTTTTCAGAATTGCTTTGGCTATTTGGGGTCTTTTGTGGTTCCACACAAATTTTAGGATTATTTGTTCTAGCTCTGTGAAAAGTGCTGGTGGTATTTTGATGGGGATTGCATTAAATGTGTAGATTGCTTTGAGTACTGTAGACATTTTAACAGTGTTCTTCTAATCCGTGAGCATGGGATGTTTTCCCCTTTCTTTGTGTCCTCTTCAATTTCTTTCATATGGTGTTCCATAATTTTCAGAGTACAGATCTTTTACCTCTTTGGTTATGTTTATTCCTTAGGTATCTTACAGTTTTTGGTGCAATTGTAAATGGGATTGATTCCTTGATTTCTCTTTCTGCTGCTTGATTAATGATATATAGAAATGCAATAGATTTCTGCACATTGATTTTATATCCTGCAACTTTGCTTAATTTATGTGTCAGTTCTAGTAATTTTTTGGTGGAGTCTTTAAGGTTTTCTACACAGAGTATCATGTTGCCTGCAAAGAGTGAAAGTTTGACTTCTTCTTTGCCACTTTGGATGCCTTATATTGTCTGTTGCTTTATATTGTCTGATTACTGAGGCCAAAACTTCCAATACCATGTTAAATAGTAATGGTGAGTGTAGACATCCCTGTCTTTCTTGACCCTGGAGGAAAAGCTCTCAGTTTTTCCCCATTGAGGATGATATTAGCTGTGGGTCTTTCATACGTGGCCTTTATGATGTTGAGGTATATTTGCCCTGTCTCTACTTTCTTGAAGGCTTTTATCAAGAATGGATGCTGTATTTTGTCAAATGCTGTTTCCGGACCTGTTAACAGGATCATCTGGTTCTTATCCTTTTATTAATATGGTATAGCCTGTTGTTGGATTTGTGAATATTGAACCACCCCTGTAGCCCAGGAATAAGTCCTACTTGATCATGGTAAACAATTCCTTTAATGTACTGTTGGATTTGATTTGCAGGTATCTTGTTTAGAATTTTTACATCTTTATTCATCAGGCTTATTGGCCTGTAATTCTCCTTTTTAGTGAGGTCTTCGTCTAGTTCTGGAATCAAGCTAATGCTGGTGTCATAGGAGGAGTTTGAGAGTTTTCCTTCCATTTCTATTTTTTGAAACAGTTTGAGAAGGTTAGGTGTTAGCTCTTCTCTCGTCGTCTGGTAGAAGTCCCCTGGGAAGCCATCTGTCGGGACCTTGGTTTGTTGGGAGATTTTTGATTACTGATTCAATTTCTTTGTTAGTTATGGGTCTGCTCAAATTCTCTACTTCTTCCTGTTTCAACTTTGGTAGTTTGTATGTTTCTAGGACTTGCCTAGTTTTATTCTTTTATAATTCTTTGTATTTCTGTGGTGTTGGTTGTGATTTCTCCTCTTTCATTTGTGATTTTATTTATTTGGATTCTTTCTCTTTTCTTTTTAATGAGTCCAGCTTAGGGACTTTATCAATTTCATTAATTTTTTTGAAGAACCAGCTCTTAGTTTCATTGTTCTAAGTTTTAAAATTTTGATATCATTTATTTGATTTCTAATTTTTATTCTCTTTCTCTGCTGGCATTAGGCTTTATTTGCTGTTCCTTTTCTAGCTCCTTTAGGTGTAAGGTTAGATTGTGTATTCGAGACTTTTCTTGCTTCCTGAGGTAGGCCTGTATTGCAACATACTTCTCTTAGAACTGCCTTTGCTGCAACCCAAAGGTTTTGGGCTGTCAAGCTTTCATTTTCATTTGTTTTCATGTATTTTTTAAATTGTTCTTTCCTACTCTTCTTCTTCTGGGACTCCTGTGATACAGGTTTATTTCTTTTTATAGAATTACCGAGTTCCCTAAGTCTGTATTCATGATCTAATAGCTTTCTTTCCCTCTTCTTTTCAGCTTTATTATTTTCCATAATTTTATTTTCTAGATCACTTACTCATTCCTCTGCAGCTTGCACCCTTGTGATTACATCCAGTTGGGATCTAGGTAAGCCAAAATTAAAAATGCTATAGCCAAGATGTAATCCTGTCTGCCACAGGGGTTTCTCTAGAGTCTTCTTCTTCTTTTTTTTTTTTTCAAGCCCAGCTAGTATTCTAATGACTGTTGTTCTGAATTCTTATTCAGCTATATTACTATATCTGTTTTGAGCAAATCCCTGGCTGTGGGTTCTACTTGATCTTTCTTTTGGAGAGAATTCATCTTCCACGCTGTGGCAGAGTTTCTTCTTTTCAGCTCTGGTTGTTCATTTTGATTTTCTCTATCCCTGGATTGATTTCTTGGGTATTCAAAATGATTTGATATTTATCTAGCTGTGTTCAAGGGAAGAGGCAAGGCTAAGGTCTCCCTACTCTACCATCTTAACTCCCAACTCCTTAATGCCTATCCTACTCAGTTTCCTTCCTTTTTTTTTTTTTCTTTTTTAAGATTTTATTTATTTATTAGAGAAAGAGAGAGTAAAAAGAGCTGCAGGCAGAGGGAGAAGGAGAAGCAGACTCCCTGCTGAGCAGAGAGCCTGATGTGGAGCTCGAACCCAGAGCCCTGGGATCATGATCTGAGCTTAAACGCAGATACTTGGGGATCCCTGGGTGGCTCAGTGGTTGAGCTGAGGGATGTCTGCCTTCATCTCAGGGCGTGATCCTGGGATCTGGGATTGAGTCCCACGTCGGGCTCCTTGCATGGAGCCCGCTTCTCCCTCTGCCTTTGTCTCTGCCTCAGTCTCTCTCTCTCTCTCTCTCTCTCTGATTCTCTCATGAATAAATAGATAAAATCTTAAAAAAAAAAAATAAACGCCGATACTTAACTGACTGTTCCACTCAGGTGTCCTTACCTGCAGTTTCGACCTCCCAGGAATGAAACCTTTAACCACTCATTCTGAAATCACCTGGCCAGCACTAGTGAGGTATTCCACCTACTAGACCCTTCTCCTCCCGCTAGGAGGATGACTTTGCCTCAACATAGTGTATTCTTTGCTGATAATTTTTTTCTGCTCCATTTCTGCCTTTAAAAAATGTTGACTTTTCTAAAGCTCAGAGGAGCTCCTTTGTATTGGGATGCCGCCTGCTTTCCATGAACTGTTTGATCTTTAAATTTACTCATCTGATTTTTTTTGTTGTTGTTATTCAACAACCCTTTGAGAGTTGAGTTAAAGTTATATTTATTTACTTTGCCTTTTACAAAAACAACTGAAGATGATTAAAATCTTAAAATTCCTAAGAGCACCACTAAAAGTTCAAAGAGAGCTAAGGACGTTTGTTAGAGCCTTGAATGCGAATCTCTGTTCTGTAACTAACCAGGGTTCTTAGTGTGAAGTCTGTGGAACAATGAGTTCTTCTAATGAGTTCTGTGCAAATTGTTTTATTTATTTGCAAATAAGAATTTTTCTGCCAAGAGCTTCCATGGCTTTAAGCAAATTCTCAGAAGTCTAAGACTCAAAGAAAATTAATAGCTAGTGAACTACATACAAAAAATTTGCCCTTTTGGTAACTGCATTTTTTTAAGTATATTTAATTTTTTTTAATTTTTGGCTTTAAATTTTTTTTAATCTTAATTCTAGTTAACATACAGTGTTAAATTAGTTTCAGGTGTACAATATAGTGATTTAACAATTCCATAGATCAATCGGTGCTAATCATGACAGGTGCACTGCTTTTTTTTCCCATCACTTGTTTGACCCATTTCCCTCACCTCTCTTGTAACCATGTTTGTTCTCTATAGTAAAGAGTCTATTTCTTGAGTTATCTTTTTTCCCTTTGTTTTGTTTCTTAAATTCTACATGTTGAGTAAAATCATTTGGTATCTTTCTCTGATTTATTTTGCTTAGCACTATACTATCTAGCTCCATTCATGTCATTGCAAATGGCAAGAATGCATTTTTTTGACCACTGAGTAATATTCCATTATATGTATAACATATTATATATATATATATATATATATATATATACACACACACACACACACACACCACCATACTACCATTCTTTATTCATTCATCAATCAGTGGACACTTGAGCTACTTCCAATATCTAGGCTATTATAAATAATGCCAGGAAAAATATAGGGATGTATGTATCCCTTTAAACTAGTGTTCTTGTATTCTTTGGGTAAATACCCAGTAGTGTGATTACTGAATCATAGGGTATCTGTATTTTTAACTTTTTGAGGGCTTTCCATACTGTTTTCCAGAGTGGCTGCACCAGTTTGCAGTCTGCTGTTCCCGTCAGCAGTGCATGAATATTCCTTTATCTCCACATCCTCACTAACACCTGTTAGTGTGTTTCTTGTGTTGCAGAGTTCAACAAGTCTGACAGGTGTGAGGTGATATCTCCTTGTGGTTTTGATTTGCATTTTCCTGATGGTAAGTGATGATGAACATCTTTTCATGTGTTTGTTGGCCATCTGTATATCTTCCTTGGAGAACTGTCTGTTCATGTCTCATCATTTTTCAAATTGGATTATTTATTTTGTGGGTGTTGTGTAAGTTCTTTATATGTCTTGGATACTAGGATATGTCATTTATGAATATCTTTTCCCATTCTTTTGGTTTTGTTGATTGTTACCCTCTGGTTACTGTGCTGTACAGAAGCTTTTTATTTATTGTAGTCCCCATAGTTTATTTTTGCATTTGTTTCCTTTGCCTCAGACATATCTTAGAAAAAAGTTGCATTGGCCGATGTCAAAAAAGTTACTGCCTTTGTTCTGTTCTAGTATTTTTATGGTTTCAGGTCTCATGTTCAGGTCTTTAATCCATTTTGACTTTATTTTTGTGTATGGTTTAAGAAAGTGGTCCAACTTTTTCAGTATTATTTGTTGAAGGACTGTTTTTCCCATTGGATATTCCTTCCTGATTTGCCAAAGATTAATTGACCATTATGTATATAGTGACTATATAGTTGTAGATCTATTCTGGGTTTTCTATTCTGTTCTATTGATCTATGTGTCTATTTTTGTGCCACTACCATACTGTTTTTTGATTGCTACAGCTTTGTAATATATCTTGAAGTCCAAAACTGTGATGCCTCCAAATCTGCTTTTTTCAAGATTTCTTTGGTTATTTGGGGTGGATTGTTCTAGTTCTGTGAAAAATGCAATGAGTATTTTGATAGGTATTTCATTAAATGTATAGATTGCCGTGGGTGGTATAGATATTTTAACTTATTTGTTCTTCTAATCCATGGGCATGGAATGTCTTTCTATTTCTTTGTATTGTCTTCAATTTCTTTCACTAGTATTTTATAGTTTTCAGAGTACTGGTCTTTTACTACTTTGGTTAGTTTTATTCCTAGGTATCTTATTATTTTTGGTGCAATTGTAAATGGGATTGTTTTCTTAATTTCTCATTCTGCTGCTTCAATATTGGTGTATAGAAATGCAACAGGGACACCTGGGTGGCTCATTGGTTTGGCGCCTGCCTTCAGCCCAGGGTGTGATCCTGGATTCCCTGGATCGAGTCCCACGTCAGGTTCCCTGCGTAGAGCCTGCTTCTCTCTCTCTCTCTGCCTCTCTCTCTGTATCTATCATGAATAAATAAAATCTTTAAAAACATTGCAACAGATTTCTGTACACTGGTTTTGTATACTGTGACTTTACTGAATTTGCTTATCAGTTCTGGCAGTTTTTTTGGTCTTTTGGGTTTTCTATATATAGTATCATGTCATCTGCAAGTAGTCAAAGTTTTACTTCTTCCTTATCACTTTGATGCCTTTTATTCCTTCTTCTTGTCTGATTGCTGTGCTTGTCTGAGTGCTAGTACTTTGTTGAGTAAGAGTGGTGAGAGTGGACATCCTTGACTTGTTCCTGACCATAGGGAAAAAGCTCTCAGTTTTTCCCCACTGAGGATGTTTGCTTTGGATTTTCCATATTAGGCCTTTATTAAGTTGAGGCATGTTCCCTCTAAACCTACTTTATTGAAGGTTTTTTTTTTTTATCATGAATGGATATTGTTTTCTGTTAATATGCTTTTTCTGCATCTATTGATGATCATATGGTTATCGTTTCCCTTCTTGATGTGATATAACATGTTGATTGATTTGTGAATATGGAACCACCTCTGCAACTCAGGAATGAATCCCACCGATGGTGAATCAATTGGTTAATGTACCCTTGGATTCAGTTTACTAGTATTTTATTGAGGATTTTGGCATCTATGTTTTTCAGGGATATTGGCCTGGAGTACTCTTTTTTAGCGGTATTTTTATCTGGTTTTGGTCTTAGAGTAATGCTGGCCTCATAGAATGAATATGAAAGTTTTGCTTCCTTTTCTATTTTTTGGAATAATTTGAGAATAAATAATAACTCTTCTTTAAATGTTTGATAGAATTTGCCTCTAAAGCCATCTGGTCCTAGACTTTTGTTTGTTAGGTTTTTGATTACTGACTCAATTTCTTTGCTGGTATTGGTCTATTCAACTTGTCTGTATCTTCCTGTTTCAGTTTTGTAGTTAATATGTTTCTAGGAAGTTATATCTTCTAGGTTTTCCATTTTGTTGGCATATACTTTTTCATAATACTCTCATAATTGTATATCTGTGCTGTTGGTTGCCATTTGTACTCTCTCATTTGTGGCTTTATTTATTTAAATCACTTCTCTTTTTTCCTTGATGGGTTTGGCTGAAGGTTTACCAATTTTATTGATCTTTTCAAAGAACCAACTTTTGGTTTCATTGCTTTGTTCCATTGTTTTTTTTTAGTTTCTGTATCATTTAATTCTGCTCTAACCTTTCTTTCCTTCTGCTGTTTTTGGATTTTGTTTGTTCTTTTTCTAGCTCCTTTCAGGTGTAAAGTTAGATTGTTTGAGACTTTTCTTCTCAAAGGAGGCCCATAGTTCTATAAACTTAACTCTTAGAACTGCTTTTGCTGCATCCCAAATGTTTTGGATCACTGTTTTCATTTTCATTTGTTTCCATGTATGTTTTAATTCTTTGATTTCCTGGTTGACCAATTCACTGTTTAGTAGCATGTTATTTAACTTCCATGTGTCATCTTTCTTGATTTTTTTTTTCTTGTGGTTGACTGCTAGCTTCAAGCACTATAGTCAGAAAAGATTCATGGTGTGACTTTGATCTTCTTGAATTTGTTGAGGCTTGTTTTGTGACCTAACATATGATCTATTCTAGAGAATGTTCTGTGTGCACTTGAAAAGGATGTGTATTCTGCTGTCTTAGGATGAAACATTCTGAATATATCTATTAAATCCAGCTGTTCCAGTGTGTCATTCAAAGCATTGTTTGTTGATTTTCTTTTCTTTTAAAGATTTATTTATTTATTCATGAGAGACAGAGACAGACAGACACAGGCAGAGGGAGAAGCAGGCTCCATGCAGGGACCCTGATGTGGGACTGGAACCCGGGACCCTAGGATCATGCCCTGGGCTGAAGGCAGGCTCTAAACCGCTGAGCCACCCAGGGATCCCTCTTTGTTGATTTTCTGTTTAGATGGTCTGTTTATTGATATAGGTGAATATTTATTACCTGTTTTGTGTATTTGGGTGCTCCTATGTTGGGTGCATAAGTGCTTAAAACTGTTTTATATTCTTGTTGGATTGTCCCTTTTCTTATCATATAGTGTCTTTTCATTTCTCGGTATAGTTTTTGTTGTAAAGGCTATTTTTTTCTGATAGAAGGATTGCTACTTCAGGTTTATTTTGCCATCATTTAGAGAATGGATGTTTCTCCATCCCCTCCCTTTCAGTGTCTTTAGATCTAGGAGTCTCTTGTAGGCAGGATATAGATGCATCTTGTTTTTTTTTATCCATCCCATCACCATATGTCTTTTGATTGGGGTGTTCAGTCCATTTACTTTCAAAATAATTACTGATAGGTATTTATTGTTACTGTTTTGTGTGTGTGTGTGTGTGTGGTTGTTTCTGACGATTTTCTGTGATCTTTTGTCTTTCATGGTTTGCTGATTTTCTTAAATGATATATTTGGATTTCTTTCTCTTCATTGCATATTTATTACTGATTTTTGATATATGGTTACCATTAGGTTTGCATATAACTTCTTTTGCATGTAGCAGTGTATATTAAGTTGATGATTGTTTAAGTGAACCCCTTCTTTGTTCCGCCCATGTTTTAGGTATATGTTGTCATGTTTTACATCCTTTTGTGAGTTCCTTTACTGATGCTTTAATTAATTAATTAATTAATTAATTAAATTTATTTTTACTGATGCTTTAGAGATATATTCATTTTAACTCCCTTTGTGTTTCCTATCTTTATACTATTGTTTTTGGTCCTCCTTTCCACTCAGAATCTCCTTTAATAGTTCTTGGAGGGCTGGTTTAGTTGTCATGAACTCCTTTGTTTCTTTGTTGTCTAGAAAATTATCTCTTATTCTGAATGATAGCCTTGCTTGATAGAGTATTTTTGGCTGCAGATTTTTCCCATTCAGCACTTTGAATATATCATGTCACTCCTTTTTTGCTTGGTAAGTTTCTGCTGAAAAAGCCCCCTAGAGCCTTATGGTGTTTTCCTTGTAAGTTATTTTGTGTTGCTACTTTTAAAGCTTTTTATCACTGTATTTTGCTAATTTAATTACAATGTCTTTGTGTGGATATACTTTTGTTGATTTTTGGGGGGGGGTCCTCCATGTCTCCCAGATCTGGATATGTTTCCTTCTGTAGATCAGGGAAGTTTTCAGCTATTATTTATTCAAATAATTTTTCCTCCTTTTCTTATTCTGGGACTCTTATGATATGAATGTTATTACATTTAATGGAGTCAGTGAGTTCCCTCTGTCTATTGTCATTCTGCCTAATTCTTTTTTCTCTTTTGTTCAGCTTGATTACTTTCCATTACTGTCTTCTAGCTTATGCATTTGTTCATCTTCTTCCAGTCTGCTGCTCATTCTATCAAGCAGATTACTCATTTTGTTTATTAAGCCTTTTATCTCTGTTATTCCTCATGTGTGTTAGTGGTCTGATACCTTCCACTCTTTTCTCGAATCCAGTATGTTTATGAACAGTACTTTAAATTCTCTATCAGGCATGTTACTCATATCTTTGCTTAGATCTCTGCCTGTGGCCTCATCCTTTTCTTTCACTGGGACAAGTTCCTCTGTCTTCTCATTTCTTCTAAGACTCTGTACCCATTTCTGTGTGTCAATAAAGTCAACTATGTCTCCTGTTCTTGAAGGCAATGACCTCATGAAGAAGAGGTCCTGTAGTACCCTGCCATGTGGTATCCTGTTCCCCAGGGGCTGGCGCTTCTGGGAGGGTCTCCAATGTGTGCCTTGTGTGCTCAGCTGTGTCCTGGCTGCTTTATCCTTCAGGCCAGTCATGTGCAGGGTCTCCCCTTACCTGTTGTGGGCATTGTTTGGTTCTTGGCCTGAACGTGGCGTGTTTTAACTAGGTGTGCTCTGGTATGTTTGTGAAATGAGATCTGTCACCACCACTGCTGGGACTGAGGCTCTGCAAAATCCCCATATTGGTAGACACTGTGAGCAGGGATTTGGGCAAGTCTTCTGGTGGAGGAGGCCAGCTGTCCTGGGACTGAAGGAAGCATGACTGGGAAGGGTGGTTCCACCGGAGCACTTGGTGATAGGGCTGGGTGTAAGCAACTTAAGTAGGGGAGAGTGGGGGCTGCGTTGGTTTCCACCAGTGGCCCTGTGCTAATGCTGAGGGGTGGCAGAGGGAAATGGCCGTTCTTTTGTACCAGAAGATTCTCTCCACGAATTCTCTATGGCATGTGCTCCAAGATGAGCAGATAACGTCCCTACTGTGTGCCGCAGCTGCTCTTCAGATTAGTTTCCAAGCTTACATGCATGGGTTGTGTGCCTGCATTATGTCTAGGAGCTGCACAGTGCCCTTGGGGTTCTGTATCAGCCAAGTCCACTGGCCTTTGAAACTCCAGGCTCTAAGTCCTGGCTGTGGGGATTCACTTTTCTGTGCGCTCCCCCGTGTGTCTTGTCTCTAGCCTTTCTCCGCAACTGCAGCTCCCTCCCCCCTGAATGGGCCACAATCCATTTCTCTCCCAAACTACATCCCCCTACTTCCTACCTTCAGTATGGCCTCTTCTCTGCCTTTAGTTGTGGAGTTTGTTCTGCCAGCCTTCAGGGCAGTTTCTGGGGTTTTTAGGATGATTTGATTGTTATCGCTTGTGTTCATGGGATGAGGCGAGCCCCCAGGGCCGTCCTACTCCATGCCACTGCCAACCTCCAGGCTGTAATCCAGAGTTTGATGAAACACCTTATTTCATTTCATGAATGTACTGTAATGATTTTTTGCAAAGACAGTAATAGGTGGACATGCTGTGAAAGTTATCCATCTTTTTTTTAAAAAAAGTAAGATGTTCTTTTTTTTTTTAACACTTAGTAAAATGTTCAGGGTATTAGCATTACAGAAGTACCAAAACATTATAGAAGAGTGTTTATCATAATGACGTTTATTCAACAAACATTTGTAGGTCTACTACATGCTAAATGTAGGAAATAGGGATAAAACGCCACTGTACACAGCATGGGACGTAGACCCGTGGATGGCAAGTGCATTTGAGAAATACACTCAATATTTGTGGAGCCCAGAGGAAGGGCCACTGGAATGAGGACAGCAGATGAATGAGTTGTTGAATGTTCCTTTACCACCTAATCATCTAAAATGAGTTGGCCAAAGGAAGGCATTCCTGGCAGGAGCAAAGGCAGAGAAAACAGAAAAAAAATAGTGTATTGTGAATATGTGTGCATGAGTCTGTGTAAGGTAGAGCAAGTCAGCGGTCCTGACACAGAACATGAAAAGCAAACTAAGGGGCTGTGTAGCATGGGCCAGATCAAAGGGGGGGTTTTGTGTCAGACTGGATTCCGAGCATGAACCTGGAGGCTACAGGGAGCTTCAAATGTTTTAAGCAGGGGACTGGAACTGTTGGCTTTTGTTAATACTCTGGTAGTACAATGGGAGGGAGTAGGGGCTGGGCTGGGAAAACTAGTTAGCTACTTTTTGTATTGTTTCAGAAGAGATTTGCAAGTCTGAACTGGGGGGTGGAGGGATGACATCATAACAACAGGACTGTGTGGGTTTGATTACATGTGTGGGGTGGGAGATCTCACCCCCAAATGAGGTAGATCTTCAGGAATATGCTACGTTTGGACCTGCTGTATTGAGTAGGTATCTGGGTGGAAATGCATCATAGAAAAATTCAGAGGTCTGGGCTAGAGATATCAGTGCATGGAAGCTTTAGTAGATAGGTAATAGCTGAGACCATGACAATGGCTAAGATCAGCCAAAATGAATGTGGAGATAAATGGGACAGGACAGCATTTAAAAAGTTCAAGTGTGTGAAGAAGAGCCCAAGAGAGAAGGGACCTATCATATTACAAAATAGATAAAAAAGGAATAGTTTCAAGGAGTGAATTATTAGCAGTGGCAAAAGAAGAGAGATCTTCTGGTAAGATAAGAATTAAACACACTTGACAATCAAGAGGTCACCATGTATGAGGGAGGAGAACCAGACTGGGATGAACACAGTGAGGCAGGAAATGTACACAGCCGGAGAACTCTGGATATGAATGGGAGAAGGGAGAGAAGAATTGGTGTTACTGAGTGATTTAGTTTTTTTTTAAAGGATGAGAGAAATAGGAACATATTTGTTCCTGAAGAGGAAGGAATAGAAAGAAGTTGAAGATGAATTATTTTTACCCCAAGCTCAGAAATCTGGTAGAAATCTTCAGGCTACTCGGAAAAACCTCATCAGAATTAAACTTGTACCCAATTAATTCATCAGGATTGCTCACAAGCACAAGAGCTAATCCATCTTAAGTTAAAACCATGTCTTTCCCAAGTTTAAGTCAAAATAGTAAACAGCTCAGTAACGAGTTACAGAATAAAACAAGCAAAAAAATAAAGTTGGTCAGGGTAACTTTTTAAATTGAATTTTGCTGTCAACCAAAGAATGATGCTTCTTTTTTCTGGGATGAATATAAATCATTGTAAACCAAAATTGTAATTTTTTGGAGGGACTATGCTATACATTGGTAGAAAGTCAACTGGCAGCTTCTACTGCTCACCAAGAGTGCCCTGAAAAGTGGTAAAAAGTCGCATGTCCCCTCTGAATACTAATTAGGTCACCCAGAGTCTTTTGTATCAATCAGGTGAAGGCTCAGTTGCCCGTGTGATAGTATACAGGCAAAATCCCGGATTATCAAGGACCCGCTTTGATGTTAGTTTAAAAATTTTTTGGTTAAGTTGGTAATTTGATTCTAAAATTCCTTCCAAGAACATATTTCTCTTTGCTGTAATAACCTAAACAAGTATTTCATAGTCAGTTTTACTAGCACAAAGAACTGTGAACCAAATAAAGGTGGAGTTGTCTCTGGGGAACAGGTAACAAGTCGCGAAACCTCAAATAGAACAGTAATTTAAAACAAGGCTGGAAGAACCCGAATACATGAGAGGTGCCCGGTTTTATTTGGCTGCTCTTTTTAGAACTACTAAACAAAATGTAAATCTTAAAACATTCAAAACAAAAGAATTCAAAAATGTCTTTGAGGGCTTGAACACTTGGGCCAGTGTCAGTGGAAGGGGTGTTTGTAGCACGCTAATAAAATCAAGAAATTTCTTATCTAGTAATTCCCTTCCCTCCATTCATGATGTCGACACAAACGGAGTGCTGGTAAAGGACATCAAGGCAAGACGCAAGGTGCTGCGTATCGGCCTGTACTTGTCCGCACGTGCTTGGCCGCTGTAACGAGGCGGAGCTTCTCCTCTTGCCGGCTGGCCTGGGTCAGGGGTCTCCACGGCCTGATCCCTTTGAGGCTCATGGTTGCGGCCTCCTGCTGACCTCCTGGTCCCTTCCCTTCACTGAACATGCTGGTGCCCACCACAACTTCAACCTCTGCCATCTTCCTGGATGATTTTAATGTCCACCGCCCAACCCATCCATCTGCCCTTTCAGGTTTCCTGATCTTGTTTTGTCTCATGATCTTCTTCACTTAGCCACTGCAAGGTCGACCTTGCAAGTGCTCCGTGATCGTGCTCCTCTCCGCTCATGATCCACGCGTCCTGGTCTGAGACTAGGGTTTCCTGTCCTTCCGGACCTGCCTGTTCCAGCGACTCCCGGGGGACAGAGCTGCTGTCACACTGTCCATTGGCTCCCAGCTACCTTCCCTGTGCTCTGCGTAGCCCTCACGTCCCTACCTATCCAGCTTAGATACGTAGGACCATTATTTCAGCAGTTATTCAATTAGGATCCCTTTGCTTTATCAAACTCATCTGGCAAAACACCAAGTATCTCCATCTTCTGCGTCTGGACCCAGGGGCGGGGTGCTCTGAGGGGAACCCCACAATCCCAGTCGGCCAGCTCTCCCTGCACGCTCTCAGCCACCATGTAGTTGGGGCCTCCACACGGTTCTGTAGTCCTGCTAGGTTTCTTCATCCTCCACTCTTTTAAAACCTCCTTTTTCAAAAGCCCAATCCCCTCTGGGCCATGGCTTCACAGGAAGCCCAGCCTGCATGTGCGCCTGCCAGCCTCTCCGCCGGGGCCCTGGACGCCACCGTCTGCCTCCCTCTTTACCCAACACCATCCCCGACTCCTTCTCTCTCAGCTTCAGCTTCTCCCGCTTTCCCGAGTCCTTTTTAGAAATAAATCAGTAGCTAAAGCTGGAAGTGGAAGACGTGCTGCTCCCTCATTTCTTGCCTCCTTTTCACATCCCAAATTCAGAGTTTTGTCGGGTAGCTGCCTTCCTCCCCGTGCTGCTCCAGTGCTGGGGGGGGGGGGTGCTGGTAGGCCACTGGTTGCTGTCCGGGTGAAACCCAGTGGTGGCTCGGAATCCCTTGCCCTGGTCTCTCAGCAGCCTTCTGCACCGCGCACACCTCACTCCCTTCCCTCCTCTTCCCTTTCTCCTCCTGGTTTCCCTCACATCTCTTCAGCTACCACTCCTCGGGCTTCTCTGCGGCTCAGCTTCTGCCACTTGACTTTTTAGAGTTCCTCTGGGTTTGCCCTCACTCCTCTTTTCCCTGGAACTCTCCAGCAGAGATTGGCACATTTTGTCTTTAAAGGGCCATAAAGTAAATTATTTCAGGCTCTGCAGGCCTTAAGGTCTGTCGCAACTTCTCAGCTCTGCCGCTGTAGCAGGAAAGCAGCCACGGGCAATAATTAGACTAATGTGTGTGGCTTGTTCCAATCACACTGTATTTACAAAAACAGATGGGCCTGTGGTTTGCCAAGGCCACAGTCTGTCTCTGCAGAGCAGAGCCCTTTCCTGTGTCTCTGATGACCAGCAAATTCATACCTGGAGCCCCTCCTGTCCCCAAGTCTGTACCTCCAACTACCAGTGTCTCTGTGGCAGTTCAGATCTTAAGCTAGGACCTTACCCTTTCCCATCAAATCTGTTCTCCCTCCAGTGTCCTTACCAAGAGGCACTGCCATTCAGATGGCTGCACAAGGCAGAAGATGGAGGGGTCGTCCTGGATGCCTCCCTCTCGTTTTCTAATTCTTTGAATTGGTGGAACACTTAAAAGAGGGTAAGTCTAGAGATGGCCAGTATTTGAAGCACACAAATTTAACATTTCTAGTAGAGCTAAACTTTATTTCCATGTTTATTACATGTTTATCTTTGATGTTGGATACATATTAGAATTAACATACAACTTGGGAGAAAAGCTGGACATTCTCCACTGAATGGGTTAAAAAGGAATGTAAAACTACAAAATACTTGTTTAAGTGTTGAATTTCTAAATTATGGCAAACAGAACAAGAATTACCTTGCCATGTTTCTCTTTCTAGTTTTCCAAGATGAATTTCATTAGAAAATATTTTCATAACAATTTATTTCAAGAAAGGAAATAAGGGATAATCATTAAAACCATTTGACTTTAATTATAGAGTACAAATAAAGAGTCTTAACACAGAACTCCTATCTTCTATTTAAAATACAAATACTTCATGATATTATGAATGGAGAAGGATTAACTGATATCAGCTGCAAATCTCTAATGACTTAAGCAAACCCATACATGCCATTTGCTTTTATTTGGAAGAGTTAGGCTGATTTAAAGGTGACAGCAGAATTCTATTTGATAACTATGTCAACTGTTTGCTACTGAGAATGGGGATGGCCAAATACTAAGTGCTTAGTCATAGAAATTCAGATTAATCAGTTCCAAGTGGCCGAGAGAATTAATCATTCCACCCCCTCTCCACTCTATGGCCACGTACAAATGTACAGATTTTAGCATTCACTGAAAGGTTTAAAATGAAACTCCTCTAGCTACTCTGAAACTCCTGAAATTCACAGTACACAAAGAATATTGTCTGTAGTGTGATTCCAATGTTTTAAACAAAATCAAAATTATGGGTGGTTATCAAAGTTGTTATTTGGTAATAAATATGGTTTTAATTCTCTATAAGCCCCTTAGCACATTTTGTGAAGAAAGCTGTGTTTTTAATACTACTAATTTTTACTTAGATACGTTTAAAAGAATCAGAATTATTTTCCAACAGGAATTACAGGATGAAAACTCATAATAAAACTGAATAATGCTTATTAGTCTCATTAAAGAAGTGTTTAGAATTATCTGCAAAAACCATGTTCTTTTTAATGATGTTTATAAGACATTCTACTGACAAGTACCTTTCTCATGTAACTGTTTAGGACAGATGATTTATGGCTTTTCAATTTTTAAAATTTCACATTTAATGTCATGTTGTTAAAGCTTTCAAAATCAGTCTTCCAAGATCAGATTCTTAAATAAGAAAGGAAAAAAGAGAGACAAACATAGCTTCCTCCCTTCCCTGGAAATCAACATTTCTCTTAAATTCAAGGCACACTCCTTTTCTTAGACCCCGGGGGTCAACAGACTTTTTCTACAAAGGGCCAGATAATAAACATTTCAGGCTTTGTGGGTCATATGGTCACTACGTAACTACTCGATTTCTGCACTGTCCTGAGAAAGCAGTCATAGACAATAAGTATGTACAAAAAGCGCAGTCTGAACTTGGCCTGTGGGCCCTAGTTGGCCAACTCCTGCCTTAGAATAGACCGTAAATAGAAAAGAAGCATTAAAACAAAACTGGTCTCTACTCAGATGTGATGACTGACTCAGTATCTACCATTTCATCACTCTAGAACATTTTGATGCTGAACACTTTGAATGAGGCCAACCTACTATTCTTGGTTAAGATTCTTCTATTCAGACTCATGTCATCATGCTTTTAATTTATCCTCATTTAAGAACTTGCTTGAGTATTCTATATTGAGGGATTCAGTTTAAAATTAATAAATGATGTCCATACAATTTAATATCCAATTTAATTTTTAAAAAACTTAATGAAAAATAGAACAGAATCAAAACATTTAAAATAAGTACACTCACTACCCATTCCAGTAATTCATTTAAGTCATATCAACTCTAGAATAGGAAAAATAAATTCAGAAGTGTAATTACTTTAAAATACACTACTTCCACTTTTGTTAATATTTTACATTTATGTATATATTCTATAGTGGAAGCAGAAATTCTCTCTAAAAACATCTTAAAATCTTGAGGTGCATGTTAGAGCCACAGGCAATATCTGACATATAAAATTGCAGTACAGGCCTTCAGATTTGGCATTTCACCGGTACAATACAATGACCAACGTATATAATCACTGTACAGTGCCTCGACATTCCAGTAAGAACCATTATTTTCTTTAATGTAGAATGATTAATACATATTCTACAAGGGGCAGTGAGGTTAGTAATTCTATAGGGTATGTCCCGACATAATTTTTAAATTGTACAATAACACAAACAACTCTGTTAAGGCCATGTTTTATTTGCTGATTAATGGACAAAAGGCAATGTAATTTATTTTCAAGTATTTTCTTGAAAGTCTGTGCTCATAAAAATCATGAAAAGTTGGAAAGACTGTTAAATCACTGAAACTTTAAATATATCTTACACAATCTTGTTTGTACAAAAATACAAGTTAAATATAAACATAAAGCAATCAATGATAATTTTATGCAAATCTGTTTTATGTGATCTTCAGTTATATATAAAAGTTTCTGGGTTCTGTTATTTGTGAAAAGATCAATACCAGATTGAATTACTACCTATTGGCAAAGGGCCCTAAAAAGCTTACTTTAGCATTAATCTTTTACATGGTTAAGTACATTTCCTAATTTGAGATCACCTAAACACTGGAAAAAAAAAAAGTGAAAGGGCAGTATGTCCATAAACCAACAAATAATTTGGCTGTAATGTATCATAAAACACAAAGAACCCCCCCAACGTCTGTACAATAAACATTATTACATACTCACACGCAGGTGTGTACGTGCGTGCAGGCACATACACACACAACACACACGCAGGCGAGCACACACACCCAGTCATAAAGCCTAATGAGGTGCTACTTCCAGTTCGATATTCAGCTTTGCATTTTTTCTTATTTCATCAAATGAATAGCTTTTTGTCACCTTTCCATTCTTGAAGACGGTATGGAGAAGATCCTGTACAAACATAACAATACTAAAATGTAACGATTATATTAGACTATCAAGCAAAATAATTAATGCTTTGATGAATCAGATTGACTAGTCAAATACAGAGATGTTTGATGGCGTTCAAATTATGAAATAACTTTATCCACAATGCTGGCTGGTGGAACAGGTAGTGAGCATGGCAATATCTCAAATGGCTATGTAAAAATATTTAGCTTTAAAAGAAGCAATGATCTAAATATTCTTAGAAGTTTTCCTTGAAGGAAGAAGAAAAAAATCGCTGGCTGATCCATCTCTACTTTTTCAGGTGGAGGGTGCTTGCTGCTTGGCTGCCCAGAAGAATTGTGGCTGTCACTGATAATCATGACTGACCATGAGCAAGGAAAGCCTGCCAGACCTTCCCTGGTTCCTAGACAATGGACTTAATGCTGATTAAACTTGCCAAATTTCCTAGTCACTGAATTCTGGACTTAAAAAAACAAACAAACAAACAAAACAACCCTATAAAAACAAGAAACCAAACCAGAAACAAAAATAAAGTATTGATTTCTTGATGAATGCATAGTGACTGATTTAAAAACTGTGTATATTCCAAAAGTTACTGATTCATGTAATACATTTGATCTATGCAAGGGTAACAACGATTGAGAATTAAAACTAAATCCCCTTTTGGGTCTGGTAAAGCCACTCGGTCTCCCTAAACTAAGGTCTGCCTGCCTTTAGTTTCTCTTTAAAAACACCCCAAGACATAATCTGTCATGTCTAAGTTTTCCATCAAGATTAAGGTTCATGACCTTTTCTTTCAAAAAGTTAAGTATCAAGAGTAGTGATTCGTACTCTTAAATCAAAATGCCATTTAGGATTACAACTGATTACTGCCTCAAACATTCCAGAGTATTATTTACATAAATCAGTGCCTTTTTTAAAAAAAAATCATAGTTAGGACCCTGTCTAAAGTGACTCTAGTCCATCTGGATACACTAATTCAGCCAAGCCCCGAACAACAGGCTAGCTCTAAAAGTTAGTTTAGAGACCAAATATTTTTCATTAAAGACAGAAAAAAATTGATTCTGGCTCAAAATCTTAAAAGAGTATCAGAGTAATATACTCTAAGCAGAATATCTGTATGGTATAAAGAATCTATAGTGATAAATTAATGTTTGGTATAAACTTTTTTTCTGAGAATATGAATGTTTGAGTAGTTTCTCTTTCCCTCTAAAAGGGAGTTTTCTCAATCTAGTGGCTTAAATAAATTTGTAACTTCTGAGTTCATGAATGTAAGTGTATTTTTACATGTTGAAGACCATGAGATCATATGGACCATTTTAGCACACTGTAAGTTTTTCTAGTCTGGCCGATTTGAATCAGAAAACTGGGTTAAGTCACCAATTATTATTATGCAGTCAGAATCCAGTCATGACCTTTCACATCTTCGCACTAGATAACAATTTTTTTTAAGCCCAGAACTGCTGTGAGAATCACATGCAACTAAAGAAAACTCATCTCAACTGGATTTTGTTAAGTTTTAACAAAATTACTGAAGTTTTACTATAACATAATTAGCATCCTTTAGATATTCTTAGCTGTTCCTCTTCAGAAATAATTTGCTGCTAAATTGGCAGTAAGAGTCAGATCAAATACACAAAAGCTTGTTGAAGCTCATCAGTCACTATCCTGCTGGTCACTATGTGGAAGAACTTTGTTTTTTGAATGTTAGAAAGTTTTTCACCCATTGTATGTACAATCTCATTTATGATGTAGATTGCTTTTCATCTTATTTTGGTAGGCTCAGTCAGCATCTGTACACATTTTACAACAAAATTTGTTCCATTACTTTGTCATTCAAGAAAAGAATTATTCTGAAAATAATTTAAAAATATAACAAAGAGTCCTTTTCTTAATTTGGAAAGCTAACCTACTGGTAAAAAAAAAAAAAAAAAAAAAAACATAGATAACGTACATGACCATATTCCTCAAGGTCTCCTTTTCCTTCTTCAAGTGTAACAAAATTCCCTGCTGGTGTCCTATGTAAAGATAATCGACCCTTTTTGGATCTTTTGTTGGGATCAGCGACTGGGTCCTTGAAGACATTAATCTGGAAGAAAGAAATAGAAGACTAAGCAGAAATGTTCACTCAATTCCCGTTAAAGAAAAAAGTTTAGACATAATTTATACATAAACTTAAGGTACTTCCATCGGTATAACTAAACGAATCCACATCTGGCTTTTAGAAGCATAGTTCTAGTCTGTGTTGGAGGACAGAGTCCTCTGTTAGGAAAAAAGGTATGAACAAAATCCAAGTCTTGAGTATCCTGTCTTACCACGATAGACACCTAAAACTCTAGTTGTAGGAAGTCTTTGAAGTTAACATATGTGACTCTTAAGAGATCTTTTATATTTTGAAGTGCCTTTAACTGATTCAAGTATAGCACATTCATGCTATTAAAAAATCTGCATCAACTGTATTATATAATCTGAGGCAAGAGAACTAGGATTTTTGCTAAAGTAGACTTCCATTTCATTACTTTATAACTTTGTTACTTTTTACTCTATTCCTTGTTACTGTGAAAAAACAAAGACGACCTAGAGAACCTAAAGAGAACAGAAGGTTTGTTTAAAGATCAGAAAGGTTAGGGAGCCAATGTAATGGAAGCAAGAAGTATGATTGAACCCCAGAATCTTCCAAAGACAGAAATGAAGTAAAAGCAGGGAACCAACGTAGGGGTTCTGAGGAGTTCTTAGTATCCCACATCACCCCTCTGGATCCGGAGCTTCTCAAGAGTCTAAGAAGAGCCAGGGGCTGCTGTGCAGCCGCCTAAAACGGGCAGCGTGGGGTCCCATTTTCAGGCTATCAGAACAGGATTCTGGTATCACAGCTCTAGCGTCATGCTCTGCCTCTCTCAGACACTGCCAGTGCTTTCATATTTGCTTATCTTTAATATGTGATGGCCATGTTAACTGACATTCCTACTCAAAATGGTCAGCTTTTTGACTGAAAGGTGTAATACTGAAGCAGTGGGAAATGAATGGCCCGCATCATTTCTCAAATATTATTTTTTTCTCCTTTCTCCAAGTCACGTTATTTTATACCTAATGTTTTTTTTCTTTCCTTGTTTTGAGTCAAGGTCAGTGGTACCTGACAACACATTATGAATTTAGGACTTTATCCTTTGATTACTGCACTGAGTAATTGCATCCTACTAGACACATAAGCAAAGTACTACCACAGCAGTACAAGTTGAAAGACTTACCCCAAGGCCATTGGTTACAACATAACTACACTTGAAGGAACAATTCAAGAGATCTCTTGTTAACTTCTGTAGCAAAGCTCCACCAGAACCAAAGGCAATATTTTCAATACTCCATTTTTTTTGCTTCATGCCTTCTACAATCTAGAAGATCAAAAAACAGAAACTTAGTAACCTGAAAGAGGATTTTCCTGGGGCCATACTGATGAATAAAACATCCTAGAGCCATTTCATAACTCCATACACGGTGAGGGAAGAGTAACGCTTACAGAGTTGTATTCCACATTTTCTCTTTTAAAAGACCTACCTGCCTCAAAAGGGTATAGGTGTGAAGGGATAGGATTTCATTCAGAGCTCCTGAATTGGTGGTGTCACTGTGACTGTGGTTGGTTAGGGATGGGCGAATGAAAGAAATGAGGGAATAAGGAACTGGTGATAAAACATTTAAAGTTTTGTGTCCAATATAAGAGAGATTTCTGCCTCTTTTCCTAAGTAGGTAGATTTGTTCCCGTACAGAAACCTAGAGCAGGGTTACACCATCACCTTCATGAGATGTGACAGCAAAGTTTAAGAGGAAGGCTGACAGTCAATGACAAGTCAGTTGTCTGAAATTAAACAGATTTTCTCATTTTGTCAAAGTTAACGCATCCAGTATATGTAAAAGGAAAACTGCTATAACCTTTTCATGGTTCTGAAAACTTATTTTAATCCCCCTCCAAGACAAAGCAGGTATTATTACCCTTTAGGTGATGTAACACACGAATGCATCTGCATTAACTGTTCACCAAGGCCAACGAGGTTCTGCCTCAATATTTAACTTGTTTGCAAAGTTAAAAAAAAAGAAAGTCAAGTCTAAAGCTGATTCTCAAAAAAAAAAATGCATGTACATCCTCAAAATTAAAAAAAACAAAACAAAAATGAAAGCTGAAGAGTTTCAGTTTTTAAAGGGAAGCTCAAACCCCCAATTGAAGCACCTGCTGTCAAGAGCAGACTGGCGGGTGTGAGCAGTGGGAAGCATGCTGCACTAATGGGTTCTCTGAAAATGGCATGGGCCCTGCCTGCCCATGATTTTGCATCCAAAAGAGGGGAGAAATGTGTGTGAGGGCACTTGCTAAGCTGGCTAAAATGCAGGCATGGGTAACAGTTCTTTACTGATACCAAGGTAAGAAACCTTTAATTTAGCTGAACGAGGGAGACGATGGCAATTAAAAATGCCAGCTGAGATCTCTAGACCCAGGTCGTCCTCCTCACTGCAGACTTACTCTCACCTCACCACACTCTTGCAAATTTGGTAACTTGGTTTATACAAGTGGATACTATCTGAGATTGACAGACATTAAAATATCAGTGGTTTACCACAGTAGACTGTCTACATTGTTATCAGTGGTGGCCTTAATTTTTGTGGAGTATTTTATGTATTAAATTGAAATTACAGTGCTTTAAAAGTTTATCTGGGGAAAAAGCAGAGGCACAGGCTTTAAGATTCTACAACACTGTTTGGCTACATCTAACAAGTGATGACAGTCAACACTTAAATTAGAAGATGTGACAAACCATTCTACGGTTTTCAAGAAAGCACATATTAACACCATCCGGGTTCCTTAATTCCATTCCAATAAAACACACCTATTTAAGCAGTGTCAAGACTTTCTGTTTTACATACAAGGAGGTGATCCTTGACTGGCACTTTCTTGTTTCCCAGTGACATTTCTTTAGACTCCACATAAGGGGTGCCCAGAGAAAGTAGTATGTGTGGTTTGGCTGATATGTCTAGACTTGTATTTTCTCTTTCTTTTCTCTAGCTTACTTTATTCTAGGAATGTAGTGTGTAACACAGAACAGACAAATATGTGTTGATCACTGTTTGTTATTGGTAAGGCTTCCGGCCAATAGCAGGCTCTTAGGAGTTAAGTTTTGGGGGAGTGCAGAATTATATATGACTTCTGAGTGCTGGGTGGAGGAGGTGTCGGCACCCCTAACCCCTGCATTATTTAAGGGTCAACTGTGTTTATAAATTTTAAGCAATTAACAGAAAATATATTTACTATCATAAACATTTATTATAAGAATCAT
This sequence comes from Canis lupus dingo, assembly GCF_003254725.2. Classification (NCBI taxonomy): domain Eukaryota; kingdom Metazoa; phylum Chordata; class Mammalia; order Carnivora; family Canidae; genus Canis; species Canis lupus. Next base: position 14,203,965 of record NC_064260.1, on the reverse strand, counting down.
AACTATTTAAATTATTAATGTGCTATTTATAAACTGATAAGGAGCTTAAGTTAAGGATTGCTTTATTGAACTTTAATAGAAAACACATACCTCTTGTAAGGTATTAATATCTACTCCATCCCCTTGAATAACTCTAAGATAAGGTGGCAGCAACTTGTAGCCCTTTGAGTTCTCAGTAATAGGGAACTTCTTACCCAAAATATCCAAAACCTGTAAGGGAAAATAAACACCCAACACAAAATAACTAAAATTGGGGGGAAAAAATGTAAAAGCTTTCCACAGTTAAAAAAACGACTTTGCTTTGCTAGACAATCTTGAGAATATAAAAATTCATCAGATCACTAAGAAAGCTCTATAACACTATGTACAAGCCTTCTAAAACTTAAGTCTCAATTCTTTGATTATATTAGAAATAGGCATGTTATTTTTCTATGTCAATTTATACCATAAAGTCGCTTAAAATACAAGTTTTTTCCTTCCTATCTTTCAAATTATACAGATTAAAGAATAAAACCTTTAACGTTAGGAAATTAAAACAGTAAATATAAGTGAGCAGAGTGGCACAGCAGAAGTATGCTGGCCCCCTAGCCCAGAGGTGAATGAATGAAAAACAGTAAATATCCTATTTCCAGTAGGTATATAAAAACGTTATTTGACAAACCTATAATTATGATTTGGATCTATTCTGTCTATGCCCAACAGTTTGTTTTGCTTATTTTTTTTAGGTTTGAGAGAATGAGAGCATGAGTGGGAGGGACAGAGGGAGACGGAGAGAGTATCTCAAGCAGACTCTGCTGAGTGTGGAGCCTGATGCAGCCTGATCCCATGACCCTGAGATCATGACCTGAGCTGAAATCAACAAGAGTCAGAGGCTTAACCAACTGTGCCACACCCACGCTTATTTGTTTGGCTTATTTTGTCTGATAGTACCCAAATAGGAGTCCATCTGAATTATAAACCTCAAAGAAATTATGATATGCAAAGCTGGAAATGAAGCAAGGTTCTCTTAAGTTCTCATTTATTTTATTTTTTAAAGATTTTATTTATTTATTCATGAGAGACAGAGGCAGAGACACAGGTAGAGAGAGAAGCAGGCTCCATGCAGGGAACCCGACGTGAGACTCGATCCCAGGACTCCTGGATCATGCCCTGAGCTGAAGGCAGGCACTAAACCACTGAGCTACCCGGGCTGCCCTGAAGTTCTCATTTACAGGTGATACCCATTTTTTTAAAAAGACAAATGACATATTATGCAAATCATCCCACTCATTCATTGACTACTAAGATTTAGAACAGTTGAACTTCCTGAACAGTGATCTAAAATTTCTCAGAAAGCTTGGTCAGAGATACAAAAAGACCTACCAGACATAGATTTCTCTCCAATAACTCCCTTTTCCTAAATAAAGATTTTACCAATGAGAAAATTCCATATTGATGACTTGGTTTATTCTTAACTAGACCAACTGATATTCTTAACTAGATCAATACATTTTTATCAGGTAACAGGAAAAACATGAAACCTGTTAAGTTTGCTAAAATCAAGTTTGTTAATATTTCAGGCTAAGATCTTCAAAATGGCCTATTAATGAATATGATAGGAAAGACTTCTTGGTTCTATATCCCCCTTTTTCAAGGGTTAAGTAATTTACCATCTAATCATTAGCTGGGAAAGTGTGGTAAAGTGGAAAGGCAATAGAAAGATGTATGCTAAATACTTGGCATATTTTACGTGTTGTGTGACCTTCAAGTTATTTGAACCTCTCAAATAACTGTTGTTTTGTCTATAAAAAAGAGCTAGTAATATTTATCATAAGGTCTTCAAAGAGATTAAGACTTGTGGTAAAGAAAAACAAACCACAAACTTGGTAACCAAATCACAGGATTAATATTATTAACTAATTTTCAAGGCAAGTAGAAAGTTATCTGTTCAACATTAATACTTATTTGACAATATGTAAATAACACAGAACTGTGGGTATCCTGTTACTAATGTGTGGCCTTGGACGAACTTATTACTCTCTCTAGGCTGCAATTCTAAAATTAGAAGACTGGTCCAGATAGTTCTGAAATGGCATGTGCACAAATGAAATTAAAATAGTACTGATATAGCTCATCTACAGGCATTTTAATAATCAAGTTATGTATTAAAATTTACCTTTAATACAGTGTCCAGAGGATTTCCAGAATCAGGTCTGATTATTAGTGGTGCCTCTGTAGTTCTTGACAATATTAAATGTCTTAGATCTTCTCCCCATATTTTTTCACACGCGTTGTAAATGTCATAGCTATCGCTGACCACAGATACAGGCACTGATGAAAACTGTGTTACTATATGTTCAAAAGCGTCTTTTTCACGGTCTTTCCCCCAGGCTGTTATGGTACTAGGAAACAAAGTGAAAACAGAGTTTTACTTAGGCAGACACATTATCTATCTATTCCTGAATCATATCTCATGTACTATACTTACACCATCAACACCACAAAGGTGGTGAGTGATTTAGTTTAATGAATACACACTGTAACGTTCATTGACTATTAGGGCCACGCCACCCCTAGGCTGATGTTTAAGACTGTAAGAAATCTTATTCCTGTCCCATAGTTATTTTAACTCTTAAAGTCATAGCCACCCAACGTTTTTGGTATTCCTGAACCTACTCATTTAAAATCAGTTCACTAGGGATTCCTGGCTGGCTCAGCTGGTAGAGCACGTGACTCCTGATCTCAGGGTTGAGTTCAAGCCCCATGTTGTGTGTAGAATTTACTTAAAAAAAACCAAGTCAAATCAAATCAGTTAACTGAAAAAAGCACTCTGTAGATTATGCCAAGATGTCAGAAAGAATGACCACATATTCCTATTATTTTGCTAGGCAATGTAAGCACTTGGCTCCCTTCTGTAACTTTTCAAAACCAAATACCAATAATAGCAGGGACATAGATTTGTCTTTTTTAACTTTAAAAATCTTATCCTTAAAGGCAATTATTTGGGCAATTATTTGTACTGTACCATAAACACATATAGTCAACCAATAACCCTTTACTGGTTATATCTTCATATGGCCAATAACAGGCAGCCATTTATTTCATCTAGAGTATCCACTACTAATTAATATATGCCCAGGGAATGTAAGAATTTGAATACTTAGTTTGGGCAAAACATAATTAAGATGGGAAGTAAAATAGAAGGGTTTCTACTAGGCAAAACTGTTAGAGTGATTTTATCTCAAAACTGAAGAGTCCTACATACTAATTTATGTTTGAAACTGTCATTTCAACATGGGTTTTTTGTTGTTGTTGTTGTTTTACCCTCCAAAGGACTGGAATAAAGTATTTATGCTGTCAGTGATATGCCAGTGCTAAAAAAGCATGTACACTTCAAGGTTATAAAGACTTCGCTACCCAGAGACTACTTTTGTCTGAAATGGAGAGACAGGATGTCTATTCATGTAAATCTCATTTTACAGTGAACACTCTCCTTGATAAATACAGAGGAAATCAACTCCCTACCTCATGCCAGCATCTGCAGGCTAAAGGTGCAATCAAACATGGATGAAGAGAAACCCCTTTTTCACATCACAAACTACTACTGTCCTCTTTATAAGGATGGAGAGAATTAGCTCAAAGAATACAAACACTGGAGAGCTGTGCAATGAGAATAAACTCTTACAGGTAGGGCTGGTGGGCTATGGCGATATTTTCCCAGTGCTGTTACCAATACTGCCCCCAAACTCTGCTCTTAGTATCACGTAGCACACTTCGTTGCTCATTTTTAGTCTTTCATCTTGCTTTCTCTCTGGCACCTGAACTTTCCTGAAGCTTTCTTTCCCATGACTTCAGTGACCTCTCCCCCGTATTTATTTAATTATTTTTCTATTTCTGGTGGTTCCTCTGCAGTCTTCCTCCTTCGATCTAACCACAGGCTCTGACCGGGCAGTGTGCTTTCCTCTATCCACCTCCCTGTGTGAAAAACACTCAAAGCTTTTTAAAAAATCCTCTTGTGGTAAGGGTTTCCAAAATATTTACCTTAGTCCAGGTTTTTCTTCTGGACTCCTGATCCACTTGTTAGGTAGGAAGAGGATTATCTTTATTACGTCATCATCATGGAGACATTTCCTATAGCACCCTCTACATAATCCAGTTGTGACACCTATTCTTCTGATAGGTGTTTGGTATATGGAGCTCATATGTGTTCAGTGAATTCTACTAATACTATTATTCCAATTTCCAAGCATCAAATCAAATTGATAATTTTCCAAAGTTTGAGGGACAGGTTATATAGTAGCATGTTTTTCCTCCTTGATGTTCTATTGACTTATTTTTGCTTTACTTACATAGTTTAACATGGCAGTTTTGCATAAGCTCAAAAAAGTAAGCATTTTCTTACCCACATGATGTACAATTTTAAATTGGGTTCCACATTAAATAATACTCTAATGCTTCTCTTACACTTTTTGGTCAGCCAAACTCTCCCCACATCTTTGGGTTCAGTGGGGTTTTTAAAGATATGTTATCACTGGCTATAAGAAAGTGTGGCATGGCTTTGCACAATCTCAGAATAAGTAAATCAGGAATATGAAAATCATTATAGGAACAGAGCAAATAAGAATTTGAGTATGTAAACTGATAGTACATTGGGAAGAAAACAGAAGTCCTGTTAAAACAAAAGATAATAGCATATTTTAAGTCCAGATTCCTATATTCCTTAAGAAAATATAACAATAATGGCAATGCTCTTAATTTTAGAGTTCTCTTGTTTTGGAGTTATTTTTAAAAATTTTTTTTTAAAGATTTTCTTTATTCATGAAAGACACACAGAGAGAGGCAGAGACACAGGCAGAGACAGAAGCAGGCTCCATGCAGGGAGCCAGATGTAAGACTTGATCCCGGGACTCTGGGATAACGCCCTGAGCCGAAGGCAGGTGCTCAACCACTAAGCCACCCAGGCGTCCCTATTTTGAAGTTATTTTAGATGTTAGCTCATTTATCCATAATGATCTTCTGATGTTAGAGATCTAGAATTTTAGCTCCTCCTTTTGATTGGTTGGATGGAGGAACTGAGGAAGTGAAAGATAAGCGACTTGCCCAAGGCCACCTAGAGTGTCAACTGTAAGGTTTACTGGGTCACTCAGATTTCCAAGCTTTCAGTCTAAAACTCCTTCTACTATACTACGCTATTATTTAAAAGCTTTTTCTATTTAAGAACATCTGAAATATTCTTCTATATTAAGGAGTCAAACTTACAAATGTAGCAAATATTATGAGACTTTAAAATGGATTTTATGCTTTTAACATGAAAACCTTAAGGAAGATACATCCTTATTCTCAGATTTCTAGAATCATACCTGTTATGTTACTACTGTGAAAATAAAACCATCAGTGAAAAGTCTAATATATGGATAGTACTTAAGTTTTTTTTTTGTTTTTTTTTTTTTAAGATTTATTTATTTGAGAGAGAGAGAGCATGACTGGGGGCAGGAGCAGAGAGAGGGACAAGCAGACTCTCTGCTGAGCCCAGAACCTGACACGGCTTGATCCCAGGACCCCGAGATCATAACCTGAGCCAAAATGAAGAGCCAGCTGCTCAACAGACTGAGCCACCTAGGCACCCCTAGATACTAAAGCTTTTAGAAGATGTGCATACATCTAAGTCCAAAATAGGAATACTATAATCATAGAACCTATATCTATTGATGACATTCCTGTGTTCCCACTTTGAGGAGTCCTGACTGAGAATATTCAACAAAGCCCTACTGATACAGCAATGCCCGGGAATGTTTGCAGAATCTACCCTCTATCAACCCCAATCTAAATCATCAAATTCTAGCAATTTCTTTTTTTTTCAGATTTTTTAATTTGACAGTGAACACAAGCAGTTGGAGTGGCAGGCAAAGGGAGAGGGAGAAACAGGTTCCTTGCCTAGCAGGGAGCCTGATGTAGAACTCAATCCCAGGACCCTGGGATCATGACCTGAGTCAAAGGCAGACGCTTAACCAGCTGAGCCCCAGGTGAACTGAGTTCTAGCAATTTCATCTCCCAAGCCACTGCTCATGTTTAGCCACTTTTTTCCATTCACAGCCCCTTGGTTCTATACCTTGTCATCTCTCCAAACTGTTGCAACAGCTTCCTATTCAGCCTCCTAACTTCTTTTTCTGTCAATTCATAGGATATCCTGCTATAAAAACAATCTTCCTAAAATATTTCTCTGACGACAAAGCTGCTTAGGCTCAGAACTTCAATGCTCACTTCCATTTGAAAAATGGAATTAACCTAGCAAGAGGTGCACACAGTTCACATTCAACATCAAATGAATTTGAGGTCCTTTACTAACCTGTCTTTTGAGTCCACCCTATGTTCCCAACAAAATGTCTATTATGTTTCAGCCCATATTCCCTAAACACATTCACTTTCCTCCTTCACTCTTGCTCTTTCAGACAATGCTTGATGTGTGGTAGGCATGCAATAAAGATTTACTCAGAGAATGATTGATCTCTCATGTCTAGCATTAAATTTTACCATTCCTTCAAGAAGTGAAGATTTCACATACCGTCTCTACAAAACCGTTCTTGATCCTTCCAGTGAGATAACATCTTTTCTTTCCTTCCCTTGCACCACTAGAGCACTTTAACCTCTTTAAAAGTACTTATCAACAGAGCAGAACGTTGCTAGTATTTTATTTTTATACTGAAAATAGGGTCAATTTTTTAATCTTTCTGTCCCTTATAGCACCAGTAGATTGCCTTGGATAAAAGCTCAGCTTTATTCTAAAACTACACTACTGGTTTTAGTACTCTACGATATCCAAGTATGAGTAGAACCTAATAACTTCCCCAAACTGATTACAGTAAATAATTTTTGTTATTAAGAACAAAAGATTAGGTTTAGCATACATTGTAAAAACTCCACTGCTTTACAATAAAGTTAACTCTAGGAGCAGAGCAGCTGCATTCTAGGTTATAACTGCTTTGTAGTTTAACTTGAGATGGTTTAGCAATATCAGATAAGGAAGCATAAAGGGAATTAGAACTCTTCCTTTCATCAAAGGGCCTTACTTGCTTTTCTACAGTTGAGGGTACTGGGTCCAGGTGACAACTTGGTCATGTAGAAAGGAAAAGAGAAAAAGTGACCAAGTTTTATAGGGATGCTCCTAGATTTAACAAATAAAATATATCTGCATATGGTAACAGAGCAGTTGAAAAAGTCATTAAAATAAGACTTACATGGCAATAGAAGAGTTGAAAGAAAGCTCTTAAATTGTTTTTATTTGGATGGTTCAAAGGTCTCTACCTCCCTGATATTAATCCTTATACCTAGTATAAACACTGAATTTGTATTGCTTAAATTCATGAAGATTTACTGTAGTTCCTGGCTTGTAATTAAGCAAAACATCATGGAATTACCAATACAAGAGTAAAAAAAGTCATCTTAGAAAACAAATGTTTAGATAATAGGATGAAAAGAGAAGTGTTACCTGTGTTCTGCTGCTGGAACAGAATAGCCTGGAACAGGATCTTTCGTTCCATAGTATTTTTTAACAAAAGCAATTCCTGCTACTGTATCTGTTCCTTTGAAGTTAACCAAATGAGCAGACGCTCCGATGCCAGCAGTCTGGAAAATCAACCACAAATCAAAATCCAAAAAAAGAAAAAGCCTGTACTTAGAGGTATAAAGCATCTCTCAATCTCTCAAAGGGATTATTGTCTTCAGCTATTCTTAGATATTTAACTATTATTAGAGATAACAGTTCCTATAACAGAGACCCAGTTTTTCCTAAATATTTAAGGGGTCAACTGTTACCTCCTCAAAGAGACTTTTAGTGACTACCCCCTCATTTCCCACTAGCCTCTTTTCCCTTACTCTGCCCTGTGCTTTTCTGTAGCACATTGGCACCTGGTATATTTATAAGACATAACATTATCTGCCCATCCATCCATCTAATGTATAAAGGATACAGACATTTGTTGAAAACTTTATTCCATGTACTCTGAACAGAGGCTAACACATTCTAGGTACTTAAATATATATTTATTGACTGAATGTCTGAATTTCAAAATGTAGCCTACTCAGAAACAAGATCAGTATCAATAATTTCCCTCAAATTTATAATGGCAATCTAACCAACAAACCACTCTCCACTAAATGGAAGTTCATTTCAGTTTCTTACCTCTTGGGAAGAAACTCCTCTGTAGCCAAAATCATGTAACTTGTATTCCAGGCCATCCAAATTACCAGATGTCTCCAACAAATATTTGGCCAATATTTTCTTTTGCTCTCTAGAATTTGTGGCTACTGTGATTGGATACCAGGACTGAACAAGAATAGTCTGTAGTGACAAAATTAATCACAAATATTAAAACATAAAATACTAACTTCTTTCTGAGGAGAATCCCTGCTTCCTTTGGTAGTAGGTCCTGGACCCCATACTACCAGGAATACCAGTTAGACATTTTGAACTGTATAGCAGGATGCCTTGGCTCAGGTCATGATCCCGGGGTCCTGAGACAGAGTCCTGCATTGGGCTTCCTGCAGGAAGCCTGCTTCTCTCTATGTCTCTGCCTCTGTGTCTCTCATGAATAAGTGAAATCTTAAAACAAAACAAAACAAAAAAACAAAAAGGGAAAACTACCTGGAACATTTCTGCATATGCTGTAAAACTGTGAGTCACGGTCCATTTTATAATTCTTTTTAACAGCAAAAAGGTTTGGTTTTGCTTTTGGGAAGAGATGGTTATGTTTAGTCCAATGTGTTCATTCCTCAGCCCCATTGTAAATGTGAGACATCTTTGCAGAACCCTTCGGCGCTTCTAAACATGTTTTGAAATTTGATTTGAGAACTTAAGGTTTCTTCTAGCACCAATACTGATATTGATAAAGCAATTCAATAATTTTAGTGTTTTTTAAAATTCAGGGTATGGTGAATAACAGTCAAAGAATATTAGTGGTAACTCTAAACATACATTGGGAAAGGTCATTGGAAGGAATACTACCTTAGTGCTATTTAAAATGTTTTAAATGAAGAACTGCCTGAAGAACATCTCTAAATTTGTAAGTAACGAGTTTGTTGGATTTGGTAACAGATCTCATTTACAAGGTGGTAAACTTGGGTTGGGGATGGAGAAGATTAAGATAAGATAAGCCTCCTCTTACCCTTGCAACAGAAACCCACAAAGGATGCAAAGTTACTATGAAGAAGTCTCTTCTGGATACTTGGTATTTAGAGTAAATAGTTTTTTATGAAACATAGGATCTATCAGAAGCTATAATAGGGATGTGTCAGACCATAAAACCACTGTGGCTTAGATAAAAATAGCTACCAAGGACTGAAATTATGTAAGATAATATATATTAACAGAATAGAAAGTAAATTTGATAGAAGTTCTATTTCAGGTTCTAAGCAAATAAAAACAAGGAACTATGTACTTTTTTTTCCCTTCAAAAGCTAACAGTCTCATGTTGGATTTTACACTTAATCATTTTAAAATTAAAAAGGTATTTGTTAACAAACTACTGCTCTAAGATGTTTATATACAACATTTATAACTTTCTGGTTTTTAAGTGAAATACACCAAAATAATAATGATTATTAAAATAGAGTTTTTGTTGTTATTGTTTTTAAAGGCTAGATTTTTTGTTTTTACTTTCTGAAGAAGATAAAAACATACATGAAACAAGATAAGCTGGGAATTAGTTCTCTATGTTCATATATACCTGCTTTATGGAAGTTCAATTAGACACAAGGGACAGTACTTACCGACTAAACCCTCAAACAGAAAATAAGGGGAAAAAAGGGAAAAAAGTTACCCATAGATGATGATTTTCAAAACAAGATTTATCTGTTTGGGATCTTTTGGCATTGAACATAAAAGGATAGATGGGTAACTCTTTCTCTTGTGTTTTTATGATACCATCCTCTTAATACCTAGCATTTCCCAGTACAAATACTGTAACAACTATACACAAACTAATAATGTTTTCTTTTACTTTGAGTTCATAGTTAATTCAAAGTTTTAAGACATAGTAGTAAACTATTTAAAGTCTTTATTTTCATTAATTGTACATTTTTTTCTGGACCTATCAGTCTTCTGTAAGTTGATGTCCCATAGTCTTAAAATAAGCAAGCTTTGAATTTTCTGTCAACTTAGAAAATGTATTTTCAAACATAATCTTGGACCTCTTCATTCTTCTAAATTTTCCAGTCCTTATAAACAAAATCAATTGTATGATTTTACAATATGACAACAAATTAGTTTAATCAATTAACTATTAAGATAAAGAATTATTTCTAGGCACTGCGTAAACACCTCTTAGATAGTAAGGTGGTATTTCTATAATCACTTTCTAGGGTATTTCCTCTAGTAGAGAAAAATCTAAAGCTATTGAGAAGCTAAGTAGATTATTAATATCAAAACTATGAGCATGTGAAAACAGGACTGCTTACGTAGAGATGAAAGAAAAACAAAGAGACTTGCGGTATAAACTCAGTCTCTTAATGTATCCTCCTCCTTTTTGGGCTCAGATATTAAACGAAATAATCAGCAAGTCTTGAGAGTGTTTAGATGAGAAATATCAGGTGGTAAAGCATAGGCTCTAAACTGATTAGATAATTAAGAAAGCGGTTATTAAAAATCTGAACAAAATTGCTTTATTATAATTAGAACAGAACATCTACAATATACCTTAAGTTACTAGAAATAAACCTATGCTATTTTTCTTAGTTTTCTCTATGATCATATACATTTAGGACTGCAACGAGCAAGATGGAAGCCAACTGACTTTTAACAATAATAGTTCTTAACAATTTCACTTAAAGTCTCAGAACATTAGACTTCACTGGAAGGAACCTTAAAGATTATTTAATCCAACTGTCATTTTATAAAGGAGAAAACTGAGGCCTGGAAGGGTTTAGTAAATTATAGGAGATTACACAGGTTTATTAGTAAAATTTTAAAACTAGAATCCCAGTTGAATCCTTTCATATCTTTAATTGATGTTATATAATTAAAATAAATTCACCTCAATCCAATTTGTAAGCCAGTAACACTCTGGATCTGTGTTTTCCACTGTGAAGAGAACATTTCCTCGGGGAATGACATAGCCCTCAGGAACAGCTTTTATTTCTATTGGAAGGTGCCCATCATATTTCTGGTAACAGACAATAATGAATTTATTAATTCAACAGATGATATGTACTTACCTGTTTTAATAAGGTTCTTTACATCTTACAGAGCTAAACTTACTGTCATAGATACTGCAATTGTACATGTTACTATACTACTAGTAATGTAGTCAGAATATCCTTATTCTCTTAAAATAAAATTGGCTAAAAAGATTAATAGTTTAGGCATTGATATTAATCTTTAAATTCTATGTTATTAAAGTACTTCTAAGAACATTTCTCACTAGAAGATAATGTCAAACTCATCAAAAGTTTTTCCCATTCTTTCAAAAAAAGTTTATTCCAACATATTCCAAAAATATTCCAAGAACACCATCTTTCTTCTAAGTAGCCATTTCCATAAAAGAAAAGGTGAAGGCTAGAAGACAAAATAAGGGACTGCTATTAGCAACATAAAATAATGACACAAACAAAAAAGAAATGAGAGAGCACCTGGGTGGCTTGGTCAGTTAAACACCTGCCTTCCTCTCAGGTCATGATCTCAGGGTCCTGGGATCAAGCCCCACATCTTCAGGCTCCCTGCTCAGTGGGGAGCCTGCTTCTCCCTCTCCTCCCTGCTTGTGGTCTCTCTTGCTATTTCTGTCACTATCTTTGTCTCTCTCAACTAAATAAAATCTTTTTTTTTTTTTAAAAAAAAAGGGGAAAAGAGAGAGATCCCTGCCAGTAGAAGAACCTTAAATAGGTTTTCTCTTCATCCTGGTAGCAGACTGGAAACCAATTTAGTAGCAGACAGGACAACCATTAAGTGTACTTTCTAAAACTTTGGCAATCAATATTGGAGTTAACAATTCTCTCCAAACCTAGGCTGAAACATATTTGCTAGAGAACATTATTATCAGGTACTTAATTATGCCTCCCTTCTTTTAAAGGTAAAAGCTGTAGCTATATTTTGGCTAGGAAGGCAAATTATTTCAGAAATCCTAATAGTTTTTATGGGATTTGAGGTAGGTACTAGGTAAAAGAAAAATCTGTTTAATGAGAAGCACTGGAAGGCCTCAAGATATAGCAGAAATACTGTCTTAGAAAAACTAGCATGGACTCAAGAACACTGACTTGGATTCTGGGCAAGTCATTTAAACATTTCTAGGTCTCAGACTCTAATCTTAAAACAGGGTTAGAGAAGACTAGATCAGATCCCTAAGATTCTCTGAAAATCAAAAGATTTATCACCCTGGCTACCGGGAATTATATTAATAAGCTCAACACTGAACTTATCTATTACCGTTCTCTTCTCAATAAGCCAAATGGGGTAAGTGCAGGAGTTAGCAGATTTTACTGACCTTACTTAAGATATATGGCAAGTACAGCACAGAGTGCTTACCTGACTTCTTCAAAGACCAATAAGTAAAAAAATAATAAACCTCAGTATTACGATATAGTCCTGAAAGTTAAAGTATTTCTAATTATTTTGTGTTTGATAGTCTACGATAGAAAAGACATTTGTTTTTATAACATAAAATTAACAGTTTACATACATGGCAAGATGCCAAAAGATCCCATTCCCACGCTATCTTTGTAGTAAAGGCCACCACCAGAGGACATTCACCCTCTTATTACTCAATTCCCAGGTATTTGGATGCTCAAAAGTTTAAGTAATTGATCCAAACATACTAGGTTATGACAGAGTATGACAAAGAATAAAAACTGACTTTATGGATCAACATAGAACCATTCCAATTATTCAGTCGGGGAAATGTCCTAGAATTACTAGATAGTGTTAGACTTCCTGCATCGATTCCCTTAAATAATCTATAGCCAAGAAAATAGACTTAAATTTCAAAACTGCCAAATAACCATGCCCTTTCTTCATTATATAGTGTATTTTCAATGAAAAGATTAAATCACCTTTTTGAAAAATGCTACTGATATAAATTATAATTCATTTATATTATAACCAATTACTTAGACCTGCTATAGATGCTATATAGTAATGATCTGCTACCAGAGAAAAAAATTAAATGTTACCCTTAACTTTTCACAAGATTGTCTAAAATAGCCATTATATTTGGGTCACAGACAGGAAAAAGTTGTAATTATAGTCTACTATTCAAATTCCTTTGTAAGACATTTTTAACTAAAAGCAAACCAAAGTAGAGCAAAACATGAAAACCCTATTTTACCTCAAGAATGTAGTTCCATCCCTTTTCATTAAAGACATCATCCTGGAAATGCTCTCTATACACCTCTTTGGCTTCCTGGATCTTCTCTGCGGTCACTACTTTACCTGAAAAGACAAATTTCTCCTGTTTACATTTCTAAAGGCATTCTATAAATTGCTGAGATGCTGTAGGAATAATCTCTCTAGCTATTTTACCATTCTGTGTATAAAAAAACAAGAACTGAAGGGTTAAATGATCACCCAGAGTCAACAGCACAGCCAGAAAAGGAATTTACACTTCTGCTCACTCACCCTAAGCATATATGTTATCTGAAAAGCAGATGTGCAGAAGAAATTACTATGCATGTGGTATTTTAAAAAAAAAAATCACAATAAGTTAACTTCTAAGATGATATTTTTTCTATCATTATTAATTTATATATTCTTCAAATTGGATACAGATAATTTTCCAGATAAATCTTTTTACTTTATTCATAAAGGGGATCTTCAGGGCTACTAATCCAGTAATTTTCACAAGTACTAAGCTTTTGTTCCTCAAATACACCTTTAGTTATTGTTAGCTGTAAAATGAGGATAATAGTAGAACACCTACTTACAGAATGACGGTGAGGACTAAGAGGGTTAAGACATGAAGCACTTAGCATAATGCTGGCCTCTATAATAGGCACTTAATTTTAGCTATAATTAATAATAAATAATAAAGTTTTTTAGCTATAGAACTGAAGAATGGCATCAGTCTTTAGTGACTTTATATAAGGTCACTTAGTAAACTCATTTAAAATATCTTGGGAAGTCTTGCTGCAAAGTACTTTGGATACTCAAATAGGTTTTCAATGGTGAAACATATCTGAACTACCTTAAAATTGCCAAGATTATGGAAAAAGGCAATTATCTGTGTAAAATTCAACTAATCTGTATTCATTTTTGAGATTATTTTTATTTTATACGGCTTCAGAGATGAAATTGTAAGTTCACAAAATGTATAAAACCTTTGGGAACTGTTCTCCCCCTAGAAATACCATTATAAAACATACTAGAAGTGGACTTTCAAATAAAAAGGCAAATAAATTATTTTGGGTTTTTTTCCACCTTAAAATGCATCGGAGACTAAAGCCACAGTGTCAGGCAGTTCTGAAACATAGGCCTTTAAGATAAAATGGACTATGAAAAATATTTTTTATTTGCTACCATAATTCAAAATGAGTTCCCAGGTGAATAATGAATCCTTTACTGTGAACTGACTTCAATCTATTAACTTACCAGATTAGCCTCAGAAAATTACTGACTTTTATAAATTTATTCCCAAATTTATTAGTTTCAGAAAAATCTTTCTCATATTTAGAACAAGCACATATACCAAATTATAAGATTTAATGCATTCAAATTAACAGGTTTTCTATAATCCCAAAATAAGCCTTAAAATAGTCAAAGTAATAAGTAATTAAACCATTCAAAGAGTTACTTCAATCACAGAATATAACAATATAGGAGAAAAACTGTGAAGCATTACATAAAAGCAGCATTTTAAATGTACTAGGAAAAATAATACCTTTTAAGTACTTATTAAGAATGTACTGCAACCCATAAAATACTGTTTCCTCGTATTTCACCTTCTTTATTTTGGAGTTTTCTGTCTTCTTTTCACGGCATTCAAAGTAGGAATAAACTTTACTTGTATTGGGTGGGTACTGTTTATAGTGAGTAACCTAAAGGGAAAAGAATTACTTGAGTTAGAGAACATCAGAATAGAATATAAATCATGACAGAAACGGTTTGAAATTATTTAAAACCAGAGAAATTACACTTATTTGCTATTGATCAGCTTCTTTTCCTAGCTGTAAAGAATACAAAAATAAGCATCAAATTTATTAGGATACTTTTAATAGTTCAGGATTTTTATTTCAAAACCAAAGGAGACTATTACATTTTATAAATCAAGAAACTGAACCTAAAGAGGTACATGCCCTCTAAGGGGTCAGACGGACACTTGAAATCAAAGTCTGAAGAAAGGTATCTCATTTCATCTTGGGGAATGGTCTTCATTCAGAGAAAGATGTAGCTGACTGGGATGGGGGTGGGGGGGGCATACCTATGATATAAAAAATGAACTGGAAGCAGAATTTAGTAGTTACTATCCAAATGTGCTATGTTTGATAAGTCACTAGTGAATGACTTCCCATGACTCTACTTCATCTGTTTAGGGAGGTAGTGAGAAGGACTCCTTTTGGTCTTCAGTAACACTGTGAAAACCTTGATGTAAACAACAGCAGCAGGAAAGAAATCCTGTTTTATAATATTACTTTTCTCAAATTCCCCCTGAATTGGGAAATAAATGCCTGTCCAATGCAACATCAAATCCTTAGGAGTTTAAAAAGCTGAATAAGTATTATCATACATTTCTCTCCCATGAATTTGGATTAAGAGTCACCATTGAAAGTTAATGTTTTTGTTTTAAGAAAAACATGTGTTCATTATAATTTGAATTTGCTTATACTTTAATGTGGTTAACACATTTTACCAATAGAAAGTAACTGGAAAAATAATGTGTATGTGCTTTGCTCAAACAGTAGAAATGAAAGTGCCTTAAAGCTTAAGATAGAAGGCAGTAAAGCAGGTAACAGTGGAATGATTGTTGCAGAACAACTTCCAAGGATGACCACTGTGGACCATCCTTCCTGTTTAGCTCTGTTCCTAAGTTTAGGGAAATCCAATGTTTTCCTTGTCTGACTGCACAATCCCTATAAAACTTGGCTTTAACCTAAAATGCCTTTGTAGTTTAGCACAAAAATTCTACAATAAATATACTCTATATAGAGAACCCCCCCCTCAAAAAAAAAAAAAAAACCACCATAAAAACCCTACACAAATGTTTAATAAGTTTTTCCTCTCCAAAAGAAGCAACTTGCAACTCTATGAAAACAGCACCCTGGGATCCCTGGGTGGCTCAGTGGTTTAGTGCCTGCCTTTGGCCCAGGGCCTGATCCTGGGGTCCCGGGATTGAGTCCCACGTTGGGCTCCCGCATGGAGCCTGCTTCTCCCTCTGCCTGTGTCTCTGCCTCTCTCTGTGTCTCTCATGCATGAATAAATAAAATCTTAAAAAAAAGAAAGAAAGAAAGAAAGAAAGAAAGAAAGAAAGAAAGAAAGAAAGAAAGAAAGAAAGAAAGAAAGAAAAGAAAAGAAAAGAAAGAAAGAAAGAAAGAAAGAAAGAAAGAAAGAAAGAAAGAAAGAAAGAAAGAAAGAAAAAGAAAACAGTGCCCTTATGCTGTTTGAAGGCAAACTGTGAGGTAAATCTTAAACCCAGAGATAGACACCAGAGTTTGGTTTGGGGGTTGGCTTTTTTAAGGTTAGAACCTTGACACTGATACCACTGGAAGCTGAAGTAGTAGCTCACTGAAATAGTTAAAACAAAACCCAGAGCAAAGACAACAAAATTTATATATGAATGACACCTTAGTGATAAATCATCACTACTTCAACTTAAGACACTAATTAGAAAAAAGGTAGCAACGCCTAAAAACATACCTAAGATGTATATAAAAACTAAAATACCCAGTTTACAATGTAAACATCTCTAATTCCTTTAGTGGGAATAATCAGTGAAGCAGAAGAAAGTCAACCATGGTGAAGTAAAAATCAAATAAAGGTCTGGATCACATCAGGCAAGTTTATAGAAGTCAGATTCAGAGTTGTGACTGTAGTTAGTCTGACCTTTCTGCAGTTCAGATACTTAAAGGTGTACCTTTTAAGTCTACCTTTTTTTATATCAGAATTTAAAAATATGAGAAGGCAAATAAATTATTTTCATCTTCTGAGTGGACCAAACAGTGAAAAGCTGAATGGAAATATTTCTAAACTATTTAACTCCACTTTGGCCTACAAGTTTACTAAAACTTTTCAATCATACAAATACAATTCCAGTTCTAGACAGTAACTGAGTATGTTTATAATTTTAAAGCTTTACTTCTGCTGTGTTATTTTATTATGTACTTAAAACTTTTGTATAAATATTCAGAATGCCTTCTCTAAAAACAAATGTCATTAAAAACACGAAACTGTCTAGGCTGCTTAATTAGAAATGAAGTGTAACTTCTCAAATCTTCTTTGGAGAACTTTAGAGAACTGTTGTAGAATTTAGCTGAAGAAGCTAATTCTCAGGCAATTAACCACCTGCCAATGAGCACCCGATATATTTATGGAATAAAATAGTATGTTTGGATCTATTTATATTGTCTTGTACCATTGTTTTAATGGGAAAAAAACTTTTTATTTTTATTTTATTTTTTTTAAAGATTTATTTATTTATGATAGATGTAGAGAGAGAGAGAGAGAGAGAGAGAGGCAGAGACACAGGAGGAGGGAGAAGCAGGCTCCATGCACCGGGAGCCCGACGTGGGATTCGATCCCGGGACTCCAGGATCGCGCCCTGGGCCAAAGGTAGGCGCTAAACTGCTGAGCCACCCAGGGATCCCCTGGGAAAAAACTTTTTAAACAGAGCTCCTTAGTAAAGAGTATTCTAAGAACACAGCCAATAGAGAATTAATGATTCTGGTTTTACTAGGTTTACTATTCTCTTCATTTTATTTTCTGCTAAACTGCTCTCTCTGAACCCCTTGGAACCTTCACTAGAAAATGAGATACAGCAAAAAAAAAAAAAAAAAAAAAAAAAAAATCAATTGTTATTTTATAGTTTATTCACAAATATATACTGTGTATCCACTAGGTATCAGACAATGTTTCAAGTACTGAGGATGGGAAAGTAAAATGGATGGAGATGGCTTTTATTCTCAAAGGGCAAATGAGGGTTCGAAGGTCAGAGAAAAACATATAAATCAACAAAAGAACTTCAGATCAAGATTTAGGTTTGAAAAATTAAAAGACAATGTGGGTGAAAAATTAAAAGACAATGAGGGGCTAGAGGAGCCTGATAACTGCTGTCCACAGGGGGCCAGGAAGGCTTCTCTGAGATGGTGACATGTGACAGGACTTAAACTACAGGGAAATAGGAAGTACATTGATTTAAGGGACAGAACACAACACCAGTGTGGCTGGTGCTTGCAGAGTAGGGAGGAGGAGGTAGATGGTAAGGTCACAGCAAGATGCAGGGACAAGATCATGGAAGGCTTGTACGTTACCACAAGGAGCTTGAATATTACACAAGTGCAACAGAAAGCCATTAGTATGTTTTAAGCTGGAACAAATATGATCTTGTTCATATATTACAAGGATCAGCTTGACAGTGAGGTCGAGAATGGATTACAGGATGACTAAAGACGAAGCAGGACCATCAGGTAAGAGGCTAAAGATTAGCTTAGGTGAGAGAAGTGGCTCATTTGGAGGTAAAGGAGAATTAGGTTAATAGATTCTATTTGGGGGATAAAATGGGGGAGGATTAAGAATGTTCTCTACAGTTTTGGCTTGAGCAACTGGGTGAATAATGGTGCCATTTAGTGAGAGGAGGAAGGAATAAATTTGGAACTCAAGAGCTCAGTTTTAAATATATCAAGTAATACAAACAAAGTTTCATAGTATTCAAAATTAAACAACTACAGAAAGGGAGCTCCTAAATCATATATATATATTTTTTTAGCACTACTTGGACTTCTATCAATAGATAAAATGGAAAAAAAATAGATAAAATGGTTCTACAATAAATTTAACATTATTTATATGATGAAAATAGCTAATTTCTATAATATTCTCAGCAAACTCGGGATCCCTGGGTGGTGCAGAGGTTTGGCGCCTGCCTGTGGCCCAGGGCGCGATCCTGGAGACCTGGGATCAAATCCCACATCGGGCTCCTGGCGCATGGAGCCTGCTTCTCCCTCTGCCTGTGTCTCTGCTTCTCTCTCTCTCTCTGTGTGACTATCATAAATAAATAAAAATTTAAAAAAATATATTCTCAGCAAACTCTACCCCCAAAAATGTTTCCTAAACTGGAATGATTTTCCTACAGCTAACAGAGCACTATCAGTCACAAACACATGTAAAGAACATAGACACACAGGAAATTTTAGCTCTTTTAATAGAACTTAATTTCACACTCATGTGATTAACTTCATGACAAACTAAAAATTATAATCTTTAGGCTAAATATCCTTGTTCCAAGTATGATACTTAAAGAGAAATATGAGGGGTCCCTGGGTGGCTTAGTTGGCTAAGCATCCAACTCTTGATTGCAGCTCAGGTCATGATCTCAGGGTCATGAGATTAAGCCCTGTGTTGGTGTCTGTGCTGGATACAGAATCTGCTTAAGAGTGTCTCTCTCCTTTTCCCTCTGCTCCCCATCCTCCTACCCCACCAAAAATAAAAAAAATAGAAGAGAAATATTTAAGTTGCAGAGAATCTTTCTGCGAGAGCAAACTCTAAGTTGTTCTGAAGCTTCTCCATATTTCCTGTAAAATTGATTTGATGTTTTTTCCAAGAGCTTTCCTCTCACAGTGAGATTACAAGATCAAAGGCAACCACTACTAACCTACTTTACCAGTTATAATTTTAACAGCTAAGAAATGATCATAAACCAAAATTTTAACATACCATGTGTACATAAGAGCGCATGGATTAATATATATATAATGTCACAAATAAGTTATATTATCTATATAATTTGTAAGGGCACTCAGAAGAGAATCCACTTAGCCTCAGACTTTCTGCCTTGTCAATGCCCATGTGCTAGAAATAGCAAAATAATAATAATGATTCTTTCTTTTCTTCAACATTATTTAAGATTTCTCAAGCCCTGGAGATCCTTCCATTGCTGCAGAAAGTACTTTTTTGTTATCTGGTTTCTGAAGCAATAATAACCTCAAAAATATGGCTTAATGATTTTTGGACTAAATTTTGGAGAAGAGATTTTGTCAAATCACTATAATCATATTGCCCCTTCCCCTAAACCTCCTGACACAGAGTTCTTGAAAATTTGTACTTTTTTTATATGTATATTTTTTATTGAAGTTCAATTTGCCAACACATAGTATAACACCCAGTGCTCATCACCCAGTCACCCGATCCCTCTGCCCATCTTCCCTTCCACACTACCCCTTGTTCGTTTCAGTCGGCAGTCTCTCATGTTCTGTCACCCTAATTTTTCCCACTCATTTTCTCTCCTTTCCCTTATAATTCCTTTCTTTACTTGTTATATTCCCCATCTGAGTAAAACCATATAACGATTGTCCTTCTCTGATTTACTTACTTCACTCAGCATAATACCCTTTAGTTCCATCCACGTGGAAGCGAATGGTAGGTATTTGTTGTATCTAATGGCTGAGTAATATTCCACTGTATACATAGACCACATCTTCCTTATCCATTCATCTGTCGAAGACATTGAGGCTCCTTCCACAGTTTGGCTATTGTGGACATTGCTGCTATAAACATTGGGGGGAAGGTGTCCTCCTGGTTCACTGCATCTGTATCTTTGGGGTAAATCCCCAACAGTGCAATTGCTGGGTCGTAGGGTAGCTCTTTTTAACTCTTTTAGGAACCTCCACACAGTTTTCCAGAGTGGCTGCACCAGTTCACATTCCTACCAACAGTGCAGAGGGTTCCCCTTTCTCCACATTCTCTCCAACATTTGTTGTTTCCTGTCTTGTTAATATTCCCCATTCTCACTGGTGTGAGGTGGTATCTCGTGGTTTTGACTTGTATTTCCCTGATGGCCAGTGATGTGGAGCATTTTCTCATGTGCTTGTTGGCCATGTCTATGTCTTCCTGTGTGAGATTTCTGTTCATGTCTTTTGCCCATTTCATGATTGGATTGTTGGTTTCTTTGCTGTTGAGTTTAAGAAGTTCTTCATAGATCTTAGATACTAGCCCTTTATCTGATATGTCATTTGCAAATATCTTCTCCTATTCTGTAGGTTGTCTTTTAGTTTTATTGACTGTTTCTTTTGCTGTGCAGAAGCTTTTTATCTTGATGAAATCCCAATAGTTCATTTTTGTTTTGGTTTCCCTTGCCTTCATGGATGTATCTTGCAAGAAGTTACTGTGGCCAAGTTCAAAAAGGGTGTTGCCTGTGTTCTCCTTTAGGATTTTGAGGGATTCTTGTCTCACATTTAGATCTTCCATCCATTTTGAGTTTATCTTTGTGTATGGTGTAAGAGAACGGTCTAGTTTCATTCTTCTGCATGTGGCTTTCCAATTTTCCCAGCACCATTTATTGAAGAGACTGTCCTTTTTCCAGTGGATATTCCTTCCTGCTTTGTCGAATTAGTTGACCACAGAGTTGAGGGCCCATTTCTGGATTCTGTTCCATTGATCTATGAGTCTGTTTTTGTGCCAGTACCACACTGTCTTGATGATCACAGCTTTGTAGTAAACTTGAAATATGGCACTGTGATGCCCCCGGTTCTGGTTTTCTTTTTCAATATTCCCCTGGCTATTAGGGGTCTTTTCTGATGCCACACAAATCTGAAGATGATTTGTTCCAATTCTCTGAAGAAAGACCATGGTATTTTATACGGATTGCACTGAATGTGTAAATTGCCCTGGGTAGCATAGACATTTTCATAATATTAATTCTTCCAATCCATAAGCATGGAATATTTTCCCATCTCTTTGTGTCTTCCTCAATTTCTTTCAGAAGTGTTCTATAGTTTTTAGGGTATAGATCCTTTACCTCTTTGGTTAGATTTATTCCTAGGTATCTTATGCTTTTGGGTGCAATTGTAAATGGGATTGACTCCTTAATTTCTCTGTCTTCAGTCTCATTGTCAGTGTATAGAAATGCCACTGATTTCTGGGCATTGATTTTGTATCCTGTCACATTGCCAAATTGCTAAGAGTTCTAGCAATCTTGGGTGGAGTCTTTTGGGTTTTCTATGTATAGTATCATGTCATCTGCAAAGAGGGAGAGTTTGACTTCTTCTTTGCCAATTTGAATGCCTTTTATTTCTTTTTGTTGCCTGATTGCTGAGGCTAGGACTTCTAGTACTATGTTGAATAGCAGTGGTGAGAGTGGACATCCCTGTCCTGTTCCTGATCTTAGGGGAAAGGCTCTGTTTTTCCCCATTGAGAATGATATTCACTGTGGGCTTTTCATAAATGGCTTTTAAGATATTGAGGAATGTTCCCTCTATCCCTACACTCTCAAGAGTTTTATCAGGAATGGATGCTGTATTTTGTCAAATGCTTTCTCTGCATCTATTAAGAGGATCATATGGTTCTTGTTTTATCCCTTGTTGATATGACCTACCACGTGGTATTATTAAGAGTGTTGAACAAACCTTGCATCCCAGGGATAAATCTCACTTGGTCATAGTGAATAATCTTCTTAATGTACTGTTGGATCTTATTGGCTAGTATCTTTTTGAGAATTTTTGCATCCATGTTCATCAGGGATACTGGTCTTTAATTCTCCTTTTTCATGGAGACTTGTCTGGTTTTGGAATCAAGGTGATACTGGCCTCATAAAACGAGTTTGGAAGTATTCCATCCCTTTCTATCCTTCAGAACAGCTTTAGTAGCATAGGTATTATTTCCTCTTTAAACATTTGATACAATTCCCCTGGGAAGCCATCTGGCCCTGGACTTTTGTGTCTTGGGAGGTTTTTGATGACTGCTTCAACTTCCTCGCTGGTTATTGGCCTGTTCAGGTTTTCTATTTCTTCTTGTTCCAGTTTTGGTAATTTGTTGTTGTCCAGAAATGCATCCATTTCTTCTGGATTGCCTAATTTGTTGGCTTATAGCTGCTCATAATATGTTTTTAAAATCGTCTATTTCCTTGGTATTGGTCGTGATCTCTCCTCTTTCATTCATGATTTTATTGTGTCTTTTCTCTTTTCCTTTTAATAAGGCTGGCCAATAGTTTATCTATATTATTAATTTTTTCAAAGAACCAACTCCTGGTTTTGTTCATGTGTTCTACAGTTCTTCTGGTCTCTAGTTCATTGAGTTCTGCTCGAATCTTTATTAACTCTCTTCTGCTGGGTATAGGTTTTACTTGCTGTTCTTTCTCCAATTCCTTTAGGTGCAAGGTTAGCTTGTGTATTTAGTTTTTTCCAATTTTTGGAGGGAGACTTGTATTGTGATGTATTTCCCTTCTTGGGACTGCTTTTACTGTATCCCAAACATTTTGAATGCTTGTATCTTCATTTTCATTAGTCCAAGAATATTTTTAATTCTTCTCTAATTTCCTGGTCGACCCATTCATCTTTTAGCAGGATACTCTTTAACCTCCATGTGTTGGAGTTTCTTCCAATTTTTTTCTTGTGACTGAGTTCTAGTTTCAAAGCACTGTGGTCTGAAAATATGCAAGGGACAATCCCAATCCTTTAGTATCAGTTGAGACCTGATTCGTGACCCAGTATGTGATCTATTCTGGAGAAAGTTCCATGTGCACTTGAGAAAAATGTACTCAGTTGCATTTGGATGGAAAGTTCTGTATATATCTGTGAAGTCCATCTGGTCCAGTGCATCATTTAAGGCCCTTGTTTCTTTGCTGGTGTTGGGCTTAGAAGATCTGTCATTTGCTGAAAGTGCTGTGTTGAAATCTCCTACAATTGGTTTATTATTATAAGTAAGTCTTTACTTTGGTTATTAATTGATTGATATACCTGGCAGCTCCCACACCACATTAGGGGCATAAATATTCATGATTGTTTTTGTTGGATAGACCCTTTAAGTATGATATAGTGTCCCTCTTCATCTCTTACTACAGTCTTTGGGATAAACTTTATCTGATATGAGGATTGCTACCCCAGCTTTCTTTTGAGGACCATTTGAATGGTAAATGGTTCTCCACTCTTTCATTTCCAGGCTGCAGGTGTCCTTACGTCTAAAATGAGTCTCTTATAGACAGCAAATAGATGGGTCTTGCTTTTTTTATGCAGTCCAATACCCTGCGTCATTTGATGTGATCATTTAGCCCATTCATGTTCAGAGTAACTATTCAAAGATATGAATTTAGCATCATCATAATACCTATTCAGTCCCTGTTTTTGTGTATTATTTCCTTTGGGCTCCCTCTTTCTTTTACAGGTCCCCCTTAATATTTCTTCCAGAGCTGGTTTGATGGTCTCATATTTTTTCAGTTTCTGCCTATCTTGGAAGCTCTTTATCTCTCCTTCTATTCTGAAGAGAGCCTTGCTGGATAGAGTATTCTTGTCTGCATGTTCTTCTTATTTAGGACACTGAATATACCATGCCAGCCCTTTCTGGCCTGCCAGATCTCTGTGGAGAGGCCTGCTGTGAATCTGATATTTCTCTCCATATAAGTTGAGAATCTCTTGTCTCTCACTGTTTTAAGGATTTTCTCTTTATCTTTGGAATTTGCAAGTTTCGCTGTTAAATGTTGAGGTGTTGAAGGGTTTTTATTGATTTTGGCGGGGACCTCTCCTGGATCTGAATGCCTGCTTCTGTCCCCAAATTAGGGAAGTTCTTAGCTATGATTTGTTCAAATATACTTTCTGGCCCATTCTCCCTCTTGGCGTCTTCTGGAACCCCAATTATATGTAGATTTTTCCTTCTCAGGCTATCATTTATTTCCCTAAGGCTTTCCTCATGGTCTCTTAATTTTGTTTTTCTCTTTTTTCCTCAGTTTCTGTCCTTACCATTAAGTTGTCTTCTATGTCACTCACTCTTTTTTACACCTCATTAACCCTAGCCTTTAGGACATCCAGTTTGGATTGCATCTCATTTATTTTTAATTTTGGCCTGATTAGATCTAAATTCTGCAGTAATGAAGTCTCTAGAGTCCTTTATGCTTTTTTCCAGAGCCACCAGTAGCTTTATAATTGTACTTCTGAGTTGGCTTTCTGACATCAAATTGTAATCCAAATTCTGTAACTCTGTGGCAGACAGTACGGTTTCTGATTCTTTCTTTTGTGGTGAGTTCTTCTTTCTAGTCAGTTTGTTCAGTGCAGAGTGGCTGTATGAGTGGGCTGAGTCAAAAATATCAACCACGACCTAAGTAAATTTCACCCTAGATGATTCTTGTTAGAAGTGAAAACTTAAACACGACCTAAGTAAATTTCACCCTAGATGATTCTTGTTAGAAGCGAAAACTTTTCTCTCTGTAGCATTCTGGCTGTTCTCTCTTTAAATCTCAGGTTGAATTCATAGGTGTTCAGGATGTTTTGAAAGTTATCTATGTAAGTTGGTGGGACCAGGTAAGTTGAGGACTCCTACTCTTCTGCCATCTTGCCCCACCCTCAATTTTACTTTTTTGCCACAATTTTGAAAAAGATGTAGTCAACTGACAAAGTCCACACCAGCTTCTGGTATCTTTCTTTTGCAAAATATTATTCAATTACAACTGACCTAAGTTATTCTTCCTATGAAGTGCATTTGTGATTTACATACAGGATTTTATTTCTGTTGCTTTATCTTTTCCTGTAACTTTTAATATAAAACTCACTGGAAAATAGCACTGTATGAATGTACAGGTAATTTCTAACATATGAACTGCAACAGTACGCCACTCCTCACAAGGCTCAGGCTGCCATGAGAGTCACTGTGACTGTTCAGAATGAAAGAGAAGCAATTATGAAAACAGGAACAGCTCAAAGACACCTCAGAGAAAGTTCCACAGGACTAACTTGCCAATGAGGTCTGACTCCAACTCTTTTTTCTAAAAAGCCCAAATATTTAAAGTCTGTCAATTTCTCATTAATGAGGCTGCAAAATCTTTTTTAGAAAAGCTACTGGGTGCCCATCATCATCATACATGAATTATACAATCTTCTGTTACTTCTCCAAAGACAACTTTCACCCATCCTGAATTTTAAGAGGTATCTTTGTCTTTTATAATACCTAGGAGATCTCCAATTTTTATTAAATGAATTAATGAAAATGGGCTGAGTTCTAGATAACCAGTTTACAAATGACCTTTTGAGAAGCAACCCACACTGGATAGCACAATTCGTAACAATGGCTGATGTGCTTTAACACACTTTTCATTAACAGTGTGTAATGTGTAAATTGCTTAGAGATGAGTATTGTACACTATATATATTTTTCAACTTAGTTGATAACATCTTCCATTTTAATCTGCTACTAGGTAAGATGTTCATAAATGAAACTCTTCTCTGCTTTAGTTTGTTACTAACATTATCTACATAAAAGTAAGGGAAAGGAACAAAGAATGGAAATGCACTTTTAACGGGTGAGTTATTTCTAAACTAATCAATGGCTACTCCAGAGATAGGTGAGAAAAAACAAACAAACAAAAATCTGACCTGTCCCCTTATGAAAAGTTCCAAATGCTTTTTAAATACTGCAGTGCCTAAAGCAGCCCAATGCAACTTTCCCTTGCTGGGTTAGCACAACATAAATACAACCCAGTAGATACTTTTCCTTTATGCCATTTTGAAAATGCTTAAACAAAAGCCCAGGATTAAAATGGAGAAACAATCACATTTACGTATTTCTCAGTTCCTTATTACGTAGAATACATAATGAAATTACAGAAACGAATATATATTTTCAATGCTCCTCCTTTGGTCCAAATTGTCTTGAACCCTCCAGAGAGGATACAAGTAAAGATAAAATAACCACATTGTTATGTGCTTGGACACTACCTTACTACTTGCAAAAAATCTTTCTGTAGTCTTTAGACAACCAACCATTTTTTCTTCAGTTTTAGAAAGAAGAAAACAATTATTCTCTCCTCCATCAACACGTCTAAAACCACTAGGTTCCCTACCTACTTTAACTGGCCACTAGTTTGTAAGTACTGATAAGAATATAATAGCCCTGTGTAACTGCCAAATAAAAATTTCATTATTTCTAATCTCAAGATTATCATTTCTGTCTCTTCTTCATCTAAGAAGATAAAAAGGTAAAAATGGAATGGAATATAGGTTATAGGACCACAAAATATGTAGGGTAAACAAAACTTAAAAACGTCAGTGTAGAATACACCATCTACTTTAGTGTACTGTTGTAAAGGATTGGTATAAAACATCAACCTGACTGAATCCTCTTGAGAGATTTTTTTGGGGGAAAAATTAAAAAATCATACTATGGTGAAAATCTTTAAAAAATATTTTATCTTTTGAGAGATTGAAAGACAGCGAGCACGAGCTAGAGGGAGGGATAGATAAAGCGGGAGAAGTGAGCTCTCACCACTGAGCAGGGAGCCCAACAAAAGGCCCAAACCCAGGACCTCCAAAACATGACCTCTGTCGAAGCAGATGCTTAACTAGCTGAGCCACCCAGGCACCCCAAGATGAAAATCTTAAAAGGTTTCATACTATACACACTTGGAAGATGGTAGCAGAGTAGAACACAAGACTTGCCTCATCCCACAACTAGGTAACTATCAAATCATCCTAAATACCCTAGAAACTGATCTATGAACTGGTAGTACAAACCCACAACTAAAGGTAGAGAAGACTCAACACAGAAGAAGGTAGGAAGTACAGAGATGAGGTTTGGGAGAAATGGATGGTGGCCACTGCAGTGGAAGAGAAAAGTGCTAGAGACAGACTAAAACAAAGGAGAGCACACCAGAATATGAATCCCCATAACAACTGGAAAGAGAGGAGCTGAATTTCATGAGTTCTTACAACCAGTTGGGTTAAAGACCCAAGTTTTTTTTTTTTTTTAAATTTTATTTATTTATGATAAGCACATAGTGAGAGAGAGAGAGAGAGAGAGAGAGGCAGAGACACAGGCAGAGGGAGAAGCAGGCTCCATGCACTGGGAGCCTGACGTGGGATTCGATCCCGGGTCTCCAGGATCGCGCCCTGGGCCAAAGGCAGGCGCTAAACCGCTGCGCCACCCAGGGATCCCAAAGACCCAAGTATTGAAGGTCAGCAGGCTTGGCTGGGTTAAAGCCCAGAGGGCACTGAACTGCTCTTGGAGAGAAGCCCATGAACATAGTGTGGAAACAGTGATCTGAAGAGCACCTGGGGGGCACACAGTGGGGATGTTACCTGCTCATCTAGGCCAATGTCCCAGAGGGGCAGCACTCATGGAGAGACCCCTCAAGGAACAAAGGAACTGGCAGGAGCCATTTCCCTTCCCTGCCCCTCAGCATAAGCACAGGGCCACTTATGGGAACCAGTGCAGCATCCACACTCCTTACCTAACTTGCTTACACCAAGCCTCTCTGCCCTGTGCTTGGATAGAACTGCCCCTCCCAGTCATGTTTGCCTCAGTCTTAGCACTGTGGGCTCCCTCACCCAGAAGTCTGGCCCAAATCCTTGCTCACACAGTGCCTCTGGAGGCGGGATATTTGCAGGGCCTCGGTTCCAGTGGTGGTGGTGACAAACTTCATTCCACAAGCACACCTAGTTAATGTGCTACATTCAGACCAGGGACCAAACACTGCCAAAAACAAGCAAAGAGAGGCTCCGCAGATGACTGGCCTGAAGGATAAAGGGGCCAGGACACAACAGCTGAGCACATGCAGCACACACTGGAGATACTTCCAGAAGTGCCAGGCCCTGGGAAACAGGAGACACTACATGGCACAGCACTACATGACCTCTTCTTCATTACCCTCAAAATAGGAGATATAGCTGATTTTCCTAATACACAGAAGCATGCACAGAGACTAAGACAAAATGAGAAGACTGATGAACTTGTCCCAAATGAAAGAACAGGACAAGGGTAAGGGCAGAGATCTAAGTAAAACAGATATATGTAACATGCCAGATAGAGAATTTAAAGTAATGACCATAAAACTATTCACTGAACTTGAGAAAAGAGTGAAAGGCATCAGTAAGACCATTAACACAGAGATAAGGAATATCAAAGCCAATAAAAAGGGCTCAATAAATAAAATAAGAAATAAGCTTGATGGAATGAACAGTAGGCTGGAAGCAGCAGAGAAACAAATTAATGACCTAGAAGACAGTAATGGAAAAAGTAGTCAAGAACAAGAGAGAAATAATAATCATGAAAAATGAGAATATGTATAGGGAACTCAGTGACACCATCAAATGTATTAATATTCATAGTCTAGGAGTCCCAGAAGAAAAAGACAGAAAAAAGGGGGAAAAAAATTTATTTGAAGAAATAATATCTGAGAACTTCCCTCAACTTGGGGAAGGAAATAGACATCCAGATCCAAGAGACACAGAGAACCCACCCACACACACACACCACCAAAATAAAAAATCATATCCACAGCAAGACATAAAGTAATTAAACTGGCAAAATACAGTGATAAAGAAAAAATTTTAAAAGCAGCAGGCAAAGGAATATAGTCACATACAAAGGGAAACTCCATCAGGCTATCAGTGGATCATTCAGCAGAAACTTTTCAAGGCAGAAGAGCATGTTATATTCAAAGTGCTTGAGTGGGAAAAATCTGCAGCCAAGAATATGCTATCCAGCAAGGCTATCATTCAGAATAGAAGGAGAGACTAAGAGTTTCCCAAAGACTAAGGGAGTTCATTCACTAAACCAGCCCTGAAACAAATATATATATAATTTTAAAGGGGAAATCTCTGAGTGGAACACAGAGACCAAAAGTGACAGTATAAGAGTAGGAAAACACAAAAACTCTGAAAATGAATAGCTCTGTAAAAAAATAAGTCAAGAAACTCACAAAATAAAAGGATGTAAAATATGACAACATATACTTAAAATATAGTGAGAAAAGGAATAAAGAACCGGCTCAAACTTAAATGACCATCAATGTAATATAGACTGCTAAATGCCAAAGAGATTATATACAAACCTAATGGTAAACACAAATATAAAGCCATTAATATGCAAATAAAGACAAACAAATCCAAATACATCACTAAAGAAAACCAGCACACCACAGAAGAGAGAAAAACAGGAATGGATCAGAGAAAATCATCAGAAACCACCAAAAAAATTAAATAAATAAAATGAATAAAATAAATAAAATGGCAATAAATACATATCTACCAATAACTGCTTTGAATGTAAATGGGCTAAGCACTCCAATCAAAATTCATGAAGGATAAAAAAAACAAGATCCATCCATATCCTGCCTACAAGAGACTCCTTTTAAACCTAAAGACACCTGCAGACTGAAAATGAGGGGGAGAAACATCTATCATGCAAATAGAGGTCAAAAGAAAGTCAGAGTAGCAATACTTTTATTGGGCAAGTTAGACTTTAAAACAAAGACTGTAACAAGAGACAAAGAAGAACACTATATAATAATAAAGGGGACAATCCAACAAGAAGATATAACAATTCTAAGTATTTATGCACCCAACATAAGAGCATCAAATACATAAAAGTTAATAACAAATATAAAGGAACTAATGGATAATAATACAATAATAGGGGACTTTAACACCCACGTACATCAGGGTACTGATCATCTAAAAAGAAAAGCAATAAAGAAACAATGGCTTTGAATAACAGATGGATTTAACAGATAAATTCATAACATTCCATCCTAAGTCAGCAGAATACACATTCTTTTCAAGTGCACACAGAACATTTTCCAGAATAGATTACATATTAGGCCACAAAACAAGCCTCAACAAATTTAAGAAGATTGAAGTCACAGCATACATCTTTTCTGACCAAAACACTATGAAACTAGCAGACAACCACAAGAAAATATCTGGCACGATGACAAATACATGGAAGTTAAATAACATGCTACTCAACAATGAATGGATCAACCAGGACATAAAAAAATAAATTAAAAAGTACATGGAAACAAATGAAAACACAATGGTTCAAAACCTTTGGGATGCAACAGAAACAGTTTTAAAACTGCTTTATAACAATACAAGACTATCTCCAAAAGCAAGAAAAATCTCAAATAAACATCTTAAAGGAGCTAGAAAAAGAACAAAACCTAAAACCAGTAGAAAAAAGGAGTAATAAAGATTACAGCAGAAGTATATGATACAGAAACTTAAAAAACAACGGAACACAGCAATAAAACAAGGAGTTGGTTCTTTGAAATATTCAATAAAATTGACAAACATCTAGTAAGACTCAAGAAAAAAGAAAAAGGATTCAAATAAAATCACAAATGAGGGAGAAGAAATAATAAGCAACATCACAAAAATACAATTATAAGAGAATACTACAAAAAACTATATGCTAACAAACCGGACAACCTAGAAGAAACAGCTAAATTCCTAGAAACATATAAACTATAAAACTGAAGCAAGAAGAAATGGAAAATTAGAACAGATGATTACCAGCAAAGATACTGATTCAGTAATCAAAAAAACTCCCAAGAAACAAAAGTCCAAGACCAGACAGCTTCCCAGGAAAATTCTACTAATTAATGAAGAGCTAATATTTATTCTTCTCAAACTATTCCAAGAAATAGAAAAGGGAGAAAAACTTCCAAATCCATCCTATGAGGCCAGCAAAACCAGATAAAGACACCACTAAAAAAGAGAACCACATGCCAATATCTCTGCTGAACATCGTTAGAAAAATCGTCAACAAAATACTAGCAAACTGAATCCAAGAATACATTAGAAAGATTATTCCTGGGTTGCAAGGGTGGTTGAATATTTGCAAATCAATCAATGTGATATATCACATCAATCAGAGAAAGGTAAGAAAAAGCATTTGACAAAGAACAACATGCATTCATAAAAACCCTCAACGAAGTAGGTGTAGAGGGAACACAGCTCCACATAATAAAAGCCACATATGAAAAACCCACAGCGAACATCATCCTCAATGGGGAAAAGTTCTCAGTTCCTAAGATGAGGAACAAGACAAGGATGTCCACTCTCACCACTCTTACTCAACATAGTACTAGCAATCAGACAAACACAGCAATCAGACAAGAAGAAGGAATAAAAGGCATCCAAAGTGTTAAGGAAGAAGTAAAACTTTCACTTCTTGCAGATGATATGACACCATATATAGAAAATCCAAAAGACTCCACCAAAATACTGCCAGACTGATAAATGAATTAAGTGAAGTCACAGGATACAAAAATCAATGTATGGAAATCTTGCATTTCTATACACCAATACTCAAGCAGCAGCAAGAGAAATTAAGGAAACAATCTCATTTACATTTGCACCAAAAATAGTAAGATATCTATCTAGGAATAAATCTAACCGAAGAGGTAAAGACCTGTATTCTGAAAACTATAAAACACTGATGAAAGAAACTGAAGATGACACAAAGAAATGCAAAGACATTCCATACTCATGGACTAGAAGAACAAATATTTTTAAAATGTCTAAAATACCCAGTGCAATTCACACAGTTAATGCAATCACTCTCAAAATACCAACAGCATTTTTCACAGAAGCAGAACAATCAATCATAAAATTTGTATAGAACCTCAAAAGACCCCCAGACCCACCTGAATAGCCAAAGCAATCTTAAAAAGAAAAGAAAAGCCGGAGATATCACAATTCTGGAGTGCAAGATATATTACAAAACTGTACTAATCAAAACAGTATTGTACTGGTACAGAAACAGATACATAGATCAATGGAACAGAATAGAAAGCCCAGAAATAAACCCGTAACTACATGGTCAATTAATCTTCAACAAAGTAGGAAAGAATATACAATGGGAATAAGACATTCTCTTCAACAAATGGTGTTAGGAAAACTGGACAGCTGCGTGCAAAGAATGAACCTGGACCACATTCCTTTACCACAAACAAAAATAAATTAAAAATGGATTAAAGACCTAAATGTGAGACGTGAAACCATAAAAACCCTAGAAGAGAACACAGGCAGTAACTTTGACACCAGCCGATGCAACTTCTTTCTAGGCATGTCTCCTGAGGCAAGGGAAACAAGCAAAAGTAAACTACTGGGACTACATCTAAATAAAAAGCTTCTGTACAGCGAAGGGAACAATCAACAAAACCAGAAGGCAGCCCACTGAATGGGAGAATGTCATTTGCAAATGACATGTCCTATGAAGGGTTCGTGTCCAAAATATATAAAGAACTTTTACAACTCAACACCCACCCATTTGAAAAATGGGCAGAAGATGTGAATGGACAGTTCTCCAACGAAGACATACGGATGGCCAAAAGACACATGAAAAGATCCTCAGCATCACTTATCATCGGGGAAATGTAAATCAAAACTATAATGAGTTATCACCTCACACCTGTCAAAATGGCTAAAATCAACAACACAAGAAACAACAGGTGTTGCGAGGATGTGGAGAAAAAGGAACCCTCTTGCCCTGTTGGTGGGGATGGAACCTGGTGCAGCCAATCTGGAAAACAGAATGGAGATTCCTCAAAAAGTCAGACATACAACTACCCTACAATCCAGTAATTTTTACTGCTGGATACTTACCCCCAAAACACAAAAACACTAAGTCAAAGAGATACATGCACCCCTATGTTTATAGCAGCATTATTTGCAATAGCCAAGATATGGAAGCAGCCCAAGTGGCCTTGATTGATGAATAAAGAGGGGTGGTATAAATACAAAAAAGGCTTATTGAGCCATGAAAAAAGAATGAAATCTTGCCATTTGCAAGGACATATGGATGGAGCAAGAGAGAGTATAATGCTAACTGAAATACATCAGTTACAGACAAATACTGTAGGATTTCACTGGTATGTGGGATTTAAGAAACAAATGAGCAAAGGTGAAAAAAAGAGAGAGGCAAACCAAGAAACAGTCTCTTAATCATGGAGAACAAACATAGTTACCAAAGCAGAAGAAGGTGGAGGGATGGGTTAAAATGGGCAATGGAGATTGAAAAGTGTACCTGTCCCAATGAGCACGGGGTGATGGTATACAAGTGCTGACTCAGTATATTGTGCTCCTGAAATAAATACTACACTGTATTTTACCTAACTGGAATTAAAACAAAAACTTAAAACCACATTAAGAACAAAAGTTTCATATGAGAAAGAGAATACATTGGTCTAATGTGAAAATGGACAGAAATAGACTTTACTAAATAGATGCAAATTCTAATAGTGCATTCAGTATGTCCTGTTAGATTAGAAAACTTTAAGGTAATTCATTCTTTTAATTAAAAGCATCCCAGAGTATTATGCTGAGTGAAATAAGTCAATCAGAGAAGGACAAACATTATATGGTCTCATTCATTTGGGGAATATAAAAAATAGTGAAAAGGAATAAAGGGGAAAGGAGAAAAAATGAGTGGGAGATATCAGAAAGGGAGAGAGAACATGAGAGACTCCTAACTCTGGGAGAACAAGGGGAGGTGGGCGGGGGGTGGGGGTGACTGGGTGACGGGCACTGAGGGGGGCACTTGAGATGAGCACTGGGTGTTATGCTGTATGTTGGCAAATTGAACACCAATAAAAAATAAATCTATTAAAAAAATTAAAAAAATAAAAAATAAAAGCATCCCAGAAAACTGATGTTAAGGGAATTTTACACTCCTCATGTATAACTGCTACAGGAGCTACAAACTAAAGGAATTTGTACTTGTTTTGTTTTTTAAAAGTTAGTCCAATGAATCGGTTTACATTTTCCATTTCCAATGAAATCATTAATTGCTACATTATGAAAACTTCTGGAAATCATTTTAAAGATTTATAAAGCCAGGAAAAAAAGTTCAGTCATGAAAAAATTATCAATGAGATCATTCTAAAATCACTACTGAAGACACTCAGAACACTAGGAACTAAGACAAGACAAAGTTTTAAGGCCAAGTAAACTAGACTTGATAATACTCTGATCTTGCAATGAATGGTGCGGATTTCCACTTTGAAAAACCCATTTCTAAATACTACATGATAACGAAACTTGGCTCTATTTTACCTAAGTATCCGTCTAAATGATCACAAATAGAATTTTATGCGACTGGGAAGAAAAACAGCAACTTAAGGAACACGGGATTCTCCGAAACACTTCCGCCGAGTATTTAAGGAACGAAACCAAAAAGGAAAAAAAAAAAAAAAAATCACAACAAGAACCAAAGATGTGAGAGCATTATGCGTTCCTTCCCACTCCAGATCACCGAGTCGTTAGGTAAGCACCAAATTTCATTTTATCCAGGTATAGGGTGTCTGGTCTGACATTTCATCTTTTGAGTGTGTGGGCCAACAAAGCTTAGCAAAGTGTAGTTCAGTTTACTGCATGTAATCTGGAAACTAGG
Source organism: Canis lupus dingo (assembly GCF_003254725.2). Classification (NCBI taxonomy): domain Eukaryota; kingdom Metazoa; phylum Chordata; class Mammalia; order Carnivora; family Canidae; genus Canis; species Canis lupus. Next base: position 14,168,705 of record NC_064260.1, on the reverse strand, counting down.
GGAAAGGACATTTGCCAGATTTTCCTCTTAATCATGCTTTCCTTGACTCGTTTGTGTTGAGTTTCAAACAAAAACGAATGGGGGCGGCAATAGTCAAGTGTCGGAGAGGCGTGTGCCGGCTGCCCCACAGCTCCGTGGAGTTCTCCAAGGTGAAGGCTGCAACTCATCTAACTCGTGTTTCGTTTTCCTTCTCCCAGGGATCCCGCAGCTGCCCGACGGGGACGAGGGCAGCCGGCCGGCCTTTGCCACAGGGGATGCGGAGTCCGCGTGATCACCGGGGGCCGAGGAGCTGGAAACGCAGCCGGCGCGGCGGGTCGGGGCAGCGGGCGCGGGCGCCCAGGGCGGGCAGGGCAGCGTCCTCCCCGCCACCGCCGCCGCCGCCGCCGCCGCCTCCTCGGGGAGCGCGTACCTGCCCGGCGACGGGCGGGGGGGGGGGGGGACCCGCTCCTCGGCGGCCGGGCCAGTCCCGGGGCCGTTACCTAAGCGACCCGCTCCGCCCGCAGCCGCGGCCCAGGCCGGCCCGAGGCCAGGAGGCCGCGCTGCCGGGCGAGGCGTGCGCTCGGCCCCGCGCCCCGCGCCCCGGCCTCCCGGCCCGCAGCCCCGCGCCCCGCGGCCCCGCCTCCCGCCGTCCATCTCTCCATCCTCCCCACTGCGGCGCCAGCCTCACCTGCCCCGCGCCCCGCGCCCCGCGCCGGTCCCGACGCGGCCCCCGCCCCCGCCCCCGCCCCGCGCGCCCCCGCCCCGCGCCTCTACCTTGTAGGAGTCGGTGGCCAGGAGGATGTTGAACTCGGCGTCCGCCGCAGCGTTCATCTCGGGCGGGACTGCGCGGGCCACGCGCCTCGAGCTGCCCGGCGCGGCGGCGACGAAGGGGAAAAATGGGCTTCGGCGCGCTCCGTTGCTTAAGTCACCGCTCGGCCGGAGGGGCGGGGGCAGGGGAGGTGGCAGCGCGGCGGGGAGGAGGGGCCGCGGGAGGGCGGGCCGCGCGCCGTGAGCCGTGACGCGGCGGGGGGCTGGCGGCGCCCGCGGCTCTCGCGCTGCAGCGCCGGGGACTCCGGCCGACCGCTCGCCTCGGCTCCCCGCCCCCCGCGCCGTCGCCGTCGCCGTCGCCGTCACCGTCGCCGCGGAGGGGACGCGGGGGGCGGGGCGGGGCCGCGCGTGCGCAGCGCGCGGGGGCGGGGGCGGGGCGGGGCGGCCGTGGGGCACGCGCGCTGGCTGCGGGAAGCCGGGGGCTGCGGGCCCGGCCTCGGCCTGGCTTCCCGGCACTGCGGGGAGGGGGATTCCCGGCCCGGCCCGGCCCGGCCCCGCCCCGCCCCGCCCCGCCCCGGCTGCCCCCTTCCCGGCCGACCCTGGCTCGCTTTCCCGCCCCCCGGGTCAGGCCACGCGGCTCGGGCGAGGAGCGTCGCTGCCAGGGGCTCCGCATCCCCGAGGCGCGGCGGCTCACCTTTGTCTCCGGCTGCGCTGGGGTCGGCCCGCCCGCCGCCGCCGCCGCCGCCGCCCGCCGCCCGCCCCTGCCGGCCTCCCCGGGTCCGCGCGCCTCGGCCCGCTCCGCTTCCCCGCACCTGCGCGCTCGAGCTCCCGGCCGGGCCCGGGGACGCTGCGGCTCTGGCGGGGGCTGACCTCGGGCCGCTCGGGTCGCGCCAGGACCGGGCCCCCCCGCATCCAGGAGCGCGGCGAGGGCGGCGGCCGCGGGCCGAGGGCTGACGCGGTGCAGGGCATCCACCTCGTCATCCTCCGCAATCGTTACATCTTGGGAAATGGTTTGGTAACTTCCACCATAAGACGGGAAGCGACGTCGGATGACTTCACAGAAGTGCAGACCATCCACTTGCGTAATTCTACGTGGTTGCATTTTTTTGCGTAAAAACTAAATTTCCTTTGTCCACGTGGTCAGGGGCTGCTGTTGCTGCTGCCTTTTTTTGTTTGTTTGTTTGTTGTTTGTTTTTTTTGATTCTAGGATTTAGGTTTTACGAGATACAAGTTGCCAGGAAAAAGCAGTTCAATGAAAACGGGTTCAGGAACTTTGCAGACTGTTTTTCAAGTTAGCGGAGATCTCCTTTTATCTGTGGGGTGGGTTGAGACGGGAATGGGGAGCTTCATCACAACAAAACGGAGACCTCATTAATTAGAAGCAACTTAAGTCCAAAACTGGTCTTGGAGTAAGTATAGATTCTTGACAGTCGCCTCCTATCTGTAGAGTCCATACAGCAAAGGTCACTGGAGTGTAATTAATAATGCACTCAGGTCGTAAATAATACATTTAGGATAATAGAATAAGGGTATTTTCAACAAAAAAGTTGAAAAGAGACTTTGTTTGATCCTTGTGTTTACAAGGGGAAATTACTTTTTAAAACCTTTAAGTAAGTTATTTAGATTTTTTTTTTTTATTTTGGCAAATTTTATTAAGTCAAGCAGTGCGACCCCAAGAAAGAAGATGATCCTTTAGGAGTCTCTTGATTTGGTACTTTTTCCTTCATTTAAAATTTTTCATGACCTACCTTACTTAAATGACAAATTCTTTTGGCTTAGCTTCCTGGAATCCTTGTGTGTATAACTGACCATTCTTCTACGCTGCCTTATGCAGGAATAAAAAAAAAAAAATGGGTTCTGATTACAAAATGGGCTTTGTTTATGGAGGCATTTTTTAAATTTTAATTTTAATTTTTATTATTTTGGCATTTTTGTTTTTGTAAAGCAAAGTAAAACTTGATCTTGCAGTCTTTGAGTTAAATTTGCATATTTTTAAGGTGAAAAAGTTTAATATCGGTACAAGCAAAAATGTTAATATGGTATTCACATTGTTAGGCGTAAGAGTCACAAGGCCTGCATACATAATAGTGACTTAAACCCTCACAGCAGTCTCCAGAAGAAAAGCTGTATGTTAGCAATAGAAAGTCATTTGCGGGGGTTCCCTGGGTGGCTCGGTGGTTTGGCACCTGTCTTCTGCCCACGGCACGCTCTTGGAGTCCCACATCGGGCTCCCTGCGTGGAGCCTGCTTCTCCCTCTGCCTGTGTCTCTGCCGCTCTGTCCCTCTGTGTCTCTCATGAATAAATAAATTAAAAAGAAAGAAAGAAAGTCATTTGCCTGGGCAGCCCAGGTGGCTCACTGGTTTAGTGCCGCTTTCAGCTCAGGGCCTGATCCTGGAGTCCCGGGATCGAGTCCCACGTCAGGTTCCCTGCATGGAGCCTGCTTCTCCCTCTGCCTGTGTTTCTGCCTCTCTCTTTCTCTCTCTGTGTGTCTGTCTCTCTCATGAATAAATAAATAAAATCTTTAAAAAAAAATCATTTGCCTAAAAATCAGGCATACTCTGTATAGGTACTTACATGCTTAATACGGGACCAATTTTGAATTGATTAGGCTTTAGAACTATAAAATTATCACCAAATACCAAGTTAAGATTTCATTTTGAAATAGCCTCCCTTGAAAAACAGTTTAACAGCTAGCGTTTAGTATGTTTATCTAGTAGCATGTAAAAGTTTCTAAGAAACTGTTTCTCGTGGTTATTACACATGACAAATAATGTCAATACAAAGACTCATTTGGGTCCCCTCACTTTATTCAAAGACCTGGATTAATCTACCATTCCTACCAAACAGCCAGTCAAGCAGGGTGAATTGGACATCTAGCTCCTGATTTAAGTCCCTCAGAGTGTTATGAAAGCTTGTCACTTGTATATTTGATCAGGAAAAGTGGGTGTTACTGCACCACTTTCCACACAGACTTCCCGGACAGACTTTGGTACACTTATGTATTTCAAAGTTGCCTCAGATATTCCAGTCTGACCTCAGTTCATTCAGTGTTCAGTAAGGAACACTGTTAAAAATTTTTTTTTAATTAAAAAAAATGGGAAAACCCCTAGAGAAGCAAATGTGGGATTCACCCATCTGCAATTCCTGACAATGGTACTGCCCATCACCCTTTATAACTTCCTCTAGTTTTACCTAGCATCAACAACTGTCACAAAGACAACTGTAAAGGAGCTTTTTAATTAAGCTTAGACCTTTTTAAATTCAAACTTCCTTAGCACTTGGGGACCTCTCAGAGTTATAATTCCTTGGGAATTACTCATCTAGAGAAAGAGACATGGGTCTTCTTAGATCTGATTGTCAGCACTGCCCACCCTTGAAGTACTCTTTTTTATTTATTTTTTTTTTTTAAGCACTCTTTAATGACTCAGTCTGCTGGGTCCTCTGCAACCACACACAAACACACAGAAAACTGCTGAGTCTTTTGGAAGAGAAGCAGAAGTGATAGCGTAAGTGTAACCCACAAATAGGAAGGATTAGCACATGTACTTGGATTGTTCACAGTCATTGCATTGCATATGTCCTTGTGGTCTGACTGCTACACCCATCGTATACCTGGACAATGCTGGGCTCATCATCTGTCTGATGTTAAACCCTCTTCAAATCGTATATCCTGCAGGAAATCTTCCCAGTCTATGTATGCTGCATCAATTTTCCCATTGTTATTAGTTGTGTTGTTTCCTGTTGTGCCCAAACATAAATTTTTCTAATTCCAACCATATAAGGTGGAAACTAATGGTGGAGAGAAAAAAGAAGATTTGAGTTCGCTTTTAAAAGTAAGGCAGATGTGCACATGTTAAGATGCTGTGTGTGAGGATTTGAGTATCATAATTATTTATGCATTTTCTTGATGGTGACCTTAAGACTCCTTGGCCAAAGCCAGTGACTGAGAGAATGAGACCGCTAGAGCTGTAAAAACTGTCAGGGTTTTTTAATGCAGTGTTTTTTTTTGAGTGTGGCTTGCTTATCACTGATGGTATATCAGATGGGTGTCAGTGGTACTCAGATAAGCATTTCTCATTTCGATAATGACATTTATTTCTAATGGATTTTAGAGAAATATACCTAACATATAAGACTCGATTTTTCTTGGGAATTGATACTGAGGATGAAGCCCAAGTAGATGGACATTCAGACTGGTGAAACTTACTATTTTCCTGGCCTTTCCTAACTTATAACTGAAGATTTTCTTATCCTCGATAAAAGACTGGTTTTCTTGAGGAAAGCTAACCATGAAAGGCTATGTATCACATAATTTTATTTGTATGAAATTCTAGAAAGGCAAAACAACGGTGAAAGCAGATCAGTGATTGTCAGAGGCTGGCGTTAAGGGAGGCAGATTGACTGTAAAAAGGCAGATTTGAGGAAACTTTTTGGGGGGATGGAAATGATAAATGGGGTAGTGATTATACAATTGTATACATTTGTCAAAATTCATTAAATTCTATACTTAAAATTGGTGAATTTTATCGTATATAAATTGTATCTCAAACTGAATTTTTAAAAAGGCTGATTTTCTTGAAACCATTTTAAACATTTTCCTGTTCTGTTTTCTTATGTTTCTATTTACATGTTTTATTGTTTCCATCTTCCTTTACATGATTTGGAGATGAACACCTTTTTACCCACCTCAGAGAGAGAGGATAGTATTGAAGCTGGTGATCATGTATAGAACCCGGATATCAAATATTGAAGCTGGTGATCATGTATAGAACCTGGATATCAAAAGTGAATTTCCTGCCATTCAGTAGGAAGCAGGAAAAGGAATTAATCCCAATGTGATTTGATTCAGTAGGAATGTATAAACACATCCGAAGCAGCATTGGTGGACTTCAACAAGAAATGTCATATTTATCCTTGGTTCTTTTCCAAAGCAGCCATGAAATCCCTGGGATCTGGTGTGAAGGGAGACAAGAAAATTTTGGTAGTTACTTCTTTTTCCCAACAAATTCAGCATGGGATGCTGAGATCAATATAGAGTTGCCTGTGGACATAACCCTTAACTGTAGGGACTGCTGCAAAGCAAGACCTGAAAAAAGGCCTACCAGCGCCACCCACATCCATGCCCTGGGGTGTTTCTGTACCAAGAAAGGCTCTACCTGTGAAACCTTCAGTTGCAGGCTTGCATTCTGGGTCAGTACACCTGCCTTTCTGGTTCACTCACTGTCCTCCTGAACCTAGCTCTCAAGACCCAGCACCTGCCCAGATGACTTTCCTTTACTGCTTATTGATACCTTGCCTAGACCCCATTTCTTCATATTATCCACATCATCCCTGTCTCCATCATCTCCCCCCTGGTCCGAAACCCTTACCTTTTCTGCTATGAGAGTATCTGTGCTACTGAGCATTGATAGGATACATCACACAGCCATGAGTGTGCATCCTCAGCAGGATGTGTAGGACTGTCTGGAGGTCCATTTTCATTCCCTCCATTCAGCTTTCTCTCCCATTTAACTCAGAGGTTATTTGAAATGTTTACCTCTCTCCTTAAACCCATTACCTGCAAACAACTCGCTTCTCAGCAGATTGTGGAGTCCTCTCTGTCAGTCAGGAACAGCAAGTCCATCAGTGGGAGCCTCGTCAGTGATCCTAGCTATGGCAGCAGATCTGTCTTATTCCGAGAGCCCAGTGTAGCACCAGGCATATAGTAGGGGCTTAACAAGTGTTTATTGAATGAAGGAAGGAGCAACTTCTCTCGTCAAGAAAAGCAGGCTGGGCCTTGTAGCAGGTTGTATTGTTCACCCCAAATCACAGTCCTCTTTCTGGGTGCCTGTAGTGGTGAGCTCAGACGTGATCACGGAGTTGCTTTAGCCATGAAATGTGCATGGAGGGGATGAGCATCCCTCCCAGGAGCAGCTGTAAGAGCTCAGGCATGGCTTGTCATTCTCTTTTCCTTCTGCCCCAAAGCCTGCAGTGTTCCACAGAGGGGCTGCTCCATGTACCTAAATCCTGAAGTGCAGGCAGCAGAGAACCAAATCAGAGCCAACTGGCACCGGACACATAGTGGGAGTGAGAAATAAACCTTTTCTTTTGCGAGCCATGGAGATTTTAGAGGTTGCTACCACAGTATAACCAGGTTTATCCTGAAGGAAACACACTGTGTTTTCTCTCTTCTCCAGGCTCAGGGAAAGAGGAGTCCCTCCTTCTACTCCAGATGAATCTCTCTCATCTGTGCTCTAGGTGCACCTCTCCCTACCCACCCCCATTCCATCTCCTCCAGCTGCTCAAGTGGACATCAACCCTTCTCTCTTCTGAACCTTTAAACACTCCTCTTCCTGTTGACTTACTTTGGCACACAGATGTATTTGGATTTCTCTCATCTTAAAGAACAAACTGAAAGAGCCAAACTTCCTTTTCCAGTTACCACAATATCCCTCTACTTTTCCAGAGAAAGAGGTCTCTGCCTCCCATCTCTGCTCTCTTTCCTCCTCTTACCTACCTCAATCTGTGTGGCACTGACACTTTGGCCAAACAAGCTTGGCAGACTCAATGCTTATACTTCATAGATATTGGCTAGTAACACTAATAAAAAGAAAAAAAAAACCCTTTTTTTTCTTCATTGAACCATTATCCCTTTCATTTTTCCTCTGACACCAGAGTGACAGCATTTTCTCCAAAGGAAGTCTGAACCTATTATTATACATTTGCCATGGAACTTGACTACAGGTCTCAGCAGTAACCACCTGTTATCTACCTCAGAATTTACCTGGGACTGGACCAGATGCCTCTTTCTTTCCTGGAGGTGAATTTTCTGCTCACCTATTGCATCTGTTAATTAGAAGCAAGAGAGCATTTTCGATCCCATCTTTATCCAGGGGTGTTAATCATACTATCCTGGGGCCAACTTCAGTCCTGAAGAGCTTTTTCCTGTTTTTCAAAGGAGGCTAAGGGGCTCCTCATGCATACTAGAATCCCTGTGACCTTCTCTGAAATTCAGAATTCTGAGTTGGGCACATAGACTAGATTTCCCACAGATAATTAATGCTCTAAGCTGCATAGACAGCTATTAATCTTCTCTTCAAATTCATCCAGACTCAATAAGAATGAACATGGCCACCACCCTGAAAACTGAACAGTATGTCTGTATATACTAGTCAATTAAAATAATCTAACTTAATTAAAGCTCATGGTGTTTGCCAAGGCTTTTTAAGTGTTCTGTTCTCCTGAACCACACCTATGATACTATAGACACATGATAAATTGTTCTAGATTTTCTTTTGTTTCTCAAGGTCTCATCAACCTTATGGGATAATCAAGAATGTGTGAAACAAACAACATGATTTAGGACTTAGAGTCTTCCCTTCCAAATTGCCCCAGATCCTCCCTTCTCAAGGCTTCAAAGAGACTCACTTCAATGCACTGGATTTGGGGGTCACTGTCTCTGCTCTCTGCTGGGGTTGATGGTGGGCTCTTCTAGCCCACTTGTCATCCTTCTGCAGCCACATGTCTTGCACTTGTGCTCATATGGTGGCTTTATACTTCTGCAAATTGTAGTGCTGGGTAAGACTCTTGGACCACCAGTAATTATAGCTCATAGTATAGCCTTAAAAATAATCCTGGCTTTTGTAGCTCTCTCGTCTCAGATACTTAGGACAGTTTTTCAGGGGCTTACTTATCCTAGAGGATATTTGAATGGTGCTACCATCCTGTCTTAAGATGACGGTCTCCCTCACTTTCCTTGGACAGAATACTTTTGGTTCCAGGTAATATAACTACTATTAAAAGTGGCTTAAGGAATAGGGTTTCATTACATCCACAACAGGAAGTCTTTTTTTTTTAAAGACTTTATTTATTTATTCATGTGGGACACAGAAACAGAGGCAGAGGGAGAAGCAGGGCCCCTGCGGGGAGCCTGATGTGGGACTCAATCCCAGGACCCCAGGATCACGACCTGAGCCAGAGGCAGACACTCAACCACTGAACCACCCAGGTGCCCCTACAACAGGAAGTCTTAAGGTAGGTTTTACTAGGGAGAGCTCAGTACATCAACAGTATCAAGATTCCTGGCTCTTCTCCATTTTCTCCCCATTGTTACCTTCAATGTACTAAAGATGTGTCTTTGTCACACATGTCACAAGATGATTACCATAGCTCTAACTATCATGACCTTACATAAGAACACACAGAAGCAAGAAGAGAAAGTAAGATTTTGTTTTGAACGCATCTCTCTCTTTATTAGGTGCCCACAGACGTCCCTTTTGCCTTACTGGCCAGATCTGGATGTATGCCCATGCTGTGGCTGTGAGGGAGGATGAAAAAGTGAGAATACTATTCAGTTTGTAGAATGGGAGGAAAGCTCCACCTGCAAGAAGGAAGAGGGTTAGGAATGTCTGTTGCATGGATAACAACAGTAATCATATCACTACCAGCTATGAGCCAAGAAGCCTCAGAGGTCTTCTGTCTCTGAGTGAATTAATTCTCTGTCTACATGAAGGAATCTGCCCCTACACTTGGCCTCTTCGGTCTCCTTGTTACAGGATAATAATCTCACCATTCCCAGGTGGTCTTAGTGCAGATATAATACCTAGCAGCGTTCCTGGTACTCCAGAATCAACCTGAGTAGAACGTGTAGAATGAATCCTACCTCTGCAACTTATTCTCCCATCCTGCTTGGCCCCTGTCCCTGTTTTGCTATAGTAAAGCAACAGGCCATGTTTACTTTTATGCAGTCTCAGAGAAATGTGTGTGGGCAAGCAAAAATGTGTACACTTTTTTCTAGTGTGATCATCAAAATCTCTGAGGACTCCGTACAAAATAATGACTTATTCTCATCTCTACTCAACTAGTTTCATTGTAATCTTGCATCATGTGCCCAGTGTATCATTATGCTAAATCTAACACAGTAATGGCTCTCATACTGTCAATAGTAGTTTCTAGGTACCATCTAGATACCTTTTCATGCATTAATGCTTAGGCTTTCAAAAAATTCATGTGAGCTCCTGTTCAATAAATTGTTATCACTAGCATCCCAAAGTATTTATTAAGCACTGTATTCCATATAATACTATTCTATCTAGTTGGTATATAAACAAAACAATGCAACAGATTTTACAAAGAGGTTTAGTACTAAACGTAGGAAAATAATTGATTTAGTTAAAAATTCATAATTTTCGCTGACCAAGAGAAGGACAAGCTCAGGTTGGGCTCAAAAGGATGGCTGCCTCTCAGAAAGGCCTTTATTGAATTCCATTGTTTCATGAGCAGCTACTATGCTCAACATCTTGTTGGACCTACAAGGATTTATATGATAGAAACTCTACCTACTGAGGGCAAACAATCTTACAGGGAAACCCAATAATCAGTTTTCCCTTCTTCATGTTCCTTCAGAAATGGTGTACTTTAGCTTTGCTCTGCTGACGTCCCACTTCAAATCACTGATTACTTGCTGCTCCTAGAGCCTGGGATGCACAGACTGCAGCCTTCTTCTATGTTATGGGGCCCTGTCAGCAAGGGCCACCACAGAAGGCAGAGAAACATGGGATAGGCTTTACCTCTTTTAAAGCATGTCCCTTGTTAGAGCACATATTCCATTCAGAGTCTGTATTTGGATGCAGCTACACTTAGTTGGTTGTACCAGAAACCAAAAAAACAAAAAACAAAAAAACAAAAACATAACAAAAGAAAAAAAAACCAAAACCTCCCACAAAACCCAATGCCTTAAATAAGATTAAAATTTATTTCTTTTTCTGAGAATAAGCAATGCAGAAATTATATAATGCTTTGGGAATTCATGCTCTTTCTCTGTCCTCCTGCTTTGCTATCTGCAACTCAAGGCTTTGGATCCTGTGGTCTAAATTGGCTGCTCCAACTATGGTCATCAACTTGGCATCAACACAGCTGCTGTATGCAGATGGGATTAAAGGGTTAGGAGTATAAGCGTGGAAACCAACTAAGTGACCAGTGCAGTCCATATGAGAGATGAGTGACTTGGACTAAGATGGCAGCAGTGGAAGAAGACACAAAGAGATGGGAAAATGTTCCATGCTCATGGATTGGAAGAATAAGTATTGTGTAAATGTCTATACTACCCAGAGCAATTTACACATTCAATGCAATCCCTATAAAATACCATGGTCTTTCTTCACAGATTGGAACAAATACTCCTAAGATTTGTATGGAACCAGAAAAGACCCCAAATAGCCAGAGGAATATTGAAAAAGAAAACCAGAGCTGGGGGCATTACAATGCCAGATTTCAGGTTGTACTACAAAGCTGTGATCATCAAGACAGTGTGGTACTGGCACAAACATAGACACATAGATCAATGGAACAGAATAGAGAACCCAGAAGTGGACTCTTAACTCTATGGTCAACTAATATTTGACAAAGTAGGAAGGAATATCCACTGGAAAAAGGACAGTCTCTTCAATAAATAGTGCTGGGAAAATTGGACAGCCATGTGCAGAAGAATGAAACTAGACCGTTCTCTTACACCATACACAAAGATAAACTCAAAATGGATGAAAGATCTAAATGTGAGATAAGAATCCCTCAAAATCCTAGAGGAGAACACAGGCAACAATCTTTTTGAACTTGGCCACAGCAACTTCTTGCAAGACACATCTATGAAGGCAAAGGGAACAAAAGCAATAATGAACTATTGGGACTACATCTAAATAAAACTTCTGCACAGCAAAGGAGACAGTCACAAAAACTAAAAGAATCTCAAGAATGGGAGAAGATATTTGCAAGTGACATATCAGATAAAGGGCTAGCATCCAAGATCTATAAAGAACTTACCAAACTCAAGACCCCCCAAAACCAAATACTTTAGTCAAGAAATGGGCAGAAAACATGAACAGACATTTCTCCAAAGAAGACCTACACAGAGCCAACAGACACATGAAAAAATGCTCCATATCACCTGGCATCAGGGAAACACAAATCAAAACCATAATGAGATACCACCTTACACCAGTCAGAATGGCTAAAAGTAACAAGACAGTAAACAACAAATGTTGGCAAGGCTGCACAGAAAGGGCAACTACTCCCATTGTTGGTGGGAATGCAAGCTGGTATAGCCACTCTGGAAAATGGTATGGAGGATCCTTAAGAATTTTAAAATAGAGCTGCCCTACTGCCCAAAGCAATTGCACTACTGGGTATTTACCTCAAAGATACAGATGTAGTAATCTGAAGGGCCACTTGCACCCTATGTCCACAATAACCAAACTGTAGAAAGAGCTGAGTTATCCATCAACAGATGAATGGATAAAGAAAATGTAGTATATATTTAGACAATGGAATATTACTCAGCCATCAGAAAGAATCAATATTTACCATTTACATTTTGTGGACGGAGCTGGAGGGCATTATGCTGAGTGAAACATGTCAATCAGAGAAAGACAATTATCATATGGTCTCACTCATTTGTGGAATATAAGAAATAGTGAAAGGGACCATGAGGAAAGGGGGGGAACTGAGTAGGGAAAAATTATAGAAGAAGATAGAGTCTCTCCTAACTCTGGGAAACAAACAAAAGGTTGCAGAAGGGGAGGTGGGTGGGGGTTTATGGTAACTAGGTGACGTGCATTAAGGAGGACACATGATGGGATGAGCACTGGATGTTAAAATATATAATGGCAAATTGGAATTTAAATAAAAATTTTTAAAAAGATAGCAGCAGTGGAAAGAGAGAAAGGGAGCGGATTTGAGATATTTGGAAATAGAACTAACAGGACTTACTGAGAATAAGAATTGTGTGGGAGAGTAGGAGGAGATTTATGAATGAGAATTATATGGAGAAGAGAGAAATCAATAATTATTCTTGTTTTGGCTTTAACTACAGGGTGGTTTTATTAAATGAGTTGTGGACAACTTCAGAAAGAGATTTAGGGGATCAAATTAAAAGCTCAATTTGGGCTTTATGCTTGATATTTCTATTAGATAATTATAAGATTACCTGCTTGCTTACTGAGTTTCTGACTAGTTGGATTTCTCCTTCCTATAGCCTGATGCTTAAATGGATACCTGGTCCCAAAGGCTTCCATAATTAGGAATAAATTTGTGTCCTTATTCATTCAACAGTTTTTTCTTGGACTTTCTTGGCCACTTGTTTTCAGACCAGTCTTTGTTGTTCTCACTTTTCTGAGCTCTATCCTGCCTGACACTGGTTTTCTGTCCCCAGAGTGAGCTCTGTGCCTATGTTTCTGTAGTCACAGAATACCTTGGGGACTCCACAAGTCAAGTCCACACAGATGAGACTGTTGGGAATAGACAAATAATTTTTTCAAGTAGAACAAGATCATGGAAATTTTTGTCTTGTGTAATTTTCTTTTTTGTCCATTGCATGGGCGTAAGCAAGGAAATAAAATATATTTTTAGAAAATTGCCAAATACTAAATAAATATTAGTAAGTTGGGTATTTATTATTGATATTTTCTTATTTTGAGAATAAATACCTATTGCAAATGAAGAAAGACACACCAGAGAAGCCATTATGTTCTTCATATAAAAAATATCTGAAGGGTATCTGGTCCAGAATAGTTCTATCAATTGCTTGTTCAAAGATAATAAACTACGAAGACTGTGAAACACTAACTAAGCTCATAAGTAACTTCAAGGTTGGTCACTTCAAGAGAAAATTTAATAAATTGCAATGTGAAACAAACTTGACTTTACAATGGGATTCTGTTATCTGTATAGCAGTTTCCCTCTGAAAATGAGTGTACATACTAGTAATTTGGCTGGCAGACACAGAGTAAGACATAGAGCGTTAGATACTCTCAAAGGATAGCTTCATTAAGTCATTTAAGTCTGAGAAATTAGCTTTATTTAGGCAATGGGGTCAAGGTTAGGGCTGTTGGTCTTCTGGAATCAAAGTACCTCCTAGATAGTATCAGATCAGAAAACAGTGCAAATCCCACAGGTACCATTTCAGTATGCCAGGCAAGTTACAATGCAATTGGAGTGGGGAAACAGTTTTATTTTACATCAGAGACATATGAACCATGTCTTCTTGACACAGGAATCAACCATTTTCCAAATCAAGTAACACATTTGTAAACCATTTCTTCAGCTTTTGGTGTTACAATTACATTGCTTTCTGTTTTCGCTTTCAGATAATTTTTTCCCTTACGCTATCCCCATATTCTGGATATTCTTGTATATTTCTTCATGTGCCAACAATATTCAAGTTTTAAGAATGATTTTAGAAGCTCTGTGCCAGATTGCATTTACTAAAAATTCACAAGGTTCTTCATGATGAAATTATACAAAGTAATTATTGATGCTATGAATCTGCTGAAATGTGAGGACTTACATAATTTGAGAAGGCATAAATAGGCAGAAATATTCCATGAGTCCCAAATTCTAATTGGTATATGGATATTTGTTAATCAAAGAGGAATTAAATTTATACAGATTATATTTACTCATCCTGATTATTTTTACACACTTAGAAATTTGTATTATTTTTGATCACATAATAAATGCTAGGCTGACAAAGATATAAAAGCGGTGAACTGGAAAATTATGCAATAAATTTGATCAATATAACTTATTGATCATTTATGCATTATTTGTTAATGTTTTTCATTAAACACTATTGCAGAAAATCAGTAGGGCAACAGTGGCTTTGAACAACACATTAGATAAGATGGACTTAACATATATATAGAACATTTCATCCAAAAACAGAAGAATCTGCATTCTTTACAAGTACATGTGGAACATTCTCCATTAAAGGCAACATATTAGGCCACAAAACAAGTCTCAATAAATTTAAAAAGACTGAAATCTTATCAACATCTTTTCTGATCACAGGGATAGAAAACTAAACATCAATTACAAGAAAAAAAGTAAAAAACCTCACAAACGCAGAGGCTAAACAACAAATGGGTCAATGAAGAAATAAAAAATTAAAAAGAAATAAAATATACCTGAAGACAAATGAAAATGACAACACAACACATTGCTCCAAAATCTTTGGGATGCAGCAGAAGTGATTTTTTTTTTTAAGATTTTATTTATTCATGAGACACACACGAGAGAGGCAGAGACACAGGTAGAGGGAGGAGCAGGCTCCATGCAGGGAGCCGGATGTGGGACTTGATCCCGGGTCTCCAGGGTCACGCTGTGGGCCAAAGACAGGCGCTAAACTGCTGAGCCACCTGGACTGCCCTGCAGAAGTGATTTTAAGAAGAAAGTTTATATTGACCCAGGCCTACCTCAAGAAACAAGAAAAATCTCAAATAAACATATTTTATATTGGGGAAAAAAAAAGAATAAGCCCAAAGTTAGTAGAAGGAAAGAAATACTAAAGATCAGAGTGAGGGAACCCTGGGTGGCGCAGCGGTTTGGCGCCTGCCTTTGGCCCAGGGCGCGATCCTGGAGACCCAGGATCGAATCCCACATTGGGCTCCCGGTGCATGGAGCCTGCTTCTCCCTCTGCCTATGTCTCTGCCTCTCTCTCTCTCTCTCTCTCTCTCTCTCTGTGTGTGTGTGTGTGACTATCATAAAAAAAAATTAAAAAAAAAAGATCAGAGTGAAATAAATGAAATGGAGACTCAAAAAATAATCAGTGAAACTAAGAGATGGTTCTTTGGAAAGGTAAATGAAATTGACAGACCTATAGTCAGATTCATCAAGGAAAAAAAAGAGAAGGAACTTAAGTAAAATCAGAAAAAGAGGGAAGGTACAATTCACATAAAAAAAATACAAAGGTTTAAGAGACTACTATGAAAAAACTATATGCCAACAAATTGGACAACCTAGAAGAAATGCATAAAGTCCTAGAAAGTCAATCTCCCAGATTGAATCAGGAAAATAGAAAATCTGAACTGACGGATAACTTATAATGAAATTGAATTGGTAATCAAAATACTACCAACAAACAAAAGTCCAATACCAAGATGACTTCACCAGCAAACTCTACCAAATATTTAAAAAACTTAATACTTATCCTTCTCAAACTCCTTCCCCCAAAAAATGAAGAGGAAAGGGTGCTTTCAAATCTATTCTATGAGGCTAGTATCAATCCTGTTGCCAAAACAGACAGACAGCACAAAATGAGAAAATGACAGGCTAATATCCTTGATGAAAACAGATGCAAAAGTACTCAATATTTAAAATATTGGGAAACCAAATTCAACAATACATTATAAGAAGCATCCACTAAAATCAAGTGAGATTTATTCCAGAGATTCAAGGATGAGTCAATATCTCCAAATCAATCAATGTGATATACCAAATGAACAAAGTGAATAATAAAAATCATATCATGATCTCATTGATGCAGAAAAAGCATGTGACAAAATTCAACATCCCTTCATGATAAAAACTTCAATAAACTTGGTATTGAGGGAATATACCTCACCATAATAAAGGCCATATATGACAAACTCACAGATAACATCATATTCAACTATAAAAAGTAGAAAAATTTCCCCCTAAGATCAGGAACAAGACAAGGATGTCCACTCATTACTTTTATTGAATATAGTACTGGAAGTCCTACTCAGGAAATCGGACAAGAAAAAGAAAACAAAAATACCCAAGCTGCTAAAGAAAAAGTAAAACTACTTCGCTAGTTGCAGATGTTACTTGCATCATCTGCAAGTAGTTGCAGTCACCACTTGCAGATGATGTGATATTAAATATAGATAATCCTAAAAAGTCCAACAAAAAAAAAACTATTAGAAGTAAAAGAAATCAGTAAAGTTGCAGGATACAAAATCAATATAGAGATCTGTATTTCTATATATTAACAAACTAGCAGAAAGAAAATAATCCCATTTTTACAATTGTACCAAAAAGAATAAAATACCTAGGAATAAACTTAACCAAATAGGTGAAAGACCTGTACTCTAAAAACTATAACACACTGATGAAAGTAACTGAAGAGAACATACATGAATGAAAAAATATCCCATGCTCATAGATTGCAATAATTAACATTGTTTTCTCTTTTTTTTATTTTATTTTATTTTATTTTATTTTATTTTATTTTATTTTATTTTATTTTATTTTATTTTATTGGTGTTCAATTTACTAACATACAGAATAACACCCAGTGCCCGTCACCCATTCACTCCCACCCCCCGCCCTCCTCCCCTTCTACCACCCCTAGTTCGTTTCCCAGAGTTAGCAGTCTTTACGTTCTGTCTCCCTTTCTGATATTTCCCACACATTTCTTCTCCCTTCCCTTATATTCCCTTTCACTATTATTTATATTCCCCAAATGAATGAGAACATATAATGTTTGTCCTTCTCCGACTGGCTTACTTCACTCAGCATAATACCCTCCAGTTCCATCCACGTTGAAGCAAATGGTGGGTATTTGTCATTATTATTTATTTATTCATGAGAGAAAGAGAGAGAGAGAGAGGCAGAGACAGAGGCTGAGGGAGAAGCAGGCTCCATGCAGGGAGCCTGATGTGGGACTCGATCCTGGGACTCCAGGATCACTCCCTAGGCTGAAGGCAGGCGCTAAACCGCTGAGCCACCCAGGGATCCCCGAATTAACATTGTTTAAATGTCCATACTACCCCAAACGAATATATATTCAATGTAATGTCTATCAAAATACCAATAGAATTTTTCACAGAACTGCAACAAATGAGCCTAAAATTTGTATGGATCCACAAAAGACATGAGTAACCCAAGTAATCATCAGAAAGAACAAAGCTGGAGGCATCATAATCCCAGATTTCAAGCTATACTATCAAGCTGTGGTAATCAAAACAGTATGGCATTGGCACATAAAAAGACACATGGATTAATGGAACAAAACAGAGAGCCCAAAACTAAACCCACAGTTTTATGGCCAGTTAATCTATGGCAATGGAGACAAGAATATGCAATGGGAAAGATAGTCTCTTCAATAAGTGGTGTTGGGGAAACTGGGCAGCTACACATAAAAGAATGAAGCTGGGCCACATTCTTATACCCTACACAAAAATAAACTCAGCATGGATTAAACACCTCCATGTAAGACCTGAAACCATTAACACAGGCAGTCATTTCTTTGACATCAGCCAGAGCAATATTTTTCTGGATCTACCTCCTAAGACAAGAAAAACAAAAACAGAAGTAAACCATTGAAAATATACCAAAATGAAAAGTTTTGTGTAGTGAAGGAAACCATAAACAAAATAAAAAGACAGCCCACCGAATAGTAGAAAATATTCACAAATGATATATCTGATAAGAGGTTAATATCCAAAATATATAAAGAAGTCATACAACTCAACACCAAAAACCAAACAATCTGATTTAAAAATGGGCAGAGAACCTGAAAAGACATTTTTCCCAAAGAAGACACTTAGATGGCCAACAGGTACATAAAAAGATGTATTACTAATTATGAGGGAAGTGCAAGTCAAAACCACAATGAGATATCACCTTAACCTGTCAGAATGGCTAGGATCAAAAAGCAAGATGTAACAAATGTTGGTGAGGCTGTGGAAAAAAGGGAAAACCTCGTACACTATTGATGGGAATGTAAATGTGCAGCCATTATGGAAAATAGTAAGGAGGTACTTCAAGAAATCAAAAATAGAAATACCATATAATCTAGTAATTCCACTTCTGGGTATTTACCTGAAAAAAAAAAAAAAGAAAACACCAATTTGTAAAAATATATGCACTCCTATTTTTTTTTGCACTCCTATTTTTATTGTAGCATTATTTACAATGGTCAAGATGTGGAGGCAACGTTAGTGTCCATCGATAGCTAAATGGATAAAGAATAAGTGATACACCCCCCCCCACACACACACACAGGAATATTACTCAGCCATAAAAAGAACGAGATCTTGCCATCTGCAACAATATGGATAGTTTTAGAGGGTACTATGCTAAGTGAAATAAGGCAGGCAGAAAGGCAAATACTATATGACTTCACATATATGTGGAATCTAAAAATCAAAACAAACAAGCAACTAAATGAAAACAGAAATAGACTCATAAATACAGAGAACAAACTGGTGGTTGCCAGAGGAGAGGCAGGTGGATTAATGGGCAAAATAGGCGAACAGGATTAAGATGTACAAACTTCAATTTATAAAATAAGTAGGTCACAGAGATGGGGTTCTGGGCCAAGATGGGAACTTAGGAAGATCCTGAACTCATCTCCTCCATGGACACACCAGAACTATACC
The DNA here is from genome assembly GCF_003254725.2 of Canis lupus dingo. Classification (NCBI taxonomy): domain Eukaryota; kingdom Metazoa; phylum Chordata; class Mammalia; order Carnivora; family Canidae; genus Canis; species Canis lupus. The sequence goes on along the minus strand of NC_064260.1, from coordinate 14,149,800 downwards.
TATTTATATAGCAACTCCTCTTGAAGGATTGAGGAATTACTTAACAGCTTCTGCACAAAAATAGATAGAAAGAATAGGAAGAGAGACAGAGACACAATTGCCCTTTGTGCAGAGAGCTCAGGGGCTGCATGACTCTGTGCCCACTTCAGCTGCAACTGTCCCATCAGGGTACTTTCTATGTGGGGAGCTTTGTGACTGTGACACCCCACACCCACTTTATGTGACTATTTCACCAGGGCAACCCCAGCACAGAGAATCCTGGAACCCCCAGACCATGCTAATAAAAACTCACCAAGCGCACAAAGTCTACACAGGGAACAACCATGCATAAAACTATTACTTCAAGTTTAGGACAAGCATCTCTTCCACCTAAGTCATAGAAACAATAGCAGAAAGTCAAGCAAAATGGGAAGACATAGAAATATACCCTAAGGAGCACCTGGGTTGCTCAGTGGTTGAGTGTCTGCCTTTGGCTCAGGTCATGATCCCGAGGGCCTAGGATTGAGTCCCACATGGGATTCCCTGCAGGGAACCTGCTTCTCCCTCTGCCTATGTCTCTGCCTCTCTGTGTCTCTCATGAATAAATAAATAAATAAATCTTAAAAAAAGAAATATACCCTAAATGAAAGAGTAAGACAAAACTTCAGAGAAAAAACTATGAAATGGAGATAAGCAATATGCCTGGCAAAGATTTTAAAGTAATGATTATAAAAATGTTCACTAAACTGGAGAGAAGAGGAGAAGAACTTAGTGAGAACTTCAACAATGAGAAAGAAAATATAATAAAGAAGCAACGGAGCTGAAGAACACAATAACTGACATGAAGAATACACTAAAGGGGGTCAACAGCAGATTAGCAGATGCAGAAGAATGGGCCAATGATCTGAAATGATAATGATAATGGAAAGCACCTAAACTAAACAGCAAAAAGGAAAAAGAATTTCAAAAAACGAGGATAGGTTAAGAGACCTCTTGGGACAACACCATACAAACAAACATTTGCATCACAGGGGGCTCACACGGAGAAGAGAGAGAGAAAGAAGCAAAAAACTTAATTGAAGAAATGTTAGCTGCAATGTCCTTAATCTAGAGAAGAGAGTTCCTAAAAAGGTGAACTTAAGCTGGTCCATACCATGGCCCAATATAATTAAAATGTCAAAGATAAAGAGAGTTTTTAAAAAGGAGTCCAAGAGAAGCAAAAAGTTAAGTATAAGGGAAACCTCATAAGGCTATCAGCAGATTTCCAGCAGAAACTTTGCAGGAGCTCCATGATATATACAAAGTGTTGGGGGGAAAAATATAACCAAGAATACACTACCTGGAAAAGTTATCATTGAGAATTGTGGGAGAAATAGAAGTGTTGCCATTACAAACAAAAGTGAAAGAAGTTTATCACCACTAAACTGGCCTTTAAGAAATGTTAAAGGGAATGCTTTAAGTGGAAAAGAAAAGGCCATAATTGGACATGAAAAATTATGAATAAAAAGATGCAAAATATGACAAAATATGACATTTTGTATACATACAAACAAAATGTGGACTCTTTTTTAATAGAATGTGTTCAAACTTAAAAGACCATCAACTAGGATGCTTGGGTGGGTCAGTGGTTTATTGCCTGCCTTCAACCCAGGGCGTGATCCTGGAGTCCCAGGATTGAGTCCCGCATCCGGCTCCCTGCAGGGAGCCTGCTTGTCCCTTGTCTGTGTCTCTGCCTCTCTCACTCTCTCTCTCTCTCTCTCTCATGAATAAATAAAAAAATCTTAAGAAAAATACCATCAGTTTAATATAGTCTGCTATATACCTAAGATGTTATAAATGAACCTCATGGTAATGACAAACCCCCAAACCTATAATAGATCTACAAATATAATGTGAAAGAAAGCCAAATATAATACTTCATAAAGTCATAAATCATAAAGAAAGAGCAGGAGAAGAAGACAGGTACAGGGAAGAAATATAGAAGCAACCAGAAAACAATGAACAAAACAGCAATAAGTACATATCTATTAATAATTACTTTATTATGTTTATTTCTTTATTTAAGTTTCACACCCAGTGTAGAGCCCAACAGGGGACTTGAACTCACAACCTTGAGATTGAGAACTGAACTAAAATCAAGAGTTGGATGCTTACCTGATTGAGCCACTCAGGTGTCCCTATCAGTAATTACTCTAAATGTAAATGGTTTAAGGCCTTCAATCAAAAGACAGAGAGGGGCAGAATGTATTAAAAAACAAGATCCACCTTAAAGTTTAAAAGACAAAGAAGATTGAATCATAGCATGAATCTTTTCTGACCACAACAGTATGAAACTAGAAATCAATCACAATTAAAGAACTGGAAAAAAAATACAAATACATGGAGGCTAACCAACATGCTACTAAACAACAAATAGGTCAACAAAAAAATCAAAGAGAAAAAATACATGGAGAAAAATTAAAATGAAAACACAAATGATCCAATATCTTTGGGATACAGTGAAAGTAGTTCTAAAAGGAAAAGTTATAGTGATAGATACCAACTTCAAGAAACAAGAAAAATCTCAAATAAACAATCTCACCTTATAGCTAAAGGAACTAGAAAAAGAATAAATAAAGCTCAAGGGGAGAAGAAGGAAGGACGTATCAAGAGCAGAGCAGAAATAAATGACATGGCAAATAATAAAACAATAGAAAAGATCAGTGAAACCAAGAGCTAATTCCCTGAACAGATAAACAAAATTGATAAATCTTTAGTCAGATTCATCAAGAAAAAAGAGACGACTAAAATAAATAATATCAGAGACAAAGTAGGAAAAGGAATAGCCAATATCACAGAAATATGAAAGATTATGAGACTACTATGAAAAATTATATGCCAAAAAAAAGAAAAAAGAAAAATTATATGCCAAAAATTGGACAACCTAGAAGAAATAGAAAAATTTCTAGAAATGTACAATCTTCCAAAATGGAACCAGGAGGAAATAGAAAAGCTGAACAGACCAATTACTACTAATCAATTGAATCAGTAATAAAAAAACTACCAACAAACAAAAACTCAGGACCAGATGGATTCACAGGTGGATTCTACCAAATACTTAAAAAGGAGTTCATGTCTATTCTTCTCAAACTATTCCAAAAAACAGAAGAGGAAAGAAAGCTTCCTAATACATTCTATGAAGCCAGCATTAATTACACTGATACCAAATTCACATAAAGACACTAAAAAAAGAGAACTACTGACCAATATCTTTGATGAATACAGATACAGAAATCCTCAATGAAATATCAGCAAAGCACATTCAACAATAGATTAAAAGGATCATTAACTATGATCAAGTTGAAGTTAGTCCAAGGATGCAAGGATGGTTCAAAATTCACAATCAATCAATATGCTATACCATATTAACAAAAGAAAGGAGAAAATCATATGATCATTTCAATAGATGTAGAAAAAGCATTTGACAAAATTTAACATTCATTTATGATAAAAACTCTCAAAAAAGTCGGTTTAGAGAGAACATGCCTAATATGACAGACCCACAGCTAACATGATATTCAATGATTAAAAACTGAGAGTTTTCTTCTAAGATGAGGAACAAGACAAGGATACCACTTGTAGGATACTCCTTGTCTTATTACATAGTAGGCAGTGCTAGCCACAGAAATCAGAGAAGAGAAATAGAAGGCATCTATATTGCAGTGAAGAAGTCAAACTGTCATACCTACAGATTATGTTTAGATAGGAACCCCTTAAAAGCCTACCAAAAACCTATTAAAAGTAATAAATGAATTCAGTAAAGTTGCAGGATACAAAATTAATATACAGAAATTGGTTGTGTTTCTGTACACTAATAACAAACTAGCAGAAAGAGAAATTAAGAAAACAATCCCTTTTACAATTGTATCAAAAAGAATAAAATACCTAGGGATAAACTTAACCAAAGAGGTGAAAGACCTGTACTTTAAAAAGTATGAAACATCAATGAAAAGAATTTAAGATGGCACAAACAAATGGAAAGATAATCCATTCTCATGGATTGAAAGAATTAATATTGTTAAAATGTCCATAGTACCTAAAGTAATCTACAGATTCAACACATTCCATATCACAATACTAACAGCATTTTTACAGAGCTAGAATAAATAATCTCAAAATTCATATGGAACTGCAAAGGGTTCCAAATAGCCAAAGTAATCTTGAGAAAGAAGAACAAACCTTCAAAAAATTCCTGTTTTCAAGGTACACTATAAAGCTGTAGTAATCAAAACAGTATGGTACTTGCACAAAGTTGACACATTGATCAATGGATCACAATAGAGAGCCCAGAAATAAACCCACAGTTAAATGGTCAACTAATCTATGACAAAGGTGGCAAGAACATTTAATGGGGGAAAAGCCAGTCTCTTCAAAAAGTGGTGCTGGGAAAACTGGGCAGCTGCATACAAAAGAATGAAACTGAACCACTTTCTTACACCAGACACAAACATAAACTCAAAATGGATTAAAGACCTAAATGTGAGACCTGAAGGCATTAAAGTCATAGAAAAACCATAGGCAGCAATTTCTTTGACATGGGCAGTAGCAACATTTTTCTAGATATGTCTCCTAAGGCAAAGGAAAATAAAAAATAAACTATTGGGACTACTCCAAAATAAAAAGCTTTTGCACAGTGCAGGAAACTACAAAATGAAAGGTCACCAGCTGAATGAGAAAAGATATTCACAAATGATATATCTGATAAAGAGTTAATATTGAAAATATATGAAGAACTCATACAACTTAAAACCAAAAAAAAAAAAAATCAACCTGATTAAAAAATGGGGAGATGGCCTGAATGGACATGAAGATATACAGATGGCCAACAGATACATGGAAAGACGCTCAACATCATTAATTGTGCAGGAAATGCAAATCAAAACCTTAACTTATCAGAATGGCTAGTATCAAAAAGACAAGAAATTAATGTTGGCCAGGATGTGGAGAAAAAGAACTCTTGTGCACTGTGGGTGGAAATGTAAAATGGTACAGACACTATGGAAAACTGTATGGAGAGTCTACCCTAAAGATTTTTTTAAATTGAAAATAGAAATACCATATGATCCAGTAATTCCACTACCTGGGTATTTGCCCAAATAAAGGGAAAACACTAGTGCAAAAAAAGATATATTCATCCCTATTCTTATGGCAGCATTATATACAAAAGCCCAAATAGGAAAGCAACTCAAGTGCCCTTTGATGGATAAATGGATAAAGAAGTGGTGTACACACACACACACACACACACACACACACACGAAACATCATTCAGCAGTAAAAAAAAGAATGAGATCTTTCCATTTGAGACAACATATAATAATAACTATCTAGTATTGTGCTAAGTGAAATAAGTCAGAGAAAGATAAAAAGTTTATGTTTTTACTTACAGGTGGTATTTAAAAAACGAAGAAACAAAGAACAAAAAAAATTACAGCGAAGTGTAGTCAATAATACCATAATAATGTCTAGTGAAGGATAGTAATCAACACTTGTTACAGTATTTTGCGAGTAGATAATTTTCAGACTACTATGTTGTACACCTGAAACTAATATAATACCGTATGTCAACTCTTCTTTAATTAAAAATAAAAGATTACATACAAACTAGACAAAACCCTGAGCTCTGTCTTACACCCGGGGGTGGAGTAGGTACCCATCTTTCTTTCCTCTTCCTGCTCTGCCCTCTTTCAAGTAAGAGATAGCGTCACCTCCCACCTTCCCCTCTGCTGAGTTCTGTTCTCTTCCCTCTCTGTCACTGCTCAGTTGCATTGGACATACTAAGCCTGAGAACTTTCTACCCTCTATGCCAGGAATAGTAAACTCATAAGTTATCTTGAATATTCATAGAATTCAGGACTATACAGGGGAAAAAGTGTAAATTGATTTTTTTGAGGATACTTGATACCCAATGTTACATTGGTTTCAGGTGTACAACTTAGTGAGTTGACAAGTTTATACATTATACTGTTTACCACCAGGGTAGTTATCATCTGTTCTGTTACATTGTAAATTGATTTTTATGTTCTGTTTTGCTATGGATTCCACTTTCTAAAACATGAGTAGGCATTGACTTTTCTAAAATACTTTTTTGGTATCTAGTGAAATGGCTTTTTCTTTTCATCCTTCAGAGCATTAAGTTATATAGAATAATTTCCTAATATTGAACTGACTTTACTTACTTATGTGTATGTTCAGGAGTGATATTAGTCTAGAGTTGTCTTTAAACACTATATCCTTGTGTGGTTTTCATATGAGAGTTAAATTAATCGCAAAGAATCAGTTGAGAAATTTTGCATCTTTTCCTATGTTCTGGAAAAGTTTATACAATATAACAGTTCCTTGTTGGAATTCTTTCAGGAACAAATTTGGCCTGGTGCATTTCTTTGGTTTGTTTCTTTTTAATGGCTTTTTAATTATAAATTTCAGACTTATGCAAAAATAGAGAGCATGACGTTATAAAACTTGATGCACACATCAGCCAGCTTCAACAATGGTCACTCAGGATCAATATTGTTAAATCTAACACTTCAAATATTATTTTGATGAAAATCCTAAATATTGCACCATTTTATGTATAAATATTCGATATGGATCTCTTAAGAGATAAATATTTTTGGGATCCCTGGGTGGTGCAGCGGTTTAGCGCCTGCCTTTGGCCCAGGGCGCGATCCTGGAGACCCGGGATTGAATCCCGCGTCGGGCTCTCGGTGCATGGAGCCTGCTTCTCCCTCTGCCTATGTCTCTGCCTCTCTCTCTCTCTCTCTGTGACTATCATAAATAAATAAAAATTTTAAAAAATGTTTAAAAAAAGAGATAAATATTTTCTATTAAAATATATCCACAATACCATTATCAAACAAACCATAACAATTCCTTAATATAACAAAATTAGTGCTCAAATTTCCAATTGTCTCACAAATCATAAACTCTTGGTCCATTCTTTTTTCAGTTTTCTTAAAGAATCTGTTATTGGGAGGTTTATCTTTCCAGATTAAATCTGTCAGCACTGCAGAGGACATGGCAGAGAGTTATATACGCTTTCCCAACCACCTTTTGGTCCAGTTCCTAAAAGGTTCATAAATATGTCACTGGAAATGTTATTTATATTGATTTCTTTCCTCCCCTGAGTCCTTTTATATTTATTACATGAGGCATAGAATTAATATCTTTCTTTACCTCTTATTGCCTGCCTTGCACAATAAAACAGCATTACTGACTTGTTTATTTATTCAGCATCGACTTTGTGCCAACTGCTGTGCCTGGTGCTTGAGCTACTCTGGTGATGGAAACACTGAAGCTATTTCTGCTCCCATAGAGTTTACAGTCAAGTTGGCAAGACAGAGGGATCAAATATTGAATTATGAGTCATGAAAAGTGGTGTGAAAGATACAAGAGGCTGGAATAATGTCTAAAAAGATGGTCTTGACCTGTGCTGGTAGTTCTGCAAATGCTTCGTTGAGAAAGTGTTGTTTGAATTAAAATCTGCAGGAAAAGAAGGAATTAACTCGGTAAACATGAGGAGAAGAAAAGTGTATTTGAGAGGGGGAAAAAAAAAAAACACTGTACAATGCCTGTAGGCAAGACTGAGAATGGCGTGTTCTGGGAAGTGGAAGAAGACCAAAGTGACCAGAGGTTTGACAGTCACTCCCATCAGGGAAGAGTATTGAGAAATGAGGCAGGAAAAGGGGGCAGGGGTAACATTGTATATACAAGGAAAGCTTTGGTTCTAAACTTTAGAGCAATTGGAATCCATTGCTTTTAAGGTAGGAAATGACATGCTTATATTTAGATTAAATTAAAAAGAAATAATTTGCCAACAAAGTAGACAATTGGAAGGAGGATATGAGGTGACCGGGTAACAGGCTGATAAAATGGTCTAGGGAGAGTAGGGGGTAGATTGAACTATGGTGGCAAGAGAGGAGATTAAAAGAAAATTGGGGCAGCCTGGGTGGCTCAGCGGTTTGGCCCCTGCCTTCAGCCCTGGGCGTGATCCTGGAGTTCTGGGATCGAGTCCCACATCAGGTTCCCTGTGTGGAGCATGCTTCTCCCTCTGCCTGTGTCTCTGTCTCTGCCTCTCCCTCTCCGTGTCTCTCATGAATAAATAAATAAAAATCTTAAAAAAAATAAAAGCAAATTGACTCCTCATAAGTGTTTGGATATGGAGAATGAGCAAGCATTGGGTGGCAAGGACAACCTCCAAACTCCTGGCTTGCTCACTTGAATGGATTTTGGTGCCATTTAGTGAAATATAAGACACCATAGATGAACTAAGTTGGGGGGATAGGTCATGTGTTCAATTTGGAACTAATTGGGCTTCTTGGACCCAGATGTCTATTTCTTCTCCAGGTTAGGGAAGTTTGCAGACATTATTTCCTCAAATAAACTTTCTGTTCCTTTCTCTCTCTTTTCCTCTGGGACCTCTATAATACAGTTCTGGTCCACTCATTGTTGTCTCATAAGCCTCTTTTTCTTTTTGCTGCTCTGATTGGCTGAGTTCCTCTGCCCTGTCTTCAAGTTCACTGATACTTTCTTCTGATTCATTTAGTCTGGTAGGGAACCCCTCCAGTGTATTTTTCATTTCATTACTGTATTATTCAGCTTTGTGACTGCCCTTTGGTACTTTCTTATATAATCTTTCTTGAAGTTCTCACTGTATTCGTCCATTCTTCCCCCAAGTTTGGTGAGCATATTTATGATCACTACTGTAAACTCTTTACCAGGTAAATTACTTATCTCCATTTTATTATTTTTTTCCCCAAGGTTTTATTTTGTTCTTTTGTTCAGAACATCTTCTGTTTCTTCATTTTTCTTGACTTTCTATGTTGGTTTCTATGCACTGGATGAAATAGCCAAGTCTACTTTTGAAAAGCTGGTCTGGTGTAGGAGATGAACATTATCAGTCAACTCTACCTTAGGTTTTAGTTGTCTCTCAAGCATTTATGATTGTTCAAGCAGCCCATTTTATTATTAATGGATCCCAGTAGTTGAGGGTGTGCCAAGACCAGTCAGTATCACAAAGGGAGGTTCTCAATTAGTACCTGGATTCAGGCTAATTGGAAGCCAGACTGGCAGGCAGTAGCTTTTAAGGAATGCAAATATAGAGTCCTATAGGACCACAAGTATAAGCCCCATAGCCACCTTGGGGGTAGCCTCTCTGAAGGTGTCTCCTGGTGGCAGCTGAAAATATCAGAGCCCCTGATAAGTGTATAAATTCCTTTCTGGGAATATCAGTGAGCTGCAGTGGGGGGCATAAAGATAATATTTTCTGACTTACCCCAAGAGCAGCTCCATAGCCTCGAGATGTGTGCCAAACCTGAAGCCTCCTCCTAATGTCAAAACTCCAGGATAAGCAAGTAGGTTTCTTCCACAGAAAGGCTGGGGGGGGGGGGGGTCGGGGTGTTTTGGTATACTGTCTGAGGAGCCTAGAACAGTAGTCTGTCAAGAACTGTCTCTCTGTTACAATCTTATGGGACCCTGGAATGCAAGCTACCCTGGCCTGTAGAGCCAGGTGATCAAGAGGTATTCCCTAATACCAGCTACAAATACTAGGTCACCAGATGTAAAAACTAGGGCACCAGATATGAGCTGAAATTCCCTTCTGGGAGATACAGGCACTCTGGAGCACAGCAAAAGGTGAGTATTATGATGGTGTCCGCTGGCTGGAGTAAGTGAGGGGACAAGAAAAGATGGCATTTTCTGAAGAAAGAAAAATAATTTCAAAAGGGGAAAAAAAGAAAAAATATTAAAGGAAAAAAAAAGAGAAAAGGATAGTGTCTACTGGCCTTGGCAAGGCAGAGGGAAAACAAAATGGTGCCCATCAGCCTGCATCCTTGGAGAGTAACTCCCAGGCCTCTATGCTTCAGACCAACACTTTAGAATTAGCAAATGAATCTTTCATAGTAAGTCTGGGTATTTTTCAAAGGGCTGCTACAAGATTCATGGATCCAGAGGCTATTAGGCTAAATTAAATAAGTCAAAGACAAATACCATGTGCTTTCACTTATATATGTAGAATCTAAAAAACAGAGCAAACCAAACAACCAACTGTAGAAACAGACTCATTAATATAGAGAACAAATTAGTAGTTGCCAGAGTGGGAGGGTGGCAAATCGGCAAACTAGGTAAAGGGGATTAAGAAGTATATACTTTGGGATGCCTGGGTGGCTCAGCGGTTGAGTGTCTGCCTTTGGCTCAGGGCACAATCCGGGGGTCCTGGGATTGAGTCCCACATTGGCTTCCTGCATGGAGCCTGCTTCTCCCTCTGCCTGTATTTCTGCCCCACCCCCCCGTGTCTTTCATGAATAAATAAATAAAATCTTTAAAAAAGTATATACTTCTAGTTGTAAAATAAGTATCAGGGATAAAAAGTACAGCATATTTTAATAACTTTCTATGGTGACAGATGGTAACTATTGTGGTGAGAATTTTGTAATGTATATAATTGTTGAATCACTACGTTGTACACCTGAAACTAATATCTCAACTATACTTTAATTAAAAACAAAAACAAAACAAAACAAAAACAAAAAACCGAATTGTTACCCAAGAAAAACAATCTATGGCAATTAAGACGTGGGTGTGTTTGAGATTGCCTAAACATACATATATAAGGAAATGGTGTCAGGAAGTGTAACCATTATCTTTGATAAGTTTGGTGGTGAAGGAGTATCTTCAGAAGGGAGGTGAATTTAAAATATTTTTTCTTTTCTTGCCTTTATTCTTTATTTTTAATGTGAGAAAATTGAGTGTGTTTAAAGGGGATAAAAGGATTCAAAAGAGACCAGTAAGTTAAGATCCTGGAAAAGAAAGAAAATAGGTAGGCCTAGAAGCCATAGTCATTGATCTTTCATTGTCTTATGCTCTCAGAGTGCTTAAGACAATTATATCTTCTGAAGTACTATTCATATGGATGCATGTTGACGACTACTTTTTTTTTTTTTTTTTTTGGCTCAGTGAATGATAGTGAAATGGAACAGGACCATTTAGGTCATTTGTTCTTAACATTATTCTAACATTATGCACACAGTCTTTTTCTTCTTAAAATACATTTGTGGCCTGTGCTTTTTAGAGGCCAAGGTCCTTCCTATCAAGAACTTTCTGCCAATGTGGTTTCATATTTCCCCTCTCTTTGTGGAATTCAATGTTTTGCCTAATGTCTGGTTCAGATCTAAGATTAATGGGGAAGACAAGGTAAAAGTGGCTCTCCTTTTTCATCAGCACTGATGTCTTATTGGCATTCCCGGTACCGCATGCCTCTTTTATCCTGAAGGCAATGGTTTCTGCGTAGGTCCAAATGGTGAAAACATATGGATGAATAACTGGAGTAATGCACATGACAGTCAAGGGTTTATGTTATCTCAAGGCGATTAAAGGCATGGTCTTCAGAATACATTACATTTTAAAAAAGATTTTATTTATTTATTTGAGAGACAGAAAGCAAGGGAGTGCACGAGAGGGTGGAGGGGCAGAGAGAGAGGGAGAAGCAGACTCCCTGCTGAGCAAGGAGCCCAATGTGGGGCTTGATCCCAGGCCCCTGAGGTCATGACCTGAGCTGAAGGCAGACACTTAACCAACTGAGCCACCCAGGTGCCCCCAGAATACATTAAATTTAAAGCCTAGCTAATTTGTAACTGAAGATTGGTATCTCATCTTTTATCAGGTAGCAAGAAATCTAAAACCCCATTCCATATTAATTAGATTAACTCTTCTAGAATTAAGTAGAAAAACTTAGCACTTAAAAAAAAGACTCTTGCATCTTTTTTGCATATTACTTAGTGATATTATTCAGCTAAATAAGGGTGAGAGACTAGGAAAAGAGTGTGGAATGAAAGAAGTAGGATTAATCTAGTAATACAATTACTTACATTTCTTATAATCATTTTTTACAAAAAAATCTCAGAATGACATTTGTTTGGCAGGTCTAGAAAGCAATAGTTCAAATTAAAAAGGAAGTCCAGTGTTCTTTAAGAAGACAAATGGAATGACTTCCATGTACTAGACAGCATGAGTAAGAAGCTAACATCCATTCATAACATGGAGAAAGGAAATATTTATTCTTTATAAGAGAAAAAGCAATCAGAAATACTAGAAACACAAAAAAACTATATACAAGAAAATCAAAATCCCAATATGCAATCTAAAGTGTTATAATGCTTTTCAATAATTGGTGGAGAGGAAAAAAAGAATTCATTTGACCTTGACTCTAGAACATTCTTACTTGAGCAGCACTGGGGTTAGGTTATTGATATTATACAGAAGAAAGGCACACTTGACCATGACCATGGTTCTCTGTATAAAAGGTCACTGTTCCTGAAGGGCAGCTCATCCTGTCAGCCACAGCTCTCCCTGAAAATTCTGGTATCTACTCTTACCCTTGTCACATCAGGCTTAGAGACAGCCAACCATGGGGAATCACCATTCTTTGCTGGTTTATCTTAACACTGCCCACATTTTTGTAAAGGGAATTTTCATTAAACTCTCTCCATTTATCCCTTTTGAGAGTATTTGCTGGTACCCTAACACCAAGAAACAGTGGAGTAATACTTTAAATTCTACCCACTGGTGATTGTAGGCCATGAGCTAAATGTGAGCAGAGATGAGGGACATAAATTTCTGGGGGCTCCTGGGTGGGTCAATCAGCTAAATGTCTATCTTCTGCTCAGTATATGATCCCAGGATCCTAGGATCACCCAGCATCGGACCCTGCTCAGTGGGGAGTCTGCTTCTCCCTCTACCCCTCCACCCTGCGCGTGTACTCACTCTCTCACCATCTCTCCCTCTCAAATAAATAAACAAAATCTTAAAAAATAAAACCCTTTTCCCTGTATCCCATGTCCATGTCTCTCATACCATGCTCATCTTGTTCCAGATTTGGTTCTAGTGTCAGGTATAAAAGACTTCTGAAACAAACACACTTGGGCTTCAGTGATTTCCTTAAGCTTAAGTGAGTAAACAGATCAATTCCCATAGCCACTATTCACACATTTAGAACAGCTGTGCAAGTTGTTAAACAGCTCCTCTCCTGCATTCTGGAGAGATCAGGCTAGATCTGTCCCCACTCCTTCCTCTGAAGACCTTGTGCAGGCAAGGCACAGCCTCCATGACCACATGTGGTGGCCCAGCCTGTCCAAATGCTAGAGGAAAGACTGGTTATGTTGAACTTACTGAAAAATCAGTCTTGAACTTTCAAGGCTGATGAAATAAAATACTGAACTTTCAATAGCCCCCAAACCACAGGATAACTTTCCACATCAATCTGATCTTCCCATGTGGTGTTACAAGAAGGGATTTATCAGATGTTTCTGTGTGATACCAACACATCTCAGCAAAAGCCCAAACACAGGCATAAGCCTCACTGATTAGTGATTGAGTTTTCTGTTTTTCACAAAAATGGAATTTCTCGATGTTCAGGTCAGCTCAGATGGTGAAGAGCACTAAATCTCCTTCCTCCTAATTGCAGATCCACTTTTATTTTGGCAGCCTTTCTCTCACTTGTTCATGCCAAGGCCCTCCTAAGTCTGCTTCACTCAGTTACCCAGAAGCAACCACACTGTACACATCAAAGTTTCTTCCCACTCTGCTTTCAAAGGCCTATGTGAATCGTGACTCAGTTGTGAAATAGACACCATGGACTTAGAACCTCTCCATTCTGGGTCCTCTTCTAATCTTTGGTGCCCTCTTTCCCCATCTCAAGGTTTCAAGATCATTTTGCTTAGAAGCAGAACTCACTCTGCCTAAAAGGATTTAAAAAATCATCTGTATTTAAATCTGAATCTCTGTTCTAATAATGATACATCTTTGCATTAAATACATAGGGTTCCCTTTGTGGTACTTTGATGTAGTTATGGTGTTATCATATGATTATCATTTCTGATCCAGTGTGGCCATGGTCAGACTTGACTGCTAGTGGTTGGTATAGCATAAATCATCTTTTAATTTTTTTTAAAGATTCTTATTTATTTATTCATGAGAGAGAGAGAGAGAGAGAGAGAGAGAGAGAGAGAAAGAGAGAGAGGAGAGAGGCAGAGAGAGAAACAGGCTCCATGCAAGGAGCCCGACGTGGGACTCGATCCTGGTACTCCAGGATCACGCCCTGGGCCAAAGGCAGATGCTCAACTGCTGAGCCACCCAGGCTTCCCCATCTTTTAAAATTTTGAGCAATTAAAGGGCTCATTTCTACCCAACACCAACCTAGTGCTTGTCATTAAGTTTACTGATCAATTTTGTGCCAGGCATTGTGTGGGGTACTTTATATATGCTGTTCAAGTTAATGCTCACAATCACTTTGGTGCTTTCATGACATCACTTTAAAATAAGAGAAGATTATTTCTTCTTCCTAATATTGCTAAGTGTTCATTTCCTTAACTCTTTTTGGAACATAGCCTTCTTTTGTATTTAGGACAAAGGTTATTCCAAATAAAAAAGAAAAAATAACTGCTATTTATTGAGCACTTACTATGTACATGGCATTGTGGCAAACATTCTACAAAAATAACCTAACTTTCTCTTTTATTATTTCAAGTTTTTAAATTCTAGTTAGCTAACATGGATGGTGAAATTGGTTTCAGGAGTAGAACTTAGTGATTCATCACTTACATATAACACCCAGTGCTCATCACAGCAAGTGCCCTCCTTAATATCCATCACAAAGTTAGCCCATCCCCATGCCCACTTCCCTCCATCAACCCTCAGTTTGTTCTCCATAATTAAGAGTCTCTTATGGTTTGCTTCCCTATTTCTCTCCCCCTTCCCCTATGTTCATCTGTTTTGTTTCTTAAATTCCACATATGAGTGAGTTCATATAGTATTTGTCTTTATCAGACTGACTTATTTCATTTAGCATAATATACTCTAGCTCCATCCATGTCATTGCAAATGGCAAGATTTCATTCTTTTCGATGGCTGAGTAAGAGTCTGTTGTGTATACATGTATGTGTATGTATATGATGGGCATTTGTCCTCTTCTTTATCCATTCAGCAGTTGATTGACATTTGGGCTCTTTCCATGTTTTAGCTATTATGTTTTTTTTTTTTTAATTTTTATTTATTTATGATAGTCACAGAGAGAGAGAGAGAGGCAGAGACACAGGCAGAGGGAGAAGCAGGCTCCATGCACCGGGAGCCTGATGTGGGATTCGATCCCGGGTCTCCAGGATCGCGCCCTGGGCCAAAGGCAGGCGCCAAACCGCTGCGCCACCCAGGGATCCCCTGTTTTAGCTATTATGGATAGTGCTGCTATAAACATTGGGGTGCTTGTGCCCCTTTGAATCACTGTATTTGTAACCTTTGGGTCAATATGTAGTAGTGCAATTGCTGGATCATAGGGTAGTTCTATTTTTAACTTCTTGAGGAATCTCCATACTGTTGCCCAGGTGGCTGCAGCAGTTTGAATTCCCACCAACAAGTGCAAGAGGGTTCCCCTCTCTCTGTATCTTTGCCAACATCTGTTGTTTCCTATGTCATTAATTTTAGTCATTCTGACAAGTGTGAGGTGGTGTCTCATCATAGTTTTGATTTGTATTTTCCTGATGATGAGTGGTGTGGAGTATCTTTTTAAATATGTTAGCCATCAGGATGTCTTCTTTGGGAAAATGGCTATTCATGTCTTCTGCCCATTTCTTAACCGGATTATTTATTTTTTGAGTGTTGAGTTTGATAAGCTCTTCACAGATTTTGGATACTAGCCCTTTATCAGATATGTCATTTGCAAATATCTTCTCCCATTCTGCAGATTGTCTTTTAGTTTTGTTGACTGTTTCCTTTGCTATGCAAAGGTTTTTATCTTGATGAAGTCCTAATAGTTCACTTTTCCTTTTCTTTCCCTTGCCTCCAGAGACACATTTAGTAAAAAGTTGCTGCAGCCAAGGTCAAAGAGGTTGCTGTCTGTGTTTGCCTCTAGGATTTTGATGGTTTCCTGTCTCACATTAAGGTCTTTCATCCATTTTGAATTTATCCTTGTGTATGGTGTAAGAAAGTGGGTCAGTTTCATTCTTCTGCATGTGGCTGTCCAGCTTTCCCAACACCATTTGTTGAAGACACTGTCTTTTTTCTGTTGGATATTCTTTCCTGCTTTGTTGAAGATTAGTTGACCATATAGTTGTGGGTCCAATCCTGGGTTCTCTATTCTGTTCCATTGATCTGTGTTTGTTTCTGTGCCAGTACCATACTTTCTTGATGTTCATAGCTTTGTAATAGGGCTTGAGTCCAGAATTGTGATGCGTCCTGCTTTGCTTTGCTTTTTCAAGATTGCTTTGGCTATTTGGGATCTTTTGTTGTTCCATACACATTTCAGGATTATTTGTTCTAGTTCCGTGAAAAATGTGGTTGGTATTTTGATAGTGATTGCACAAAATGTGTAGATTGCTTTGGGTATGATAGACATTTTAACAATGTTTGTTCTAGTCCATGAGTGGAGAATGTTTTTCTCTTTCTTTGTGTCTTCTTCAATTTCTTTCATTAGCATTCTATAGTTTTTTGAGTACAGATCTTTTACCTCTTTGGTTGGATTTATTCCTAGGTATCTTATTGTTTTTGGTGCAATTGTAAATAGGATCGATTCCTTGATTTCTCTTTCTGCTTTTTCATTATTAACATATAGAAATGCAACAGATTTCTGTACATTGATTTTATGTCCTCCAACTTTGCTGATTCATGTATTAGTTCTAGTAATTTTTTGGTGAGTCTTTTGGGTTTTCCATATAGATTCTCACTTCATCCTAGTGAAAGTTTGACCTCTTCCTTGCCTAATCTTTATATGAATCCTTTGAGACAGGGATTACTTTACAAGAACAAAGAGATTAGATACTTTGTTTTAAACTACACATCTAGCAAGTTGTAGAGTGGGATTTGAAACTGGAACAATCTGAGTCTAGGCCCTCTATACTAGAGTTCCCCAAGTTACTATGTGGATCACTCAATAGGAAATGAAACAATGATATATCATAGCTATGAAGTATGTCATAAAAATCACTTCACCTTGGCTAATTATGTAATAGAGCATCTGTGGAATTGGAAAAGAAAAAAAATTCAAGTTTTGCAAATAGTCCCTAATAAGAAAATGGGAAATGTAGCACTTGGGATTTTATTTGAGTGGAAAGTACATAAAGTGCACACAAAAATTTGGTCTATATTGTGTGTTCTTCCTGATTTGTCACTTTTCTCGGGGAAATATTAATAAAATCTCATAAAGCATCTCCTTAAGAAAATGGTTTACCCAATAGATTCTTAAAATTCTATATATAAACACTGAAGGCTAATTAATTGGTTGATTGCCTTATTTAAATTTTATTTTCCCTCCCAGACACAATTCTGATGTTCATGAACTAAATTTTGTGCAACTTGTACCAGAGATAGGCTGGCCTCATCTACTCAGGAAATAGGATGTCCGAAACTGAAAAAGCCCTTCAGTCTGTACATTTCATGCTATTCTTTTCTTCCAACTTCTCTTTCTCCAAAGTTTCCTTTCTCTTCTTAAAAAGTTCCTCAAACTTGCTATTTAATTCTTCTTTTCTGCTTCTTCTCATATTCTTGTTCACTTCCTCAAAAATAAAATTAGAGCTATTCCCTAAGGGTTCTTCCATGACTCTGTGTCTTTAATTCCATTTTAAGTCAGCAGTCCCTTGTGTAAATTCCCATATGCTGACTCTGACTTCCTAGAACAAGCTCTATATTCCTCTGCCTCTCCCTTTCATTTAGTTTTTCCACACCATTGATTGTTTCTATTATACGTTCATATGTCTTTTTCAAGATTTTTGCCCCAATCCACTTTCTGATCCTTTCAATGTTTTTGCTTATTTGGCTGGCAAGACTGAGTAGCCCCTTTCTGCTTTTCATTTTCTTATATGATCCAAATTAAAGAAAATATTGATTTTAAGCCCAATCACCTTTCTCTCTCTCTCCTTTTCTCCCAAGGTTAGAGTTCTGGCTTCTGTTGGCTTATGAACCTGTTTCTTCCTGCATGATTGTAGAATAGTAGTTATCTGATTGACCTGGGGGACATTCCTAAATAAATATATCTGAGCTTCCCATTTCTTCTACCCTTAACCTGATATTCCAGGATTGAGGTGGAAGGAGGAATAGAAAGCAGGTACACATTTTTGTTTTGTTTTGTTTTTTGGTCTTGTTTCATTTTTTGACAAAGCTCCACATGTGATTTGCCTGCTGTGACCTTTCAGCTTGCAGTCCTGCCTCTGACTGAGATCCTTCAGTCTAGAAGCTTCCATTTCCTGGGTCAGAAATAGATAACATTTGTTTAGGCAGCATCTTGCCAGTCGATAAATGGACCATCAGTTCAGTAAGCAGCAAGTGGATGCTTCTGGGGGCAAGATGTGAATGAAATGTGGAAGGGATCAAAAGCCCTTTTCCATCTGCTGCAGAGTAATTCACTGGCTTGATGCAGGATTAGGATTGCACCAAGATTCATTTTATTATAATTAAAAGTAATTCTATATACTGCAATGGAACTTATATTTTGATTGAATAACTTAAAATTCTTCAGGAATTGGTCATTTACTGTGTCCAAAAGTACTGAAACAAGTGTTCTTCAAGCATTATCTAGAGGTTGTCTATCAATAGACACAAATAAAGGAATGCAAAAACCACATTTACTGATTGGTCTGATAATGATACAGATTGTGAAATTGGTGACCAGAGTTTAAACAAGATTTTGATTATAACTGAGATACCACTTTACCTTAGAAAACATCCTGGATGAAATCAAATAGTCAACCACAAGTCTTAGGCAAAAATTACTTCTAAAGTTGCTAAAGTTATTGATGACACTTTATATTATTATGGACAGGATTCAAGCAGGGAAGAGGATAAAAACAAACACACAGTCATCAAGAACTTGACAACGACCATATGAAAATTCAAGGTTCCCAGAATTGCCAAAATAATCTTGGAAAAGAAGAACAAAGTTGAGAGACTCACACACTCTCATGATCAAACTCACTAAAAAGCTATAGTAATTAAGACAGTTTGATACTGACATATAGACAGACATTTAGATGAATGGAATAGAATGAAGAATCTAGAAAGAAACCACGTGATGAGCTGATTTTTGAAAAGATTCTTCATTCTATTCTCATAAACAAATAAATAAATAAATAACAAATAAATAAATAAATAAATAAATCTTTAAAGTAATGAAGTACTGATGCTTTCTTGCTATGACATGAAAACATTATGCTAAGTGAAGGAAGCTGATCTCAGGGACCACATATTGTATGATCCCATTTATAAGAAATGTCCAGAATAAAAAAAGCCACATAGACATAGGGTTGTTGGGGTGGAATGGCATAAGATGAAAATTGGCTGCTAATCAGTACCAGGTTTCTTTTTATGGTGATGAAAATGTTCTAAAATTGATTGTGGTGATGGTTGCATGGCTCTGTTTATATAATAAAACCATTGAATCAAACACTTAAAAAAAAGATTTATTCATTTATTTGTTATTTTAGAGAGAGTGTGGAGGGGAGGGAGAAAGAGGGAAAGAGAAAATTTCAAGCTGACTCCCCTCTGAGCATGAAGTCCAACACAGGGCTCTAACCCACAACCTGAGATCATGACCTGAGCCAAAATTAAGAGTTGAACGTTTAACCAACTGAGCCAACTGAGCCAACTGCCGTGAACTGAACACTTTATTTATTTTTAATTTTTTGATTTTTAAAATATTTTATTTATTTATTTGACAGAGAGAGTGAGAGAACATAAGAAGGGGGAGGCGCAGGAGAGGGAGAAGCAGGCTCCTGGCTGAGCAGAGAGCCCCATGTGGGTATTGATCCCAGAAGCCTGGGATCATGACTTGAGCCAAAGGCAGATGCTTAACCGACTGAGCCACTCAGGTGCCCCTGAATTGAACATTTTAAATAGATGAATTTTATGACATGTGAATTATATCTTGATAAAGCTGTTATAAAAAAATTGTTGTTCTCTTGGTATAGAATAAACCCCTTAAAAAGTGGTTCTGAAGACACTTTCCCACATAGAACAGCAAGGCAATACTGGTGACGGCACACTGACAGTGAAGTACTGGTGGAGGTCATAGCAGAATGCTGGAGGAAGCTTAAGGAAGGGGGCATACTAAACAGAGTAGAACCAAAAACTACCTCTTCCTGGTTTCAAAAAGTTTCTATTCTCAGTGGCAAGATTTTATTCCAATGTTTTCTTACTTCTGCTTTGTGAATTGTAATATATCAGAAAAAAAGAGAGGAAAGAGAGTGGAAATACTATTCCATCGTTTGGGGCAAAGAAAATGAATTTTTGCATCAGACAGACCTGTGTTCAAATCCTGACTTAGCTTATTATAGGGCAACAAATGACAAAGTTACTGTAGGGCCAGGGCCTACAGTTCAAAACTATAAGTTCAAAAACTTGAACTCTGTTTTCTCACACACAGTCTAGGGATAATTGACTATTTATTGTTTAGCTAGCTGGCCCTATTTATTTATTGGCCCTTCTTTTTCAATCAGCATCCAAAAATGTCTTTGGTGGTGGTGGGGAATATCCTCTTCAATTCTTTTATGTCTGGTATTTTGATTTCCTTCCTGATTTTCCTCTAGCCTGGCTGATCAGCACATTCCATGCATTAGGGAAGGGAACAAATCAAATTTAGCCACTGGGATTAAGTTTAAGACCTTTGTTTGAATTGTTGAAGTGGAGTTTTCTCTCTGCTGTTGCTGCTGAAATGAATCTGACAGGGTAAATGTCTGGAGTCACTCTACGTTTGTGCCCATATGAAGCCTGAGTATGTGGCCACCATGGAGATGGCAAACTGGAGAGATGCAAAAGGACCTGGGCCTTGGGCATATCATATATGGCTCTTGTTAAAAGCATGACAGCATCAACCCTGAACTTTTCAGTTATATAATTTGATGCCTTTTAAACTTAAACAAGTATAAGTTGACTTTTCAATTACTACACCCAAGTGAATCCTACAAGTAACATGGCCTACTCTTCTAGCTACTACAGCTATGAAACAGATGACCCCATACTTCAAGGTTTAAAACAAGAGAATGTCATGATTTTAAATAAGAAAACATTTATTTTGCCAAATCTGGGCAAAGACTGGAGGATACATGGAATTAAAAAAATAGAGAAAGGGGTTATAAGGGAAAGGAGAGGAACCAAGAGGGAAAATTAGAGAGGGAGACAAACCATAGAGACTCCTAACTTTGGAAAACAAACAAAGGGTTGTGGAAGGGGAGGTGGGTGGGGGGACAGGGTAACTGGGTGATGGCACTGAGGAGGGAACTTGATGGGATGAGCACTGGGTGTTAAACTATATGTTGGCAAATTGAATTTAAATTTTAAAAATGTAAAAAAAAAAAAAGAAAAAGACTGGAGGATATGGCTTATTTCTGCTCTATTTAGTGTCAGCTATTGTGGTTTGAAGACGTGGGGCTGGAATTATATGGAAGTTTACTTGTTCATTTGTCTGCTAGCTGGGCTGGGAAGACTCAGCTGGACTGGAGAACTTAGGCTCCTTGGGTCTCTCTCTCTCTCTCTTCCTTCATCTCTCCCTCCCTCCATAGTTTCTCCATGTGACCTTTCCAGGGTGGCTACTTTAGGTTAGCTGAATTTCTTACATGTCAGCTGAAGACACCCAGTGTACATGTCCTAAGGGGAAAAGAGATGGGGAAAGCTCTATTGCCTTTTACGTCCTAGCCTCAGAAGCCATACAGGATCATGTCCATCACAGTTCCAGGCCTACCAAAATTCAAAACGAGCAAATGGAACTTACCTTTTGATGGAGTCAACATCATATGATCAGAAGAATATGCAGATTGAGATATACTGGTGTGCCCATCTTTGAGAAGACAATGGGCCACACCTTGGTGGGATATTTGTGAAGATTAAATGAGAAATATTTCAAAAGACTGTGTTACAAAAACATAATATAGAGCTGAAGACCTGAATGGGCTGAAGGGCCCATTTCTAGTGTGAACTAGAAATAATTCTCTGGCCACATCAGGAAAATACTAGTGAGGACAGAAGAGAGGTAGAGTAGAGAGGGAGGTGAGTGGAGAAAATAATTAGCCAAGTTTTACTATGTTGAGTGTTAAGGGCAATATACACAGAAACTTGAGAAAGGAAAAGGGAAAATAACATTTATGTTCTAAATCTGTTGTTGTTTCTACATATGCTAGTATTTCTGATTAAAATTATGTATTTACTAGAGCCTTTGGGAGGCTCAGTCAGTTAGGCATTGGACTCTTGTTTTTGGCTCAGGTTAGGATATTAGAGTTGTGGGATCGAACCCCCAGGTAGGCTCAGTGGGAAGTTTGCTTGAGATTTTTTTCTCCCTCTCTCTCTGCCCCTCCCCACACTTGTGTGCATGCATGCACACACCACTCTAATTAATAAATAAATCTTTAAAAATAAAATAAAATTGTTTACTTACTTATTTTTCCAATCATGCTTGAGTAATAAAAGAGGGCAGGAAATGGAGCCAGTCTTTTCTCTTGGTTCAAAATTCCTGTGACCAAGTTTTACTCTATTAATCCCATGACCAGAGCCAATATCAATATTCCTAAAATGTATCTTCAATTCTTTTTTGAGAAGTCAATATAAGTATTTTGGAAATAAATGCTATCAAACTAAAGTTACAGAGTATCAGCCAATGTTAAATATTCATATAAAATTTGAATCAAATTATTGCTTAAGATTATAACAGAATGATAAAATGAGCAAATCCACAGCAAACATAAAATTTACTGATGAAGCAATTGTAATTAAATTGACCAACTAAGTTACAGTAATAACAATCCCTTTTAGAGTTGAAATCTAAAATAACCCAAAGGAACTAACTGTCCAAACTTCGTAAAAGTTCAGCTTCTTCATGGACAAAATGAGGGAATTGAATTATAGATTGTTGGCTTTTGTAAGGAGGGTGTCAGAGTTCTTTCATAATCAGATGGAAGTTCTGGACCTTCTTCCCAGAGATGCATAGACACATTTTCCATGTGATATTGGTGATTTAGTCTCTGAGTCCAACTTTAAAACTCCTGGATCGCTTACTGTCTTTTTTTATTCTAAATTCTGAGATTGAGGATAGCTGATTTTAGCACCATCTTTATACCTTCTCGGCTTTGGAAGGAATCTAAGCCCTCTTGAGTTCACCAGCAGTTCTCTGACCCAGGGACAGCTACATGAGATGTTATCTGGCAAGGGCCTCACTCTTGATATTTTTAATTTGGACAAAGAGCCCCATCTTTCCATTTTATACCAGAACTCACCAATGATGTTACTGCACTTGCTCTGGCCACTCTCTGATACTCTACTTTCCCTTTTCACATTCCTGAGAAGCAGTCATCTGGTCTCTGGGTGCACTAACAGAGTAAGGAGGACCTAGACACTTTTGTAGGGGGCAGCCTATGTCAATCCTGGAGTATACTTCTTTATAACTGCACCCATTGATCAGAGTCTTCTGTGTCTTGTGGGATAAGTTTCTTTTAATATAAGAATGTTTTACATATCTGAAGACAGCTACCATTCTTCACCACCCCATAAGAAATCTAATAATGAATTGAATCTCCCCTTGTTTGGTTGATCAATGGAAAAAGAAAGGCTGTCAAGCTCACATGAGATGAAAGGGCCAAGTACAAAAGGGAAATAAAATGATTAGGATTGATGCCCTAGGATAAAAAAAAATCAGGAAAAAAATTAAAGAGGAACAGCAGGGTTCATATTTCTGAAATGGAAACAAGCCTTGGGTTTTTTTTTTTTTTTCCATCATAAAAAAATCCCCTAAGAATGAACTACCCTAATGCAATCTGCTCTCATTCTGAGTATGGTAGTGTTAAAGAACAGATTCTTTTTTTCTTTTTTTTGGTAAGAAAATGAGTGAGCTTTGGTTATTTCTGAGGCTTTTTTTTTTTTTGAGGCTTTGTTTTTAAGTAAGTGTTGCACTCAAGCAAATAACATGAATAAACAGGTTTTAATATCACCATGCCAAAATATGTGCATTTATTTATGATTTTCTTAGGGAGACACTTTGACTTTATTTACCTGTTTTCTTTCTTTCTTTTCTTTTTTTTTAAAACTATGTTTTGTTCATCTGTGTAATCTGGTGTATAGCATCATACATGACACATAGAAGGCTGTTTGAAGTGTATGTTTCTGTGTCTGGAGAGAGAAAGTGACCCTCCTGCAGACACAGGTCTGTAAAGATGATTCTCTGTGTTGAGGGCATGAAGAGGCCAATCCTGAGTACCACATACCTAATTCACTGGGTTCCTTCACAGTTCTGATCCATTAGGAGGCAGTTAGAGTGCAGACACTGTGAGGAGATCTTGGGACAGCTTTAAGGATGACTTTTTCCTTTTTATATGGTCCTCATTACAAAGAGAAAGGCAGAACCTACTGTTAATATGCTTGTTGAAAATGTTTCTGAGAATATAAATTTGGACTAGTATTTTAAAAAGAGCCATTCTCACATCTAAATTTTGCATTTTCAAAATAACCTCCTTTTTATTATAAAACTTATACATAAAGTCTGGTTAGAAACTTGTGTCCTATTCACTCTTTTTTTCCATTTATCTTTTAGTGATTTTATAATTTTAAAATGTTTTAATGAATTTTAGTTTTTTACTAGGTATCATATGGATCAAAATGTAAAAATATAAAAGACTATACAGTGAAAAGTTTTCCTCTAATCCTTGTATCCTGGCCATTCAGCTTTCCTGCAGGCAACCAGCATTCCTGCTTCCTTGTCTATCTTTTCTTGATTCTTTGTGTGAGCATGAATGATTAAATCTCAATTCATTTCCATTTTACTCAAAATGGGGCCCTCGCTAACATTGTTTTGTGTGTGTTGGGTGGGGGAGGGTAAAAACTTAGCCTAGTGTCCACTTTCATGATTTTCTGCTTTGATTTCCCATCTTAGAATTGTAAAACAGCCCTGAGCAGCCAGTGACCCATTACCATTGTGCTCTCCAATCCTCTGTCCCAAAAGACCATAGCTAGAACATAACAAAGTCTTCATGAAGCCACAAGAAAGCAAATATGACTCTATTAGGGCAGGACTACTCTTGAGTTATTTTCTATCTCCCTCTCAGATATCATTAATCTTCAATCACTATAGCAAAATATTTCTCTGGCAAGATATCAAGAGATAAATATCTCAGCTTGTTCCTCACTCAATTTAGTGAGCTCTGTCTCTTTCTTGTTCCCCACTCTTCTGAAGAGTGGACAAAAAGAATCTCCTTTTTTAAAGAGTTCACTACCAAACAGCGATGTAGAGTTCCTAACCTGCTTATGAAGAGAGCTTTCTAAGCTTTGTTTCTCTCTATACTTGCCCTCATCAAGGTTGGAGGAAAAACCCTAAGTGGGTTTGAGGGCAGGTTGGACTTAGACAAAATTTTACCACTGGGTTCCATTATTTTGTGTACCCAGAATTCACCCACTTTCTCTTCTGTGCATTGCCTCCTTTTTCTAGGAACCATTCCTTCTTCCTATTTATTCATGTGATCAATTTGGAGTGGCAATGTTAGTTCAAACGTGGTTTAGACATTGACCAAAATTTATTGGTCTAGGGATGGATACCAGACCAATCTGGTTCAATATAATTTCTTTACAGGATATTTAGACTTTGATCTGAGACTCAAGTCATTCTTTTTCCAGATGGATGAACTTACCAGTAACATGTAAAGTTCAGGATCTTTGGGTTATTTTTGTTGTCATGAGGATGAAAGAAATAAAGGCAGAGGGTCTGAAGAGAGGACAAAAAGCAACAAGCAGAGATAAAATGGAGAATTATTAACAGCATTTCTCTCCCTGGATTCAGCTGTTGCTATCCTTGTTTACTGTAAGACATCTTGATTTTCTTTTGATGTAGGCTATTTCAGGTTGGTTTTCTGTATTCTTATAACCTGAGTGTAACAAAGAGAATGTGGACGTGATTTAGCAAGACGGTGGAGTAGGAGGACTCTGAGCCCCCGTTGCTCCACCCACAAACTGAGGTAACAGCTAGATTACTGCAATTCTTCCTGAAAGTGACTGGAAGACTGGCAGAACTGATCTTCCTCAGCTAGTCATAGAAAGAAGGCCACATCATAAAGGATACAAAGGGTGGAGAAGTGGTGGGGAACCAAACCCCAGTGTGACTAATCATGGACAGGAGGGACATCACAAGCATGGAGTGAGAGAATCAGACCCCAACCTGGGCAACTCCTGGCCCTGTGGATCTGGATCTGTATTGGAAAGACAAGTCCTCATAATGTCTGGCTTTGAAATTTAGCAGGGCTTAACTCCAGTACCTTTGAAAATTAGTGGGGCTTGGGGGCACCTGGGTGGCTCAGGGTTAAGCATCTGTCTTTGGCTGGGGTTGTGATCCCAAGGTCCTGGGATTGAATCCTTCATTGGGCTCCCTGCAGGGAGCCTGCTTCTCCCTCTTTCTGTGTCTCTGCCTTTCTGTGTCTCTCATGAACAAATAAATAAAATATTAAAACAACAACAACAAAAAAATTAGTGGGGCTTAATTCATGGAGTTTTAACAACTAGCAAGGCTTAACTCTAAGACTAAGGGCAATAGGAAACTGAGTCTCCACCCTGAAAAAAGCCAGCATGCCAAATGAGACTATGAACTGATTTCAGCAAAGAAACTTTGCCTGATATATTCAAAGTGCTGAAAGGAAAAAACCTACAACCAAGAATGCTTTTCCTGGCAAAATGATCATTCAGAATGGAAGCAGAGATAGAGTTTCCCAGACAAAGTTAAAGAAGTTCATTATCACTAAGCCAGCCTTACAAGAAATATTAAAGATAATTTTTTAAGTGTAAAGGAAGGGCCATGACTGGAAGTAAGAAAGTTATGAGAGAAAAAAATCACCAGTAAAAGCAAACAATAATAAAGGTAGTAGATTAATTATTTATAAAGTCCATATAGAGGTTAAAAGACAAAATTAGTAAACTCAAGGGATATACAAATAAAAAGATGTAAAAAGGCCATCAGATACATAAAACTTGGAGAGGGAGTAAAAAAAAATAATGCTTTTATAATGTATTCAAACTTAAGCAACCATCAATTTAATATAGACTGCCACACATAAAGATGTATATTAGCTGAGTAGTCACCACAAACCAAAAACCTATACTAGATAACTAAAAAATAAAGAGAAAGGAATTCAAGTATAACACTAAAAAAGTCATGAAATCGCAAGGGAAGAAACCAAGAGAAGAAAGGAAAATAGAAGAACTACAAATACAACCAGAAAACAATTAACAAAATGGCAATAAGTACATACTTATCAATAATCACTTTAAATGTAAGTAGGCTAAATACTCTAATCAAAAGACATAGGGTGACTGAATAGATAAAAAAAGCAAGACTCATCTATATGGTGTCTATAAGAGATCACTTCAGACTTAAAGATATATACAGATTGAGAGTGAAGGGATGGAAACAGATATTTCATGTTTGTGAAAACCAAAAATTGCAGGGGTAGTGATATTCATATCAGAGAAAATAAACCTTAAAACAAAGATTGTAACAAGAGACAAAAGTGATCATTACATGATGATAAAGGGATCAATACAAAAAGAGGATATAATTTTTGTATATCTATGTACCAAACATAGGAGCACCTAAGTATATGAAGCAAATATTAACAGACATGAAGGGGGAAACTGACAGAAATGGAACAATTGTGGAAGACTTTAACACCCCACTTACACTGATAGATAGATCATCTAGTGAGAAAATCAACAAAGAAATAGCGGCTTTGAATGACATGTTAGATCAGATGGACATTAAAGATATATACAGGATATTCCATCCAAAAACAGCAGAATATACTCTTTTCAAGTGCACATGGAACATTTTCTAGGATAGATCACATGTTAGGCCACAAAACAAGTCTCAATAAATTTAAGAAGACTGAAATTATATCAAGCAGCTTTACTAACCACAAAAATATGAAACTAGATGTTAATCACAAAAACAAACTGGAAGAAACACAAATATGTGGAGGCTAAATAACATGGTACTAAAGAAATAAGGGATCAAAAAAAAAGTCAAAGAGCATATTAAAAAATACCTAGAGACAAATGAAAATAAAAACAAAACAGTTCCAAATCATTGGGATGCAGCAAAAGAAGAAACTGCATGATACAGTATTACCTCAAGGAACTACAAAATCTGAAATAACAATCTAACTTTGCAGCTAAAGGAAATATAAAAAGAAACAAAGCACAAAGTTAACAGAAGGAAGGAAATAATAAAGATCAGAGCAGAAATAAATGACAGAGGCTAAAGAAAAAAATAGAAAAGATCAATAATACTAAGAGCTAATCCTTTTGAAAAGATAAAGATAAATAAAAATGATAAATCTTTAGCCAGACTAATCAAGGAAAAAAAAGCATTTAAATCAGTAAAATCAGAAATGAATGAGGAGAAGTTACAACTGACACCACAAAAATACAAAGGATTTATAAAAAATGACATGCCAAGAAATTGGACAGCCTAGAAGATGTGGATAAATTCCTAGAAACACAACAATCTCCAGTTACTGAATCAGGAAGAAATAGAAAATATGAATGGAACAATTTCTAGTAATGAAATCAAATCAGTAATAAAAAAAACTCCTCAATGAACAAATATCCAGGACCAGATGGCTTCACAGGCGAATTCTACCAAACATCTAAGGAAGAATTAAACTTCTTAAACTATTCCAAAAATTGAAGAGAAAGGAATGCTTCCAAACTTATCCTATGAGGAAAGTATTACTCTGATACAAAAACTAGACAAAGATATTACAGGAAATAAAAAATGCAGACCAATATCTTTGATAAACACAGGTGCAAAGATACCCAAAAAAATATTAGGAAACTAAATTTAATAATACATTAAAAAGATCACTTACCATAATCAAGTGGGATTTATTTCAGGGATGCAAAGAAGGTCAATATATACATATAAATCAATGTGACACAGCATGTTAAAAAAAAAACCCCAAAGAATAAAAATCATATGATCATCTCAATAGATGCAGAGAAAGTATTTTACAAAACTCAACATCCACTCATGTTAAAAATTCTCAACAAGGTGAGTTTAGAGGGAACATAATAAAGTTCATATATGATAAGCCCATAGCTAACATCATGCTCAATGATGGAAAACTGAATGTTTTTCCTATAAAATCAGGAACAATACAAGGATGTCCACTGTCACCACTTTCATTCTACATAGTACTGAAAATTCCTAGCCATAGCAACCAGATTAAAAAAAAATTAAAGAGGTCCAAATTGGTAAGGGAAAAGGAAAATTGTCATTTGCAGATGACATGATATTATATGTAGAAAACCCTAAAGACTCCACCAGAAAATTGTTAGAACAAATGAATTCAGGGAAGTGGCAGGATACAAAATCAATGTATAGAAATCTGTTGCAGTTCTATACACTAATATTGATGTAGCAGGATGAAAAATAAAGAAATAATTCCATTTAAAATTGTCTCAAAGAGGGACGCCTGGGTGGCTCAGCGGTTTAGCACCGCCTTCAACCCAGGGTGTGATCCTGGAGACCTGGGATTGAGTCCCACATCAGGCTCCCTGCATGGAGCCTGCTTCTCCCTCTGCCTGTGTCTCTGCCTCTCTCCTCTCTTTCTCTGTTCTCATGAATAAATAAATAAATAAAATCTTTTAAAAAATTGTCTCAAAGAGAATAAGATACCAATGGGTGAATTTAACCAGAGAGATGAAAGATCTATACTCTGAAGATTATAAGACACTGATGAAAGAAATCAAAGGTGATACAAATAAATGGAAAAATAGACTATGCTCATGGATTGGAAGAATTAATATTGTTAAAATGTCCCCACTATACAAAGTAATTGATAGAATCAGTGCAATCCTACCAGAAAGCCAATAGAATTTTTTCGCAGAACTAGAACAAAAAATCCTAAAATTTGTATGGAACTACAAAAGCCCCTGAATAGCCAAAGCAAACTTGAGAAAGAAGAACAAAGCTGGAGGTATCACAATCCTAGATTTCAAGCTATACTATAAAGCTATGATAATCAAAATATATGGTACTGGCACAAAAAAGACACATAGGTCAATAGAACAAAATGGAGAGTTCAGAAATAAACTCATCCATTTATGTCAATTCATTTACAACAAAGGAGGCAAGAATATACAATGGGGAAAAGACAGTCTCTTCAATAAATGGTGCTGGGAAAACTAGACTGCAATATGCAAAAGAATGAAATTGGACCGCTTTATTACACCATACACAAAAATAAACTCAAAATGGATTAAAGTCCTAAATGTAAAATATGAAAGCATAAGACTTTTGGAAGAAAATACAGACAATAATCTCTTGGACATTGGCCTTAGCAATATTTCTCTAGATCCGTTTCTTAAGGCAAAGGAAACAAAACCAAAAATAAACTATTGGAACTATGTCATACTAAAAAGCTTTTGCAAAGTGAAGGAAATCATCAACAAAACAAAAGGCAACCCACTGAATGGGAGAAAATATTTGCAAGTGATACATATGATAAGGGTCAATACCCAAAATATATTTAAAAACTCCTACAACTTTACACCAAAACCCCAAATCATTTGATTTTAAAATAGGCAGAAGACCTGAATAGACATTTTCCCAAAAAAGACATACAGATGACTAACAGATACATGAAAAGATGCTCAATATCACTGATCATGAGGGAAATGCAAGTCAAAACTACGATGAAATATCACCTCGCACTTGTCAAAATAGCTACCATCAAAAAGACAAGAAGTAACACATGCTGGTGAGGATGTAGAGAAAAGGGAACTCTTGAGCACTGTTGGTGAGAATGTAGACTGGTATAGCCATTATGGAAAATAGTATGGAGGTTCCTAAAAAAAACTAAAATATAAGTTCCATATAATCCAGTATATACTTCTGGCTATTTACCTGAATAAAACAAAAACACTAATTTGAAAAGATATATGCATCCCTATGTTTACTGCAGCATTATTCACAATACCTGGATATGGAAGCAATCCAAATGTTCATCAATAGATAGATAAAGGAGTGGGATATATATGCCTATGAAGTGCATATATATATATATATATATATATATATATATATATATTGGAATGTTATATATAATGGAATGTTACTCAGCCATATAAAGAATGAAATCCAGCCATTTGTGGCAATATGGATATAGAGGGTATTGTGCTAAATGAAATAAGCCAAACAGAGAAAGACAAATACCATATGATTTCACTTACATGTGGAATCTTAAAAACAAATGTACAAAGAAACAGACAACAACAACAACAACAAAATACAGCAACAGACTCATCAATACAGAGAACTGGTAGATGTCAAAGGTTAAGAGTGTGGGGACAGACAAGATGGGTAGAGGAGATGAAGAGGTATAAACTTCCAGTTACAAAATAAATAACCCACAAGATGAAAAGTACAGCATAGGGCATATAGTCAATAATGTTGTGAGGGGTGACAATTTTATGATGTATTTAATTGTTGAAGTACTATACTTCAATCAGAAGTATTTTATTTATACTTTAATAAAAAATAAAAAAATTTAAAATAAAAATGCAAAAAAGAGGGGTGTGGCAGCAACAACTACCCTTATGACCTAGTAGTATGGCTTTGAGATCTAGCACAATTTTCTATAGCATCTCCTCTGCCAGTTAGAAGTTTATATTCTTTAAAAATCTTACCTCAGATCATGGATCTAACTGAAATATTTACCTGAAATGGGTTTTTTTTTTTCATAAATGTTAAATTACAGTAGACTAACATTGACACTTTGCTTATGTGGCGGGAAACATGTTTGAGATTTTAAACTTTACTTGTTTTCTCTAAGTATTTCCCCTTCTGCTACTCAAGCACATCTTCAGCAGTGTTCAGAGAAAAGCTACAGAATCTCCCAACTCTTGGACATGCAAAAACTTGAGTCCATAAAGGAGGTGTTTCTGGGGAAATTTGTCAAAACTAAGCAGGAACTCTCCACCATACTCCAAGGTACCCAGGAGCAGAGGAAACTATTTTAACAAGCAGAGCCCCTGGGAGGTGGCAATACTCCAGGGGGAAAAATGTGGAAATGACATATCTGGGTAGATAGGCAGTCTTCGCTCTGCTGAGATTTGCATGCTCCAGAGAGGCAAGGAAATAGCAGAAAAATACCCTGTGCCTCTGCTCATCTCAGGAAGTAAGGCAGAGGAAGGCTGGAGATATAGCAGCTGGGAGGACAGGAATGGGGATCTCAGCCTGACATGTGAGGGCCATACCCAAGACGACACCTGTAGGTGTCTCAGTGGACACTGTGGTGACAGAGACCTTGATAAGATGCCCCCATCACTGCCACACCATCCAGTGCCTTGGCCCCCTTGGCTCCTTTAATGCCTCCTGGAACTTAAGACAGACCTCGAGAAATGGAGACTCTAAATTGATCAAGTTTTCCATCATCCTAGAAGAATGTAAGCCAGAAAGAGGAGTTAAGTAGAGTAGTTAAGTATTTTCTATTTTAATAGAAAAATAAAGCTATATTTTATGCTTACTTGAGTTTCTGGACTGTAATTCACACATGGACATCTGTCATTGCATTACTTTCCTTTGTATGTAGGGTAAACAATATATTTCCAAACACAACTATATTGAGTTAAAATCTGTAATGGTAAGTATTTGTCCTTTCTGATGGCTGAGTAATATAAGAAATAGCACAGAGGATCATAGGGTAAAGGAGGGAAGACTGAATGGGAAGTTATCAGAGAGGGAGAAAATCCATGAGAGACCTTTGACTGCAGGAAACAAACTGAGGGTTGAAGGAGGGGAGACGGGTGGGGGAATGGGGTAATTTGGTGATGGGCATTAAGGCAGGGCACATGATGTGATGAGCACTAGGTGTTACACACAACTGATAAATCATCACACATACATCTGACACTAAGTATATACTTTATGTTGGCTAATTGAATTTAAATTAAAAAAGGAGAAAAAATCTATAATGATAATCTAATAAACTGTTGTTTGTTCTGTTCACAAGAGCTCTTGAGCACTTCCATTGTGCCAAGCATTGTGCTAAGGATTTTAAATTCATTATTATATTAATATTTATGATAACTTTAAAGGATAGAAATACTTATTAGTATTTTATAGATGAGAAAGTTATTGAGAGAATAAAAAACTTGCTCACTGAGGCATAAAAAGTTGCATCCTATTTGTGGTCATGGCTTCTTTCAAGAGAATATTTAGATGCAATATTTATGCTAGAGTAAGAGTTCTCGAGGGATCCTAAAGCAACTACACAGTATAGGAAGCCAAGATCATCATTAAGTGGCTTTTATAAATTGTTCATTAGCATGCCAAGGCATTCATTGAGGGCCAATTTGAACTAGAAGCCATGCCAGAAACTAGGGTTAATGATGGGATCCTCTCCTTCAAACAAACCTGGCTAACATGGTATTATTAAAAAGCTTGTCAGGATATGATCTAGATTTAATTTCTCAAGCAGATTAGCTGTTGACTTAGGAAACCACAGCTTTCAGAACTTAAAAGGACCATTAAAAATCAGCTCAGCAAGTCACTATCTCACATAGGCAGGGCACTACTATTCTACCTCTATTGGTGCCACAATCGAGTCCCTGAGTGATGAAGAGGTATAATGGGCACTTAATACAGTACTCTTCCCACACTACCATCTTGTCCCTCCCTCATTTGCTCCAGAAGATAATTATTTCTTTTGTGGGAATACCCCAATATTACATGAGATGACAAAAAGCAGACAATGGAGATTTATACTATTCTTTATAGGTATCTGGTTTAATCACAACAAAATACCAGCATATTAGTTAGGGTTGTCCAGAGAAAGAGAATAAGTAAGATTCTCTCTCTTTCTCTCTCTCTCTCTCTCTCTCTCTCTCTCTCTCTCTCTCCCCTCTATATATCTGGGATTGATTTCTTTTAGGGAATGCCATTGTGGGAGCTGGTTCATGCCATTGTAGGAGCTGGCAAATCTGAAATCCACAGAGGATGTTAGCAGTGTGGGAATTCAAGTAGGAGTTGAAGCAATTTTGAATCCAAAATACACATGGCAGGCCATGCAGGCTGGAACTCAAGCAGGGTTTCTGTGTTGCACTTTTGAGGCCAAATCCTTGCTTCTGAAAACCTCATACTTTGCTCTTAAAACATTAAACTGACTGAATGAGGCCTACCCACATTATGGGAGAGTAATCTGCTTAAAGTCTACTGGTGTAAATGTTAATCCCATCTAAAAAAAAAAAATTCCCTTCACAGAACATCTAGACTGGTATTTGGGCCAGGCCAACTACAATCACTGACCCATGAAGCTGAGAAGACTCTTCTAGTCCAGGGTTTCACTATTCTAGTCTAAAAAAAGATTGCATGGGTTTTTAATAAGTATCCAACCCCAAAAATTTCCATGGTCAACTTTTTTTGACTTAATGTCAAACATATTTATCTATCTTCAAAAGCCTTATGATGCTCAGTGAATTGGGAATCCCCTAGGCAGGGACACTAGTTTTCTGTGATCTCTGGATCATATCATCTTTTTTTGTGTGAAAGTCATCTCTCTGAAACCAATGTTTCCTGATGAGACACCATGATCAAAATCAATCTCTCCTTTTATGCAGCTAAGGAAACTGAAGCACAGAGACGTGAAGGTCCTTGGATCACAGAGAGTCAGTGGCAATTACAGACCCAAGTTTATTGACTTCGGTTCTCTTTCCAAATGTAAAAATATAAGTTACAAAAACTGGTAATAAGTGGTACAGACTGGAGCTTTTCCTAGGTAGGTGTTTGAGCTGGGGCAGGTACCTATGATTGATTCTGTAACTGGCATTTCTACAGAGCAGAAGTTAGGTCTGATTAGAGTAGATGGTTACATGGCAGAAATGACAGCCCAGCTCACTTTGGTTGGATGAAAGTTGTGTGTGTGGATTACCAATTGACAGAATCCTCTTTTTTTCCTAGTGTTCTATTTCTCTAGCGAGAGCCCAGTGGCCAGGAGGGGGTGGGGGAAGAGGGGAGAGGGTGAGTGGATCAATCTTGGGATTTTAGGCAATTGCCTCCATTTGTTGGACTTTGAACATGAAGATGACAGGAATTCCCATGTTTAATAAATTATAAGAAAGGCTATAAATCGATGATGGCATGTCACACAGAAGAAGCTATCAGAGTTTAAATTAGTAGAAGAATATCTCCAGAAGTTCTTTACTAGGAATGTGAAAAATCATTCTCATATTGATTCTTTTCCTTGGCTACTGACTTGAGCAGAGGATATAAAAGCTATGATTTCAGATACACACATACACACCTATATTTTATCTTTACAATGTGTGAATTTCTTGGATTCATTTTTATCTTTACATTAAAGATAAAATGAGATATGAGAACTTTACATTAAAGATAAAATGATATGAGAACTCTTTTGATCTCATATCAGATAACATCATAATACTGTTCATATTTTCTTCTATGATAGAAGCATCAAATATAGGTGCCACTACCTAATTTATTAGCCACACACCCTAATGCTCTCAGAAAACTACAGTTAGGACTGAGACATATAGTGAACCCCTACAATTATTCCACAGGGTCAGACTAGTGTTGCAAAGAGTCTGAAATGGCTTGCAGTAGTACTTCAGAAACTAAATTTGAAAATAAGGAGATAATCATCTATGCATCCCTTTTTCCTCTTTATAATTGGTATGGGCCCATGATTAGACCCCAGGTCGTCATAATTCTCCTTAAGTTTTTATCTTAGGGTTACGAGAATTTACACGTTTAATGACCATGTCAAAAAATAGTTCTTATTGGGTTTCTCACCGCTGTACCCCATCTGAGGCAATCATGGTTTCTAAAAAATGCAGTGAAATAGATGCTATAAGGCATACGTGCTTTCCTTAAACCTGGTATCTTGGGTAGGGGTTGGGAGAATCGGTGCCAGGGACTCTTGCACCAGTGATTTACTGAGGGAGTGATCTTTGGCAAACTGCAATGGAGTAAGGGAAGATAGTGCAGAGGAGGAAGTTAAATCAGATGTGGCTTCAGCTAAAGTCTGGCTTATCGGTTCTCATGGGGAACTCTGGAGCAAGGATGGTGCCATAGAAATGACAAAAATTGAGGCTTTTGGGGTTTTTTGTACCCCTGTATTGCTTAGTTAATGGCTGCAGGTCATCCTTGGGGAAAGTGTAACCACTCAGCCATTTGTGCGTGAGGGGTATCATAGTTCCCTGGAGGAAGATGCAGCAGCTAGGGGAATGGTGCATTGTTCCAGTAAAGGATATCTGGGTAGGTCACCAAGAATATCTATTATACCTAGGCATAGGTAAACATTCATTTTCTTATAGTTTGAGTGGCCTGGCTGGTTTTTTGGGGTCATTTTTTTTTTTTTTCCTGGGAGGAATTTTATTCAGATGTTGGCTGGGGCTACACTCATTTGAATGCTTCATTGGAGATGGAATATTGCTCCAGAGGTGGCCTGGTCATATGGCTGGCAAGATGGTGCTGATTGTTGGTGGGAGTTCTCCATTAGTCCCCACGTGGCCCTGGACACAGGGTTGCTTGAGTGTCCTCATCGTCTGGCAGCTAACTTCCCCAGGGAGAGTATTTCAACAGAACAAGGAAAAGCCCCAATGGCTTTATCATTTGGTCACCCAAGTCAGCTCTGATTCTGTGGGGAGGAGAATGCATAGGGTGTAAGCAGAAAAAGGTAAGGATCAAGGGCCATCATAGAGGTTGGCTACAATAGAGCAGGGCATTCTTATATTCCTTCTCAACTATTTTCCTGCTTACCCCCTCCACCCATTTATCAAGAATATGGCGGCACTTTACCTCCCTACCCATAACTCTTCATTGTGAATCCTTGATATTTCTCATGACTGCTACTTGAATTGAGTCATATAGGATGTGAAGCCAAAAGTTTATTTAAATTAATTTCTAGCAATTTCTAAGCTTTCAGAGTTGTCTAGTAACATTGCAGGAGCCGGTGCCAACCCCATATTCTCCTTATCTCTAAGATTCATGATTACATAATCTTCGATTATGCCTACTTCTGGTCTTCATCATTTCCCGGAAAGTCCTCATTTATAAAGCATGTCTGTCCTCCTGCAGCTATTCCTCTGTCCTCTGCCTAGGTCTTCCACCACTCACTTGAGTTCTTTGTCTACTTAACCACAAAGGTCCCACAATGAAATCTCCTTCTTGCAAGGTGGAAATGCTGAGATATGGCTGTAGTTCAGCCTGAGTTGGAATTGTAAAAGTAGTCAGGTTAGCAGGAAAAAGCTAGAGGCAGAGAGGCCTAATCTCAGAAGAAAACAGGGCTTTTGACCAAAAGCTAGCTTCTGTGATGTCAGATGTCAACGAGAGTGATTTTTTTTTTCTTTCACAGTACCTAGATCTAATAGAATTGTAAAATTCTGACTGTGAAGACAGAAGCACCACACAATGTTTATATAAGGCTCCCTGCTTATCTATATGGGGTTTGAGTCATTAATGAGAATTTGTTGAAGCTTGACCACTCTACTATCTGTGGGCCTCATCCTCTTCCCACTTCTGTGATACTTTTCTGAGACAGAAAAACTGTCCCACTGGCACAGGCAATACCCCAACCCTGCCAGCTGGCTTACAAAGTGTGTCATTGGTCACTAGAGGAAATGAAAGGAAGAGTATACTCTTCTTGGTTCAAAACAAATCTCAACTAGAGAGAATAAATATTTTAGGTTTGGCAGGCCACATATGGTCTTTGTCACATATTGTTATTTGTGTCTGTTTACAACTCTTCAAAAATGTAAAGACCAATCTCAGCTGTAAGGGATGTATAAACACAGGCCTCTAGTAGAATTTGGCCCATGGGCAAATTTGGGTAATTTTGCCCATGGGTAATTTGCCCATGGATAATTTGCTAACCCCTGTTATATGTCAAACAACTTACAAATACAATAGCTCCTATAAAATTGGGGGGAAACCCACTAAAATACAAGTCATAGCCATTTGAAAAGGAAAGGTGCTGATAACTTTAAACAGCTATTATAATTTCAGTATAAACAGGAACCATCTTGCTAAAAAACAGGCTCATTCAGTGAAAAGGATCAGGAAGTGAATTATTCAGTAACAGAACTTATTTCCCCAAATGG
Organism: Canis lupus dingo; assembly: GCF_003254725.2. NCBI lineage: Eukaryota > Metazoa > Chordata > Mammalia > Carnivora > Canidae > Canis > Canis lupus. Next base: position 14,111,664 of record NC_064260.1, on the reverse strand, counting down.
GAGGTCATACAGTTGGTAAGATCTTAATAATGTGAGCGTGTATAATTATTGTACATAAAATGCTAGGACAAGATCAGTACCAGAAGCTGAAAAGTTTCCAAACTCTCAAACAGTGTGACAAGTTGAAGTATTGAAGACACATTACATGAACTTGAGAAGGTTTTGTGAAATAAATTGAAAGGACACACAGCTTCTTTATTTAGACTGATAATACAGCAGGTTTCACCTATAAATGCTGTGCATTGGTAAGATATGCAAGTAAGTGTAAAATTCAAGATCAGAAAGCATTGCCCACAACAAGTGAAGGCCAAGATATAATTAATATTTAGCTTTCATATCTACAAACAAAAGGTCTCTCTTGGGAGAGCTGTGCTGATTTTGTACTAATGATCCCTTGCCAATGGATTCTATGAGACCTTTTACATCTTGCTGAAAAATACATCCTCACATTGTCATAACACACTACCTTCTTCACAGAGAAGTGCTATTGTCAAACACTCTCGGAGATGAAATAAAGGAAACTTTGGGATAATGCTACAAAATGGCTAAATTTGATATACAAAGACTAATTCACTTGAGAATATAAAATGTGGGAAAACCTGGACTGCTTCATAAATATCATACTATACACATAAATATGCTTACTGGAGGAAGAGCTTTCAACAGGATTTTGAGCTTAAAGATGAAATCTATTTTTTAATATTTTATTTAAATTCAATTTGCCAACATATAGTATGACACCCAGTGCTCATCTCATCAAGTGCCCTCCTTACTGTCCGTCATCGGTTACCCGATCCCCCGATTCTTTTCCCTTTCTGCAACTCTTTCTTTGTTTTCCAGAGTAGGAGTCTCTCATGGTTTTTCTTCCTCTCTGATTTTCCCCCCAGTTTCCCACCTTTCCTTTTTAGTCCCTTTCACTATTTCTTATATTCACATATGAGTAAAACCATATGATCATTGTTTTTCTCTGATTGACTTATTTCACTCAGCATAATATCTTCTAGCTCCATCCACAACAGTGTAAATGGTAAGTATTCACCCTTTCTGATAGCTGAGTAATATTCCATTGTTACTTTATCCATTCATCCATCAATGGATATCTCAGCTCTTTCCACAGTTTGGGTATTGTGGACATGGCTGCTATAAACATTGGGGTGCAAGTGGCCCTTCATTTCACTACATCTGTATCTTTGGGGTAAATACCCAGTAGTGCAATTGCTGGGTCATAGAGCAGCCCTATTTTTAACTTCTTAAGGAAACTCCACAATGTTTTTCAGAGTGGCCATACCAGCTTGCATTCCCACCAACAGTGTGAGAGGATTCCCCTTTCTCCACATCCTTGCTAACACTTGTTGTTTCCTGTTTTGTTACTTTCAGCCATTCTGACTGGTATAAGGTGGTATCTCATTGTGGTCTTGATTTGTGTTTCCCTGATGCCAAGTGATATGGAACATTTTTTCATGTGTCTATTGGTCACTTGTATGTCTTCTTTGGAGACATGTCTGTTCATGTCCTCTGTCCATTTCTTGACTGGATTGTTTGTTTCATGGGTGTTGAGTTTGGTAAGTTCTTTATAGATCTTGGATACTAGCCCTTTATCTGATATGTCACTTGCAAATATCTTCTCCCATTCTGTAGGTTGCCTTGTAGTTTGTTGACTGTTTTCTTTGCTGTGCAGCTTTTTATTTCGATGAAGTCCCAAGAATTCATTTTTGCTTTTGTTTCTCTTGCCTTTGGGGACATGTTTAGCAAGAAGTTGCTGTGGCTGAAGTCAAAGAAGTTGCTGCCTGTGTTCTCTTCTAGGATTTTGATGTATTCCTGTCTCACATTTAGGTCTTTCATCCATTTTGAGTTTATCTTAATAATGTGAGCATGTACAATTATCTTTGTGTATAATGTAAGTAAATGGTCCAGTCTCATTATACATGTCACTCTCCAATTTTACTAGCATTATTTATTGAAGAGACTGTCTTTTTTCCAGTGGATATGATTTCCTGCTTTTTCAAAGATGAGTTGAGCATAAAATTGAGGATCCATTTCTGGGTTCTCTATTCTGTTCCATTGATCTATGTGTCTGTTTTTGTGCCAGTACCATACTGCCTTGATGATTACAGCTTTGTAATATAGCTTGAAGTCAGGCATTGTGATGCAACCAGCTTTGGTTTTCATTTTCAACATTCCTCTGGCTACTTGAGATCTTTCTGGTTCCATAGAAATTTAAGGATTATTTGTTCCAGTTCTATGAAAAATGTCGATGATATTTTGATATGGACTGCATTGCATGTGTAAATTGTTCTGGATAGCATAGACATTTTCACAATATTTTTCTTACAATCTATGAACATGAAATGTTTTTCCATCTCTTCGTATCTTCCTCTATTTCCTTCAGAAGTGTTCTGTAGTTTTTAGGGTATAGATACTTTACCTCTTTGGTTAGGTTTATTCCTAGGTATCTTATACTTTTCGGTGCAATTGTAAATGGGATTAACTCCTTAATTTATCTTTCTTCAGTCTCATTGTTAGTGTGTAGAAATGCCACTGATTTCTGGGCATTGATTTTGTATCCTGCCACATTGCCGAATTGCTGTATGAGTTCTAGCGATCTTGGGGTGGAGTCTTTTGGGTTTTCTATGTACAATATCATGTCATCTGCAAAGAGGGAGAGTTTGACTTCTTCTTTGCCAATTTGAGTGCCTTTTTTATTTCTTTTTGTTGCCCGACTGCTGAGGCTAGGACTTCTAGTACTACGTTGAATAGCAGTGGTGAGAGTGGACATCCCTGTCCTGTTCCTGATCTTAGGGGAAAGGCTCCCAGTGTTTCCCCATTGAGATTTTCTCTGTGAGCTTTTCATATATAGTTTGATGATATTGAGAAATGTTCCCTCTATCCCTACACTTTAAAGAGTTTTGATCAGGAATGGATGCTGTATTTTGTCCAGTAATTTTTCTGCATCTATTGAGAGGATCATATGGTTCTTGTCTTTTCTTTTATTGATATGATCTATCACTTTGTTTTATGTGTGTTGAACCACCCTTGCATCCCCGGGATAAATACCACTTGGTCATGGTGAATAATCTTAATATACTGTTGGATCCTATTGGCTAGTATCTCGGTGAGGGTTTTTGCCTCCCTGCTCATCAGGGATATTGGTCTGTAATTCTCCTTTATGGTGGGGTCTTTGTCTGGTTTTGGGATCAATAAATGAGTTGGAAGAATTCCTTCCATTTCTATCCTTTGAAACAGCTTGTAGAATAGGCATTATTTCCTCTCTGAAGTTCTGGTAGAGTTCCCCTGGGAAGCCATATGGCCCTAAAGATGACGTTTGGAAGTGCTTTCAAGGTAATATTGGCCAGATTTTTTGCTAAGTGCTTTGAAGATGGACATGGCGGTACAAACATAGCCTTCTCAGCAGTTACTTTTCATTGTGTGAACTAGTTGAACAAGTTTCTGTAAGATACTGAAGAAAGTTTGACTTCAAGTGACAGGATTCTTGAATTCATTCATTCATTCATTCATTATCTATTTATTTATTTATGATTTATTTTTATTTATTTATGATAGACATAGAGAGAGAGAGAGAGAGAGAGAGGCAGAGACACAGGCAGAGGGAGAAGCAGGCTCCATGCCGGGAGCCTGACGCGGGACTCGATCCTGAGACTCCAGGATTGCGCCCTGGGCCAAAGGCAGGCGTGAAACCACTGAGCCACCCAGGGATCCCCAGGATTCTTGAATTTAAAGGATAACTCAGGGATCCCTGGGTGACTGAGCAGTTTGGTGCCTGTCTTCAGCCCAGGGTGTGATCTGGCCCAGGGCGTGATCCTGGAGTCCCTGAATCGAGTCCCACATCGGACTACCTTCATGGGGTCTGCTTGTCCCTCTGCCCGTGTCTCTGCCTCTCTCTCTGTCTCTGTGTCTCTCATGAATAAATAGATAAAATCTTAAAAAAAATAAAAGATAACAGAGTATTTCTGATTAGGCGATGATGGAATAAGACTCTTCTGGAAACATTCCCTGCAATAAACAACCAGAAAACCAAGACATAAAGCAAAAAAAACCCAATGACTTGAAGATACTAGAGAGAGAACAGAAGCAGACAAACACTAGTGAGGAGTAAATACTTGGAGGAGGGGAGCTGTATGAAGTAACTTTCCTGTATCTGTTGCTTTTTGCCTAAGTATGTGGTCAGTGCATGGTGCTGAAGGTTTCAGCAGGAAATATACTCTCTTTAGTGGGGGAATTCATAGATGATGAAGAGAGTTGAAATATCCTGGAAGAGAAGGAGACAGAAAGAATATTCACAAATTTTATCTATTGCTTCCTCTGACTTCTTCCTCAAGCACATATACATGAAACAGATTCAAGCCGCCTGAGCTAAAGACAGATGATCTGAACTGAGACTGCAATTGCCATACAAGAAAGAGTTACATAAGCAAAGGGAAACCACTTGTTAGAGAAAACAACAAAATCAAGAATTTATACAACTTACCTTTTACAAACTTCAGGATAAATCTAAAATTTTCCAACATAAAAAAAAAACCATAAAAATTAAACACATTCTTAAGAGAAAGGAAAACCAATTGAACCAGAACTTGAGAGCAACTAGATATTAGAGATAGCAAACAAGGACTTTTAAACAGCTAATATAATGGTTCCCAATGAAGTAAAACAAAATATGAGCTCGATAAATGAAAGGAATGGAAAACTTCAAAAGAGAAATAAAAATAAACAAAACAAAAGGAAAATTCTAGGGCAAAAATAAATGTCTGAAATAAGAGATTCACTGAATGGACTTAGCTGGAGATGACAGACTAAGTAAACTCAAAGATCAAGGGTAATTCTCATTTTTACTATTCTTTTTTCCTTTTACTGTTTAGGTTGTTGCTTTTCATTACCATCTTTCAGGTTGCTGATCTATTCTTCTGCTTCTCTAATCTGCTAATGTATTTTTTATTATAGCTATTGAGTTCTTTTTTTTAAGATTTTATTTATTTATTCATAAGAGGCACAGAGAGAGAGAGAGAGAGGCAGAGACACAGGCAGAGGGATAAGCAGACTCCATGCAGGGAGCCTGATGTGGGACTTGATCCCGGGTCTCCAGGATCACACCCTGGGCAGAAGGCAGGCGCTAAACCGCTGAGCCACCAGGGCTGCCCCAGCTATTGAGTTCTTAATCTCTGATTGGTTTTTTATGTTTTCTATCTCTGTTGAAATTCACACGGAGATCTTCCACTCTTTTCTCAAGTCCAGTGAGTATCCTTATGGCCATTACTCTGAATTCCCTATCAGACATACTAATTATCTCCATTTCATTTAGCTCTTTTGCTTATCAGATTGGGTAAAATAAAAAAACACAAGAAATAACAAGTGTCAGGGATGTGGAGAAAAAGAAACCTTTGTGCACTGTTGGTGGAAATGCAAACTGGTGCAGCCACTGGAAAAACAATATGGAATTTCCTAAAAAAAATTAAAATAAAAATTACCATATGATCCAATAATTTCACTACTGTGCACTTACTAGAAAAACAACTCAAAAAGATATATGCACCTCTGTTTATAGCAGCACTATTTATAGTAGCCAAAATATGGAAGCAAAATAAGTGTTCATTGATAAATGAATAGATAAAGAAGATGTGATATTTATACACAATGGAATACTACACGGCCATAAGAAAGGATGAAGTCTTGCTATTTGCAACAACATGGATGGACTGAGAAGATATAATGCTAAGTGAAATACGTCACTCAAAGAAAGACAAATACCATATGATTTAACTCATATGTGGAATTTAAGAAACAAAACAAATAAACAGAGAAAAAAAGAGACAAAAGCTAGACTCTTAAATAACAGAACAGACTGATGATTGCCAGAAGGGAGGTGGGGGAGGATGGGTGAAACAGATAAAGGGGATTAAGAGTATACTTATTTGATGAGCATTGAGAAATGTATAGAATTTTTGCATTATTATATTGTACACCTGAAAGAAATATAACACAGTTTGTTAATTATACTTAAAAAAAAAACCCCAGGAGTTATGATCCAATGCAAAGAACAGAGAGAAAAAAGATTGGAAAAAAAATAACAGAAACTTTTACATAAATACAAGTGCTCTAACTTCTGTAAAATCAGAATCCAGAAAAGAGAAAAAAATTTAATAAAACATGGCAAAATATTTCCCCAAATTTGATAACAGGAAGAAATTTATAAACAAAACATGTTTCAAGGAACATCAAATAGAATTAAGTATGAACAATCTGACATTAAGACACATCATGGCCAAACTGCTGAAAGCCAGAGGAGCAAGTCTTTAAAGCATCCAGAGAAAAGCAGAAACAACACATTATATAAAAGGGAACAATAATTTAATTAATGGCTGTGTTTTCATCAGAAGCCATAGAAGATAGAGAATGAAATATGTTTTAAGTGCTGAAAGAAAAAAAAATATTCATCTGGTTTCTATCTCTAGAGTAAAAATCCCTCTAGCATGAAAGTAAGATAACGATATTTTAAGAATAATAAGACTAAAAGTATCATCACCAGTAGACCTGAACTTTAAAAAATGCTAAAGAAAGTTTCTTAGGTTGAAGGTAAATAATACTAGATGAATATTTGTGTTTACTCAAAAGAGCAAATAACATATAATTGTAAATGTAAAAGAATAACTTTTCTTTGCTGTTTTCCTCTTAATTTCTTCATATGAATCACATAACTCTTTAAAGAAAAATTATAATGGTGTTGTGTAATTTATAAGAAAAATAGATGCATTATATATAATAATTGTAACATAAATCATGGGAATGTATGAAAAAATGGCTTCAGATTTCTGTTGAGTGGTATAATATTTAATGTAATTGGATTATGAAAAGTTAAGAATGTAAGAGCAATTACTAAAATAATAATTCAAAGAAATATAGCAAATTTCATTAAGATGGAGGAACAGAGACAGGATATACCTCCCTGTCTAAAACAATTAGAAAGTTAGGGAAAGAATAGAATCATAAAGACATTGGATGTCAAGAAATAAAAGATAGTAATCCCTAAGAGATGAGAAACAAAGTACATCCTAAAATTACCCCAGCTGACTGGAGAGAATTTCAGGTGATAGTGCAGAGAAGGGGAAGCCAAAAAGGATCTAGTTCCCAAAAGAGGGGAAGCCAAAAGGGATCTCAGTTACTCCCTGAGTTGAAGACTCAGAGCTGGATAGTGGAAAGATCCAGGCAGCTACAGTTTGAAGGGCAGGGTCAGAGAGAGACGAGAGAGAGAGAGAGAGAGAGAGAGAGAGAGAGAGAGAGAGAGAGAGAGAGAGAGAGAGAAAGAGAAACACAAGTACGTTCTGGACACTGGTACTGGGTACCCTTAAGCCTTCAGCTGAGTACTGATAAGTGACAGCATATGTTTGAAACTAGCCAAAGTTGGAGGAAAAAAAACACTCAAAAGGAATTAGAAGGAATAATATCTGGAGATAGCACAGAGTCTTGAAAAGTTACCATTCCCAATAGAGTGAAAAATCCTATTATGGAGAATCAGGTAAGATGTGTGTCTCAGCAGTCAGGAAAGAATTGGTTTTAGACTAAACACTGCTCTGATTCTGCCTAAGAAAGCTTTAAAAGCATCCTCTGAATTGATCAAACTGTTGCCAAGTAACCAAACTGTGTTTAAGGACAAGGTCAAGAATATTTACAGGAATAATGATTAAGCAAGTTAAAATTAACAATACCTGGCATACAATAAGCCATTACCAGGTATATTAATTTTCTATTGCTCAAAGGAAACTACCACAAACTTTCTGGCCTACCACACACACATTTATCATCTCACAGTTCTGTGGGTCTTAAGTCTGAGAAAGCTCATTTGGGTTCTCTGCTCAGGGTCTTACAAATCTGCAATCAAGGTGTTGGCCAGGGCTGATGTCTCACCTGAGGCTCAGATATTTTTTCAAGTTCGTTTGACTGTTGGCAGATTTCATTTCCTTGCAGCTGTAGAACCCATGGAGATGTGTCTTCTTCAAGGCCAACAAAAACACATCTTTGTGACTTCTAGATTCCTTGATTAGAGCTTAACAAAATATGTCAGGTTCACCAAAGGCAATTTATCCCTGGATTAATCCAATTGATTTGGATTAAATTCCTTTTGCATTATAGGAGTCCAGAAATAAAAGAAAAATGGGCAGAAAACTTATTTGAAGAAGTAATAGCAGAAAACTCCCCTAATGTGGGGAAGGAAACAGACATCCACATTCAGGAAGCACAGAGAACCCCAAACAAGATGAACTTAAAGAGGTCCACAACAAGACACATAATAATTACAATGGCAAAGATTAAAGATAAAGAAAGAATCTTAAAAGTGGCAAGTCAAAAGCAACCAGTTATTTACAAGGGAAACTCCATAAGGCTATTAGATAATTGTTCAGGAGAAACCTTGCACTGCATGCAGTGGCATGTTATATTCAGAGTGTTTAAAGGAGAAACCTAGAAGCAAGAATACTCTACCCAGCAAAGCTATCATTCTGAATAGAAGGAGAGAAAAGAATTTCCCTGACAAACAAAAGTTAAAGCAGTTCATCACTACTAAACAGCCTTATAATAAATATTAAAGGAACTTTGTTAAGTAGAAAAGAAAAGGTCATAGCTAAAAGTAAGAAAATTATGAAAAAAATTTCACTGGTAAATGCAATGGTATAGTAAAGGTAGTAGATCAATCACTTATGAAGTTAGTGTGAAGATTGAAGACAAGAATAATAAAATCAATTATATCTAAAATAATCAGTAAGGGATACACAAAATAAAAAAGATATAAAATATGACATCATATACATAAAATGTGGAGGGGATTAAAAATGTAGAGCCTGCAGAATGTGTTCAAACTTAAGCAACCACTAACTTAAAATAGTCTTTTATATAGATAGAATGTTATATATAAATGCCATGGAAATCACAAATCAAAAACCTATAACACACAAAAAGAGAAAGAAAGTGAAGCATAACACTAAAGAAAGTCATCAAATTGCAAAATAATGGAGCAAGAGAAGAAACAGAGAAGAACTACAAAAATAAGAGAACAATTAACAAAATGGCAATAAGTACATACTTATCAATAATTATTATTTTTTATGGTAAAAAAAATTATATTTAGATGTAACCAGCTGGACTCGATTTAGGTGATCCCAATTTTGTTGACAACATCTGAAGCATCAGAGTCAGGAGCCAAGTGAACATGTGCCTTCGTCTCTCCATTGGGTATGATCAGGGTGTTGACCTTGGCCACATCAATGTCATAGATTGCTTCACAGCCTGTTTGGTTTGGTGCTTGTTGGCCTTGATATCTACAATGAATAAAAGTGGATTCTTGTCTTCTATTTCCTTCATGCTGACTTGGTAGTTAAAATTGAACTTGACAATGGCATGGTGGTCAAGCTTGTTTCTCTGAGGAGTGCTCTTCCCAGGATATTTGGGCTCTTCAGAGATTTGGGCCATCAGAAAATAGGTGACTTGTGGATCTTTTTCGTGTGACTGTGGATGCCTATCAGCACTACTTTCTTGGAGTTCAAAGCCTTTGCTTTGGCTTCAGCTTTGGGAGGGGCAGGAGCTTTCTTCCTTGCCTGGTGCCATCTTTGTCAAAGTTCAATTACTTTAAATGTTAATGGCCTAAGTGTTCCATAAAGACATGAGGTGACTGAATGGATAAAAACGAAGACCCAACTATATGCTGTCTACAAGAGACTCACTTCAGACCTAAAGACACATACAGGGATCCCTGGGTGGCTCAGCGGTTTAGCGTCTGCCTTTGACCCAGGGCATGATCCTGGAGTCCCCGGATCGAGTCCACATCAGGCTCCCTGCATGGAAACTGCTTCTCTCCGCCTCTCTCTCTCCCCGTGTCTCTCATGAATAATAAATAAATAAAAATATTTAAAAAAAAGAAAAGAAAAAAAGACACATACAGACTGAAAGTTAAGGGATAGAATTAGAGATTCCATGGAAATGGAAGCAAAAACAAACAAACAAATAAAACAAAACTGGGACAGATGGCAATAATTATACTAGACCAAAGAGACTTTAAAACAAAGACTGCAGCAAGAGACAAAAAAGGGCATTGCATAATGATAAAGGGATCAATCCATCAAGAGGGTATAACAATTGTTAAATATCTATGTAGCAACCTAGGAGTGCCTTAAGAAAATATTAACATACATGGAGGGAGAAATTGACAGTATTACAGTAATAGGAGAGGACACCCAAATTATATCAATGGATAGATCACCCAGACAGAAAATCAGTAAAGAAACAATAGTTGTGAATAACACATTAGACCAGATGGAAATTAAAAATATATACAGAACATTCTATCCAAAACCAGCAGAATACATATTCTTTTCAAAAGCACCTAAAACATTCTCAAGGATAGGTCACATATTAGGCCACAAACAAGTCTCAATAAATTTAAGAAGACAATCTCATGAGCATCTTTTTCAAACACAACTGTATGGAACTAAAAATCAATTACAAGAAAAAAATTGGAAAAAACCCCATAAACATGTGCAGGTTACACAACATGCTACTAAACAACTAATGGGGTCAATAAAGAAATCAAAATATATCTTAAGGCAAATGAGAATGGAAACACAATGGTTCAAAATCATTGGGATGTAGCAAAAAGTTGTTCTAATAAGGAAGTTTATAGTGATATAGGCCCACTTCAAGAAACAAGAAAAATCTAAATAATCTAATATTGTACCTAAAGGAACTTAAAAGAACAAATAAAGTCCAAAGTTGGTAGAAGGAAGGAAATAAAGAACAGAATTGAAGAAAGAAAATAGAGACTGAAAAACAATAGAAAAGATCAATAAAACTAAGATTTTTTTTGAAAAGATAAACAAAACTTATAAACTTCAGCTAGACTCATTAAAAGAGAAAGAAAGAGGAAGGGAGGGAGAGAGAGGAGGGAAAGGAATCAAGTAAGTAAAATTAAAAAATGAAAGAAAAGAAGTTACAATGACATCACAGAAATTCAAAAGCTTATAGAAGATGACCAGAAAAAAATTAAATGCCAACAAACTGGACAGCCTAGAAGAAATTGATAAAATCTTAGAAACATACAATCTTCCAAGACTGAGTAATGAAGAAAGAGAAAATCCAAACAAATTACTAGTAAAAAAATGGAGTCAGTAGTCAAAAAAATTTTAACAAACAGAAGTCCAGGACTAAATGGATTCACCTATGAATTCCAACAAATATTTAAATAAGAGCTGATATCTATCTTCTTAAATTATTCTGAGAAATAAAAGAGGAAGGACTACTTTCAAAGTCATTTTACAAGGCCAGCATTGCCTTGATAACAAAATCAGGCAATTACATTATTAACAAAAGATAATTATAAGCCAATATCCCTGATTTAAAGAGATGCAAAAATCCTTAAGAATGTTGGCAAACCAAATTTTAACAATACATAAAAGGTTCATTTGCCACAATCAAATGGGATTTATTCCATAAATACAGTGACAGTTTAATAGCTGCAAATTAATCATTTTATACCACATTAACACAATGAGGGACAAAAACCTTATGACTATTTCAATAGATGTAGAAAAGGCATTTTACAAAATTTAACATCCATTCATGATAAAAAAAAGCTCTCACCAAAGTGGGCTTAAAGGAAACATACCTCAACATGATAAAAGCCGTATATGACAAACCAAAAGCTAATATCATACTCAATGGTGAAAAGCTGAAAGCTTTTCCCCTAAGATCAGGAGCAAGACAAGGATGTCCACTATTGCCACTTATATTCAACATTATATTAGAAGTCCTTGCCAAAACAATCATACAAAGAGGAGAAATAAAAGCCATCCACATTGCTAAAGAAGAGGTAAAATTGTCTCAAATTGCAGATGACAAGATACTATTATGTAGAAAATCCCAAAGACTCTACCAAAAAGCTATTAGATGTAACAAAGTGAATTCAGTAAAGTTTCCCAATACAAAATTAATGTACAAAAATAGCTACCATTTCTATACTCTAATAAGGATGTAGCAGAAAGAGATATAAAGAAAACAATTCTATTTACAATTGCATCACAAAGTATAAAATACCTAGGAATAAATTTAACCCAAGAGATGAAAGACCTGTAGTCTGATAAGTAAAAGATAGTGATGAAAGAAACTAGACACAACACAAATAAATGAAAGATATACCATGTTCATGGATTGGAAGAATTAATATCGTTAAAATGTTCACACTACATGAAGCAATATATAGGTTTAAAGCAATCTCCATCAAAGTACAAATAGTACTTACAGAACTAGAACAAAAAAAAATACTAAAATTTGTATGGAATCATGAAAGAGCCCAAAGAGCCAAAGAAACTTTGGGAAAGAATAAAGCTAGAGGTATCACAATCCCAGTTTTCAAGCTGTACTATGAAGTTATAATAATCAAGATAGTACAGTACTGGTACAAAAGTAGAGTCATAAATCAAATGGGACATAAAGACCAGAAATAAATCCACCCTTATATGGTCAATTAATCTATGATGAAAGAACCAAGATACACAATGGGGAAAAGACAGTCTCTTTAATAAATGGTGCTGGAAAACCAGCCAGCTACATGTAGAAGAATGAAACTTGACCACTTTCTTATCCTATGTACAAAAATAAAATTTAAAAAATGGATTACATACCTAAAGGTAAGACTTGAAACCACAAAATTCCTAAAGAAAACATAAGCAGTAAACTCTTGGATATCAGCCTTAGCTATATATATAGCTTTTATATATATATTTGGATGTGTCTCCTCAGGCAAGGGCAACAAAAGCAGAAATAAACAATAGGACTACATCAAACTAAAAAGATTTTGCACCAAGAAAGAAATCATCAATAAAATGAAAGCCAGCCTATTGAATGAGAGAAGATATTTGTAAATGATTCATCTGATAAGGGGTTAATTTCCAAAATATAAGAAGAACTCATCTAGCTTAACACTAAAAGAATAATCTAATTTTAAAAAGGACAAAGGACCTGAATAGAGATTTTTTTCAGAGATGTACAGATGGCTAAGAGACATATGAAAAAATGCTCAACATCACTAATCATCAGGGAAATGCAAATCAAACTCCAATGAGATTTCACACCATTCCAAATGGTTATTGTTGAAAAGACAAGAAACAAGTATTAGCAGAGTTGTGGAGAAAAAGGGAGCCTTGTGGACTGTTGGTGGGAAGGTAAATTGTTACTATGAAAAATAATATGGAGGTTCCTCAAAAAATTAGAAGTAGAAATACCATATGATCTGGTAATTTCCAAAATAATGAAAACACTAAAAACATTAATGCCTGTGTGGCTCAGTCAGTCAAACATCAGACTCTTGGTTATGGCTCAAGTCATGCTCTTAGGGCCATGAGATTGGGCCCTGTGTTGGGTTCTACACTCAGCTGGGAGTCTGCTTGAGATTCTTTCCCTCTCTCTCCCTGCCCCCCACATCATGCTCTCTCCAATAAATAAAAGATTTATATACTCCTATGTTTACTGCAGCATTATTTACACTAGCCAAGATATGGAAGTCACCTATGTTCATTGATAGATAAGTGGATAAAGAAGATGTGGTACACACACACACACACACACACACAAATATTACTCAGTCATAAAAAGAAGGAAATCTTGCCATTTGCAATAACATGAATGGACCTAGAAGGTGTTATTCTACCTGAAATAAGTCAGAGAAAGTTGAATATTATATAATTTCAGGTAGTACTTTGAGTGAGGGAGGTGGCAAGTTGGGCAAAATAGGTGAAAGGGATTAAGAGGTACAAACTTCCAGATATGTCAGTCATAGGAATGAAAAGTAGAGCACAGAGAATAGAGTTGATAATATTGTAGTGACTTCAGATGGTAACAGATTATAACTACACTTACCATGGTGAGCACTTCTAAATGTATAGCAATATGTAGAATCAGTGTGTTATACACCTGAAATTAATATAACATTGTATGTTAATTATACTTCCACTAAAAATAAAAAAAAAATGAAAAAAGGAAAGAGAAAAGGGATTCAATCACTGACTTTAGCTTTCACTTTAAGAAATTAGAAAAGGAGGGACGCCTGGGTGACTCAGCAGTTGAGTGTCTGCCTTCAGTTCAGGCATAAAATCCTTTTATTAAAAAGAGAGAGAAATTAGAAAAGTAGCAAATTATTTTTATTTATTTTTAAAGATTTTATTTACTTATTCATGAGAGACACAGAGAGAGGCAGAGACATAGTGGGAGAAGCAGGCTCCTCATAGGGAACCTGATATGGGGCTCTATCCCTGCACCTGGGATCATGCCGTGAGCGAAAAGCAGGCACTCAACTGCTGAGCCACCCAGGCATCCCAGAAAAGAAGCACATTAAACCTCAACTAACTAAAGGAAAGGAAATAAAAAAGATTAGGGTGTTAATCAGTGATTTAAAAAACAGAAAAGAATTAGATAATTAATGAAACCAAAAGGATGTCCTTAGAGAAGATCAATAAAAATGATAAACTTCTAGGCTGATCAGAAAAAAAACTGAAAAGAAAGAAAAAAAAAAAAACTGAGAAGACACAGATTACCAATATGGAGAATGAAAGTGGTAACATAACTACAGATCCTACAGTTAATAAAAAAAATTAAAAAAGGATCATAACTCATTATGTCAGTACATTTGAGAATTTAGATGAAATCAACATATTTTTTGATAGATACAAACTACCAAAGCTCACTTAAGAAGCAATTAAAAACTTGAATATCCCTATATATTTTAAAGAAATTGAATTATACTTAAAATATTGTAAGAAGGAGCAGCCCGGGTGGCTCAGCCAGTTGGCGCCGCCTTCGGCCCAGGGCCTGACCCTGGAGACCCGGGATTGAGTCCCGCAACGGGCTCCCTGCATGGAGCCTGCTTCTCCTTCTGCCTGTGTCTCTGCCTCTCTCTCTCTCTCTGTGTCTCTCATAAATAAATAAAATCTTTAAAAAAAATATTCTAAGAAGAAAATTTCAGGGCCACATGGCTCTACTGGTACCAAACATTTAATGAACTAATATGAATTGTATATAAGCTCTTCCAGAAAGCTGAAGAGAAGGGAATAATCTCAACTCATTGTATAAGACCAGTATTACACACAAAATAAAATCAGATGAGGATACAAGTAAAGAAAACCACAGCCCAATACATCTCATGAAAATAGATGCAACAATTCTAAACTAAAATTTATAAATCCATTAATATATTAAAGGGATAACATGTTATGAATAGCAAGGTTTATCTTAGAAATGTAAGATTGGTTTAATTAAAAAATTAGTGTAACTCACTAACGGACTGAAAAGGAAAAACCATGATTATTAGAATTGATGGAGAGCAACATTTGGCAGAATTAAAAATCCATTCCTGATAAGACTTCCAACAAAGTAGATACTATAAGAGCTAAAAAGTGTCTATGAAAAACACACTGCCTACATCAAACTTAATGATGACAGACTGAATGCGTGGCCCCTAAAATAAGGACAAGGGAATGATATCCATTTTTACCATTGCTATTCAACATTGTACTGGAAGTTCTAGATCTTGCAAATGAGTAGCAAAAATGACCTGTAGAGAATAAAGCATCATGTTGTGAGTGGCGGCTACAACTACAGTTGGAGTGAAACTTGGGGATATGTGTGCTTTCCCTGCAGTTTCTCAAAGGAACACAGGTTTGGGAAGAGGACCCTCTAACCAATGGGACTTCATGTGGTCAAATGGGATGAGGGTTCAGACTGTTGTTAAGAATATAAAGCTGAAGAAGAACTTGAAGACATCTAGGTAATGTTTGTATATATCAACTTACTGCTTTTACTGGAGGACAAATACTTCATGAACAAGGAGCTTGTGTTTGTCTTTATTTCCTTCACCAAGCTGTCCTGAATACACCAGATGCTCATACCTATTTGCTGGGTGAATGAATGAATGAAGGAAGGCATGAATATATAAATAGGAACATGGACTCCTCACAGAAATGTCATTAAAGTTCCTTCAAGTGCTCTTATTGTAGAACATTTTATAATTGGGATGATTTCCATATCTTTCTATTGAGTACAGTACAAAATATTTTTGTTACCTCTGGCACTGAGAATTATTAGCACAATATTTATCGCCAACAACATCTCTGATATCTGATTGGCTTCGGAAGGCTAATTTCGAAAGACTAGTTTCAAAATCTTCCCAGTGTATTCAAGAAGAGCAGAGCAAGAGAAATAATTTTCCTTAATTAGGGAGACTTTCACTAGAAAGAATGATCTACCAAGGCATGACATTGCCAGTCTTGAGCATATACTTCCAGTTCCTAGAATAGTGCCTAGAATAAGTAAATACTCAATAAATATTTTTGGATAAATGCACAAGTGGTTGTCCCCTAAGTTAATAGGACGAGGATTTGTTGACCTATAGTCATTCATTCAAAATTTGTCTTCTCATTGCCCCACATGTTACTCATAGGATAAATCTTCCTGTTGCAAGGAAGGCTTTGAAGCTCTGACTTCCCATCTAGAGGTAGGCTGTTGGAAGTGAGGAACAGACATTTTGTTGAAATATAATTGGGAGGTTGTAAGACTATTAAAAATTATTCCAAAAGCAATATACATTTATTACAAGCATTTAGACATAATAAAATTACATAAAGTAAAAGGATAAAGAAAACTTGTGGAGTCTTAAGATTTTTGGGGAATTACTGCAAAAGTAATACTCACTGTAAACATTTATATGCCATAGAAATACATAAAGTAAAAGGTGAAAGCTTCCCTTCTCCCTTTTTTAAGTCGGCTATCTTGAGAAATCACTGTTGCTGGTTTGGAGTATATATCTCAGATTTTCCTCCAGACCTATCATGACTATAATAATAATTTTAAAAATGAGTCATGCAACTTTTAAATAATCTTAATATATCTTGGTTATGGTTCCACATCAGTGCATGTATATCAAATGCATTATTTTAATGGCTGGTTATTAATTCATTGTATAAATAGTCTGTAATTTATTTAAATTATCCCTATTGATTGACATTTGGATAGTTTCTTACTTTTTGCTATTATTAACTGAACTCTAATGAAACATAATTTTTAAAAAATAGTCTTATGTGTATTTCTATAAGATGAATTTTAGAAGTGGAATTGCTGATTCAATTAGAAACCAAGTTAGGGTTAGGTCTTTAAGCAAAGGGCAGACAGTCCCCAAGTTCTTACTCTGTTGGAGAAGGTCTTGTTCTTTCATGTGGCTGCTAGAACTGTTCATAGGATTCACTATCCTTAGGAGATGGTAAAAGGAAAAGCTACCTTTGGGAAGAATTGCAATAAGTACTAAAGAAAGGCAGAGTTCAGTCAGGTCAGGTGAGAGCTCATCTGTTACAAAAAGAGCGTGTTTATTTTTCAGGAAAAATAGGTGCAGTTTGCTGGAAAGAGCCTGGGCCAGAGGGCTGAATTGTGGGAGGTTTCTGCTATCCACAGCCTGACAGCATACATACTTTTGAAAAACATTAGAGTCACACAGCTTTCCTGCATGTATAGGTCTGAAAGGCATGAATGTAGGAGACCAAAGAAGGAAATTAGTCAAATTTTTGAGTACAAGCTGGTCATAAAGGTATAGACCCAACTTAGCAGTATCAAAAATAATAATAGTGAGATCTGACCATGAGCTATGACCATGAGCCCTATCCTAAATACTCTTTTCATAAATGGTCATATTTCATTCTCAGCCCATTTTATAGATTTTGGACCAGAGGAACAGAAGTTAGGTAATTGATCCACGGTCACACAGCCAGGAATGGGCAATGTGAGATTCAAGCCCAGGCTTGGCGCAGAAGGCACCTAGTAAGTGTACTTTGAATAAGATGATAAGACTAGCAGATCAAGATAGGACAGGGGCTTTGACAGTGTGAGAGGTTTGGATCTTATTACAGCAACCTGGGAGGATCAAGAAGTCCAAGATCTTCACCAACATTCATAGAATTAGAGCAAGTATCCATATTGTGCTTGTCCAGATACTTAAGTGCCAAAAGACTCCACATAAACTCTTATCGTCTATTGGAAACCAGAAACAGGGTCCAGTGAAGAGATTGGGCTCATTTTTCCACCAGCAGAAAGGAAGAGAGGGTTTGCTCTTTAACTTACCTTCTTTCTGCTACTCTGCCCATTTGGTTCCCAGAGGGCATGCACTCTAAAGGGTTCATGACTCCACTGCCACTCTCTCTGGGGATTACTGAAGAATCCTCTGTATGTCACCATAGGAAGATCTTACTGTCTTTTGAAATATTTCAACCCCCACATTTCATTTCTTAAAAGTCTGTATCACATTATTCTAAGATAGGTTACTGAATGCATGCAATTCCCAAAGAGGAGACAGTTGCAGCAGGATCGAGCTCTACTTTCAGGCTACAATGAAATGTAAGTCCCCTAATTTTATTTCTGTCTTGGAGATAACTGTGGATGGGATTAGAAGAGTCACTAATTTTCAATGCCACTGAGGGCAAACTATAAAGTGTACGATCATAGCAATCATTGCCCTATAACTGCTTTGCTAATATAAAAGAAGAATGTTTAACAGAGTTCTTTTACTTTTAATTTGATGATTTACTCATTCATTTCACAAGGGTTTATTGGATGAGGGCCAGGCTCTTTGCTAAGCGTTGCAAATACAGAAATGAGACTCAGTGCCCTAAATTTCACACAAAAGGTTTGGCTAAGCTGTGTGTGAACTCAACTAGCAAGGTTATTTGGCAATCTGCAGGATTAAGTTATGTTTTTATTTTTCAGCTTCTCTGTTCTATAGTTGCAAGGAGTAAGATTTCTTTTTGCATAGTCATAGGAAGTCCCTAGTTTCAGTCATTGAAGAATTTCATCATCTTCAAATTTCTCATGTCTTTCAAACTATTTTATAATGGCGGCAATTCAGTTTCCCCAAAGCCATGGCTTCAGTAGATACTTGATGCCTAGTGACCACATTTAGTAATTTGGTTACTATCAGTGATTCCTCTCCTTGTGTGCCATAGGCTGTCAGTTATCCATCTCTGATTGATTGCTTCAACAAGACAGATAACTAGTCTCAGATTTTATATTTTATTGGTTGCAACCCACTCCTGGATCCATTTTTTTTTTTTCATTAAATTCCTTGGTTGCAAAAACCAGAATCAATCCCAGGTTAATTTGAAAAGAGAAAAGTTATATTAGTTGGATATTTGGTAGCTTCTAGAGTTCATGAGAAGTCCAGAGAACTGGATTTAGGAAATCAATAGGAATGGTGGCTGGGCAGCTTAGAGAAGCAGAATCTGTTTATAATGCAAACACAGGCATGACTATCCTTTCTGGGTCCTGGCTGCCGCGGCCACTGCAGTCCTAAACCTTCCCTGCTTCTTTGTATCATTCAGACTCAATTTGAGGTAGGAGCAGCTAACCAGCCAAACCTAGGTCTAGTACCAAGCCCCAGCTTCCACAGGGCCAAGAGGACAAGCAAATGGATATTCACCAAGACTCACACAATGGCAGTTTCTTTAAGACAGAAGGAGTTCAAATATAGCTTCCAAATTACAAGATTTTCTTTATAGATAGACAGAAAGTAATATGGCCCATATGAATATCAGAAAGCAGGTTGGATGAGGGATTATAATGATTGGATATTATATGGGGCCTGATGGGAAGTGTCCTTGAACCTGAGATGATGGAGCTTGATAATTTACTGGGTGTGAAGAGGGAGAGAGAGAAGGGGAGAGTGGAACCTAGGACCACTGTCAGGTTTCCAGCCAGGATAACTGGGTGATTGGGTATGCTGTTGATCTTACAAAAATACCAAGAAGTGGGGTTAAATTCTAGGTCTCTAATTCTAAGCCAGGCAGTAATACGTCGTCTTCTTTAGTTCAACTCCTAGCTGACCATTTTCCAGTTGTAAGATTTTGGATGTGTGACTTAACTACTCTATGTTTCAGTTTCCTCATTTTAAATGAGGTTAGTAATAATATCTGACTCAAAGAGCGGTTGCCAGGTTGAATGAGCATCTACATTAAAGAATTTAAAATAGTGCCTGACACTATTAAGTTCTCAATAAATGTTGGTCACTATTGTCAGCTATTATCAATTCAGTACTAGCTCCAATTAATCCAAAGAGTTTTTTTTTTGGGGGGGGGGGGGTTCTTTATATCCCTATGACAAAGTTGACCTGAAAAACAACAATAGCAACAACAACAACCAATAGAGTGGTCTTGAGCAGTTAGGGTCTACCGGTCATACTATCCACCATGGAGAAATGTAGATCAGCCTGAGTATAGCCACTTACAGCCGTTCAGGCAGGACAACAGCCACTTAAAGATAGTGCTCCACAACATGTTGACCAGAAATCCATAAAATAATTTTTGCAGATCTAAGGCCATGCCTTCTGCATATTTGGATTTCATTTTGTGAAACTACTAAATCACAAGTTACTTATACCAGGGGAATGACACAGCATTATGAAACCTCCACTCTAACATGAGCAAGTCAAACAGGTTTTTTACATAATAAAAGCTCTGGCATTTCACCAAGGGATTGGCTCCTTGCCAGCTCCTCCATCCTCTAGAAAAAGGTACCAAGATATTTGCACAGCTGGGTTGGATCCAAGCTTAGGGCATATGACATAGGGTAATGAGTAGATCAAGGCCGTGAGAAGCCAGTTCTACTCTAGCTCAGAGTGACTCTGGAATATGTGAGGTTGAATGCAAGTGGGAGGCAAATGCTTGGAGACCCTGGTATTTCCAACTCCATTTCAGCCTGATTGGGGGAGTTCTGGATCTAGACTGATCTGAATCCAATGGAACCTTCAAAATTCAATCTCTAGGAGTTATCTGAAGGGTCTTCAGTTCTATATCATGCCATTAAAGTTGGAACTATCCTGAGCCTTTCCTGGGGCTTAACAACCAGAAGCTGCATGAAGCACTTTTACCCACATTGAACAGTTTGCATAACAGAGCAAGTCTAAATTTCCTACAGAATGAAGAACCCAGGGCCAAGAAAGATAAAGATCAGCTTTCAAGCTGGAAAACAAATATCCTTCTCTGCCAGGCTAATGCAAAACCAAACCAAAAATTTACCAATGTTTTTAGCACAAACATTCCATTCATTTTTTATTCTGGACAGTTGGGATATTCATAGAATACTTGTATTGTGACCACAAGATCTGACTGGAAAGAGTTAGTGAGTTCTATAAAAGACATGATCCCTCTACTTTTCTGACTTCCCTTACTCAGACAAAAATGGCTTTGAGACTGGGTGGATCCCCACTTCTGGCACATGATCTAAAATTTGGGGTGTTTTAATGTTAGGGAAATTAATTTACCAGGATAATGCTATTTTTGACATTACGTCGAAAAAGAGACAAAATGTAAGCCCTACATGAAGAGGACAAATACTCCATTTTATAGGCATTTGTTCCTGCAATTTTAGTGGAAAGAGTCTTGTTGAACAGGTAGGATATTTCTACCTTAGCAATGAGGATTGCTACTATTTATTATCAGGTATTGTCTTTGGCACTTTGCATGTATTATCCTGAATTGTCATAATAAACTTGCAAGGTATGTATTATTGCTCCATTATAGGGATGAAGAATTGGGTTAAGAGAAGTTACTGCTAACAAGGGGCAGACTTGCTACCACAAAGTACAAGCTTTTTTCCCACCGTACCCATGCTGTCTTTCCCTAAAGAAAGGAAACTTCCCTAGAGTGAGGGTATCTTTTGGTTAAGGTAATTCAGAACTGACTCATATTTGGCGAAATCATTTGTCAAATGATATTTTGGGGGTGGAATCATACTTCCTATAAGGGTCAAAGAGTTTTTGTTCAAGTGTAAGCAACCAGAGCAGATTAGCATGGAAATACCTACAATTTGTGAGCAGCTCTTGGGCAAGTGCTATTGAGAGCAATACCTGTCTACCCATATCTTGTCCTGAAGGCTGTGTTTGAGAGAAACTCTGTGAAAATCTGTTCCCCTTTGGGGTAGTTCCTACAAATACGTAATCTTTTTCATCTGTGCAAAAAGAGCCAACTCATCCACCAACCAGTCCCAACCCCTTTCAGCCCAAACCTATCAACAGTTACATCCCTAGAGGACAGAATCTGTACAGGCAAACCTAAGACATATTGCAGGTTTGGTTCCAGACCACTGCAACAAAGCAAATCTTGCAATAAAGCGAGTCACATGAAGTTTTTTTTTTTTTTTTGGTTTCCCACTGTATATAAAAGTTCTATTTACACTATGCTATAGTCTATTAAGTTTGCAAAGCATGATGTCTAAAAATCCAATGTACATACCTTAGTTTAGAAATATTTTATTGCTAAAAAATGCTGACCATTATCTGAGCTTCCAGTGAGTTGCAATCTTTTTTGCTGGTGGAGGCTCTTGCCTCAATGTTGATGGTTGCTGACTGATCAGGGTGGTTGGGTGGCTGTGGCCATTTCCTAAAATGAAACAACAATGAAGTTTGTCACATTGATTGATTCTTCCTTTCATGAATGATTTCTCTGTAGCATGTGAGGCTGTTTGATTTACCCAAAGAAGAGCTTCTTTCAAAATTTGAGTCAGTCCTCTCAAACCCTGGTGCTGTCTTATCCACTAGGTTTATGTAATATTCTAAGTCCTTTGTTGTCATTTCCATAGTCTTCATAGCATCTTCTCCAGGAAGAGATTCCATCTCAAGAAACCACTTTCTTTGCTCATCCATCAGAAGCAACTCATCATTCGTTCAAGTTTTATCATGAGATTGCAGTAATTCAGTCACTTCTCTAGGTTCCACTTTTTTTAAAGATTTTATTTATTTATTCATGAGAGACACACACAGAGAGAGAGGCAGAGACATAGATATAGGGAGAAGTAGGCTCCAGGCAGGGAGCCTGATCCGGAACTCCATCCTGGAACCCCAGTATCACGCCCTTGGACCAAAGGCAAGTGCCAAAACACTGAGCCACCCAGGTGTCCCTAGGCTCCACTTCTAATCCTAGTTCTCTGGCTGCTTCCACCCCATCTGCAGTTACTTCTTCCACTGAAGTCTTGGATCCCTCAAAGTCATCTGGGAGGGTTGGGATCAACTTCTTCCAAACTTCTGTTTTCGTTGATATTTTTGACTACTTCATGCAAATTATGAGTGTTCCTTTTTAGAAAAGAATTCCAGTATAATTAATGTGCAGTGTTATATTAGTTTCAGGTGTACGATATAGCAATTCAACAATTCTATACATTACTCAGTGCTTATCATGATAAGCGTACTCTTAATCTCCTTCACCTATTTCACCTATCCCCCTACCCATCTCTCCTCTAGTAATCACCAGGTTGTTCTCTATATTTAAGAGTCTGCTTGTCTCTTTTTAATTTTGTTCATTTGTTTTTTTTTTTTAAATTCCACATATGAATGAAATCCTACAGTATTTGTCTCTGACTTATTTCATTTAGCATTATACCCTTTAAGCCCATCCACGTTTTTGCAAATGGCAAGATTTCATTCTTCTTTTTTTTATAGCTGAGGAATATTCCATTGTATACATATGCCACCTGTACTTGGTCCACCTACAATTGTGAATCCTTTCCAGAAACTTTTTAATTGACCTTATCCAGATCCATCAAAGGAATCATTACCTATGCCAGCCGTAGCCTTATGAAAGTTATTTCTTAAACAAGAAGACTATAAAATCAAAATTACTCCTTGATCCATGGGCTACAGAGTGGATGTTGTGTTAGCAGTTATAAGAACAACATGAATCTCATTGTACATCTCCATCAGAGCTCTTGGGTGACCAGGATAATGTCAATGAACAGTAATGTTTTGAAAGAAATATTTTTTTCCCGAGCAGTAGGTCTCAACAGTGGGCTTCAAATATTCAGGAAACCATGTTGCAAACAGGTGTGCTGTCACCCAGGTTTTGTTGTTCTATTTATAGAGAATAGACAGAGTGATTTAGCATAAAGGCCCTCCTATTTCCAGAATGGTAAATGAACATTGGCTTCAAATTAAAGTCTCCAGCTGCATCAGCCCCTAACAAGAGAGTCAGCCTGTCCTTTGAGGCTTTGATGTCAGGTGTCAACTTCTTACTGAAAAGCTGTTGTTTGGTGTAGCTACCCTCATTAATGATCATGGCTAGATCTTCTGGAATAACCTACTGCTCTGTTATGGAGACGGTTTCTTCCCTTAAACCTCATGAATTGGCCTCCATTAGCTCCCACCTTTTTTTCTCAACCTTCATGGAATTGAAGGGGGTTCTGAATTAGACTTTGGCTTAAGGGAATGTTGTGGCTGGTTTGATCTTTTGTCCAGATCAGGGAAACTTTCTCTATATCAGCAATAAGACTGTTCTCTTTCTTATCATTCATATGTTCACTGGAGTCACACTCTTCATTTTCCTTCAAGAACTTTTTCTTTGCCATCACAGCTTGGCTAGCCATTTGACATAGAGGCCTAGCCCCCAGTTAATCTTGGCTTCCAACATGCCTTCCTCACTAAGGTTCGTCATTTCTAGCTTTTGGCTTAAAGTGAGAGATATGCGACTCTTCCTTTCACTGGAACACTCAGAGGCCATTGTAGGGTTCTTAATTGGCCTAATTTCAACATTGTTGGGTTTCAGGGAATAGGAAGGCCTGAGGAGAGGCAGAGATGGGGGCATATCTGGTCAGTGTAGCAGACAGGACACATATAGCACTTATCAGTAAAATTTACCATCTTATATGGGAGCAATCATGGTGTCTGTCCCTAAACAATTACAATAGTAACATCTATGAAGCATAGTAAAGCATAGCAGTAAAATGAGATGTTCCTGTACCTGATTTATCTTTGTATGTGTTATACAACATCACAAGCTTGTTGGTAGCTGAGGGTCCATAGACGTCTGTTGAGCCAACAGGTGGATGTCAAGCAAGATGCTACATGCTACAAATAATTCATACTTCTGTCCTCAAGACAGTGTTTTCTTAATGGAGTGATAAGAAATCATCAGAAAAAAAATGAGTTTGTATTTGAATTGAAGATCTAAGTTGCCTTCATGATAGAGATCACGAATGCAGGAGGGAGCAGGGTGGGCCAGAGTCCTCAAGGATACTTCACACAAAAGGAGAAAGCTGGAGAATGGGAAGGATTGGGGTAGGTAGGGGAAGTAAGGTGGATAAGGGGGGTGTACATGAGGAGTGGGGGATGGGGAAAAGGGAAAGCAAGTGGAGGAAATAGCATCTCTGTCAGTATTTCTCCCGCTTCCTTCCTTATTACATCTCTTCCAGTTGGTCCTCTCCACAAGTTTTTGTTGTGTTCCCATTTCTATATATAGAAAGCCCCACTGGAGCCCCAGTGACATGGTGGGGTGTGGGGGCGGGGAAGCATGCTACAGTTTGAGTAGGACTGTCTTTTCCTGAGCCTCTGTCCTGGGCTGTGGCGTTCTCAGGTGCTTTTCAATCCTCCTCCTTAGGTGAGGCAGGATGGCTAGAAATGCTGGTGCTTAATATTTCCCTCCTCCTTGGCTGCTTAGGCTCCAATAAAACCCCAGTTGAGTAGATTCTGGACAACAGTTTTGTGCGAGGGCAGGTCTCATTAAGAAGAACAGAGTCTTCTGGCATTTTTCAAAATGGCTGCTTTCCCCTCCTCCTACTGGAAATTGGAAGCCAGAGGGGATTTTTCTTTCATCTTCCCTATGAGAACCTAGTAGTGCTCCTGGGGATAAAACTGACAAAAGTGTAGGTGCTCTTCCTAAAACTGTCTTTCCCTGGAGTTTCTATCTCTTCAATTTGTCCATACTGAGCTTCCAACAATGCATCCATTAGAGTTTAGGTTTTCTTACCTAGTCCTTCCCACAGAGCTTTCTGCTCTGGTGACCTGTGATTCTCTGTATCTGCTTGTCTGCCTCTCTCCAATGTTGGGGATTGCAGTTTGCCCTCTGATCTCAATTCTTTGAGGAATCGAAGAGGTGTTGTTGGTTTCTAACTTGTTCAGCTTTTTGTTGTAAGTACTGGAGTGACAACCTCCAAGCTCCTTACATGTAGGATCCAAGCACATGTTTCTAAAGCAGCATTTTCCTGCAGTATATTCTGCAAAACATGAATTTGATGGAGTTCTACAGAATTTTAGTGTTTAACAACAGAAGGCACCCATGACCAAACAGCTTTGCCTAATACTGGGTTTCTTACCACAGGATTTTTAAGTGCCTTTATTATACTAGTATGCATCTGATTCTATTATATTGTTTCCTAAGTTGACATGATCATGAAGTTCTTTAGGGAAAGAGTATTTTATAAGACTATATTCCTCAGAAGTTCAGAAATGTTGTCTCACAATCTTTCTGAATACCTTCCCCTTGCCTGTTGCCCCACCTTTGCAGGCACAGTTGACATAATTAGTCCTTTTTATGTTCATTCATCCCACAGGCAGTGTGTCAGCTCTAGTGGGTGAATATTAAATGTTTGGAACATGGTGCCTTTTAGAGTTAAGAGTTTGATATGGAAAGTGAGAAAGAAATACACAAAAATAATTCTAATTCAAGAAACTTTAAGGAAATGCTTCCCCAACATTTCTGTTTACAAAAGATAAACCAAATTAAATCTAGAGAGTTAAAACTGAAAACAACAACAAAAAATTATAATTAGCTGTTCACTTCCCACCTTTTATTGAGGTGCCAAGTTGGCTTCAAGAGTGAAAAAGGCTCTGGGCAGGTCAGGTTTCTGGGCAGGTCTTCAGAATATCATTCTACATAGAGCTGCCCATAACTTGCCACCTCTCATTCACTGATCTGTGCTCACTGCAACATCTTCTTATGATGTTTCTAGGGGTCCCTGTGGGCAAAATCCAACAGGCAGGAAACCAAGGGCTGAGTGACTTACTCCAGATGCTTATTCTCAGCAGGTGTTAGGGCTTTGCAAAAGAGTGAAGTGTAGGATCTATGGCACCATTCACCCATCATCCTCTTGCCCGACTTTGAGACACAACTTTTTCACACTAAAGGGCCATTCTCCAGAGTATCACTCTATCTTTGACTTACTGACAATACAAGAAAACAAAAGACAGCTGCTTTTGCACTGGGCACAAACATCAAGAAGGAACAAAAATTGGTAATGACTAACCAGTATATCAATTATTATAAAAAGAAATGATTGTGTATCCAGCAGGCAGTTTAGTGCAATCTAAGAGGACTGAGGAAATGCTGTCCCAGGTCTTTTTCCCCACCTGGCTCCCTCACCAGATGCAGCTATGCCTGAAATCAACCCTTAGGCAGGCTTTCTTTGGCTTAAGCAGTTCTTCTCTGGCAGTCATCTTTCTAAAAGGCACATACCTAAGGAGAGGAGGATATGACAAATTACAGCCTTTGCATGGCTGTTGTCAAATGACAACTTCTTAGGACAAAAGGAATCAAGGGAAAATAATTTCATTTCTTATTCCTCAGTTTCCTTGTCTGTAAAATGACAAAAGTTGAATTAAGAAAGATCTAAGTCAGGCTTCCATTTTATGACTTATTACCACTCCCAAAATTGAGACAGTATAAGGGTGCTGGTAACTCAGGAGGAAAGGGGGAGAAAGCCTCACAGGCATGAAATCCAGTTCATAGGAGGTATTTATTTTTTTATAATGGGCAAGAATAGAGAATACTAGATTGTGTGTAAAAATAAAAGTATTGTTTTGTGAATATAAGATGTATATTTGCCCACTGGGGCTTTCTCCAGAGAAACAGACAAAAGAGGGAGAGGTAGAGAGTTACAGCCTGGAGGAAGAATTCCCTCTTCATGGGGTTGTTCAGTCTGTTTTCTCTGAAGTCCTTCAACTGACTGGATGAGCCCCCCTACATTATGGAGGATAATCTGCTTTACTTAAAGTGTACTGATTTAATGGTCAATCTCATCTAAAAAAGTACCTTAACAGCAACACCCAGTTTAATGTTTTTTTTTTTTTTTTAATTTTCTGTTTGTTTATTCATGAGAGACACACAGAGAGAGGCAGAGACACAGGCAGAGGGAGAAGCAGGTTCCATGCAGGGAGCCCGATGTGGGACTTGATCCTGGGTCTCCAGGATCACACCCTGGGCCAACGGCAGGAGCCCAACTGCTAAGCCACCCAAGCATCCCCCCAGTTTGATGTTTGACCAACTATCTGGCTACTGTTGCCTAGCTAAACTGGCACAACAATTTAATTATCGTGTGTGTGTGTGTGTACTGGGTAGTGGAATAATGTATTTCTTATAGTGGTTTGTGGCCAAGAAGGTTGAAAACCCCTGTGAGTCCATAAAACCAATATAACACTGCTTCTAAGACAGTACTGTCCCTGGCATAAGAAAGGGAACTATATCCCCAAATGTAAAAGTGTGCTTCACAGCCTGCCTCTTGTCCCATTAAAGGAGACCTAGACACCATTTAAAGCCTCGTATTTGAACATCATCTCAGACGTCCCCACTGCTCATTTTGCTCTAAGCATAATGGAACTCCTGTTCCTTCCTTCATAGTCTCTTGTGTTCGCTTCAGCAGCACATATACTTCCTTCATAGTCTGCCATGTGTTCCCACCTCAGGGCCTTTGCATTTCCTCTTTCCTCTACCAGGAAGGCTCTTCCCCAGATCTTCACCAGAGCTGACTCCTCATCTCTCAGATTTCCACCTTACTATTGCTACCTATTCAGAGGCGCCCTCCTTGGTCAGCCCATTTAAAGCAATCCCAGCCCATTCCCCCCAGAACCCCATACATTCCCCAGGAAACCTTTATTCTATTACACAATTTTATTTTCTCCATTGTTCTTTTCATTATCTAAAATATCTTAGTTGTTTCTTTATTTTTGGTCATTCCTTTTAATAATAAATTTATTTTTTATTGGCGTTCCATTTGCCAACATACAGAATAACACCCAGTGCTCATCCTGTCAAGTGCCCCCCCTCAGTGCCCGTTACCCATCACCCCCACCCCCCCACCCTCCTCCCCTTCCACCACCCCTAGCTCATTTCCCAGAGTTAGCAGTCTTTATGTTATGTCTCCCTTTCTGATATTTCCTACCCACTTCTTCTCCCTTCCCTTCTATATTCCCTTTCACTATTATTTATATTCCCCAAATGAATGAGACCATATAATGTTTGTCCTTCTCCGATTGACTTATTTCACTCAGCATAATACCCTCCAGTTCCATCCACATCGAAGCAA
Organism: Canis lupus dingo; assembly: GCF_003254725.2. Lineage (NCBI taxonomy): Eukaryota > Metazoa > Chordata > Mammalia > Carnivora > Canidae > Canis > Canis lupus. The sequence goes on along the minus strand of NC_064260.1, from coordinate 14,082,522 downwards.
ATGGTGGGTATTTGTCATTTCTAATGGCTGAGTAGTATTCCATTGTATACATAAACCACATCTTCTTTATCCATTCATCTTTCGATGGACACCGAGGCTCCTTCCACAGTTTGGCTATTGTGGCCATTGCTGCTAGAAACATCGGGGTGAAAAAAAAAAAGAAACATCGGGGTGCAGGTGTCCCTGCGTTTCATTGCATCTGAATCTTTGGGTAAATCCCCAACAGTGCAGTTGCTGGGTCGTAGGGCAGGTCTATTTTTAACTCTTTGAGGAACCTCCACACAGTTTTCCAGAGTGGCTGCACCAGTTCACATTCCCACCAACAGTGTAAGAAGGTTCCCTTTTCTCCGCATCCTCTCCAACATTTGTTGTTTCCTGCCTTGTTAATTTTCCCCATTCTCACTGGTGTGAGGTGGGATCTCATTGTGGTTTTGACTTGTATTTCCTTGATGGCAAGTGATGCAGAGCATTTTCTCATGTGCGTGTTGGCCATATTTTTGGTCTTTCTCCAACACAAAGGTAAGTTCCATGTCTTTCCTGCTCACCTTTTATTTTCAGTACCTGGTATAGTGCACCATAAAAGGTTATAAAATGACTGAATGGTGTATAATTGTTCATACTAGTCTGAGATTTATTGTATTTCTGTGATATCAGTTGTAACTTCTTTCATTTCTGATATTATTTGAGTCCTCTATTTTTTTGTGTATTTTTTTATTGGAGTTCGATTTACCAACATACAGCAAATCACCCAGTGCTCATCCTGTCAAGTGCCCCCCTCAGTGCCCGTCACCCAGTCATCCCATTCCCCCACCCACCTCCCCCTCCATTACCCCTTGTTCATTTCCCAGAGTTAGGAGTCTCTCATGTGTTGTCACCCTCTCTGATTTTTCCCACTCACTTTCTCTCCTTTCCCCTATAATCCCTTTCACTCTTTCTTATATTCCCCATAGGAGTGAAACCATATCATGATTCTCTTTCCCCGATTGACTTACTTCACTCAGCAGAATACCCTCTAGTTCCATCCATGTTGAAGCAAATGGTGGTTTTTCATAATTTCTGTTGGCTGAGTGATATTCCATTGTATATATATATACCACATCTTCTCTATCCATTCATCTGTCGATGGACACTGAGGCACCAAGAAACACTTTCTATAGCTTGCATTAGGAGAAAAACAGATTGTTGTTTTGTCGCATCTATGGCCTCCTTGTGTGGGGTTTGATAGCAACTTCCAGGTAAAATCTGTGAGTTGCTGAGTTAATGTGGAAGCAGATAACTCCACAAGGGTGCCCTATACCGCATGGCTTTGTGACAAGTATGCAGGTCCTATCGGACCTGCTCTGTTTTGTAAATCTCTAGGTAAGATATGTTTAGTCAATCTCCTACCCAGGAGCCATTCTGAGCCATTCCTCGCTGTACATCTTTGATTTTTTAAGTGTAGCTAGTGATCATCTCCTTCACTGGGGGTTCAGGCAGTTCCTTAGCCCAAGTAAGTGAATTGTGATTAAGTCAATGAATCCAATTACATCCTATTTTTCAGTATCTGATTTAGGAATAGGCACGTGACACAGTTCTGGCCCATGAAGGCTAGAAATCTGCTGTGGAACTTTGGGGAAAGTTCTCCTATCTTTATAACAGGCATCCAAGTGAGGGGTATTTTCCATGCCATTTGGTTACTTTGTGAAGGTGTGATGCTTAGAGACATCATCTTTTCCACCATGAGGGGTGCCAGTACAAAGGAAAAGTCAATGAACTGGCCCAGAGTGGTGAGAGGAAAGAACCATGTCCTTCATTGTATTATGAGCTGCTGAGTTAACCTAGTTTGGAATTACCTTAACTCTGGACTTCTTATGTGAAAGAATATATTTTTATTTATTTAAGCCGCTTTTAGTTGAGTTTTTTCTGTTGCAATTCAGAGCATTATGATACAGAAATTAAGAAGAACTAACAAATGGCTATTTGTGTATACTAAAGGGGAAAGCATCCTTGGCACTGGGTAGGTAAAGATATTGCATGCTTTTGGATAGGCAAGGCTATACGAACATGTACCGGGTTGTGAGTTGTCTTTGGGGTGATCCATGTTAGAGCAGCAAAGGAAGCACTTTAGGAGCACCTGAATTAATCTCAGTTTTGAAGAGCTCAAAATAAGGGAGTCAAGAGCAAAAAGCCACTGTTATGGTGTGTTCCTGTAAGGCTTCATTAGTTCACAAGGAAAATGCCAAGTATCCAAAAGGTCTGAAAGTCTGGAATAAAGGTGTCATAGCATCTGTGAAGAAGATACATGTATGTGTGTGTGTAGGCAATCATGAAAAAATGTAGGGAAAGGAGAATTTTAATTACTGTAGCACCTGGTGATATAACCCAGAGTGAGTACACATTTACTGTATAGTTCATGTATGGGATAATAAAAGAAATTCTTTGCAAAACAGCTCTGGATGGCAGAGAAAGCTGTCCAGCTCCAGCTCGATGTCCATAATGGGTTATCCCAAGCTACGGGCCTCTTGGAAATACACCAACAACCTGGTTTGTGTCAGGACATCAATTCCGTTGAGAACAACCAGAATGATGAAAACACTCTTGATACTTGAAACTGCTCATATTTTAATTCACTTGTTACAGGATAAATATGTGGCCTCTGTGCTCTGAAACAAATTCTGATGTATTTCTTGGAATGAAGGAAACAAATTTTCTAATTTCACAGATACTAGCAAATCCTCAATAACCAGCAAAGAAAGACTAAAATAGAAGACCGGCCACTTTCTCATAGCCTCCAAAGGGAATTTGGGCAAAATGAAGGCTTTAAAAAAATTATTTTTCTTAGAAGTCCCTGAAAAAGGGAAAAGTAGCCCCTGACATTCTGGAGCTGGCCTGCACTCACAACTGAGCCCTGCCGTTCTCTTGTTAAACACAAATAATTTCACAGAACATCAACACGGGACAAGGCCACTGTGTAATCATGGCAGATCGAGACAGAAACAAGTCTACTTTGTAATCACATGTGAACATAGACACAACTTGAGCACTGTTTAAGTCACAATACACCAAGCATTCCACTTTCCTGGATAATGGGAGTGACCACCCCTTTCCCAATTACAACTTCAGCCTTGCTCTATTCTACTCTCCCTCTAGACTAAAGGCTTGTAAGGATATTGTAGGTTTCCTAGGGCTTCCAGAGCAGATTATGACAAGCCTGGTGTCTCAGAACAACAGACACTTATTTTCTCACAGTTCTGGAGACTGAAAGTTATGAAATCAAGGTGAAAGGAGGATTGGTTTCTTCTGGAGGGTCTGAGAGAGAATCTGCTCCAGGTCTCAGGAGGTCTGAGAGAGAACCTCCTCACTTCTGGTGGCTGCTGGTAATTCTTGGTGTTCTTTAGCTTATAGATATGTCAATTCAACGTGTGCCTCCTTCTTCACATTGCCTTCTCCCCTGTATCTCCACTCTTTGTTTCGGTGTCTTCTTTTCTTATAAGGATTCTTGTCATTGCATTTAGAGCCCATCCAGTTAATCTGGGATGACCCTGTTTCTGAAGCTTTTGTTTAATTATATTTGCTAGGACCCTTTTTCCAAATAAGGTCACATTCACAGGTACTGGGGATTGAGAATTGGGCATATATTTTGGGGGACCATAATTCAATCCACTACAAATCCCTAACTGTAGAATTACCCCAGCTTTCTGACAGCACCCAATTCAGAGCAAAGCCTCACTTCCTTAAACCTTCTCCAAAATATCTAACACAAAAATCAAATATTAGAATAAGTCTTTTTAAAATTTAAATTCAATTAGCCAACATATAATACATAATTAGTTTCAGATGTATTGTTCGGTAACTCATCAGTTGTGTATAACATCCAGTGCTCACCACATCACATGCCCTCTTTAATGCCCATCACCCAGTTACTCCATCCCCCCACCTCCCTTCCAGAAAACCTCAGTTTGTTTCCCAGAGTTAACAATGTGGTCTATATATACAATGGAATATTGCTCAATCATCAGAAAGGATGAATACTTACCATTTATATCCACATGGATGGAACTAGAGGGTATTATGCTTAGTGAAATAAGTCAATCAGACAAAGACAATTATCATGTTTTCACTTATAAGTGGAATATAAGAAACAATGCAGAGGATCATGGGAAGGGAGGGAAAACTGAATGGGAAGAAACCCATCTTCTCTATCCATTTATCTGTTGAAGGATATCATGGCTCCTTCCACAGTTTGGCTATTGAGGACATTGCTGCTAATGGACACTGGAGTGCAGGTGCCCCTTCATCTCACTACATCTGTATCTTTGGAGTAAATACCCAGTAGTGCAATTGCTGGGTCATATGGTAGCCCTATTTTTAACCTTTTGAGGAACCTCCAAACTGTTTTTCAGAGTGACTGTACCAGCTTGCATTCCCACCAACAGTGCAAGAGGGTTCCCCTTTCTCCACAGCTTTGATAACATTCTAACACTCTCTTACTGAGGCAGCCTACAATTCACTGTGATGTGTTCCACTTTGCTGCAATGAGTAATGAACCCAACTTTTTCAACTGTAGGGATATTCCTGTGGGGGTCTCTGGCTGGAGGGCATTGGTACTCCCAATACTTAACATGTCTCGAGTATCCTAGTGTGTTAGGCACCATGTCAACGCTTAGGTGCAAGAAAGCATTGGATCTTTGTAGCAACACTATGAGTAGGTATGACCAATCCTCATTTTATAGCTGAGAAAATTGAAGCTTAGAAACCTTAATACCTTATTAGTCAGGGTCCTCCAGAGAAACAGAACCAAAAGGAGTTAGAGAGGAAGGAAGTGAGGGAAACAAGATTATTTATTATAAAGAATTTGCTATGTGATCATAGAGGTTGAGAAGTCCCAAGACCTGTAGCTGGCAAGCTAGAGACCCCAGGACAGCCAACAGCTTTGTTTCAGTCTGAGTCTTAAGGCCTGAGAACGAAGAGAGCCAGTGGAGTGATTATAGTCCTAAGACAGGCAGGCTCGAGGCCCAGTAAGAGCCAATGTTTCAAATGGGTCCAAAAGCAGCAAAAAAAAAGCTGATATTCCAGTTCTAAGGTAGTCAGGTATGAAGAAGCCTCTCTTCTTCAGAGGAGAGTCAGCCATTTGTTCTGTTGTTCTGTTCAGCCCTTCACCTGATTAGAAGGGGCCCACCCACGCTAGAGAGGACTATCTGCTTTACTCATTTTGGTTTTATTGTTAATATTTTCCAAAAACACTTCCACAGAAACACTCTGAATAATATTTTACCAAATATCTGGGCACTCTGTGGTCCAGTCAAGTTGACATACAAAAATCAATCCTCGTAGCAACTGGTGGAGTCAGAATTCAGAGTCCACAGTCTGCCATAATGCTCATCAACGATCTCCCTTTTTACAGGTGGGCTTCATCCAGATACAATCTTCAGTAGATTCTAGGCTAACTCTCTCTGATCTTGGACTCTGCACCGCACAACTTGGAGCTGCATTATGTACTGTTTTATCGTGTGTGAGTTTCTCTCCCTTCTCTCAATAGGTTAATCCCATTGGGAACAAGGACTGTGTTTTAGGCTTTAATAACAGCTAGCATTATTAAATACTTCAAGAACTTTACATGTATCTACCCATTTAATATTCACAACATCACAAGGCAGCTACCTTTATTCTCCCCATTTTACAGATGAGAAGACTAGACCCTGGATACTGATCCACCTACATAGGGCTACAGGATAACCCAGGCAATTTGGTCCCAGACCCTGTGTTCTTAAATCCTCTCTACCATGCTTCCTGTGTCTCCCCCAGTTGGCCCCCACTCTCAGGATCCATCTCAGTGGGTGGCACACACATAGGCATCTAGGGACTCTCTTTAGGAGTTGGTTTCAGGGAACAAGAGCTCTTTGAGGGTGCTGAATGGCTTTGAAGTTGGCTGACCATGTGTGTGGGGTGGAATCCACTCTGCAGGGTACACCTGGCTTGAAGTTGGGCCAGTGTTGCTCTCTGGGGTTCCCCTGCTCCTCTGCTGGCCTCAGCTCAAGAACATACTTCCTGGGGGGACACCTGGGTGACTCAGCAGTTGAGCGTCTGCCTTTGGCCCAGAGAGTGGTCCTGGAGTCCCAGGATCAAGTTCCACATCAGGCTCCCTGCATGGAGCCTGCTTCTCCCTCTGCCCATGTCTCTGCCTCTCTCTCTGTCTCTGTGTCTCTCATGAATAGATAAATACAATCTTAAAAAAAAGAACATGCTTCCTGGGAAGCCATGGTTAGCATGCCCTGAAACACGTCCTCTAGAGAGGCTCTCAGGATAGTCTCACCTGCCTGCATCCTGGTGCCAAAACTAGGTCTTGAAAAATTCAATGTCACCCTGCCAGGCATCAGCTGGCTCCTGCTGTAGGAAATTCTGTCCAACCAGGAGCAGTATGAACAGGCTTTTTGCAGAGGAGGATGTACAGGTGCATCCTGAGGCTGGCGCAGTGCCTGGGTGCTGGTCACCAGGGGTGGATATACTTAATCCTCTCTCAGGTTGCTGGAACAAATGCTAGCCCAGCACTCCAGGGGGTCAGAGCAGAGGATCCATCCCCCAACTCCCCACAAAAGCACAGCACATCCACATTACCTAAACAAGCAGGTGACACTTTCCAACTCCCCTAAAGCTGAATAATTCCTTAAGTATTCCAGGAAGACTTAAATTACCTGAATAGAGTAAAAATCAGAATGAGTGTGTAGTTTTCAAAGGAAAGTACCTCTTCCTGGTGCCTCTAAAGTACCTGCATGTCCTGCCCTAGCTCTTTCATCAATGAGTCATTATCTTCTCTTTCAAAGGCTAGACCATGAACTCTTTAAGAGAAGAACCATATTTTATGGATCTTTGTGTTCCCAGCACCAAATACAGGGCCTGCAACATAAGGGTCACTTAGGAACATCTTTCTGAATGGTAAGATTTGTAGGATTTCCCCCCGATTACAAGAAGGCAGGAGGTTGTGGTTAGGTCTCAGCTCAGGATAAAAAAGCTATGTAACCTTAGCAACCTAAGTTTACTTTTGGATCTCAGTTTATTTATCTGAATGAACGATAAGATTAAATCTGAGAAACTCTTAAGGTCCCTTCTAGTTTAATCCTAAGACTCTGCATGTGAAATGCTTGGCATAGAGAGGGTGTTATAGGAATGTGGTTCCTGCTGTACATGAATTTGTAGCTCAAGAGTGATAACATTGGCACAGACACACTGACCTGCCCCTCCTCCTCCTGCTCTGAAGCTAGCATTTACAGGAAATGATAGGAAAAAGGGTGGATTTGATTTGGGGGTGACAGCTTTCCAGAGCCCTTGAGGAGATGGGACTGCAGTGGGGACCCTGCTTCATGGTCATGGCACCTGCTGCCAGAATGCCCACATTAGAGACCTTCCCTAAAGCTCCCCATGCCTCTCACATTGGTACTCTCTGTAACCCTGCTGTCAGAATCTGATGCAGGCTCTCCACCTTAGGCCATATGCTTGGGAAAAACATCCTTCTTGCAGAGACTCCTGAGGGAAAGGAAGGACATAGCTCTTTGATCTTGATCCCTAACAAAGAATTTGTCTTGGAGATCTTTGAAATCTTGGGGGAAAAAAAAGACCTGTACCTTCAAAGCTTTCCTTATTTGATATATTTTAAAACAGAAGTATAAACAGAACTCTGAGGCAAAAAATTCCTTTGTTCTGGGAGACATTACAGTGGATATTTGGTTATGAAAAGGGAAAGCAAGTATTCTAGAATGTTGAAACTTAGACCCGGCCCTTTCAAGGGGCTCTTGTGTCATAACATAAGTTGTTTTCATCATGAGTAGAATTGCACTCTGCAAATTGTTTTCTATAAGGAATTGTTTCATTTTTAAAGACTTAGTCTTCAGAGTCTCTGAAAGCTGTTCCCTGCTCTTGGAAAATACATGGTCGTTCTTGTGGGAATGAAGGCTGCAATCTTGGGTGCGGATGCAGGTGGGGGCATTGGAAACTTACCCTCACTCAGGCAGATGGAGGGATCACCAACAGCACCAGACTGGGCAGCTCAAGGCCCATCTGGCTCATGTGTTTGAAGCCTAACACTTTGCAATATTCTAGACTAATTAATCCCGATGTTGGAAAAAGACTAATGTTTAATTTATTGCCTTCCAGTTCATTGTCCAGTTAGGGACCCTGAGGCAAGACCAACCCTTCTTGAGTGGTAAGGACATTTCGACTGTTAATCATGCTGAGACATGACAGAAGGGGACAGAACATGAGAGAGTCTTGGTAACACTGAAGCAGGGACTACCGGGTAAGGGCCCCAGGGAAAGAAGAACCATCTCTCTGATGGAAGGAAATGCACAGACTCTAGAGCTGGTAAAGCAGGCCATGATGGGTGGTGGCCAGCAGAGCTTGTCCGGGGAGAGGTTTGACCTGTGAACTTTATGAGTCCTCAATTCTAGTACCAGTTTGAACTCTCTCGGAGCTGTCATTCTTGTCTATTATCGCCAAATGCATATTAATGCCTTGTTACTCACTAAAGCTTGGGATTAGCTGTTGGGAATTGAAGGCCTGACTGATCACAACACTAGCTCACCTGACGGGTCTAGGAGGACTGGCAGCAAAGTGAGTGGGGTCCATGGAGGAACAGAAGCTAGAGACAGGGTGGGACTGAATGTTGGAGGCACAACTATGGTTTCAGATTAATGAGGCAGCTGCTGTGAGATACCCCCTCCTCAAATATACTGGAAGAAAAGGGTCTTCAAAGAGGGAGACCGGGACCTACTATTTATGCTGGTGGCACTTAGCACTTAGCAAAGTGCTGAGCACTTTGCAAAAAATTGAGTTCTACTTAGTAAGGTTCTCCTTTGCCTAGAATAACAAAGGGCAAAGGCTTTGCCCTTTATTCTGAGGCAGTGATCAGCACACAGACGGCAAGATGGGACAGCAATAATGATAAGAATGAGTGTGTGGAGAGAAGGTTTTGTTTTGGAAGCAGCAAATTGTTACAGAGAGACCATCAGAGACTGGTGCTTTGTCCTAATTTTGCCACAAATGAGGTGCAGTCACTTTTCTTTCTCTAGACCCCAATTTCCCCACAGCGAGTGATTTGTTTACTTAGGATGCTTCTGGTGTCTCCTGCTGTGTTCCCTCTCTAAGCAAATTAGCCACCATCATGCAGCAGTTGGAGATCCCTCCTTTGTAGTTTTTTTCCTTTTTAGAGACTTTCAGGGACTCTATCTGGAGCAGCTCTGATTACAGGACCTACTGGTCACAGTAGGAAGTACCTCCATGGAGCTGTGCTCCTCGGTCTGGTTACTCAAATTCAGATATGACGGTTTAGGGAAAAAGTTGTTGTAAGGGCTTCATCAGAATGATATACCTCAACAGTGCTAGCAGTGGTAAGGGTGGACTTTGTCACTTCAGATGCCTGTTTCAATTCTGGAAGAAAGTCATTAGTGTCCTAGAACCTGAGTTAAATACTACAGACATATGAGTAATTACAGAATTCCTCCTCTGTGAACTCTAGGCTCTCTTCTGCTTGTATCCTCAGTGACAGCATTATCCTGGCACACGTGGGAACTTAACATATGTGTATTGGATAAATGAGTTAATAAAATCTACAACAGTTATGAGAATCATGTTTCCCAAGCCAACCATTAGGTCATATTGTCTGCAAAGATTTTTATGCTGCTTCCAGATGTGGGAAGGAGTTCGAGCGATGTCATTAGATGCTGAAACTGGAATTTGGAGACCATTTTGGAAATTTCTGGGGACTGGCAAATCATTAGCTCCTAAAAAACCAGGCATATAATTACCATATAGTATTTCAATGTTCTCCTTGCCTGTAAGCAGCTTATTATCATCCTCAAAGCAGGATTCTAGGTAAAAGCCTGAAACAAGTGAGGGTTATCCTCATTCAGCCTTTTCAGTTCTCCTTCTGAATTCTTCCCAAGAGGCTGGTGACCTTACTCCCTTCCAGGCCATCTAGGACTCCTCTGCTGGCCACTTTACTTTCCTAACATTGACATCCTTCCTTGTTTTCCCTCAACTGATCTGAAGAGCATTCACCATGTTCTTATTCTGCTTATGGTTCTCTTTAAATTTCTATGGTCTTTGGATGAGGAGGATAGAGAAGCCCTTGTGCCTCATCAAACCAATGTGGAGCCCTATCGATATCCTCTGGAGACCTTAGGACGGCTACATGCTTCGATCCACCCAGGAATTGAAACATGTGCATAAATAACCTAGCATAAATCCCAAGCTTACTTTGTCACTTCATTATTCTTTATTTTGTGGGATGTATGCCCAGAGAATCTGTTAAATTTTTTTTTCCCCAGAGAAGCCCAGAGAATCTGTTGAAGACAAATATTTGCTTCCTGAATCTAGTAATAAGGGGAGCTTGGGAGAATATTCCAGGTGTGAGTGTAGAGTGGCAAACGTTTGGGCACTGGTGAATAGAACCTGCAGGTTTTGGGGTTTTTTTTGTTCCCACTCTGATCAAAACATCATGTGTCCCACCTTTCCATTACATACCTTGATGGATCAGTTGACATTGGATTGCTACAGTAAGGTTTTTGGGTAAATGTAAGCAGGTCTGGTGGGGCGACAGCTAGAAAGGCAGAGTCATGGTTAAAACTATGACTTGGGAAATGATTGCCTGGCTTCAAATCCTGGCCCAGCCATGCAGAAGCCAAGTGTCCTTAGGCAGGTTTCTTAACCTCCTTAAACTTGCTTTTCTCATTTGTAAATACCTATCTCACACAGCTATAGTTACCGTAAGAAAAAAACACTTAAAATAGTATAGCAGGTATGATATATAAGTACCTGCTATTATCATCCTAGGTAATCCTTGGTCCTGTGTTTTTCCAGAATATTTACATGATTCCAAAACATAAGATCCCCCCACCCCACCCCTGGGCTTCCAGTCAATGCCTAAGGCTTGTGAGGAGAAAAGGAAGTCAATTGCTATTTATTGGGCATCAGAGAAGTAGGCCTTGTTCTCAAAATCATGTGCCTCACCAAGAAGTTCAGTCAGATAAGCATCTACCAGCATCCAAAATGTTGCTGTTGTGGGGCTTGGGAGACTGGTGCACAGTGGGCTTTGGTGTTGCCCCCAACTTGATCTGCTCCATTCCCACTGAGAGTCCTGTATCTGAGTAGTTACAATCGTGCTTGGAGTCAGGGCCTTTTCCAGATTCAAGGCTACACTTCTCTTGCCCTATGAGGAGAATGAACAGCCTATAGACCTTTACACGGTGAAGGCCCTGATCTTAAACAGGTGAGCCCAATGCATGCAGTTTGATGGATGCTTCTCCTAATTATGAAAGTTGAGGGATCCCTGGGTGGCGCAGCGGTTTGGCGCCTGCCTTCGGCCCAGGGCGCGATCCTGGAGACCCGGGATCGAATCCCACGTCGGGCTCCCGGTGCATGGAGCCTGCTTCTCCCTCTGCCTGTGTCTCTGCCTCTCTCTCTCTCTCTCTGTGACTATCATAAAAAAAAAAAAAAAAGAAAGTTGAGCTGAACAAAGTCACTAAGAACTCCAAATTGTTTTGATATCGTGTCCTCCAAAAGCCCCTGAAATTCTTAGAGAGAGAACAACACTTCTCTTGTAAACTGGGCATCAGAGATGAGTCATCAAACATCAAAAATTTGAGCTGAAATCCTCTCAAGTCTTACACATTTAAAGACCGAAAAGCAATTTCCTTCAAATAATGATTAGCTCACCCACTTATGGGTCGTATTTCAATATCTTCTTTTATGAGGCTTATTCCGTTATCTCAGGGAGGAAAAAAGCAATAGGAACTACTGAAAGTAAAAGGCAAAATTTCCTATTAAATCCATCCTTAATGTAGAAGGTGATGTTTTATCAAAAGAATTGTTTAATAATAAGAGTTACTAAGAATGTCTTTGGTTAAGCAAACAAAGCTATACACATCAAAATGCTTGACATCAGGTTAAAAGGGAATAGTAAGTGCTAGAAAAATCAGGTAGCAAGGCCTGGGCATGTCTACAAAGGAGCAGCTCAGGGCACCCTTGTCCACTGGATCACAGCTCTCCACACAGGCAGCCCAACCACCACTGTGGCCAAGAGGGCGGAGGGAAGGACCTTGAGTTCTGCAAGAGCCTGAGGCAGGGTGAACTAGAAGAGCTTACACTGACTTAGAAATTCTGATTTTCCAAAGAACACTCAGGAAAGACAAAGGCAAATCTCATTCCTCTGATCGGCTCATTCTGCAACCTTCTACCTCCCACATCTCAGATTACACAAACAGGAACTGAATCATATGACTTTAAAAAATGTGGCATTTGGAAGTGGACAGGCAACCTTCAGCAGATCCAATGTAGTTTTCAGCTATTTTATCCTTCTACCAATGCTAGGGAGTGATGCTGTGAGCAAGACCATGTCATTTACTAGTTGGCATGGGCTTGCCTTGCCTTACCCTCGATCTTCACTGATGGAGAAAAATCAGTTCCTTTAACAAACTTCCATTGTTCACCCATTATCTGTTAGGCATGGGGCAAGGCGTGACTAAGTCAGATCTGATCTCTGCCTCATAGTAGTCTCATGGTGAAGGAAGAGAAGCAGCAAAACACATTGTAATGAGTCCCATGATAAATTCATGATGATTGAGACACATAATAGTGTGGGCTGTGAGGATGGGCAGGTAAAGAAGGATGAGGAGCAGGAAGTGGGAGGTGAACTCCAGGCACAGAAAGTAGCACCTGCTCAGGCATTGGAAACAAGAAAGTGGCCCTTTGGAGGAGACAGGTGACCAGGTGAATGTCACACAGTTGGATAGTTGCAGAGCTGTCTTGTCAAGGCCTGAGGCTCTGATTGTATTTAGACTTAACACTTGTAAAAAAAAAGCAGATTTATTTGATTCAGGTTTACTGTAAACTATGATGGTAGGGAGATACAATTAGGAAGTGCTATATAAGCATCTGAAGTTGCAGGAATTTTTTTTTATAATTCGTATAAATTAAATGAATGGAGGAAAGAACTGCCCAACTCTTTAATAAATTATAAAAATTGAAAATTAGTGATAAACCTCTGTGATTTCATTGAAAATTCCTTTGTTTCTGAATTAACAGGTACACCGTATGATATTTCACTGTCTCCTTCACTTGACTTTTTTACTTTTCACAATGATCTAAAATACATTTCTCAACATCTTTAAGTCCAGATGGGTGTACGTTTTAGGTAGATTAAAATACGCTCTATAATAAGACTTTGTAAGAATTTCCTTCTATTTATACTGAATGTCAAGTATTCAACAAGTGTTTTTTGAGTGTGCATTGTGTAGCAGGCAGTGTTCTAGGTACTGGGGACACAGAAATGTCCAAAACATATGCAGTAGCTGCTCTCAAGGAGCCTGCATTCTAGTTGGGGAACACGTTAGACACCAACCATTGATAACATGTCAGGAGGGACTGACGTTATGAAGCAAAATAAAGGAGGGTGGGAGAATATAGGGAGAAAGCGAGGTATTATTTGTAGGAAGGTCAGGAAACCATCTGAAAATGGTTCAGATTCGAGTGGGTGGTAGTAGAATACTGTGAGAGGTAGGGAGATTCTTGATAGATTTCAAATGTAAAACCAGTAGATTTATGGAGGATGGGAAAAGGGCTGTAACAGAGAAGACTCTTAGATCAGGCAGGTAGGAGAGGATTGGAGGATTTTGCTAATGATAGACTTAGACCAAGAGTCAAAGGTCTGGTGGGTTGGAGTGGGCTGTGACCTTGGGTCATATATGCTGACAGACAGGATGATAGTGACAGCCCAGATTCTTGGGCTTTTGAGGTGATGCAGGTAGCCAGGGATGTAGGACATGCCAGCGCTGCTCCTGGTGAGCTCCAGAGCAGGTTGTGATGATGAGGTAGTGAAGTGATGGAAGAGGATAAGGTGACACTCCCAGGAGTACACGGAGCTTGGTGAGACCTCACCTCATGCCACCAAGGTTGTGTCAACTTTGGCAGAGGGGTGGTGGCTGGAGCAAGTCAAGCTCTGTCATTGCTTTCTGGTACCAGGGCTACTGCCCCCACGATACATAGGGCCCCAGGCAAACATGTTTTGTTGGGCCCCTAATCTATATAAACAGCTTGATTAAAAAATGTTTGACAAAATTCATGGGTCCATGGGAGATATAGGATTATATTATAGATATAAGTATAGGATTCATTCATGAAAATTTAGAATAATCAGCGAGGAAGTGGTAATTATTTTTAAATTTTCCAATGAGAGCTTATGATGATTTGTTATAATATCTCTATGACAGTAGGACCATAGGAGCTATCTCTTCCTATTTAGGTCCAGAAACCATAGTATTCATCTCCTTCCTTGTGAAATGTGCTCTACTTGATGAATTTCATATCTCCCACCACAAGGAAATAGTGGTAATGCATTAATTACTCATAGTGCCATTGTCCTTCAGATCCTCAAAACAATGTGAATCTTCTTGGCCCTGCAGTTCTTTAATATCATCTGTTTAACACTGGATATGTCATAACTCACGGCGTGGCATCATTTTTCATGCCACTCATGAAAGCTGGCTTCCAATGACTCTCACTGTGTTTCATTGATGGTGACCACAAATGTAAGCCTTAACTGGAGCATTAAGAAAAATGAATGATATTTTGCTCTTTTGTCATGCTCTTTTGTCTTTTTTTTGGATTTTGATAATACAAACATAGGAAAACACATCTTGTATAAATTCTCTTGAACTCTGTAGGTCAAGATTACTGCATTCTTAGAATATGATCTCTTTTAATATTGACTGTATTCTGACCTTCATATGGTCATCAGTGAGGGGGACAGGAAAGTGGCTCATGGGCAGAGCCACTATAGTAGTTCCATTAGCCAGTGTGTGGAATCTCTGATCCTTTCCTCTGAGGGTTTAGGTAGATCTGAGAGATCTTGAGGTCATGATATCAATCAGAAGCAAAGGAAGACTTCAATTAAAAATGCCTGTTGAAAAAAAAAATGCCTGTTGGCATTTACTGAGCAGTGGTTTCAAAAGCTCTTGGGAGATAGTTGTGGCCAGCTACAGAGTGTGCAGCCAGATGTGAAGGGTAGAGCCTGTGAGACTGTGGGGTGATCCTGGGTACTAGTGACAGAGGCAGTACAGGTAAAGGATCCTGGTTGCCACCCCTGCTGCCTTCAGATACTGTAGAATGGATGCAGCATCATGGCCTGAACATAAATAGGAAGATTTGACTGGTGGGCTCACATGGAGAGTTAGTAGCCCAGAGTTCTGAGCTTGGCGTCTATCTAACATGAATGAAAATCATTCCAAATCAGTGTGTCAGTACCAGTCAGGTGGTCCAACCTCAAAAGAAATCCTCTCTAGCCAACAGGATTGATCAGCTCACCTGGTTCCTTCCTTGGGGACAGACCCAGGTAATGGGACCCCAGATAGCCCTACAGGCCCAAGTCCTGGAGCTACTCCAGGCATCTCATCAACCCCAAACAGGAAGCACTTTAGAGGGTTGGAGAGCAACTGAAGCAAAACGAAAACCAGGCCTATTCTACATGGTTCTCAAGTGGGGCTCAGCGACTCCACCTGGTTGGCAGCCGTAGGTGGGAGACTTGTACTCCCAAGTATGTGCTCCCATCCCTCCTCCTTCCTCCTCTATACTGCCCAGGTCTAGTGGTGATATTGTCCGGCACCACAGAATAGACCCTAGCAAAATCAAGTGTAATTTTGCTTTAGACCTTTGCCTCAAACTTCTTAGCAAATCGACCTTTGATTTGTCCCTGAGTTATAAATGATCTTTATCTTTCTACAGTTTTATCAGCACATAAAAGGTATTTACAACATTTACCTGGCTAACAAAGTGCTTTTCAAATCCAAGTGATTTACTCCTCAGTTTCCTTTTCATTAAAGCCAATTCCCTTTTAAAGAGAGACTTGTATTACTGAGACTATATTTCTTTCTGAAAATGAGGCCTTACTTACACTATTCTCATCCACAGGCTAGAATGCAGACCTCCTGGTACTAAGGCCAAGGTCACCCAGGACACACAAACACATTTGTGTGTTCTTGTAAGTACTGGAGGCCATGGGCAACACAGTGGGAGTGAACCGAAGCCCCACTTCACCTCTGCCACACGAAACATCAGAAGGCTTTCCCTCGCCATCCTCTCTGCTGGTGAGCCCTTTTGCTGGGAGCCCTGCCTGAGTTTAAAAGTTTTGGTTTAGGGGATCCCTGGGTGGCGCAGCGGTTTGGCGCCTGCCTTTGGCCCAGGGCGTGATCCTGGAGACCCGGGATCGAATCCCACGTCGGGCTCCCGGTGCATGGAGCTTGCTTCTCCCTCTGCCTGTGTCTCTGCCTCTCTCTCTCTCTCTCTCTGTGTGACTATCATAAATAAATAAAAATTTATAAAAAAAAAGTTTTGGTTTATTTCACAGTCATATTTTTTCTCTTCTTCTACCTTTACGTTTACTCCAATTGTTCCTACTACTTGGGCAGAGTCCAAATCTATACTTTTAGGGAAATTCACAAAATTTTGTGAAAAATTTTCTAAATTTAAGGGTTGCCCCATAAAGTAATGAGGAAGCAATTTCTTAATGTTTTATCTTTCATTTAAGATATGAGCAGCAGCTATTCTTCAAAGAGATTTAGGCAGTCCTTGACCTTGACACAACTTTTACAAGGTCTCCCCATTATCGCATGTTGGATCTCCAGAACTCTGCTGAACATTTATACTGCAGGTGACAAATAGATATTAAGCCATTTTATGGTGGTTCTGTATGCCTCTTCACATTCTATTTTTGGCAATCATTATTTTTGGGTACCCATCCAATTATCTGAATATCAATAATATTTTGCTTTTATTTTCTTGTAAATAGGAACAGGAGGTGGTAAAATGAGAATTCCAGTACCAGTGATAACGCAGTTAGGTATGCTGACAGCAGGTAATCTTGACCTTCAGTAGATATTACATGGACCTCAAAAGGTTGACTGCGAGTTTAGTTGTAAAGAAAAATAACCAACTAAAGACTACAATGGTGAATCAATGGAGAAATTGGATTATCTGCATAAGTGTGATTGAGAATGAGTAGTGACCCACATGCAGGGAGAAGTGCATGAGGTTGCTGCTGACCTCTTCTCAGAGAGGATGGTGACAGGCATTCCACTTTCTCTTGAAAACCATTTCAAGAAAACTTATCTGATACCACTAAATAGAATCCCCACCAGCTAGTCCTTATTCAAGCTTTACTTTTTTATTTTAAAAAAATTTATTTATTTACTTATTCATGAAAGAGAGAGAAAAAGAGAGAGGCAGAGACACAAGCAGAGGGAGAAGCAGGCCCCATGCAGGATGCCCGACATGCAACTCGATCCCAGGACTCCAGGATCACGCCCTGGGCCCAAGGCAGGTGCTAAACTGCTGAGCCACCCAGGGATCCCCCTTACTCAAGCTTTAAATAAGTTTTTTCTCTCAGCTGTGATAACTGGCAGCTGAGGTAAGAAATAATTTCAAAATCCATAATTTATTACCTATATATGTTTGTTTTTAATGTATTAAATGTGTTAAATAATCTGTACACATTGCATATTCATGCAAAAAATGATGTCTTTAATCACAAGCATAGATTTTATAATGTGAGCTCTCTAGAAGTAGAACCCTCTTTATGCCTACTGTTTGACTTTCAGATCCTTGACTTTCAAATATGCTTTCAGGAGTTCATTATATACCAATGTAAAGGACTTTAATTATATATGATTTATTGGGGAATGATCTATCTCTCTTGTTAAGAATGCTGTGGTGTTCTTTTGAAAAAGGATGTTCTCTCTTACAATGCAAATGTTGAATCTGTTTTCTGTATGTTTCCATAAATAAATGAAGCAGAAGTGTCCTTCAGTATCCAGGTCAGTCACTTGCTCACTGGCTTTCAGGATAGGGACTCTACCTGGAGACATTTAAAAGGCAACAAACAAATAACACTCTAAACAAAGCCACTGACAGTAATGGGTCTGACCATGTGCTAAGAACACTGTCACCATGATTCAAATAGAAATGACCATTATATGTTGAAGAAACTAAGAATCAGAGGATGCAGTTTAATCTTCATAGGAAACATGGAGGTAGACCCTACACCCACCCCCAAAGCTTGCCTTTCCCTGGAATCTCAGGTTTAAACAAAATCAAAACTTTAAAAAAATACTCATTGACCTTCAAAGTAGATAAAGTATAGATTCTGTTGCCAATAGAGCTGTTTTTATTTTTCTCAAATATGTTACAGTGATCTTTCACAGCCCAAAGCTTCTGGTGACCTATTTTTTAAACAGTTCTAAAAACATAAATTTCTAAATACATGTTGCCTTAAGTAGTTTATAATTTGAAGTTATAATCCCTTGTCTGTGATTAAATGTTTAGACGTATCAAAGTAAAGGTTTTTGGTAACAAGATATATCTTATTTGTATTTTGGAGAACCTTAAAGAATAAATTGTAAAATCTAAATATTTAATAATTGTACCCATAAATTTTAAAATCTAAACGTTTAATAACTGATTTTCTAGGTTAGCCTGTGTTTAAAAGATAGATTCTCAGTGGAAGCTGAAGGTATTCCCCTAGGAGACAATGTAATTGAAAGATTTATCTAAGATGTTGATAGATTAGGCTTAGATAAAGGGTCAGAAATTTGAGAAAGTGCAATTGAGTCCATAATATATGAAAATAATTTGGAAATATATATGCACAGGAAAGAAAAGTCTGGAAGGATAAATAAGAAATTGTTAACAGTGATTATACAGATTTTATGGGATTAGGTGTTTTATTTCATTCTGTTGTTAAAATTTTTATAATAAAAAGGTATTTTTAAATAAAAATAATAATTTTTAAACACGGAAAAGAAAAATTTTGGAGTAGGGAGTTATTGCTGTTACTGAGGCCTGCTATTCCTCTGGCTCTCAGTGGTCTCTCAAATGAAATAGGTGTGGGAGAGGCTTAAGGAGCAAAGGATTTCAAATTTTGCATTATTCCATCAACAATGTAATAATCCCACTTTGCATTTCATCTGGGAAGTTTTAATGCTCTCTTTATACCTAATAATAGAGCTTAAAGTCACCAAATAGCTTAAGTTCTAAACCTTGAATAACAACTTTCTAAACTTGAAGGTTTTAAAATTAAAAAAAAAAAAAAGACTGAGCCAACACTAAGGAGATGGTGCTTCTGTTCAGGCATAATTTGATATTTGTAGATATTTATTACAGATAAAATACATACTGAAGCCAAAGATCTGATCTTGATTAATCTGATCTTAATCAATTAATTGATTAATTCATTGTAAGGACCTAATAATTTTTTTATAGCACTTGTTTGGTCATTAGGAACATGTGAGTTAATGTCAACATTGTTTCTTACTCTCTGTAAATGCAGACTAAGAAGTTTTTAACTTAGGTATTTTAGTTTGTTTTTCTCTAAAGCAAAGTGGCTTTTCCAGTGAAGGCCATGGAAAAGAGCTCCACAGTCAGAGCAAACTCCCCTTGTGTCTGGGGGTACTGGGATTATTTTAAATTGTTATGCTAGCCTACACTAGGCCTTTAAGAATACAGTTAAATTTTTAGCTGATTGCTTCTTGTTTTGTTTTTTTTTTAAGATTTTATTTATTCATTCATGATAGACGTGGGGGGTGGGGAGAGAGAGAGAGAGAGAGAGAGAGAGAGAGAGAGAGAGAGAGGCAGAGACACAGGCAGAGGGGGAAGGAGGCTCCACGCCAGGAGCCCAACGCAGTACTGGATCCCCGGACTCCAGGATCACGCCTGGGGCCAAAGGCAGGCGCTAAACCGCTGAGCCACCCAGGGATCCCCTTCTTACTTGTTTTTATTCGGATCACCTCATCCTACCTTGCTCTGCCAAAGGTAAGGCTGTTCATTGTGTCAAGCTGTCACTCTCCAGAATGTAGTTCACCTGGTTGTCTTATGATCTCAGTTTTTGATGGATTCAAGAAAATTTGTGATTTTGTCAACTGCCCAGCTCTGTCTCATCAGTGTGGGAGCAAAGTTCTCTGGAAGCTTTCTCTATCCTAAATGGAAGCAAAACCAAAATCATCTCCGTCTCTTATAATTGAGGCCTAGAAAAAGAATGGCTTTTCCATTCTACAAAACTTTGGATTTTTAAACAATATTTACTTTCATTTTTGTCTGCCATTTCTTCCTTGAGCTCCTCTCTTTCTTGTAATACCTAGCCAAAGACAGCCACATACACTATTTACATTTTGTTTTCTAACATGCTCCCGAACTGCTGGCACACTCTGATTATGCTCTGCCTCCCCAAATGATTGCAGGTGGAAGCTGTAGAAAATGTCTTGCTAATGTATCATTTGGATCAGCAGCATTTCAACCTGTAATATCTGTGTCTTCACTGCTTTCCTTTAAAGAAATGCAAGAAAACACCTCAGGTGTTTGTTATGTAGCATCCAAAAGGGACCAACTTCTAGTCAGGATGAGTTATGCTATGCTGTGCAGATCTCTGGCTTAACATAAAGGATTTGTCTCTATTACAGGTTTTATGCACACTGGGGATCCCTTCTTTATATGATAGCATTTAGGACGCATCGCCTCAAAAGTCGCTATGCCAATAGAAAGATGAAGAAAGCACATTGGCTTTAAATCACCTTGATCTAAAAGTGACCCCTGTACTTCTTCTCATGTTCATTGGTCAGAGTTACTCATTGGAGCCAACCTAAACGCAACAATGTTAAGAAACAGGGGAGGCAGGAACCCTGGGTGGCTCACTGGTTTAGCACTGTCTTCGGCCCAGGGCATGATCTTGGAGACCCGGGATCGAGTTCCATGTCAGGCTCCCTGCATGGAGCCTGCTTCTCCCTCTGTGTCTTTGCCTCTCTCTCTCTCTCTCTCTCTCTCTCTCTGTCTCTCATGAATAAATAAATAAAATCTTAAAAAAAAAAAGAAACAGGGGAGGAAATGGATATTACCTTTGTTACCCTATACTCTGTTTTTCCAATATGTGATCAGCAAAGGAATAAGACTACCCTTTCTCTTATTACTATGTTGAATCAGAGTTAGTAAATATATGTCAGACGTAGCATCATCTCGTAATGCACTAGGCAGGGCTCAGGCCACCTTAAATTGGTCATTAACTCCTGCTCTCCCCTTCCTTATATTTTCCCATGAGGCTCAGATGAAACTAACATTGGAGGACATTTAAGCTCATACAGCTCCTCCATGCCCATACATCACTACAAATGATTTTCAGGCCTTGAAAGCACTGATAACCAGAGGTGACGTTAGACTGGCACACACCAATGTGGTACACTGTCCTTTATACCCAAGAGCCATTCGGGCTGGTTGAGTATCCATCCTGCTGGATCAGAGCCCATGCCTTATGATTATTTATTGTTCTGACTACCACTTCTTCTTCTTTTTCTTCTTTTTTTTTTTTTTCTGACTACCACTTCTGTTTACTATTCAAATATACCAAATTACTTCTAGATTGTACTAGATCCTCCCAGGGCTTAGTGTTTTTTGTTTTTAGACACCAATTCAAACCAAACAACATGAATGATAATGTAAAGATTTATGTTAAGTTTCCTTAAAAAGGCAGCCCAGAAGGCTTGCTCAGAGCGTATCACCTGAACCTTTCCATACATCCTCTCTTTGCCTCATTTAGAACTTTTCACTCATGGCGACAGACAAAATTTCCTTTTTCTCTTTGTGCACACAGTCATATTTCTATGAAATGGCTTTTTGAGTTCATATTCTTTTCCTATCTTGCCTCCTTTTCCTCTACAAACTGTACACCTGGCCCTCCCTGCTGCACAAGGCCATTTGGTAGGGTAGACTGATCCTACCGGGCTGTTTTACCAGGACTTAGAAATCTGGTGAATATATTCATTAGTCACTATTTTATTTTAGATCATACCAATTCTTACATCAATGATACTCAGATTTTTGTCACAAGAAAAAATGAGAAGACACCACTCTCAAGATGCTGACTTTTATTTTTTGTGCCATAGGCAGAAGCTGAGTAGCTGGCTCACCATATTGCATCGAGCAGGTTTTCAGAAAAAGAGTGTTTCTATCTCAGTCATTGCTGATGAAACCCTCCATAAGACTGGAATCTGCCAACTTCATCACAAATGTATGTGAACGACAGATTTTCCCTGCCTCAGACATTAACAAACTGCAGATGGTAAATAGTTCTTTGCTTTAAAAGCTAGATTTATTTCACAGTCTGCTAAAATGCAAATACCCAAAAAAGAACACAGCTCCTTGCTGCCACAGGTTTGCCAAAGTCTTTGTTCTCAAATAATCTTAAATATAACTGCCCTTTGAGAAGTTATACTCTTGGAATAAGCAAAATTTAATGCTTGAGTAATCAAACTGATTTTGTCCATGATATTATTATAATTTTTAAGAGAAAAATAGCATCAATCCTCATAGAAACTGCCCTTCTCTAATAGATAGCTTGAAATCGCAATTATTTTGCTCCCTTCTTCCAAAAAAGATATATAGATGAAAGACAGACAAACAGGCAATTATTTAACAGATAAAGGGACAAATGGATAAGTGAAAATGGAACAGAAACTAACATCACAGAGAAGCACAGTGCTCGGCTAATTGGGGGCTAATGCACCTATGTGACAATAAAGAATTAATAAGGATTCTTCTGGTCTTAATGGTGATGTAATAAAGACCCTGAACTCACCTTCTAAATGGACACACTAAATCTACACTTATTTATAGAGCAATTCCTCCTAAAGAAGAACTGAAGGCTGATTGAATAGTTTCTGCACAACACATGATAAAGAGATCACAAAGAGAACAGCAAAAGAGATGGAGACCTGGTAATGAAGGGAACCCTGACCTTCTAGTGCTGCAAGCTGTAGCGGAGAATGGTAGTACTGAGGGACTGTGAGCAGATTTGTCTGCCCTGGGGCACAGAAAAAAAAGATAGCTGTGACTAAAAAGAGCAACTTGAATATATGGGAACCAATCCTAGGACCCTGCCAAAATGGGGGGTGGTTGCTGGAACTCTCTCCAAGTCAGAGGGGCTGGTGAGTGCCATGGCTTCTATTCCCCTTGCCTTCCACTAATGTAAGCCAACTATGGCTCCTGGACAGACTGAAGTAGGGTCTTGCCTTAGTGAGCCCCAGGCCCCTAGCTCATACCAATCCAAGCTATCACACCAGGGCAGTGTGCACACCACGACCCCCTTGCTCAGTGCTTACTACAGTTCCAACCATTTTGTCAAAGTGACACAGGCACAAGGTACCCTGAAACACTCTAGGCCAATCACACCTCAGGGCCAAATGATGTGGTTGGGTATCTTGATGCAGGGCATTCTGAGACCTGAAAGGCCAGGGTGCCCTGCATGAGGAGTGCCCTGGAACTCCTAACCAGCACCTACTTTGGGTCCAGTTGTCAAGCAAATCTTGTGCTGAGTACCCAGGACACCTCCACCTCCACCTATTTCAATTCCAGCTGTTCTGCCATGATGCTCACTGTATGGAGGTCCCTGGAACCCCATGTTAGCTTCACCAGTCCTGCCTGGGCACCCTCTGCATAAAGAGCCAAGAAACATGCCCACTTCAGCTCTGGTCATAAGAGAGGGCAGCTCCAGCACAGAGTGCTCTGGGATCCCCTAGCCCACACAAGCCACAGCTCTGGCCAGACAGCCATAGTCACCAGTCACACAAAATCTTTACAGGGGACTACCATACACAGACCATCACTTCAAGCTTAGGAGAAGTAGTTGTTCTACCCACTTCATAGGAACAAACACAGGAATTCAAGAAAATGAGGAGACAGAGGAATATGCTCCAAATGAAAGAAGAAGACAAAACCTCAGAAAAAGAACCAAATGAAATAGACATAATCTACCTGATAAAGAGTTCAAAGTAATGGTCATAAAGATGGTCACCCAGACTGGAGAAAGGAATGGATAGACTCAGTGAGAACTCCAACAAAGAACCAATCAGAGTTGAAGAATACAATAACTGAAATGAAAAATACACTAGAGGGAATCAACAGCAGGTAAAACACGCAGAAGAATGAATCAATGATCTGGAAGACAGGGTAATGGAAAGCACCCAAGTTGAACAGCAAAAATGAAAAAGAATTAAAAAAAAAAAGATAGGTTAAGGGATCTCTTGAACAATACCAAGTGAATAAACATTTGCAGTATAGGAGTCTCAGAGGGAGAGGAGAGATAAAAGGGGGCAGAAAACTTCCTTGAAGATACAATAACTGAAAAATTCCATGAAGTGGGAAGGAAACAGATACCCAGGTTTAGGAAACCCAGAGTTCCAAAGATGAACCCAAGGAGGTCCACACCATGACACAAACTAATTAAAGTATAAAAAATTAAAGACAAAGAATTTCAAAGGAATGAGAGTGAAGCTACTAGTAAAATACAAGGGAAACCCTTAAAGATCTCAGCCAATTTTTCAGCAGAAATATTCAAGCCAGAAGAAAGAGGCCTGATATATTCAAATGAAAGGAGAAAACAAAGAAACCAAACTATAATGAAGAATACTCTACCTGGCCAGATTTTCATTAAGAATTTGAAGGAGAAATAGAGTTTCCCAGACTAACAAAAGTTAAAGAAGTTTACCACTACTGGGGAGGGAGGGGCAAGATGGCAGAAGAGTAGGGGTCCTCAGCTCACCTGGCCCCACAAACTTACCTGGTAACTTTCAAAACATCCTGAACACCTATGAATTTGACCTGAGATTTAAAGAGAGAGCAGCTGGAACACTACAGAGAGAAAAGTTTTTCATTTCTAACAAGGTAGGAAGGTGGAAAAAATAAATAAAAAAGAATAAAGTGGGGGAGGGGAACCGTGAGTGGCTGGACTAAAGTGGACCAGAGAAAACCTCTGGGGCAGGAAAGCCCAGCCCTGGAGAAGCGGGAACTTTAAAAGTCCACACTGGAGTTTCTCTGGATAGAAAAGTGCTTAGCAGGGAAATCGGGTGGAATCGCAGGAAGGGCAGTGAAGCCTCAAGATTCCCAGAATCACTATAGGAGGAGGGGCACCTGGGGGAAAGCTCACCGCAAACTGTGATCCAATATCAGTAAAGGGCTGGAGCACTGCAGGCCTCTGGGGCATTTGGGAGAAGCCAGTCGGTTAGGTGGGTTGCCTCCGGATGGAGGTGGCTAAGCCCCGTTCCCTTCAGAAGAGGCATTCCCTGGGGGCATAGGTCCAGTGACACAGGCCCTCGCATCCCAGGGCACCCAAGTGGACAAAGCTGGGGATCCTGTGTTGCCCCTGGGACAGGCGGAAGTGGGGAAGGCACAGGAAGCCAAGAACTCTCCTGCCACTGGGAGCCCCCAAACTGTGCAGATCAGTGCACCTGCGCTGGTCCAGGAGCATCTAGGCCAGGGTGGACTGAGAGACTGCAGTTAGTTGCTCAAGGGGAGCTTGACTCCAAAGCTGGAAATCTGACATTGCCCCTGTTGTTTTTCTTCTTTCTCTCACCTTGTGCCTGGGAGAGGTGGGGCCTCTGGGGAACAAGGTCTCACAGGGTAAACAGCTCCCACTGAGTTTGGCACCTGGCAGGGGGCGGGGCATCTCCACCCAGGCACAGACACTTGAGAAACAGCACAGCAGACCCCTCCCCCTGAAGACCAGCTGGGAGAACAAGGGAAGAGCAAGTTTACTGACCAAGCAGCACTGGAAAGCTCCAGGACCAAGAGAAAGTAGTATATAGAACTAGACTGTTCTTTTTCTTTTTCTTTTTCTTTCTTTTTTTTTTTTTTTTACCATTATGACTCACTTTTATATCAGACTAAAAATATTGGAAATTTTTATTTTCTCTCTTTTCCTACCTTAACTACAATATTTTACCAGCTCTTCATTTTTAAGTTATTTTCCTTTTGACGTTCATATTTCTACAGTTACATGTCTTAGATATATTTTCCACTTCTGGATTCCCTTCAACGTATTCAATTTAATTTTGGTAGATAGATGAGATATGGGTTTTGTTTTTGTTTTTTTCTGCCTCATTTTGTATTACAATGGTGGAAGTACCTTCTAAAGGTACCTTTAGTACCCTCTAAAACACAACCAACATACACCCAGAACCAAGTGGAACACTGTGTTAGTTCATCTTGTGAGATTATATTCTCACCTCCTTCCCATTCTGCTCCCCTCTTTTATGTTGTTTATGTTTTGGCAGTCAATGTGGTCAATGTTGGGGTTTTATATAAGTATTGCTGGTTTATATAAAATTTATATAAAATTTGGGATTGAGCATTTTCTAACATACATAACAAAATACACTCAAAATCAGGAGGATCACCCTCTAGGATCCCCTCAGGTGGATTACATTCTTTGTCCACTACCACTTCTTCACCACCACCACCATCCCCCCTTTCTTTCTCTTTTTTCCTCTTTACTTTCCTGTTTTCTTTTTCTTTTGTCTTCTTTGTTTTTGGTTTTTGGCTTTTTATTTTTACTACTTTGTTTTAAAATTTGTTTTTCACTTTAGTGGTCCTTTTGTTTTATTTTGTTCTGTTCCTCTTTTTCTTTTATTTTCTGGTCTCTGACATCTTCAAAATCATCTAGGGTGTATTTTACTTAGGTTGTGGTTGACATTTTTGACTCAGCCCACTCATACAGCCACTTTGCACTGGACAAAATGACTAGAAGGAAGAATTCACCACAAAAGAAAGAACTGGAAACAGTACTCTCTGCCACAGAGTTATAGAATTTGGATTTCAATGCGATGTCAGAAATTCAATTCAGAAGTAAAATTATAAAGCTCTGAAAAAAAGCATAAGGACTCTCAGTAACTCTTTGTTACTGCAGAATTGAGGTCTACTCAGGCTGAAATTAAAAATAGATGAAATGAGATGCAATCCAAACTGGATGTCCTAAAGGCTAGGGTTAATGAGGTGTAAGAAAGAGTGAGTGACATAGAAGACAAGAAATGGTAAGGACAGAAGCTGAGGAAAAAGGAGAAAAAAAATTAAAAATTAAGAGACCATGAGGAAAGCCTTAGGGAAATAAATGATAGGAAGGAAGGAAGACTATACATCTAATTGGGATTCCAGAAGAGTCTGAGAGAGGGGAGAGAGAGAGAGAGAGAGAGAGAGAATGAACCACAAAGTAAATTTGAAGAAATCATAGTTGAGAACTTCCCAAATCTGGAGAAGGAAATAAGTATTTAGATCTAAGAGATAGAGAGAAACCCCCCCAAAATCCATAAAAACCATTCAAACCTTGACATTTAATAGTGAAAATTGCAAATTTCAAAGATAAAAAGAAAATCCTTAAAGTAGTGTGAGACAAGAGATTCTTAATTTATATGGAGAGAAATATCAGATTCACAGCAGACCTCTCCACAGAGACCTGGCAGGCCAGAAAGGACTGGCATGGTATATTCGGGGTACTAAATGAGAAGAACATGTAGCCAAGAATACTTTCTCCAGAAAGACTGTCATTCAGAATAGAAGGAGAGATAAAGAGCTTCCAAGATAGGCAGAAACCGAAAAAATATGTGAAATATTTTATTAATAAAATCATGAATGAAAGAGGAGAGATCACGGCCAAACCAAAGAAATATAAACTATTTTAAAAACATATTATCGGGCAGCCCCGGTGGTGCAGCGGTTTAGTGCCGCCTGCAGCCCGGGGTGTGATCCTGGAGACCCGGGATCAGAGTCCCACATTAGATTCCCTGCATGGAGCCTGCTTCTCCCTTTGCCTGTGTCTCTGTCTCTCTCTCTATCTCTGAATAAATAAATAACATTAAAAAAAACATATTATAAGTAGCTATATGCCAACAAATTAGGCAATCTAGAAGAAATGAATATATTTCTGGACAACAACAAATTACCAAAACTGGAACAAGAAGAAATAGAAAACCTGAACAGGCCAATAACCAGCGAGGAAGTTGAAGCAGTCATCAAAAACCTCCCAAGACACAAAAGTCCAGGGCCAGATGGCTTCCCAGGGGAATTGTATCAAATGTTTAAAGAGGAAATAATACCTATGCTACTAAAGCTGTTCTGAAGGATAGAAAGGGATGGAATACTTCCAAACTCGTTTTATGAGGCCAGTATCACCTTGATTCCAAAACCAGACAAGTCTCCATGAAAAAGGAGAATTATAGACCACTATCCCTGATGAACACAGATACAAAAATTCTCAACAAGATACTAGCCATTAAGATCCAACAGTACATTAAGAAGATTATTCACTATGGCCAAGTGGGATTTGTCCCCAGGATGCAAGGGTGGTTCAACGCTTATAAAACAAACAACATGATAGATCATATCAACAAGGGATAAAACAAGAACCATATGATCCTCTCAATAGATGCAGAGAAAGCATTTGACAAAATACAGCATCCATTCCTGATCAAAACTCTTCAGAGTGTAGGGATAGAGGGAACATTCCTCAATATATTAAAAGCCATTTATGAAAAGCCCACAGTGAATATCATTCTCAATGGGGAATTACAGAGCCTTTCCCCTAAGATCAGGAACAGGACAGGGATGTCCACTCTCACCACTGCTATTCAACATAGTACTAGAAGTCCTAGCCTCAGCAATCAGGCAACAAAAAGAAATAAAAGGCATTCAAATTGGCAAAGAAGAAGTCAAACTCTCCCTCTTTGCAGATGACATGGTACCGTACGTAGAAAACTCAAATGACTCCACCCCACGAACTCATACAGCAAATTCAGCAGTGTGGCAGGATACAAAATCAATGCCCAGAAATCAGTGGCATTTCTATACACTAACAATGGGACTGAAGAAAGAGAAATTAAGGAGTCAATCCCATTTACAATTGCACCCAAAAGCATAAGATACGTAGGAATAAACGTAACCAAAGAGGCAAAGGATCTATACCCCCAAAACTACAGAACACTTCTGAAAGAAATTGAGGAAGACACAAAGAGATAGAAAAACATTCCATGCTTATGGATTGGAAGAATAAATATTGTGAAAATGTCAATGTTACCCAGGGCAATTTACACGTTTAATGCAATCCCTATCAAAATACCATGGACTTTCTTCAGAGAGTTGGAACAAATAATGTTAAGATTTGTGTGGAATCAGAAAAGACCAGAATAGCCAGGGGAATATTGAAAAAGAAAACCAATGCCAGGGACATCACAATACTGGATTTCAAGCTGTATTACAAAGCTGTGATCATCAAGACAATGTGATACTGGCACAAAAACAGATCATAGATCAATGGAACAGAATAGAGAACCCAGAAATGGGCCCTCAACTCTATGGTCAACTAATGTTCGACAAAACAGGAAAGAATATTCACTGGATAAAGGACAATCTCTTTAATCAATGGTGCTGGGAGAATTGGACAGCCACGTGCAGAAGAATGAAACTGGGCCATTGTCTTACACCATACACAAAAATAAACTCGAAATGGTTGAAAGATCTAAATGTGAGAAAGCAAAAATAAACTATTGGGACTTAAGATAAAAAGCTTCTGCACAGCAAAAGAAATAGTCAACAAAATGATAAGACAACCTACAGAATGGGAGAAGCTATCTGCAAATGATATATTAAATAAAGAGCCAAGATCCAAGGTCTATAAAGACCTTATTAAACTCAACAGCAAAGAAACAAACAATCCAAACATGAAATGGGCAAAAGACATGAACAGAAATTTCACAGAGGAAGACATAGACATGGCCAACAAGCACATGAGGAAATGCCCCACATCACTGGCCATCAGGGAAATACAAATCAAAACCACAATGAGATGCCACCTCACACCAGTGAGAATGGTGAAAATTAACAAGACGGGAAATAACAAATGTTGGAGAGGATATGAAGAAAGGGGAACCCTCTTGCACTGTTGGTGGGAATGTGAACTGGGGCAGCCACTTTGGAAAACTGGGTGGAGGGTCCTCAAAGAGTTAAAAATAGAACTGCTGTATGCCCAGCAATTGCACTGCTGGGGATTTACCCCAAAGATACAAATGCAGTGAAACGCTGGTTCACCTGCACCCCAGTGTTTATAGCAGCAATGTCCACAATAGCAAAACTGTAGAAGAAGCCTTACTGTCTTTTGACAGATGAATGGGTAAAGAAGATGTGGTCTCTATATACACTGGAATATTCCTCAGCCATTAGAAACGACGAATACCCACCATTTGCTTCGACATGGGTGGAACTGGAGGGTATTATGTTGAGTGAAGTAAGTCAGTCAGAGAAGGACAATCATTATATGGTTTCATTCATATGGGGAATAGGAGAAATAGTGAAAGGGATTATAGGGAAAAGGAGAGAAAATGAGTGGGAAAAATTAGAGAGGGAGACAAAACATGAGAGACTGCTGAGTCTGTGAAACAAACAAGGGGTAGTGTAGAAGGGCAGATGGTCGGGGGATGAGGTGACTGGGTGATGCACACTGAGGAGGGCACTTGATGGGATGAAAACTGGGTGTTATATGTTGGCAAATCGAACTTCAATACAAACAAATTAAAAATGAAGTTTAGCACTACTAAACTAGCTTTACAAGAAATGCTGAAGGAACTCAAGTTGAAAAGAAAAGGTCATAACTAGAAGCAAAAAGAATTATGAGAGGAGGGATCCCTGGGTGGCGCAGCGGTTTAGCGTCTGCCTTTGGCCCAGGGTGCGATCCTGGAGATCCGGGATCGAATCCCACGTCGGGCTCCCGGTGCATGGATCCTGCTTCTCTCTCTCTCTCTCTCTCTCTCTCTCTCCCTCTCTCTGTGTGTGTGACTATCATAAATAAATAAAAAATTAAAAAAAAAAGAATTATGAGAGGAAAAATGTTCATAATGTAAACACACTAAAGGTAGTAAAGCAATCACTTATAAAGTTAGTATTAAGGTTAAATGAATAAAGTAGTATAGTCTATAATGTCCGAAAAATTAGTTAAGGAGAATCACATAAGAAAAAGATGCAAGATATTTTTTAAAGATGCAAAATATGACTATATATATTTATTTATCTATAAAACATTGAGGCAGGCAGTAAAAAGGAGTTTCTTTAGAATATTTCTGAACTTAAGTGACTATCAACTTAATATAGGCTGCTATATATGTTGGAATGTTATACATGAACCTCATGGTAACCACAAACAGAAAACATACAGTAGACATACAAAAAATATAGAAAAAGGAAAACAAGTATAACATTAAAGAATGTCATAAATCACAAGGAAGAAGAACAAGAGAATAAGAAAGGAACAGAAAACTACAAAAACAATCAGAAAAAAACCTAAATGTACATAGCTATTAATAAGTATTTTAAATATAACCAGTGAAATGCTGTAATCAAAAACATAGGGTGACAGAATGGATAAGAAAACAAGATCCATCTATATGCTGCCTATAAAAGACTTGCTTTAGACTTAAAGACATTTACAGATTGAAAGTGAAGGAATGGAAACAGATATATCATGCAAATGGAAGCAAAAAAAAATGTAGGGGTAGCAATATTTATATCAGACAGACTCTATAAAAAAAGCCTAACAAGAGACAAAGGAGGGCAATGTCATAATGATAAAGGGATCAATTCAACAAGAGGATGTGATAATTGTAAATACCTATGCACCCAACATTGGAGCACCTAAATACATATAGCAAATGTTAACAGACTTAAAGGGAAAAATCAATGATAAAAGAATAATAATAAGGGATAGATCATCCAGTCATAAAATCAACTTGCATAATTGGATAGATCATCCAGTCATAAATCAACTAGGAAACAGTAGCTTTGAATGACACATTAGACCAGATGAACCTAACAGATATATACAGAATATTCCATGTAAAAACAACAAAATACATGTCCTTTTCAAGTGCACATGGAATATTCTCCAGGATAAGTCACATATTAGGCCACAAAACAAGCCTCAATAAATTTAGGAAGATTAAATCATATCATACATCTTTTCCAACCAAATGGTATCAAACAAGAAATCAGTTGCAAGAAAGAAACTGGAAAACCACAATAATGTGAAGGTTAAATAATATGGTGCTAACTAACCAATGGGTCAACAACGAAATCAAAAAGAAAATTAAGAAAATACAGAGACAAGTGAAAATGAAAACATAGTGCTCCAATATCTTTGGAATGCCATGAAAGCAATTCAAAGAAGGAAGTTTAGAGTGATACATACCTACCTCAGGAAACAAAAAAAAATTTCAAATAAAAAAAATCTAACCTTGTATCCAAAGGAATTGAAAAGGAAGAAAATAAGTAGAAGGAAGGAAATAATAAAGATCAATAGAAATAAGTGAAACAAAGACAAAAAATAGAAAAGATCAAAGAAACCAAGGGCTGGTTCTTTGAAAAGATGCATGAAATTGAAAAATCGTTAGTCAGAGTTATCACGAAAAAGAGAGAGAGGACCCAAATAAATAACATCAGAAATGAAAGCGATCACTCACAATGATCAAGTGGAATTTATTCTGGGGATGCAAGGATGGTTTAATATATGCAAAGCAAGCAATGCGATACACCATATTAACAAATGAAAGATAAAAATCTTATTATCTTTCCAATAAATGCAGGAAAAACATTTCACAAAATTCAACATCCATTCATGATAAAAAAAAAATCGTAACAAAGGTAGTTTAGAGGAAACATACCTCAATGTAATAAAGGTCATGTATGACAATCTCACAGCTAACATCATACTTGGTAGTAGAAATGGAGAGCTTTTCCCTTAAGATCAGAAACAAGACAAGGATGTCCATTCTTGCCACTTTTATTCAACATAGTATTAGAGATCCTAGCCAAGCTTTCTTTTTTGGATAAGAAGAAGAAATAAAAGGCATCAAAATTGGTAAAGAAGAATTAAAATTGTCACTATTTGCAGATGACATGACACTACATAGAAAATCCTACAGACTTCACCAAAAAGCTATTCGAAGTAATAAATGAATTAAGTTGTAAGATACAAAATTAATACACAAAAATCTATTGTACTTTTATACACTGATAATGAAGGAGCAGAAAGAGAAATTAAGAAAACAATTCCATTTACAATTTCACTGAAAAGAATAAAATACCAAAAGTTCATTCTTTTTTTCACCAAAAAGAATAAACTTAACTAAGGAGATTAAAGATCTATCCTCTGAAAAATATAAAACATTTATGAAAGAAACTAAAAACAACAGAAACAAATGGAAAGACATACCATGCTCATGGATTAGAAGAACTAGTATTGTTAACATGTCCATACTATTCAAAGCAATCTGTGATTTCAGTGCAATTCCTATCAGAATACTTACAGTATTTTTCAAAGAACTGAAACAACTAATCCTAAAATTTGTATGGAACCACAAAAGACCCTGAATAGCTAAAACCATCTTGAGAAAGAGGAACAAAGCTGGAAGTATCACAGTTCCAGATTTCAAGATATACCATAAGCTATGGTAATCAAAACAGTATGGTACCAGTACAAAACCGGATATATAGATCAATGGAACAGAATAAAGAGCTCAGAAATAAACCCACACTCATATGGTCAACTAATTTATGACAAAAGAGACAAGAACAGGGGCAGCCCAGGTGGCTTAGCGGTAAACCACACCACACTCCCTTCAGCCCAGGTTGTGATTCTGGAGACCCGGGATCGAGTCCCACATCAGGCTACTTGCATGGAGCCTGCTTCTCCCTCTGCCTGTGTCTCTGCCAATCTCTCTCTCTCTCTCTCTCTCTCTCTCTCTCTCTCTTTCTGTGTATCTCACAAATAAATAAAATCTTTAGAAAAAAGAGAGAAGAATATACGATGGGGGGACAAGACAGTCTCTTCAATAAATAGTGCTATGATAAATGAATAGCTATATGCAAAAGAATAAAACTAGACTATTATCTTACAACATATACAAAAATAAACTGGATGAATGAAATGGATGTAAGATCTAAATGTTAAGACCTGAAACCATAAAACCCCTAGAAAAAGTCATAAGCAGTAATCTCTTTGACATTGGCAACAGAAATATTTTTCTAGATATGTCTTCATAGGCAAAGGAAACAGAAGCAAAAATAAACTATTCAGACTACACCAAAATAAAGTTTTTTTCATAGCAAAGGTAACCATTCACAAAACAAAAAGGCAACCTATTGAATGGAGGAAGATATTTGTAAATGATACATACAATAAGGGGTTAATATCTGAAATAAATAAAGAACTTATAATAAGTAACCAAAGCAAAACACAATTTCAAATAAAAAATGGACAAAGGACTGGAATAGACCTATTTTCAAAGAAGACATACAATGGCCAACAGACATATGAAAAAATGTTTAATGCCACTAATTATCACAGAGATGTAAATCAAACCACAATGAGATATTTCTTCTACCTGGCAGAATGGCCAAAGTCAAAGGGACAAGAAATAACAAATGTTGGACAGAATGTGGAGAAAAAGGAACCCTTGTGCACTGTTGGTGGGAATGTAAATTAGTGTGACCATTTTGGAAAACAGTATGTAGTTTCCTCAAAAAATTTAAAAATAGAAATACTGTATAATCTAGCAACTCCACTACTGAGTATTTACCCAAAGAAAAGGAAAATACTAATTCAAAGTCTTCTATGTATTCTATGTTTATTGCAGGATTACTTATAATAGCCAAGACAGGAAAGCAACCTACATGTCCATCACTACTAAATGGATAAAGAAGATGTGGTATATATACACAAAGAAATATTACTCAGCTATTAAAATGAATGAGATCCTGGGGTACCTGGATGGCTCAGTCGGTTAAGCATCTGACTCTTGGTATTGTCTCAGGTCCTAATCTCAAGGTCCTGGGATCGAGCCTCACATGGGGCTCTGTGCTCAGCATGGAGTCTGTTGGGATTCTCTCCCTCTCCCTCTGCCCCTTCTCCTCTCCTTTCAAATAAATAGATAGATCTTTTTACAAAAAAGAATGAGATTTTACCATTTGTGACAACATGGATGGACATAGACGGTATTATATTAAGTGAAAAAAGTTAGAGAAGACAAATATATGTGATTTTACTTATATGTAGTTTCTAAAAAACACATGAACAAAGGAACAAAAAAAACAGAAATAAACCAAAGAACTGATACAAAGAACTGATGATTGCCAGGGGGAAGGGGCTGGGTGGATGGGTAAAATGGGTGAAGAGTTATGAGCAGTAGAGGCCTCCAGTTGTGGAATTCATAAGTCACAAGGATGAGAGGTACAGCTTAGGGAATACAGTCAACGGTATTATAATAGTATTGTATGGTGATAGATGGTAGCTACACTTCTGGTGAGCAAAGCATATCCAATAGAATTGTTGAATCATCATGTTGTACACCTGAAATTAATATAACAATTGTGTGTCAATCAAAAAAAAGCACAACAAAAACTTGAATAAGCACTTCACTGAAGATGTTAGACATATGGCAAAGAAATAAATGAAAAGGTTCTCCAACAATTAGCTATCAGGGAGATGCAAATTAGAAGAACAATGACATATCACTACACCCCCACAAGGTTAAAATTTAAAATACTATTAATGTTAAGTATTGGTAAGGGTGTGGAGTAACTGAAACTGTCAAACATTGCTTGCATAAGTATAAATTGGTATAGCCAACTTGGAAAACAACTTATCATATGAAGGAATGGCATAGGAAGGAATAATTACTATGAATTCCACTTACAAAAAGTTCAAAATTTATGATATTCGAATTCAGGATAGTGGTTACCATTAGGAGGGAAGATGGAGATAATAATTGGGAAGGGATTCAGGGGTCTTTTGGGAGCTGGTAATATTGTTTTTCTCCATCTGGGGGACTGTTTACACAGTTTTACATTCTTTATGACAATTACACAGCACACAGATTTTTTTTTACATCTTTATTATTGTTATACTTGAATAGAGTTTATTTTATTTTAAAGATTTATAAGAGAGAGAGAGAGAGAAAGAATGTGAACAGAGGAGGGGTAAAAGTAGAGGGAGAGAAATCCTCAAGCAGACTCCACACTGAGCACTGAGCCCCAGATGAGGGGTTTGGCTTGATCTTATGACCCTGAGATCATGATGAGAGCTGAAATCAAGAGTCAGAGGCTTAACCAACTGAGTTACCTAGGCACCCTGAATACAGTTTATTTTTTTAAAAGAATTAACTAGAAAAGAAACAGTAGTTAAATTTCTCCCATAAAAGAGCTGAGAATAGCTTGGGGGAAGGTAGATTGCCTGTGTGTTCTGATAAAAGGAAGACTTGAACTGAAGTCAGGATTGAGAAATGAACTAGCCTATAAAGTCTGAGAATTTCAAAGGAAAACTAAGCCTGATCCCAGGGATTGAACCTGGAAAGAATTCTGTTTTGTTGAGAATCTATTATTGTGAGAGACTGTGTGCCCATAATCACATGGCTGGAAATTGGTAGAGCCAGGACTTGAACTTGGGTCCTTCAGATCTCAGATTTGCTGCCTTTAATCATACCAAATAGCCACATATGAAATAAGGAGACAAGGACTATAAGAATGAGGAGGAGGAAAAGCAGGGAGAGAAAGAGGAGAAAAAGAAAGACAGAATGAGGGGAAGGGAGGGTGGAAAAAGGGAAAAAAGAAATTAAAATGAATAAAGAGGGGAGCTGGGTGGCTCAGCTGGTTAAGCATCTGCCTTCAGCTCAGGTCGTGGTCCCAGGGTCCTGGAATCGAGCCCCAAGTAGGCTCAGTGGGGAGCCTACTTCTCTTTCCCTCTGCCTCTACCACTCCCCCTTCTTGTGCTCTCTTGGTCTCTCTCTGTGTGTCAAATATATAAATAAAATCTTAAAAAACAATGACATGAATAAAGAGTGGTAGTCATGGGCATCCCAAAATGTAATACAAACAATCAAATCACCAGCATGAAGTCATAACTTTTAATATAGATTTAAGATATAGAAATAGATACAGATAAGTGCTTATACATACATGTACATAGAATCACATTCCCCAATACTGATGAACACATCTTGTACCCAAATCTTTATTTCTAAATACCACTTTCCCATAAAGAAACTAGCAATTTTTCGGAATATGGTTGATTCTGGGATAGGCAGGGAAAATATACAAGCCTAGAACAACTTCTGGTTCTAAATAGTAAGAAAATGCTCAAAAAATGACATATTAGGGAATGTAGAAGCCAGCTCAAACAGGCTTCCACTAGCTAAGTGGACAAGTAAAAAAAAAATTAATAATAAAAATGGTAGCAATGGATTATAATCCACAGCATAGAATAATTCACAAATTTATGGGATGAGCACTGAGTGTTATATTATATGTTGGCAAATTGAATTTAAATTATAAAACTGTAAAAAAAAACCAAAACAAATTTATGCCTATATAAATAATAATGTTAAAAATAAGTAAATGGCAGAAATAGAAAAATTCTTCCTTATAGCAGAATTCCAACGGATATAGAAAATGATGGAAACTGGAAATCACTATTTGACTAAATTCCACAATAATAATTATTTTAGATAAAATCATTAATGAATGCTAATATTAGTGGGTGAAAGTGTGATGATACACATGACATTTGCAGTCTCAAAGTGTCTCCTAACAACATATCTATTTAATTACAAAGGGAAAAACAATATTGGAAGATTCCACTTTAACTAAGACTTAGGTTTTTTTTTTTTTTTTAAGATTTTATTTATTCATTCATGAGAGACATAGAGAGTCAGAGACAGAAGCAGGCTCCTTGCAGGGAGCATGATGTACGCTTGATCCCTGTTCCCGGGATCATGCCCTGAGCCAAAGGCAGATGCTCAACTGCTGAGCCACCCAGGCATCCCTAACTGAGACATAGTTAACATCATTGGTAGTGAAATCAATTCAAATTTTGTGCCTCTTGATATGATGCTCTAAGGAGGACATAATATCTCTGTCATATTTTTGCCCCAAATTTATCATATAAATTTAATACTTAGAAACATCAGATAAATCCAAATTGAGGAACATTCTACAGAATAACTGGTCAATACTCTTCAGGTGTTTCAAGATCATGAATCAATATCAAGGTGGTTCTCAACCTTGGCTGCCCTTTGGGATTATCTGGGGAGTTAAAAAATTTCCTGAAACCTAAAAACCTAGAGACACTGATATAACTGAAGAAATGGAAACTCAGAAGTGTGAGTGAAGAATGAAATACAAGGAAGGTATTTTAAAGGTATCATTTGGAGAGGCACCTGGGTGGCTCAGTCAGGTAAGCATCTACCTTCAGCTCAGGTCATGATCCCAGCCTCCAAGGATCAAGCCCGGCATGGGGCTCCCTGTTCAGTGAAGAGTCTGCTTCTCCCTCCCCTACTCCCGTGTTCTCGCTCACTCTCTTTCCTCCTCTCAAATAAATAAATAAATAAAATCTTAAAAAAAATAAAGGTATCATTTGGAGATACCAAATGGAGGGATAGATTTCCCTTTGTTTGCCAACTCTTTTTGAGCACCTATTATGACCAGGTACTCTTCAAAATCTTGAGGACACAGTGAGCAAAACAAACTTCTTGGTTTCATGGGCTCACCTTCTAGGTGGGGAGATGGAAGATAAATACATACATTAAATATTTACCATATATGTAATTTAAAACTCTGTTAAGAACCACAAAGAAAAATAAAACCAGGTAATGGAATAGACAATGATGGAAGTAAGGGTGGGGAAGGCCTCATGGAGAGGATCACATCTGGGTGAAGGGAAGGAGGTAAGAATGTTCCAGCCCAAGGGCATAGCAAGTGAGAAAAGAACATATTTGGGCAGCAGAAAGAATGGCACGGCCAATATGCCTCATGTGGAGTGATGAGATAGCATAGAATAGTAGAAATTTTCTGAGGTATCATTGCAGGGCTTTGCAGGCTGAGATAAGGAATTTGGATTTTATTTCAAGTACAGTGGGAAACTATTAGAAGGTTTGAATGTGGGAATAAAATTATTTGATATGTATTTTAAACACTTCTCTGGAACCTGGGTAAAAAATTGACTGGAGATACCAGAGCAAGGATTGGGAAGCCAAGCAGAGGCTGTGGTTTAGGTAAGAGATGAAGGTGGAGGTAGAAGAAGTAACTAGTTTGGGGTATATTTTTAAAGCAGAGTGGATAGAAATTGTTGCTACATTAGATTCAGTATATGAGGGAAAGGAAAGTCACATATGACTCTCAGGTTTTAGCCTCACCAACAGGGTGAATGGTGGTATCAGTGATAAAGATGGGACTATCCAATGTTACTTTGGCTGGAGGGGTTCACTCATCTGTGGCAAGAGAACAAAGCTAACACACAGGTGCTGTTGAGTCACTCCTAGCTGAATCTTGACTATTTCTTTCTAATGAATTTCCCATACCTTCTTGCTCTGTTGAGATGCTAGCCCCTTACCCAGTCTCCAGTTAAGAGTCTGGACTGGAAAAAAAAAAAAAAAGAAAGAAAAAAAGAGTCTGGACTGAGCTGGCCAGACCTAATGGAGGGAAGACATCTATGAGTAGGAGAGATAAGGGACCAGTTCCTCTTTCCAGAGGATTCAGTGCAGTGACTGACTGGCATTTCCTTTTTTTCCAAGACATCATGACCAACAAATGGTGAAGAATAAGCACATGGGAACTAAGATTAATCCGATGATCAAATAACACTTCCAAATAAAACTTAGACATATTTTGTGCTATGCATAATTACTGTGCAACATGGTAGATTGGCATATATGTTGTAAATTTCTGTAGTTAGGATTTCTTTCATATGGTCAGGCTGACCAATTATAGAATCAGTTCTTGTCTGAGATACCGAGGAAGACCTCTGAGTCCTAGGAGAAGTTCCCTCACTAGGGAAGCAGACAAGAGGAGCTCTAGAGAGCCTAGTACTCTTTCTTCTCCTTTGTCTTTCTTTTGGGGGTAGGGAGTACTTAAAAAGGGGGCAATTTCAGAGAAATAGTGTGGTCTAGAGAGAGAAGAAGGAAGCAGAACAGACTAATGATAAAAGTGTTGCAACCTGTTAAACACCCCCTAAGTGCCAGGCACTAGACCAGCTGCTTTGTATATATGTTGTCTAATAATGATAATGACCTTTCAAGGAGGATGCCACCATCCTGTATTATGTATAAGGAACTGAGGCTTAGATAAAACCAATATTATTTACTAAAGGCATTTGAATCACAGATAAAGTACTCATGATCTCATATCAGGTACCTCTGAACCATTCAGAATGGGACAAAGAATCCAGTAGCATTAAAATGATTCCACAGAAGAAGCATGACAGATGGAATTCTCTCTCTCAAAGATGATGTACATACACAACTGATCACATAGGACTTTCATGCTGGGGATCCTGTGCACACAGGATCTGCTAATCACCTCTCTAAACTCTCCCACTTCTCGAGAGATCAATACTAGTTCTTTCCCCTCTTCAATGGGGTCTGTGGTCTGCTGAATATGCCAGTCCACAACCTGTTTATCCCTTAAGTCCTTCATTCAAAGTTCTGGAAAGACCATCTATACAGAGAAAATACTGATGTTTAAGGAGAGAAAGAGAGTATTTAAGAGTATGCAAGGATAGTCATCCTTTCAGAGTATGTGAAAAATTCCCATGATGCCAAGCACTCATTGGCTTCTGTGGATGGGAGACCATAGCTGAGCCCCAGCAAAAGGTGTGGGAAATCTCTCTTTCTAGCCTTCAATGTTAATATATCAAGAGCTCGGAGCTTTAAGCACCGAATTTTACGTTGATGTAAAGTAAACACAATGGAGGAGCAGTTTCTACCAGACATGAGGGAGACTAGAATTTTTCCATCATGGAGAAGAGGATTCAAGGATTTATAGAATGATATTCTGTGGGATGAAACAAGTAGAAGGGATTTTGCACCCTCATCTCCTGGGGTTGAGTAGTGTTAGATGATAAAAACACAAATACAAACCTGAGGCTGATTGGAGGAGAGTCCAAGAACATCTAGGCTGGTGCTCTAATTTGGTCCTCCTTATTGTATTTTAAATTCTGTCCTTCAAAAAGATGAGTTGGTGTCCTAAATCCCAGTTTCTGTGAATGTGATCTTATTTGGAAATAGAGTCTTCGTAGATGTAATCAACTTCATCTAAAGGCATACTGGATTAGGGTTGGCCCTAATCCAATGACTGATTCTTTTAAGAAAAGGGAAATTTGGCCATAGGGACACCGAAGGAGAACGTCATATGATGACAGAGGCAGGTATAGCTACAAGTCAAAGAATGCCAAGGGTCTGCCAGCAACCACCAGAGGCTAGAGAGAGACATGGAACATGTTCCTCCAGGAGGAACAAACCTTGATGACACTTTGATTTCAGACTTCTAGCTTCCCAAACTGTGAAAGAATAATTTCAGTTGTTTTAAGCCACATGGAATATGGACATTTGTTAGGAAAGCCCTGGGAAACTAATTCATTCTTGCTATATCCAACATGTGGTAGATGTGGTTGGAGACCCCTAGTGGCGAGAATTGTCTGCCCTGATTTAAAGAGCCTGTGCTTAGGATGGAAGAGATACAGAGATTCCTGTGTGATGCTGTGAGGAACATAAGTGATGAGGGGACCTTATAGGTGAAGAGCCTCAGAAGTTAGTAGGGTACGTGAGAGTTAAGATGTTTTCAAATACTGTTTTCCATTCCATAGGTTGCCTTTTCACTCATTTCCTTTGCTGTGCAGAAGCTTTTTAGTTTGATGCAGTCTGGCTTACCTAGTTTTGCTTTTGTTGCCTATACTTTTGGTATCTTATCCAAGAAATTATTGCCAAGACCAATGTCAAAGAGCTTTCCCCTTACGTTTTTGTCCTAGGAGTTTTATAGTTTCAGGTTTAACATTTAAGCCTTTAACACATTTTGGGTCGATATTTGTGTATGGTGTGAGATAAGGGTCCAATTTTATTCTTTTGCATGTGCATATCAGTTTTCCCAACACCATTCTTGGTATCTACCCCAAAAGAATTGAAATCAGGATTTCAAAGAGATATTTGCACTCCCATAATCATTGCAGCATTATTCTCTATCGCCAAAATGCAGAAACAACCCAAATGACCATCAGTGAATAAATGGATTAAAAAATATGGCATATATATACAATGGAATATTATTCAGCATTAAAAAGGAAGGAAATCCTGCCATAGATAACAATATTATAAGTCTTGAGGACATTATATTAGGTAACATGAGCCAGTCACAGAAGAACAAATACTGCATGAAATCACCTACATGAGGTATATACAGTAGTCAAAGAAAAGCAGAATTAGAGTTATGGTTGTTGGTATTTGGGGAGAGTGAAAAATGGAAAACTCAACAATGGAAAGTGGAAAATTCAACAGGTGTAAAGTTTCAGTTATGCAAGATGATTAAGTTCGGGAGATATTCATACAACATTGTGCCTATGGTTAACCTTACTGCAGTATATACTGCATTGTATATATTTTTGTTAAGAGGGTAGATCTCATGTTGTTTTGTTACCCCAATAAAAAGGGAACATTTTTTTAAGAGCTGATGTGGGGTATC
Organism: Canis lupus dingo; assembly: GCF_003254725.2. Lineage (NCBI taxonomy): Eukaryota > Metazoa > Chordata > Mammalia > Carnivora > Canidae > Canis > Canis lupus. The sequence continues at coordinate 14,040,150 of NC_064260.1, read as the reverse complement.
CAGTGAGCAGGGGAAGAAAGTTGTGTTGCCCAGAGCAATCATTGTCTATTGTTAAAACCAAAATAGTAAACCAAAAATTGGACCAGCTATTGAAATTTTAGCAGGGGGTGCAGGGAGGATGGCAACTGAAGTCCAAACACTAGGAAACATGAATTACATTTCAGTGTGATCTCAATAGTCCAGAGAAAGATCAAGAGAGAATGAGAAGCTCTTTATCCTTGTCACCTTGAACACCCACAAGTCCTTCTGGGCCCATGTGCCACCTGGGGAGGAGACAGAAGTCCTGAGGATCAAGCAATTACCCAAATGTGATTAAATTTACCAGAAATAGACTCTAAAGCTAGAAAAGTTTGAGGTACCACAAATGGACAAGCTTTAACCATCCCATCGCCACTGCTTGCCAGCACTGGGCCAAGGATCCAGAGCAAGAGGAGATACATTCATTCTTTTAACTCACATGTATTGATTGGCTACTAGGAGTCTACAGAGTTCTAGATAAGCTACAGAAAATACAGTTACATCATTTTCATATGTGAATTATAATGCATACATTTAGACCCTGCTACACTAGTATGCTAATCCAGACTTACTTCCCTCCCATCCTTGTCGGAGGGATTGGCCTAGGCTGGTGGTCAAGAGACCCCAAGTGAGGGAATAGTCTTTAGGTATATATCTATTGAACACTTGCCCTGTGTAAGACACCATTGTAAGGAGAGTGGAGAGGAAGACAACACAACACTGGCTAACATTTTGAAGGTTCTGAAGAAAAGACCCAAACTAAATCAGGTGAAAACTTCCCTTCATGCCTCCTGCTGGAGTCCCCTTGGTCCTTAGGGGATTTCAGGATAGGCTTCATAGGAGAAAAGAAAGGACAAAGTTAATTCTAAGACACACACAACAAAAAAGAAAACACTCCTTGCGCAACCCTTCCCTGAAAGCATGTTGACAAACCTCAAACCATCCTCTAGTTGGCAATAATGCAAGAGAGCCTTGCTGAGGCCAAGTAAGCTATCAGAATCATTTGTATAGCTAAGAAAAATAAAACACCGGCAGAAGCCAGCTCAAAATGAGTAAAGATTTACCAAATTCATAATCAAGCAAACATGGCATGGGACAAGAACAAAAAAATAAAAGTCTTAAATGAGTTTTTACACCTCAAAGTGAACCAGATGACATTCTTTCATAACTATTTTATTCAAATTCTTAATCGAAGATTTTGCTTCTTAAAGGGAAATAGTCATTTCATTGTAGGATAGGATCTGATATTTTGACTTGCTTAGAAAAACCTGTTCTTCATCTTATATGATAAATACAGATTGTGCCAGATGCTAATATAAGCATTCCATATATATCAAGCAAAAACACGAGACACACATTTTTTTTTACTATACTGATAGCTATATCAGGGAAAATATGAGCTAATATTTCAAAACTTGATTTTATCAACCACAAATCTCATGGGGATTAAAATAAGTCAAATAAGAATTAGCAATGATAACATGAAATATCATGGGAAAGGAAGGGCTAGGTTATGATTGGCCATTTCCTGGATTCCTGCCTTGGCAAACATATAGTATAACCCTGGGATGACCTTGCTTTTCATTTCTATGAAACTATAACAAAAGAAAAAAAGATTTACTCCAAAAATCTTATTTCAAACAAAGAAATATGTAGTAAGCAATGACAACCACATTGTTAAGAAGATTGGCAATGATGAAAGAAAGCAGACACCTTTAAATTCTGATGGACAGGGCTTAGGTAAAAATAAGATGTTTCAGACCTGTGCATATTCTAGATAGGTACAGGTTTTCTCAGATTAACTGGATTTTTTATTTTATGAAAAATTGGCTCTGATCATTAGTAAGAGGGATTAAATTTATTTGATGTAAACCCAGAGGTCAGAATAGGATCCAAAGTTTCAGTAATGAAGGAAATGAGCCAATTAGGCTGTCCCACAATGCCACCTAGAGTAGGTGGCTCTCTCATTTAGTGACCTCCTGGTTCCTTAAAATATTCAGACACCTTGTATAAAATCATGTAAGATTTTGAAATTGTAATGATGGTCATACAAATCTATGGCAAAGCTTTGATCATTTCTCAAAAATAGCATCTTCCCTCCAGAAGACCGTGGGATCATTAGTGTGAAGTAGGTTGTCAAAGTAACGTGGACATTACTGTCAAGTAAACTGCACAGAATCTGATCATTTAGATGTGTCAGATTTTGCCTTTTCTCCTTAAACAATATATGTTAAGAGTTCCTATAACAGTAGTGGGATTGTGATCCCACCCTTTCTGTTCATGGTGAAAAACAGCTCTGCATGATGCATTTTCCTGGTTTTGAACTCTCCAGCTAATGACCACAGGAGAGGCCAGTTGTCTTGTTAGTGTCTGTGTCAAGTTTTATTCCATGATAAAAGGATTTTGTAAGGTCATTGCTTCCTAGGAAAAAACTGCAGGATGAGCCATCAAAGAGAACATAAGATATTTGTCGCTAAGCTAACTCCCTCCTTCATTGAACACAGCTCTTCTCTTCCCCATCTCAGCTCCAAGGGCTCTCTCTGAGAAGAAACAGGAACTTTGTAGGTAGACCAGTGGGAGTTTTGTCCTGGGGTCTGGAGGAAATAAAGGCATCGGTTTTTGGAAAAATCAGGTACAATAGAGAAGAGGCCTCTACCATCAGAAGCAGGGGTACTTTAAAGGTTTGATGAAAAGCAAGCAGGAAATGATTCTTACAGTGTATCTTTTAGTAAAAAAAATAATAATAATACATATTTTCTGCAGATTCATATATTTTTAGTAAATTCAAAGAAACATTTTGTAAAGATTTATGCTGTGTTGATGCTAGGTTACTCACAGTGATTATATTTGGGAAGAGACTGGAATTGGAGAGATGGCTAAAGAGGACCTAAACTACTCTGTATTGTTCTAATTTGTATAAGGAAATAATGTTCATACATTACTTCTATAATTAAAAATCAATTTAAAGAATGTACATACATATATACACACATAGAATATCTCTGAAAAGATTTTTTAAGAAGTTGATAATTTGATTCTGGGAGGGAAAACCAATTGGCAGGGAGGGAAGAGTTAAGAGAGACATACTTTTGAGTGCAAGGCATTTTGTACCATATGCATGCATTATATAAAACAAATCAGTAAACAATTTGACATAAGTCAATAATTTGAGAAGTTAATTTTAAACAATAGTGAAATCTGAAATGAACTAAAATTCTGTTTTAAAGATTTGACACATAGTTCAGAAAAATGAAGGACTGAGCTTTGCAGAAGAGTAGAACTTGGTTAGGGAGCGGGGGAGATCCACTGTCAGGTTGTTGGGGCTAGGATAGGTCAGAAGCTAATGGCAATGGAAAGTCAAATCCAGACGCAGACTCCTTGAAGCTAGGTACAAAAAAGACTTAGTATGTTTACCAACCTTGAATTGCCTTAGGTTAAGAAATCAGAATAGTGTACTTGAAGGTAAAGCCTTTGATAGAACTGAATCAAAAAGAAAGAAAGAAAAGAAAAAGAAAAAGAAAAAGAAAAGAAAAAAGAAAAGAAAAAGGAAGGAAAGAGGGATACCTGGATGCCTCAGTGGTTAAGCATCTGCCTTCAGCTCAGGGCATGATCCTGGGATCCTGGGACCAAGTCCCACATCAGGCTCCCCAAGCTTCTGCTTCTTCCTCTGCCTATATCTCTGCTTCTCTCTATGTTTCTCATGAATAAATAAATAAAATCTTAAAAAAAAAAGAAAAAGGAAGAAAAGAAAGAAAAGAAAAAAGAAGAAAAGAGAAAAAGACACTGAGAGGGAGGGAAACTTTTTTTTTTTTTTAAGAATAAAAAAATCCCTAGATGATAAATGCTGTTTCTTTGCTTCTGTATTTTCTAATATCAATTTTTAAAAGTTTCCTGTTAATTATTAAGAAATCTAAGTCATAATAGCTGGAGACTTATAAGCTGGAGACTTATACACCAAAAGACTCCTGGTGTGACAACTCCAAGTGTATACACTGGAAAAGCTGATGGACATGAGATAGGTTGAAAGAGAAATAAAAAATAAATGCCAACAGTGGAAGTGGGATGATGATAAAAGGTAGCTACAACTGGAATTCTGCAAGAGATTTGAATTCCCAAATGCTAACCAAACTCTATTAACTTACCTAGTAGCTGACCATTTTATCCCAGGGCCATTTTATCCCAGGGCCAGTTAGAAGTAAAGGATGAAGGCAAAGGCATTTGGCTTTTCTAAGTAGTGGCTTAATTGCCCTTCCCTTAAACAGCATCCTTCTAAACCTGGCAACAAAATTAAAAGGATAGGGTACTTGTAGTTAACCATAGATTTTATTCTCCAGGAGCCTATTTAGTTCCAGGGAAGGAAGTGGATCTCACCACCTACATATGGCAGGAATTTTCAGTAGATGTTAGGGTTACTCCTCACAGATCTTCAAATCCAAAGTTCTCTACTAGGCTGTACCATCTTGAGATGGCTTGCTAAACACCTTTGTCGGTAGATTAAATTGTGGCACGATAACTATGTGACAACTATAAACTTGCACCGACATCCTCAGCTAGGCTGGAGGACGTTGGTGGGAAGATGGTTTCTACCATCCCAAATGCCTAAAGGCACACCATCATCTCTATACTCTCCTGCTTTGATGGATTTCATTTACTATCACAGAGAATTTTCTGCTGGGCATTTTCTTAGCCCCCAACCTTGTATTTAATATTTAATGCTATCTCCTTTTCTGTCATCAACTTAGATGATTTCCACAATTTATGAGTTATTTACATGTAGAACAAGGTAAATCACTCTCTACTTTTTAATATTTTCACACAATATACTCTAATTCATTGTCACCAGAACCAAGAAAAATGTTGTGAGTTGTCAAGAATGAAGAATTAGGTAACAGAGGATGTTCTCTCAAACCTCTCTACCTTTCGTTAATATCTGGAATTGTCCATTACAAATGAGTTTCTTATGTTTTGTCAATAAGCTGAGAAACGTTTTCCAATTTTGCAACCTGCTCCAATTTTTCCTAAGATTCACAAAATCCTGAGAGGAGGGATAGAATCTGTTCGAGAAAAGAACCATTTACTTAACAAAGGGAAGCTCTAAACTGATCACAGATTTAGGAAACAGCAAATAAGCAGGCATACAGCTCTGCAGTCTTCCTTTTACCAGAGACACAGTGGTAATCCCACTCTATGCCTGGAATTCAGAATCCCACTCTATGCCCAAATCATGCAGCTAGATGGCATGTTATCATGTACCCTGAAGATAGAGAATGGATTTCACCAACTTTTAGTTTGTAGAAGCAGGTGTGCTTAGGAGCATAAATTTGGCTTGAAGTTCTTTTCATCTAAAGTTTTTGATTCATTTACTAAACCTGAAATTTTTAAATAAGAGGCACAGCAAGGATTTGAACTCATGTTGACTTGGCTCCAAACTCTGTAGTCTATCTGTATCCTATGGCTTCTCAAGCTGCACTACACTCAGGAGGAGCTTCACAGTATTCCTTTTTAGGCACTTAAAAGTATAAAGCACCTTTAGCATGCTGGAACAAGACACATTCCTTACAAAAGCCCATTAGAGAAGACCAAAGACAAAGGTAGTTGAACCCTAAACATTGTGTGTTTTTCAGGATGTAGGGAGGGACAAGTTTAAAAGGGCAGAATCATAGTCTGTTCCGTTTCCTTTTTAATTTTTTGTTTTGTTTTGTTTTGTCAGAAGTTAATCTACTCTTGTTTACATACACCACTTAGATCTGTGGTTTTGCTACCTTTTTCCCTTTTCATCTGGGCATAGAGACAAAAGTGCTTCCGGAAAGAGTGATTAGCCCCTTGAAGTTTTATTCTTGATATAATTATAGGCTTAATTCCAACTCCAGATCTGCCATGGACAACACCAGCTTTCCAATACACCTGGGAATAAAAGCCTGTTTTCAAAGCAAAACATTTTTCTCTCATCTCAGTTCCAAAAAAGTCATTCAGGGAACATATATCCTAAGGCTAGAAAAGGATGCTCTTTTTTCTTTCTTTTCACAGGGGGCAGAGATGATTAATTCAAGGTCAAGTTGGAGACATTTGGATTTAATAATTTTTAAAAATAACTCTTTATTTACCAGGGCTATGTAGACAGGAAGGAAAAAAAGACCAAATATTTTCCTCACATCTCTGCCAATTCTTTGGCATAACAAAGTTGGTGAAGCCAATTTATTATCCTGTAAAAGGAGAGTAAAACAATTAGTTATTGTATAAGATACAAACCCCTTATTGCTGAAAGTATCTGAAGGCTAATAATCATGCAAAATTATGGAGGACAGATGAAAGTGTAACATCTTTAAAGGCCAGAAAAAAACGCTGAAAATCCAAAATTCTACAATCAGTGAAAATGGACTCCAAGATTGGAGATAAAGAAATTTTCAAATAAAACAAAAATAAGGAAATTTGTCTTAAGCAGAATTGCATTACAAGAAATACTAAAGAGAGTACTTCAGGCTGGAGGAAAATGAGGTCAGATAAAATCTCAGATCCCAAGAAAAGAATGAAAAACATAAAAAATAGTTACTATCTGGATAAATGATTTATCTTCTTCCTCCTAATATCTTAATTATACATATATTTGCTTAAAAAATGTGTGGACTTAAAATATGTAGAAGCAGTACATATAATAGCTATGGCATAAAGATCTAGAATGAAAACAGTTAGACCAATATAATTGCAAGATTTCCATATAAGACTTCCATGAAGTAGTACTATAAAAACTATTAGTTGACTATAAAAACTTAAAGATGTATAATTTCTAGAGCAATCACTAAAAATATGTAATGCAGAAAAGTATGACAAAAGCCAGTAGGGAAATTCAAATGAAGTTCAAAAATCATTCTAATACTCTAAAAAATAAAGGAAAGGGAGAATAGAAGGATAGAAAATAGAAGAGATGGAAAGAAAACAAGTAATAAAATGATAGACCCAAACTCAACCATATTAATAATTGTGTTAAATGATAATGGACTAAACTCTCCAACTGTAAGGTAGGAATTGTCAGAATGAGTAAAAATGTGTGACTCAACTATATGGTATCTATAGGAGATGAATTATAAGTGTAAAGACTCAGGTTGAAATTAAATGAATGGGAAAAATTAAACCATGCGAACAGCAAGCATAAAAATGCCGTATTGATTATACTAATAGCAGACAAAATAGATTGCTGTACTATAAAAATTACCAGATAGAAAGAGAGACATTTCACAATGATAGACATATCAGCTTATTAGGAAGAAAGAAAGAATCATAAATGTGTGGCTAATGTAAGAGCTTCAAGCTACATGAAATGAAAACTTACTAAATTAAAGAGAGAAAGAGACATATTTCACAACCATAGTTGTAGATTTTAATATTCCTCAGCAAAGACCTGAACAACACTATTGATCACCTTGATTTAATCGGGTATTTATTGAACCGTACACAAAACAATGGAAAAATACATCTCTCAAGTTCACATGGTACATTTGCCAATATAGACGATGGGCTGGGCAATAAAATTCTTAATACATTCATTTATGAAAAAAAGCTCTCGTCTATCTTGGTTTAGAAAAGAACTTTTTTTTTTTTTAAGAAAAGAACATTCTTAACATGATTAGGTACACCTACTAAAAAAGTCTATACGTAAATTCATATCAGCAATGAATATCTATTTTCTACTTAAAGTCATTAGCTAGTCAAAGATGTTCACTCTCAATACTTCTATTCAAAATTGTTTTGGAGATCCTAGTCAGTGCAGTAAGATAAGAAAAAGGAATAAAATACATAAAGAGTATAAATAAAGAAGTAAAAAAAAATCACTAGTCTTTAATTTGCAGATAATATGATAGTGTATGTTGAAAAATTTAAGGAATCTACCAACAAGCTCCTAGAATGAATAAATTAATTTCATAAGGTCACAGAATACAAATTAAATATATAGGAATCAGTTGTATTTCTATATATTATCAATGAATAATTAGAAAATAAAATGTGTGAATTTCATTTACGATAGCATTAAAACAATAAAATACTTAGGAGTAAAGTTATCAGAAGATGTACAAATATGCATATTGGCAACTATAAAACACTGCAAAGGGTAATCAAGAAAAGATCTAAATAGATGGGGATTTATATCATGTTCCTGGATTGGAAAACTCGATATCATTAAGATAATTTCTCCAAATTGATCTACAGTTTGAATGGAATCTGAATAAAAATATTAGCAAATTTAAAAAGTACAAATGAAAAACAGATACTAAAAAATTAAATGTGAAGAGAAAGGACACGGATTAGCTAAAAGTTTTTGAAAAAGAAGAAGGTAAAAGGACTTATACTACTATGTTTCAAGACTTACTATAGGGCAATAATAACCTGGACAGTGTGGTATTAGTGTAAAGATAAGCATATAGGTTAATGAAACATAATAGAAAGGCTAGAAACAGACCTACACTTATATAGTCATTTAATTTTCAACAAAAGAACCACCATAACCCAATGGCAACTGGATATCTGCATGGGAGTAAAAAAACAATAAAGAAACCTATCCCTTAAAAAAAAAAAAAAAGAAAGAAACCTATCCCTTAACTTTTGCTATGCATAAAAATTAATTAAAAATAGATCATAGCTCTAAATTTAAGAGCTAAAACAATTAAGGTAGAGAAAAAAACATTAGTGAAAATCTTTGTGACACTGGGCTAAGCATAAATTCTTAAACAAAACGCAAAAGGTACAAATCATAAAAGAAAATAGATTTTGTTAAAATGAAGTGTCTACTCTTCAAAAGACACAGTTAAGAAAATGTAAAACAAGAAAATGTAAAAACAGACAAGAAGAAAATATTTTACAACCTGTATCTGACAAGAGCTTATATTCAGAATATATTAAAAACTTTTACAATTCAATAATAAGAATATAAATAGCCTGATTTAAAAAAATGGGCACAAGATTTGAACATTTATAAAAATATATGCTAATGGCCAAGAATTACATTAAGAAATGCTCATCATCCCTAGTCACCATGAAATTGTAAATTAAAATCATAATGAGATATTATAAGACAATCTCTAGAATGGCTAAATTTTAGAAAGATAAAGGATCAAGTATTGGTGAGGATGTGAAGCAATTGAAATTTTCATATACTGCTATGGAAATATAAAATGGTAGTCACTTTGGAAAATAATGGAAAATTTGACAGTATCTTAGAAACTTAATATAGTTATGATCTGATCTAGCCTTATCACTTGTAGCTACTTATCCAAGTGGAGTGGATCCATATAAAAACTAGTATGTAACTGTTCATAGCAGCATTACTCATAATAGCTCTCAACTAGAAACAACTGGTGAATTGATAAATTATAGTACAATGGAACACTACTCAGCAACAACAATGAATGAATATTAATACAAACAACAACATGGGGTGTCCGGATGGCTCAGTCAGTTAAGCAGCAGCCTCCTGGTTTCAGCTCAGGTCATGATTTCAGGGTCCTGGGATAGAGCCCAGAATGAGGCTCTGCACTCAGTCGGGAGTCTGCTTGTGGATTTTTCTCCCTCTCCCTGCTTGTGTGCTCTCTCTTTCAAATAAATAAATAAATAAATAAATAAATAAATAATAAATACATCCTTAAAAAATATATACAACATGATGTCTCTGAAATACATCATATTAAGTAAAAGAAGTTACACACAAAGCTACATATTGTAGGATTCCATTTATATAAAATTCTAGAATGGGCAAAATTATACTGAGAGAAAGCAGAGTAGAGACTGCTTTGAGCTACAGGTTGCAAAAGGGAATCAGTAAGAGAACTTACTAAATCAATGGGAATGTTCTGTATGTTGATTAGAGTCGTGGTGGTTACATGGCTACATATATTTGTCAGAAATTGGCTAACTATATACTTACAAAGGATAAATTTATTGTGTACATATTGTACATTAATAAGAATGAAGAAAATCATCCCTGGCTTTAGACAAACAAATATTTTTAAAAGAAAGAAAGATGTTGAGGAATGTTCCCTCTATCCCTACACTCTGAAGAGTTTTGATCAGAAATGGATGCTGTATTTTGTCAAATGCTTTCTCTGCATCTAATGAGAGGATCATATGGTTCTTGGTTTTTCTCTTGCTGATATGATGAATCACATTGATTGTTTTACGGGTGTTGAACCAGCCCTGTGTCCCAGGGATAAATCCTACTTGGTCATGGTGAATAATTTTCTTAATGTACTGTTGGATCCTATTGGCCAGTATCTTGTTGAGAATTTTTGCATCCATGTTCATCAGGGATATTGGTCTGTAATTCTCCTTTTTGGTTGGGTCTTTGTCTGGTTTTGGAATTAAGGTGATGCTGGCCTCATAGAACAAATTTGGAAGTACTCCATCTCTTTCTATCTTTCCAAACAGCTTTAGGAAAATAGGTATGATTTCTTCTTTAAACGTTTGATAGAATTCCCCTGGGAAGCCATCTGGCCCTGGACTCTTGTGTCTTGGGAGGTTTTTGATGACTGCTTCAATTTCCTCCCTGGTTATTGGTCTGTTCAGGTTTTCTATTTCTTCCTGTTCCACTTTTGGTAGTTTGTGGCTTTCTTCTAGATTGCCTAATGTATTGGCGTATAGCTGTTCGTAATATGTTTTTAAAATCGTTTGTATTTCCTTGGTGTTGGTAGTGATCTCTCCTTTCTCATTCATGAGTTTATTAATTTGAGTCTTCTCTCTCTTCTCTTTAATAAGGCTGGCTAATGGTTTATCTATCTTATTAATTCTTTCAAAGAACCGGATCCCTGGGTAGCGCAGCGGTTTGGCGCCTGCCTTTGGCCCAGGGCCCGATCCTGGAGACCCGGAATCGAATCCCACATCGGGCTCCCGGTGCATGGAGCCTGCTTCTCCCTCTGCCTGTGTCTCTGCCTCTCTCTCTCTCTCTTTCTCTCTCTCTGTGACTATCATAAATAAATAAAAATTTAAAAAAAAATTCTTTCAAAGAACCAACTCCTGGTTCTGTTGATCTGTCCACAGTTCTTCTGGTCTCGATTTCGTTGAGTTCTGCTCGAATCTTTATTAACTCCCTTCTTCTCCTGGGTGTAGGATCTATTTGCTGTTTTTTCTCTAGCTCCTTTATGTGTAAGGTTAGCTTTTGTATTTCAAAGCCATCTATGAAAAGCCCACAGCAAACATCATTCCCAATGGGGAAGCACTGGGAGCCTTTCCCCTAAGATCAGGAACAAGACAGGGATGTCCACTCTCACCACTGCTATTCAACATAGTACTGGAAGTCCTAGCCTCAGCAATCAGACAACAAAAAGACATTAAAGGCATTCAAATTGGCAAAGAAGAAGTCAAACTCTCCCTCTTCGCCGATGACATGATACTCTACATAGAAAACCCAAAAGTCTCCACCCCAAGATTGCTAGAACTCATACAGCAATTCGGTAGCGTGGCAGGATACAAAATCAATGCCCAGAAATCAGTGGCATTTCTATACACTAACAATGAGACTGAAGAAAGAGAAATTAAGGAGTCAATCCCATTTACAATTGCACCCAAAAGCATAAGATACCTAGGAATAAACCTAACCAAAGAGGTAAAGGATCTATACCCTCAAAACTATAGAACACTTCTGAAAGAAATTGAGGAAGACACAAAGAGATGGAAAAATATTCCATGCTCATGGATTGGCAGAATTAATATTGTGAAAATGTCAATGTTACCCAGGGCAATATACACGTTTAATGCAATCCCTATCAAAATACCATGGACTTTCTTCAGAGAGTTGGAACAAGTAATGTTAAGATTTGTGTGGAATCAGAAAAGACCCCGAATAGCCAGGGGAATTTTAAAAAAGAAAACCATATCTGGGGGCATCACAATGTCAGATTTCAGGTTGTACTACAAAGCTGTGGTCATCAAGACAGTGTGGTACTGGCACAGAAACAGACGCATAGATCAGTGGAACAGAATAGAGAACCCAGAAGTGGACCCTGAACTTTATGGGCAACTAATATTCGATAAAGGAGGAAAGACTATCCATTGGAAGAAAGACAGTCTCTTCAATAAATGGTGCTGGGAAAATTGGACATCCACATGCAGAAGAATGAAACTAGACCACTCTCTTTCACCATACACAAAGATAAACTCAAAATGGATGAAAGATCTAAATGTGAGACAAGATTCCATCAAAATCCTAGAGAAGAACACAGGCAACACCCTTTTTGAACTCGGCCACAGTAACTTCTTGCAAGATACATCCACGAAGGCAAAAGAAACAAAAGCAAAAATGAACTATTGGGACTTCATCAAGATAAGAAGCTTTTGCACAGCAAAGGATACAGTCAACAAAACTAAAAGACAACCTACAGAATGGGAGAAGATATTTGCAAATGACGTATCAGATATCTACAAAGAACTTATTAAACTCAACACCAAAGAAACAAACAATCCAATCATGAAATGGGCAAAAGACATGAAGAGAAATCTCACAGAGGAAGACATAGACATGGCCAACATGCACATGAGAAAATGCTCTGCATCACTTGCCATCAGGGAAATACAAATCAAAACCACAATGAGATACCACCTCACACCAGTGAGAATGGGGCAAATTAACAAGGCAGGAAACAACAAATGTTGGAGAGGATGCGGAGAAAAGGGAACCCTCTTACACTGTTGGTGGGAATGTGAACTGGTGCAGCCACTCTGGAAAACTGTGTGGAGGTTCCTCAAAGAGTTAAAAATAGACCTGCCCTACGACCCAGCAATTGCACTGTTGGGGATTTACCCCAAAGATACAAATGCAATGAAACGCCGGGACACCTGCACCCCGATGTTTCTAGCAGCAATGGCCACGATAGCCAAACTGTGGAAGGAGCCTCGGTGTCCAATGAAAGATGAATGGATAAAGAAGATGTGGTTTATGTATACAATGGGATATTACTCAGCCATTAGAAATGACAAATACCCACCATTTGCTTCAACGTGGATGGAACTGGAGGGTATTATGCTGAGTGAAGTAAGCCAGTCGGAGAAGGACAAACATTATATGTTCTCATTCATGTGGGGAATATAAATAATAGTGAAAGGGAATATAAGGGAAGGGAGAAGAAATGTGTGGGAAATATCAGAAAGGGAGACAGAAAGTAAAGACTGCAAACTCTGGGAAACGAACTAGGGGTGGTAGAAGGGGAGGAGGGTAGGGGGGTGGGAGTGAATGGGTGACGGGCACTGGGGGTTATTCTGTATGTTAGTAAATTGAACACCAATAAAAAATAAATTAAAAAATAATAATAATAAAATAAAAAATAAATAAAACGTATTTTTTCCTACTTAAAAAAATAATAAAAATTAAAAAATAAAAAATAAAAAATAAAAGAAAGAAAGCCTAATCGCCACATGTAACAAATGAAATTGCTCCTCTAGCTCACACAAAAATCAACTCTCCCTGGATTAAAGACTTGATTGTAAGGCCTCAAACTATAAAACTCTTAGAAGAAAATATAGGGGGTTAGCTCCTTGACATTATCCTTGGCATTTTTTTTTTATTTGACACTAAAAGCAAAGACAACAAAAGCCAAAATGAACAAGTGGGATTACATCAAAGTAAAGAGCTACTTTACAGCAAGGAAACTATCATGAAATGAAAAGACCACCTATGGGATAGGAGAAAATATTTGCAAATTATATATCTGATAAGGGGTTAAATCCAAAATATTTAAAGAACACATACATCTCAATAGAAAAAAAAACAATCTGAGTAAAAATTGGACTAAGGAACTGAATAGATACCTTTCCAAAGAAGATATGACATTCCAATTGGTCAAAAGTTACACAAAAAGGCTCTTAATATTACTAATCATCAGGGAAATGCAAATCAAACGCACAATGAGAAATTGCCTCACATCTTAGAAAACTTATTATCCGAAAGACAAATGTAAAACAAAACTACTATGAAATATCCCCCGTACACCTGTCGGAATGGCTAAAATCAACACAAGAAACAACAGGTATTTGTAAGGATACGGAGAAAAACAAACTTTCATGCACTGTTGGTGGAAATGCAAACTGGTACAGCCACTGTGTAAAACAGTACGGAGTTTCTCAAAAAGATAAAAATAGAACTACATTATGATCCAGCAATCCCACTACTGATATTACCCAAAGAACACAAAAACACTAATCCAAAGGAACATGCATGCCTATGTTTATAGCAGCATTATTTACAATAGCCAAGAAAGCAGCCCAAGTGTCTCTCAATTGATGAATGGATAAAGAAGATATTATATATATGTATATATATAAAATATATAATTATATATAACGGGATATTATTCAGCCATAAAAAAGAATGAAATCGGGATCCCTGGGTGGCGCAGCGGTTTGGCGCCTGCCTTTGGCCCAGGGCGCGATCCTGGAGACCCGGGATCGAATCCCACATCGGGCTCCCTGCATGGAGCCTGCTTCTCCCTCTGCCTATGTCTCTGCCTCTCTCTCTCTCTGTGTGTGACTATCATGAATAAATAAATAAAATCTTTAAAAAAAAAAAATTAAAAAAAAAAAAAAAGAATGAAATCCTGCCATTTGCGATGACATAGATGGAGCTAGAGAGTATAAGGCTAAGTGAAATAAATCAGGGAAAGACAAATACCATATGATTTCACACATTAACTCATATGTGGAATTTAAGAAACAAAACAAGCAAGCAAAGAGACAGAATAAAAGAGAGAAATCAAGAAACAGACTCTTAATATAGGGAACAAACTGATGGTAACCAGAGGGGAAGTAAGTGGGGAGTTGGGTTAAATAGGTGATGGAGATTGAGGAGCGCACTTGTCATGATGACCTCTGGGTGGTTTTTTTTTTTTTTTAGATTTTATTTATTTATTCATGAGAGACACACAGAGAGAGGCAGAGACATAGGCAGAGGCAGAAGTAGGCTCCTTGCAGGGAGCCCCATGTGGGACTCCATCTCAGGACCCTGAGATCATGCCCTGGGAGGAAGGCAGATGCTCAATCCCTGAGCCACCCAGGCATCCCAGCACTGGGTGGTGAATGGAAGTGTTGAATCACTATATTGTACACCTAAACTAATATAACACTGTATGCTAACTAACTGGAATTAAAATAAAAACTTTTTAAAAAAGGTAAGTCATAAATGTTGATGCAATCCTTTTGTATTGTTCATAGGAGTGTAAATTGTTGCAGCCTCTGGAAAACAGCCCAGAATTTTCTCAAAAAATTAAAAATAGAACTATCATACAATCTGGAATTTACCTCCGGGTATTTATCTGAAGGAAACAAAATCATTATCTTGAAAAGATATTTGTCCTCCCATGTCCAATGCACCATTATCTACAATACCCAAGACATGGAAAAAACCTAACTACCTGTCAAGGGATGAATGAATATAGAAAACATGGTTTATATAGATTTAAAATGGAATATTATTCAGCCATAAAATAATCCTGCCATTTTCACCCACATGGATACCCTGAGCACATTATGCTAAGTGAAATAAGTCAGAGAAAGACAAATACTATATGATCTTACTTATATGTGGAATCTTAAAAAAAAAAAAGAACATATAGATATAGAAAATGGATTGGTAATTGCCAGAGGCAGGGAGTAGGGATTGAAGGGTGAGGGAATTGCGTGAAGGTGGTCAAAAGATACAAACTTCCAGTTGTAAGATAAATAAGTCTTGGGTACCTGGGTGACTCAGTCAGTTAAGTGCCTGTCTTCAGCTCAGGTCATGGTTCCAGGGTCCTGGAATCAAGCCCAACTGGGCTCTTTGCTCAGTGGGGAGTCTGCTTCTCCTTCTCCCTCTGTCCCTTCCCTTGCTTGTGTTCTGTCTCTCTCTCTCTCTCTTAAATAAATAAAATATTTTTTAAAAAAGATAAATAAATCTTGAGGATATAATGCACAGCATAGTGACTTTTTTTTTTTTAAGAGAGCAAGAGAAAACAAAAGAATAGTAATGAGGGTACTACACGTTAAAAGACAGTGTGTCCTGCTCCTGTTCCTCCAAGAAAAAGGTGCCATGAGGGGATTAGATGTGCAAGAATTTTATTAGGGGAAATATATGTATTGAAGGAAAGAGGGAGGAAGACAGGAAAGGCAAGGAGAGTCATTAGACCAAGATGAAAGGTACAATCAGATACTTGATAAATAATTATCAAAGAAATTAGAAGCTTCTTGAAGAAATTAAGTCATGGGGCAAAACAAATGAGATTCTAGCCACACAACTTCTTATAAACAATGACACTAAAGAATTCTACTGAAGAAAAAGATCTTAGATATAAACTATCCTGGGTCATAGCTATGAGAGCAAGGCTTTGATAAGGAACATGAGCTTCCTAGGGCCTGTGTTGGGAACAGCCATGAGTAGCTAATTTACTTGAGTGGTCAGAAGCAGACAAGTGCAAAGACGGTGAGCAAGAGGTATAGATGAGGAGACAAGCCAAGTCAGTACAGGTTGATTTATCAAGTCTGAGGAGTTATAAATAGGAGATGAGTCAAATATTCAGTAGCCCAGAAAATCAGGAAAAAGAGCTAGGTGGACTGAAACAAAACAATTCAAAGCTCACGTGGTAAAGGCAAGTGTTCTAGGGATTTTTTTTTTAAGATAGCTTTTATGGTATAGGAAAAAAGCCAGCTTGTTTTACATGTTATTGATAAAGCCCACAAAGATGAAAATATATGCTTAGTTTCACTGAAATAAACACCATTAGAATAGTTGGTGTGATAAGTAGTCATCACAAAGTTTTATTAAAGACTGGCCATGGGGTCCTCCAATCAAGTCTATGATATGTGTTTAGAATAATACATGTTCTGTGTGCTGTATTTAAAGACTTTCAAGGATTGCTCTGAGTAATGCATTTCAATGTGAGTGAAAAGATTAAGATGTAAGAAAAGAAGGCAAAAACCTTTAAGGGTTGGCACAAAACACAAGGAGATTAAAAATTAAAGCCTTGAAACCATTTTTGTAATATTGATTTGGTGCATTGGAGAGTACAGCATTAATTGTAACTCAATCCAAGGCTAATCAGGGATAATGGTGCATCCATCAATTTAAGAATTTAAACATGTTCTGGCAATGTTTTCTCAATACTTGAGGTTTATCCAAAAAGTAAAATGTACCTTCTCCCAAGAATTTTTCCTATTACTGATTGTATTTTTAAAAATACTATAATTCTGTGTAAAATGTACACAATTGATCAGAGCAGGAGAAAACTGGAATTTGAGGAAATCTAGTAGGAAGCTGTTGCTTAAAGTCCTGTAAGAAATTATGACGGTCTAAAAAGGAGACATTAAAGTATCAATGGGATGGAAAGAAACCAGACTTAAAGATATGTAAGTGGAAGGAGGATCAGGACTTGGTGATTGCTTGGGTGAGAAGAGAAAGGATCAGGTGTTACAGGGGTAGGTGGTTTGGGCAGCCATGTAGGTGGTCTATCTCTAGGGCATCCTACATTGGTAGGCAGCTGACTACAGGGCCCAGAGGTTCTTCCCTCCATGGAAATTTGCAGATTTATGCTCTCTCAATCTTTTTTTTCTCAAACTCACAGGGGACCCACCACACCTAACATGCTTCTCTACTCCTCCTTACGCTCCATTCATTTCCCCCCTGATACTTCTAAAGGATCCAAGGCTCATGCTTATCTTGAAAGTCCTCATAAAATCATCCCTTTCATATTTTCTCCTTCCTCCTCATTCTCAACAGGCCAACTAAAATAGCCACCTACAAATACTGTCTTGCACAGGAAGAAGCCATATACACACAGAGCCCTGTTTCCATTCATTTCTCCCTGGGAGCATTTCTTTCTCCTTCATTAACCCTACTATCATCTAAAACCACAACACTAACAACTCAACACAAATACAGAAGTTGCAGAGTGGTTCAATTGCATCTGACAAATTTAATTTCTGAATTAGAATGCCACAGTTTCCACACAAACAATGGGTGGGCTCTCATTTTTACTTTGGGGCAACTTAAGGAACTTTTTAAGTGATCTTTTTGTAAAACAAAGTAATAATCTTCCACAAAAGTGAATCAAAATCTCAATATTTAAGGGGAGGTGGGGAGAAACACTGCTTGTAACTTTTAGAAGATAGCTCCCTTTTCTTTCTTTTTTCTTTTTTTTTTTGATAGCTCCTTTTTCTAATTCCCATTTCATTATATAAAATATGTCCCAATGATGTATGATAAATATATTTTAACATATTGTCATCATATTATATACAGTTGACCCCCAAATGATGTGGAGGGTAGGGGCACTGACCCCCATTGCATATGTAATTTATAAATCCACATATAGCACTTGATTCCCCCCAAACTTTACTACTAATAGTCTAATATTGACCAGAAGCTTTATTGACAACATAAACAATCAACACATATTTTGTATGTTATATATATTATATACTATATTCTTACAATAAAGTAGGCTACAGAAAATATAATGTTATTTAAATTCATAAGGAAGAGAAAATACATTTATAGCACTGTTGTAAAAAATCTGCTTATAAAGAGACTTGTGCAGGTCAATCCTGTGTTGTTCGAGGGTCAACTGTACAGGAAAGTAGAAAAAAGGTTAAAGTCTTAGAAGAGAAATCTCTTGTCTATACCAGTTAGGATTACAGAGACCCTAGTACTGGTTTGAAAATGAAGGAAGATTATTTTTCTGTCATCTCCAAGTCTGGAAATGGGTATTCCAAGGTTACCGTGGGGGATCTGCCCTTCAAATTCTAGTGACCCTTGACTCCATATAGCCAGTCACTCTGCGATCTCTAGGTTATGGGCTCTGCTCTCCTGGTCCAAAATAACATCAAGAGGTCTAGGTTTCACTTCCATATTCTGGACAGAAGGATGGAGGAAGAGTCCCCCCTAAAAGGAAAGTGTGTAAAACAGGCAATCTTTTAGGAATTGAATTTAGGAATAATTGCAAGACTTTCACTAGTTAGAACCTGGCCATATGTCATGCCAAGGCATAAGAGGGGTTGCAAAAAGTGGTCTCTTTTCTGGATGGCCACCTGCTAGCAAAAATACGCAGTTTCTATTACTAAGGAAAAAGGGGAAAATAGATTTGGGGGAGATAACCAGTAGTTCCACCACAGATTAAACTTCTGAATACTTCCTTAAAAGAGATTTCTAAGTTACTGAGTTAAAATGCATATACATATTTAAAGCTTCTAGCTGAAACAGCTAACCACTTATCAAAATTGACATTCTTCTCTTCTCTCTGGGCACACAGACTATATTTCCCAGTCTCCCTTGCAATAAGATATGGTCATTACTGAATTGTGCCTAATGTGATTTGAGCACAAGCGACGTGTGTCAGTTCCCTTGCCTGGTCCTAGAAAACTGCATATTTCCACCTTTCTAGCTTCTCAGAACGGAGATATGCCTCACACAAACTTGGCAGCCACAAATTAAAGATGGCAGAGTTGACAGCTCCTGTTATCCCATCTAGTATTTATTATGTGACAAGAAATAAAGTTTTTAAGTTATTTTCTTTTTGGGCAATATTTTTGGTATAAGAATTAATTAATCTACATTAACAAGATCATGTAAACAAATACTATGAGATTATTTCTAGAAAGGTTTTTATCAATTTCCATCCCATCAAGAGAGATGTACAGACCTCTCTCTCTCCCTTAACACAGTATTATAATTAAATAAATGTTTGCCAATTTGATAGAAAAACACCTCACCATCCTGTATACATTTCTTTGTTTTATTGTGAGGCTGAATATTTTGAAATGTTTACTATCCTTTGTGTAACTATGCTCCCCTCCTTTTGGTTGCAGTCATAAAGTCAGTATTTTTTAGATGATTTATTTATTTTTGTTAGATTAATAACCCTAGTTGTCAAGATTGACCCTACCCTGGACAAAGCCAGCATATGAACCTTCATCCATCTTAATACAACTGATAAGCTAACGATTTGATAATTTGTTTTGTAAAGCAAAAAGAAATCAGCCTAAAAGGACAGGAATTAAGCTGGAGATTGAGAGACTTGTTTTCAAGTCAAACAGTAAATAGCCAGAAGAGTCCAAACTCATGTACTTCCAGCTGTAAAGATTTTAAAGTCCTTCATTCAATTAAGTAAGTAATAAGAAAGCTTATGTTTTTCATCTCATGCTTACGGACTGGGCTTGAAGTTTATCTAACGGTCTGTAACTATTCCTTATCTGAATAGTTGAATCTGTTAATGATTCAAAGAATACCTTGTAATAAAATCCTGGTTTCTGGAATTCTTTACATATGCATGAGACAGTTCTTCATAACTCTTCCTATCCCTGATTCTCCTTTTTTTCACACACTACAACCTGCTCAACAGCAAATATTATTAGATACTACTTATAGATTTCTGTAGTAATTTATCCCCACCCATAATACTTTTCACTATTGGGCCTTGGTGTATTTTAGAGCCTTTCTGGGGGATGGGATGGGGACATAAACTGATTGTAGAATGAGACAGAGACATAACTTAAATACCATGTAGTAGGTTGTATTTGTTTCTGTTTGTCATATATCTACAGTCTGCCCCTCTGGGTTCTCTTTTTACTCTTCTCCAGCCAGCTCTCTGCTCCTCAGCTGAGGTGGATGACAGTAACACAGTCTTTGTGTTGAGGTCAGCTCTGTCAATGGGAGTTCCAGGGGGAGAGAAAAGAGCTAGGTTGGGGTGCTTATTCTTCTGGTTCTTTCCCTGTGTCCTACAACAGATCCACTTATAGTAATCTCTCTCCTTCCCATCCCTTCTCCATCCCTCCATCTCATCAGGTCTAGAGATGTAAGAACTGTGCTATGACTAGTCCTGTGTTTCTGAAATAATCTTCTGGTCTCCTCTATTTTGCCCACATTTTTGAATTAGATATAAATAAACCCTTCTCAAAGTATTTTGAATGTGTCATCTATTTTCTGTTGAGATGCTGATTTATACCTACCTTGATGAAATATGTGTCACTGTTGCCCTGTTGCATAATAGTCACAAATTTCATTTTTCATTTTCATTCTAGTGAATTCGTTTTAAGGAACTTTTTAACATTTGATAGTCATTAAGTGATAAGTAGCTTTCAGGAATGCAAAGCCATATAGCTGTGTGTGTTCATACACATGTTTAAAATATTTGTTGACTATATATTTATCATAGGTACAAATCAGAATCACCTGAGGAGCTTTTTTTAAATCATGATACTTAGGCCTTACCTCAGATTTACTGGATGAGAATTTCTAGAGTAAGACTAAAACAAACATAGTTTTCAAAATCTTCATGAGCACTCCTACTTAAGATCTACTATATATGATATAGTCACAGAAACTAAGCTTCTACAAGAGTAACCACATATTCAGCATCATATAGATGGCATTTAATAAACCATCTGTGTATGCTGAATAATAGCAATGCATTTCACTTATAAAATAACACCCATTCTAGGACATTTTTTAGATAACAATGATAAGGTAAAATTGATATCCTATCATTCCATAGGACAAGGCTCATTTCACTTAGTAGGAGGCCTTGATTTTACTTAGGCATCAATTTTACAATAAAGATAAGGTAGCCATTTCAAGAACATTAGTGGAGGACTTTGAACTTAATGGCATGACGTTCTCATTTTTGGGGAAAAAAGCTAAAATTACTAAATACCTACGTAATCTGTCTTTAAGCATTTTCATGAATATTAGTAAGAGCTGTATACATCAATAGCAAATTAGAAGTTGAAGAAGAATGGATCAGTGATCTAGAGGACAGGTAATGGAAAGCAACCAAGTTGAACAGCAAAAAACAAAAAGAATAATAAAAAATTAGAATAGGTTAAGAGATCTCTCTGAAATCATCAAGTGTAATAATATCCATATTACAGAATAAAGGCCATACATTACAAACCCACAGATCGAGGAAGGAAAAGGGAGAGAAAAGGGGGTAAAAAACTTATTTGAAGGAATAATATGTTAAAATCTCCCAAATCTTCAAAAGGAAACAGCCATCTAGGTCTAGGAAGCACAGAAAGCTCCAAACAAGATGAACTCAAGGAGGTCCACACAAGACACATACTAATTAAAATGGCAAATATTAAAGATAAAGAAACAGTCTTAAAAGCATAAAAAAAATCAGTCCCATACAAAGGAAAGCCCATTACGCTATAAATTGATTTTCAGCGAAACTTTACATGGCCAGAAACTTTGCATGATGCATTCAAAGTGAGGACAGGAAAAGACCTACAACTATGCTATCCAGCAAGGTTGTCATTATTAGTAGAAGAAGAAAAAGCATTTGACAAAACTTAACATCTGTCATGATACAAATTCCACAAAGTGGATTTAGAGGGAAGACATATCAACATAATAAAGGCCATATATTACAAACCCACAGCTAACATTATACTCAATGGTGAATAACTAAAAATTTTTCCTCTAAGATCAGGAATGAGACAAGAATATTCACTTTCCCTACTTCATTTGAAATAATACTGGAAGTGCTAGCCATAGCAATCAGACAGGAAAAAGGAATAAAAGACATCCAAATTGGTAAGGAAGAAGTAAAACTGTCACTATTTGCAGGTGAAATGGAATCGTATCTGGAAAACCCTAAAGATTCCATGAAAAAACTATTAGAATAAATGTATTCCGTATAGTTACAGGATCCACAATTTTTTTAATCTCTTAAATTTACATAAAACTAATAATGAAATAGCAGAAAAAGAAATAAAGAAAACAATCTCATTTAAAATTGTATCAAAAATATACCACATCAGGGCATGTGGGTGGCTCAGTGGTTGAGCGTCTGTCTGCCTTTGGCTCAGGTCATGATCCCCAGGTCCTGGGATCAAGTCCTACATCAGTCTCCCTGTAAGGATCCTCCTTCTCCCTCTGCCTGTGTCTCTGCCTCTCTCTGTGTGTGTCTCTCATGAATAAATAAATAAAATCTTTAAAAATATATATACCACATCATCCTTAATGAATAATTTAATTATACACATACACACATATACACGCACTGGAATATTACTCAGCCATAAAAAGAATGAAATTTTGCCATTTGCAATGTGATGGACAGAGCTAGAGAATATTATGCTAAGTAAAATAAGTCAGAGAAAGACAATACTACATGATTTTGCTCTTATGTGGAATTTAAGAAACAAAACAAATGAGTTAAGGGACAAAAAAAGAGAGCAGTAAACCAAGAAACACTCTTAACTACAGAGAACAAACTGATGGTTACCAGAGGAGAGGTGGGTGGAGGGATGAGTTAAATAGGTGATGGGGCATAGGAAGTACACCTCTCATGATCAGCACTGGGTGTTGTATGCAAGTGTTGAATCACTATATTGTACACCTGAAATAAATATTACACTATATGTTAACTGATTGGAATTTTAATAAAAACTAAAAAAGCTAAACTAAAATAAAATTGCATCAAAAATAATAAAATACCTTGGAATAAATTTAACCCAGGAGGTGAAAGACCTATACTCTGAAAACTATAAGACACTGACGAAAGAAACTGAAGATGACACAAACAAATGGAAAGACATGCCATGATCATGGATTGGTAGAATTAATACTGTTAGAAAGTCCATACTACCCAAAGTAATCTACATATTCAATGCAATCTTTATCAAAATACCAATTGTGTTTTTCACAAAACTGTAACAAATAATTCTAAGATTTGTATCTAGTCACCAATGATCCTGAATAGCCAAAACAATCTTGAGAAAGAGGAACAAAGCCGGAAGTACCACATTCCAGATTTTAAGCCTCTACTACAAAGCTATAGTAATCAAAACATTAAGGTACTGCTACAAAAATAAACACAGATCAATAAACCAGATATAAATCCATGCTTGTATGGTCAATTCATCTACAACAAAGGAGGCAAAAATATACAATGGGGAGAAGATGGTCTATTCAATGAATGGTATTGAGAAAACCAGAAAGCTATATGCAGTAGAAGCTGGGAAGGTGAGTCAGATTTTTAGCTCAGTACTTTACCAATTTGGGGTGAATTTCTTGGCTTTTATGTGCCTCGTTTTTTCATCTATAAGATGGGGATAAAAATATATAACTTGTGCTCTTGTGGTGAAGACTAAATGCATAGTAGTCACTCGATCTTTTCCAAAAACTTACTCTTAATTTCATTGATTTTTTTTCTCTATTGTTTGACTGTTTTCTATTTCACTGATTTTCATTTTTTTTAAAGGTTTTATTTATTTATTCGAGAGAGAGAGTATAAGAGCAAATGGGGGTAGAGGCAGAGGGAGAGAGAGGGAAAGAATCTCAAGAAGACTTTGTGCCCTGCAGCCCGGGTGGCTCAGTGGTTTGGCACCGCCTTCAGCCCAGGGCGTGATCCTGGAGACCTGGGATCGAGTTCCGCGTCCGGCAACCTGCATGGATCCTGCTTCTCCCTCTACCTGTGTCTCTGCTTCTCTCTCTCTCCCTGTGTCTCTCATGAATAAATAAATAAAATCTTAAAAATAAACTTATAAAAAAAAAGAAGACTTTGTGCTGAGCAGGGAGCCCAACTCTAATCGAGGTTCAATCTCACTACCCTGAGATCATGATCTGAGCCAAAATCAAGAGTTGGACACTTAACCAACTGAACCACCCAGGTGCCTCAATTTTCATTCTTATTTTTATAATTTATTTCTATTTTGAGCTTAATTTGCATTTTAAGCTGAAGTTTAAATTATTTCTTTTAGACTTTCTTCTTTCCTAATAGAAGTATTTAGAGCTATAATTTTCCCTCAGCAACTACTTTCTCTAAACCTTCTGACATTTGTAATAAACTTTTTCCCCCCTGCCCAGCACCAGGCTGCAAGATACAAACTCACCTCCCTCTCTCTTCTTTTCTTCCAGTCCAGGGGAGCAGAAAGGGGGAGAAGCAATGACACAAGGAGAGTGCCACAGGCCTGTGTCTGATTTCTAGCTTTATCTCGAGTAGCTTCTAGGTAAGAGCAAATTGCTACTGAGAAGTTTAGAAAATACAGATGAGCAGATTTAAATTCCATTCAGATACTCCTAACCAGGTGTGCTTTATGCACAATAGCTCAGAGGCCTGTCTGCTGTTGCAGAGGTTGCGGAGTGCAGGATTATTGAGTTATTCAGTTTTGTGAGTCTCCTCCTGATGCGTCTTTTTTGGCTAAATCACAATCTGACCAACATGAAGCATCTGCTAGTTCTCCCAGCCTCTCGACCAAACAGCATCTAATATGTACCACATGAACCTGGGCCTCTGCGGAGGTCATTAGAGGAGGCTGAGCTCACTGCAGCTCTGATAGCCTGCAGCTTGAAATCTGAGTGTCTTTATTACTCAGGGGTGAACACCAGCCCATCAATGGAGAAGGGAACAGAACCTGGATATCCTGGGGCCTAATCTCATTCCTGTGCAGTGGTTGCTTGGTTTATTCCCTGGGTGTGACTAATTAAAATTCTCCTGCTGTGATTTTCTTTTCTAGGAGGCTGAGTCTGAATCTCAACTATAATTCTGACATCTTGCAGTGATTGCGCACTCAAAAATGCTCTATTTAAATTATTCAGGCAACTATAAACTTCGAGTGGTTGCTTGTTCCTGCAGAAGCAGAAATTTATCTTTCTAAAAAAAGAAGTAACAAATAATTCCTTTATTTTACATTTTTGGTTAAATATTTATATTAGAGCTATTTTTTGCCATCGTATTACTGAGAAAGTCTTCTAATACAGCTTCTTTTGTTAGCAAACTTATATGTGCATCCTACTCCCTTGACCTTACTATATTGTGCCTTACAGGTTTTTTTTTTAAATATAAATAAGCATTTGTTTTAGTCCCTGAGACATTCTAAGATAATTAAGTGACAAAATTTTAAAAAATGGTCCAATTAGTTGGTTCACACAATAAACACTGAATAAGCTATTAGCCTAAATTTTCCATCTTCCAACTGGTGACTATTGCAGCATATAGACAAAACTTAAGCTTCCTGATTTACCAACTTATGGTATTCATTCAACAAAACTGAGTGCCTGCTAGGCTATTATTAGCCCTGGGACATTGTTTCACACAAACGCGAAGTCACTGCTTTCATGGACACCTGACCAGTAGTAGATAAGTAAACAAGCAAATTAAAGAAGAAAATATCAATTAATGGTAAGTGCTTCTGGGTAACTGAAGTAATGGGATGCAGTGGAGAGTTCCTGGTTGGCTAGTTTAGGAATCCAGCCATGTGAAGACCTGGACCTGTAGGAGAATTCCAGATGAGTGAACAGGTACAGCAATGTTCTTGAGGCAGGAATGCATGTGGCTGAACCAAGTCCAGTGGCTCATTCACTCATACACTCAACCAAAGAGTGCAGTCAAGGGATCCCAGCTTCTGTCCTGGAGTCTGATTTATCTACAAATTTAAGGAAGTCCCTCTTAGTTCTAACTGTCAGCCTTTAGCCCTCAAACGCCTAGGGTCATACTCACCCACTTCTCCATCTGTGGTTCTTTTGGCTCCTCAGTGGGAAATCTCTACATAATCAGGGCTTGCTTGGCGCAGCCACTATGCATCTCCCTCCTTGCTTTTCCAAGAAGGTCTCTGTTTACACACTTCAATGCCTGGCACCCGTTGGTTGTCAGGTTCATTCACTGGACCCTCAGCCAAGCTTCTCCATTTAGCTTTCTCTCTCTTTCTTCACAAATCTATTACTGCCAGTTCCATTCCATTTACTTTGACATGGATTGTGCTAAAATACTGAGGATAGAAGAGATTAAAAGCACAGAGCTTCAGAGTTGAAGGAGAAGTCGGCATCGTCCTTTGTGAGACATGTTGTGGTTTCTGTGGCCAAGGCCCCTGATGCTTTGCTCTAAAGAGCCTGGACAGGGAAGGATCTGGAAGCTGTTGAGATTCTCAGTATTTCCAGCCTAATTCTTTTCTAAGTGTTTCAAGTTGTGCCATACTCTAGTTGCTCACTGCCTAGACTATGTTTCTCAAAGGTTTATAATAAAGCACCAAGCCTTTTCTGAAAATTCCTGGGAAGCTTCTAGATTTGTTCCTTGGTCAGCACAGCACCTAAGGTTTCTTCCTTTGTCTTGACTATGTGGCTTTTGAAGGTTTCTTCTCTGGAAAACTTGATGAAAAGGAGATGTGATTATTAGCCACAGACATTTTACAGGCAAGCAGGCCTTTGTTTTTAAAATATCTCTGGAATCCATCCACTTCATTCCCTTAACCACTACTCCAGTCTGCCATCTCCTCTCACAAGGACTATAGCACTAGACTCAAAACTGTTCTCCTTTCATTCAATCTATTCTCCACTCAGCAACCAGAGTGTCTGCTTCAAAATGCTAGTCTGATTTTGCCCTTTCCATACTTAAAACCTTCTAGTGGTGTGCCTTTGCTCTAAGAAAAAGATAAAATGGATAAATTCCTCCATGTTCTGGCCTCGTCAACTCCATGGTCACCCTTCCAGACCTGTTTCCTTGCTGTGCCATCTTGGGCAATTTACTCGACATCTCTGGGCTATATAGTTCCTTTCCCTATAAAATAAAGAGAACAGCACCTATTGGCAATTGGGGTCATGTGTGCAAAAGGTCGGCATATGTGTGGGAGGCATAGGCAAAGAGGAGACAATTATGGTAACTCCATGTGGCTCCATGTGGTTCCTCATCTCAGCAGATTCAGAGCTAAGCAGTCATTTCTCTCGGGGCCAAGGACCCATTTCATTTGGAATAGCTCTGGCCCATAGGTTCTGACCCTACCAGGTGAATCCTCAGGGCTTCAGAGTTTCCAAAATGGAGGAGGTGGTCCAGGCTGGAAAGATGATGGAGGAGAGAGGGCTGCACCTGGTTATAGTCATGGTACATCAGCCCACTGCTTAGCGGCCTTGCTCTCCTTGGGTCTACTGCCTCCAGATTGCCAGAGAGGGCCCCCCAAGTGCAGTCCTTGGCCTTCAGGGTAAGCAGTCATCTTGGTACTGCAAAGTCATTTATTATTTACACCATGTCAAATAGCCTTGAAAAGTTGATTAATTGCCACTCAAGTTTCAAGGATGGTAGTCTATACTACTTTTCAAGGAAGTCTATACTACTTTTTTGGTCCTAGGTGGACAAATTTCCTCTAGCATTTTATGGCCTCCTAGTTTACCCATTTCAGCTTATTTCTTGAGTTGGAGCTAATGAACTCTAGCTTAAAATAGCAGTGGGTGGCCAGTGTTCTGGTGAGGCCTGATCTGCCAAAGGAGAGCGCCCATAAGCAGCCAGTCCTAAAGCTGGTAGGGACTCTGCAGGAGGTAGAAGTCATGGTTGTAGTACTGTGTAGATACTTACTCATGAGAGCCAGGTGCAGAATTTCACTAGGACACCGTCACATCCTCATGCATTAAGTGCAAGATCCTGTTTGCCTTTTTTTTTTTAATTCAAATTTATTTAACATATAGTGTTATATTAGTTCCAGGTATATAGGATGGTGATTTAACAACTCTATGCATTACTCAGTGTTCATCATGATAAATGTACTCTTAATCCCCATCACCTATTTCACCATCCACCCACCCACCCACCTGTCCTCTGTATTTAAGACTTTGTCAGTGCTTGCCTTTAAAAAAAAACTCCAGCACTGTCTACTTGCCAGACACTGTCTAAGCACTTTATGCATAATAACTCAATTAATCTTTACCACATATCTATGAAGTAGAAACAATCAGGACTCTTACTGTACAGATGAGGAAAGAGCCACTGAGCAATTAAATGATTTACCCAAGATCACTTAACTAATAAATGACAGGAACTGATTCCAGAGCCCACACTTATAATCTAGCCACCATCTAGACTGCCTGACCACGTGAACTGAACAAGTTGGTAAGTTTATAAAGCACTCACAACAGTACCAACAGTGCCTGTCCCAGAGTGAATACTCAACAAACGTGCTTTCATTTGTGTAGCAGCACCACGGAGTAATGATGAGAAGGATGGGCTCTGAGCCAGGCAGGCCGCTCTGCCACCAGATATGGGAACTTGGCAGGCCACGCAACCTCGTTTTCTTTCAGATACCTCATCTGTGAGCTGGGAATAATAATGGCACCTATTTCCCAGAGTCATTGTTATTATTAAATGAGTTAATATTTGTCAAGCACTTAGGACAGAGCCTGGAGCTTACTAGATGCTGCATTTGCTAGACCACACAGAAGTACACATGCGCAAGTATGCAACAGGGCGGGTCTGTGTCCTTAAAGACTTGGATTTCAAGTCTTGGTTCTTTTATACTGTCTGGGTCACCTTGGATAAATAACCTGCCTATCTAACCCTCAGTTTTTTTTACCTATTGAATAGAACCGAAAATACCTTCTATACAGCTATTTGAGAATGAAACAAGATAAGGTACACATGAAAGCACAGAATTAGGCACATGTTGGGTGCTTAGTAAATGCTTTTTCTTTTTCTTTCCCCTAGTAGGCCTCTTCTTGTATTTAATAAACATATAAGCTAATTTCTACTCTCAAAACAGTGCTCCTGTCTCATCAGAAATACTTTTTTTTAAGATTTTATTTTTAAGTAACCTCTACACCCAATGTGGGGTTCAAGCTTACAACCCGTAGATCAAGAGGCACATGCTCCACTGAGTGAGCCAGCCAGGTGCCCCAGCCATGCTCTCCTGTTCCCTGCTTTCGGCCTCACTCTCTCATCTGCTACCCTGGGAACACTTCCAGCTTGAACTTTCTATAATACTTACTCTGGCATCCTTGGAAATTCTTAGAGATGTCTAATTACAGCAGTCTTGAATTTCTAAGGGGCCAAAGTGGACCACAGGTCAGTTGCCATTTTCCCAGACCTTTCCACACTGAGAGGACAGGACAAGTGTCTGTGTGTGTGTGTGTGTGTGTGTGTGTGTGTGTGTGTGTCCCTTCCAGACAGGTGTGGGCCCTATTCTGACCCCTCTGGACATGCAAATTCTGACTCCAGTTGTCAGTGGAACCCACATGGGATCCTTCTAGTGCCAGCCTCTCCTCTGATTCTGTCTATAGGAATGATTTACTTTGGACATATAAAAACATCTAAAAAATTAAGTAAGGAGAACTGCTGTTTCTTTGATACCCGTTTCAATTTGCCAACATGCTGTATGCTCCTCATTCAAGGACCGTATCATCTTCTTATCCACCAATCACATTCAGCAGTTAGATCCCTACAATTATCAACCCCATTTAACCTCAGATGATTCACTTATTGAGGCTTTAGGCTGAGACATACAAGGAGTAAGGGTCCCAAAACTAGATGAGCGTTGGAATCTTCTGGAATACTGGAAAAATCAGGGTGAGTTATCATTCCACACCTGGAACGTAGAGGTGGAAACTATGGAACGTAGAGGTGGAAACTATGTTCCAATGCTGGCCCTAGAGAGGCCATGGCCCTCTCTGCCTTGTGATTTCACCTGTACATTGATCATTGTACTTGCCTTCCTGTTTACTGGTATCATTGTGAGGATGACAGGTGGCTGAGAGGTACAAGCACTTGCCACAAATACGGGCATTTCCAGCTCCCTCAGTCATGTGTGTACCCCCTAGCTTGGCACTCAGTTTGTTAAATTTTAGGGTTGTTTGTGACATTGGAGCAGGGATGTAATCACCAGCATTTCCCAGCAATCTATTGAAATTAAGTTTAATGACTCCAGGTAACTCTCTAACCACATAGAACTATGGAAACTTTGGTCACAGTAATACATTTTGGGGGAAAAAGCATCTCTGCCTGAATAACTGAATTTCACCTTTGTTTTCATCTTGACTGGGCACAGAGTTTGCATTCTCAAGAATGAAACCCCAAAGAGGGGAGTTTCAAGTCAAGTAAGAACATTTGCTTGACTAGGTTTTCTTTTTTTTTTTTTTAAGATTTTATTTATTTATTCATGAGAGACAGAGAGAGAGAGAGAGAGAAAGAGAGAGAGAGAAAGAGGGGCAGAGACACAGGCAGAGGGAGAAGCAGGCTCCATGCAGGGAGCCCGGCGTGGGACTCAATCCCGGGTCTCCAGGATCATGCTCTGGGCTGAAGGCGGCGCTAAACCGCTGAGGCACCCGGGCTGCCCTTGACTAGGTTTTCTAATGCAACACTTCTTTTCTTCCCTTGCTTCCAGTCTTTATTTCTTGACTATGGTTTTTTACTTTCTTCTTGAAAAATTAGCCCTTTTATATCTGAGGCTTTCAGGTAAGTCTCCTGCAAATCCTGTTTGGAACTAAGTTGCTTTAAGAAATGTGTAACAAGCTGTGTCCCCCAAACTCAGCTCCTACTGGAGCTGGATCTTAATTACAAGAGACATAAAACAGTGTTATCAGATTTATTCAAATGTACTCTATGGATGCTCCAACCATACATCCCTACATCAAGCTTATTGCCAAAGTCTGGGATTTCTTCAGTGATTTCCTTACAGATATTGGGCATGATAGCCCTGTCACTAATGTGGTACCTGGCACTTTTCCCCTTACCTGCTGGTGTTTACTGGGCTGTCTCCATTGCTGCTGACACCAAAAGTGGCCTTTTGAGGCATCAGCTCCATGATGGGGTTCACCACTGCACCAGCTGTGCCTGTGCAGAGTGAAGTACACTAACATCTGCCTGGCTCTGGGCTGCTGCTGTGGCTGCTGCTGCTGCTTTTTTTTTTTGTAAACTAGGGATGTTTGAGTGAAGATCTATTTTAGTTTTTACTTGCCTTTTTATTCCAATGTCCTCACCTTAGGACTTAGGCACAAGTTCCTGTGTACTAGGTCAGAAGACATCTGAGTGATAGTCACTATGCTGTTTCCAAAATCCTACAAGGACCATGCCAAAGCACACTCTAATCCTAGTCCATTGCAAATGAACCTTATGTAGGTGTCTTCCCTTTTGTCCTGTGTGGGGTGAGAGACTGCTATCCCTCAGGAACATAGGCCCACAGTAGGCACACCCCACAAATCATTCAGGCATCCTCAGACTTCAATCTAGATCCTAATGACGAATAGGCCCAGACCCCAGATGCATTGTAATAAATGAATAATTGGACAAATTAATGAACAAAAGAGTGATAAAGGAAGAAAAGGGAAAAAATAGAAAGTTAAAAAAAATAGTTAAAGATTTGGGAAAGCTGATCTTAATCCCAGTTCTAAACTCCTCTCTCTCTCATTCAGTCATAGCAGGGTGGGGAAGGCAAAGGAAGAGAAGAGAGGAGATCCCACCACTCTGGTATCAATAGCTAGGTGTAGTAAAAAGAAATCATAAGCAAACTGGGGGGCTAAAGCTCCCTAAGACTGAATAAGGCCCTTTGCTCAGGCTTGGTTCTCAGGAAATTAGGAGCCCCTGGGGAAGGCAGGCAAACAGGAGCAAACTTTGACCCCTTGTCAATTTATCACTCAGATAAGAAATCTTTGATACTTGTTCTGGGATTTCCCCAGATCATCAAACGATAGTGATTTTTTTTTTTCCGAAGCATGAAAAAAATATATATGCTGCTTGGAAGTTCTGTAACTTCCTGGAATAAGGATTCAGATATCCAAGCAATTAATTTGAGTTGCAAGAGCCTCTTCAACACTGCCCCACAGCTTAGCAACCCCAAATTGGCACAGTGCCACCCACCAAAAGCTTGGAAAGAGTCAAAGAAGAGGAAGACCCAATGAGGCCCTCTTTGTCAACTTTTGTGGGGAGATGAGTCATCTTGTTCCTGAGAACAGAAAAGCCTGAGGAACAAGCCGCTTACCTCCTTTGACCTTTTGCTTCATGTTCAGAAGATCTCAGGCTTCCATACACAGCTGGGTCAAGTATCTGGAAACAGGCCTCCATCATGGCCCATTCCACATTTGCAGAGCTGTCGGTATAGAATCATAAGTGACCATGAACATGGAGTGAGAACACGCACCTGTGCATGGTCATCTTCACAGCCCGGCCTCAGCCTGGCTGCCATGAGGGGAAGGGTCAGAAGCTGGCCCCACCTTGCCTCTCCTCCATCTGCCCAGTACTCATTTACTCATTCTGGCTTTGCACTCACTGATCCTGCTGTAGCCTTTGCATGCCTCATCCTCCTTCCTTTACCAAGAGGTTAGAGGGCCACTGAAGAAGAGATCCAGTGATCCAGTGTTAGGTGGTGTTTGATAGCTACTGGTGAATGAATAAATAATTATTTCTAAATATGCATGTTAAAAAAGAAACATTTTATAAATAAGAATTTCTCTACCTCTATTTGCATTAAGGGGATGAAGATCAATAACTTTCCCAATAACTCGTTAAACTGAAGAGTTTAAGGAAGATAGTTTCTCATATTTGATTCCAGCATTAAAGAAAATTAAGAGGAGTTTTTATTTGGCCAGAGTGGGGGAGAGGGATGGTTGGGTAGGAAAGGGAGAGGCTTGGAGAAGGGGAGGAATTCTCCTTGGTAGAGTGGGGGTTGACATCTACTGTTCTAACTTCACCCAAATAATTCCAAATGGCCAACTCCCAATTCTCAAGGCAGGCTTGATGGACGAATGTTGATACCTGACACCGACAACATGTGCTTCTCCTCAGGGTCTGCTGACTCTGAGCATGTTCTTCTTCCCCACTTCTAGGCTCTTAATGTTTGTGTCCCCCCCCCCCCCCGAATTCATATGTTGAAACCCTAATCCTTAAATATGACAGTACTCGGAGGTGGGGCATTCAGGAGGTACTTAGGTCTGAGGGCAGAGCTCTCACAAATGGGATGAATTTCCTTATAAAAGAGGCCCCACAGAGATCCCAGACCCCTTCTACCATGTGACTATGCAGGAGGCTCTGTCTATGAACCAGGAAGAGGGTTCCTACCAGACCTCAACCTGCTGACACCTTGATCTTGGGTTTCCAGCCTCCAGAACCATGAGAAATAAATTTCTGTTGTGTGTAAGCCACATGGTCTCTGGCACTTTGTTGTGGCAGCCCCTTGATGGACTCTGACAACTATTATCTTTCTGTCTTCCTTTCCAACTCAAACTTTGTGTCAGACTGAAAAACTAGTCTAGACCTATTTTCCTGATAGATTAAAGCTACCTGTGTTTCAGAACCTATAGGTACCTCCTTGCTAATACAGCTCATTTGTTAAGAATTAGAAACAGGGGCTCCTATGACTGCCACAGCTCCACAGGTACATGGATAAGTGAATGAAGATGTTGCTTTGTGTTAATCAGAAAAATATTCTGAATCAGTTCTGGTTCTGACGAGAAACCAAAGACAGCTTAGAACTGAAGAATGCAGGAGAGTGTAAGGAACACACCATTTACGAAGATGTGGGCAGGATTTAGGGAAATCCATAAGACATGGCACAGCACCCTGGGGCTAGCAAT
Organism: Canis lupus dingo; assembly: GCF_003254725.2. Classification (NCBI taxonomy): domain Eukaryota; kingdom Metazoa; phylum Chordata; class Mammalia; order Carnivora; family Canidae; genus Canis; species Canis lupus. The sequence continues at coordinate 14,005,871 of NC_064260.1, read as the reverse complement.
GGTGGGAAGTCATTACCACCCCATCCTTGAGGAGCAAGAGGAGAGAATCCTGTGCTCAAAACCTGACAAGAGCTGTAGTTATGGGACTGTGACCCTCCATAAAGGGAGAGAGACCATTGATGGCCACCCAGGAGAGAGGGAGCTGAGAGAAATTAAAACTCTTCCCTTTCATCTTCTGCCAGTGTCTCCTATTGGTAGAACTAGCCAGAAGGTGGGGTCGAGGAATGCAGTCCATGCAGGCCAGCCACCCAGGGAACAGAGGAGGGTGAAGGATGGGAACTGGATCCAGAGAGGCAAATGGAAAGCATCCAGCCTAGGGCCCCTTATTCCAGACCGATGTGGCCCTGGCCAGACACACCTTAGGAGTATGTAGAGACCACACTTCAGCCCCACTTACTCTCCTTGGGCAGACACCCTTTTGCAGGACATAGACTGCATAACCATATGTGGAAGTCCCTAGAGCCTTTGAGGACCATACTCCTTTTCATGAGCAAAAATTTTATAAAAGGATCCCATGTCCCAAAGGTAAATCAAGAAAAATAAAACATTTCAAGTAGATGTCTCCTCCAATCATACTTCTACTCTTCTTCCAATTCTGTTCTGCCTTCTCCAAGAACTTCTTTCTTTTCTTCACCAAGTGACACAATCATCTACCCAGTCCATCTCCTCCCTTGTCTTCCACATTCAAACAAATGGTCACCAGCACATTGGTTCCCCTTTGGGAATCCATCACCTCTTCTCTATCCCTCTCATACTGCCACAGGTCATTATTCTCTATACTCACCACTGCAGTCATTTCCAAATTGAGCTCCCTGCACTCACATGTATCAAATCCCACTTTATGTTCTACTCTCACACCATGGTCAGAGGTATCCTTCTAGAAAGCACTGATAGGGTTGCATCATCCCGCTGCTTAAAATCCTTCTGTGACTTACCTTTTTACTCTTAGGCAAGTTCAAAATGCATCAGTCTGACACAGAAGGCTCCATATGACCCTGCCCCACTAATTCCTGCAGCCTCATTGCTCACTACATCCTGCATGTTCTCTTTGCTCCTGCATGCTGATCCTCTTGCGATTCCTCAAGGCACCATGTTCCCTTCCATCCCTAAGGCTTTGCTCAGGCCATTCTCTCTGCCTAATGTGACTTCTCCCTTTCACACCATCTAACTAATGCCTATTCCTCTATCGAGGCATAGGTGAAGTAGCTCTTCTTTTTGGAAAACAGTCTTGGTCCTTTTTCTCCTACCCTGCAAGATGACTTAGGTGTCCTTTACTCAGACTCATTTTCTGCACTCTGTTAACACCTCTGTGCAGCTCTCTTGATGGCATTTATGACACTTATTCTCACTGCTAATTTTCTTGTCTGTCACCCTCACTACCCTTGCAGTCCCATTGCTTACCACTGACTGGCTCTACCTATCATAGGATCTGCAAGTGCTAATTGAAATGAAGTAGGTTGTAATGAAAGGAAACTTTCCCTGGTTGGTGTTGCCTGACTTCAATCCAGTTAATCCGTTATCATGTGTGACTATTGACTCTGTCAACCTGCTATGCCTCCTTTATGGTTTATGACTAAATGTAATTTGCTTTGCCCTGCTTTCCTTATTGTTTATAAGCTTTTAAGACAGAGAGGACCCTATCTTCTAACTGTGAATGATTTCTCACTCAAATTCTGTTTGAGTATTTTGTTAGCCACTGAACAAAACCAAAGGAAATTAAGCCCATTAAGCAGGTCACATTCCATAGGCAAATAAACCTTTTCCCAGATATCTTAAGGGCAAAAGTACCTCTTCTGCTACCATTTACTTCATTCGCATTTATTTATATTTATTTTTTATTGTGTTCAATTTGCCAACATACAGAATAACACCCAGTGCTCATCCTGTCAAGTGCCCCCCTCAGTGCCCATCACGCATTCACCCCCAATCCCCGCCCTCCTCCCCTTCTACCACCCCTAGTCCGTTTCCCAGAGTTAGGAGTCTTTATGTTCTGTCTCCCTTTCTGATATTTCCTAACCCATTTCCTCTCCCTTCCCTTCTATTCCCTTTCACTATTATTTATATTCATTCACATTTAATTGAATGTGAAAGGAACCTGGAATGAGTGAATGAAATATATTTTTTTAATCTTACATGGGTAGGAACCTTGTCTTGAGACAAGAACCTGGGATACCTCTGTATTCGCTGCCTCAATCCTCTTATTCATGTAATTCACATTTGTTTTTTTTTTTTAAGATATTTTATTTAGTTATTCATAGGAGAGAAAGAGAGAGAGAGAGAGAGGCAGAGGCACAGGCAGAGGGAGAAGCAGGCTCCATGCAGGGAGCCTGATGTGGGACTTGATCCCAGGTCTCCAAGGTCAAGCCCTGGGCGTGAAGTCAGGTGTTAAACCGCTGAGCCACCCAGGGATCCCCTCACATTTGTTTTTTAATTGTGTGCCAAGTGTCTTACTAAGGTTATAAACCAAAGATTGCCAAGACAGCAAAAGTGGCTTGTACTTGCACAAGTGTTTGCCAGGTATAGAACACTTCCATGCAAGGCATCTGTCATTTAACTTTCACAGGCCCAAGAGGCAGGCATTGCTATTGCATTTGTTTTCCAGATAAGGGTATCAGATTCCTCAACTTTAAAAACTCTCTCATTATACCCCTCATTCCAGTCACTGCCTCATCAGCCAGCTCTATGAGGGACTGCCCAGCTTTACTCAGATACAACTCGACAGCATCTGTCCTTGGGTGTGCACTCCTGCTTCCTGCACTGGGGAGTTTCTGACATCTCAAATGGGCAGCCTGTTACATCTACTGCAAACTTAAATATTGTCAAACTTAGGAATGGGGCGGGGGGCTGTGCTTATATGGGCTCCCTCAGTCATCAGAGACCCATTTTATAGGGCTCCTCCCAAGGTTTAGGGGCCCATTGCTTGCAGCAGTGACCAACTCATAACATCATTTTGTTGGCTCTTCCTTATTCTCTATTTCACATTTCTACTCCTTATACTTTCATCTCAAATAAACTACCTGTACATAGCCTTTATACCTCCAGCTCTGCTTCTAAGAAGCCTGGACTAAAATCATGAGCTTGGATAACTTTCCAAGTATCCCAGTTTTTACATGGAAGACTGTAATCCATAGTCAGATCTTCTGACTCTCAAATACCATGTGTTTTCCCCTCTACCCTCCTCAGATTGAGATAACTATTAGTTTATGTAGCGGCTTAGATACAGAAATAGCTAAGTACAAAAGAGAGATGTTAAGTCAAAAGTAGAAGCAAATGACTTTGGAGTACAGAAAAGAGCGATTGCTTGAATGAGGGTGAGTGTGTGGGCTGGTGAGGAAATGCTTCACAGGGCAGGTGGCCAGAGGCCTTTCCTAATCACTCTCCACAGTAAGTCTCATCTGGTATTTTCTCTGCTAGCATAGTCATTTCCTTCTTAGCACTTATCACAATGTGTATGTAATATTTGTTTCTATTTATTTATTGTCTCTTTCCCTCAATAAGGCAGGTATCACGTGTTTATCACAATATCCTTCACATTGAGCACAGTGACGAGAACATAATTGGCAATCAATAAATTAACTGGAAAATTTTAAAAATCAATCTTAATTGATGAACAAACAAATCACCATTCATGAACAAATCAATCAGTAAATGAATGGTATCACAGGCAAGGTGAATAGTTTAAAGAAAGTCATGGAAAGGTATGAGAATATGACCTATCCAGAGAAAGGTCTGCAGTTGGTTATATAGGATGTATTTGTTTGGAAGCATAAAGAGGCCAGAAATGGCTAAAGAAAGTATTTCTTACAGTGACATTGAGGCCATATAAGTATTTTAGCTACATTCTTTGTATGGGAAGATAATATTATATTGGAAGATAATATTGCTCAATAACTAGTTGTACAACTTGGGTTACACAGTGTAGTAAATGTGCTTTCTGCTCTGTCAGACAGTTGGGGTAGGTATTGGCAGGGCTTGTTTGCAGGTGTGGGCTCTGGCATTGCAGGTATGCCTTGGGTTATCTGCTGCTGTTGTTGCCCAGTGTATTTTTTGCATTTGAGCATTGGCAGATCATGTCCTGTGCCCCACCTGCTGGCTGTACTTCTAGTTCTGCCTACCTCGGAATTTCTATTTAGGACACTTGCTGCCCTTCATTCTCTGCCTTGCCTTTCTCATCTAAACTCTGACAGCATATAACACCGGCCTCCAGACCCTTTGGAACAACAGAAGGCAGTATAGGATACCTTCTAATACATTTATTCAAACATATATTCCTGGCATACTATGGGACAGACACTATGCTGGGCACATGTCTCTCCTGGTTGACTCATGGTTCTATGTACTCTGCACTGTTCAACTGCCTTGTTTCTCACCTAAGGATTTAGAGAGTTACCGTTGCATTCTCTCCACCCTGGTTCGCTATAGTGGGCTCACCAAACCTCAATTCCTTTCCCGTGGACAATGTGTGCTAAGGACTCTGCTACAAAATATGATGGAATAATTATTTCCCTGCTACCCTGCCTTCAATACAACTCAAGAAAAAATCAAAATATTCCAGCCACCCTCAGACAGTTTCTCTTCTCACTCCCAGAAGTCCAGTTAGAAGTGGACAGCCAGCCACCTGTTCCTTTCTGGCTCCTTGACAGCTAAGATTATACCCTTGGTGTACTGGCATTTCAGAAACAAATGAAACTCACCTTTACCATGACTTGTTTTTAGTGTCTCTGCATTTATATTTAGAAAAGAGGTTCTGACAGGCCTCCAAGAGCAACATTCCTGCGATTTTTGTGGGAGCATGGGGAAGCCACAAGGAGGGAAAATAAGTCATGCATATAATCCACTATTTATTTCCTGGACCTGGTGACATTGCACAGGCACATATACGAAAAGAGGCAAAGCGAGAGCAAGAATCATAGCTCACCTCCGGTTGCTCACACTGGTCATTCAGCCAGACTCCTAGTAAGTACATGTTGGCTTCACTTGCAGAGTTCCTAAAAGAAAGGGCAAGTCAAAATTATGAGAGCTAGAAGAGGTGCTCAGTAACAACTAAAGTAAAAATCACTCCCAACCTACAACTTGGTACATTTTTTCTTCTTTTCAGTTTATACAAAACATTTTCCTGGGATTTTAAAAAATCTCTAAAGTAAGTATTATATTCATATAGCATAAAATTCAAAAGGAAGCTTTTGTAACATCTGTCATAGACAAAGGCTTAAAATATCTAATATTTAAAAACCTCTTGGATATTAAGGAAAAAAAGACCAAAAACTTGAGAGAAAAATGAGGAAAAGACATATACAAACAAGGACAGGAACATGTTAAAAGGACACACTGGCCAAATGCAAGTGGCACTTGTGAATGATCACATCTGGGCTAACGTGAGCAACAAAATACACGTCGATAGTAGATTATAATGTAGAGAATAAAATAAATATCTATGAACCCAATCTGACCAAATAGTTAAGTAAATAAGCAATTTAAGTGAGGGAGGGAAAGCTCTAACAGTAGAATTCTGATCCCTAAGTAGTAAAGAAATGACAAAAATATGAATTACTCGCACCTGGGTGGCTCAGTGGCTTAAGTGACCTACTCTTGATTTCAGCAGAGGGCCATGGTCTCAGAATCATGATATTGAGCCCAAGCCCAGCCCTGCTCCCAGCCCTGCACTGGACTTTGGGCTCTGCCAGGAGTCCCCTTGAGATTCTATCCCTCTTCATCTACCTTTCCCTGGTTCACCCCCACTTGCACTTGCTCTACCGCCCCACCTCTGAAATAAATAAATCTTTTTTTAAAGGCTATAAATTACTAATCTGCAAACACTACAGTATTTAAGTCATAGGTAAGAATCACCAATAGGCGCTGAAGTTACTGGGTAACTGGAGGGTATTATGCTGAGTGAAGTAAGTCAATGGAGAAGGACAAACATTATATGGTCTCATTCATTCGGGGAATATAAAAAATAGTGAAAGGGAATAAAGGGGAAGGGAGAGAAAATGAGTGGGAAATATCAGTGAGGGTGACAGAATATGACAGAACATGAGAGTCTCCTAACTCTGGGAAACGAACAAGGGGTAGTGGAAGGGGAGGTGGGGGGATGGGGTGACTGGGTGATGGGCACTGAGGGGGGCACTTGACGGGATGAGCACTGGGTGTTATTCTGTATGTCAGTAAATCAAACTCCAATAAAAAATATACTAAAAAAAAGGCAAAAGCATTTGCATAGCTTCAAAGTATATCCCCATGAAATTGGGAAAAAGAATAACTTTAATTATGGAAGCTCACTTAACTATGTAATCAGAGTCAAGCTCATGAGACAGTGATATCATGGGGCTCCTGAAACAATGTACTGAGGAGGTCACTCCTCAGCACTGATCAGCACTGATTCTGTGATATTCTTGCCAAAAATGCATTCCCTGAATTTCATCAGGACAACACATTAACCAAACGCAAACTGAGTACATTTTGTATAATAACTGGCCATTATTCAGCAAGTCACAAAAAAACTCAGAAAAACTGAGGAACTATCCTAGATTGGGGAAGAGCAGGACAATGTGAACAGGTGACCCTGGAATAGAAAAAAGACATTAGTGTGACAACTGGTGAAATCTGAAAAAGATCTCTAAATAGCTAATAGTATTACAGTAAGGCTAATTTCCTATATGGTGGTTGTATAAGGTAGTTAAAATTTGAAAAGTAAGATACAAGAATTTTCTTTTTTTTGCAAATTTTTCTTAGGCCTGAAAAATTTTTAAAATAAAGAGTTAAAAAGTAAAAATAAATTAACTTTAAAAGGAAGAAAGGGGTATGTAATGTTCCCATCAACCTAATCTCCAGGAATAAATTTTCTTTCCAACAGATAGCTACTATTATAACAGCTTCTCTTATAGCTTTCCAGAGATATTCCATTTAATAAATACATGAATATTCATTATATGTGTTTATACATATATTTATTAAGAGATCCTTCTGTATATGTCATCTATTTAATAACTATATATTATATAGATTATATGTATTACATATATTAATTTAATTACTGACAATCATTCATGATTCTAATATTTTGATATTAGAAACAATACTACAATAAAGGTTTCACTTACTATATATAGTACCTGTAGAATAAACTTCTAGAAGCTAGAAGTGTAATTGCTGGTTCCAAGTGTATAAAGATCTTAATTTTTATTGATATGCCCAAATTGGTCTCCACAGGTGATGTGCTACTTTATATTCTTGTCATCAGGGTTGGCAAGTGCCTATAATTTCTGATTTGTAAACACAGTGTATGAAATGATCTTTGTCAATATGATAGGTAAAAAACATACCTGATTGTAGTTTTATTTATTTATTTATTTTAATAATAAATTTATTTTTTTATTGGTGTTCAATTTGCCAACATACAGAATAACACCCAGTGCTCATCCCGTCAAGTCCCCCCATCAGTGCCCATCACCCACTCACCCCCACCCACCGCCCTCCTCCCCTTCCACCACCCCTAGTTCGTTTCCCAGAGTTAGGAGTCTTCCATGTTCTGTCTCCCTTTCTGATATTTCCTACTCATTTCTTCTCCCTTCCCTTATATTCCCTTTCACTATTATTTATATTCCCCAAATGAATGAGAACATATAATGTTTGTCCTTCTCCGACTGACTTACTTCACTCAGCATAATACCCTCCAGTTCCATCCACGTCGAAGCAAATGGTAGGTATTTGTCATTTCTAATAGCTGAGTAATATTCCATTGTATACATAAACCACATCTTCTTTATCCATTCATCTTTCGATGGACACCAAGGCTCCTTCCACAGTTTGGCTATTGTGGACATTGCTGCTAGAAACATCGGGGTGCAGGTGTCCCGGCGTTTCATTGCATCTGTATCTTTGGGGTAAATCCCCAACAGTGCAATTGCTGGGTCATAGGGCAGGTCTATTTTTAACTCTTTGAGGAACCTCCACACAGTTTTCCAGAGTGGCTGCACCAGTTCGCATTCCCACCAACAGTGCAAGAGGGTTCCCTTTTCTCCGCATCCTCTCCAACATTTGTGATTTCCTGCCTTGTTAATTTTCCCCATTCTCACTGGTGTGGGGTGGTATCTCATTGTGGTTTTGATTTGTATTTCCCTGATGGCAAGTGATGTGGAGCATTTTCTCATGTGCTTGTTGGCTATGTCTATGTCTTCCTCTGTGAGATTTCTGTTCATGTCTTTTGCCCATTTCACGATTGGATTGTTTGTTTCTATGGTGTTGAGTTTAATAAGTTCTTTATAGATCTTGGAAACTAGCCCTTTACCTGATATGTCATTTGCAAATATCTTCTCCCATTCTGTAGGTTGTCTTTTAGTTTTGTTGACTGTATCCTTTGCTATGCAAAAGCTTCTTATCTTGATGAAGTCCCAATAGTTCATTTTTGCTTTTGTTTCTTTTGCCTTCGTGGATGTATCTTGCAAGAAGTTACTGTGGCCGAGTTCAAAAAGGGTGTTGCCTGTGTTCTCCTCTAGGATTTTGATGGAATCTTGTCTCACATTTAGATCTTTCATCCATTTTGAGTTTATCTTTGTGTATGGTGAAAGAGAGTGGTCTAGTTTCATTCTTCTGCATGTGGATGTCCAATTTTCCTAGCACCATTTATTGAAGAGACTGTCTTTCTTCCACCTGACTGTAGTTTTAATATGCATTTCTTTTGCTGTGAATCAAGGTAAGGCTTACTTCACATATGTAAACTTCATTTGTTTTCTGTGAACTGTATATTCTTTTACTTTGCTTATGGAAGGGGGTGACTCATCAGCTTTCTTTTGCATTATTTTCCATTTTGATGAAACCTTGCAAAATAGGTATATTATCCCCATTTAGTAAAAGAATAGAGGCTCAAAGAGTACATTTTCCCAAAGTTAGAATGCTATTTGTATAAATGAGAATCCCCGTTTGCCTGACTTCAACTTGAGCTCTTTCTACAGACTTATTGTACAGATTAAAGTGAAAAAAGGAAGAAGGAGCCCTTTCTCAATTGTTACCTGAAGCACAACAAATTCCTTATAATTATAGGTGGACCTGTCCCTAGGTATTAAATTACCTCCCTATTTGCTGATACAGTGACCTCTGGACTTTTACCAACTCAATGGATCTCCAATTCTATCTATTTTATGTAAACAAAAGACAAAGAATAAAAATAGAAGAAAGACTTTGGAGGTATTCAAATGATTTCTGGAAATTTTGTGCAAATTATTGAATACATTAGAGAACATGGCCAGGTTGGTTTGCAAATTCTTGATTAATGTGTTCCTGTGTCTGGTAATGGAATATCAGAGCATCAGAATCTTTGAGGGTCTTGTGAAAAGTGCACTTCCAGGCCCTACTACATGCCTGTAGAATCCTATCTCTGTGCACAAAGTATTGGCAAGTTCCAAAAGCTCCCCAGGTGATTCCATCTAAAATTAATGAACTGCACTGCCATTCAAACTGTGACCCACAGACCAGCAATTACACCACCTGGGTGCTTATTAGAAATATAGAATCTCAGGTTGCCTCCTAATTAGTGGCTCAGAATCTGCATTTTAACATGATCCTTAGGGGAATTCATAGGTACATTAAAGTTTGAGAAGCACTGCCCTAGAATGAAAATGGATAAAGAGCATTAGGCATAGACATTTTATTGAGGTAAAATGAGCATAAACTGCATATATTTAAACTTGACAACTGGAAACTGTGCCATATGTTTTCTCCCAGGCAACTATCACCACAGTCAAGAGAGTAAACATATCTACCATTCCCCATGATGACCCCTTATAATCTCTCTTTTCTGCCTCTCCCCCAAATTCTTTCATCCCCAGATCACCACGGATCAGCTGTCATTATAAATTGCTTTGCATATTTGAATATTTTATATAGATATGCTGATTGTATCTGGCTTTTTTCACTCAGTATAATCATTTAGAGATTCAGACATATTATGCATATATTAATAGTTCATTCCTTTTTACTACTGAATCATATTTCATTCTTGAGCTATATCAAATTTATTTACCCATTTTTCTATTGATAGACATTTTGGGCTGTTTTAGTTTTTGGCTGTTAAAAATAAAGGTGTTATGAACACTTGCATATAAGTCTTTGTATGAACATATGATTACATTTCCCTTGGGTAAATACCTGAATAGAATGGCTGGGTCATAAAATATGCTTAACCTAAGTGCCAAGTTACCTAAGTGACTTTGGAAATGAGTGGAGTCTTCAAGACTAAAGGCAAAAAAACCCAAAAAACAAAACACCCCGCACATATCTGTATACAAGCACTGTATTCTAGTGGGTAAAGTTGTTTCTTTGTGTTAATAATTCTGATATTACTACACATGTATGCTGGAACTAAACAATTAAGTTAACGGGAAGTGGGTGGTAAGAGGCAGGTTTCTCACTGTTGAAGTGAGAATTTACTGATAAGCAAGGGAAGGTGGCCAGAATGATCCTTGTGCCAATGGATTGAAGTTGAAGATATCAGTATGAACTCATGTGTAGTATAATGCAGATACAGTTACAGGTAAGTATATACACATATATGCTCTTGCTCTGTCAGCTGAGAGGGCCTAGAACAATGAGCACTCCTAGAGTCCAAATTTTGATCTCTAAAACCCTTCTCCAATAAAAGGAACCAGGGATCCTTAGAGAAATGGCTATTCCTAGGACTGGGTAGGAAATGTAAGAATGAACTTGGAATATCTTGCAGTCCCACAGAACAAGGGAATACTCAAAAACAACCCACCATAATGATGGGGCATATAAAAGGCACGCTGAAGCAAATTGGAAATTTTCCAATAGCCAAAGCTGGAGCAATTTGAGCAATGAAATAAACTATAACTGAAAATTAAATGAATATTTAACCGAAAAATTAAAATGAATATTTAGGAGTCCACATGGATATGTGAATGATTGAATAAATAAATAAACTGGGGAGAAGAAATAAATCTCCCTTAAAAGAGTTCCAAATAACGTATGTAAATATTTCACCCTCAAGGAGATGGCTCATAATCGTCCACTCCTTAAGTGTGAGCTGTGTGCAGTGACATCCTTCCAAACAGTACAGTAGAGGAAAAGTGAAAAAAAAGTAACCTTACTGTGGATAAACTTGACAAACATTATCTCAGCCATTATCTCCAGGTCAACATCAACCATGTTAAGGCATTTTAACAGCATGAACCTGTGATATGATATTATGAGAATTATACATTGTGCCTGTGGTGTTCTCCCCCAAACCCACATCCCTAAGATAAGCATGAGAAAAACAGACAAATCTCAATTTATAAAATATCTGACCAGTACTTCAAAACTCTTATGATTATCAGAGACAAGGAATGTCTGAGAAACTGCCACAGCCAAGAGGAGACATTAAATGTAAGAAGGTAGCCGAGGTTGGATTGTGGAACAGAATAAGGACATTAGGTAGAAACTAAGAAAATCTAAATGAAGTATGGACTTTAGTTGACTTTAGTTAGTAGTAATATATCTAAATTGGTTCGTTCATCATAATAAATGTACCATGCTAATGCAAGCTGTTAATTATTGGGAAACAAGGTAGAGTTTTCCCATTCTCCCATATGAGAATGTTCTATATCATCTTCTCAACTTTTCTATAAGCCTAAAACTGTTCTAAAAAATAAAGTTCATAAAAAGAAAAAGAAATTGAGGAAAAACCAATAGATAAAGAGGCACAAGAAACATAACAACCAAATTACATGGTATGAACCTTGTTTGGATCCTGAGTCAAGCAAACATTTAAACACACTTATGTGAACAAAATCTAAAAAACCCATTTATGGCATTTATGAGATAAGCAGAAATTTGAGCACTAAATTTAATAGTACCAAAGAATTTATTACATTTCTTAAGATGTAGTAATAGAAGTATGGTTATTTTTAAATACAATCTTTATATTTTACAGATAAACACATACTGGAATATCGACAGAAGAAGTATCTCTGGAATTTGCTGCCAAATAACCTAAGGTGAGGGTAGGAGTATAGGTGAAACAAGGTTGGTCATAAATTGATAGTTTTTGAAGCTGAATGATGGTTTTGTGGAAGTCAAACTATTCTGTCTACTTTTGTAAATGTTTGAAAATGTCCTTTGAAAAAGGATGAGAGAGAGAGAAATTTTTCAGCAACTAGAGTTCCAAGAGAAACACACAGTGCTCTCCAAGGATGTCAAACTTGTATCTTCTTCTTTGATCTGCCTATGGTAGGCTTTTCTGATTTTAACCCCTATTAGCCAAGATTGCAGTTGCACAACCATGTCCTGGATGCCCAGTTTTGTCAGAGGAAACAGGGTGGTCTTTGACAGCATACTTGGAAAGATCTGGAAGCCTCTGTGTGAAATTATGGAATCTCCAGAAACTGATACTTGAGCAATCAAAGCTTACTCTAGAGTTTCCAACATAATGTGGCCTTGAGCTCCATAGAATCAGGTTCACAAAGTCCATCTTTTTGATGGAGACATAAATCTGTCTTCAGACATACTGTGAACAACATAGGAGGTATACTTTTACTAAAGAAAGAGGGAGAGATAAACAGAGGAAAAGAAACAAGAAAACAGGGAGGAGATAATACTTTCTGAATTATCTTTTTGCAGACTAGAGTCAAATGAGTATAACAAAGTAACCATTAGAAAATGGGCACCTCCAAAGAGTTCAAAGGAATTTTGAAAATTAATAAAGGGTTGAAGCACAGTACTCATGGAATCACTGAGGTCTTAACAGTACTAAAAATTCTTAAATTTTCTTAAATTCTTTTAAGATTTTATTTATTTATTTGAGAAAGACAGTGCGAGAGCACAAGCAAGGGGAGCAGCAGAGGGAGAGGGAGAAGCAAGCTCCCTGCTGAGCAAGGAGCCCAAAGGTGGGGGGGTTCCTATCCCAGGACCCTGAGATCATGACCTGAGCTGAAGGCAGATGTTAACCAACTGAGCCACCCAGGCACCCCAAATTTTCTTAAATTATTTTTTAAAAAAATATTGAGACATAATTTACATAAAGTAAAATCCAACCTTTTAATGCATGGTTCTATTTTGACAAATGTATTCAGTAGTATAATCATCATAGCAATGAAGATATGTAACAGCTCCATCATTTTTCCCAATTCCCCTGTGTTTCTCTCTGATTAGCTCCTTACCTCTACTAGTTACTATTAACCACTGATCTATTTTGTTTGTTTATTTGGTTTTGCCTTTACCAGTACGCCATAAGGTAAGTAGACTTTTGAGTCTGGTTTTATTCACTTAGCCACAATCTGTTTGGAATTCAGTCATGTTGTGATATGTACCAGTATTTAATTCCTTTTTACAGTAGCGTACTATACTACAAGTTCATCTATTCACCAGTTGAGGTTCATTTGGGTTATTCCTAGTTTTTGATGATAATGAATAAAACTGCTATAAACTTTTATGAACAGGTTTTTATTTGAACATAAGTTTTTATTTATCTTAGATAAACACCTAAGAATCAGTTTGTTGGGTCTTAGGGTAAGTATATAATTTTGTAAGAAACTTCCAATGTGTTTTCAAAAGTGACTGTACCATTTTGTGTTCTCAATAGCAATTTACAAGAGATCCAGTTGCTTGGTATTCTCAACTGACATTTGGTATCCTCAGTTTTTCCCTCCATTCTAACAGGTATATTGTTGTATTTCATTATGGTTTTAATTTGCAGTTCTCTGGTGACTGATGATATAGGACATATTCATGTTTTTTTTTTTTTCAATATATAAATCTCCTTTGGTAAAGTGTCTGTTCAAACCTTTTGCCTAATTTTTAATTGGATTGTTTATTTACCTTCTGAGAGCTCTTTATATATTGTGGACATAAGTCCTTTACCAGATGTTTGCTCCGCAAATATTTTCACTCAGATTATGACTTCTCCTTTTACTTTCTTAACAGTGCCTGGATGGTTAATTTTACGTGTCAACTTATTGGCCAATGGATATTAAGATTAAATATTATTTCTGGGTATGTCTGTAAGAACATTTCCAGATGAGATTAGCTTCTGAGTTGGTGGATTCAGTAGAATAAATTGCTCTCTGCAATGTGGGTGGGCATCATCCAATCTATTGAGGGCCTAACAGAAGAAAAGGCGGACAAAGGAGGGATTCACCCTTTTTTTCTTTCTAATTGCTTGAGCAGAGGCATTGATCTTCTTCTGCCTTGGTGCTCTTGGCTGTGAGGCCTTCAAGCTGGACTGGAATCTACATCTTCAGCTCTCCTAGTTATCAGGCTTTTGGACTTGGTATTGAATTATACCACTAGCTTTTCTAAATCTTCAGATTTCAGAGTATAGATGGAACTTCTCAGCCTCCGTAATTGTGTGAGAGCCAACTCCCTATAATCTATCTATCATCTATCTATCTATCTATCTATCTATCTATCTATCTATCTCTTATTGATTGTTTCTCTGAAGAACTTTGAGATACAATGGCTTTTGAATAGAACATTTTAATTTTGATAAAGTTTAGCAATTTTTAGAAATTTCATGGTTTGTGTTTCTTATATTCTCTTTAAGAAGTTTTTTTTGCCCAACACAAACTCCTAAATATATTCTTCTGTTTTCTCTTTTAGAAGTTGTATAGTTTTACATTTAGGTCTATGATCCAATTTGAGTTAATTTATGGTGCGAATAAAGGTAGAGTGTCATTTTACTTATTTTTTTACATTTGGATGTCCAATAGTTCCAGCATGATTCACTGAAAAGACTATTGTTCTCCTTTGAATTATCTTGTCACATGTCAGAATCAATTGACTGTATATGTGAAGGCCTATTTCTGGACCCTCAATTCTGCTCCATTGAATTATACGTCTATTCTTAGGCCCAAACCACACTGTCCTCGTTACTATAGCTTTCCAATAAATCTTAAAATCAGTTAGTGTGAGCCTTCTAACTTTGTACTTCTTTTTCAAAATTGTTTGGTTATTCTATAACTATTGATTTTCCATATATACTTTAGGATCAGTTTGTCAAGACACAGAAGAAAGCCTGCTGGGATTTTGACTGAATTGCAATCTATAGCTCAATTTGGGAGAAATACATTTTAACAATATTGGTCTTCTAATTCATGACCATAGGATCTCTCCGCATTTATTTAGGTTTTTTTTCCTTATCAGTTTTATAGTTACTAACATGTAAGACTTGCATATACAGTTGATCCTTGAGCAATGTAGGGGATAGGGGTGCCAACCTCTCACATAGTCAAAAGTCCATGTATAACTTTTGAATCCCCCCAAATTTAGCTATTAATAGCCTACTGTTGACTGGAAACCTTAGTAATAACATAAGCAGTCAATTTCCACATGTTTGATATGCCATATGTATTAAATACTGTATCTTATAATAAACTAGAGAAAAGAAAATGTTAAGAAAATCATAAGGAAGATAAAATACATTTATAGTAGTTACTTATTGAAAAAGTTCTGCATATAAGTGGACCTGTGCAGCTTAAAACCATGTTGCCCAAGGGTCAATTGTATTTTGCTAAATTTATTGCAATGCACTTTATGTTTTCTTGATGCTATTATAAATAATTCTGTCGTACTTAATTCAATTTTCAATTATTCATCACTCATTTATATACAATTCATTCTTGTACATTACTCTTATATCTGAGAAACTGTTGTAGGATATGTAAAGGCTGGTTACATGGGGTTGGGTGAATGAGAAGAAGAAGGAATATCTGATGCAAAGGTACTGAGACATGAACAAGATAAGGCAGGCAGGACAGCAACCCTAAAACATTTTATATTAATCCAAGTGTCAGTAGCAAAGCAGGAGGTGGCAGGAGGTGACAATGAAAAGGGTGAATTATAGAGGGCATTTAAGCTAAGGAGTTAAGAGGTTTGGAGTTCATTCTATAAAGAGTGGGTAAGCCACTGACATGTTTTAAACCATCAAGTTTCATAACAGGTTGTCTTTTAGAGAGAATGCAATGATAACTATGAAGAGAATAGATTTGCCTGGGGGAGACAGGAGAGTGATGAGAAAGTATGTGAGGCAGGGGGATTGGTTAGGGCGCTGTTAAAATAATTCAGGACATAAGATGATAAGCCAGAAACTAAGAGGACAAGGGCTGTGAAATAGGAGATTGCTGATACATTTGAGATTGAATCCGGTTTTGGTATCTCGGCACTCAGCTGCCAATCTCTCCTTCTTGCCCAAGAAGACCCCATCCACAATGCACCATAATGCCAAGTCTCTCTAAGCCCAGACATTTTCATAATTCTCTGTGCTATGCTGTCTGTAATTTACTTTTAAATATTTTAGCATATGCACATATGGTGGGTACATTTGTTCTAATTCAAATCTGAGGGATGGTTAATTATCATTTAAAGAGCCCTAATCAGAAATAAACTTTGCAAGGGGGTTAGCATTTGAGGTCAGCTTTCCAATTATATCTGTGTAAATATGCACTGAGGGAGAGGTGGTTAACATCAAGGAATCAGAAATATAGTTTCACTGGTGAAATTTAGACTAGACATCCTCACACTAGCTTGATTTAGGAACAACAATCTAATGAGTTGGTCGCCTAACTTTCTTTGAAGAACGTTCAAGGCCTAGGCTTCCCTTTGGATTTGTATTCCATCACTTAACAAGGGATTCTGATCCAAAAGAAGCCTAGTGGATTCTCCTGCTACTAACATGCTGTTACATCTGTTTTAAGTGAATCTTTCATGCAAAGCACTTGTCAAGTACTTAAAGATTAGAGAGTAAGGAGTGGCTTTAACAAAAAAGGTATGACTATTGTCCTGTCTGCTAAGACAGACTTGCCTGAAAGGCTGAATTCCACCTGCTTTCATCATACACCAGCTCTGGGCAGTGAGGTTGGAGAAAAGGGTCCTAAGGTTCTCACTCACTTCCTCATTTGGTGTCTGTAATCTAAATCCAATTGCTTTTGATCAGCATTTTGGCAACACTTCCATTCCTTTCAGAAACTTCCAAACTCCCAATGTTGTCCCCACTAAACTCTGCTCACATAGTTTGTTACCCTGGATGGTTATTCCTGGGGCAGAGCTTTCTGGTCCTCTCAGTCCCCAGGCAATCCCTCTCCAACTTGTGTCTTATCTCCTCAGGGCACCTTGTGCTCTCCAAATATTATAGCTATCAGTGTAGCTGCTTTTGGTTCTCAGATTATTCCATATGTGATCTCCCCAACTGGGAGACAAACTCTTAGAGGATATGGATCCCCTGTCCCTTCCTCCTTTTCATATTTATATACTTTGGTTAGGCACTACCTTTGGCACTGGTGAACAAGGCAAACAGCTTCTGGCCTAAGACAACATTCAGTTTAGTCAGTGAGACAAACAAGAAAATGGGTAATTTCGAGAGACCACGATAAGGGCTAGGAATTCACTTATTAACTTATTCATTTGCTTGCCCTGCTCATTTCACAAATGTAAATTGAGCTAATCCAACATTGACCACTGGAGAACACTGCTCAAGAAAGAGCCTGACTTCATTGACTCATAGTCTATGAAAGAGGAGGTACCAGAGAGGATTGCTAAAGGTGGGTCAACTAACCCTACACTCAGAAGGGGAGAAGGAAGTTGAATCCAGAAGGAAAGGCAATTCTAGGTAAGGCTGATAACCACTGGCTAGTTGGTGCTGAGTGGTGCTTTAAATTGCTGGGAATCATCTGCTCCCTTTTCCCACCACAAATCTCTAATCCAGATTTTCTTCCTGGAGAAAAATAAAATCAAGAAATACTACACAATATTTGCACATGTGTCATGTGTGCACTGAGGTGCATCTCAATTTAGACCAAGCTAAATTTCTCCCAAGAAGCAACTCCTGAGGTGGAAATCCCCAGATTGTGGAAGGGGAAATCCACTTTTTCCCTTCAATAGCTGGGTGTTGTTTTTCTCCTGGACCCTGCTAAGAAGCCCTAAATTAAATTTGTATTTAACTCACAGGGATCTCTTTCTTCTTGAAGTAAATAATAGCCTACTTGATGAAATAGGTTTCTCAATGGGAACAAATACAGCAAAATGTAGTAAAACCAGTGGATTCACCCCTTAATTCTTTATCTCTATTTCAGAGCTAAATGGCACCAGGCTCCCTCACTGAACAAAGCCTGCATTTAGGCCACAGTTCTGGAGCTCTGTTTGGCCCAGCTTCTTCTCTGTGTCACAGGGTCTAGGGTGTTCCCAGCTACCCCAATTCCCTCCTCCATAAGCTCCACTGTGTGAGGATGAATCAGCAGAATTTTGTCAATGTTTGAGGAGGAAGGGACCTCCCATGGTCCCTCTGTATTATGGTTGAGGAAGTGTGAACTCATTTTTTCCAGTTGGCAGACTCTCCAGTTTGCCCAAAAATTGCCTTTCTGTGGTATGCAAAAGCTCAGTCCCAACATGACTTGATCTGAGTGTTAAAAAAAAAAAAAATCAACTGAGTAAATTTGAAGACCTAATTGACTTTATTGAATGATCCATAAATTGGGCAGCATCCCATCTAGCCAATAGAAAGGAGATCTAAAAGCTGTAGAAAGGAAAAGTTTTTAAAGGCAGAAAGGAGGCAGGAAAGATTTATTGGAGTGCATGGTTTCAGGCATCTTCCTGAGGGGGGTGAAAAGGGTGTATTTGGTCAATTTCCTGTCTAATGCTAACCAGATAATTCTGGATTAATTGGTTAAAGATTACATTCCTGGAGAGGCTGAACCTGCAATTTGCTTTGTAAAGCTTAGCATAAGTAACTCCATTTGGGGCCTGTAGTCTCTCTTTAAACAACTCCCTCTTGACTAGATTCTCAGCTAATCAGTCTCCCTCTTGACTAGATTCTCAGCTAAACTGAAAGATATGAAAAAATTTAAGGCATTAATAGCACTCCCTGAACAGACGTTCTCAGTATTTTTAAAAAATATTTTGTGTGGTACACACAGGTCATGACTTTTTGCTATTATTCTTTTGTTTTGTTTTCCTTAATCCCTGTGATATTCACAGGCCATGACTTCAGGTTCACAATTTTTTAGGTTGATCATTCTTTTCATTCCTTTTCTGATATTCCAGTCTTAGGGAGATCATTTGCTTGGTGGTTAGTAACTGTGAACATGTATTGAAAACCTTTGAGAGAATACAACGTCCTAAGGAGACTACCGTGATTATTATAAGTAGAATAATTTCCAATGTTTGCACTACCCTTTGGAGACATGGTCCACATTACCCAAAACAATCAAAATCAAATCAGTCAAAAAGAGATCACCCTGAAGGAGTCACCTTTTTAAACCAAATGGCTTGCTCAGTAATCTTATGTAACTGAGTTTCAATTCTCCACAAGTGTTAAACCAGGTGCAGTAAGTGGTGTTAACCACACCACAGACATTTCCTTGCTCAGCTAAGAGATAACTAAGGACTGCTGTTGCCAACAACTTTGGCCAGAGTCTATGAATTTTTGTTGGGCAGCTATTGTTTTAGCAATGGATTCCCAACACTTTCAAGAGTTAGAAAAGGAAAGGTCCTAGATGGTGACATAGAAAGACCATGAACTTACATTCTTCACAGACATATCAAATCTATAGCTATTTATAGAGCCATTCTTCCTGAAGAACTGAGAGGCTGACTGAACAGCATCTGTACAACAAAAGAATAGAGATCACATAAAGAATGGCAAAAGAGACAGAGACACAGTAACAAACACCACACTCAGGTCTCTTACCCCATGTGGCAAACTGCAGTGGGGACGGATAGACCTGAGGGACTGTGAGCAGATTTCTCTGCTCTGAGACACAGAAAAATTGCCACGGGTTAAAATATCAACTAGAATATGGATAAAACTGTGCCAAACAGCAGGGAGCTCTCTCTGGGTTGGAGGGGCTGGCAAGCATCATGGTTTATGGTCCCCCTCTATCTTGAAAGTGAAGATAAGATGAGGGTCCTGGCATCCTAGCCAGTCTACCATCTGAGCAAACCCCAGGCCCTTAGCCCACTTCAACCCCATTGATCCCCCATCCCAGTGGCCCCAGAGCAGCACACACCAAGACACCTATGATCAGCCCCCACTAAAGCACTAGCCTTCTTGCTGAAGTGACACAGGTGGAAAGAGCCCTGAAACACTCCAGGCCTGTACCACTTTGACTCTGTACAACTTGTTAGAGGATACTTTACAGGCAGAGTGCCCAGGGGATATCCTAGTTTCACTTGTTTTGGCTCCAGATGACTTGTCAGATGACCCCATGAACAGAGCATCCCAGGATTCCCCAGGCCCATGACCACCTTGGCTCTTTGGGCACCCCTGCATGGAGTGCCCCAGGACACCCTGGCTTATGCCCACCTCAGCTTCAGGTGTCCTACCAAAGTGCCCTCTGCACAGACAGCCCCCGGACTACTCCCAGCCCATGCTGGCCACAGCTCCAGTTAGCCAGTCAAAATCACCAGGCATACACAGTCTATACAGGGGACAGATGAATATGATCCAAATGAAAGAACAAGACAAAGCCTCAGAAAAAGAATTAAATAAAATGGAATTAAGTAATGTACCTGATATAGAGATCAAAGTAATGGTCATAACGATGCAACTGGACTAGAGAAAGGAGTGGAAGAACTCAGTGAGAATTTCAACAAAGAGAAAATATAAAAAAGAATCAATTAGAGTTGCAGAATACAATACCAAAATGAAAAATACACTAGAGGGAATCAACGATAGATTAGAGAATGCAGAAAAACAGATCAGTGATCTGGAAGATAGGAAAATGGAATGCTAAACAGCAAAAATAAAAATGAATTTAAAAATGCGGATAGGCTAAGATTTATCTTGGACAACATCAAGCAAACATTTGAATTATAGGGCTTCCAGGAGGAAAATAGAGAAAGGAGTAGAGAATTTATTTTAAGAAATAATAGTTGAAATGTCCTAAACTGGGGAAAGAAGCAGACATCTAGGTTTAGAAAGTACAGAGTTCCACATAAGATGAACTAAAGGAAGGCCATACTACAACACAATATAATTAAAATGTCACAGATTAAAGATAAACAGAACATTTTAACACCAGCAAGACAAAGGAACTGCTTATGTACAACCCCATAAGGCTATTAGCTTATTTTCAGGAGAAACATTACAGGCCAGAAGGGAGTGTCATCATGCATTCAAAGTGCTGAAAGAAAAAGAAAAACCTACATTGAGGAATACTCTATCTGGCAAGTTTATCAATCAGAATAGAAGGAAAGGTAAAGTGTTACCTAGACAAACAAAACATAAAGCAGTTTGTCACCACTAAACCAGTCTTACAAGCAATGTTAAAGGGACTTCTTTAAGTGGAAAAGAAAATAATTAGAAGTGAGAAAATTATAAAAGGAAAAAAAATATCATGAATAAAAGCAAACATACAGTAAAGGCAGTAGAACAATCACTTATGAAGCAACTTAGAAGGTTAAAAGACAAAAATAATTTAAAAATTGTATCTAAAATTTACTTAAGAGAACTCATACAATAAAATGATCTAAAATATGACAACATATAATGAAGTGTGGAGGGGGTAAAAATGAAGTTCTTTTAGAATGTGTTTAAATTTAAGTGACCATTGGGATGTCTGGGTGGCTCAGCGGTTGAGCATCTGCCTTTGGCTCAGGGTGTGATCCTGGAGTCCCAGGATCAAGTCCCACATCAGGCTTCCTGCATGGAGCCTGCTTCTTCCTCTGCCTATGTCTCGATCTCTCTCTGTGTGTCTGTCATGAATAAGTAAATAAAATCCTTAAAAAAACAATTTAAGTGACCATTAACTTAATATAGGCTGCTCTTAATTTAGTATGTTATAAATGAACCTCATGGTAAGCACAAATCAAAAACCTATATTACATATACAAAAAATAAAGAGAAAGAAAATCAAGTATAACACTAAAGAAAGTCACCAGTCACAAGGAAAAAGAACAAGAAGAGAAGAAAGGTACAGAGAACTATGAAAAATAACCAGAAAACAATTAGCAAAATGGCAATAAGTATATAACTATCAATGATTACTTTAAATGTAAATGGTCTGAATGCTCCAATCAAAAGACTTAGGGTAACAGAATGGATATAAAAACCAGACCCATCTATATGTTGCCTATAAGAAACTCACTTTAGACCTAAAGACACACACAGATATTGAAGAGATAGAAAAATATATTCCATGCAAATAGAACAGAAAAATATATTCCATGCAAATAGGAAAATATATTCCATGCAAATAGAACAAAAAAAATATTCCATGCAAATAGAACAGAAAGCCAGAGAAGCAATACTTACTTACATCAAAGTAGACAAAGATAACAAGAGACAAAAAAGGGCATTACATAATGATAAATGGATCAATCCAACAAGAAGATATAATAATTGTAACTGTATGTCCAACATCAAAGCACCCAAATGCATTAGCAAATATTAGCAGACATATAGAAATTAAAAATACAATAATAGACTTTAATACCCTACTTACATCAATGGAGAGATTATCCAGTCAGAACATCAATAAGGAAACAGTGGCTTTAAATGGCATATTAGACTGGATGGATTTAACAGATATATATACATTCCACCCAAAAAAAAAAACAGAATACACATTATTTTCAAGGGCACACAGAACATTCTCCCGTATCAATCACATGTTAGGTCACAAAACAAAGCTCAATACATTTAAGAATACTGAAATAAAATTAAGTATCTTTACCAACAACAATGGTATGAAACTAGAAATCAATTAAAAGAAAAAACTGGAAGAAACACAAACATGTGGAGGCTAAACAGCATGCAACTAAACAACTAATGGTCAATGAAGAAATTAAAGAGAAAAAAAATACGTGGAGATAAAAGAAAATAAAACACAATGACAAAATCTTTGGGACACACAAAAAACAGTTCTAAGAGGGAAATTTATAGTGATACAGGCCTACTTCAAGAAATAAGAAAAACCCAAATAAACAATCTAAACTTGGGATCCCTGGGTGGTGCAGCGGTTTAGCGCCTGCCTTTGGCCCAGGGCGCGATCCTGGAGACCCGGGATCGAATCCTACGTCGGGCTCCCGGTGCATGGAGCCTGCTTCTCCCTCTGCCTATGTCTCTGCGCCTCTCTCTCTCTCTCTGTGTAATCTAAACTTACACTTAAAAGAACTAGAAGAACAAACCCCAAAGTTAATAGGGAAAAAAGGAAATAATAAAGATGAGACTGGAAATAAGTAAAATAGACACTAAAAAAAAAAAAAATAGAAAAGATCAACAAAATCGGGGAGCCCCGGTGGCGCAGCGGTTTAGTGCCGCCTGCAGCCCGGGGCGTGATCCTGGAGACCCTGGATAGAGTCCCACGTCAGGCTCTCTGCATGGAGCCTGCTTCTCCCTCTGCTTGTGTCTCTGCCTCTCTCTCTCATTCTGTGTGTGTCTCTATGAATAAATAAATAAAATCTTAAAAAAAAAAAAGATCAACAAAATCAAGAGCTGGCTTTTTAAAAATTAAACAAAATGAGTACACCTTTGGCTAGACCTACCAAGAAAAAGAGAGGACACAAATAAAATCAGAAATGAAAGAGAAGTCACAACCGACACCACATAAACACAAAGGATTTTAAGAGAATATTAGGAAAAATTATAAACCAAAAAAGTAGACAATCTAGAAGAAGGGATAAATTCCTAGAAACATACAATCTTCCATAACTGAATCAGGAGGAAATAGAAAATTTGAAAAGACTGATTACTAGTAACAAAATTGGATCAGCAATCAAAAAACTCCCAACAGGGATGCCTGGGTGGCTCAATGGTTGAACCTTTGCCTTTGGCTCAGGTCATGATCCCAGGGTCCTGGGATTGAGTCCTGCATCAGACTCCCTGCAGGGAGCCTGCTTCTCCCTCTGCCTATGTCTCTGCCTCTCTCTCTATCTCTCATGAATAAATAAAATCTTAAAAAAAAAAAAAAAAAAAAAAACCTCCCAACAAACAAAAGTCTAGGACCAGATGGACTCACAGATAAACTCTACCAAAAAAAGAGTTAATACCTTTTCTCCCTCAAACAATTCCAAAAAATAGAAGAGAAAGTTTCCAAATACATTCTACAAGTCTAGCATCATCTTGATACCAAAACCAGACAGAAACATTACAAAAAAAGAGAACAGGCCAAAAGATGAACATAATTGCAAAAATCCTCAACAAAATATTAGCAAACTGGGTCTAACAATACATTGAAAGAATCATTCATCATCATCAAGAATTTATCCTGGGTTGTAAAGATGGATCAGTGTTTGCAAATCAATCAATATGATATACCATTTAACAAAATGAAGGCTAAATGGAAGGCTCATTTTATCATCTCAGTAGATGCAGGAAAAGCATTTGACAAAACTCAACATTTTTTCATGACAACAATTCTCAAAAAAGTGAGTTTAGAGAGAACATACTACAAAATAATAAAGGCCATATATAACAAAATCACGGCTAACATACACAATGATGAAAAACTGAAAGCTCTTCCTATAAGATTAGAAACAACAAAGACTTCAGTGCTCACCACTTCTATTCAACATAGCACTGGAAATCCTAGCCTCAGCAATCAGACAAGATAAAGATATTGGAGGCATCCATATTGGTAAAGAAGAAGTTAAATTGTCACTTTTGGTAGATGACATGATACTATACCTGAAAACCCTAAAGATTCCACCAAAAAATATTAGAATGAAAAATGAATAAATTCAGTAAAGTTGCATGTTCCAAAATCAATATACAAAACTTTGTTATATTTTTATTTTTATTTTTATACACTAATAATGAAGTAGCAGAAAGAAGAATTAAGAAAACAATCCCACTTACAATTGCAGTAAAAAATAATAAAATTCCTAGGAATGGACTTAACCAAGAAGGTGAAAGACCTATACTTTGTAAACAATAAAAGAATTATGAAAAAAATTGAAGATGACACAAATGTAAAGAGATACATGCTCACCTGAATTGAAAGACTATTGATCTGGGTTGAAAGAATATTGATAAAATGTCCATACTATCCAAAGCAATCTACAGATTGAATGTAATTCCTATCAAAATACCGATAGCATTTTTCACAGAACTAGAACAAATAATCCTACCATTTGTACGAAACCACAGAAGACCCTGAATAGACTAAACAATCTTGAGAAAGAAGAAAAAAGCCTGGAGGTAACACAA
Source organism: Canis lupus dingo (assembly GCF_003254725.2). Classification (NCBI taxonomy): domain Eukaryota; kingdom Metazoa; phylum Chordata; class Mammalia; order Carnivora; family Canidae; genus Canis; species Canis lupus. The sequence goes on along the minus strand of NC_064260.1, from coordinate 13,980,742 downwards.
TCCCAGATTTCAAGCTATACCGCAAAGCTGTAATAATCAAAACAGCATGGTACCGGCACAAAGCTAGACACATAGATCAGTGGAACATGATAGAGAGTCCAGAAATAAACCCACAATTATTTGGTCAATTAACTTATGACAATGAAGGCAAGAATATATAACAGGGAAAAGACAGTCTCTTTAATAAATGGTGCTAGAAAAACTGGACAGCAACATGCAAAAGAACGAAACTAGACCGCTTTTTAATACCATACACAAAATAAACTTAAAGTGGATTCAAGACCTAAATCTGAGACCCGAAGCCATAAAACTCCCAACAAGAAAACACAGGCAGTAATCTCTTGGCTATCAGTATTAGCAGTATTTTTTCTGGATCTATATCCTCAGGCCTGGGAAACAAAAGCAAATTAAACTTTGGGGACCATATCAAAATAAAAAGCTTTTGCCCAATGAAAGAAACCACCAACAAAATAAAATGGCAATATACTGAATGGGAGAACATATTTGCAAATTATATATTCCATAAGGAGTTAGTATCCAAAATATATGAAGAACTTAGTAGCAAAAAAAGAAATATAGCAGAAGACTCTAATAGACATTTTTCCAAAGAAGACATACAGAGACATACAGATAGCCAATAGACATATGATTAGATGTTGAACATCCCTAATTATCAAGAAAATAGAAATCAAACCCACAATTAGGTATCACCTTACACTAATCAGAATGGCTAGAATCAAAAAGAGAAGAAATAACAAATATTGGTGAGGATATGGAGGAAAGGGAACCCTTGTGCGTTGTCGGTAGGAATGTAAATTAGCACAGGCACTATAGAAAATAGTATAGAGGATCTTCAAAAAATTAAAAATAAAAATACCATCTCACCCACTAGTTCCACTACTGGGCATTTACCCAAAGAAAACAAAATACTAAATTGAAACGATATATGCTCCCTTTTGTTTATTGCAGCATTATTTACAATAGCCAAGGTATGGAAGCAACCTAAGTGTCCATCCATAGATAAACATATAAAGGATGAGTGGATGAAGATATATATAAACACAATGTGGTATATATAAACACAATGGAATATTACTAGCCCTAAAAAATGGAAATCTTGCCATTTGCAACATGGATGGACCTAGAGGGTATTATTCTAAGTGGAATAAGTTTAGCTGAGAAAGATAAATACCGTATGATTTCACTTCTATGTGGAATATAAAAAACAAAACAGGGCACTTGGGTGGCTCAGTCGGTTAAACATCTGCCTTCAGTTCAGGTCATGATATCAGGGTCCTGGGGTTGAGCCTGCTCAGTGGAAAGCCTGCTTCTCTCTCTGCCTCTGCCTGCCACTCCCCCTGCTTGAGCTTTGTCTCTTTCTCTCTGACAAATAAAGAAAAATCTTTTTAAAAAATGGTAAAACAAACCAAAAAAGCAGAAATCGACTCATAAATACAGAGAATAAATTGGTGGTTGCTAAAAGATAGAGGCATGGGGGAGGGATGGGCAAAATGGGTGATCATAAGTGGGGCATACAGCCTTCCAGTAGGGAATACGTAAGTCACAGGGATGAAAGGTACAACATAGGGAATATAGTCACTGGTGTCGTAGTCTTGTTTGTGATGACAGATGGTAGCAGATTTGTGGTATAGAGTTGCCCAGTCACTGTATTTATTACATACTGCTTTGTCCTTTGAAAACCAAATTCTAATTTTGTACCAGCTTGCTTTTGATATTGAAACTCATTTGCTTAATTAATTCTAATCTTAGCCAGTTTGACCACACGTTAAAATTTCTTTCCCAAGATTCCTTTTCCACAAGCTCTTTCTACAAATTTCTTTTTCACAATCAGATTTTTGTCCTTTGTTTTTCTTTGTATTCTGAAATAACCAGGCTCAGTTTAGAACAAAATTACTTTCTTTTACCTTGATGAAAATGCATTTCCATTTCTCATACTTTTTTTTTTTAACCAAAAACATGTCCTACTTTTATTGCATATGGTGATGTTCCCATATTTCTAGTAGTTTTAATGACATGCATTGGAATTTTTAACACTTAGAAACCTTTAATTTCTAATGAAAACTAAGAAGTAAGTAAATCTGAACCATCTTTTGCATTAGCATTCTGTGGCTTGGCAAATTTATAAATACATTTTATAATTTAAAAAATATATGCTTTCTTACAGTAAAAATTTTAGTGTGGCACAAAACATGTTTTACTAATAGACCAAATATCTTTAGTTCTTCTGTAAAAGGAAGACAAAGTGGATAAATCTATGTTCAGTCATTAATACTTTAGTGATTTTTTGTTTTGAAATGACCCAGGGGAACACCTTGGGTGATTCAGTGATTGAGCATCTACCTTTGGCTCAGGTCATGATCCCAGGGTCCTGGGATCCAGTCTTGCATCAGGCTCCCCACATGGAGACTGCTTCTCCCTCTGTCTGTGTCTCTGCCTCTGTCTGTGTGTCTCTTATGAATAAATAAATAAAATCTTTAAAAAAAAAAGAAATGACCCATATATGTAATGATTGTCCAGCATTTAATTTAGCAAAACTTTAAATTTATTTATTTGGAAAATATCCTACCCATCACTCATTTCATTCCCTGAACAAAGAGATTATATTTAGAGGGACAGACAGATGTAAAATTCTATATCTATATATCAATGGCATGAGATTAATAAGAGGAGGCTTAGCATAGAATGCTAAGGCCAGACAGGCAGGAAGAGCATAGGTCCACCTAAAAGAATCAAGTAAGGCACATACCACTAGATGTGTGCTGGACACAGGTGGGGAAAAGCATTCTAGATAGAGAGAACAGTATAGGCAAACTCAGATGCGTGTGAAAAAAAAAAGGCATATTTGGCAGACAACAAAAATGTCTATACTGAATTAGTGTGTGTGTGTGTGTGTGTGTGTGTGTGTGTGTGTGTGTAAGGCTGCTTGAAGGCCAGTTTGGAAGGGTGGCCTCCTGTGCTAGGCACTGTGGAGTTTGCATTTGATCCCACACCAGTGAGGTGGGCTTTTAAGTAGGAGAATGGGTTGGAAGGGGAAGAAATTGGAGACAGGAAGGCTAGGTACAATCAGCTGTAGAAGTCCCAGAAATTACAGAAGACACCAAGCCCAGCCAAAATGGGCAGTGAATCAACAATGACATGACTTATGGACACTACAAAGGAAGACTCACTGTAAATAATCCAATTGATTAACAAGGACAGAAGACTAAAATTTCCTGAGTGCCCGGAGTCATTTTTGGTGTTTCTGTGAGAAATCTTTGCCATGGAGAACACAAACAAACTGTGTTCAGAAAGGTTGTTAGGAAGTGGGCAGAGGGTTTTGTGTTTTGTTTTCTTTCAAAGGAGTAGTAAAATGCTCCTTTAAAAGGCTTTAAAAACCACTGGGTTTTTGGTTTTTTGTTTTATCAAGTATGGCTTCTCATCAGAGAGGTCTATCACACAGGGACAGATAAGGTGGGGGCAAGATATTTCTTTATTTCACTTCAATTGGAGAAATTTCTTTATTGCTTTTGTATGATTTTTTTTTCTCCTGCAATTAATCTGCCACCTTGTGGCCTAATTGAGAAATTTCACATCCCATATACCCGAGAGAGGATTGATGAATTTGGAATCAATATTCTTTGACTAAAACAAGCATCAACACAGTACTGACTGTCACAAATAATATATCAATAGAGGGACATCTTCCTCTAACTATATAATAACTCTCTTAACTTCCATGCAAAAGACATTTTGTAATTTTCCAAGAATTCATGGAATAATAAAGTAGTGCTTAAATCATAAACACCTTTTACATTTGTATGCTTTTGACTCCATAAAAGGAAAACTAGAGTATGGTCCTTGTATTTTAATGGGAACAGAAATTGCCCTAAAAGTTATAGAGTCACATAAGGCTAATTTCAATTTATAAAATATCCTTTAAGAATAATGAGGTGAATTTACAAACATAGATGAAACCTGGATACTGAACACATCCACTAGACTAAACAGTAAACACAAACAGATAAATGGAATCTCTTTTCTCTAGTCAAGTCATGAGGCCAGTACATAATGATCTTGAGAGACAGAGTCAGCTACTTCTGTGTGAGATGGATTGTCCTTGAATTAGATCCTGCACAAAACAAATAAGCATCGACTATATCCTGCTGTTGTGTAGACTTTTATCTTTTTAGTTGCTGGATAATAGGGTGGCTGGGAGAGGAGTCCCAGAGAAAGGATGTGTGGGAGCACTGGAGCTAGGGACGCCTGGGTGGCTCAGTGGCTCAGTGGTTGAGCATCTGCCTTTGGCTCAGGGCATGATCCTGTTCCCGGGATCGAGTCCCACATCAGGTTCCCTGCAGGGAGCCTGCTTCTCCCTCTGCCTGTGTCTCTGCCTCTCTCTCTCTCTGTGTCTTTCATGAATGAATGAATGAATGAATGAATGAATGAATGAATAAATAAATAAATAAATAAAATCTTAAAAAAAATAAATAAGAGAGAGAGTGAGCCGGGCTAGTGCAGACTTCAGTCTTGCCCTTAGTTCAACCTATTTTCAACCTCAGAAATGCTGCCTACAGACAGACATCTTCTTTTAAAATTGAGATGTATTTGACACATAACATTAGGAGCTCAGTTCTTATCAGCTGGTGAGAGAGCTACTGATGCAGTGTTGAGGCAGCAGTGGGAGCCACCCTTCCGACTGGCCCACTGCTGTCTCAATACTGAAGCCAAATGTCAGAGCCCAGTTCTTATCAGCTGGTGGGAGAGCTAGAATTAATTTTGCTACCTGAACATCTAATTTATCCAGTACACTCCCATTCTCAGAGAGCTACATTTTCCCTTCTCCCCATATTCTCCCAGTTGGTGTTCCTGAGTATCATTCCAGTACCTGTCAGAATTAAAATCGTGTTCACTATACCATCCCACTTTACTGGGACTCCCTTCTCCCCAGAGCTGAATTGTGACATCTTGTCACCTGCTGCTAACTAAGAACCTGGTGAAGCCTGACAGATTTCACCACTGGCTCACCACATTGGGCACCTCTGGTATCAATCCTAGCATGGAAAGAGTTAAGGTTCCAGAATCCCCTAGGACAATGGGATTTGCATTGCTAGCCCTTCCTGTTGGGGCCATCCCATGCCTGGGTAATGTTTTGAAGACTGGCTGCCTCCCCTTTCCCACTGGCCCACTGCTGCCTCAACACTGAAGCCAAATGTAAGCTCAAAATCATGCCACTCTGCTGGTGGGAGGGTAAAGCCTGAGCACTCCTCAGGAGGTTCAGATGTTTTGAGACATCTGTGGGAAGGCCCTTGAAGAACACACACCGGTCCTTCATGAACTCAATACTTGGAGTCGCAATAAAGTCTTGTGAAAGAAAGAAAGAAATCAGGGCAAAAAAGATGTAAGCTATGAAGGTAATGTAACTGGAAAGGAGACGGATGCTTTGCTTCAAGAACTTGTCTAAAGCATATGTATGGCAACTGAATCCCTAATGGATATTCCCAGATCCACAGCAGACATTGCTCCCTGATTTCAGGATTCCTGTCTCTTGTACCCAGACTTGGACTTAAAATCTATCTTGATATAGCATTTCCAGCACTCAACTATGAGTCAATCATTTGTCATGCAAGTTGAAACCTATCGGCCACCCTGAATTTAAGGGAAGGTGTACCTTTCTTCTTCCTAAGTCATCAACACAATAATGGGTGTGCATGGAGGAGGGAGAGTCAGGACTGGAAACCAAGAGGAAGCCTGTGCTAGGGAGAAGCAAACTAACTTTTCAAGGTCTTGTGGCATTAGAATTTAATACTTTTTCTATTTAATTATGTGCATTTCATGCAATTCTTTCTTCTCTTCTAATTGCCTTCTTATGCCCAATACCATTTTCCCTCAACTCAGTCTTTCCCATAGTCCCTCCCCCTAACTTTGCTCCACCACCACCATCACCCCAAGATTGATTTGTATACTGTGGAGCTGAAAAAGGAACGTGGATGCCTGGAAGTCCTTTCTGATGTGCAGGCAGCCTGCCAAGTTAAGGCTGTGGACAGGAAAGATGCCTCGGGAGCAATCATGAGATTCAGGGGTACCTCTCCATGCTGAGTGGCCATTTGTGCCTACTGGAATCTAATGTGTGATCCTGCCCAAAACCCTGCAAAAGTTGAGGTTCTGCAGGTACCAAATGTTCCCTGAACATGTCCTTTTGCTCAAAGTCAAACAAGAAAAACAAGAACAGAACAGGAGGTTGTTTAACCTAGCCCCAAGGAAAAGAAAGGGAAAATACTAGAAGGTGAAAGACTGTTTTCAGTGCACCTCCAGGTGAGGGGTGGGATTGAGGGATTAAATTAAATTAAATATTCAAACCATTCCTTTAGAATCTAGGGAGCACAGCTTGGCAGCTATTCCTGGTTAAAGCTGGTGTCAGATCTCCAACTGTCAGCAAAATGTATCTACTTAGACTCCTACTGTCACCTATGAATGTTACTACCCTCCTACCACCCAAAATTAAGGCCTCAGAGTCATCATTGATGCCCCTTTTTCTTAATAATCAGCATCTAACTGTTCAACGTCCAACAGATTCTCCTCTCACGAGGTCTCTGGATTCACTTCTTTCCCTCTTTGTTCAAGACTGTCCCCTTGTCCTTATCCTCATCACTACGTCATCCTTTTGGTCTCATTCATTCATTTATTCTCCAGTTTCAATCCCCTCCACTACCAGACCAATAGTCCTAAACTCAAATTTCATCTTTTCACTCCCTGACTCAATAAACCTCCAACGGATTCTCACGCTGACATTCAAAGCCTAAAACCCTCTGGGCTGCTATGCAAATCCCCAATAATAAGTCACCATATTTTCTATCTACATTACTATTAACTATTTCCTATTGGTATGCATGTGCTCCAAAAACCATGTTTCTACCCACAGAGTATGTATGGCTTTCTGCTTGCCCTTTAGCATTAAGTAGGGGTTCATGTGAGATCCTACAGCTTTGTGTGTTCCTAGCAAGACCTCTCCATCCTCACCTTGTCATTACCACCAAGGCTCTTTCACTGTGTCTTGTAGCACTGTGTGTGTTCAAATTCCAGGTCTCCTGTTCTATCACTTCTTCCTTTCTCTAATACTCACATGACCATACACATCCCCTTTCTGACCCCATCTCCCACTGTTCCCCACCTTCTGAAACAACTTCAGTGTGCTGTTTGGAACTTACAGTTCAGTAGCAGCAAAACTACATATATGCTCAACTTCTCTGAATATTTCCATTTTCTTTCCCTCACTGAAAGTTGACTCTGCCCTAAAGGTAAAGTTTGATAAAGTGAGCTGCTCATGTAGCTTTCTCAAATAGGGATTGCTTACTCTTCTACATCTACCTGGCCAGTAGGAGGGAGAGGGCCTTTGGTGTCCTCCTTTTTTCTCTTCGCTGGTTCTAGACTATTCCTCTCCCTCTTCTCTAAAAGCATACAGCTTTGATGTTATGTCATTATATTACACCGTCTACTGCTCTGCCTTGTGACAGTTACCTATTAACCCACTGCTTATAGTCCATCATTCTTTGAAGATTTTACTCCATTGTCACCCCCTCCATTATACTCTTGTACCCCTGCTATGGTTCTTGATGATATCAGTGGAAGTAATCCTCTCAATTGACTCCTCAGTTCCTTGACCTCATCTGTTCCAAAAACCATACCATAAACTTTATTTTTACCAACAGCTAGAACCTTATATATTATCATTTTCCAATAATTACTGCCTATATCTCTAGCTTACTTCCTCTAGTACTTGGCCTCCAAAAATCTTCTACTACACCCAAACCTACAATGTATTGTTTTTTCCACCTTTTCACTGACCTTTACTCCTCCCTTATCCTCATGTACCTCCTTTCCCAGATTCAGTTCTACTGTCAATCATTGTATTTGCTCCCTCGCTTACAGCCTCAGCTCCCTTGCCCCTCTCTCATTTTGTTGTTTCTTTGCATTAAAGTATAATAATTTTTTAAACCAGATCCTGATGCAAATATTAATTAATGCAGATCCAAACTTTTATTCAGTTAATTAGTTAAAGAGGGAATCAGAAATAAGTTATAGCCAGTTCAGAGAGCACTTAAGGAGCTGAGAACAGGATTACTAGATGAGGTACAAACCTGGTTAACATTCAACCAGGGTCATAAACTATGTGTTCTACTAGGCAGTCATTATTTGCATTCCTACTGAACAAAAACCTACAATATGCACCTTCACATATTACCTAGTACCTTTAATTAATAGTTAACTGTGAGTTGAATTAAATTTGTTCCCCTAGATAGTCTCTTGGTGGCCAGATGACAAAGAAGGACATTGGATTCAGTTTTGCCTTATTTCAGAAATTTTTTTTTTTTTTTTTTTTTCAGAAAAAGAATTTTTTGGGAGCACATAAGTGGCTCAGCCAGTTGAGCAGCCAACTCTTGGTTTCAGTTCAGGTCCTGATCTCAGGATCTTGGGTTCAAGCTCTGCTTTGGGCTCTGTACTCAGTGGGGAATCTGCTGGAGAATTCTCTCCCTGTCCCTCTCCCTTCCCCCCTCACATACAAGCTCTCTCTCTCTCTCTCTCTACCCTCCTCCTCCTTCTTCCCTTCCCCCACTCACACACACTTTCTCACTCTCTCTCTCTCTCAAGTAAATAAATCTTTAAAAAAAGAGAGAAAATTTTCTGAAACTTGATAAAAATCACAAAATGGCTAAACCCAACTATTATGCACTGGTATTGCACAGCTAAACATGTCTGGAGAAAAAAAAAAAAAACCTAAAGCTCTGACATGAGATTCATGATTACTAGTTCAAGAAGACTATGCTATACAGCATCCATATTCCATTATCTAGTTCATTCACTCTCACTCTCCTAAGGTGATTGCATCACACTTTCTCTCCACTAATTCCAGGAATTTTGTAACTTATTTTACTGAAAAAATACAAGCAGTAAAAACAAAAATTCTAAACTGCTGCTGCTACATTTATCTACCTATATGCATCTATGCCCAAACATTTCACTTTCTCATCTATTACTAGAAATGAACTGTCCTCACTCCTGGAAAAGGTCAAGGACTCAACTTCAGGCTACTAGCCATAATGGGGAACAGGATTGGACTTAACTTTTTACCTTAAATAACATGAAAATGAAACAAAATGTATGAAAGGGCAAATTTTATGCGTTTGACAACAGGCAGCACAGAACAATGTTCTACAAAAGAGGGGAAACAAATGAAATGAGCCCTGTTATTGTTCCAGCTTATCATCCAGAGGACTTTACAGGCTACAATGCTAGGAAGGGAATTTCAACAAGAGCCTAATAGTCTTTCTGGGTTGAGGAGACATATACTGGAGTTTTGGGAGGCCAAGACATCTAAAAAAAATAATAGGAGGGAGAAGAGAAAGAACTGTGATGATCTACAGAGAAGTCCCTTTGAGTCTTGGACAGAGTACTGTATATTTCATGAGTAAACTATCCAAAGCTTGGGAAGAATGACATAGGTGGAACATATCCCTAGAGTTCACATAGAGTTGATTATAATTTGTGTTAGCACTCGCTAGAGCAAAAAGATTTCCTAATATGTAGAACATGAGGTAATGTCCTCAGAAGGGTATTGCCTTAGCAGTGGGGTTAAATTAGGCCTAAATTAAAGCCTTGAAAGGATCAAAATTATTCTAAGTAACTCAATATGTTCCAGACAAACCCCAAAGATATTAAAAACAATACTTTAAATCTGGCACCTAATCATGTAAAATTCACAATGCCAGGCATCCAAAAAATAAAATAAAATAAATAAAATAAAATAAAATAAAATAAATAAATAAATAAAATAAAATAAAATAAAATAAAATAACAGGAAAAATAAAGAAGCTGGAAAATATGGCCTATGAACAGGAAAAAGAAAAAGCTGTCAATAGAAAGAGACTCAAAACTGACACAGATGTAGAATCAGCTGACAATGAAACTAAAACACATTTTATAAATACACTCCATATGCTCAAGAACAAAAGCAGAACATTCACATGATGAGGAGAGAAAAGGAAGAGATTTTAAAAGACCCATGTTGAAATTATAGAAATAAAAATACCCCAAATTAAAAATACTCTGGATGGTTAGTAATAGCAGATGAGACACTGTGGAAGAAAAATAAGTGAATTTGAAGACATCGCATTAGAAACTACTCAAATTAAACACACGGGTGCGGCGGGGGTGGGGGGGCAGAGGAAAAAAATAAACAGAGCACCAATGACCTGTGAGAAAAAATTGAGCAGCCTAATATATACATGTAATTGGAGTCCTGGAAGGAGAGGAGATGGGAAGAAATAAAAAAATATTTGAACAATCAGTAGCCAAAACATTTCCAAACTTGATGTTAACTAAAACGTCACAGTTCTCTGTGAAGCTTAATAAAACCCAAACATGAAGAAAAACCACACAAGCATGTCATAATCAAATTGCTGAAATCCTAGGAAAAAAATTAATCAACCAGAGGAAAAAGGATACATTATATATATAGGAACAAGGATAAGTTTTCAGCAGACTTGCCTCAGACTTGCAAGTCAGATGCTATCTGTAAAGTACTGAAAGAAAAAAGCTGTCAACCTAAAATTCTGCACTGGCCAAATTAAGGCAAAATCCAAGAGAAATGAAAGCATATTTCCAAATAAAGACATGCACACAAAGGTTCACAGCAGCTTTATTTGTAATAGCTGAAATCTGGAAACAACCTATATGTCCATTAATAGGATAAATAGGTAAAAAAGTTGTGGAATAAAATTGTCAATACATGCAACAGTAGTGAAACTCTAATAATTATGCTGAGTGAAATAAGCCAGATTTAAATGAATACATAATTATGATTCTATTTACATAAATTGCAAAACAAAATGCAAATTAATTGGAAGTTACTTTACTAACAGAAAGTAAATCAGTTCCTGCCTAGGGGAGCAGGGCTAGGAGGAATGGGAAGAAGTTACAAAAGGAAATAAGAAACCCTTGGGGGTGATGGTTATGTTCATTATTTTGGTTGTAGTGATAGTGTCACAGGTGTGCACACATTTCAATGTTTATCAAATTATACACTGTAAATTTGTGGTTTATCATAGGATAATTATACCTCAAAAAAGAGCTGCTTTAAAAAATTAAATCAAAAAAAGACATCTCAGATAAAAAAAGAGAGATAATTCATTGCCAAGAGACTTGTACTATAAGAAATGGTAAAGCAAGTTCTTTAGAGGAAAAATAACACCGGATGGAAATTTGGATCTACGCAAGGAGTATAATGAGCAACAAAAATTTTAAGTGTATAAGCAAATATAACAGATTCTTTCTCATTATAAAAATATCTTGAAAAAATTTCATTATCTCGAGTAAAAATTACAAAATATTGAGTTCATATATATGTAGAAGTAAAATGTATGACAATTGCAAAAAGGATGAGAAGGGAATATAAGTTTACTTTTGTAAGATTTTTTACCATCTATATGACGTCATTTAATATTTGAAGGTAGACTTTGTTAACATAAAGAAATATACTTTAAAGCCTAGGGAAATGACACAAAACAAAAAACCAAAGAGGCATAATAAAGAAGCCTGTAAGTGAAATAATAATAGAAAACCCTGAATCCAAAGGAATACAGGTAAAAAGGGAGAAAAGAAACAAAGCACATATGAAATAAATTGAAAAAACTACCAGATGGAATATTTACACTCAATCACATTGATGATTACATTAAATGTAAAAGGTTACACTTTCCAATTAAAAGAGATGGTCAGAAGAGATAAGAAGGCTAGATCCAACTTCTGTTTACAAGAAGCACTTTAAATATAATGGCATTTAGAGACTAAAATGATAGAAAACAATATATCATACTAACATTAACCAACAGAAAACAAGTGGCTAGATAATCCTCAGAAGGTAGACTTGAGGACAGGAAAATCCATAAAGAAAGAGAATAGTTTAGAATGATAAAAGAGTAACTTCATCAAGAGGATATAACCACCCTAGTAAATGCCAACCACCTACCTATAAATTAGGCCCCATCTCCATTAACCCACTCAAGGTCAACCCTTGAACAAATTATTCTCTCAACAACTAGTTTTTCTTCTTTACTGAGTGTCTCCATTAGCATATAAAGAGGCTGTCATTTATCCTGTTTAAAAACAGATACATTCTCTCATACATTTAAAAACAGATATATTCCTCCAGCTAATGTTCAACTCTCTTTATATAAATTTCTTCTTTTGGGGGATCCCTGGGTGGCGCAGCAGTTTGGCGCCTGCCTTTGGCCCAGGGCGTGATCCTGGACACCCTGGATCGAATCCCACGTCGGGCTCCCGGTGCATGGAGCCTGCTTCTCCCTCTGCCTGTGTCTCTGACACTCTCTCTCTCTCTCTCTCTCTCTCTCTCTCTGTGACTATCATAAATAAATTAAAAAAAATAAATTTCTTCTTTTTATTTAAAGATTTTATTTGTTCATTCATGAGAGACACACAGAGAGAGGCAGAGACACAGGCAGAGGGAGAAGCAGGCTCTCCATGGAGAGCTGATGCAGGATTGGATCCCAGGACCCCAGGATCATGATCTGAGCCAAAGGCAGATGCTCAACCACTGAGCCACCCAGGTGTCCCTTTTCTTTATATAAATTTCTGTTAAAGTTTGTTTATACTTTCTCTTTCTAAATTCTTTTCTCTCATTCACTCTTAAATCCATTCCAATCAGACTGTTGCCTAACGACTCTACTAAAACATTTCTTTGTCAAGGTCACCAGTGATCTTCACCTCATAAAATCTAATAGTTCTCAGTCCTGATTTACTTGATCTAACAATAGAATTTTTTTAATTTTTTTTTTAAATTTATGATAGTCACACAGAGAGAGAGAAAGACATGCACACAAAGGAGTCTATGATAAGTTTATGATAGTCACACAGAGAGAGAGAAAGACATGCACACATGCATACTTATCATTTATCACTTAAATGATAAGTGATCACTCTCTACTCCTTTATAAGCTTGCTTTTCTTGACTTCCAAGACAGGAACCATACTCTACTGGTTTTCTGCTGCCTCCTTCTCAGTCTTGTTTCCTTTCCTTGTTTATTCCTAACTTCATAATATTACAGTGCTCTAGGGATCAGACTTTAGTCCTCTTTTCTTTTCCATCTACACTCACTTCATTGGTGATTTCACTGAATCTTACAGTTTAAATGCCATCTGTATGCTTGCTAATGACTTCCAAATTTATATCTCCAGGCTAAACTTCTCACTTGTTACAGGGACTTGAATATTTAATTACCTATTCATCATCCATAACCAGATGTTTAATGAGGATCTCAAATTTAACATGTCAAAAATTGAACTGGCTCTACTTGGACATGATGTGGGGGAACCTGGTGAACACTGACTTAAGACGATCACTCACAGATTGTGCCTGGTTTTCAGAGAAGTTCCAGCACTCCCTTAGAGCCAAGAAAAAAAGATTATGAGTTCAGATGCACTGGAGAGGGCAAGAAGGACAGTTTGACTTAACCTACATACCCTTCAAGGTAGCACAGCCAAGAAAGATTTTTCCTGGATTTTGATTTAACCTGCAGGTAAAAGGGAGAGCATGTGAGTGAGCCCCTGTTTCCCCAGCTATATAGGACAAAACTGAAGGGGCTCATTTCTCTCTCATCCTATCCAGGATGCTAATCAAAAGCTCTATGATTCGGAGGGTGAGGAGAGGTGAGGAGAGTGACAGAATCTGTCATTGAATTAAAGGGACATTAAAGGGGACTAAGGAGGACATTAAAGGGACATAGATCCTAACTATCTTGTGTATTTTGTAAAGAAGCCTGTCCATAAGCTGCTGGGAGTGACTCACCTGTGGAGGCCGAGAAAAATTAAGGCCATCCCACCCAAAGTTTAGCATTAGCACAAGTACAGCCATCTTAGGCCCCTGTGAATAAGACCTGAACTTTATGGGAAAAACTGCAGAATGTCCTCAATGTCCTCAGCAGGTAATCCCATATCAGAAAGACAACAGAGCCCACGCCCATGGTAGAAAGTCTCATATTAGAAAGAGAACAGAGCTCAATGCCCTTGAAAGCCCCACATCAGAATGTAAACAGAACTTGGAGAAATTCCTCCACCCCTTCTGAAAATCCCCTAGACCAGCCTATAAAAAACCCAGCTGTAACCCACTTCGAGGTCCAAGTCCCTGCTCTGCTGTGTCGGGTATATTTGGACCCAAGCTCAAGCTTGCTAATAAACCCTCGTGCGCTTGCATCAGTGTCGGCTCCTTGGTGGTTTCTCGGATTCGCAATTTTGGACACAACACACCCACAGGTCAATCCTAACTGGCTCAAAGGAAAACACAGTGCTCTGCAAGCCTAACCCTACCCACCCCTACTCTGCAGCCAGCTCCTTGTGTGTGCTCCTGACAGTAACACAAATGGGTTTTGGTAGACTGCCAGAGAGCACACACAGAAAATTGGCTAGTCTGCAGGCTAAAGAGAGACCACAAAATTGAGCTTTAGGGCCACGTGTGGGCAAACAAAAAAGTCTGTGAGTACAGAGCCTGATATGTTGCAAGATCCAGAAAAGACATACCAGTTTAAGAATTGTGCCACAAAATAGAGCAAGCAGCAGGAACAGGAGTACTCACAGAGGGCCTGAGATAGCCTCAAACTCTCTAGCAGGGCTGAAGAAAGGTATCTTTCTTCCAAATGCAATTAGCAAAATTGTAGGAAGTGATTGCTCCTGCCACTTCAAATAAAATGATAGCAATGCAAAACTTCAAGGAACATGTAAAATCAAGATAACAAGACCCCACCAACAATCACAACAATCTTCTTGTAAATGGAGCTCAAAGACATGGAGATCAATGATTTACCTGATAAATAATTCCAAAGAGCTGTCCTAAAGAAACTAGTGAGCTATAAGAAAACACAGACAATTCAACAGGAAATAATACATAAACTACATGAGAAATTTAACAAAGAGATAGAAATAATAGAAAAGAATTAAGCAAATATTGAAGAGCTGAAGAATTTTCTCAAACCCTTCCAAAAAACTCAAAAGGGGAGAATACTCATGAACTCATTTGATGAGGCCAGCATGACTTTGATACCAAAGCCAGATAAGAACAATTCAAGCAAAGAAAACTAAAGACAAAACCCCCTGGTAAATATAGACAAATATTCTCAATAAATATTAGCAAACCAGATTTAATAGTGCATTGAAGGGATCATACATCATGTCAAGCAGGATTTATTCTAGGGAGGCAAAGATGGTTAAACATATGCAAATAAATAAATGATATAGCACATTAATGATATGATATTAATGATAAGAATGAAAGGTAAAAATCTTTTTTTAAGACTTTATTTATTTGGGATAGAGAGCAAGCATACATAAGGAGGAGGAGGGCTAGAGCGAGAAGGAGAAGCACACACCGCACTGAGCAGGAAGCCCAATGTGAGGTTTGATTCCAGGACCCTGAGATTACCACCTGAGCTGAAGGCAGCTACTTAACCAACTGAGCCACTGAGATGCCCCTGAAAGGTAAAAATCTTACAATCATCACAATACATGCAGAAGAAGCATTTTTCAAAAATAAAGCATCCTTTCATAATAAAAATTATCAATGAATTGGGTACAGTAGGGAAATATCTCAATATAATAAAGGCCATATATGATAAGCCCATTGCTAACGTCATACTCAATAGGAAAAGGTTGGAAGCTTTTTCTCTAAAGTAAGAAGCAAGACAAAGGTGCCCACTCTCACCACTTTTAATTTGACATAGACCTGGAAGTTCTATCCAGAGCAACCAGGGAGGAAAAGGAAGAAATTTTCATTTCAATTTTTCATCCAAATTGGAAGAAAGAAGTAAAATTGTCTTTGTAGATGATTTTATATATAGACAATCCTTGATTCCATGAAAAAAAACTATTAGAACTAATCAACAAAGTTGCAGGATTCAAAGTCATCATACGGAAATCAGTTGCATTTCTTTATATTAACAATGAGATACCTAAGAAATAAAGAAAACAATTCAATAATACTGTTTATACACATGAAAGTTGCTAACTAAGTAAATCTAAGTGTTCTCACAAGAAAGTAATAGTAATTATGTGATGTGATAGAGGTACTAGCTATACAATGTGGTAATCACTTTGCAATATACAAGTGTGTCAAATCAATACGCTACACATCTTACACAATGTTTTATGTCAGTTATATCAATAAAGTTGAGGAAAAAAAGAAGAGTCAAGTAGATATCAAGATTATACGAGTCTCATAAATGAATGCTTACATCATCTATGTTCAGTATTTGTTCATCTAAAGTATAAGCATTTAGTTACATTGCATTTCTCTCCAAATAATATTTTAGCTATATCCAAGAGTTTTGAAATAAGGTATATGCATTATCATTTGATCTAATTTCCCCCCTTAATTATCAGTGTATTTCTTCATAGACCTATAAGTTTTCTTGAAGAACATTTATGTACTTTGGAACTCTGTTTTCAGATTCACAAATATTTATTATTGTTATATATCCCTGATTTATTGACATTTTTTTTATTATCATGAAATAGCCCACTTCACTTCTAATATTTCCTGCCTTAAAATTTATTTTATATATATCTATGGCCACCCAGGTTCTTATGGTTACTATTTGCATGATACATCTTTTCCATCTTTCTGCTTTCAATCTATTTGTGTCTTTGAATCTAAAGTGTGTTTCTTATAGAAAACACACTATGGGATCATACTTAAAAAAATATCCAGCCTGACCATCTGTGCCTTTGGATTGAGGTATAATCCATTTACATTTAATATAATTATTAATACTCCTGGATTTGTGTCTACCTTTTCTATTTGTTTTCCATATGTCTCATGTCATCTCCTTTACTGATTTCTTTTGTGTTAAATACTTGTTTTTGAGGGTACCGTTTTAACTAATCTGTTGATTTTTAACTAAATATTTTTTAGCCATTTTCTTAGTGTTTGGGATTATAATAAGTATCCTCATACTACATACATCAGGTTAATAGTGAATTGATTCTTGTAAACATTTCTCTGATTCACTTCCTCCCCTCTCCTTTCTGCTGTTGTCATATATATATCTCTCTATATGCCATAAACCAATAATATTGTATTATAATTACTGTCATATGCAAATTTATTTTTTAAAAGAAAATAAGATTTGTCTGAGAATGTCTTTATTTTGCCATTTTTTTGAAGGATACAATTTGCCCACTATAGAAACTGCCTTGGTTGATGGTGTTTGTGTTAGCTTTTTGAATGTCATTCTATTGCCTTCTGGTCTCCATGGTTTCTCATGAGAAATCACTGAAAACTCATAAGCCATTTTCTCTTACTGCTTTTAGGATTTCTTTTTGTCTTTCAGCAGTTAGATTATGATGTATGTAGACACAGATCTTTTGTCTTTATTCTGACAAAAGAGTTCATTGAAGCTATCTAGATCTCCATATAAATGTTTTTCACTAAATTTGGTAACCTTTAGCCATTATTCTTTTTAACATTTTTTTTCTGCCTCTTTTTCTCTTTCTTCTCCTGGGATTCCAAGTACACATGAAAGATGTTATCAAAGAATCTCTCTGAATCTCTCTTTTTTCTTTAATCTTTTTCCCTCTGTTCTTCAGATTGGATAATTCTATTGGTCTGTGTTCAAGTTTAGTTTCTTAATTCCACAATCTCAAGTGACTTTTAAGACCATCTAGTGACTATTTAATTTTGGTTATTATTTGGTCCTCTTCTTATAGTCTCTGTTTCTTTATTGATATTGCTAGTGATTATCATATTTCCCTTAAAATTATTTAAGCCTGGCTTCATTTAACTCTTTTAACATAATTGTAAGAGGAACTTTGAAGTCTTTGCTTCTAAGTCCAACATCAGAGTCAGTGTCTGACTGCCTTTTCCCCCTATGAGACACATTTCCTGTTTCCTTTGCATGTCTCAGAATTTTGTGTTGGAAATTAGACATTTTAAATTACAGCAACTCTGAATTCTGCTACATATATACATTTTTTAACTCCTGAAAGTTGCTATTATTTTAGTGAACTTGCCTATATTTAACCTGAAGAACCTTTCTCCTCTGCAATATGTAGCTGTTAATATCTCTACTTGTTATTTTGTTTGTTTTATCCTTTGGCTTATAATTTTATTCTGGCTCCCTGGGATCACACCTGTTTGTGCATGGCTTAGTGGTCAGCCAACAGTTGGTCAGAAGTTTGTGTTCAAACAACTCTAGCTTATAAGCCTTCCATGCCATGTCAATGGAGCTGTGTGTGGGTTAAACAGCACATTTAAATTCAGGCATTTTCAAGTCTGCTTCAACTTTCACTTTCTAATGGACTCTTCTGAGCTTCCTGAATGCAGGCACCAGCATTCTGGTTGGCCAAGGATATATATAGTTTGTCTAATACTTTTATGATACTTTCATTGCCAGTATCTCTATACATTTCTGGCTGGTTTTCTACTCACTCTAATCAGACCAGACCCTAGTGCAACAGGGCTTTGGGTTTTTCCTGGTTATTTACTACTAAGTTTGCTACTTCTACTGACAATGACTCTAGGCATGGACTTTTGCTCTCTGCTTGCAGTCCCCTCTGGCTATGAAGCTTTAGCTTTTCACAGCCAGCTCTACTATGGAAGAATGACATTTCTCATCAGCTGAGCTGGAGGGGAGGGAGCAGCCCCAGGCAAGAAGGCTGGAAACTTAGTGATTTATTCTTACTCAAAGTGCTTGAGATTTTCATGAGTACATGCTTCTTAAATTTTTATTTGTTTTTGTTTAACCTCCAGAGCCCTTAATGGTTTTTTTGACAGTTGTCGTCATACTTGTTTTTTGGCAGGGAGACTTTTCTTTTTTAAAGACTATTTATTCATTCATTCATTCATTCATTCACTCATTCATGAGAGACACAGAGAGAGATAGGCAGAGACACAAGCAGGCTCCATGCAGAGAGCCTGGAGTGGGACTCGATCCCGGTCTCCAGGATCACGCCCCAGGCTGAAGGTGGCACTAAACGACTAAGCCACCAGGGCGGCCCAACAGGGAGACTTTTCTAATCTCTTCATCATGGTTGGAAGTCCTGCCTCCAAAGATATTTTTACAATTTTTGGTTAAATCAATATTTGGTAAGTGTTATAAATACATAAATAATCTTATATCTCAAGTAGATAGCAAACCATGCTTATTCTGCACTTTAGTTCTTCCTGTAATTGAAAAGTACTTTATATAAATCTTCCAAGGTAAAACTCAAAGTTTTACTGTGATCAAACATTTCAGATAAAGTATCCACTTTTTCCCCTGTGGAAATATTTCTTTTACAGTCCTTAATTCCGCACCCCGCCCCCCTTGCCATGTGTACTTCAGATCTCATGTACAGTTATTTTGATAACTTTTTATCTCTATTCTGTGTTGAGCACATTTCCTGGGATAAATATCTTTGTCTTGGAGGCCGTGAAAATAGTGAGGAAAAACATGGGCTCTGGAGTTAGACTGCCTGAGTTCAGATTCCAGGTCTATATTATTAATTGTGCTACCTTGGAGACATTGTTTATCTATGTCTCAATTTTCCCATCTGTAAAATGGTGGTGAAAACACAGACTTATCTTATTCAGTTGCCCTAAAGATGAAATCAGCTAATATATAAGCTTGGAGAATAGGGATGGGTGGAGCACATGTAGTTAGTTCTTTTTTTTTTTTTTTTTTAAGATTTATTTTATTTTATTTTATTTTATTTTTATTTATTTACTTATGATAGTCACAGAGAGAGAGAGGCAAAGACACAGGCAGAGGGAGAAGCAGGCTCCATGCACCGGGAGCCTGATATGGGATTCGATCCCGGGTCTCCAGGATCGCGCCCTGGGCCAAAGGCAGGCGCCAAACCGCTGCACCACCCAGGGATCCCATGTAGTTAGTTCTTTTAAAAAAAAGATGTTGTTTGAGAAAGTGAGTGAGAGCGAGCACAAGCAGGGGAAGAGGCACAGTCAGAGGGAGGAGCTGACTCCCCACTGAGTGGGGATCCCCATGTGGGGCTTGATCCCAGGACCCTAGGACCATGACCTGAGCCAAAGGCAGACCATAACCGACTAAACCACTCAGGTACCCCAGAGCACATGTAGTTCTTTGAGAAATGTGCAGAAGTATAATTTTTGAGACTTGTATACTAAAAATTCTAACAGTTATCTGATTGAGTGTAGAATTATAAGTTGAAAATATTTTGTCCTCAGAATTTTATTTTATTTATTATTTATTTATTTATTTATTTATTTATTTATTTATTTATTTATTTATTTATTTATTTTTGTCCTCAGAATTTTAAAGGTATTGTGCTGTGTCTTGAGGCTTCCAGGATTGTTATTGATAAGTCTGATGACATTCTGACTGCCATCCTTTCTTATAAATGTTAATTTTTTTTCTTTTTGAAAGGTTTTAGGATGTCTTATTCCTAGTGCTTTGAAATTTCATGTGATGTATCTTTGAGTATGTATTCCTTTATTTATTGTGCTGGTTACTCCATTGATCCATTACTCTAAGAATTTTTCACGTGTTATTTCTCCGATAATTTTCTTTCCCTGTTCTCTCTGTTCAGGCTTTCCAGAACTCATATTCATTAGAGATTGGATCTTAGAGATTGAGCTTCTAATCAGATTATCCTTTTACTCCTATTGTCTCTATTTTAAAAATTTAAAAATTCATTGTGTTAGTTTTCCCCCAATCTTTCTATTATTGTAAATTTCTTTTTTTTTTTTTTTTTTTTTTTTTTTTTTTTTTTTTTTTTTTTTAATTTTTATTTATTTATGATAGTCACAGAGAGAGAGAGAGGCGCAGAGACACAGGCAGAGGGAGAAGCAGGCTCCATGCACCGGGAGCCCGATGTGGGATTCGATCCCGGGTCTCCAGGATCACGCCCTGGGCCAAAGGCAGGCGCCAAACCTCTGCGCCACCCAGGGATCCCTTATTGTAAATTTCTATCATATCTTTCATTTATAAGAACTCTTAACAATTTTTATTTTTTATTTTATATATCTTTCTGTTTTCTTTCATGGATAGAATATCTCCTATCTCTCTGATGATATAAATGATACTTTCTCTTCTCTTGCTCCATGACTGTTTTTTCAGAGGTTATTATTATTATTATTATTATTTGGCTTTGTACTTAGCCTCTCAAATTGGAGACTTTTTCAAATATTTAGTGATCTTTAGTTCTCCTTTGTTATATAAGAGTGATGCACTAAAATTTCAGAGAGAACAAGACTTGCTGACTGAATAACCAGAGGACTTTTTGATTATGTGATCCCTAAACATCAATATTGAACTTTTCTTTGGGGCTGATCAGTGTCACAATAGCAGAGCTAGGATAAGCTTAGGTCACCTGCAGGAATAAGTTAAAATTTAAAAGCTAAAATTTCAATGGCTTAACACAGTTAACTACTGACCATTCCCACCACATGTCCAATATTGGTGGTGGTAAATTTGGCTCCAGATACAGAATTCCTCCAAACTATCATATGGTGCCACTATTACTTCATGATACTCAAGTGTTTGTCATAGCAGGGAAAAAGAGAGTTACACATTGCCTCTTGAATGCTTCCACCTGGAAGTAATAGGCAGGACTTCTCATACATCATTGACTAAAGCAAATCACATGCCTGCTAACTACAAAGAGTAGGAATTGCAGTCTTCTCTAGGGCTCAGAGACAGGGAAGACCCAGCCATACCAGAGAGCAGCACTAATATTCACCACATGGACTGGGTGACTCAAAATTCTTGTTCCTGGTTTCCTCATTGGCCCTTAGTGGATTATTTAGACACTAAGCATCCACTTGTCAAATATTGGGAAATTGCTTTTTTCTTCCCTGATGAATATAGTATATTGATTAAAATCAAGAAAAGCTAGATGTAAACAAAAAGATTCCTTTAGTACTAAGCTTCCTGGAGAGGTTAGAAAACAACAGTCTTCAATTTTTCTTTCTCCATCATTTTGCATCTTTTTAAAGTCATTCTTGATCTCATCACAGCACCAGTTAGGAGACAAAATGAGGTAGAGATAAAGGTAGCAGCAAATAGAGTTGCAGTTTGGATCTGGCTGTGGCCAGCTTCCCAGAGACTAGTTTTATAATTTACAATTACCTTTATGTGACTACACCCGAGAGGGAGTGAAGCTGATAAAAGAGGCTATGCTAATAATAGAAAAGTGTTTCAGGATCCAGAGCCATGAACAACAAGACACTTTATCTGCAGTGCCCAGGCAGTGACGGTGGTCAGGTTTCCTGGGCAGATGCAATTTAGATTCTTCAGTGATAAAGAAGAGTTTGAATTTGAAGTCATCTCCCTCTTAACACAAGCAACACCCAGAAGAATGCACAGGTCCAGGGCATTACTGTTTTGGAATACTGGATACAAAAGTGATGGTAACCCAGACAAAATTGTCTATACAAGTTCTTCAGAAGACTTTAAAACCCACCTGTTTTTCTATGTCTGGTTCCTTTGGAACTGATTACTTAAATTGCAGGTAAATGGTGCCTGGCTGTTTTTTTTCCCCCTTATGCTACAGGATATTAAATTGATAATAAATTGTATTAAATATATTTTTATTGAGCAAATACATGAACGTAAAATTATCATCCTTGTCATAAAACATAGATTTGTGCCAAAATTTGAAGCTAGACTGGCTGGCAAATAAATGAATGCTGTAGCCTAGCCATGTTGCCCTAAATCAGCTCTTTGAGCTCTATGAGCACAGGCCAACCCACACTCATTCTCCACTGTGAGTAGAGAGACTTGCTAAGAGAGTTACTAGCCCACTACTGGGCCTCCAGAGTGGTCTTCTGGTGTACATCCTCCTTAGCTACAAACAACCCACACCTATTGCTCTTTGTACTCACCAACGTACAGAGTTCCTCAACCACCTCTGGAATACAGTATGAAAGATGCCATTTATACCTTTAAGGCCTATACAATGTACCAGCTTATTTGCTAACTGAGGTCCCCATAATGATCAGTCACTAGCTGCAGGCCACTTTGGGGCAGGGCATAACCTTGCAGGAAGTGGCTCTTTGAAGATGAGACAATCCCTGAAGGAGCTGACAATTGAGGTCTGCTGTCCCAAAGCATTCCCAGGAGCTGGGACATGAATCTTCATTGAAGGGGATCTGAGTAATGCATCCCATTGCCCACCACACTGCTATATCAAGTCATTTCTCCCTGCAGACTAACCAGATTTTTTTTTCAAAGATTTTACTTATTTATTAAAATTCAATTTGCCAACATATAGTATAACACCCATGCTCATCCCATCAAGTGCCCTCTTCAGTGCCCACCACTCAGTCACTCACACCCCCCCCCACCTTCCTCCCCTTCTGCAACCCTTTGTTTCCCAGAGTTAGGAGTCTCTCATGGTTTGTCTTCCTGTCTAATTTTTCCCCACTCAGTTTCCCTCCTTTCCCTTATAGTCCATTTCACTATTTCTTATATTCCACATGAGTGAAACTATATGATTGTCCTTCTCCGACTGACTTATTTCACTCCACGTAATAGCCTCCAGTTCCACCCACGTTGAAGCAAATGGTAGGTATTTATCCTTTCTGATGTCTGAGTAATATTCCATTGTATATATAAACCACATCTTCTTTATACATCCATCTGTTGATGGACACCAAGGCTCCTTCCACAGTTTGGCTATTGTGGACATTGTTGCTATAAACTTTGGGGTGCAAGTGTCCCGTGGTTTCACTGCATCTGTATCTTTGGGGTAAATCCCCAGTAGTGCAATTGCTGCGTGATAGGGTAGCTCTATTTTTAACTTTTTGAGGAACCTCCACACTGTTTTCCAGAGTGGCTGCTCCAGTTCACATTCCCACTAGCAGTGCAAGAGGGTTCCCCTTTCTCCACATCCTCTCCAACATTTTTTGTTTCTTGTCTTGTTAATTTTAGTCATTCTCACTGGTGTGAGGTGGGATCTCATTATGGTTTTGATTTGTATTTCCCTGATGGCAACTGATGCAGAGCATTTTTTCATGTGCTTGTTGGCCATGTGTAGGTCTTCTTTGGAGAAATGTCTGTTCATGTCTTCTGCCCATTTCTTGACTGGATTGTTTGTTTCTTGGGTGTTGAGTTTGGTAAGTTCTTTATAGATCTTGGATACTAGAGCCCTTTATCTGATAAGTCATTTGCAAATATCTTCTCCCATTTTGTAGGTTATCTTTTAGTTTTGTTGGTTGTTTCCTTTGCTCTGCAGAAGCTTTTTATCCTGATTAAGTTCCAATAGTTCATTTTTGCTTTTGTGTCCCTTGCCTTCATAGATATGTCTTGCAAGAAGTTGCTCTAAGCAGATTTCAAAGTACCTCAAATTTCTACCTCAAATTCACTTTGTCCACATTTATCAAACCACTATGACTTTCCCCTAAACTTTCAACTCGTTCCTTTCCACCTCATTATTTTCCCACATTATCTCTGATTTGTCACACTGTCTTATGTATATCTGTCCCTATAAGTAAGCTTAGTTCCACATATATGTTTATGTTCACTTAGTAACTTTCCTCTCTTGTTCTAATAACCAGCTCTCTGTCTATAAAAACAAAGAATTAGGCTCCAAATAAGAAAATACTTGCCGAATACATTTTCACCTTTTAAAATGCTTTCATTGTATAACTAGGGTGCAGACGGTGAAAGTAATTGACTTTCAATTCAACTTGTTTGCTCCTGTAGAACTGGCTTCTTTTGTGTTTTTCATGAACCAAACTCCATTTAATTTAATGAAAAAAGTATATTCCTACTGGTCACAGGAGAAATCTACTTGTCTTTCCAAGGGAGAAGAGGACTCATTTTCCCAAAATGACAAGAGAAACTAGGCCAGCCAGAGTTAGAAAATCTCCTCTGGCCATTAACTTGGGGAGATGGGTTGATAACTTGCTCCCCACCATCCACACAGTAGCCTTAGTCCTATTAAGCTTCACTAGGATAAACAGCTTCTGAGTTTCAGTTTTTACCTAATAACACCTGGGTGCATTCTTTTAGGTTCAGTGATAAATCATTTCAGCATTCTATGGCTGCATCCATTGGCACTCCATGTACAATAGGATAAATTAGGACATACATTTTCTGGCATGGACTCCATTCAATTCAATACCTCTTCATATTTAGCTATAATCTCTAAGTATTGTACAGCATAAATGGTCTGTGTAAGAACTGTGAATTTCTCCCCAACAGTGGTCTCTTTTCCAAGCATAATTACATCCTAGGCTTAAAGGCTCACACACTCCTTACCAGGGCACTAGGCAAGACACCAACCTTGATTTTCTGACCTTTGGACCATCTCTTCTATCACCTCCAATTCCTGATAAAATCTTCCTGCTATTTCTAAGCAAGTACAAGTACTGTCTAAGTACACATGAACCAAAAATGCACAGAGAGACTGCAGAACAAAGTGAGATCCAAAGTAACTGTCAAGCAATATTTGGGAGGATGGGGTAGGACAGGCAGATATATTTGGAGATATTTGAAAAGCTAAATGAGACAGAAGATGTATGTATACTACCCAAATTATCTCTGTTTCCATGTGCTCTATAAGGAGAGAAAATTCGACGGACATTTTTGCACTTTGCATCCTTAAGAAGATATCATCACTTATAATCATCAAAGGACAATCCGTTTGATTTTTTTTTTTTTTTTAAGTAAACTCTAACCTAATGTGAGGCTCAAACTCACAACCCTGAGACAAAGAATCATATGCTCTACTGGCTGAGCCAGCCAGGCACCCCCTAAGGGGAATCCTTGTGAAACTCCAGTTGTAGGGATTGGTTAACATGAAAAATACGAGGATACTTCTTTAGTCTGTAATCAGAAGCACACTTGATCTGCTTAGTTAGGTATGGTTAAAGATGTAGAGTTGAACAGGAAAGCAGTTTCTCTCTGGGATGCTATTTCACACATGGAACCTAAAATTGAGTACCTGGACCATTTTCTCAGCAGCTATTTGTCTTAGGAGAAGTGAATAATGGAAATTGTAGCTGTTTGTGTATTACATAAGGCCTTCAAATTTGTTGAGAATCTACAGACAATAGAAAAGACACTAATAATGTAAATCAGGAAAGACATGTTCCCTGTCCTTCAGAAACACAGCATCTATTTGAAGAAGCTTTAGAATGAAAGATTTAATTCCTTTTTGGGACTATAAGGGACTTTAAAGATCTTAGTTCAGGTCCCTCATTTCAGGAAAGGAGAATGCAGTACTGAGAGCTGACGTGATTTGTGATTTATTTAGAATCACATGGTCTGTAATGGTTCAAGATTAATCTATGAGTCAGTTCAACCTAAAACAACTTTTTCTTCCACATTTATTTTGTAAGAAGAATATTGCAGACATACAAAAAAGTACCAAGAATAATATATTGAGGCTCCTGTACCCAGCTTAAGAAATAAAATATTATCTATATATATTATAGTCATTATAGAATCTCTCTCTTTAATCTCTTTCCTATAAATCCCTCCCAAGAGGTAACCAGCATCCTGAGTTTCCTGTTTATCATTTCCATGCATATTTTAAACTTGACTACATTTATATATATATTCATAAATAATATATAGTATTATTTTCCATTTTTTAAAGCTTTATAAATGGTGCCATACTGTATATGTTATTCTGAACCCTGCTTTTTTTGCTCAACATATATTTGAGATTCGTGGATATTAGATATTAATAAATGTAATTCTCATTCAGTTTTGCTGCTATATACCACCACTTATTTATTCATTTTTATTTTTCTTGTCCATAAATAAGTAGATGGGTTCCAATTCTTTGCCATTTCATTAATACTTGCATACTCTTACCTTGGGCACATTGAGGATATATTAGAAGGAGTCAAATTGCTAGGACACATAGTATGCACATCTTTAAATTTTTCTGTATTCTAATTTAAGCTCTAGACTGCTCAGCTTCACTGGGTTTGACTTTGTAAATCTATGTGCTTACTTCCATACTGCTGACTTCTGAGCTGAGTGCTAGTTTGAGACTTCAGTGATGAAGGAGCTTAACAGAAATAGCTACCTAGTGAAGAATGAAGACCAAGGTTGGTTTACATCTTGGTAACACTCCTTGAAATGCAAACAGATAGATGTTGCTGATTGAGCTGGTGAATTTATCAGGGCTTATGGTGAACTCCAAAGGGAGAATTAACATATGTGTCTTCAAATGAAGAGATTGTTCCCTTGTGTCATCCTGGGGACATAGTAGAGAAGTACAGTCTTACCCAGTATGAGTAGACTTAGCCTTTCTGTAAGGGTAGTAAAGAGTGATTATGTGATATAAGTTGCTTGACGCTATGAGGTCTTCTTCCCAAAGCACTTTCCCTGTGGTTGTTCCTGAAATTTCAATGATTCATTTATCTAATACAGTCCTCCTAAAATGCAAAGAATGGGACAGGAGGGTTCAAGTCAATTACTAAGACATAATATTTATTTACATCTAAATTAGAAGGACATTGGTGGGGGAGGGGATGAGGTAAGGTATGGAATCTCCTGAGGTATATAGATGCCTAGAGATTAATAGTAATGAAGGCATAGCTGGGCTAAGTCTTTAAAACACATTTTGTTTACATCTCCAGGAAGCACTCCCTGTTACTTCCGTCTGCAAGTAACCACTCTGCTCTGATCTCCTATTTTGTATCTCTTTCATAACAATTACCACATACTGAATTTTCCTGTAAATGTATAGGATCAGGGGCCCATGCATAGTGGATCACATACCTGTTGTTGAACAAGAAACCATTCCTCAACTTAGTGGCTTAAAGCAATCATTTATTTGCTTATAGTTCTGCAATTTGGTCAGGACTCAACTAGGTTAGTTCATTTAGCTTCATATAGTACCAGCTGGAGGCTCTTGTGTGGCTACACCTAGCTAGGGTTGCAATGGCTGAGGTTTCCTGCCATTTTCCTGGATTTCTCTTCATGTCATCTCTTTAACAGGATAGCAGAGATCTCTTTACCTGGTGGCTCACTTCCAAAAAAGCACAAGTGAGGCTACTAGGCCTGGTAAGGATTAGGCCCAAACTGGCAATGTCACTTCTGCAACATTGCACTGGTTAAAGTAAGCCACAAAAACCAGCTTGGTTTTAAGGAAAGGAGAAATATACTCCATGTCTTGGTGAGAAGAACATTAATATACAGAAATGGAAGGATTTGCTGGAGGATATCTTTCAAGATAATATACCAGGCATAGTATCATATATAAAATATTTGATGGCTAAGTGAACAAAAGTGCTGTTTCCAAACTGGCAAGGGTGCTGAAGAAAAGCATACCTTTGAGGCCACCAGTGAATAAGAAAGTTAGTCTATACCACTGCTGGTAGCATGAAACCCAGAAATGGAACCACCAATGGACTTGCCTTCAAAGCAGTGCTTACCCAATTGGTTTGGTTGGAGCATAGTGTGGTAGTAATTAACTATTCACAAAATTCTCATTCTCTCTCTTGCCAAATGCACACTCCCCTACCCACTCTGAAATTAGATGTGGTCATGTGATTTGCTATGGCCAATAAAATATGAGCAGACATAAAATCTGTCACATCTAGACAAAAACTTAGGTACCAATATGCTACATTTCTCATTTTCCTTTTCCTGCTCTGGGGAGATGGGACATCTGTCAATCTGGGTTCCTGAGAAAGTACAATGAGATTCTCACATTCTACAAATTAATACTATAGTCTTTCTTAGAACCAACTTAAAAATCTGCATCAATAAGCTTTAAAATGTTCATTATCCTAAACTCAGTAAACTCAATTCCTAATATAGTCAAAATAAATGCTTACTTTTATGCACAAAAGGAAGGATTGCAAGGTTACTTATCAAATGAAAATATTGATGTACTGATGTAGCAAATGAAAATACATCAATATTTAACCTTCAGAAGACTAGGTTAATTAAACCAGGTCTGTGTTATGGGCTGTTACATAGCCATTAAAAATTATATTTTTGAGATAAATTTATTATTTAAAAAAAATAAAATAAAAATATTTTTGAGAAATATTTAAAGACATGATATTATGATTATTAACTATGTTAATGTTACTAAATAGGATATAAAGTATATATAAGGAACCATTTCATTTAAAAGTAAGTATACGCATGGAAGTAGATAATAAAAATATGACAATTTCAATTGTTTATATCAAAGTGAGAGAATTGTTACTTTTTTGTTGTTTAATTTCCAAATTCAAGCAATGAAATTATATTGCTTATAAAACCAGAAAAATAAATGTTATTATTTTAGAGCTTATAATAAATTTCTTGTACCTCTAGCACTTTCAAGGCAGCCATTCATAAGCTATTAATAGTACACAATAAAAATGTTCTTGTTTATTTGTGAAACAAGGCAATAATTTGTTGGCTCAGTTGGCATATCTGAAAGTACCTGAAAGTTGCAGAATTATAAATGATTTAATTATCCAGACATTGAGGCCAACTTTGACCAATTGTAAACTAGTCTGCATTTTCTGAATCATCGGGAATATGTGTGATTGGATAATCTAGAAGAAATAGATAAATTCCTGGACATATAAAATCTTCCAAGACCAAATCATGAAAACACAGAAAATATGATTAGATTGATTATTAAAAAGGGGGTTGAATCAGTAATCAAAAGCCTCTCAACAAACAATAAGAGTCAAGGACCAGATGTCTTCACTGGTGAATTCTACCAAACATACAAAGAAGAGGAGGGAATACTTTCAAACTCATTTTACAAGGCCAGCTACTAAAATCAGACAAGAACTCTAAGAAAAAAATTACAGGCAAATATCCTTGATGAACATAGATGCAAAAATTCTCAAAAAAATATTAGCAAACTCCATTCAACAATGCATTAAAAGAATCATATACCAAGATCAAGTAGGATTTGTTCCAGGAAGGCAAGAATCCTTTAATATCTACAAATCAAGCAATGTGATACACCACATTAACAAAATAAAGCTTAAAAATTACATAATCACTTTAATAGATATGGAAAATGCATCCAACAAACTTTAATATACATTTATGATAAAAATTCTCAATAAAGTTAATATACAGGGAATATACCTCAACATAATAAAAACATATATGACAAACCCACAGCTACCAGCTTTTCAGGAACAATATAAAGATGTCTATTCTTACCACATTTTTTCAATATAGTATTGTAAGTCCTAGCTAGCAATTAGGCAAGACAAAGAAATAAAGGGTATTCAAATTGAAAAGGAAGAAGTAAAACTATCACTATTTGCAAATGCCAGGATACTAAATAAGGAAAACCCTAAAGATTCCATCAAAAAACTGTTATAACTAATGAATGAATTCAGTAAAGTTGCAGGATACAAAATTAGCATACAAAAATCACTTATGTTTCTATATAATAATAATGAGCTACCGGAAAGATAAATTAAGAAAACAATCTCCTTTATAATCACATCAAGAAGAATAAAATACTTAGGAATAAAGTTAAGGTGGTGAAAGATGTGTATATTGAAAACTATAAGGCAATGATTAAAGGAGCTGAAGAAGACACAAATAAATGGAAAGATACGCCAGGCTCAGAGATTGGAAGAATCTTGTTAAAATAACCATACTATCCAAAGGTATCTGCAGGTTCAGTGTATCTCCTACAAAAATCCTAATGGCATTTTTCACAGAACTGGAACAGATCATTCTAAAATTTATGTGGAAGCACAAAAGACTCCCAGAGAGCCAAAGGAATCTTGAGGAAAAAAACAAAGCTGGAGGCAACATACTGTCATATCTCAAACTATATTACAAAGCTACAGTAATCAAAACAGTATAGTGCTGTCATTAAAATAGATACATAGATCAATGAAACAGAATAGAGATCCCAGAAATAAACTCACACATACATGAGTCAATTAACTTATAACAAAAGAGCCAAGAATATGTACAAGGAAAGGCAAATCTCTTCAGTAAATGGTGTTGGGTGGACAGCCACATGCAGAAGTCTGAAAACTACAATGTGTATCCTACATCATACACAAAAATTACTCAGATTAAGGACTTACATTCAAGTCCAAGACTTGAAACCATAAAATCCCTAGAAGAAAACATGGCCAACAAGCTCCTTGACATCATGTCTTCATGATGTTTTTTTGGATCTGACTAAAAGCAAAGACAACAAAAGCAAAAATAAACAAGTGGAATTACGTCAAACTAAAAAGTTTCTGCATGGCAAAGGAAACCATCAACAAAACAGAAAGGCAATATACTGAATGGGAGAAAATATTGCAAATGGTACATCCAAAATACATAAATAACTCATACAACTCAATAGCAATAAAAACATACAACCTGATTTAAAAATGGGCAGAGAGTCTGAATAAACATTTTTCCAAAAAAGTCATATAGATGGCCAACAGGCACATGAAAATATCACTAACCATCAGAGAAATGCAAATCAAAACCACAATGGGATATTATCTCATACCTGTTAGAATGACTATTATAAAAAAGACAAGAAATATCAAGTGTTGGCAAGTATGGGGAGAAAAATAAACTTATGCTCTGTTGGTGGGAGTGAAAATTGATGCAGCCATTATGGAAAACAGTGTGGAATTTCCTTTAAAAATTAAAAATAGAACTACTGTATGTACCATTAATCCATTTCTGAGTTCCTGAAGAAAACAAAAATACTAATTTATAAGCATACATGCATCTCCAGGTTCATTGCAGCATTCTTTTCAACAGCTGAGATATGGAAACAACCTAAGTGTCTACTGATAGATGAATGGATAAATAAGATATGGTGTGTACATACACACACACACACACACATACACACACACTGGAATATTACTCAGCCATAAAAAATAAAATCTTGCCATTAGTGACAACATGAATGACCTTGAAGGCATATGTTCAGTGAGATAAGTCTGACAAAGAAAGACAAATCCTGCATGAGCTCACTTACATGTACAATTCATACGACGATAACAACAACCAACACCCAAGTTCATAGATACGGAGAAAGATTGGTGATTGCCAAAGTGAGGGGTGAGGGGTGATGGGAATCAAAAGTTACAAACTTCCAGTTGTAAAATAATTAAGTCACAGGGATGGAATGTACAGCATAGTGACTGTAGCTGATATGATATGGTGCTGCATATTTGAAAGTTGCTAAGAGAATAGATCTAAAATCTCTCATTACAAAAAAATTTTTTTCTAATTTCATGATAGATGTTAACTACACTTATTGTAGTAATCATTTCACAATATATTCAAATATTGAATCATACTGTATACCTACAACTCATATAATGTTATATGTCAGTTATACTTCAATTAAAAAAAGGAAATTTTTAAAAGTTTGGACTTTGGATCCTGATTCAATTAAAATAGCCATGAATGAAATTTTGAGGCAATTAATGAAATATTCACTGGGTAATATGTGATGTTAGGAATTATTTTGTTAAACATGAAAGTGGCATTTTTGGTAGTTTATTTACTTAAGGAGAGACTTCTGAAAAATTCATAGGTGATATGATGTGATGTAAGGTGGAAGACAAAATGTGATTGACAGATGTTGATGTTTGTTATGTCAGTATGTGCAATTCATTCTACACTTTCTTGACTTCTATGCATGATTAAAATTTTCCATATAAAACTTTAAAAAGAAAATCTTACAAAACTTTACCAGCAAGAAAACTAAAAATAGCTTCACTGAGTTTGAATTTCAAACAATCTGGTGCACTGAAGGTGGACAAAAAGAGCAGAGGCCTGCATAGAGAGGAGGGGAATGAGAGGTAGGGAAACCAGTTGGGGGCACAATGTCCATGTGTCCCGGATATACATCCTCTCAGCCCCCGACCCATTTATTCCAGAGCTCATTTATTTTAGGTAACGGTTAAGAATCCCCAATGGGCTGACTCAAATTTGGGATCAGGAAGGACAATGTTCCCCATGCGTGTAGAAAGTAATTTCTATTCTTGGTATGTGGCTTTTACCCCCCCCCTCCCCCTACGATCAAAGTTACCTCTGCCTAAGCCCATGGCCCCTGGAGTTCTTGCCTTATTTTCTTGTGAAGCAAGCAGATGAACAGAAAGAGACTAATTAAACCTATAATCATTGAGAAGTCAGCAAAATCTAGAGGAGGCTCGAAAAATGGGACTCCCTATGGTTCAGCTACATGGACCAGCAGGCTTTTGAAGTCCAATGTATAGATGTATAATATAACAAAGGCAGAATTTGGGGGAAAAGCAAGGGATCTCGCTAATGGATATAGTCTGCTTTCCCGTTCCAACAAGGAAAGTCTTCCTACAATTGGTTATTTGCAGGTTTGTGTATTTGTTTCTTGGCTTTGAAAAAAGACTGAGTGGAGAAATCAGTAAGTTAAAATACAGAAAGTGCTATAATTACTTTTTTAAAAAGCCTGTTCTTTGCAAAAATCAACAAAATAAGCAAACTATTAACTAGTTATTCAAAAAAATAAAGGGAAAAAGCATTGTTATATAAAATAAGAAATGATAAAAGGGAAATCATTATTGGAAGAAGGAAACTTTAAAAGCCATGGGAGATTATTTTTGAACAATTTTAAAGAAATAAATTTGAAAACCTAGATGAAATGGGTAATTTTCTAGGAAAACAGGGCTCATCAAAACTGAATGCAGTAAAGGTCAAAGAGAAAAAATTCCTAGAAAAGAAATAGAGAAAATTATCAAGGGGCTACAACCCTCAAAGAGTACCTGCCAGGGGCATCTGGGTGGCTCAGTCAGTTAAATGTCCAACTTTTGATTTTGGCTCAGGTCATGAGTTCAAGGTCATGAGATTGAGGCCCTCACTGGGCTCAGGGTGTAGAACCTGCTTAAGATTCTCTTTCTCTCTCCCTCTGCTCCTTCCACCACCGACAAACACACACTGTCTAAAAACAAACAAACTAACAAACCAACCTATCAAAGAGATCTCACTGCAAAAAATCAAACCATACAAGTACTTCAAGAAAACATGTGTGAATTTATCTATTACCAGGGCATGGGGGACAATTCAGAAAAAATAAAGGAAAATAGTTTTAAGCTCCAATATATTAAAACTTAAAATACTTTGCATAGCAAAGAACAGCATAATCAAATGAAAAAGAAAAATGTCCAACGAGGAGTAAATATTTCTACTTATATTACAAAAAGGGATTGATCTCCCTAACATATAAAGAGCTCTTAAAAATGTAGAGGAAAGGGACCAAAAATCTATTAAAAATGTTAAGCAAGGGATGCCTGGGTGGCTCAACAGTTGAGCATCTGCCTTTGGCTTAGGGCGTGATCCCAGAGTCCTGAGATTGAGTCTCACATCAGGCTCCCCACAGGGAGCCTGCCTCTGTGTGTGTGTGTGTGTGTGTCTCTCATGAATAATTAAATAAAATCTTTTAAAAATGTTAGGCAAAAAACCAGAACAAACAGATCAGAGAAAATTAAATGTAAATAGCAATTGAATGCACAAGAAGATCCATAAATCTCATTCACATGAGAAATATATATAAGATTTCACTGATTTGACATTTCTTATATGGGCAAAAATCCAGAAGTTTGAAAATACATAGTGGGTAAGGGCACAAAGAGGCATACACTGCTGTTGGGAAAATAGTACAACTCCACATGATCAGGGATTTGGCAATCCCTAACAGCATTTTACATGAATTGGCAGAGTAATCCCACTTTTAGACTGTACCAGGAAGATATACCATCATAAAGGAAATAATACATGCACAATGTTATTCATGATGGCACCACGTATACTATCAAAATATTATAAACAACTCAAACACCTACTAAAATAAAGAACTTGTTGAATAAACTATAGTTGCTCCCACACAATGCTGTGCAATGTAGCTGTAAAAAATAAAAAGATCTCAATGTGCTAATACAAAGTGTTTCTGCTGAGAACAGCAAAATGCAGAATGAGATGAGTATGCTTCTTTTGAGCTAGAAAGGAAGGGGACAGAGAGGCAGACAGATGATAAGTAGCAGAAAGAGGGAGATCTGCTCATTTGCTTATTTTTTTCAAAATGAGATACTAGAAAAACAAGTCAGAATCTAAGAAAATAGGCTTATCCATGTGAGAGATAGAGAAGAAGGGAGAAAAATGGAAAAACAATACTCCAAGGATTCCATTTTATACGGTTTCGAGCTTGAGTCACATAAATGTTTTACTGCAGTCTAAGACTTAAATTAAGGCTTGATGTGATGTGCGGCCTTGACATCTGGTAAAATCAGGACTGTCTTGAACTGAGGTTTCCTCCCTGCTCTGCTCCTGGGGATATCAGGGCCTCTAGCCTCACAAACCTTCTTTTTCAAAGGGACCGGGCACTGTTTTTATGTATCCTGAGCACAGGGTTTCTGTTTTCTGCTGGCTCACAGAATGATTCCATGGAGCCAATCGTATTCTCCTGCAGGAGTCAGTCACATCCTCTGCAGGAATCAGGGGGCAGCCCATCCTCTTGATACTACAAAAGCCTGCCTCCCACAGCTCTTCTGTTCACTCTGTTCTTGAAAACAGCCCTGGTGTGACCCTGCATGAAGTAGGATCTCCTCCTCCCTTCTCCCCCATGCTGGGAGCATAAGTGTCTAATAAACTGCTATCTATCTTATTGGTCCAGTGTCAGGTATTACGTGTCTGGTTATTGCCCTAATCCTAGGGCGAGAACCTCTCCCTCATCAATGGGATGAATCAGAGGCAATTAAAACATTTACATGATCAAAAGCAAAATAAAACTTTTTTTAAAAAAAAAGTCAAACCAAAAAATTGAAAACAAGCCAAATAGAAAATACATTCTTATATCAGAAAAATACTTCAAAAAAAGACTACTTCATAGGACTGTTTATTTTTAGACTATATTCCAATATTTAATAATAGTGGTATTGTAATTTTGAAATTTTTTATGTTTTGTGGTACAGAGAAAACTAGGAAATAAATGACTAGGGACCCAGATTTTCAGTGGAAATAAAAAGGTACACAAATAGAACATCAACAAAGAAAAATTGTAATGTTAAATGTTAATTTGAAATATCAATGAAAATTAATGGTTTTTTTTAAAGGTATGTAGGTAGATCACTGTCCATTACCCTTGATGCAGTATCATCCTTTAGTAATGAGCATCACTAGTCCAATCATTTTGATTTCCATATGCTATTTCCCAGCTAAAGAAACCAGGACTTTCTGGAGAAATGGTTTACGTACAAGGTGAGAGCAGAGTATCTTCTTGCATAGAAAGCACAGGAGTGCTCAAATATGACACAAACCAACTGAGAGGAGCCATTACTGGCAATATCTGGCCTAATTTAAATATCAAGAAGAATAAGGACTGTAATTCATTGAACAGATTGAATAAATAAAAATCCACAAGTCTGGGATCCCTGGGTGGCTCAGCGGTTTGGCGCCTGCCTTTGGCACAGGGTGTGATCCTGGAGTCCCGGGATCGAGTCCCACATCGGGTTCCTGCATGGAGCCTGCTTCTCCCTCTGCCTGTCTCTGCCTCTCTCTCTTTCTGTGTCTTCCATGAATAAATAAATAAAATCTTAAAAAAGAAAGGTTCCTTCGGCAGCAGCATGGAGCACAGAAAAGACTTGAGAAATTGCAAGACGACACGCTGTGGTGGTTCAGGTAAGGAACTCTGCAGTGAGGTGGAGAGGAGGCAACAGCTGTGGAATTTATTTGAGAGGCAGAGTCAACGTGACTTAGGAAGAGTAGAAGGAATGCAGAGATATCCAAACCCTTTACTTAATGGATGAGGAGTAGACAGATTGAGTTACTTGTTTAAGAATCAAAATTTAAGGGATCCCTGGGTGGCTCAGCGGTTGAGCATCTGCCTTCAGCTCAGGGCATGGTCCTGGGGTCCTGGGATCGAGTCTCACATCTGGCTCCCTGCAGGGAGCCTGCTTCTCCCTCTGCCTATGTCTCTGCCTCTCTCTCTCTCTCTCTGTGTGTGTATGTGTGTGTCTCTCATGAATAAATAAAATCTTTTTAAAAAATCCACAAGTCTGTGCTTATATTAAAAAACAAAAGACTCCAGAGCCCCAGAGTCACAGCCAATTCCTACTGCAGTCCCACATTTGCCCACCTCCTCTTTCCTTTCAACCTGACAGATGCCACTGTGCCTTTCCCCAAGGACTTCCCGGCTAATGGAGTGGCCGCTGCCACCAACAAGACCATGGTAGTGCTGGTGGTCAAGCTGCTGCTGCAGATGTAGCATGCCAGCAAGCAACTCACCACAGAGAAGCAATACAAGGGCATATATACTACCTGGTTCATAACCCCACAGAGCACCGAGTTCCGTCCTGCCTGGTAAGTTGGCCAATGTCAATGGATACTTCCCTGCTCAGGCTCTCAACTTTGCCTTCAGGGATGGATACAAGCAAATCTTCCTGGGTGTGGCCAAGAGAGCCCAGTTCTGGCACTATGCAAGGAATCTGGCATCGGGTTGGTGCCACTGGGGCCACATCTTTGTGTTCTGTGTATCCTCTTGATCTTGCCCTTACCAGTCTAGCAGTGGATGTGGGCAAAGCTGGAGCTGAAAGGAAATGCAGAGGCCTCGGTGACTGCCTGATTAAGATCTACAAATCTGGTGGAATTAAGGGCCTATAGCAAATTTAACATATCTGTGCAGGATATTCTCATCTACCGAGCTGCCAATTCCAGATCTGTGACACTGCAAAGGGAATGCTTCTAGATCCCAAGGATACTTCCATCTCCATCAGCTGGATGATCGCACAAGCTGTCACAGTGGTTGCTGGGTTGACTTCCTCTCCATTCAATACTGTTGTGGCCTTACGATGTGATGGTGCAGTCAGGGCACAAAGGAACTGACATCATGTATATACAGGCACGCTTGACTGCTGCTGGAGGAAGATTGCTCTTGATGAAGGAGCCAAAACTTTTTTCATGGGTGCCTTGACCAAGGTTCTGAGAGGCATGAGTGGTACTTTTGTGGTTGCCTTGTATGATGAAATCAAGAAGTTTGAGTAACTTATTTCCTAGTTTTCGCCCCTCGTGAACAGGTATGTTGTATCATATATGTTAAACATTCTTGACAGACTGTTGGCTATTTATCAACGGCAACTATTTACTGGCTGAAAATGGGAAGTAATAGTATTCACCTGACCAGTTTTCTCTTAAAGCCATTTCCATGATGATGGGACTCAATTATATTTTTTATTTAAGTCACTCCTGATAAATAAGTTTGAAGAAATAAAAAAAAATCTGAAATAAAAAAATAAGTAAAAATTTAAAAAACCTGAAATTAACCTATTTGCCAGCATTAAAGATGATAGGTCATCTTCTTATTAAGAAAATCAGTAATTTAAGGGTAACTAGAATTTATCCTCCATCACTGGAAGGAAGTATAGTGCATTGTCAATTGACAAAGGGAGGTTTTTAAAAATGTCTTGAAACAGACATGCCTAATAATGAATGAAGGAGAAATGTCAGAAGCAGAAAATTATCCATATGACAAACTTCAATGAGATATATTTAGGCAAGAATCATCAATAAATACTAAACCATTAAGTAAAAGTTTGGGGGTGGGGAATAGGATATCTGCAGTGTGAGATGACCTGGCAATGACAAAGGGAAAACATAAGTGTACAAGGGAAGAAATCTGTCACCACCTTATTCTAATGATCAAATTAGTATCATTAATGGTGAAGCTGTGAGAGAGCACAAGCCTGTTGAAACGATACAGTATGAATTATGCAGATTACCTAGGTCGTGTCCTTACCAAAAATATTTACTCTGACTCTACTGGTCTAGTATCTTCACATGGTTAATGTCATGAGTAAAAGAATCTAGATTAAAAGAAACATCATAAGTCATGCATGGTTTTATCATAGAAGAAACTGCTATAGTTGGTCTTTTGGAGACAATGGAAAGTTGTATTATAGACTAGTTAGCAAATTATATATTTGTTTATCTTTTTATATATTGTTTATATTTTGGGGTGCAATACGGTATCATAAGGAAATACTGTTATTTTTAGAAGATATTTGCTGAATTGTTTGTAATGGAAATGTCATAAGACTGCAAATTACTTTAAAATCGTTCTGCAAAAGTTTGATAGGTGATAGAGCATATATAGTAAAAGGGCAATGGTTTTTCAATGTGAGCGATAGACATAGGATTTACCATTCTTTCAAGTTTTCTGTGCAACTAAAAACATTTATAATAAAAATTTATAAGATTATCATTTTATAGCATCTACTTTTTAATATCCCAACAGTCACTTGTTTCTAAGGCATGGCCAAGCTTGCAGCTGGCCAATGATCCCACCGAGAAAAAAACCAAAAGAGGTAAACCTCAAAAATCCTCTAACGAGTCAAGGCATCAAAGAGTTGCTGATACAGCATGATAGCTGACTTTTGCAGCCGCTTTTGCTCTGGGAGATATTTGCCAAATCTGGGCTCAGGGCAGGAGGCTGTGCACCTGGACTTTGCTTAAGCACAGGAGCACTGCTGGGGGACAGAAAAACCAGAGACCTTCGGTGGTCTCGTGGAGAGACAAAACCAAAGACTTGAAGGGCTGATGGCCAGGTAGTAACAGAAACGCAGAGAACCAAGCCTAATGCATAGGCTAGCCTCTCCCCAAGACATTTGTCAAATTCTGGTTCTGTAGAGGGCATTAGGCTAAAAGCCAAGAAGAAACCTGCTAACAAGCTGAATGGGGTGTTCTGCAGTCTCCCTGCGATGTGTGTGGGGATTCAAGTTCAAGCCCACCAGGGGACAGTGCCCCAGTGAACACACTAGGCTCTTGGTTCAAAGATCTTAAAAATTATCCTTTGTATACAGAAGAAAATTAGAGGTGGACAGAACCTTTGAGAAACTGCAACCAGTCTTAACTCTGCCTAATTCCTGGCTGGATCAGAGGAATCAGCTATTAACCTATCTGCTGATAGAGATAGAATGATAAAGCCTCTGAGAGCAATTAATGTCATCTGGATCCTTTACAATGACCACCACAGGTCTCAGTGCCACATAAAGATGACAATGCCCAGAAGCAGAATAAGAAATGTCCCTTTATGTGCCTCTTTTAAAGAGCAAGGGGAGGGGTGCCTGGGTGGCTCAGTTGGTTAAGCAGCAGCAGATTCTTGGTTTTGGCTCAGGTCATGATCTCAGTGTCATGGGATTGAACCCCTTGTCAGGCTCTGCACTGAGCACAGAGTATGCTTGAGATTTTCTTTCTCTTTCTGCCTGCCTTTCCCCCAACTCACACTCCCTAAATGAATGAATGAATGAATGAATGAATGAATAAATAAATAAATAAATAAATACATACATACATACTCTTTAAAAAAAAAAG
Organism: Canis lupus dingo; assembly: GCF_003254725.2. Lineage (NCBI taxonomy): Eukaryota > Metazoa > Chordata > Mammalia > Carnivora > Canidae > Canis > Canis lupus. The sequence continues at coordinate 13,940,417 of NC_064260.1, read as the reverse complement.
AGCAAGGAGATATTTCCCTAAACCTAATCCCTGACTTCTCCTCACATCTTCTTGCCAGGGCCTACCTTAATCATAGGGCAAGGATGATGAGATGCTTAAACTGATCAGGGCTCATCATTCCCCTTACTCCCAATGGCTCTGGAGAGGGACTCAGCCTCTTTAGAAAGACATGGTCTCTTAGAGGAGGATGAACTTAATCAGACTCTATTAGCAAGAAAAGAGGGAATACTAAATAGGCAACCAACCATGTTGCCACAACATCTAGCAGCCGTTAGTATGGGACCTCAGGTAAGCTATTCAATCTCTTTGAGCTACAATTTTCTCATCTGTAAAATTTAGATAATACCTCAAAAAGGCTGCTACATATATTCAATTAAAAATATATAAAATATATCATTTTATTTATTTTTAAAGATTTTATTTATGTATTCATGAGAGAGAGGCAGAGACACAGGCAGAGGGAGAAGCAGGCTCCATACAGGGACCCTGATGTGAGACTCCAAACTGGGACTCCAGGATCACACCCTGGGCTGAAGGGAGGCGCTCAACCACTGAGCCACCCAGGGGTCCCAAATAGGTCATTTTAAATATATTTTAAGCATATTTTAAATTATGAAATGTCTAGCTTATTTTTAGTGATTCAATAGTGTTGGCTAATATTGTTTGCCATGGTTTTGAGTCCCTTCTTTAGACATCTTTCACATGTCAGTGTTTTTTGTTTTTTTGTTTTTGTTTTTTTTAATTTAATTTTGTTTATTTATTCATGCGAGACAGAGGGAGAAGCAGGCTCCCTGCGAGGAGCCCGATGTGGGACTCGATCCCGGGACTCCAGAATCATGCCCTGGGCCAAAGGCAGACGCCCAACCGCTGAGCTACCCAGGTGTCCCTCAGTGGTCTTTTTAAGCATGACTACCCAATTCCAATCCATGTGTCAGTGTGTGCTGAATGGCCCAGATAGTAGGACTAGTATCTATCTCGCTCTTCCTTCTCAACATGCTATTCTGACACCTGGAGAGGCATCTCCAGGAAAACAGGCCTCAGAGTGTGAACTAAGGCCCACAGGGAAGACAATTCTTTCCCCGCCATCACTCACGCTCTCTCTCTCTCTCTGGTGCCCCAATTCTGCCTTTAACCGAGTGTATTAATTTCTTATTAATTTCTTTCTTTTCAATTAATAAAAGTACAGGATTCAGTGGTAAGTGATATACGAACCACAGGACAAATGGCACATGCTCTAAGAGTTCCATTTTTTACTGAGAGATTTGGGAGGGGTGGGGATGGAGAGTTAAATAATTTAATAAGATTTATTCTGAAATCAAATTCAATGAAAGTAATTATTACTTCATTTTAATACCAAAGTAGACGCAATATGGAAAACACAAAACTTCCATGGATCTTACAAACACAATGCAAGGTTTGAGGAAAATTTCCCTTTGGAATGACTGTCCATTTTCCTCTGTCACTACTATAGGAAAGGTTTTATGCTTTGTGCTTCTGATTAAAAGCATGTTCTGAACTTTCTCTTTTTAAGGAAATACTAGGAGTCCCTACTGAGTTTGGCATAGAATTTTTTCTTTGAATAACAGGAGTGATGGGAAAGCATGCTAGCAAAGGATACCTGTGGGGGAGGTGTCAGTCCCTGAAGTGCTTCAGGATAAAGGTCTCAACGCAAGCAGAGAAGGAGCAGTAGACTCTGTTTTGCCAGGTTTAGCCACTCTCACAGGTTTAGCAAAATCTGATGAAGCAATAAGGAGTAGATGCTAAGCGTGTGGACAATGGCTTGTGGTTGTGCCATCTGCTGTTTTTATCACCCTGGCCAGTGTGCTTTGTGCTCCAGGCCTTGGTTCTTTCTACTGCCCCAAGGGCACAATGGCGCCTCCCTTCTGTGCTCACAATGAGATCAGGTGAAGGAAGCTGACATAGGCAAAGTACTGAGTACAGATCCTGGCACAAAGCAAAGTATTTAATAAACGTGATATAACCTATAAAGCTTACTTTACCAACTCAAAGGCCCCAAAAGCTTCTTTTTTGTAACTACTGAACTTGTATCTATGAGCAAGGATTCTGTGATCACAAGGAATGCTATTCCTCCCCTACTGGGGAGACATGCCTAGCTGTGGTAAGTCTAACACCAGGGGGATGGATATTTTGTGCAATGAATTATCCCAAGATAATCCAGCCTTATCTTTGGTTCTATAATTCATTACTCCTGGTAACCTGCTTTGAAACAGGAGAGAAGATGATCTCTTTGCTAGTTAGTATAACCAAGTGAGCTGGATATAAGCAGGTTGGAAGTAACAAAGATAAATCAGACATAGACCCACTTTTAAAATAACTTACCCTCAAAAAAACAACAACCCAGAAAAACCAAAAAACAAGCAAACAAAAAAAAACTAACTCACTCTTCAGAGATAAGGCATGCCAGAATCTATCATAGCAGGAGAGAAAGTGCGAAGTGTCCCAAGGTTACAAATAAAATACCTTGAAAGTTACAGAGAAACCACATGTTGTCTCCACTTCAAATCCAGATTAGTTACAAATGAAGGGGAACAAGATTTAAAGGATAAATATTTTCTTTTTTTTTTAATATTTATTTATTAGAAAGAGAGGGAGTGAGAGAGCGCAAAAGCCAGGCAGGGGCAGAGAGAGAGGGTGAAGCAGACCCCTCTGCTGAGCAAGGAGCATGACTTGAGGCTTGATCCCAGGACCATGCGATCATGACCTGAGCTGAAGGCAGATGTTTAACTGACTGAGCCACCCAGGCGCCACTAAAGGAGGAATATATTCGTCAAATTATATTTGCAAGAAATAGACACTCATTTGCTTTAATACAGTACGGCTGCTGTCTTGAAATTCTTTAAAAATTTTTAAAGTAGGGGTCAGGAAAGTAGGTTGGGAAGCAGACAGCATCCAGGATCCACCAGAGCGCAGGTGACAAGTTAGTTGCTTGCAGGGCCCTGGGTTCCTCCATGCATGCCTACTATTTCTGCTACTATCAATGAATTACCTCACATTTTACTGCATTTATCTTTTGGATTTTGCTTAATTGTGGCTTTTGTTCACTCGTAACCTCTCAAAGACCTGTTGCCTCATGGCCTGTTCCCTGCACTCTACTAACTGTGCAGTTCTTTCTTTAGCTTACAGGAACCTGCCTCAGAGAGACTGTGATACAGCAATCGTGCACTCAGTCCTTCCCACAGCCCTCTGAGGAAAATACTGCCATTACTTCCATTTTCCACACGAGGACCCTTGAATTATTATACGATAGTGGTAAAAGTGACATCATACATAGGAATCAAGTGCTCTCAGAGCAAATAAAAATACTTGAACAACTACAAATTTGCTGGCTATATTTATGATTTCCAGGAGGAACTAACAACTGAGGTGAGGCTTTAAAGATCAAAAGCATTTTTTTTGGCTGAGAAAGACAGGGGATTATTCCAGGCAAAGGGAACAACATTAGCAAAGGCATAGAGAAAGAGAATATGTTCCTTCTGGACCAGACACATTGATTGGGGCTGAACCTGGAGTTCCCAGGGGCTAGTCTCTGAGACAGAGGTGGTGTGGGGAAAGAGATGGGAATTTAACTTGAGGTCGTGTATAAGAATGTGGATTATCCCATAGAAGACCACAGGGTATTAGATATTGGGGGGATGAGTGGCATGAGCGGTTGTTTATAAAAGAAAACTTTAGCATAAGAGCGGAGCATCAGGAGGAAGCAGGGTTGAGGCAAGGAAGCAACGGATAGGAGAGGCAGTAATGGTTTCAATGGTTTGAACTGGTGCCATGAGGAAACTACTGCAACATGCACGCCAAGGGGAACCCTGACAGAAGTTACTGAGCCCTTGCAAAGGTGTCAGGACAGAATTCAATGTGCTCAGAACTGATGGGGAGGCTCCGTGATGACACAGGGATGGGCAAGGGTCAATGGTGACCACTGGAAAAGAGAGTGATTAAAATCAACGTTTTTTTCATCTTAATGACAATCAAAGAATCCTAGTCAAAATGCTCTGCTTTGGCTGATGGGACAGGGGATCAGGAGTAGTGAAAGGCCTGGGAGAAGTTGAAAAGGAATTTAATTCTTCCAGTTTTGTCAGAGCTAGGGAAGCGGCAGGGTAGGCGACGGACCAGTATGGTTGCCAACAACTTCTTGGCGTTTTCTCTGGCTTCCCCACTGCCTGGAGACTAGACTCTCTCACAACATCCATTTTCCAGGTACACTGCACTTCTTCACCAGCGTGATAAATTAAATTCCTTTTTAGCTTTGATTTTCTTCATACCCACAGGAGACTACAGTGTGCAAAGTACAAAGTCAGCCGGTCTGACTTACAAGAGGCTGGGACATCCTGTTCCATAAACATCTGTCATGAGACCAAAATAACCCATGTCTTTAGTGGCCAAATTTTAACAGCTATAAACTGCTTCCTGCTTTTAGTATAGAATCACTGACAAAATTCTTATTTTGGGGGCCCTGCTGTTTAAAAACATTTTTAAAAATACAAATAATATAAATGTATTATAGAAAATACAAATGTGTATGGAGAAATTAAAATTCACCCAAAATATCATCACACAATGAAAGTCACCAATAGCACATTACAACCAGCCTTCTTCAAATATGTGTTTTTCAGTTGTACAATCTATATTATTTTGCAACTTTTTTCTTACCAATATTTTTATCTCCATTAACAAGACAATGAAAATGATTTTACATCTTACAATGATTCTTAATTGTAGAACATCTTCACATGTAAATGTTAAATGTGATTTTTTAAAATGTAATCTCTACCTCCAATGTGGGGCTCAAATTCATAACCCCAAAATCAAGAATGGCACACCTAAATGTTTTAATTTGGTTGTATTTATATTTTTCTACCTTACATTTGATTTTCTATATTCTCACCCTCTTAAGTCCTCTGTGTCAGCTAGTCTTGTGCTTTTATTTGCCTAGGTCAACAGGATCTTTATGTTTCACACATTGACCAGTGCTTCCTACTCATTAACAAAGTCCAGTCTCCCATCGACCTAGCCTATGATGCTCCCCTCCCCACACTTGCTGCCCTCTGGCTCCCTTCCCAAGACTCTCCTAGCAGAACATGTGCACATTCAGTCACCTAGCATTTTTAAAAAGGATAACTTGCTATGAAGATCATGGTGTTCTGTTCACATAAAGCCCAACACAGAGGAAAACCTTCCTTTCCCAAGCCATACCTCTAAGTGCAATCTTTCCCAACCATCTTGCAGACACCTGCTTCTGGAGAAAGAGAGGAGAGAAAAGGAGGGGGGTGGGAGGAGGAGGAAGACAGAAGGAATGGCTGGCTAATTCATTGCCGCTGTGAAACAGAACATAAACACCAAGGCCTACTGGTGCTCAATCTGTAATAGCAGCCTTATTTTATATCAAACACAGCTCTATTTGTCTTTCGTTTCAAGTCTTTAATCTTGAGGAAATGAGAGCATAAAAGCCTATGATATTAAAAGTTAGAGACTAACTGGCAATTTGCTGATAACTCAGGATTGATGTCACTGGGTAAAGAGAGGCACTAAAGAGAGGAAGGCTATCTGACATCACTAAGCTGTGGAAGGAACAGCTAAGGAAACTTATATAATCTCAGTTGACTTACATAACTCCTCTACACGTAAATTGCTGGATCTGTAAAATTGAGTAGTATATATAGTAAGTGCTCAATAAATGGTACTTTTTTTTTTTAGTACCTTATACAGTGTTAGACTTAAAACACCTACTTAATAAGTTTCATGGAATAGATATTAATTGAATGTAATCATTGCTGCTATAGCAGAGGTATGTATTTCAGACTATTCCGTAGTCTGATAAAACAAACAAAAACATATGACAATCATTGTTCTGATTCTTCATTGTCCAAGCAATCTTCTGAGAAATTTGGGTTGTCTCAGGGAAGGCATGCCCAAGCATTCTAATGATTAGAAAAGACTGTTCTCTTTTCTTTTTTAAAAGATTTTATTATTTATTCACGAGAGACACAGAGAAAGAGAGGCAGAGACAGAGGCAGAGGGAGAAGCAGGCTCCATGCAGGGAGCTCGATGTGGTCCTCGACCCCGGGACCCCAGGATCACACCCTGAGCCAAAGGCAGACTCTCAACTGCTGAGCGGCCTAGGTGTCCCAGACTGCTCCTCTCTTAAAATGAATGAGTGTTGGGGCACCTGGGTGGCGTCTGCCTTCGGCTCAGGTCATGATCTCAGGTCCATGGATTGAGCCCTGAGTCCAGCTCCCTGCTCAGTGGGGAGCTTGCTGCTCCTCCTCCCTCTGCTCCTCCCCTGCTTGTGCTCTTTCCCTCTCTCCCATTCTCAAATAAAAATGAATGAGCATTATCTTGCTTGATTTGTGTAAGTCAGTCCTTTAGAACTTGGTCAATTCTTGGTGGATCAAAGTGTGTGCTCCACAAATATTTGTTGGAGGGAGGAATGGATGCATAAATGAATAAATAAATACGTAAATTCATTTATTTGAGTTCTAATCTCTTGGAAGATAAATCATTATGTACCATTGATCCCATATTACTGTGACTTTCTCTACTTAAACCAGGGATAAAGTGCGTGGCTCCACTAACCAACTCTTTTGAATGCAAGAAGCATAAAGAAATCAATCATCAACATCATCCAGTTACAGAATTGAAAGGAAAAGCGGAGTAGTTCTGCACTATAATTTAGCCCTAACCTCATGAAATTTAAAATTTGAAGTCACTTTCCAGGTGTTTTTCAGTATCATTCCCTTCTCCCCACACACATACACATCTCTGCTTCCAAGCTTTGAAATGAGCTTCTTCCATTACCTTAGCAAGGAGCTCCCATAACAGAGCTTTACAGCTCTGGAGTAACTTTAGACATTGTTACAACCTGAACAAGACTCAGAATCTATAGGAATAGTGAGTCACCTAAGTTTTAGAACAACTGATACTAGAAAAATGTTGCTGTTTTAACCCATCTTATCTGGAAATTTTCTATAATATGGAACTCTACATCCAGGGGAATCAACACTCTTACTGTTACTTCTTTTAGAGCAATAACTAGGCTAACATTTCTAAATGTAGATAGTTGTTGATGGAACTGGTGGAGACAAAATTACTGGCTATTCAAAAGGTTAAAAAATTTTGCATGCGGGATAACTTATGCTGCCATACTGGGATGATGCTGGTTGTTTGGAGTAGAACTTAAAATCATAAATCCTTATTGACATGTTTCAACTCATATCCTACCCCAACAATGACTGGATGACATGATTTTTTTAAAAAGATTTTATTCATTTATTCATGAAAGGCACAAAGAAAGAGGCAGAAACATAAGCAGAGGGAGAAGCAGGCTCCTTGCTGTGAGCCTGATGCAGGACTTGATCCCGGTACTCCAGGATCATGACCTGAGCCAAAGGCAGATGCTCAACTACTGAGCCACCCAGGCACTCCTGAATGACATGATTTTTAAGGAAACTGTAAATTCCAAAATTTGATGATCGTATATTTACATTTTTACCTAAGGTGCTTTGGATAATATAATTGTGTATTTATATATAGGGAATGTGGGAGAAGGAAACATTGAGGAGATAGTTATGAAGAAGAGTTGCTTTCAGATATGGGCAGTAAATGAGATGAATAAAGTGAGCATAAGATGTCTGGAAACTACATATACCCTTTATGATGCTCAAAAACTAAAGAACAACAAAAAAAAACACAGAAAAATTTAATTATTTTTATTGGAGAGGCTATATACTTTTACCTTAATGCAGCTCCAATGCTGAAAATTATGGTTTAAGACTTCATAAGCATTGTATTTATAGAGGTGTTTGGATGATACTTGACAATAAGATAAACAGTTTAATGGAAACCCTGAGACAGATTCCAGAGGACTGAGATATAAAAATAATAAAATGATGAGGAGCACCTGGGTGGCTCAGTGGGTTAAGCATCTGGCTCTTAATTTCCGCACAGGTCATGATCTCAGAGTCATGGGACTGAGTTCAGCATCACGCTCCCTGTTCAGCATGGGATCTGCTTGGGATTCTCTCTCCTCCTCTGTCTCCTCCTGCTTGTGCTCTCTCTTACTCTCTCTTTTACTAAACCAATCAATCAATCAATCAATCAGTCTTCAAAAAATAATACAATGATGATAATAAAAATGATAGCTACTCTTTACCAAGCCTTTACTAAGTGCCAGGCACTATGCTAAGACATATATAATTTCACTTAATCTTTACAACCATCCCATCTCACCCTCTTTTACAGATGAAGGAATTGAGTCTTGAGTGATATAGTAAACTGCCAAACATCTCATAGCTGCTAAGTGCTGATGCAAGAATTGCAACAATTTTATCTTCCTCAGAAACCCCAGGACTTTCTCCACCATTTGAAGTATTTGGGTCTTTGCTTAGCTACTTCCTGGCTTTTACCAGAAGCAAGTCACACAAACTCTTCTTATCTGTAAAATAATCAAGATACCAGTATCTACTTCATAAGATTGTTGAAAGGATTAAGTTACCTAACGTTTTTTAAAGTATTTAATGTATGATCTTGTTGCAACAAGTGTTAGCTGTTTACCCATGGTGATGCCCCTAGCTTCCTGTGTGGGCAGGGATAACCACCAAATTTTAGAAGCGTTACTTTTTTCTCATGGATAAAATGAAGAAGTTGGGCTATGTGATCTTACAAGTTTTTCCAGTTCTAGCCTTCTTACCTCATCTTTCCTTTCTGATAAAGCAAATGTAGGTAGCCAGGAATAACCCTAGCAGCAGGTGAAATGAGAGATGAAGAACAAGTAGGAAAGAATGACTGCCAAAAACAAAACAAAACAAAAAACTCCTGCTCCGGGAGAGTGGGTCAGAACCAAACAGTAAGACAAACTCAAATCTGTAAAGGTTACATTAGGCCCCGGGGCAAATTCCATAAGCAGCAAAGGAGATCTTTATCATAATTTCTACTTAATCCTATTTTCACACTGGTTTGAGAGCTGTTCCTTATTTCCTTTCTAGAATTATAAACCACAAGTTTCTTTGCTTAATTCTTTATCTCCTTGATCTTGAAGAAAAAAATAGACACATTTATGGTAGCCAACCCCACAAGAATATATAGCCTGCAAGTAGACAGACTTGTCCTATCTGAATGTCAGCTCTGGATATGTGGAGTTGAACTGTTTCCATGGTTTGCTTTACTGCATGTGGCTTATATTTTTTTTGCCTGCCATGAAAACTACATTTGGCAATGCTGCTATTCCGTCACCATGACAATTTAATGTCAAAGAAAATCCATGGGAAGAAAAAGGAAGCCATTTAATGTGTTGAGAGTTGACCCACCGGCTTTGAAGTTCACAACTTATTATTACAGCAAGTTATGCTGACATATTTTGACAACTCAGGACAACTATTTACTCAGTAGCCATCACACTTATGTCAACAAGGCTTTTGGAAAACCACTTTTAATCAGCAACATCAGAAATTTATAAATTCCTGTAGAGCCCAAGAATCATTTAGGAAAGAAGGGAGCCACAGAGAAAAGCTGAAAGACATTTAGCTAAGGGTCACAGGTGGAACCACCGTCAATTATATATTTGACTCTTATTGCTTCATTAAAAATTTTAGAAAATTCCTTCCAAGGTATTTATCAGGGTTAATAACTTTAGCTTTAATATGGGTGTTGATTTCACTGTCAAGCATGTATGTTTTCTGTCCCTGATGGCTGTTTACCTGAGTTTCCCTGTCAGTTGTCCTTTCATGGTGATATTCCTTGAAGATAAAGATGTATTTTCCTGATGTTTCCATAGTAATTATGCACCAAGAGCTTGGAGTGATTTAAGATAAAACAGAAGCTGACCAACTGGCTGTAATCATTGTCCTCATCACCATGCCTCATGCTTCCCTGGCCACCATGCCAACCAAACCCAAGTCCAGTGTCTGCACATGACCTGTCCCTTTGGGCAGCACCCCACCTGGATCCCAAACCATCTCTTGTCACTGAAACATGAGTGTGTTTTCCCAAGATCTGAAGAATTATATGGGATCATGGACTCTCTTGGATAAAGCTTCCAGCTCCACTAATTTATTCATCTGTTCAATAGATATATTTGAGTGTCTGTTTTAACAGGCATCTTCCATATGCTTACTCTCTACAGCTTATGAATCAATCATTTATCTACAACATATCTATCACTTCTCAAGTATATATTTAGCCATGTTGACCACATCTAAGATTGAGAAACCCATTATTCCTTGCAGTGTGTTACAACTTTAAAAGGCTTTGTTAGAAATTACTTGTTTTTTTTTTTGAAATTACTTATTTGTATTCAAAGTGTACCTTCTTGAAGTTTCCATCATTAGTATTCCCTTTCTTTTTTTTATCCTTAATTACCTCCATCATTTTTCATATAATAAAATTATGAATTCATTTATTTTAAGCCCCTTCATTGCTCTCAGCCCTTCTTAAAGTGTAGTACCAAAGAAGTAAAAAAAAAAAAAATCCCTCAGATATAGTCAAGTTGCCCATCCAGAAGAGCATCTCAGAACTATGTGTGCCCCCCTCTTCTCAGTTGTGAAGTTACAATAATAAATATAATAGCTTCTATCATTGTATGATAGACATTGTGCCAAAAGAGAAAAATACTTTTGGGACGTGTTACCAAGAGGGATTTTTTCCTGATCATCTCACCACTGGAGTTAAGACCTCAAAGATGAATCAGACTATGCCAAATTAAAGCAGCAGCATGGTGCACCATACAAAGAAGACTGAGTATGCTGAGAGATGCGAATGTTTCAATCCTTACCCTTAAAAGTCTGACAGTGGAGATGCGGGTCCTCTAAGAAAATCACTAGCAAAGCCTGGGGTATCTGCAGGAAGAGGGACCAGGACCGGTAGTCCATACTCCAGGACATTTGTTCACATTTCTCCCACGCTACCATTCACTTCACCTCAGTGGGATTCAGCCCATGTCAGGTCCGCCACTTTGTCTATAATTTCTACCAATCTGAACTCACTTGATTCTATTTATCAAACCCATACTCATTTAGTTATGAAGACTGAAGATGCAAGACACCAGAGTTTATAGTCCAGCTCAACCACTATTTATCTAGATGACTTTGGGCAATTCACTCAAACTCTCCATATCCTAATTCTTTTTATCTACAGAATGAGAATAACTCCTAGGCGTGTGATCACTGAATGAGTTATTATATTTAAAGTGCTTTACCAAGTGTTTCACACGTAATAGGAGTATCCTAAGAGTCCTCTCATATACTGATATTTTTATTACTATCCGTAGACATATCTTTGTAAACCCCTTTCAATCCTTCTCTTTTTCTTGTAACTCTTGTCCAGTATCGAAGGGAATTTTTTTATATTTTGTTCTAGCTTTTTAAAACTTTTAATTATTGTCTTTGCAAGCCTAATGGTGGGCTGATAAAAATAGAAGTACCACTACTGAAACCTCAAAGGAAAACAACACACTTTCAATAGAAACAGGGCAACAAATGAGCAAACAAAAACTAATCCTATCAATTGTTAAAGAGCCTGGTAAGAGTTCATAAGACGGTTCCATTTTCACATCTCTACTCACTTCCCAAGACATACTAGAGTGACTTCTATTCCCATCAATACCACAAAAACAGCTCCTGTGAGGTCCACCAATAGCATCCACTTTCATCTATCAGGGAATTTCTTTTTCATTCCTTGTTTTCCTAGACCCACAGTAGCATTTAGCAGCAAAGACTACTACTTCTTTCTTAAAACTCTTCCTCCTTCTCACATCTTCCATGACACCACAATCTCCTGGGTTATTTTTGTTGTTTTGGCTTTTTTATACCTATCTGGCCACTCTTTTGCAGATTTACCAGGCTTTTCCTCCTCTACTTGCCATAAATATTAAAGATTCCAGAGGATTTATCCCAGAATCTCTTCTGCTTTCATTCAAAATTCTCATCCCACAATATTACCTATGCCTAAAGCTTTGGTAATAATCTAGACACTGAAAATCTTAATTTGTACCTTCCATTCAAACTACTCCAGTAAACAAATCTTCTGGATTTGTTTTTCCATCTTCATGCCTAAATATCTCCATTTTGATAGAAAATTCAACATGTCTAAGGACAAACTCATGATCTTTCCCCCAGTACCTGGTCCTTTCCACTATTTTTTTAAATTATAGGCCTAACTATTATCCAATGCACAAGACAGAAGACCAAGATATTTCTGTGATACCCACTCCTCAACCAATCCACAACAACCTCCAAAGGATCTCTGGAATCTGTTTTCTTTTCACCTGTTCCACTTTTCTACCCTAGTCCAAGGGCCCATTAAATCTCACTCACAGCACAGCAAAAACTTTCAAACATTATCTATATCTATTCTGGCCACCTTGCAATCTGCTCACATTGCTACTAGTCATTACACACACACACACACACACACACACACACACACACACACGAGAGAGAGAGAGAGAGAGAGAGAGAGAGAGAGAGAGAGAGAATTACTCTACTTATGATTTTAAGCTGAAGATCAACATCATTACACAAGGGTCTGCAAGGGCCCTGATTCCCTTTCTAGTCTTTTCTGCCATTTGCCACTTCGACTTCTGTGCTCCAGCCATACTGGCCTTCTTCCCATTTCTCAGCCTCAGAGGTGCCTCCTCCTCTTTAGACCTTTGTGCACACAGTCCCCTTAGAATGCCCTCAGCCCCAGACAGCTGCACCAGTCCACAAATCACACATCACTGAGACGTCATTCAGAGATCTCAGCCCAAGTATCACCTCCTCAGGAAAGTTTTCCCCCACAACCCACCCCCAACCTTAGTCATACACTTTTAGGGAATGATATATTTTTTTCTTCAGAGAGCTTACCTTGATTTGGGATTATTTATTCATTTAGTGTGATAATTTAATTAACATCTGCCTCCTCCAATGACTATAAACTTTGAGATGAATTGTTTCAAACCACTGTGTCCTCCCACCTAAATGAGTGCCTGTCTCAAGGTAGGACCTCAAATAATACCTGTGAAGAGGACAAATGAATCAGTACCTCTTTATCCTACTCTAAATAAATTTGCTTTTCATTATACAATATTCTAAATATGTTTTGTAAATCTATTGTACTAAATATTATCTCTCAGCTAGGAAGTTTTATTTTACTATTTTCATCTAAAATCTCTAGTATTTCAGTCCATTGTGGGTTCAACTGCCTTTATAGCATGCTTCTTGATGCCTCTGTATCACCTGGGGATTTTATTTGCAAATGTAGAACCACAGGCCCCTTACAGAGCTTCTGAACCCAAACATCTCTGGGTGGGGTTGAATAATTCTTTTTTTTTTTTTTTTTTAATAATTCTTTTTTAACAGGTACCACTGCATGATTTTTCTACACATCAAAATTTGAACAGGAATGCTTTTCTGGCTCAAACTAGAAATCAAAGAGAAATGTATTCTTAGACCTAAACAACTTTTATATAGACTTCTAGAATGAATCCTGCTTCTAAGTGGGAGAATGACTTTACTATGTTCTACAAAAGGGCCACACTTTTTTTGCTTCAGGAAATAAGTAGAAACAAAAGTAATGAAACCCAAAATATTGATGGCTTTCCATAGGCTTGACCCAAAAACCATATGGAACAGTAAGCCAAAAGAATTCCAACATGACTTATGAGACAATGAGCAATGGGTTTGGCCAGAAGTAACTCCTGAATATAAATTTGCATTAAACACAAGCTAATTCCATTTAGTATTGCAACTTGGTGTTTAAATTTTACTTTTCGGTTAGCTTAAAAAGACTGACAAGTTTGGTCTCCAGCAATTAGAAAGGTAAGTTTCTATTCATTCTCTTTCACATCTTTCCAGGCTCTTTGTTTAAAAAAAAAAAAAAAAAAAAAAAAGACTCATATTTTGAACATTGCCCCTGGTAGAGCCAGACATACTGTTTGATGCCTTGTCATGGAATGCAGCTGGCACACACTTCCTAATTGTATGATCAGAAAAAGAAACCAAGAAAAGTATTTGCTTCCTACTGTCAGCAATTGAGGGTCTCTCTGCTTGGTGCGCCCATGTGACTCAATGGCAAACATCTGGGAGAATAAATGGAAAGCAGCAAATCACTTAAGGAGAGCTTCAAGATGATATGAAGTAGGGTCCTTTTCTCCTTCTTCATTTTGAAGATGCTTATGGGAAATCGAATGGGTAGGAGGGCAGTGGTCTTTTGACATTCCAAACCACTAACCCTTCCTACCTGTTCTCCAGGATCATCTGTGACTTACTTGTTTATTTGTTTGTTTGCTTCTGAACCCAACCTAGAAACCAAGGCAAGGCCATGTGGAGAGGAATCAAGGGCTTGGGGTCACAGTCAGAATGGAGACCTAAGCTAGAAGCAGAGGTAATGTCCTGGCAAGTGTGCAGGTTACTAGGTTCTGGCTTGTGACTCACAGCTAAAAGATTAGGAATTGTAGGGGAAATGTCCTTGAATAAACATTCAAGACTAATGATTTCCAATTTATAATCCTTATTGGGAAAAGAGTTTTTGAAAAGTTGCCCATAATCTACAAATATTTACTTATTTATAAACTATATGCATGTACTACCCTAGTTTAACATAATGAACATTATAAGACAAAAATAGACACTGAATTCATCTACTAGAAAATTGAAACAGTAATTCTAATGTTTTTTCATATCCCTAAATATCCTTTTATTGCACTCAACTTCAGAGACCACTGGTTTAGACAAAGAGTTGCCTCTATACATATGCTAAGGAACTAGACTGAGGATAGTTTTTATTACTTGTATTTCTCAGGCGTTTGGGTCATTAAGTTTTAGTTGGAATGCCACAGTGGACCCATTCATGTTGAGATGGAAGGGATCTCATTATGAATCACCAAAAGATTCACAGCAGCATTGAGTAAATAGGAAAACAAAAGCAGTAAGTCAAATGTTAAACAAAGAGGATTGGTGAAATTAATGTTGCTGTATTTGTACAATGAAATATTTTATTGTCAATAAAAATGAAAGTTTCAAGGATGCTTTAATGCTACATGATGCTATATGGGTTGAACTGTATTCCTCTCAAATTCATATGTTGAAGTCCAAATCCCCAGTACCACAGAATGTGACATTATTTGGAAATAAGGTTGTTGTAAATGCAATCGGTTAATATGTGGCTATGTGGAGTAGGGTGGATCCCTAATCCAACAGGGCTGGTGTCCATATTAAAGGGATAATTTGGCACACAGGGAGATCGCTATGGGATTATTGGAGTTAGGCTAAGGAATAGCAAATATTGCTGGCAAACCACTAAAAGGTAGGAGAGAGGCATGGAACAATTTCTCTCTCACAGCTTTCAGAAAGAATCAACTTCACTGAAAACTTGATCCTGGACCTCTGGCCTTCACAACTTTGAGAAAATAGATTTCTGTTTAAGCCACCCAGTCTGTGATACCTCATCAAGGCAGCCCTGCCAGATAAAAACAGGTGACATGCTCAGACATCATGTTAAGTTAAAAAGACCTGACATAAAAGGCCTACGTAGTATGATCCCAACTGCGAATACATGCACATACACATATGTAGATAAAACCCTGGAAAAGTTATTGTTTACCTTTATGCTGTGGGTACCTTTTTATGTCTCTTTCTTCATTTTTCCTCTATATTTTCTAAGTTTTCTGCGAAAGGATTAAAGCTTTACAAATATCTATATTCCCCTAAGGTTTTATTTTTATAATAAAAATTTTATAAGCTTTAAAGTTTTTTTTGTTTGTTTGTTTTTTATTAAAAGGGGAGTTGGCATGGCCCAAAGAACAAAAGTGATTTGGGAGTCCTCAGGCAGCCTGTGTTGTAATACAAATCACAATTGTAGGACCCTGAAGCCCAGCAGTGAAAGCATTAGTGGGCAATGCCAAACAAATTAACAAGACGCAGGATTTGGTGATGCAGGCAGGGTGATATGTGGGGTGGTGCTGTGCCAAGCATGACACAGCACCCTGTCATGTGAGTCCAACTGTGGCACCGTCAGAGATTGAAACTGGCAGAGCCAGGAGGCCTTCCCAGAGTTCAAGGAAATATTATCAGCCCAGAAGTTCCCTCAGCAACTGTATCTGGCCAAGCAGGACTTCTCTGCAGCACTTGCCTTTTTTTTTTTTTTTTTTTTTTTTTTTTTTACCTCTACTTTCCACCTAAGAATCCACAAAATGTTTTTATGTGTTTGTTTTTGCCTCCCACAGGAAAATGATTTCATTTTTGATTGAATATAAAAATTATACTTGTTTTCTGTAACATGTCCAAGCAACACAAAAGAGTATGCAGATGATGAAGAAATCACTGTCCTGATTTCATCCAAGTACCCCCAGGACATACAAGTGCCTGGGCAGGCCATGATTAGGCCTCCTATATCCTGACACTCTGTAACAATTAGCCCCCATTTCTTGACAAGGGTGGTTTGGTAAAAGTGACAACTGCTTATGACATTCATTGTTTTATCCCAAGGATTCTATTCCCATCTGATGGGATGAACATTAGCCATCATGGTACATCCCCCTGGTGGGATGGAAAATGATCCTTCTCTACTCAATGAGTTCTATGTAAAGAACTGAGTTACCTGTTTCTGGTTGATTCCAATGACATATCAGTGGCCCTATCTGATTTGATCTTTATTCCACCTCTGACCCCAAGGCACAGAAATATCCTTTTTTAAATGTTTGGTATCTGTTCTTTCAGATTTTTATTCTATGTATACATAAATTTATATATACAAGTGAACCACAAAAGGGGGGTAATACTCTATATACTGATCTGGCTTTTCCTCTCCCCAACTCCTCTAAGAGAAGGGAATGCCAATTGAGTATCTGAGCCTAAGTCTGTGACACTGATGGGGTCAAGGTCAAAGTCAAAGGTCATGCACATGGTTGTGTCCCCCTGGATACCCTCTTTGTGCTGCTTTCCTTTGTGTGGTGACCCTAAGGCTGGACTTTGGAGTCATCCAGAGTCTTGCTTTCTTTTATTCCTTTGCTCCAATGTTTGTCATTTGGATCATGGCTGGTAAGGTTTATGTTTCTGAGGAGATACTCCACCTAACCTTGAATATAAACCTCAAATCTAGGCCAGTTTACCAGAAAGCTCTTCTGGTAGAAGACGGCTCATGAGCAGTGATAACAGAGTGGCACTTCATGTGATATTTATGTTTGTTCTTTGAGGTTTTCACTCCTTCATGAACTTGAAAGTGAGAATGAGGGGCAGGGCTAAAACAGGAGTTTAGCCTTCCTGGGTCCCAGGCCTGTCATCTCACTCAGTGTTGCAAAACCTCACATCCTTCACTGTTTTATTTCCATCATGCTACCTGTGGACAGTTTTCCACAGCAATACGTAGAGGCCTACCTCAGCTTATAAACCATAACTGCAGTGAACACCATGATACACTGTCCAGGATCCCCCTTCAGGGACAGATTTCTTGGCCCAGACCTGGGAATGCTGTCTGCAGACTACCTCCAGCTAGCTGTCAGTTATTTCAGGATGTGTCAAAGTGGTGGAGCACTGCTTTGCCCAAGGTCACACACTTTCTGGGGTAACAGGAAGTCCACAGGCAGTCAAGTGGGAATATAATGGTCAGGTCATTGTGGCCAAATTCAAAGCAGTTCTGACACGGCTCCCCTTGGAGTCAACCATCCAAACTGTCATTGAAGAGCGGCCACATAATCTAGCTTTGAACAACAACATAGCAGCAGCACATGTCTGATGGGAATTTCTGGGAATTTTCAGTTTTCTTGATAGAAATATTATGTATTCCAACTGGTTTCTGTTAATGGCAGAATAATGTCCTCTGTCAAGATATTCACATCCTAATCCCTGGAATCTATGACCACGTTACCTTACAAGAAAAGGGGATTTTGCAGATGTGATCAAGAAGTGATTAAGCTTCTTGAGATGGGGAGATTGCCCTGCATGATCCAGGAAGGTCTAACATAATCACAAGCATTCTTATAAGAGGGAGACAGGAATGCCTGAGTCAGGGATGATGTGAAGACAGAAGCAAGGGTTGTAGTCAGAGAGAAAGATTTGAAGAGTGAGGTCACTGGCTTGAAGATGGAGGAAGAGGCTATGAGTCAAGGAATGCAGAAGCCCCTAGAAACAAAAAAGGCAAGGAACGGATTCTCCTGAGAGCCTCCAGAAGGAACAGAGCCTTAGTATTAGTGCAGGGAAACTGATTTCAGATTCCCGACTTCCAAAACTGTAGGAACATAAATTTGTTTTAAGTTTCTAAGTCTGTGGTAATTTGTTAAAGCAACAATAAAAAACCAATCTAGTTTCTTTTCCCCTTTTTCCTCCCTCCAATCTAGACTGTGGCTAAAATGGATGGAGCTACAGCAACTACTTTAAGATTAGAGGAGAAAAGGTCAAAAGACAGGCAGAGAACTTGCCTTGAAATCCTTGAGCCACTGAACTAATGCCAGTAATTTCCTACCTCTAGATGTCCTTGTTTATAGAGAAACAAAACAAAAATAAAAAAGAACCTCCTTACATCCTTTTATCAGTTCAGTTACATGATACATAGTTTAGTATGATCCCATTAGACATATATACATAGTATTATATGTATTATTATATTATGTTATTTATAAAAACAATTTCCAAGGCTATATTCCAAAATGTTAATTGAAGTTTGCCATATTTTTGTGCATGTTGTGTTTTCTGTATGTTATTGTGTATGTGTAGCTTCTCTACCACATTTTGTTCTTGTAATGAAATTACATTAAGAGTTTTTAACTTTTTTTTTAAGGAAAGGAGATGAGGGCAGGAAAGATTTACCAAAAGTAGTTACAGGATGAATAAGAAATTAACAAGCACCAATGTTTAGTTGTGGGTTGAAGGAAAAAAAAATCAGACAAAGAATAGCTGACAAGGAGGGGTTGTGTCACAAGAAGGGGATGTTGCAAAGACCAGGCCAGACAGGCAACTGTCCCCTGCTAAAAATATTGTAATGGGGTCTCAGGAAAGTAAGTGAGAACACCACCCAAAGACTCAGAAAACTGCTTAGGTCGTATCAACAAATAATATAAAACACTTAGTCAAAGTTATATATTGTAATATTTTCTAAATAATAGCCATACTTTCAATGTCATCTGATTTTGGTCTTCCTTGTTTTTTGTCCCCCCCCCCCCTACTTTATTTTTCCTCATTGTACTGATCTGCCATGCCCTACTCTTTACCTCTATTATCAATCTCCTTCTGCTAGAATTTAAGCTCCATGAAAGATGTTCAGAGGTGTTGTACCTCTTTAGTTAATTGCTCTATTTCCACCTAGACTAGCACCTGGTACACAACAGGTGTCAGTATTTATCCAATGAACGAATGAACCACATAAATATTTTCTGCAGGGTCAGATAATATTTCAGCTTTTGCAGGCCAAGAGGCAGAATCAAGAATATTATGGAAGGCCTTGTGTAACAACTATTAAAAATATAAACATCATTCTCAGCTCACAGTCCTGTAAAAACAAGTCACAGGCAGGGTTTGCCCTGCATGTCATGGTTTGTCAGCTTCTGAAATGGAGGGTTAAGAACTCAACAAAAATAAAAAATATCCTTCAACTATTCCTGAATCTCACCCATCATTTCTGGTAACTTTCAGGAACTCAGCCAATCACGCAAACGTGGAAGCCGCACAACAGTTAACCAAATGTGTCTTTATAGCATGAAAGATAGCACTCATTCTGGTCTAAATATTAGGAGGTGATAATTTAGGGTAGAACCAGCTCCTGGTTGTCTTGATTACTAAAGGCCTGTTCTGTGCAATGCCCTATGCCAACTATTAGTGATACACTTCGCTTTAAAATCCAGCAGTGAGATTTATTCTCAACACTTTGACAAAAGTAGGCAACTGTATTCAGATTACTCAGGTACCTGAGTGAATTCCATATTTAAAATTTCCATAAGGGTGCATATTAAAAAAAAGTCATCAGCTGGATTTGATAAGGGCATTGTGCTAGATCATATTCTGTTGTATTTTTCACTCATCAGATTATTTTTAAGTTTTATCCATGTTCCCGTATATACATTTATCTCATTGCTTTTAACCACAGCTTAATTCTCAGGATATACCCACCACATTTTCCTTATTCTCTAGTCCAGTGGTGGACCATTGCATGTGTCTACTCCCCATGACCACTGACACACTGTGATGAAGACAGCCTCCTAAGGTTCTATCAAAGATGCATTCCCAAGTGAGTCCCCTATTCATTAAACTTAAATCTTGAATTGTGAAGTAGTTGAATTTTGTGCTTTTAGGTTTTTTAAAAGAAAACCTCCCTTATTCAGAGGACATAAAGATTCTCTCACATTTTTTTCCTCGCTTTGTCCTTTACCATTTTTCTCTTTTATATTTAGGTCTTTAATCTCACTGAAGATTATTTCTGAACGTGATGTGAGACCCCATACTGTCTCCACTATTTTAGAAAGCCTCCACTATCCTATGCCAAGTTTATGTATGTTAATACTGATATGTTAAATATGTATATTGTAGTGTTTTTGGAGGGAGTGGTAGAGAATGCCAGGGACCTGATAAACTGTTTCCAAATATGTAAGAATAAAGGTTCACAAAGGCAATTCTACAAAGGCAAGACTTAAAAAGGCGAAGCCCTACTACCAGATATTAAAATGTTTTATGGCACTTGATGGGATGACTACTGGGTGTTATACTATATGTTGGCAAATTGAACTTCAAAAAAATAAATAAATACAAAATTTAAAAAAATAAATGTTTTATGAAGTCAAAGTGAAAAGTGATACTTGCAAAGTAATAAAATAGCACAAATTATAGATACACAGTTATAGAGATACATTTATATGTATTTGTATATGTATATATTCATATATAGATATATCTCTATATTTATGTGCTTCAGCTATTTTCTTATCCAATAACACCTCTCCTGGAATTTCAACTGGAATTTCAAGGAAATCAATTAATAGCTCTAAAATGTTGAATCCTTTTTCTCAAGAAACACAGAGAATCTCTCAATGCGTCCAGACCTCCCTTTATTTTTTCGGACACATTCCCAGAACCTGTCTACCAGTCAGGGCTCAGTTAAGAAAAGGGCAACCTCAGGAGACATTTCAAGTAGAGGGGATTTAATTCAGGGAATTAGAAACCTACACAACATTTGGAAGGGTAGGAAGAATGAAGAACAGGCAAAAAGTTCAGCAGGGCTTTCGGGAAATCCAGAGGAACAAGAAGGTAAGGAACTGCAGGCATCCCAGGAATAGCAGGGAAGCTGCTACTGTCCACTCTCAGCCACATGCAGCCCCCAAAGCAGTAGTTTACCCAGAAGCCGTGACAACTTCATGCCTGCCAACAGTTCCCACTTCTGTCCATAGCTGTTACCAGGGAATGTTGGCTTTTCCTATTATTTCCCCTTCCAACCGCCAAACAAATTTTTTTCTTTGGCAGAAAGTGAACCAGAACTACCCTGGCAAGAGATAGGGATGATACCAAGTTGACAAACAGCCACCCTGCACAAAAGAAAAACAAAGAGCTTCAGAAACATGAAGTGATTTGTGACAAGTTAACATTTAAAACCCACAATAACAAAATTATTTTAAGTATGATTCAAAGGAAGCACATTTTAACTGATTCAATGTTGTGGCATATTGTTTCACTTGGAAGTAATACAAAGATAACATTTGCAGAGTTTTAAAATACAGTGAATTCTTCACGAGCAGTTTGGTCTCTGCAAAGATCAGGTAGGCAGTGTGATACAGTGACCCCTCACTCTTCAGCCCTGGCCGTACCTTCATTAACCTGTGTCTAGTTAGAACTCCACAGTTGGAGGGGCATGGAGAATTTGATGACTGCATAGGCAGTAGTAGTAGCAGCAATAAAAAGGATTCAGTAAGGGGGGATGGACAGGATATATTTTACAAAACACACACACACACATATGGGTTTGTATATGACAGTAATAGTCCTAAAGTGTAAGTAGGATTGTTATCCAGCAGTGGTCTTCAAACTCTCCTGATAACACAACCCTGTCTTAAAAGATGCTTTGATACACACAAATACAGAAATTAAAAGAATGAAATAGAATTAGAAAGAGAGGTTCTAACATTTTTTTCCAGCATCCCAATGGATCATTTTAAGGAACCTGTGAGGTTCACACACCACTGGAGAAAGTGCTGACTTGCCTGCTCACCCCACTTTTTTTCTGTATCCTCCATTAAGCTTCTCAAAGCCAGAAACGGCAAAAATGTTACCTGTTACATACAACACAACACCCCAGAGATCTAGAGTCAGTATCTACATCAAGTTCATGCAAATGACATCATAGCTGCCAGGAGAGGGCAGTGTGAGCAGGGTATAGGGAACTGCCTACCCAGAGGTCTATCATATGAAAGAAGAAAGCAGCTAGAGCAAAGTGGGGCATAGGCTCTAGAAAAAAAACACTGAAGAGAGCCCGATAGACTATAAATAGAAAGAGAAATGAAGTCTAAGAAATATTGAGCCACAACCAGGCCACAGAAGACAGCTGCCAAAGGCCACAGTAAGAAAAATGCTGGGGATTTAGGGGTCTGTGGTTCATCTTAGGGATAAAAAGGAGAGAGAGAGAGAGAGAGAGAGAGAGATTGAGAGAGAGACAGACAGAAAGAGAATGAGTAAGCAAGAGAGCTCTAGTCCAGAAGCCAAAAGGCCCAAAGCCAGAATCAAGGATCTGAATTCAGTGTCAGATCAAATTTCAGGAGCTGGGCAGGAACTGTCAGAGCTTCCAGGGCTCAGAAGTTTCTAAGGCAATCATCATGAAAATATGCCTACGAGTTAAGACTTTTGAGACAACAAACCATTATTCTCAGTCTTGTGATTTCTGATCTTGAAGATTTTTTCATCCTTTCCAGCCTAAGGAGGCATGGAAGGCTTTTGAAAATGGTACAGCTCAAAACATGAGTAGTTCTAGTGCATGGCCTGGCAGAGAGCACATGTTCTCTGGTGTGCTGAACACTGATTTATCCTAGATGAATAGTGCTCCATGGAAGGATGCCATACAGAAAGTAAACTGCAGGAATGTGAGACTCCCTGGGTTGCCCTCTTGAGACTAGGTGCTGTTCCAGGCCACAGGGACAGAGCATGAGACAACAGCCCTGCCTTATATTCTAGTGGGATGTTAACAAGTAAGCAAACAGATAATAAACTCTAGGCAGTGATAGTCCACTGAGGAAAACAAAGCAGGAGATGCAACAGAGTGTGCAGGAGGAGGAGCAGATTGACTCTTTCACAGAGTAGTCAGAGACTTGTTTGAATAACATGAGCAACCCCCATGAATCTCTGAAGGAAAATTATTTCAGGTAAAGGTATCCTTAAGGAAGAACCAAGATCTTGGTGCGCTTGGAGGACATAGCAGGAGGGCCAATGTGGTTGGAGATGATTCAGCAAAGGCAAGAGTGTTTAGGAAGTGAGATTGGAAAGACAGGTAGAGCTAGACCTTGAAGGGCCTTGAAGGTCATGGTGAAAAGTCTAGATTTTAGTTTCAGCATTGGGGGAGGGACGAGCAAATTTATGCTCTTCAAAGAGACCATTCTGGCTGCAGCAGGGGTAGGGTGGGGGGAGTGGGGGAGAGGTTACCACTGGCTGGAGGAGCCTCAGAGAGGAAGTCATGGTGTGCTGGAGCCAAAGAGCTGTCAAATAGCAGTTCTGTGAACCTCTTGTTAAACACAACCATTATTAAAGTCAAATTGTATAAACTCACAATTAACATGATACTGAAAGCAAAGCTCATAAATAATGAAAAGTCACTGCTTCCTAACTCTTTTACTCAATTTAACCATTATCTATGGCCTTGAAGGTATGTGTATCTTTTTATCTGTAGCAGGGAAATACTATACAATGGGGTGCTACTATGTCTCTCTTCACAACTCCATGCTCAACGGGGCTCACGTAGGTAGCTTGAAATGGGCCACGGTGGGAGTGTTTACACTGCAGGATGGCAAAGTCTACAAGCAGAGCTTCCCCACCTCCACACCCAGAGAGGTGGCTGTTAAACATTTACCAGTACACTGATGACCATGGAAAAATGACAGGGATCTGAATGAGGGTGGTAGCAGCAGTAGAGTTCCACAGGCTCTGAGGTACAGTCAACAGAACTTGTGGACATCCCGGATGTATAAAGTGAAGTAAAGAGAGGCCTACGTAATAAGCTAAGCTTTTGAACGTGAGTTCGGAGGTGGGCTTCTGAATGTGAAAACAAGGTAGAAATCAACTCTTGTTGTAATATACTAATTAGAGTTTCCTGAGACAGTCTCTTCTCTAGGGCTTTCTGTTGAGGCTTTCAAGATAGGCATCCTTTCCACAAGACAGCAATAATCATGCACTTGATGTGGATAGAAACTCTGGATGTGGTAACTGCAAACTCAGGAGTGGTCTCTATCCTCCCATCATTTAGCACAGTGCCTGGAACTTAGCAGGTGGTCAATGTCCAAAGTGATCACCCCCATAGTGTACAATGCATCCTTATGTATTTGGGAATCTACAAGGGAAGCCATAGCGATTTCATCTGGATCTAGATATTATCAGCTTACTTGAAAGCAGTAGGTGAAAAGAACCGAGTCACTTACTGAGGCACAGGTTTCTCTAACTAGTTCTGTGTACCTGCTGGGCTATATTCGTGTAGTAAAAGACTGTGGTCTATGGGAGGTTATATCCTGTAGTAAGAACACCTTGTGTGGTTTTCTTTGTTGTTGTTCTTTTTAAAAAAACTTTTATTTAAATTCAAGTTAGTTAACATACAGCAATTATTAGTTTCTGGGGTAGAGTTTAGCGATTCATCAATTACATATAACACCCACTGCTCATTATATCAAGTACCCTCCTTAATGCCCACCACCCACTTACCCCATCCCCTAACCCCCCTCCCCTCCAGCAACCTTCAGTTTGTTTCCTATGGTTAAGAGTTTCTTAAGGTTTCCTTTCCTGCTTTTATTTTTTCCTTCCCTTCCCCTATGTTCATTTGTTTTGTTTCTTAAACTCCACGTGAGCAAAGTTATATTGTATTTGTCTTTATCTAACTCATTTTGTTTAGCCTAATACCCTGTTTCATCCACATCATTGCAAATAGCAAGATTTCATTCTTTTTGATGGCTGAATAGTATTCCATTGTGTGTATATACATCTTCTTTAGCCATTTATCTGTTGATGGACATATGGACATATGGGATCTTTCCATATTTTGGCTATTGAGGGTGCATGTGCCCCTTCAAATCACTATTTTTGTATCCTTTGGATAAATACCTAGTATTGCAATGGCTGGGTCATAGGGTAGTTCTACTTTTAACTCTTTGAGGAACCTCCATAATATTTCCACAGTGGCTACACCACTTTGCATTGCCACCACATTGCATTGTTCCCCTTTCTCTGCATCCTTGCCAACATCCATTGTATCTTGAGTTGTTAATTTTAGACATTCTGACTGTCATGAGTTGGTATCTCATTGTGGTCTTGATTTGTATTTCCCTGATGATGAGTGATGTTGAGTATCTTTCCATGTATCTGTTAGCCATTTGTATGTCTTCTTTGCAGAAATGTCTAAGATTACCTTGTTTTTTTTTTTAATAGACCAAGATTCTTTGAAGATGAATGAGAAAAACAGAATTTATTAATGTAAAATTCAAGTTTAACTTTGAATGTCCATTAGCTACCTTCTATGACAACCCTTACAAAGTTGATGTCTCATTCATCTGCAGTTTTATGCTATTGCATCACTCAGTTTATTTTCTTTAAAACATTTATCACATTTTTTAATCAGCTTCATTATTTACTGGCTTACTTATTAACCGCTTGCCTCCCTCATCTGATTCTCAACTGTCATACAGAGAGACCTTGTCTGTATTAGGCACTGCTGTAGTTACAGCATCTATTACAGTGATTAGCACATAGTAGAATCTCAATAAGTATTTAGTAAATCGAAGGATTAACTATTAAGTAATAAGCATAGAAAGGCACAAGAGTCCTGAAAGGTACAAAAGGCATTTAACAATTTAGCAATTAACAAAACTTCACACTGTATCAAATAAACAATTACTCTACTGAGGTCTAGCGAACAAAGTTTCATGAGTGAAACACATAAACTGTTCCTATTTGACATGTTGAAGAACATCTTTTTTGAGAGGTAAGGAACAGGGTGCCTCTGTAAAAAGTGTTATTTGTTGCAAACAGAATCCACTCCGGCTAGTTTTGCAAAGAGTGAATTTATTAATAGATATTAGACAGCTCATAGAATCTCTAGTAGAGCTATTATAGAATCAGACTTGGATCCAAGGACAGCTCCCTAAAATGTATGTTCCCTGTGGCCAAACATAAAGCAAGCAGGGGTCACCCTACAACAGAATACAAGCATAGCTACTACCTCCAAAGCATGGAGTCTAGATGGCGACTGATCCTTTACGCTATTTTCTTCTACAACCACATCTTATTTGGGTATACCTGTAGATCCCAGGTAGAGGCAGAAATTCTCCTTTGGAGAGGTTGGACTCATAATCTGAAAATTACCAAAATAGGACAGGCAAATGAGTTGGGTAGACAAAAACATGACACATGCCCAGTAGGTCCACTTTTTCTTCCATATTCAGACTTCCAGATTATAACTACATTATCACCACCAACAACAAAATGGCCAAGTCAGCATAATCCAACTCTCCATTGTACAAACAAAAGCACATCACCCTTTCCTCAAAAGCAAAGGAACAAAAGTTCTATCAATCACTGCATTTGCTTGAAGTCCAGGATCTCCTGGAAATAGACCTTCCTCCTCTAACTCTGTCATGATTGTATCTGGATTTTCTGAATCCAGTAAGCTAAACTATAGATTTAACCAATACATTCCATGTAACAACAAAAACAAAGAATAGGAGAGGGAGAAAATGGACAATTATTTAAAATATATCTTTATATGATAATAAGAAAGAAAATATGGGTAGGCATCATAATCCCCATTTCTGCATCTGTGCACATGTCCATGGCTGGTCTTTATGCTTTCTACCCCTCACTATTCATTCCAAGTTCTTTGTCCTCAGTGAGCACCTCAGGGTGATTCGGGTTCTGCTCTCAGTAGCTTCAATCACACCATCTTTCCTAAAGGATTGAACTCTGGATAGTCCTGCCTATGTTAGATTGCTCATATCTTCTAACTTTCATTACAAGATATACTTTACCAAAGAGTACCACAGAAGATTCAACATAAAACTACCCCCCCACGCCTATCAAGTGCACTATTTTTCCTTAGTAATCAAGAGTAATTACCCTAGCCAATTCCTGTTTATTTTTTGCCTGCTTATCCAAAGGCATCTGCCTGCTTATCCAAAACATCTGGGCAGCTGTCTCAGCTCCAAGTGGAGCTGTTTTTGGATGTCCTGGTGGAAGCATTCCTTCCTTGGGTACTCAGGCCTCTAAACCAACAGAGGCCAGTGTCATGGGGCTCAAAAGTAAATATTCTGTGAGTTGACCATTAGGAATAATAGTGAAATGTGCCATTTTCATCTCCATCCTTGGTTGCCCGACACATGCTTGGCCAGGGGAGGAACTGTTTTGAGTATTGTATAGGGGTAGAAGAGACCCTTGTCAAATTTGTTTTTGCAAAAGTCTTACCAACAGCTTGTTGTTTGTAAAGCCACTGTAAATACTCAAACATCATTAATTATCAAAGCTAAATACTTTCCCTCATGCATCTGTGTCACCTTTGGGATCTTTCAATAAGCAGTTCTTTAGACTTCCAAATCATCATGTTTTAATGAATTCCTAATTATGAAATCAACACAGGATGAATCCATGGAAATAATAAGAGTTCTAGAATTCTTAAAGAAATCAGGTATCTAAGAGAAGAAATGACAATGGGACATTAGAAATTTTATTTCTACCATTTCAGAATAATGCCCTGTATCAGTCTGCTTATCTTAGATTAATAACACACAGCCTTCAAATCTCAAAGGTTTAGAACAATAAAGAATTATTTTTTGGCCACATTATATATTCGCTTCAGTTTGGCTATGACGCTGCTTCACATCTTCAATCAAGCACCAAGTAAGAACAACGGAGTTTACATATCTTGGTACATGCAACTCAGTGGCAAAGAGAAAAAATATATGACAAATGGAGGAACCTCACAGAAGGTCTTAATATTTTGCTCAAAAACTGCCATGTGTCAGTTTCACTTATATTGGCCAAAGCAAACCAAATGGCCTGGAGTGGGGTAGGAGCATCTTCAAGTCAGTGGGGGTGGGGAAGTACATACCTCAAAAATTACTGGGAACAGTACTATCTGTCACATGCCCTAACATTAGTATTTACTCCATTTAAGGCAGAGTAATGCAATTTAAACTACAATGTCTTTTTATTTTACTTTATTTAAACTACAATGTCTTTTTAAAATACAGAATATTATTGCATTAATGTTCAGACAGGTTAAATAAATTTCCTGAGGTCATGGTCACATTAAACAGTATATTCTGGGTTCAAGTCAAAGATTCACATATTTAACACATAATTCTTCCCATTTCAGAGAGAAAAGGCAACCCTTATTATTTCCTTGTTACTGTGTGAGCTGAGAATTTCTAGGATTTCTTGGTACCTTTGATGATTTTAAACCTCCTTGGGGACTTTAACTTAAGGATAAGCCTATGTCCTTAATTGTGTCACCATAGATGCTGCCCTGGGCATATTGTGCTTCATGGTTATGATTACATGTTTGACTATAAGCTTGAAAGAGAAAGACCTAAATAATGCTCAAACCAGATGCTGCTAGAAATACCAAAATATATATTGTTCCCATCAGAAAATTCAATATATTTCATTGATTTACTCTCTGAGTTGATCAAAGAATACTCAAATTCCATGACAGATCTAGGTGTATTGAATGTGTGTGAATAGGATGATCAGCAAGGAAAATGCTCAAAGAAATCAAGTTGTTCTCCAGCTATCAACATGATTATCTCCTATAAAGGAAACACATTGTAAGGGAATTTTTTCTTTTAAGTTTCAGCAGGCAGTTGATAACCTACCTTAATCATATTACATAAAGCACATTGGGGAGTTGTTGCATGAAGGCATTGACTAGAAACTGCAGCTGGAATTGATTTTTATATTTTAAAGTACTCTAAAGGGATATCTTTTATAGGCTTTACTACTCAACATAATCCGCCAGAGGAATTTTTTTTTTCTGCATGAGGAATAGCGAGGAATCCTAGTTTAATATACATATTGAATTTCTAAAATCATGAGTTAAAATTTTTATAAGGTAATAACCTTTTTCTGTGTTTGACATTAAGATATATGTTTTATCAGGACAAGGACTATCTTTACATCAATCCCCATTTTATCCCTAATACCTAGCACAGTATCGGGCGTACCCAGAGAACAGTTATTAAATAAATGAAATTATTTATTGTTTACTACTTAGAATTATTAGACACTACTGTTTCATACAGTGGGACTGCATATCTATTTGTCCTGTTTGAGACAATTATGTCTAGGAGGAAATATAAGGGTGGACTCTCACCACTTGTAGGTAAAAGATCAATGAAAAAGACTAACCATGCTCTAATGTAGACTGTCAGGGCAAATAAGACTTGAGTAGATTTCTCATAGTTATTCTGCAAACTTCAATAAGAGTCAATTCTGAATTACTGAAGTGTTGACAACTGAGAATTTGCCATTTCTAGCCCCATCAGATTTATGGACAACTTATAAAACAAACCAGAATAGATACTGATTTATCTACATCTCAGCATCATTCTCTTGTTTTAACCACAAACATCAGTCTTTACAAGGTAGTATGATCTAAAATTCCCACTTTTCAAGTCCAAGAACATCTACTCTGTATGTCTTAGAAGATCTGTAATAAGATTGTCCAAAATAGCATTCACTTGTTGATGATCAACCACAATGGAGTTCATTCAATATGGTAGAGCAGAACAAATTGTTATTATTGTTACAATTGTTATTATTGACTAAACTTCCTGAAGACTCATCATAGTGACAAATGGAGAGAGTAACAGTTCCTTTCACACCATGACTGCTAAAACAGTCATCTAGCACTTTAACACTGTCAGTAGTAGTGAGTAGAGCACAGGCATGATCAAAGCATACCCAGTTCCAAACCTCGATTTAGACACACACTGGGGCCACCGAAGGTTTTTTTTTTTTTTTTCTATTTGAGAGAGTCAGTTGAAGATTTGTCCCACCCTGGCTAGTTCACTGCTGATGCTGGACACCACAAATCACAGACACTGTAAGTTCACTTCCTAGTTTGGTCCCCACTCATTTGTGCAGAGCTATTGTCCCTTGATGCCAGGCTTAGGGAGAGGAGAACAATGTTAAAAGTTGTGAACATAGGGATCCCTGGGTGGCGCAGCGGTTTGGCGCCTGCCTTTGGCCCAGGGCGCGATCCTGGAGACCCGGGATCGAATCCCACGTCAGGCTCCCGGTGCATGGAGCCTGCTTCTCCCTCTGCCTGTGTCTCTGCCTCTCTCTCTCTCTCTGTGACTATCCTAAATAAATAAATAAAATATTAAAAAAAAAAAAAAAAAAAAAAAAAAAAGTTGTGAACATAAAATGATAAACTCTCTCTAACCCATCAGGGAAAAGCCAGATAATCTAAAGAAGGAGTCATACAGGAAGGCAAGTTAATACAATTGACCAGAGTGAAGGCATGAACTAGAGAATTGGTAGAAAAGAGAGGAAAAAACATAAGCACAAGTTGAATGGTCAAGTGCTCCAAGGCCAACATCCTTCAGTTAGTGTTGGAATTAAGTGGATGAACATGTAAACCCAAGGGAAAAAAATGAAGTAATATGGTTAAAGTGACTGGGAAAAAGCAATTCAGTTTCTGCAATGAAACAAGGAGGAAAAAAATCTCCAGAATGGAGAGAGGCAAAAGGAAGAGAATATTGAGAATTCAGTATAAAAGAGAGTAAAGGGAAGAGTGAATGCAATGGGAAATAAGTCAGAGAAAGGCACTATTATGATTCTACTTGTAGGTGAAACCTAAAGCAAACAAACAAACAAAAAAACCTTCATAAAACACCAAATACATAGAAAGAGAGATTGAACATGTGGTTACCAGATGCAGGGGGTGTGGGAAGTGGAGGTGGTCAAAAGATACGGACTTCCAATTCTAAGGAAAATCAGAACTAGGGATGCAATGTACAACATAGTGACTCCAGTTAACACCGCTGTGTGGTATATTTGAAAATTGTCAAGAGAGTAGATATTAAGAGAAAAATCACAAGAAAATCGACATTAAAAAAATTTTTTGAATCTATATTTTGATTAACCAAAATTATTATAGTTATAATTTATTTTTTTAAGATTTTATTTATTTGTTCACAAGAGACATAGAGAGAGGCAGAGACATAACCAGAAGGAGGAGCAAGTTTCCCACGGGGAGTCTGATGTGGGACTTGATCCCAGGACCCCTCCCAGGATCACACCCTGAGCTGAAGGCAGATGCTCAACCGCTGAGCCACCCAGACATCCCATAGTTATCATTTCATAATACGTGTACAGCAAGTCACTATGCTTTAAATTTATAACATGCTGTGTACCAATTATATCTCTATAAACCTGAGGAAAAGGGAAGAGTAGAAGAGGAAAATTAGGTATGAAGACATTTTGAAAAAAGATATAATTTATTTTAAGATCTTTCCTTTGCATAAGGTCTTAGTGGGAAGTTGCCAAAGAGATGGGTGTTTTACCTGCCTCACAAGTGCCCTGCACAGTGTCCCAGGCACAGAAACACTTATAAAGGACATTTCCCACTCTTGGCTGATCCCTTCACTATGAGCTCCCCAGACTCAGACACTTCACCTTGAGTTGTAGTGAAGGCCACATAATGATATTTTTTCAAGACCTGTGAGGGTCTCAAGATACAACTAAATGTTTGGCAGTTATTGGTAGACTACAAAGCCAGCCATACCCTTCTTCACTTCATTCATTCCATCAGCCTGTCATTCAGTATGTCCTGAGCCCCCTTGCCTTCAAGAGGCATGGCACAGAAGAGGGGAATGTCTACCCTCAAGAAGCCTGCCCTCTAGTACTCAACATGCTTTCCCACCTGGAGGGAAGAGAATACACCCTCACCCTTTTGAGCAGATGGTTCCCCAGCTCCTTCTCTTTACCCTTCCCTCTCTAGAACATTTCCCATCCAGTGTCCCTCCTCTCCCATTCAAACTTGCTGAGAAAATAATTTTATGTCATAGGGGAGTGTTTTGGGAGCAGTAAAGATTTTCTGTGCCCTCAAGTCATTCCAAATAACCTCCTCCCCTCTTTACCTCTAGGTCAGTCTCATTCTTAGTTCTTACATCTGCTGCTTTTGAGGTGGTAGCATCAACATGAACTGTGACATCCTCAGTATCAGTCAAAATCATATCTTCAGTGGAAAGAAGATATGATTTGGCCTACTTTACTGAATCTCCAAGTTCAACATTACCTAAGAACATTAGCTACTCATTCACTACTGCAATCACCAAATCATCTGCTTTGCAGAGAGTAGGGCTCTGAAGGAATGAGCAAAGTACAGGTATTTTATAAGAGACATGGAATTTGACAGAATGGGTGGGATAGGGTAAGTGAGACACTTTAGAAATGACTCTTTAGGGGATCCCTGTGTGGCTCAGTGGTTTGGTGCCTGCCTTTGGCCCAGGGCCCAATCCTGGAGTCCTGGGATCAAGTCCCGTATTGGGCTCCAGGCATGGAGCCTGCTTCTCCCTCCTCCTCCTGTGTCTCTGCCTCTCGATAGATAGATGATAGATACATAGATAGATAGATAGATAGATAGATAGATAGATAGATAGATAGATCTTTAAGAAAAAAAAAAAAGAAATGACTCTTTAGTAGCCACAGTGCTGGGCTCACTGAAAGAGAATAAGACGGAGACAAAAAACTAAAACAAACAAAAACTTTAGAATCAAGATGAACCTTGCCTACCTCTGAACCTCTGTGAGGTTCTACTCAGTATATAGTTTGGAAAAATTCAGTCAAACCAGGTAGCTAGTGTCAAAACTGAATTGAGTCAATGGATGCCATGCCTAGCTGGTGTCCAAAGAGCTGGAGGATTGGTTGATTTTGCAGGGAGGGGAAACTACACATTTCATGTCAGAAGTGTTCTGTTGTTAAAAACAGATCTTAGGGACACCTGGGTGGCTCACTGGGTCCTGGGATCAATCCTACATCAGGCTCCCCCCGTAGGGAGCCTGCTTCTCCCTCTGCAAATGTCTCTGCCTCTGTGTCTTTCATGAATCAATCAATCAGTCAATCAGTCAATCTTTAAAAAGAAAAGGAAACAGATCTTAGGCTCATCGTAAACTCAAATTCAGGGACATTCTACGAAATAACTGGCCAGTACTTTTGAAAGTATCAAGGTCATAAGATACAGAGAAAGGTTGAGGGGTTCTCTCAGATTGGAAGACATGAAGGAGGATATTAGCACATATGAAACTAAATGCTCTTAGGATACTAGTTGTATCCTTAGAACAATCAAAAGAATATTAGTTGAAAGATCTGGTGAAATTCAAATAAAGCACTTGGGTTGGCTAAGGGTGTGATGCCCATGTTAACTTTCTCAGTTTAATGCTTGTACCACAGTTATGTACAATAAATATTAGGGAAGACAGGTGAAGGGTATGTAGGAACTCTACTATTTTCTTTTGTAGCCTTTCTGAAAGTCTAAAATTATTTCAAAATAAAAAGTTAACAAAATTTCTCTTTAAACATTCCAAATCATAGCAGTGGCACATTGTGAGTACCATGTGGGTTTTATTTTTTTTATTTATTTTTTTTTGGGGGGACCATGTGGGTTTTAAAGACAGACAAATCTGGCTTTGAATTCAGGCTCTATCACTTCCCAGATCCATGAGTCCAGCAAGCCACTTAGTCTTTCTGAGCCTCAATTTCCTCATCCATCAAATGGGGAAAATAATTCCCATTTTGTAGCACTGCTCTGAGAATTAGGGATGTGTATTACTATGAAGCATAGTGGCCAGCACAGAATTTTTGGTGCTCAGGGGATGTTAAATTGTCCATTCTTAATAAATAAATATCTTTTACTTGTTTATGGCTGCTTGATATTTCTCAAATAAAGTTCCTATTTCTAAACACGTTTCCAGATCCTTGCTAGCCAGCTGCTCACACCTCCACATACCATGTGTTCATGCCTTTATATTCTCATGCCATTCCCCTTAGATGCATTTGCACCCCAAAGGGCCAAAGGTATTAAATAAGCAATGTGGTCGGCCAACGACCTAGGTTTGAGTCTGGCATTATCAAGGACTCAGTGATCTTCAACAAATCCTTACCTTTCTGTGTCTCCATATCAAAATTGAAGCCTCCATAAACAGGATAGCAATAATAATAGCAATAAAAATACCTTAAAGCACAGGGGGGAGTCAGAGGAGCTTGAGAAAGTACCTTATAAAATGCAACATGAACCTAAATACCTAGAAGTTCTCAACCCTGGGTGCCTATGAAAATAACACAGGAGTTGTTTTCTTTTCATACCAATTACTTTAGTGTCCTCCTGAGAGTCTTTTTTTTTTTTTTTTAAGTTGCCCAGAGGATTCTAAAATGAAGTAAAACCAGGGTGAACTACTGATCTTAATTTAGTGCTTCTCAAAGTATGTTCCTTGGACCAGAACCATCAGGATCACTTGGGAAAGTGTTAGGCATACAAGTTTTCAAGCCCCACCCCAGACACACTGAATCAGAAACTTGTGGGTGAATCCCACATTTTAGCATGTCCCCAGATGGTTCTGAGGTACTGCTAAAGACTGAGACTGTGTACCTTAAGCAATTTTTCATCTCCAACTGACAAAATATGACTCATATTTCATGGTACAACCCACATGTCACTTCCTCTCTGCAAGGCCTTCCTACTCTTCCAGTCAGAATCTTTTGCCTAGCCTCTAGGAGCCTGTCTTACTGTGGTACTATTTCTCTTAAAATGCCTATCACAGTGTGACTTCTTGTTGAATGTTTGCATCATAGTCTTTCCTAAGATCTTGGGAGCAGTTTAGGGGCAAAGTCCGTTTTTGTATCCTATTCCACAAAGAGCAGGTCACAACCCACTAAGTGTGAAAGCTGCTTAACAAATGTTGACTTGAAGAGATCTCTTTAAATCTTACTGTGGAAAGACTAAAGAGTTGTGTGAGGATTAGCTGATATTGAGAAAAAGAAAAAGAAGAAAGCTAAGTATATAAAAGAGAAAAAATTAATGTCTAAAATACCCTTCTTCATATTATAGCTACTATGGAAGCACATGCTTTACCCCAAGGCCTGATCTAAGTGCTTTAAATGGATTACTTCATTTAAGTCTCACAATAGCCATATGTGATGCCTATTATTATTTTCATTATCATCATTACTGACATGGCAAGTGAAGCACGGAGAAAAGTAAAGTACCTGGCCCATGGTCACATAGTTCATAAGTAGTAGTTGAATTTGAACTCAGGTAATCTGGCTTCCTACCTAGACTCCTAAATATTCCACACTACTACTGCTATACAGGCAAAATATTATCAATTCATATTATTGCCAATACTCTTGTCTTCTGTTTTACTTATAGAAACTATGGATGATATGCAACTATCAACCTTTCTTTACACAATTCTAAGATAATGACTATATTAATGGCAGACATTTAGATAATGCTTTCTATGTGCTGTTTGTGTTCTAAGTGCTTTATAAATAAATTTATTTAATTCTTCAATGATCCTATGAGGTAAGTACTGTTATCATCTCCCCATTCATATATAGGATAAAGAAGTCAAGTAACCTGCTCCAGTCATACTAATAGTGAATAATGAAACTAGATGTGAACCCAGGCAACCTGGTTTCAACAGTCTAATTTTTTACTATTCTCCGAAGGAGTCTTTCTTTGTAAGGGTGTTTGGGAATCAAGGTCATGGAACTAAATTATATTGTTGTTTTGTTATATTAATATGTCCCTTGTAGGGTTGGTGTGAGAAATATATTATCAATAAATAGAAAGCACTTGAACAGACCCTGACAAATAGTAAGGATTGTGCTGATAGTTATTATTGTTTTGAAATTTTTAGATAGCCCATCTGGCTTATCAGATCACAAGTCTGGCCTCATAAGCCCCATTTGAAAATCAGGATTTTGTGACCTTTTTCCTGGGATCCTAAGCAACCATGGTTGACTTTAATGGGGGAGGAAGGCAAACCCACTTTTGGTTTTCTTCCCAAGTTTCCTGTTGGGAATAACATGGAGTCATATGTTTAGTAAAGAACCTTGAGCTGAGACTTATATAATGACAAGGTATGGTTATGGGAAGTAGAATGTGTACCTCTGGCACAATGTAAACAGCAATTTGACCAAGTGACATATATCAAGGTATACCAATCCATGTATGCTCAACTGCCTTTTAAGCAAAATACCCCATTACAATCCAAGGCTATAACACTCTGTCCCACTGCTGATTAAGGCCGAGAAGTCAAAACGAGCATCTGAGCATCACCAATTCCAGAGTGGGAAGTTCTCTATAGAGCATCCATCTGCCTTCAGACTCAAAGCTTTAGGGAGGGAGACCAATCTGCCCAATTTTATTCATATGGAATATGACTACCAAACCTCAGCACTCAATCTTTTCTTAAATTTGTCAACTTTGTGATGGTTCTGCTGAACTAATAAACAAAACTTCCTGTCCCTCAATCACCATGCCTCTCAACCAACAATATTTGATGTTCACTAGCCAAGGAGAAAGAGTCCCAACTTATGTCATTCCACTGGTGCCAACTGAAACTCCTAGCTCCTCAGGTTGGTCCTTAGTCTTCTCTAGGCTGAGAAAATCCTCTCAGCCATTTGTCTCTTGCCCATCTATTCTGCTTTCCAATTTGCACACCTATCTATATAATATTTCACTCGGGAATGGAGCCTTTTTTTAAAGATTTTATTTATTAAAAAGAAGATTTTATTTATTTATTCATGAGAGACACACAGAGAGAGAAAGAGAGGCAGAGACACAGGCAGAGGGAGGAGCAGGTTCCATGTAGGAAGCCTGACGTGGGACTTAATCCCGGGTCTCCAGGATCACACCCTGGTCCAAAGTCGGTGCTAAACCACTGAGCCACCCAGGCTGCCCAGGAATGGGGCCTTTTAAATGGAAAGATGAACCTTCCTTTCTTCAATCCACTGTAAAGACTCCAAGGAAACACTACAAAAATTTCCACCCCAGTTCTTTAGATAAGAATTAGAGTAATGATTCTCAACCATGGAAGCAAGTTAAGAATTATCAGGGGAAGATTTTTAAAAATATGTTCCAGGGTTCCAGTTCAAGAAGGCAACATAGCAGGCTCTTCCTCCCATGGACACACCAAACCCACAGCTACATATGGAACAAGTCCCTTTGAAAGAAAGCCAGAAACCAGCTGAGCAACTCCTATACATTAGGCAAACTAGGAAAAAATATTTCACACTAAAATGGGTAAGAGAGATGGGGATACAATCTCACCATAAACTCAACCCCTAGCAAAGTGACATATATTTGGGAAAGAAACCACAACTCCCAGCTTCTCCCTGAGGAGTGAAGGGTTTGGACATGCCTAACATCTAGCACCCTAAATTTCAGGACTTCCATCCAAGGAATGTGTCCCAAAACACCCAGTTCTGAAGCCAGTGGGGTTTACATCCCTGAGATTCACAAGCCTATAGGAAATAAATAGGCTCCCAAGGACTCACAGTGGTTATCTGCCCAGAGCTCAGGATAAAGGCAACAGATGGAAATGCTATTTTGCAGTCATTCCCTGAAAAACAAAACAAAACAAAACACA
The DNA here is from genome assembly GCF_003254725.2 of Canis lupus dingo. NCBI lineage: Eukaryota > Metazoa > Chordata > Mammalia > Carnivora > Canidae > Canis > Canis lupus. The sequence goes on along the minus strand of NC_064260.1, from coordinate 13,902,616 downwards.
AACTTTTTGCTTATCTTAAAAGCACAGACTGAGGGTTAAGCTCCCAATTTAACACAAATCTAGTACAGACTACAGTCATCTCTAGAAACTAGCAAGATTGTTGGGTACCATCTTTACGCTCTCCCCGTGCCCAGCTTTTCACACATCCAGTTGATGCTCAGAGGATGCACCCCCTTGATCATCTGGCTTTGTTTGCCAGTGGGCTTATGTTTACAGGTTCAATAGGAGTGTAGCCAATAGTACTTAACTGTCTATTCTCTCAAGGATCAGCACAAAGGTAGCAGTCAGAAATGGCCAATTCTTAGTTTTTCCATGTAACAAGCCTCTTTGCATATCTTAAGAGCTGCACCCTGAAGGTCAGGTTTCAAATGTGTCTGCCACTTGCTGGCAGGTACCACCTTTGGGCTATCTCTTTACCTTGTATCAGACTGTTGGTCTTTCCGTTAAAAAAGCTTCTGCACATGTCTGGTGGTCCAGCTTTTACATCTGCCACCCATGGGACACACGCCTTGATTTCTTGGCTCCAGTAGCCAGTGGAACTTACAGTCACCAGTACCTTAGTACTTACAGTCACCAGTACCTCCAATTCCTCTGGAGTCTGAAGAGTTCGGCACAGAGGGAACAGAGAAATACCCATATCCCAGTCTTCTCCTAAAAGAGGTCTAATTGCATACTTTAAAAGATGCTGCCTGAGAGTCTGGCTTCCAGACAGCCTGCATGCAGGTGCTAAGATCCTCCCATTTGGGACACTGTCAGATCTTGACATAGATCAATTCCTGGAAGCCACTAAGAACAAAAAGAGTTGCTTGGATAATCACAAAGGTTTGAGAGACAGTCACAAAGGTTTGAGAACTAGGGACAGGCTGAATGATAAGGTTCATTTTCTATGGAAGACCATGTGAGAGGTGGCTATTTTATCTAATGCACAGGAAACAACACAGGGAGTCAAGTAAAATGAAGGACCAGAGAAATATGTTCCAAACAAAAGAACAAGATAAGAATTCAGAAATAGACCTTAAAGAAATGAATATAAGTGAATTACATGATAAAAGAGCTAAAATAATGGCCATGAAGATGTTCATTGAGGTTAGAACAGTGTATGGATGGGGTGATAATTTCAACAAAGAGACAAAATATAAGAACGTACAAACAAAAGTGAAGAATAACTGAATTTTAAAATTCAATAGAGGGGTGCCTGGGTGGCTCAGTCAGTTCAGTGTCCAACTTTCAATTTAGGTTCAGATCATGATCTTATAGGTTGTATAATCAAGCCCTGTGTTGGGCTCCCCACTGAGCAGGGAGTCTGCTTGAAGATACTCTCCCTCCTCCCCTCTCACTGTTCATGCTCTCTCTCTCTCTAAAATAAATGAATAAATCTTAAAAAAAAAAAGTTCAATAGAGCGATTCACATCAGATTAAGCAGAGAAAGAATCAGTGAACTGGAAGACAGGGCAGAGAAATTCATTCAAACAGAGGAGAAAAAAGAAAAAAGGAATGAAGATAGCTTAAGAGATATATGGAATACCACCAAGAAGACCAATATTTGCATTATAAGGGTCTGAAGAGGAGAAAAGAGAAAGAAAGGGGAAAGAAAGCTTGCTCAAAGAAATAATAGCTGAAAACTTCCCTAACCTGAAAAAGAAACACACACCCAGATCCAAGAAGCCCAGAAAGTTTCAAGTAAAATGAATCTAAAGAGATACATGCCAAGACACATTATAATTAAAAATCAAGTTAAAATAAGGAGCAAATCTTAAAAATAGCAAGAAAAAAACCTCACCTTTCTACATACAAGGAAACCCTCATAAGACTATCAGCAGAATTTTCAGCAGAAACTTGGCAGGCCAGAAGAGAGTAGCATAATATGTTTAAATTTGTTCTTCAGAATTGAAAAAGTGAGAAGGAGTTTTCTAGGAGGCAAAAGCTGAAGGAGTTCATCACAAGACTGGTCTTTCAAGTAATGTTAAAAGGATATCTTCAAGTTCAAAGGAAAGGATGATAAGAGGTAACAGGAAAACATATGAAAGTTGAAGTCTCACCAGTAAAAGCAAATATATAGTTAAATTCAGAATACTCTAATGTTGTAATTGTGATGGATAAATCACATATAAAGTTGGTATGACAGTTATAAGACAAAAGTGTTAAAAATAACTATAACTATGTAATTTGCTAAGGGAAACACACAATTAAAAGGTGTAAATTATGACATCAAAAAGATAAAATGTTGGAAGTAAAAATGCAGAGTTTTTGTATAAGTTCAAACTTGTTATTATTAAAAATAGACAATTATAAGTTGTTTTATATAAGCCTCATGGTAACCACAAAGCAGAAAACTACAGTAAATTCACAAAAGAGAAAGAGAAGGGAATCTAAGCAAACTACTACAGGAAGTCATCAAATCACAAAGAAAAACAGTGAGAGAAGAACAAAGGAATTGTAGCACAGCCAGAAACCAATTAATCAAATGGCAACAGCAAGTTCATACCTATTAATAATTATTTTAAATCTAAGTGGAATAAATTCTCCAATTAAAAGACACTGAGTAGCTGAGTAGATAAAAAACAAACCCAAATATCTGCTGCCCACAAAAAACTCACTTGAGTCTTAAAGATATAAACAGGCATAAAGCGATGGCTGGAAAAGATATTTGTGCAAATGGAAACCAAAAGAGAGCAGGAGTAGCCATACCTATAACAGATGAAATAGAATAGAAAAACTATAATGAAACAAAGATGGTAATTATATAATGATAAATGAGTCAATTCAACAAGAGGATATAACACCTGTAAATATATATATAAATCCAACATGGGAGCACCAAAATATATGAAACAAATATTAACAGACCTAAAGGGAGAAATAGACACTGATACAAGTATAGTGGGCACTTCAATAGCCTCTTTTCAACAATGGATAGATCATCCGGAAAGAAAATCAAGAAAGAAATATTGGACTTAACACATTAGACCAGATGGATATTACAGACATTTATATAACATTCCATTCAAAAGCAGAATACATATTCTTCTCAAGTGGAATATTGGACCATTCTCCAGGAAAGCTCAAATATTAGATCACTAAGCAAGTCGTAACGAATTCAGAAGCAGGGCAAGATGGCCGAAGACTGGAGGACCTTATTTCTTCTGGTCTCTCCCCTGAATTTAGTTAGATAAAAATCAAATCATTCCAAACACCTAAGAATTCAACCTGAGATTATAAGAAAAGAATGGCTGAAATTCTACTAATAGAAAAGCAACCACTTACTGCAAGGTAGGAGGTACAGAAAAGTGAATCTCAGGGGATATATGGGAAGATAAATGGCAGGGGCAGGGAGGCCATAAGCCAGCACCGGAAAATGATAGAGCCCTAGAGGGCAAAATTAGAACCTTTCAAAATCTGCTCCAGTGAGAGATGTCCCTGCTCAGTGAAGGGACACTGAGGGACAGTGTGGTCTCAAGATCCCTGGAGTCACAGAAAGAACAAAGGTCCCTGAGTTAGCAGAGTTTCCAAACATTGGAGCAGGGAAACCAGTTATAGTCAATGAGCCCAGGAGGGAGCTCTCAGCTCTGTTCTCCATGAACTGCAAACTGGGGCATGATCAGGCAATCGCTCTCCCTCCAAGGACCCTTCAAAGGACAAAAACAGAGGACCCTCTGCCTTCACCTGGGAGGATCCATGCTGACACACACCATAGAAGTCTGCAGAGTTTGGCACACACAGAAATGAAGACCGCTTATCCCTGAGGCTTTACTTGAGAAAGGAGATGACGATCTTTCAGCTCCAGGGTTAGAGATCCATCCAGGGAGGCCATTTTTATTTTCATCCTCTAAAGAGCTGAAGAAAGCCTTCAGGGAACAAAAGCAACATAGACCAACCAGAAGAAGCTTATCCTGAGCCCAGCACCCTGGCAAGGGGTAGTACAACTCCATCCAAAGACACTTGAGAATCAACGCAGTAGGCCCCTCCCCCAGCTGGAAGAACAGGGAACACCAAGTTTACAGAGCACACAGGACTGCAAAACTCTATTGCCAGGGGGAATATAGTATACAGAATTTGAGATTTTTTTCATGATGCATTTATCCATCAGTTAAAATTTTTCCTTTTCTTTTTTCTTTTCTCCTTTTTCAACTAGTTTCCTATTTTATCAATTTTTCTTTTTTTTCAACTAGTTTCTTATTTTATCAATTCCTTGTTTTTAAGTCTTTTTTAGCTTTCACTTTTTACATTTACATTTTATAGATATATTCCTCATTGTGGGCTTCCTTTCACTGTTCACTATTCAAATTTATTTTTGTATATATACAATTTTTGCTTTCTTTACAATTTTTGGATTTAGTGTCTTCTAACATACTGACCAAAATACATTCAGGACCAAGTAGACCACCTTGTTTTGTCCACTTGAGAGATTATATTCTCTCTCCTTACCCCCTTCTTTTTTCCTTTTCTTTTTTGGTTTCTGGCCTCTTCAGATTTGTCTAGTGTGTGTTTCACTTGGGTCATGCTGATATTAATGATTTTTTTTCTCTCATTCATCCATTCTTTGGGCAAAATGACTAGAAGGAGGGATTCACAACAAAAGAAAGAGCCAGAAGTAATACACTGCCACAGATCTAATCAATATGTATATAAGTATAATGTCAAAGTTGAAATTCAGATAAGGACTACAAAGTTATTAGTTGGGCTTGAAAAAAGCATAACAGACACTGGAGGATCGCTTAGTGTAGAAATAAAATCTAATCAGGCAGAAATTAAAAATGCTTTAACTTCGATGCAGTCTAAATTGGATGCTCTAACAGCTAGGGTAAATGAGACATAAGACAGAGTAACTGACATAGAAGACAAGTTGATGGAAAGAAAGGAAACTGAGGAAAAGAGAAAAACAATAATGGACCACAAGGTGAGGCATTGAGAAATCACTAATGCTATATAACATTAAAACTACTAGGGCTCCAGGAAGGAGGGGGAGTAATAGAAGGTATATTTGAGCAAATTGTAGCTGAGAACTTCCCTAATCTGGGGAAGGAAACAGACATTCAAGTCCAAGAGGTAGAGAGGACCCATCCCAAAATCAATAAAAATAGATCAACACCCCAACATATAATAGTGAAGCTTGCAAATTTCAGAGATAGAGATTCCTGAAAGCCGCTCAAGAAAAGAGGTTGTCAACCTACAGGGGTAAAAACATTAGGCTGGCAATAGACCTATTCACAGAGACCTGGCAGGCTAGAAAGGGCTGGCATGATACATTCAGGCTATTAAATAAGAGAAATATGCAGCTAAGAATACTTTATCCAGCAAGGGTGTCATTCAGAATGGAAGGAGAAATAAAGAACTCCCAGGAAAAATAAAAACTAAAAGAATATGTGACCACTAAGCCATCTCCGCAAGAAATATTAAAGATCCTCCAAGAGAAGAGAGAGCCCAAAAATAACATAGATCAGAAAGAAATAGAGACAATCTATAGAAACAGACTTCACAGGAAATACATAGCACTAAATCTTTCAATAGTTACTCTTAATGTAAATGGGCTAAATGCTCCAATCAAAAGATACATGGTACCACATGGTACCAGGCTGGACAAAAAAGCAAGACTTATCCTTATGCTGTCTACAAGAGACTCATTTTAGACCTAAAGACATCTCCAGATTGAAAGTGAGGGGGTGGAGAGCCATTTATCATGCTAATTGACCTCAAAAGAAAGCAGGGGTAGCAATCCTCATGTCAGACAAATTAGATTTTAAACCAAAGACTGTAGTAGGGGATGAAGAGGGACATTGCATCATACTTAAGGGATCTTTCCAACAAGAACATCTAACAATTATAAATATTTATGCTCCTAACTTGGGAGCAGCACATTATATAAACCAATTAAGAAACACACTGATAATAATAGGGGACTTTAACACCCCACTCACAGCAATGGACAGATTATCTAAGCAGAAGATCAATAAGGAGAAAAGGTGGGTTTTTTTTAAGATTTAATTTATTTATTCATGAGAGACACAGAGAGAGAAGCAGAGACACAGGCAGAGGAAGAAGCAGGCTCCATGCAGGGAGCCCGATGTGGGACTCGATCCCAAATCCCAGGATCATGCCCTGGGCTGAAGGCAGGCGCTCAACCGTTGAGCCCACCCAGGCATCCCAGAAAAGGGTTTTTGAATGACACGCTGGACCAGATGGACTTCACAGATATATATAGACCATTCCATCCTAAAGCAACAGAATACACATTCTTCTCAAGTGCATTTGGAACATTCTCCAGATAGATCACACACTGGGTCACAAATCAGGTCTCAGTCAATATCAAAAGCTTGGGATTATTCTCTGCATATTTTCAGACCATAATGCTTTGAAACTTGAACTCAATCACAAGAGGAAAGTTGGAAGGAATGTGAACACTTGGAGGTTAAAGAGTATCCTACTAAAGAATGAATGGGTTATCCAGGAAATTAAAAAAGAATCTTAAAAATGCATGGAAATGAATGAATATGAAAACACAACTGTTCAAAAACTTTGTGACATAGCAAAGGCAGTCCTAAGAGGGAAGTACATTGCAAAACAAACCTTTCTCAAAAAATTAGAAATATCTCAAATATACAAACTAACCTTACACCTAAAGGAGACAGAGAAAGAACAGCAAATAAAGCCCAAACCAAGCAGGAGATGAGAAATAATAAAGATTCGAGCAGAAATCAATGAAATAGAAACCAGAACAGTAGATCAGATCAAGGAAACTAGAAGCTGTTTTTTTGAATTAACAGATCAATAAACCTCTAACCAGACTTATCAAAAAAAAAGAGAATTAATAAAATCATGAATGAAAGGAGAGATCACAACCGACACTGAAGAAATACAAATAGTTATAAGAACGTTATTATTAACAACCATATGCTAACAAATTAAGCTGTCTGAAAGAAATGGATGCATTCCTAGAAACATATAAACTATCAAAACTGAAACAGAAAGAAATAGAAAACCTGAACAGGCCTATAACCAGAAAGGAAATTGACGCAGTACTCAAAAATCTCCCAACAAACAAGAGTCCAGGGTCAGATGGCTTCTCAGGGAGATTCTATCAAACATTTAAGGAAGAATTAATATCTATTTTTTGAAGGTGTTTTTAAAAATAGAAATAGAAGAAAATCTTCCAAACTCTCTGAGGCCAGTATCACCTTGATTCCCAAAAACAAAGACTCCACCAAAAAGGATAATTACAGATCAACATCCCTGATGAACATGGATGCCAAAATTCTCGCCAAGATACTAGCCAACAGGATCCAACAGTACACTGAAAAGATTATTCACCATGACTAAGTGGGAAAGAACTTGGGCTGCAAGTTTCTGGACTGCAAGTTATTCTGGGCTGATTGAACAAATCAATCAGTTTGATACATCACACTAATAAAAGAAAGGACAAGAGTCATATGATCCTCTGAATTGATGCAGAGAAAGCATTTGACAAATCAGCATCCTTTCTCAATGAAAACTCTCCATGGTGTAGGGATAGAGAGAACATATCTCAATATCATAAAAGCCATCTATAAAAATCCCACAGAAAATATCATTCTCAATGGGGACAAACTGAGAGCTTTTCTCCTAAGGTCAGGAACATGCCAGGATGCCCATTCTCACCACTGTTGTTCAACATAGTACTAGAAGCCATCAGACAATGAAAAGAAATAAAAGGCATTCAAATAGGCAAAGAAGAAGTCAAACTCTCATTCTTCACAGATGACATGATAATTTATGTGGAAAACCCAAAAGACTCCACCCTAAAATTGTTAGAACTCATTCAGGAATTCAGCAAATTTCCCACTTATAATTGTGCCAAAACCTGTAAGATACCTAAGAATAAACCTAGCCAAAGAGGTAAAGGATATATACTCTAAAAACTACCTAACACTTACGGAAAAACATTCCATGTTCATGGACTGAAAGAATAATTATTGTTAAAATGTCTATGCTACCCAGAGCAATCTATACATTCAATGCAGTCCCTATCAAAATACCATAGACATTTTTCAAGGAGCTGGAACAAATAATCATAAACTTTGTATGTAACTAGAAGGACCCCGGATAGCCCAAGGAATGTTGAAAGAGAAAACCAAAGCTGGTGACATCACAATGCCTGACTTCAAGCTCTATTACAAAGCTGTGATCATCAAGACAGTATGGTACTGGCACAAAAACAAACACATAGATCAGTGGAACAGAATAGAAAACTCAGAAATGGACCCTCAACTCTATGGTCAACTATTCTACAACAAAGCAGGAAAGAATGTCCAATGGGAAAAGTCTCTTCAATAAACAGTGGTAGGAAAATGGGACAACCACATGTAGAAGAATGAAACTGGACCATTTACCTACACCATACACAAAGATAAAATGGATGAAAGACCTAAATGTGAGATAAGAATCCATCAAAATGCTAGAGAAGAACACAGGCAGCAGCCTCTTCAACCTCGGCCGCAGCAACTTCTTGCTAGACATGTCTCCAAAGGCAAGGGAAACAAAAACAAATTTTATCTTGGAACTTCATTAAGATAAAAAGCTTCTATACAGCGAAGGAAGCAATCAACAAAACTAAAAGGCAACTCTAGAATGGTAGAAGATATTGCAAATGATATATCAGATAAAGGGCTAGTATCCAAGATCTATAAAGAACTTACCAAACTCAACACTCAAGAAACAAACGAGCCAGTCAAGAAATGGGCAGAAGGTATGAACAGACATTTCTCCAAAGAAGGTATACAAGTGGCCAACAGACACATGGAAAAATGCTCCATATCACTTGGCATCAGGGAAACACAAATCAAGACCACAATGAGATACCACCTTACACCAGTCAGAATGGCTGAAAGTAACAAGACAGGAAACAAAAAATGTTGGCAAGGATGAGGAGAAAGGAGAACCCTCTTGCACTGTTGGTGGGAATGCAAGATGGTATAGCCACTCTGGAAAATGGTATGGACATTCCTTAAGAAGTTAAAAATAGAGCTACTCTATGACCCAGCAATTGCACTACTTGGTATTTACCCCCAATATACAGACATAGTGACTGAAGAAGCACTTGCACCCCAATGTTTATAGCAGCCATGTCCACAATACCCAAACTGTGGAAAGAGCTGAGATATCCATCAACAGATGAATGGATAAAGATGTGGTGTGTATATATATATTACTCAGTCATCAGAAAAGATGAATACTTACCATTTACATTGTTGTGGATGGACCTGGAGGGTATCATGCTAACTGAAATAAGTCAGAGAAAGACAATTTAAGTATGGTTTCACTCATATGTGGAGTATAAGAAACAGTGTAGAGGATCAAAGGGGAAGGGAGATAAAACTGAATGGGAGTCATCAGAGAGAGAGAGAAACCATAAAAGACGCTTACATATAGGAAATAAACTAAGGGATGCTGGAGGGGTGGTAGGTAGAGGATATAGTAATTGGGTGATTGGGCATTAGGAGGGAATGTGTGTAATGGCCACTGGGTGTTATATGCAACTGATAGATTATTGAGCACTACACCTGAAATTAAGGATGTACTATATGCTGGTTAATTGAATTAAAAAAAGTTTAAGTCTGAATGAATTCAATAAAATGAAAATCATATCAAGCACCTTTTCTGATCACAATAGTATGAAACTAGAAGTTAGTAACAAGAAGTAAACTAGAAAAAACAAAAATGTAGAGACTAAAAAACAAAAAATGCTACTCGACAACCAATGGGTCATCAAAGAAATCAAAGGAGAAGTAAAAAATATCTATGAATGAAAACAGAAAAATCACATGGCAAAATTTATGAATGTAGGAAAGCAATTCTAAAAGGGACGTTCATAGCAATACAGACTTACCTCAAGAAACAAGAAACTCTTTAAAAGTCTAACTTTACACCTTAAAGAAACAAGAAAAAGAAGAACAAAGTCCAAAGTTAGTAAATGGATAGGAATAATAAAATCAGCATGGAAATAAAGGACAAAAAGACAATAGAAAAGATCAATGAAACTAAAGAGCTAATTCTTTGAAAAGAAAAAAAAATGACAAAGCTACACCTATATTAACACACACAAAAAAAGAGGACTCAGAAAATCAGAAATGAAAGAGAAGTTACAACTGACAACATAGAAATACAAAGGATCTTTGGAGATTACTGCAAAAATTATATGACACAAATTAGGCAACTTGGAAGAAATGGATAAATTCTTAGGAAAACATAGTCTTTCAAAATTAAATAATGAAGAAATCGAAAATCTGCATAGACCAATTCCTAGTAAGGAAATTGAATTAGTAATCAAAAACCTTCCAACAAACAAAAGTCCAGAACCAGATGGCTTCACTGGTGACTTCTAACTAATGCTTAAAGAATTAATAACAATCCTATTCAAACTCTTCCAAAAAACAGAAGAGGAGAGAACACTTCCAAATTCATTTTACAAGGCCAGCATTACCTTGACACCAACCCAAACAAAGGCACTCTTAAAAAGAGAGAGAATTACAGGCCAATATCTGTAATGAACATAAATGAAAGAATACTCAACAAAATATTGTCAAATTGAATTGAACAATACGTTAAAAAGGTCATATACTACGATCAGGTGAGATTTATCTTGGGATGCAAAGATGGTTCAGCATCTGCAAATCAATCATTGTAATACACCACAAAACAAAATGAAGGGTAAATTATAGGGTCATTTCATCAGATGCAGAAAAAGCATTTGACAAAATCAACATCTATTCATGATAAGACTTCTCAACAAACTATCATAGAAGAACATAATAAAGACCAGCATATGACAGGTCTACAGCTAACAACATTCTCAACACTGAAAACCTAAAAGCTTTTCCTCTATGATCAGGAACAAGAACAGGATACATACTCTCCCTCACTTTTATTCAACATAGTATGGAAAGTTCTAGCCAGAAGAGTTAGGCAAAAGTAAGTAATAAATAAGTAAATGAACGAATGAATACAATGAAAGGCATCCAGGTGGAAAGGAGGAAGTAAAATGTTACTATTTGCAGATGACATATTATATAAATAAAAGCTTAAAGACTTTACCAAAGGAACCTTGTTAGGATAAATGAATTCAGTAAAGTTACAGGATATAAAAATAAACATATGAAAACTTGTTGCATTTCTATACACTAATAACAAACACTTGGAAAGAGAAATTAAGGACACAATCGTATTGTCAACTGCATCAAAAATAATAAAATACGTATGGTAAATTTAACCAAGAAAGTGACAGATCAAAAAAAAAAAGAAAGAAAGTGACAGATCTATACAATTAAAACTACAAGATATTGATGAAAGAAATGGAAGACAACACAAGTAAATAGAAAGATTCCATGTTCGTGAATTGAAAGAACATTGTTAAAATGTACATACTACCCAAAGCAATCTATAGATTCAGTGCAATCCCTAACAAAATTCCAATGCCATTTTTCACAATAACAGAAAAAAAAATTTAAATTTTATGGACCCACAAAAGACCCCAATAGCCAAAGCAATTATAAGAAAGAAGAACAAAGATATATATATCACATTTCTTGATTTTTAACTATATTACAAAGTCTTAGTAATCAAAACAATGTGATATTAGCATAAAAACAGAGATAAATTAATGAAATAGCCTAGAAATAAACCCATGCTTACATGGTAAGTTAATTTTTGACAGAGGGGCCAAGAATATACAATGGATAAAGGATAGTCTTTTCAATAAATGGTGTTGGGAACCTGGATAGCAACAGATAAAAAAACGAAATTGAAAAAAAAAAATGAAATTGGAAATTAGACCTTTGTCTTACAAAATGAACAAATGGATTAAAGACTTGAACACAAGACCTGAAGGCATAAAACTCCTAGAAAAAAAAATTGGGGTTAGGATCTTTGACACTGGTCCTGCCAACGAGTTTTTTAGAACTGATATCAAAAGCAAAGGCAAAAAAAAAAACAAAAAAAAAAAACAAAACAAAAAAAAACAACACAGGAATAAACAAGTGGGACTACGTCAAACTTAAAAGCTCCACACAGCAACGGAAATCATCAACAAAGTGAAAAAGTAACCTACTGAATGGGAGAAAATGTTTGCAAATGATAAAGTGTTAATAGTTAAACTATACAAAGAACTCATAGAAAAAACTTGGTAGTAATAATAAGATTAAAAATAGGCAGAGGACTTGAATAGGCATTTTACTAAAGATGACATACAAATGGCCAACAGTACTTGAAAAGGTGCTCAACATCCCTAGTCATCAGAGAAATTCAAATAAAACTACAATAAGCTATCAGCTCTCATCTATTAGAATATCATCAAAAATACAGGAAATAACAAGTGTTGGTGAGAATGTAGAGAAAAAGGAACGCTTGCACACTTTTGATGGAAATGTAAATTAGTGCAGCCACTATGGAAGGGTATGGAAGTTCCTCAAATAACTAAAAAGAGAATATCTTATGATCTAGCTATGCCACTTCTGGGCATATAACCAAAGGAAACAAAATATCTCAAAAAGATATCTACCTCTTCATGTTCATTGCAGCATTATTTACCATAGCCTATTTTGGAATTATCCCCAGTGTTCATCAATGAATAAATGGATAAAGAAAATGTGATACACACACACACACACACACACACACACACACACACGAGAGGACTATTATTCAGCCATAAAAAGAAGGAAATCGCCATTTTCAACAACATGGATGGCCCCTGAGGGTGTTATGCTAAGTAAAATAAATTGGACAGAGAAAGACAAATATTGTATGGTCTCACTTTTAAAAACTGGAATCTAAAAAATTGAACTCTTAGATTGGTGGTTGTCAGAGGTGGGGGATGGGGGGTGGGGGAAGTGGGTAAGTGTGGTTAGAAGGTATAAACTTTCAGTTGTAAAATAAGTAAATCCTGGGGATATACTGTAGAGTATGGTGTCTAATTAACAATAATGCCTTGTATATTTGAAAGTTGCTAAGAAAATAAATCTTAAAAGTTCTCATTATAAGAAACATTTTGTAACTATGTGAGCTGATATTAAATTTATCGTGGTGATCATTTCATGATATATATGTGATCAAAGCATTTTATTGTACACCATGGACTAATACAATGTTTTGTGTCAATTGTATCTCAATAAAACTTGTAAAATAATACAGATGTTTCTCAATTCCCAAACCGATTGAAACAGAGATTCTTTGGCATAGCCAGGGCTGAGAACCACTGATAAAGGACCGCTATCCTTCAGAGACAGAAGAAACCTTAAAGATCATGAGTCTACAAAGACTTAGACTGTAACATAAGGCCAGGCTAGTAATCTGCTTAGTTTCTGGAGTGTCAATAGCTTTTAAGGGACAGGGCATCCCCACAGATAGAATACTATGGACTAGACCCCACCTAGTATCTATGGCCTTATTTATCTAGAAAGTTTTCTCCCATAACACTTTGGTTAATCAATAGGCCTTGATGAGCCAAGTTCTGAGATATGTCTATTAAAACATGTTAGTCTGTTGGTTTGGTTTGTGGCTGGTGATTTCTTTTAAGGATAGAAATATCAAAAAAATTTACAAAAAGAAGAAAAATTAGAGATCTAAAACAGAAGTCTCACAATACCAAAACAAATACAAAATATAAAAAAACAAAGTACATTTTATTTAATTTACTCAATAAAATTAAAGAAAACTTGAATAAATGGAGAAAGTTATGTTCCTAGATGGTAAAGCAAAATAGATAAGGGCAGTTTTTTTAAAATCAATTGGTAAGTGTGAAAGTTTTCCTGTCGAAATCACAATGAGATATAAAATTATGTAGCTAAGTGATTGTAAAGTTCATTTGGAAAAATAAATGGAAAAGAATATGTAAGAAAACACAGAAAAAGGGAGAAGAACAAGGAAAGTGAGTTTGTGCCACCAACTTTTAATGTGTATTCTAAGTCCACAACAAGTAAAATTATGCTGTAACAGTGAAAGAATGGGCATTATAATATAAAGAATAGTTGTGAAACAAGCCCAGTATATCTGATAGTGTAATAAAGATAGCATTTCACGTCAGTGAAAATATAAAGGATAATTTTGAAAATACATTGGGGCAATATATTGGAAAGTTCAATATTTGGAAACAATTTTTATTTCAAACCATCTACTAAAAAACCAATGAGATACAAATCAAGTTAATATTTAAAACTATAAAAAAAAACAGTAAAACTGAGCATAAGATTTAAACATACACTCACAAAGAAAGATATGAATGACTAATATGTACATGAAAAAATGCCCAATGCTAGTCATCAGCGAAATGCAAACTAAAACCACAAATGGCACGCCCACTGAAATGGCTAAAATTAAAGACACTGACAACATCAAATGTTGCTGGGGATTTAGAGCAACTGGAACTCTTACATATTGTTGGTGAAAGTGTAAAATAATACAAGTTTTTTTTTTTTAAAGTTTCTTCTAAAACTAAATATATACTTTCTCAATAGTTCATTAATTATACTTCTGGATATTTGCTCAAGAGGAATAAAAACATGTGCCCACAGAAGACTTGTGCAAGAATTCATTTATAGAACCAAGAACTGAAATCTGGTATGCATCAATTGGGCAATAGTATATTCAGCACAATGAAATATTAACAATAAAAAGGAATGAACTATTGATACTAAAAATAGTAATTTTTTAAAAGCTGAGTGAAAGAAGTCTTACATAAAAGTGCATGCTGAATAACTCCATTTAAAAAAGATTTAGAATAGGAAAAACTGAGGGGGGCACTTGATGGGATGAGCACTGGGTATTATGCTATATGTTGACAAATTGAACTTCAATAAAACTAAATTAAAAAAATAGAATAGGCAAAACTTATCTATAATACCAAAAAAAAAAACAAAAACAAAAACAAAAAAACCTTAGAACAGTGGTTGGGAATGGACATGACAGGCAATGTTAACATTTCATTTCTTGATTGGATTTTGGGTTACACAAGTGTATGCATTTGTTCAATTCAGAAAATGCATATTTTAAATTTGTGCATTTTCTTGTATATAAAAATTACCACATTTTTTTTTTTAAACTGAGGATTTCCATATGGTTTTGCTGTAACTTGCTTATCCCAGATTCCAATTCTCTGCTCTTCCTGGGAAATTCAGTTTTGTGGTTAAAAAAAAAAAAACTTTTTAAAAGGTGTAAATAAATAATAAATGTCCACTTTATGAAACTTATGCTGAAGTGTTTAGGGTGAAGTATACTGACCTCTGCAATGTACTTGAAATACATAAAAAAAGATAAATTGATAAAGATGTAATTCCTATGTGAATATTAACTGCAGATGGAACTAAGTGAGCTAATCAGTTGATCAGGAGGCCCAGCACAACGACAAGGATCATTAGGAGTGGGGGGGGGGGGCGGAAGGAGTAGAAGGGGGGGCAGAAGAGGAGAATCAGAGAGAGAGAATTTAACTATGGAAGAACGTTCAGACAGATGCCAGTGGCTGCTGGCTTTGAAACTGGAGGAGGGCAGGCATGAGCCAAGGAACACAGCAGTCTTTAACTTACACAACTGCCTCTGTATCCAATATATGATTATCAAAGAGAAAGTGACAAGAAATTTTACAAATCAGTTTGAGAAAAAAGCACTAATAGAAAAACGTGGGGAAAACAAGCAAAATCACCAAAAAAAGATACACAGATAGTCAATAATCTTGTGAAAAAAATATTTGCCTTTATCAGGGTTTGAATATATTCCAACTGAAATGGGAATTAAAGTGTTGTCAAAGATTCATTTTTTTAATTATAATAGTATGAATAAAGACACAGTAAAGGTATATCCTCATATGGTCCTGGTGAGAATGAAAAATATTCGGCCTTGCTGTGGTGTATTTTTTTATATTAAAGGTCTTAAACATGTTTATTATCTATAAGCTGAAAACCTGAGCTTCAGAAATTTTATAAAGGGCTTTAGGTATATTCATTGAAGCATTGTTTGTAATTCAAAACACTGAAAACAATCTGAACAGTTCACAACAGAAGGAAGATTGAATTATGTTTGAATTATGAATTCAAAACATATTTTGAATTATGATTGAATTATGTTTCACACAAAAAAATGGAAAACTATGCTACCATTAACAGTATAATTTTTTACCATATTGAATGATGGCAAGTGGTACTGCTGGGGGGAAACCAGGATATAAAGCCATCAGCAATGCAATCCCATTCATGTTTAAAATTATATGCTTATATAATAAATATTAGAAAGGTTACCTAACTGTAAGTGGTGGTTATCTCTTGGCGGGGGGCTAAGGGATTCTTTTTCTTTCTTAACACTTTATGTGATATTCATCTACTACACCAGAATGTAAGCTCCTTGAAGGAAAAAAACAGCTCTTGTTCACCATCATACCTTCAGCTTCTTACAGCGCAGCATAGGAAGGATGCCCAGCAATCCTTGATGGACTTATAAACTGAATAGTTTTCTCTTTATTTACAAATTTGATTTTTTTTTGTAATCAAATAGTCTTAACACAGTATCTTTAAAAAAAAAAGAATAAACCAAAACACATATAGATTTATGAGTAAAAACGTAGCACAATTCAAATGTCTAGTAGTTATTTTAAAACTTTGTTTTAAAAAGTGTTTGGTGAAAATAAAAGTGTTTGGTGGCCACTAGAAAATGCTTATTATATGTCTTTAAGGAAAAAATTAGGAAATGAAATTATTCATGTAATATAATCTCCATACACGGACAAATATCTCCTAGAGAAAAGACTACAAATATGAGAATGTTAACCATAGTTTTTGGAGGTCGGAGTTATTGGAGTTATCTTTTCCTTCTTTATCCTTTATCTCCTTTCCTAATTTCTGACAGTAAAAATTTATTATTCACATAGTCATAAAGTGTTTAGGTTAAATTCTTAAAAACTAAAATACCAGAAAGAAGAGGCAGCAGAATGAAGTGGATAAGAGAAGGAGCCAGAACCAAACTGTCTGGGCTGGAAGCTGGCTCTTCCTAGCCATGACCTTGAGCATTTGGCTCAACTCTGCTTCCTTTCCTGTAAAATGAGAAAATAACAGAATCTACCTCACAAAGTATATCATCATAGTTGTTTTTACTTTGCTTTAAAAAGTTAACTCACAGCTAGGGGTGGTAGAAAGGGAGGTGGGTGGGGGGTGGGGGTGACTAGGTGACGGGCACTGAGGGGGGCACTTGACGGGATGAGCACTGGGTGTTATTCTATATGTTGGCAAATTGAACACCAATAAAAAATAAATTTATAAAAAAAATAAATTAACTCACAGCACTTAAAATAGCATCTACCACATAATAAAGGTTATAAAAATGTTTGTTAAAGTCCGTAATTAATGAACCAAGTTTCTGGAGAATAGAAAGAGCCACGTGGTAACCATAATTCTTTTCATCCTTTCCCCCGTTCCTTCCTTCCCTCTTCCTTTCTTCACAGGTTCCTCTCTCTTTGGAGAAGGACATGTGTGCAGGGAAGATGGGGCAATGGATTATCTAAGTCAAGGAATTGGGCCAGCAGCAAACAAGGACTTAATAACTAGAGAGAATATTGGAAATCAAGAAACAACGTGCCAGTGTTTCTGTATGTGGTGATAAGAAGAATCTGGGGTGGAGGGAGGTGAGAGATTGAAGACAAGATGAGCTAGGAGAAGGTCAGGAATTGGGGGCTTCACACCTCAATCATATCACATACCCAGCAGCCAACCCAGCTTGGATCATTCCACCTGAGGCTGTGAGGGAGTTCCTAGGAACAGGATGTGCCCACCCTCCACTCCACAAGGCAGCATTTTTACCAAGGGCGAGCTGTCTGTGGGCAGGTGAGGCCCTAACTAGTCCCTTCCAGCCCTACCCTATTTAGCCAGTGTCCTGAGACATTTCTCCACCCAATTGTGGCTTCTTGATACCAAGGTTATACCTAGTCTGAGTCAGTTCAGGGAACCCCAGTGTGTTTCCCATCAGGATGTCCGCTCCATTGTTTTCTCTGCAGAATGACACCAGCACTTGGAAAAAAGGAAAACCTGTATTCTGCTTCATTTTTAGAGAACTATCATTTCTTCTTCCTGTAATAATGTGTCTGCCAGCATTACTCTCAATGGTTGTACTTGCTCTATTTTTAACATGCCCTTTCAAAGGGTTAACCATGAAATTAAACCAAAAAGACGATGTACGTGAAATCCACAGTCACATCACCTCTCTAGACAAATCTCAGAAAGCTGAGAATAAACAAACAGTTTAACCTGCAAATCAGTTATCCAGGGAACACTAAGGCTCCCACTCTTTAATCTTTTCATATTACATCAAAACCCTGGCTTTGGATCAGAATTGCAGAATGCTTGCATCTAGTCAGCCTGGAACCTATTGCCAGTCAGGCACATTACTCTTCCTTAAATGTCAAAACAGTGAGCACAGCATCTCCTGAGAACCATAAACAGCCTAAGGAGACTTAATACCAAGATGAAGCCTTTCCAGATATTGGTTTCAACTATTCCTCTCTTTTTACCATTTAATGAAAATTACAGTTTGGCTCTAATTTGAACACTTGCCAGACCATTTCCACCAGAGCTCTTAAAACTCGCCTTTCTCTGGGTCCTTTGAGGAAGGTCCTTTGTGATCTAACACATTTGGATTCAAAGGATGGCAGTTGCTGCCCCACAGTCCCTAAAGAGAAGCAGAAAATCCACCTAAGTAAGCAGA
This sequence comes from Canis lupus dingo, assembly GCF_003254725.2. Classification (NCBI taxonomy): domain Eukaryota; kingdom Metazoa; phylum Chordata; class Mammalia; order Carnivora; family Canidae; genus Canis; species Canis lupus. The sequence continues at coordinate 13,883,911 of NC_064260.1, read as the reverse complement.
GAGTCCAGAATTAGAAAATATACGGTTTAACTTTACCACAGAGAAATTTCTAAAAAGAGGAGAGTGACCTCTCAGCTCAGTGACCTCCCCAAGTCAGTTCCAAAAAGAAACAAACTGCTATAAAAAGGAAAAGCTGAACCACATCTCGGTTGGCATAACCATAACTCAAGAGTGGACTGGGAAGACCCAGGGAAAGATATTCAGAAGCTAAAGTTGTCCAAGAACAGGTTGAATTTGGATGTTGAATGGGATTAAGAGTTGTGGGGCTGAGAACAGTTGGATGTCTGTGCCAAGCAGGTCATACTCAGCCTGCAGTAAGTGATCACTGCTTTTGGCACACAAGTAAACCATTTAAGCTTAATTAGCTAATTAAACTATAATCCGGGCTTCTGATTTTGTAGCAGTGGTTATGGTTCAGGATATCTGGGGTTTATCTATTTAGGAGAACTTACAAACCAACGAGTAACCTGATTCTTAGCCAGTAAGGAGGGTGTTGGTCTGGGGAAAAATTTTTATTTTGTTGACCTTGATCTATCCCATTTTAGCCAAAAGGCAAAATTTAAATGCAGAGTTTTGTTTGGTGACTCATGTCATCTACTAGGTTTGTGGGAAAGCAGTACTAAGATTGATGACCAGAACTCACGCAGAATTTTGTCTCCTTCCCCCAATATGGTTCCCAGTTAGCCAACTCAACATCAGAGCACATGTCCATAAACACACATACTCCAAGTCAACCCTGCCTGGATTTTGCATCAAGATAACCACGTCTTCCTTTGGGTACTTACAATCAAACACTCATCTGCTAGATGATACAGTTAATAAAACAAGAATGCCTTGGAGCTGTTATCTAGAGAGCTCGCCAGAAACCGTGTTTTCAATTTACCTGCACAAGTGGACTCAGGGGACTTATTCAACAGAGGCTGACATAAAGTGGCCCATCATTTATTCCTTTTCAGAGAAGATACAATTTCCCAGTGGGCAATATCCCTGTGAAAGCTTGTAAAAACTCAAAATATCCTCCCCACAGAGAAGTCTACTTGCAGAGAAGACTTACACTCAGAAGGTTGTTGGATGAGCATCGAGTCTAAGCAAGAGGGTTTTTCTTGATGGTATTAATGCTAGGTACCCTCAAGTATTACCAGTCAGAATGCTGCCTCCCTTTCCACTATGGGCACATCCCAAAACCAAGTGAGTGGCCCGTACAGTTGGGGCTCCGCCCTCCCCTCGGTATTAAAGGTACACCGATACATTCTATCTTCCCATCCTCTTTCCCAAATTCCATGGGACACCAGCCTTCTACTGAGATATTCTTGCTCATGCAATTTGCCCTCAGCTACCTGAATTCCTACATCTTTTCATTAAACAATTTCTTTAGTGGGGAGTAGGGGAATACTACGGATCACTGATTCCATCTCTTATACGTTGGTTCCATCTCTTATATGTTGGTTCTTCCTAATTTCAATCTCTGAGAATTTAAGTTCTTACATACGACTTTGCTGTCTTTAAATTATCTTTACATCAAAAGATCAAAATTGCAGATACAGAATTTGGACCCACTATGCAACTGTCAATGGTAGTGTGCACTGATTAAGGATAGGAGGGACTCCATCCTTGGACCACACAACTGAACACTTGAATTCAGAATTCCACATGCAACCATTTGTCCTTTGGCCACTGTGAACTTCCTGTGGTTCTTAACTTTGGTCCCAAAATCCAGACATCCACCCAAATTAGCTTAAGGAAAAAGGTCAGGAGTGGTTCTCAAATGATAAAGGGCTATGTGGTCTCCTCATCGCACATCTTTATCTCCTCTCACCTTGGTTAGTTTCCTTTAGTGTGTATGGCTCAACTAGGTCATCAAACCCACGGCTATAGGTCCGACATAAATCCACAGCTCCATGTTCCAAAAGTAAGTTCACATGGACACCAAGATGTTTGTATAAATGAAGAATAGAACTGGACTAGGACTAGACTGTAGAATAGGACTAAAATCAGTATGGTAATGCTACTTAAGGGATTGAGACATAAATATGGCTCTGAACTTACAGGGTTTCTTTACTGCCTTACAGGAGGTTAAAAATCTGCTATTTGATTTTCTTTTATACGTATACACATTGTATTCATTTCTTAGATCTGCCATAACAAAGTACCACAAACTAGGTGGCTTAAAACAAGATTGTGTCAACTCAGTTCTGGAGGCTAGTACTGTGAAATCAAGGGGTTGGTAGGGTCCTGCTCCTTCTGAAACATCTAGGGGACTCCTTGCTTGCCTCTCCCTGTGGTTAGTCAGCAACCTTTGCCATTCCATGGCTTGCGGGTAAATCACTCCAATCCTCTCCCTTCACACGGTGTTCTCCTTGTGTGTCTTCATATCATCTTCCCTGTATGTGTGTCTGACTTTGTGTCAAAATTTCTCCTTTTTATAAGGACACCAGTCAAATTCAATCAGGACCCACCCTCATGACCCCATGTGGATTTGAGTACCTTGGTAAAGACTTTCCAAATAAAGTCACATTCCAAGGTGCTGGGGGTTGGAACTTTCTACCCTTTTTTTTTTTTTCTTTTAAGATTTTATTTATTTATGAGAAAGAGAGAGAGAGAGGCAGAGACACAGGCAGAGAGAGAAGCAGGCTCCATGCAGGGAGCCCAATGTGGGACTCGATCCCAGGTCTCCAGGACCACGCCCTAGGCCAAAGGCAGGCACTAAACCACTGAGCCATCCAGGGATCCCCCATATCTTCTTTTAGGGAAACAATTCAACCCTTAAACCACATACATAGAACTTTATATAAAAGCATAAATATGATCACATGCATGGAGTCTCATTTTTAGTGAAGTATTTTATTTTTTTCCCCTAAATTTGGCTCTACCTCCCTTGTCCCTTTTCAACTTTTATTCTTCTTTATCATATCACCTTCCTTTCCCTTCACCAAGGTAACCAATTTTTACAACCTAATATGTATCCTTCCTTACTGCTCTCTGTAATTGTCATCTCATTCAGATACATGTACACACTTCTGTCAATTCTTTTCCCTCAAAAATAGAATCGTTTTATGTACTTTGCTCAATATTATCTTATGAGAATTTCCACCACGTTGTCTGGTGTAGTTTTAATTCCTTTCTTTATTGATTGCAAACCTATTCCTTTGTGTGAGACATATCATAAATTATTAAGCTACTACTCTGTTGATGAGCGTGCCCTGTTTTTTCCCTCTAACACAATGCTGGAGTAAACCTCCTTAGACATGAGCCTTAGAACTGCTTGTATTTCTTGGGCTACACTCTTAGGTATTCAACTGCTAGGTCAAGGGATACGTATAATTTTTATTTTATTTATATAATTTTTATTTTAATTGACAAATGTTTGTTGTCAAACTTCTTTCTCAGAATATTTTAGCAACATCACATTTCACCAGCGAAGTATCAGAGTACATCCCCCCATCCTCTCCTGCCACCAACATATGGTATTATGGCTCTTTATGCCAGTCTAAGTATAAAATGATATTTATCATTAACTTTAATTTGTGTCTCTCTGACAACTAGTGAATCTAAGCATCCTCTCATATGTTTATTGGCATGTTAGCCATTTGAATTTATTTTCAGTGAACTGTTCATTTGTATCTTGAGTATCTTTCATCATCTAGTTTTCTCCTCAAATTTAAGAGTTTATATTAGAGATATAAACCTTCTATTATATTGCAAATGTACTTTATCTATTGATTTTACAATTTTAAAAATTAACTATAATGATGCTATCTTTTATAGCTTCTGAAAGGGTCTTTCCCACCCTCAGAGTATTCACATAGCCTACCAGATTTTTAAACAATCCCTTTATTGCTATATTATTTTATATTTAAATATATAATCTATTTGAAGTGGACTTTTCCATGTAGTATGAGGTAGGAATCCATTTTTATTTTCTTCCAAATTGAGAGCCAGTACCATTTATTATATCCTACATCTTTTCTCCACAGTTATATATTAAATCCTCATTTCAATTGGGATTTGTATCTGAATCTAACAGCTAATTCAAAGAGAAAGCATGAGGGGCATCTGGGGGGCTCAGTCGGTTAAGCATCTGCCTTTGGCTCAGGTCGTGATCTCAGGGTTCTGGGATTGAGCTTTGCATTGGGCTCTCTGCTCAGCAGGGAGCTTGCTTTTCCTTCTCTCTGCTTGCCAATCTCCCTGCTTGTGCTCTCTAATAAATAAATAATATCTTAAAACAAAAAACAAAGAGAAAGCACAAAAGACTAGAAGGGTAACTGACATTTTGGCTATGATAGCATTGGTGTGGTGATTATTTTATTTATTTTTCATTTTGCATAGCTCTGTATTCTGATTTTTCCTAGAATGAGCATGCATTACTGGTATAACAAAAAAAAAAAAATAAAGGGGAGAAAACAGTAAACACAACCAGTTTCATCATCCATAGTGTCCTAGGACAAAAACAAACTTCAGCTAGAGAGTAGCACAACTATTCCTGGAACAGAGACCTGAGACGATTTTCTCCCTGGGGGAAGGGGTGAGGAGAGACATGCAATAGATCTGTTCCCACAAGACCCTGGAAAATCTCTTTCAAGGCCAGTTTGCCCCAAGGAAGGTACTGATTAATTTTGGGGAGGTCATTTCATTTTGGCAGTTCATTGTGAAATGAACTGCTGAGGTGGTGATTTTAAGTGTGACTGGCAGGCAACTTGTGTTCAAGCGCAGTGAGTTTAATTGATTGGAAGAGCAGGTTGTTCTGAGCTGATGCAATAACCACTAGGGCTGAGCGTTGGGTTTCAATGTGTGAAATGATGCAATAATTGCCTGTGTTAAACAGCAGCTGAATTACTAGCAGCAACTTAGGCGCTAAAGACAGATCTTTGAATTGGCCATTAGACAGCACTGTCAAATTATGTGAAAGTGACCCTCTCACTGTAACCTCAGGGTGCAGCATCTGTCCCTAAAGTGTTAAGGGTCAGTTAAAGCTCTGAAGTCTCATTAACACAGTCTCATGATGCTAATAAAACCCCTGCAGTAAACCTGCAGAGTCATGGTTGTTGACTACCTAAACTAGTTAAATGGTGGGGTCCCCCTTCCAGTGCAAAAGAACCACGATCAGCACAGCCCACTTAACCTGAAGAAACTCCTCCAGGCTTCTCCACCTGGTACATCACCCTAGAGAAGGTTAAGGCCAAAAGCTCCTCTACCTCCCTGCAAGGACTGGGACTTGGGGCCTCAGGGACTGGGGTGGGGGAGTGGTGGGAGGGAGTGTGCAAATAAATATGCATTCTGGAATTCTAGTTAATGCAGGAGGAATCCTAAAACACCGTGAATAGTTTCTCTAAAACCACTTGAATTAGTGCATCATCAAGTATCTTGATGCTGCTTCCTACGCTACTCCTTAGAGTGGTATATACATGGGGGCTCAGTCAAACTAGCCAGGTGGGAAGCCATAGCTTCGTGGTCCAGGTCAGCTGTTCCCTGAGGGTCTGTTAACCCAAGGATAAAGTTCACAGTGTGAAGAGTGTATTTCCTTCAGGTAATCCTCCTTAAAACACTACTTCTCGGGCAGCCCAGGTGGCTCAGCGGTTTAGCACCTTCAGCCCAGGGTGTGACCCTGGAGACCCGGGATCAATCGAGTCCCGCATCGGGCTCCCTGCATGGAGCCTGCTTCTCCCTCTGCCTGTGTCTCTGCCTCTCTCTCTCTCTCTCTCTCTCTCTCTCTGAATAAATAAAATCTTTAAAAACCCACTACTTCTCACAACTACACCCTTGACAATTATTGATCTTCCATAAGTTTGAGATAACATTAATGATGTATCCTTGGACTAGGGCTAGCCAATGATAGTAACATACAAAACTAAATGTTTTGGCAATCAGCCAAGTTGGGGGTGGGGGGGACACAGGGACACTCTTACTGACAGCTGGAGGGCCTCATAAGGTCTGTACGGAAGGCCAGTCCACCTGCTTCCCAAGGTAGCATAGGAATGGAACAATTTTGGGCTTCTCTATTACCAGACAGATACTATGGCTCTAGAATTTTACTTTATCATAATCATAATAATTTCCATCTCAAACATTTTGGAGCAGGTGTTTTCACATATCCACCTGGACCATTAAACAAACAAACAATAAAAAAATCTCAAAGCTCCTGTAGCTGTTTTAGCTTAGAGAAATAAAATAGAGTTTCCTGGTGTACCTTCGAAGACAAACTGGCTGGGAGATAAGTGCCTAGTTAAATATTGGGGGATGTCTTCCAAAAATTATTACTTTGTTTTAGAACTATTTGCATTAATTCTATTGTTTATCTCAGAAATGGATAAAACCAAAAGGGCCTTAAGTTCCCTTCTAGGTGATTGCTTTATATTATTTTTATTTCTCATCACTTAATGAAACTGGCCAGGATTTTTTTTATTATTTGAATACAATTGACGCACAATGTTATATTAGCTTCAGGTGTACCACAAAGTGATTCAACAACTCTATACAATGTACTGTGCTCACCACAAGCATAGCTACCATCCCTCACCCTATAACAGGCTTACAAAAGCATTGACTATATTCCCTGTGCTGTACCTTTTATTCCCAAGACTTAATCATTTTATAACTGGAAGCCTATACCTCTAACCGCCTTGCCTTCAGCCATTTGCCCATTCCTCTATTCTGGCCATGTTTTTGCACTTATTTTTGAGGAGTTTTTGTTTGGTTTTTGCTCTTTACTAGTTTGTCTCCCTCTTTCATAGTTATTTATTTGCTAGTGTATAGCCTGTCAAATCTGGCCATTGAAGCTGCAGTCCCAGATGTGCCAGACCATTATGCAAACTGAATTAGGTTTAAATTATTAGCAACACCCTTGATAGCAGGTAAGAAGAGAAATTCTCTCTTCAAGAAACATGAAGTAGACTTGTATAAAGTTCCAATATGGCAGCAGGGTATTGAGTCTGTAAACCTCCACGTCCCTAATATCCTAGGAGAATGGCCTGTCCTCCAGGACTGGGAATTCAGTATTTTTCCAACTTGGAAGAATTCAGATTTTCTTGACGTGATGAGATAAAGCAATGACGTTGCTAGTGTTCTAAACTTCCCCACACTCACCACACACACACAAACACACACACATACACACAGTTTCCCTGTCCCCTCCTCCATCCTACCTGTCAGACCGGTTTTCCCATTTTGTGTAAGACAATCAGGTGGAAGAACTGAGGAGGAGGGGAATCTCTAAGTTGGAGAGAATGGTGTTGAGGGCTGTTGTGGTAGGTGAAAGGGTAGAATTGGATAATTAACAGGGAACATTAAAGAGCTGATGACCCCTGCACCACCCTCATGTGGAATAAAAAAAAAAAAAAAAAGCCAACCAACCCCACAACAAGTATACAGCTTCAATTCTTCTGATCAGTGTCAGAGATACAGTGTCTTCTCTTTCTACCTGTCCATGACCAACTCCTCCTTCTTCAGTCCAGCAGCCTCACTTCTTTTGGTGAGGGGTGGTCACTCCCCTCAGACTCTGGGGTTTGGGAGGGAGCTCCACAGGCCCTCTTCTTCTCCATCTCTGGTTTAAGGCCAGCATAGGACTCCAGCAGCCAATCAACTCTCCCAGGCCCCTGGAGTGCACTCAAGTCCCTGTGAATGAGAAGGCTCTCACCCAAGTAGATGGCTCAGCTACTGTCTGTGACCTGAGGCACCAACACTCACATCACCACATGGCCCTCAGAGCTCTCCCACTGGGAAGATCAGCCATATTGGCAGAAAAAACAGGGATGGAGATATTTAACAATATAATGGGAATCTAGGGGTGACCAAAGGCATTCCATCACTGGCTCCTTTCACCCTCATTACATTCCTCCTTTGTATTTTTTTTTTAAGATTTTAAAAATTTATTTATTCATGAGAGACACAGAGAGAGAGGCAGAGACATAGGCAGAGGGAGAAATAGGCTCCCTGCAGGGAGCCTGATGCAGGACTTGATCCCAGAACCCCAGGAACACAACCTGAGCCAAAGGTAGACGCTGAGCCACCCAGACATCCCTCTTTTCTAGGATTTTTATGGTTTCAAGTATCACATTTATCTTTAATCCATTTTTAATTTACATTTGTGTAAATATAAATTTACAACCACTGAGCCATTCAGGCATCCCCCTCCTTTGTCTTGATCATCTTGTTTCTGTTGGAGTTTTTTTTAAAGATTATTTATTTATTCATGAAAGACACACAGAGAGAGGCAGAGACACAGGCAGAGGGAGAAGCAGGCTCCCTGTGGGGAGCCCAATGTGGAGCTCCATCCCAGGACCCCAGGATCATACCCTGAGCTGAAGGCAGATGCTCAACCATTGAGCCACTCAGGCATCCTCCTGTTGGGGTTCTTTCTCCTGCAGCAGAGAGTTTCCTATTTCAGTGCTGACCACACTGCTTTGGGGAACAAATCATGTGGGTGTGAAATATACCTCTTGTAGCTTTCTCTCATTGGTGCTATTCTCCTGGAACCAAGAAAATAAACCTCTCTTCTCCTGTCATAGTTTCTCTAACACTCTCTTCTTCTGGCCAATATTCCCAGTTCCTTTATATTTTATGATATCTACTCAATACAAAGGTAAGAAGTCAGATGTCAAATCCTCTCCTCAAAAGGGTGAGAGTCTCCTCATTTGGGAGTTGCTTTTCTTGGGAACATGAGAACTAGTTGAAGCCCTGAGTATTCATTTAAATAAAACAGAAAAGGGCATTTCAAACAAGCAGTGCCACACGAGCCTCTAAATTTCATATTATTGCCTGCAAGTCACATCAGTACAACCCACATCATTCACTACTTACACATAAGTTAGGTAACAACATACCTTAAAAATAATTTTCTGTAAATTAGGATAAAAGTTCTCTCTCAAATAATAGTCCTCTCATCCATTGGCCTTCTGTTCTCTCTTAAGAGGGAAAGGAAGAAGAGGATGCATCCAGGATTATAAGTGGCAGGCTGACAAATGAATGAACAATCATTCATCATTTGTGCCACAGGATTACAAGGGTGGAGAACACTATCTTGGATTAGAAGCCCTTTGAGGAGGTGGTTGAGTCTTACTTGCCCTCGTGTTTGCAGAGCCTCATTTGGAGCCTGACAATGCTCTGTATGAGGAATGACTGATTGGCAAACACAAAAATGAACAAGCATGTGCATTCCTGGAGCAAGAAGAAGAGTAACTTGGTAAGAGCTAGGTCACCTTCTATCAGATTTCTCAGCAGAAACTTTTCAGGCCAGAAGAGAGCAGCAGGATATATTTAAAGTGCTGAAAGAAAAGGGAAAAAAACATAACCAAGAATAGTCTTCTAAGCAAAGTTATCAGAGTTGAAGGAGAGATAAAAAGTTTCCCAGACAAGCCAAAACTAAAGGAGTTCATCACCACGAAAGCAGCCTTACAAGAAATGCTAAAGGGTCTTCATTAAGTAGAAAAGACCTTAACTAAAAATAAAGTATACAAAAGAAAGTATCACACTGGTAAAACCAAACATACAATAAAGGCAGTGGATCAGCCACTTTTAAAAAGCTAGCATAAAGGTTAAAAGGCAAAAATAGTGAAAATCAACCACAGCAAGTACTCAAGGGATATAGAAAATGAAAAGATGTAAAATATGATGTTAAAACATAAAACAATGGGGCACCCAGGTGGCTCAGTGGTTGAGCATTTGCCTTTGGCTCAGGTCATGATCCTAGGGTCCTGGGATCAAGTCCTGCATCAGGCTTCCCAGACGGAAGCTGCTTCTCCCTCTGTCTATGTCTGCCTCTCTCTGTGGGTGTCTCGTGAATTAAAAAAACAAAAACAAAAACAAAAAAACCATAAATCATTGTAGGGGTAGGGGAGTAAAAATGTAATGCTTGAGTCACTCAAGCTGATAAAATGTAACATGTATTTTTAATACATTTTATCAGCTTGAAACAGATATACATCAATAATAGATATACATCAATATATATGAACTTCGTGATAACCGAAAAGCCAAAAAAACGCAATAGATACATAAAAAAATTAACAGAAAGAAACCCAAACATTACACTAAAGAAAACCATCAAGTCACAAATGAAAAGAGAGAAGAGAGAACTACAAAAATAACAAGAAAATAATCAACAAATAGCAATAGGTACATATCTATCAATAATTACTTTAAATGTAAATACTCTAATCAAAAGACATAGAGTGGGTAACTGAATGCATAAAAACAAGGGTCATCTGGGATCCCTGGGTGGCGCAGCGGTTTAGCGCCTGCCTTTGGCCCAGGGCGCGATCCTGGAGATCTGGGATCGAATCCCACGTCAGGCTCCCGGTGCATGGAGCCTGCTTCTCCCTCTGCCTGTGTCTCTGCCTCTCTCTCTCTCACTGTGTGCCTATCATAAATAAATAAAAATTAAAACAAAAAAAACAAAAAAAACAAGGGTCATCTATACACTGCCCACAAGAGACTTACTTCAGATCTAAGGACATATGCAAACTGAAAGTGAAGGGATGGTTTTCCCAACAAGTGGTAATGAAAAGAAAGGTGTAGTATCAATTCTCATATCAGACAAAATAGACTTTAAAACAAAGATTACAAGAGACAAAAAAGGGTGTTCCATAAAGATAAAGGCATCAATCCAAGAAGATGCACCATTTGTAAATATGCACTCAACACAGGGTCACCTAAATATATAAAACAAGTATTAACTGACAAGGTAGAAAAGGACAGTAACAATAACAGGAGGGGATTTTAATACCCCCCTTACACCAGTAGATCACCCAGACAGAAAATCATTAAGGAAACAATGTCCTTCCTTAAACAATACATTAGACCAGGTAGACTTAACAGATAAATACAGAATATTTCATCCCAAACCTACTCAATGTGCATTCTTCTAGAGTCCACATGAAACGTTCTCCAGGACAGATCACATGTTAGACTACAAAACAAGCCTCAAATTAAAGACAACTGAAATCATATCAAGCATCTTTTCTAACCACAATGGTATGAAACTAGAAGTCAATTAAAAGTAGACAAATGGAAAAAAATTACAACAGATGGACCCTAAGCAACATGCTACTGAAAAACCAATGTGTCAAAGGATAAAAAAAAAAAAACCTAAGATAAGTGAAAATGGAAACTCAATTTTCCAAAATCTATGGAATGTAGCAAACACTGTTCTAAGAGGAAAGTTCACAGCAATACAGGCCAACCTCAACAGACAAGAAAAATCTGAAACAATCTTTCACCTAAAGAAACTAGAAAAAAGAAACAAGCCCAAAGTTAGTAGAATAAAGGGAGCAGGATCAGAGCAGAAATAAATAAAATAGAGACTGAAAAAAAATGAGATCAATGAAACTAAAAGCTGCTGGTTCTTGGAAAAGACAAACAAAAATAGGTAAACCTCTAGCCACACTCAAGAAAAGAGAAGATCCAAATAATAAAATTAGAAATGAAAGAGTAATTACAACTGATATCACAGAAGTAAAAGGGATCATACAAGACTACTATGACAATTACACACCAAATTGGACAACCTAGAAGAAATGGGTACATTCCTAAAAACATAATCTTTCAATACTGAATCATGAAGAAATAGGAAATCTGAATAGGCTAATTAGTAGAAAGGAGATTGAAAGTAATCAAAAATTTCCCAAACAGAAGTCCAGGGCAAGACAGCTTCACTGGTGAATTCTACCAAACATTCAAAGCATATTTAATAACTATCCTCAAAATCTTCCAAAAAAGAGGAAGTGTTCTTCCTCATAAACTCATTTAACAAGGCCAGCGTTACCCTGATACCAAAACTAGATGAAGACACTACAGAAACAAGAAAAGTACAGGCCAATATGCCTGATGAAAGTAGATGCAAAAGTCCTCAACAAAATATTAGCAAACCAAATTCAACAATGTATTAAAAGGTTCATATACTATGACCAAGTGGAATTTATTGCAGGGATGCAAGAATAGTTTAATACCCACAAATCAATATGACACACATTAACAGATTAAGAACTGCATGATCACCTCAACAGATGCAGAAAAAGCATTTGACAAAATTTAACATCCATCTGTGATAACAACTCTCAACTAAGTGGGTACGGAAGACATGTATATCAACATAATAAAGGCCATATATGACAAAGCCACACTCATCATCACACTCAACTGTAGAACCCAAAAGCATTTCTTTTAAAATCAGGAACAAGACAAGGATGCCAACTTTCCCCACTTTTATTCAATATGGTATTGGAAGTCCTAGCCACAGCAATTAGACAAGAAATAAAAGGCATCCAAATTGGAAAGGAAAATGTAAAATGGTCACCATTTGTAGTTGACATGATATTGCAGATAGCCAGAAAGACCAAAACTGTTACAACTAATAATTCAGTAAACTTGTAGGATACAAAATTAATACAAAATTAATATACGGAAATTGGTTGCATTCCCATACCCTTATAATAATCTATCAGAAAGAAATTAAGAAAATACCATTTACAGTTGCATCAAAAACAATAAAATACCTAGGAATAAATTTAACTAAGGAGATGAAAGACCTCTACAATGAAAACTCTTAGACACTGATTAAAGAAACTGAAAAAAATAAATAGAAAGATATTCCATGTTCATGGATTGAAGAATATTGTTAAAATGTCCAAAGCAACCTATAGTTATGGACTCCCAAGTAGCCAAAGCAATCTGAGAAAGAAAAACAAAGCTGGAGGTTTCACAATCTCTGATTTCAAACTATACTATAAAACTATAGTAATCAAAACAGTATGGTACCTGCACAAAAACAGACATATACATATTGGTAGAACAAAACAGAGCACCTAAAATTAATCTCACACACATATGGTTAATTTATGACAAAGAAGTCAAGAATATACAATGGGTAAGAGACAGTCTTTTCAATAAATGGTGTTGGAAAATTAGCTATCTATATCTAAAAGAATAAAACTAGACCACTAACTTATTCTATATACAAAGATTAACTCAAAATGGATTAAAGATTTGAATGCTAAGACCTGAAACAATTAAAATTATGGAAGAAAACATAGGCAGTAAGCTTCTTGGTGTTGATCTTAGCAAAAAAAAAAATTTTTTTTTTGCATCTGACTCCAAAAGCAAGGTTAACAAAGCAAAAATAAACAAATAGAACTCTCTCAAGCTAAGTAGCTTTTGCTCAGCAAAGGAAACCATCAACAAAATGAAAAGCTGACCTATTGAACAGAGATCTGCAAATCATATATCCAAAAGGGGTTAATATCCAAAATATAGAAATAACTCATATAACCCCATAACAATAAAAAACCCAAATAATACAATAAAAAAATGAGCTAAGGATCTCAATAGACTTTTTCCAAAGAGGATATAAAGATGGCCAACAGGAACATGAAAAGATTCTCTCCATTTATCAGGGAAGTGCAAATAAAAAATATGGTAAGATATCACCTCACAAACGTCAGAATGGCTAGCAGCAAAAAAAAAAAATATATATATATATATATATATATATATATATATATGTTGGTCAGGATGTAGAGAACCCTCATTCACCACTGGAGTAAATATAAACTAGTGTAAACCCTATGAAAAAGAGTAGAAGTTTCCTCAATAAACTAAAACTAGAACTACCATATAGTCTAGCAATTTCACTACTGGGTATTCATCTGAAAAAAAGGAAAACACCAATTAGAAAAGATACATGCATCCTTATGTTCATTGCAGATTTACAAGAGCCAAGATATGGAAGCACCCTAAGTGTTCATCAATAGATGAATGGATAAAGAAGATGTACACACAAACACACACACACACAATGGAATACATTTCAGTCTTAAAAAATGAAACTTTCCATTTGTGATAACATGGATAGAACTTGAGGGTATTATGTAAGTGGAAAAAAGACAGAGAAAGGCAAATACTGCATTTTTTTTCATTTAGAAGTGTAATCTAAAATAAAAAACAAAACAAATAAATAATACAAAATAAAACCTAGACTCATAGATACAGAGAATAGAGTGGTGGTGATAGCCAGAGGTAAAGGATGTTAGGGGAGGGATGGTACAAAATGGGTAAAGGGGGTCAAGAGATACAAACTACCAATTATAAAATAACTAAGTAAAATAAAAACACAACTCAGTCATGGGAATGTAATGTACAGTATGAAATTATAATAAATAATGCATTCATTTTTAATGATGACATATTGGGTTGATCAGTTCACAATATATAAAAATGTGTAATCACTGTATTGTCATAGCTGAAACTAATAGAATGCTGTCAATTATGTTTCCAAAAAATGTAGTACATACACATACAATGGATTATTCTGCCATTAAAAAAAGGAAATCCTGCCATTTGCAACATGAAATATGTCAGTCAGAGAAAGACAAATGCCATATAATATCACTGATATGCAGAACGGCAACAAAATCCTGAGTATATAGATACAGACAACAGATTGGTGATTGGCAGATGGATGTCAGGAGTGGGGGGTGGGAGAAACAAGTGAAACCAATCAAAAGGTACAATTTTCAGTTATAAAATAAGTCATGGGGATGTAACATACAGCATGGTGGGTATAGTTATGCTACTGTATTGTATATTTGAAAGTTTGAAATTTTGATGGGGGAGAAAAGTTAAAATGATAGCTTCTGTTCTCTTATTTAGTTTTATTTGAGATCTGAAGAAATAGATTGGATTTTTCAAAGGTTTTAGACATTTAAGGAATCTGTATTATGTCCATTTTCACTTCCTTCTTAATGCTATAATTTTATCCCCAGTAATCTTAGAGGTAATGAGCCACAATTGGCCAATGGGGATAGGGCTCTAAACCAGAGGAAATAGATAAATTTTTGAAAGAGGTAACTTGTCAGGAAATTAAGGAAAAATGGACAAGAGAAAAGGAGCAAAAGTTGGGGTGTGTTGTAATAAAGAAGTCACTTGAGGAATAGCTAGTAGAGATCTGAGAGGAGGATGATGTACAAAATTACCCTGGAAAGAAAGTAAGATAGAAGTGGGCAGAAATCCAAATCCAAATGCCCTCAGGGGTCAAACAGATGAATAAAAGAAGTAGCCTGGGTGTGAAAGAATTGAAACAGTGGGGACTATAGCAAACTCAATTTTCAGAAACTCAGATTTAATATTTCACACAAAGATGGGAATCAAAGCAAATACATCTCCAGGCTGAGTTTTGTCTGAATCTGAACCTTTGTCTGAGTTTTGTCAGAATCTGTGACATTAAAAGCAAATCTGGAGTCAGACTGCCTGGGTTCACAACCCTGTTTCATTCCTCAGTGATTCTATGGTCTGAGTTTTCTTATCTATGTAAAGATAAATTTCACGTCAATCCTATGAAGTAAGAACTAAGTAAGATAACATAGGTCAGGTGCTTTGCCAGCAGGCCCCAGTAAGTGCTCCAGAAATATCCACTAGAATATAATCCCTAAGTCTGTTTGTTGCCCTATCTCCAGTGCCTACCATAGTGTCTGGCACGTAGTAAGTAGGTACTCACTAAATATTTACTAAATGACCGATATAGAAGGATGAAGAGAAGAGAAATAAGCCTAGGGAGGAGACGCAAGGTCACCAAGCCCCCATCAATGACTCTGAGTCAGCTCAGGCTAGAGCGATTAGCTAGGCTATGTTATAGACAGTATGAAGCAGGAGGGTTTCATGAACTCGAAAACTCTGAGAACTAGAATGTAATGAGTCTTGCTTCTGCTCTGTGATGGTTAATTTTATGTGTCAGCTTGACCAGGCCATGTGATGCCCAGATGGCTGATTTAAGATTATTTCTGGGTATTTGTGAGGGTGTTTCTGGAGGGATTAGCAATTGAATGAGTGGACTGAGTTACATAGATGGTCATTCCCTGCGTGGGTGGACATCAGCTAATCTGTTGAGGGCCTAAAAAGAATAAAAAGGTTACTTGTTTGACCGTACATGCTGGGACATCAATCTTCTGCCCTCAGCATTCCCAGTTCTCAGGCCTTCAGACTCAGACTGGAATCCACAGCATCAGCTGTCAAGCTTTCAGGCTTCCCGGGTTTCCAGCTTGCAGATGGCAGATCATGGAACTTCTAAGCACCCATATAAGTGGATACCTTATAATACATCTCTTTCTAAGAAGGTATGTACACATATACACAAGTGTGCGTACATATACACACACACATACATACAGAGCAAAAGAAGTGGTTGCCAGTAGGTGGGGATTGGAGGAAAGAGGGAGAAGGTGGTAAATGGTATAAGCTTTCAGATCAAAGATGACTAATTTCTAAAAATCTAATGCAAAGCATGTGACTATTTGGTTGGTAACACCATATTATATAATTGAAATTTGCTAAGGAAGTAGAATTTAAATCTTCCCACCAAAAGAAAAAACAAAAAGATAAATCCTCAGGTGATGGATGTGTTAATTAACTAGATGGCAAAATCTTTTCACAATGTGTAGTATGAGCATCAAATCATCATAAAGTCACTTTAAATGTCTTATAATTTTATTTGTCAGCTATACCTCAGTAAAGCTGGAGGGAAAAAGCTTAAGAGCAAGACCTAAAAGAATAAAAGTGTTTCCCAAGAACTCTGTATCCCAGAACACCAAGAGTATTTATAGAAACACAAAAGTATCCAGCATCAAGCAAGGTAAAATTCATAATGTTTTTTTTATCAAATAAAAAATTACCAGGCATTCAGGTGATCAAGAAAATCTGACCCATAATGATGAACAATCAATCAAAACCAATCCAAAGTTGTCAGCATTAGCAGGCCAGAACATTAAAATAGTTATCACTGTGTTCTCTATATCCCAAAAGCTAGAGGAAAGATTGAGTCTGTTAAGTGGAGGCACGCATAGTATTTTTAAAAAGATTCAGATTGAATTTCTGAAGAAAACTACAACATGTAAGATTTAAAAAATACACTTAGTCCTAGGATCAAGCCCGCATCAGGCTCTCTGCAGGAAGCCTACTTCTCCCTCTGCCTATGTCTCTGCCTCTAGGTGTCTCTCATGAATAAATAAATAAAATCTTTTAAAAATTAATTTTCAGGTGTCAAATCAGACTTTTATACCTGGGATAAATCCCACTGATCATTTTTTTCTTCAGTATTTTTTTCTCTTTTATCTTAGGTAATTTCTTTTGCTGTGTCTTCAAGTTCATTTCTTTCTTCTGCAACGTCTAAGCTTCCATCAATCCCACCTTACCACTTCTTTTCAACATCATACTGGAAGTTCTAGCTAATGCAATTTAAAACAAGAAAAAGAAAAGATATGCATATTGAGAAGGAAAAAAATAAAACTGTCATTGTTTGCAGATGATATGATTACCTATGTAGACAATCTGGAAGAAGTGATTTAAAAAAAAACTAGAAGTAATAAGTAATTATGGCAAGGTTGCAGGATACAAGGTTAATACTTAAAAGTCAATCACTGGGGCACCTGGGTGGTTCAGTTGGTTGAGCATGACTTTGGCTCAGGTCATGATCTCAGGGTCCTGGTATCAAGCCCTACGTTGGGCTCTCTGCTTAGCAGGGAATCTGCTTCTCCCTCTTCCTCTCTGTCCCTCCCTCCCATTTATGCTCTCTCTCTCAAATCAGTAAAATATTTTTAAAAAGTCAGTTTCTTTCCTATACACTAGCAACGAACAAGTGGAATTTGAAATTAAAAACAGCAAATTATATACTTAGATATAAATCTAACAAATTATAAGATTTGTATGATAAAAACTACAAAACTCTGATGAAAATCAAAGAATTAAATAAGTGGAGAGATATTCCATATTCATGGATAAGAAGACCCAATATTGTCAAAATGTCCATTCTTCCTATCTTAATCTACAGATTCAATGCAATCCTCATCAAAATTCCAGCAAGTTATATTGGGAATATCAACAAACTGATTCCTTTTTTTTTAAGATTTTATTTATTTGTGAGAGACACAGAGAAGGAGAGAGAGAGGCAGAGACACAGGCAGAGGGAGAAGCAGGCTCCGTGCAGGGAGCCCGACATGGGACTCAATCCCGGGTCTCCAGGATCACACCCTGGGCACCGTTGAGCCACCCAAGCTGCCCCAACAAACTGGTTCTAAAGCTTATAGGGAAAAGCAAAAGATCTGGAATAGCATTATAATAACAATATTGTAGAACATATTTGTAAGTCTGGTACTGACTTCAAGACTTCTGATAAAGCTATGGTAATTAAGAGAGTAGTACTGGTGAAAGAATAGACAAATAGGTCAACAAAATGGAATACAGAGCCCAGAAACAGGCCTCATATAGAGTCAACTGATCTTCGACAATGGAGTAGAAGCAATATGAAGGAGCAAAGATAGTCTTCTCAAAAACATGGTGCTAGGACTGGATATCCATATATGAAATAATGAATCTAGACATAGATCTTATATCCTTCACAAGAATTAACTCAAAATGGATCATAGACCCAAACGTAAATTACAAAACTATAAAGTTCCTAGAGGGTAACATAGGAGATCATTATAGATGAATCTTTGGGAATGGCAAAGACCTTTAAACACACCACCAAAGGCACCATCCTTGAAAGAAGTAAATGATAATTGGTTGAACACAAAAGAGTGAAGAGCACCAGAAATGGGTTGAACTCCTTCTCTGTAATTTGGCTTTGGCAGTTGTGGGTTTGTAGGCTTTCGTTATTCCTTATCACAAGGACCAACATCTTTGTTTATATAAGTTATACACTGTATAAATATATGACTCAATCCTATGAATCATTCCAGACTTCAAAGACTTTTTCTTTTAGGGGGGTGATGCTAAGGAAAGTCCCTGAGAAGTTTGGGCAGTCTGGAGGGTGAACTTTGATATTTTGATCTAGCAGAAATAGTGTACTCATTGAACCAATTCCTAAGCTGAGGTATCCAAACAGAGGTAGGCTTGAACAGGTTTGGTAAGATTTATTTCACCTTGGAAAAACATGAGCCTGACCAGCCATAGAATCACATCAATATATTATGTTTTATTACATTCATGGCACCATGCCCAGTATCGTGAATGTGGTCATCCTTTATTCACACTGTAACACAGTGGACAGGCAACCAAAAACCCTTGTACTACAATTTTCTTCTCTCTCAAATAAGGGTAATGTTCTAGTTTATATAAACAAGATAGGGAAGAGAAAGTCCTTGGCACAGTTCCTGACAAAGAGCAGGTATTTTGCAAATAATTGCTCTTTCTACTATCAACTCACTGGTTTCCCATTGGGCTAGACTCTTCTCCAGGGGAATGGTGAGTGAAGGGGAGACAGATTATAATCCAGAATCTTGCTGTGTATTGTGGTGCTAAGACCAGCAGCAGCATTGCCTGGGAGATTTTTAGAAACGCTGCATTTCAAGACACAACCCAGACCTACTGCATCAGAATTTAGTGATTTGTATGTACATTCAAGTTTGAACATTTTTCTAGAAAAAAATTACCCTTTCTAGCCTGGACAATATCTCTTAACTCCCAAGCAATTCTTCCTAGATAATCTGCCAACCCCTTTCACCCTGCTTCTCAAGTGTCTGTGCTCTTTCCATTTATTTTGTCCAACAGACAAGAGGAGGAAACATTTGCTTAAGTTTTCAGCCGCTGTGTTAGACTGGTTACAAAATGAAAATCCTTATGCAACTATATAGACCACACAGGGAAGAGAAATAAAGGTTTCCATAAACAAGTTTTAGATGGGTATAATATTTTTAAGGCCTAGTCTTTAGAAATTTGCTTTACTAACTGTCGGAAGGACATGTCTAATATTAACACAGCCTCCTTTTAACTCACTTTTCAACAGAGAAAGGCTGGATGCCCTTGTTTACAAAAAAATAAAGAGGAAAAAAAGACAAAGTTTCTTTTGGAAGGTTAAGTTTTGACTCCACTTCAATCCCAAGAAAAGTCCCAGTACTTTCCTTTTGGTATATACAGAATTACTTTTTTTTTTTATTGTATTTCACTATATTGGTAGTCAGTGGGACAAATCTGTCTATAACCCCTCTTGCCACTTGCTACAGAGAGGCTGTCATACCATACACATGATCACAAGATTCCAACAATGGGAACAATTTGCACCAGTACACAAGGTGACATAAGGCTGAAAACAAATGAGATGGATAGTTTGAGGTCCAGGCTGGTTCCAGAAGAGCTATACCTGCCTTCTCTTCCAATAACCACTAAATAAACCAATAAACACTACCACCCTGCCCAAAGTGTTTCTCAACTTTCCTCTTTTTCTGTGGGCATTCAATACCTTGAGTAAATCTTATCCTTCTGTGATTATGGGATCTCAACTTCCTTTAATCTCAAGGATTGAGAGATGTTCAAAAACCTATTTTCTAATGAGTAACTAAGGAAACAGAACATAAGTATCTTGCATAGTGTTCTCACACCAATAAAATAGATCAGTTGGCTTGTCCATTAGTAAAACAGTAGGAGTGATCAAAGTGTCTGACAACACATGAAACATAGTCATCAATCCAAATGGATCTTAGCCAATACGTTAGGTCAGTATATATCATAGGATGTTGGTCTTGTCACAAGTGGGGAGACATCCTTCGTGGCTGATCTCCAGGTTGCAAGATTCCTCCCTTGTTACTGTCTTTCTTAAAGAGGAATAATTCTTTGTGGACTGGAGCTCTTTATTGTAGAGGTTTCGTTCTTCCTTCTTCTGGAAGTTTATAACTGGTTAGGGCTGAGAATCTATGTGTAAATTCCGAACACATTTGTCATTTGAAGAATGCTCCCTGCTTCCAAATTGGTCACCAAGCCTTGTCAATACTACTTTCTAAATAGTCTCAAGTCACTCCTGCATTTTTTTTCCCTGCAACTTAGGCCAGATGTGTATCACGTCCTGTCTGGATTTCACTTAACTAGTCCTCTGGGTGAGCACACCGTTCTAATCCAGCCTGCATGCACATACAGGGAGGGTCTTCTTCTTGGTCATCTTCATCATCTTATTCTTCTTCAAGATTTTATTTGAGAGAGTGAGTGAGAGAAAAAGAGCATAAGCCAGAGGGAGAGGCAGAGGGAAAAGCAGACTCCTCACTGAACAAGGAACCTGACTCAGGGCTCCATCCCAGAACCTGATGATCATGACCTGAGCCAAAGGCAGCAACTTAGCCAGCTGAACCACCCAGGTGGGTCCTCTAAGTACAGATGTGACTATGTCACTTCATTGCTTAAAATAACTAAACGCTGCTCTGAAGGACAAAAGCTTCTAACATTTTCAGGCACTTTGTGATATTCCCCCTCAACCCGCCCCCCCCAACTCTCCAGTCAAAGGCTAATGGTATAACCAAGTACAACTAGGGATACCCAGGTGGCTCAGCGGTTTAGCGCCCCCTTCAGCCCAGGGCCTGATCCTGGAGACCCGGGATCGAGTCCCATGTTGGGCTCCCTGAATGGAGCCTGCTTCTCCCTCTGCCTGTGTCTCTGCCCCACCCCCCTCTCTCTCTTTTATAGATATATTTATATATCTCTAAAAAAATAAAAAATTACAACTATGTAAAGTTCCCTGAAGGCACAGCATTTTCCCTCCCTCTGCATGAGCTGCTCCCCCTGTAGGGAACCTGGGCTATCTAGGACTTTGCCCTCCCATCTCAGAGCCTCATCACAAGGCTTCTATTGAGGTATGCTTTACAATCAGCACTCCTGTATCTTTGTCCCAACCCCTTACCCCACAAAGTGACAAGACCCCAAGAGTGGCAACCTTTAGGTATTTGGGAGTAAATTAGACACTGACTTTTGGATTGAGCAGATTGGTACAAAGAACTTGGGTTTAGGGTCTTAGGAGAATACTTACTACCTAGGTAAAATTGGTTAATTCACTTAGTCTCTATTAGTTTGGAGCATATGACATTGTCATTTTTATAAGTCATAAATGATAAAATATCAACAATTTCACATAGTTCAACCTAATATAAACCAAAATATTCTGTCCTGAAATGCCGCTCTTAGCCCTTACCTAGGTCTGCTGTGAGATAGTTTCACATTGTGGTTAAAAACTTGGGTGATAAACTCAGAACTGGATTAGAGTTCCTGCTTGAACCACCAGCTGAGTGTGACTCTGGACAAGTTATTTGCCCTTCTGGGACTTCAGTTACCTCATCTATTTAAAAAAAAATGGCGAAAAGAGCAATGTCTTTTCCATAGAGAGGTGGTAAGAATAATTTGCACAAAGAGTTGAATTCACAGTAAACTTTCTAAATGGCAGTTACGGTGAGCAAATACAATATCATATATGGCTTACTTTGCAAAGTGCTCCAATGGTAATTGTTCTGTGTATAGCTTAACAATATAACTCATCTGCAATGACCGTTTTGTTGATGAACATGATCTTTAGATCCCAAATACTATCCTCATCATTTAAAAGCCTCTATTCCCACTCAGTATTGATCAGGATCCTGGGTGGATGTGTCTATATGTTGTTCCCTTCTCTCCTGCAGTTAATGTTCTACCCATTATGACCTCAGATGGTTGGAACAGAATCACTGGAGACCCCAGCCCCTGCCCCACTCCCTTTCTCAGATTCCCATTAACTCCTGAAAAAAGCCAAAGAAGTAATCAAACAGCAGTATTTGGACATATATTAAGAGGCTCTTTAACTTGCCTCTTCACTCAAGTTTACCCAAGACAGAAGTAAAACCATCACTGGTGCCCACAGTAAGTCATAAGGTAGTCATGCTACTTTGAGGGGAGGGGTGTGTCCTGATTTGATCCCCATGGTTACAAGGTCACATGGAGCCCCAAACTTGGGTCCCCTAACTGATTTACCCACTGGCTCTCTCAGTACTCCACAGAAAAAGATACCCACAAAGTAATCTGGGCAGCCCAGGCTGGGTCCAGCATCTTAAAGCACATCATCTCATCCATCCTTTTACCATTTGTCTTTCCTGACCCTTTAGCAAAGGCCCATTGGAATTGGAGCACGTGGTTCTCTTCTTGCCTACTTCAGAAACAGCCTGGTGATATCTAGGTCCTCTCTGATTTTGAGGAAAATGTCTTATCTTTCTGAAAGGCTTCACTCTGAAGTTGAATGTGTGGGAAACAAAGACATACATTCTCCAAGGTGATTCAAAGCCTAAGTGCAGGGAAACCACAGTGCTAGCTATCCTGAGGTTGTCCTGTCCTGGGATTCCTTTGGTTCTGACTTTGAGCCCCTGTCATGATAATTGGCCTCCACATGGTTGAGGTAAAGAGGCCCCACCTGTTCCCAGGTCCACTAGCACTGTCTTGATCATTGATTGATACCTCAAGTCTAAAGGTGAACACCTGCCTCACTCCCACCAGCCCTCCCAAGGGCCACAGCCTCCAACCAGATTCTGGGTCTATTCTGAAAAAAAAAAAAATGTCTGCTGTGTGACACAGTACAGTGTGGGAAGCAGCTGATGTTCATTGCTGGAGACAAGAGAATAAGCCATCCCAAGACAGGCAACAAGAGGTTAGTTCTTCTGCCTCAAATAGTTTTGAGGGATGGAATACAGCTTGTTTTTACCCACATGATCATTGGAGGAATCCAAGGGCTGAGAGACAGACAGACAGAGAGAAAATGCAATGTCAGGAGGAAACAAAGTTACACTAAGCATTCCTTCTCAGCTATTAATTTATTTTTTAACACAGGATGTGCAGCTGTGAGGCAGCAGAGACACTCCCAATTACTGCCTTTAAAAAAAATGTCTAGCTTGTTTCTACATCCTTGCTTCCTTTTTAACTTTGCCAAGATGCATACCTTGGAGGTTTGGGTCTTCAGTCTGATCTCAACTGCTGTGACATCTCCATCTACAACTGGTGCCTCTGGGGTTGTACCTGTAGAGCACCAGCAGCTGTATGTGGTAGCCCTGCATTTGATTCCAGGATTTCTCCCTCTTTATGAGAAACTTCTCTTGATTGGGTCAGTTTTCTAGGGCTATTCAGGAAGCATACAATGTAGATACTCAATCCTTTATCAAAATCTTATCAAATTATGAATTTACCACAATCTCTTATGCATCTGTCACTATTTCTCCTGGCAGGATTTGCTTCCTGTAGCATTCCATTCCTTACCTCTGCCACTTGTAATCCACTGAGATGCAGGTATGCTAATAATAAGGGTGCTAAGGGCTTTGTAGGTATTATCAAATTCTCACAATCTGCGGTGCTAACTCTGGACTTCTATTTCTAGCAATATGATAGAAAAGAGATCTCAAAAAGCCTCTTTCTGCAAAACTCCTAGGAATGATTTATGAAATATAACAAGTAGACTTGTAAACACAAATCTGAGAAGGATTTACCCAGGAGTGAAAACAAAAACAAAGTAGCTGAAGGCCAGGGTGGTCAGCAAGCCCTAACAGCTTTGGCTGCCCTATGGCATTGGCTGCTCTCCCCAAACAACAAGTGTGGGTTTTAACAGCCATTTTGGGAAAGGAAGACTGAGTCTTGAGCTCACTCCAGGTGGAAAGTTGGAACTTAAATGTCTATATTAGAAAAGAAGGCAAAAAAAAAAAAAATCTAAGCACTCACATTGAGAAATTGTAGTCACAGAACTACAAATGAAATCCAAAGAAAGTGGAATAAAAGATGTCATAAAAAGCAGAAACTAGCCATATAAAACACAGGTATGCCGCCTAAAGCTAGAGCCCTTGAAGATGCATATCAGTGGAACGAGTGGATTAGAAAAAATGCTGTCCACTGGCAAAGGAAGACTGCAAAGAAACTTGCCTATCTTGGCCTAGTTCTGAATTAAGGACCGAAAGGCTCTTGGAAGTCATAAACACTGGCCTCCCCTGGCTCAGGTCAGATCAAGTAAACAACAAACGAATAAATAAGCATAGACTAATTTCCTGGTTGGCAAGGCCCCTAGAGCAACCAGCAGAAGCAAAGGCAAGGCCTCTGACACAGGACATGATCCAAACATGCTGCATCTACTCACCAGCAGGGGAAAGAGAGCCAGAAAAGCGATCACATTCAGTCAGTCCTCCGGCCCACCTCCATCCTTGAATGCACTGATTCTAGGACCAAAGGTGTCAGCATCACCTGGAACTTTTTAGAAATGCAAATCATCGGCCCCAGCTCTGACCCACTGACTCAGGAGCTCAGAGGATGGAGCCCAGAAGCTCCTTGTTTAACAAGGTTTCCAGGTGATTTTGATGCACTCAGTTTGAGAAATTTATACCCATTCTTCCTCTCCAAGACTGCCATATTCAAAGACAAACATATTCAAGAAGTTCTGGTAAGATTGGGAATTCTTGCTCTAGATCTTAAGTATATCATATACCTACCAAACCTTAGCAAATAGGTGTTTTAGAACAACAAAGAGCATTTTTATTTTTAAATCATTGAAACACATGAATCATTCTTTTCATGGTTTTTGTTCATTTTTTTTTGCCCCAATCAAAACTTTATTGAAAAACTGACACCAAAATAGGAGAGGTTTTTGTTCATTTTTTAATTTTAAATCCAGTATAGTTAACGTAAAGTGTTAGTCTTTCCATGTTTTCTATACAATAAGACAATAGACCCTTTAAATAGGTAGGGTTTCAGCTTAAAAAATGAAATTTCCCATGATTATTTATAATCTATTTATGTAATAATTAGCATATGACTGAAAGATACCAATTACTTTAATATGAATAGAGCAGTAATTTACATAAATTATAATGCTAATAATCTTCTATTTTCAGTCCAGAATTTGGGTGGATGTTAGAACCACTACCTCTTCAATAAAATGAACGTTTATTCCGTTGCTCCGAAGACATGAATAATTTTGAAATTAGGACATTTAGCTTGGGACACAACTAACTCATCTGGTCACCTCTGATTCTTCACACTCTGAGTTGTTAGTTCTCACTTATAAGCTGTTCATAGTGTTTATTTCAACCTCATGTGGGTCCAAAATGGTGACTATCCTGGAAAAAAATAAGAATTTTATTTCATAGAATCTATGACATGTTTTCTGTTCCATATTGTTATTTCATCAGGAAATGTGTTCCATAAATTCTACTGTGTTATATTGTAACAAAGACAGAGATGACTTGCTGCTTTAAGCAGGATCTTAGGCTACTAGGGGGTCCTTTGTATTGGTGGGGCTACTACAAACCAGAGTTTATTTGCTCAGTTCTAGAAATATAGAATTGAAGCAGGTAGAAAAAAAAAAAAGAATTGAAGCAGATAGTTTATTGTAAAATCATGAGGCCCCAAATATCTTGCTTAATTTGAGGATTTCTGACTAATACAGTCAGTGATCAGAATGGTCTTTTATACCATTTGCTTCCATTCCTTCCACTATGCACAGGGACAGGATCTATTGGCACATGTGCAATAGATGCAAGAGCAGTGTAATTTTGAGAACTGCCAGAGGTGGTATAAATGTTGCTAGGCATGCTTCCTGCTCTGCCCAAGCAGTCCTTGCTAGGGACTGAGTTTCAACCTGAGTCTCCTCCCCCAACATCTCCTGCTCTTTAAAACCACTCCCTTGGTTGCCCTGCCCCAAATGTGTTATCTATTCTCTAGACCCAACAGTCAGGCCTTCTCTTCTTGGCAGAAGGTATTTGACACAGGGCATCCAGGCAAATTCTGGCCCCTGTAATTCCATCTCAACTGGCAGAAGGATGAGTCATCACACAGAACAGCTCCACCTCTACTATCAAAATGATATGCATCCCATATATATCTCACCAGTATCAACATCTCCTTCATTTCCTATTCTTTATTCCCACATCAACAACCTCATCAAAATGCCAATGGGTCATGAACATCATCAACACTATCATTGTCGTGATCTCCAATGCCATCACTGTTTTCCACATTATTTGAGAGAGTAAATGAGCAAAAGAGAGAGACAACATGAGCAGGAGGAGGGGGAGAGGGAGAAGGAGAAGCAGAGTCCCCACTGAGCAGGGAGCCCCACATGATGTTCCATCCCAGGACTCCAAGATCATACCTGAACTGAAGTCAGACACTTAACTCACTAAGCCATCTTGGTGCCCCAGACCTGGGTGTTCTTAAAGAACACTTCATCGAGGCCAGAGGCTGTCAAACATTTAGTTGTTATGAATGGCAAAACTCTTGTTTCGAATAAAATCTAATGCAGAAACTCAACGTTGAAAACAAGAAAAGTTGAGCTGCTTCAATTAAAGCAGGAGTAGGGGTCCTATGGTCCTTTTACTCAGACCCCTTGTCCTCTTCATTGCACACCAGGTCAACTTTGCCCTGAGACTCCAAAAAGTACAATGTGAAAACCATAGGTCTAGGCTATATTCTCCAAACTAAATTTTATTATATCCTCTATCTACATTCCACAAAATTTTTGTTAGTTCTGTTTTCTCTTTGCTAATAATCTAAATGAAATATTTATCATTACATCTTCTAATTTGTATTGTTGTTGATACACAGGAAAGTTGCCTTTATAGGTAAGTAAATTCTCTTAAAAATTCCTCAAATATTTCAATTTATTCTCCTGGGGGTTTCCAAGTACATAATCATATTGCTTATGAATGATGATTTTAATCTCCACCTGGCCAATATTTTTATCTCTTATTTGTTTCTTGTTTTAAAACAAGTATGCACCAGAACTCCCAAAATAATGTTATATAAAAATGGTTATGATATGTATCCTACTTTAGTTCTAATTAGCTTTCTTGTGTACCAATTGCTAGAGTCCCAACCTTCTGAGATTCTGATTTTATTGGTCAGGGGAAGGTCTCAGGCATCAGAAAGTCCTAAAACTTCCCCAAGCGATTCTTAAGTTCAGAGAATTGAGACCTTCAGTCAGGTAATTTACCATGTTGTATGATGTTGGCTGCTTATTTAATATAGAATATCCTTGTCATGTTTAGGAAGAATTTACTCTTCCCAAATGTCTAGGGTTTGTTTATGTTTTTGTTCATTTATTTGTTTTTTAGTTTAGAAATAAAGTTGCAATGACCTATTGAGATTATTACATTATATATATATTCTTATTGGATATGTTAAAGTGATGAATAAAACATCCCTGTATTCCTAGGTTAAACTCAACTTGGACATGGTGGATAATTCCATTATTATTCTGAGTTCAGTCTGCATTTATATTTCTAATTTAGAATGATGGTTTTTTCTCTGTGTGAACACGCATATTCATTATTTTGGGTAGGGTTCAAGGAGCAGAGTTGCTGGGTCATATGATAAGTCTGTGTTTCATTCTTAAAGGAGTTTCCATATTGTTTTCCAAGCAAACTTGTTTTAAGAGAGAAACTCAATTTGTGTATCATACATGTGATCTTGTTTTGTATTTATTTTTCTACAAAATGAAAGTCTTTCAAAAAATTGTTTAATCAAAAGATTAGATCTCTTGTTTTTTCCACAATTTAATTTTGAAACTTTATTGGCAAAATTTTTATAATACCTTGAGCCATGATTTTTAAAAACTACCTCAAAACTGTCATTTGATATTAGATAATATAAAACCTCTTAAATATTGATTTGTATAAAATTCGATGACAAGTTTTGAAGTCAATATCTAAAAGGTTTTCAAATTCATTGTACCTGAAAATATTGCAAACATTGCTGAAATTTTCAGCAGCTTTTCTTCATGAATGATTTATCCATTAGGAACCCTTTCTGACTTCAAATACTGCTTAGAACATTAAAAGAAAAACCAAAGGCTCTACTTATATTGGATAAAATAGACTTTAAATCAAGACTAACAAGAGACAAAGAAGGACACCATATAATAATAAAGGGAACAATCCAACAAGAAGACATAACAACTGTAAATATTTATGCACCCAATGTGGGAGGACCCAAAAACACAAAAGAGTTAATAGCAAACATAAAGGAACTAATCAATAATAATACAAATCATACAGGCCATTAACACACCACTTACGTCAATGGACAGATCATCTAAACAGAAAATCAACAAGGAAACAATGACTTTGAATGACAGAATACATGTTCGTTTAAAGTGCACACAGAACATTCTCCAGAATAGATCACATATTAGCCCACAAAACAAACCTCAACAAATTCAAGAAGACTGAAGTCATACACAAGAAAAAAATCTGGAAAGACCAAAGATACATGGAGATTAAATAACATGTTACTAAACACTGAATGGATCAACTAGGAAATAAAAGAAGGAATTAAAAAAATACATGGAAACAAATGAAAATGAAAACACAATAGTCCAAAACCTTTGGGATGTAGTAAAAATGGTCCTAAGAGGGAAGTATATAGCAATACAGGTGTACCTCAAGAAGCAAGAAAAATCTCAAATAAACAACCTGACCATACATCTACATCTACAGAACTAGAAAAAGAACAACAAATGAAACCTAAAGCCAGCAGAAGGAAAGAAATAATAAAGATTAGAGTAGAAATAGATGATATAGAAACTAAAAATCAGTTGAATAGATCAATGAAACCAGGAGCTGATTCTTTGAAAAAGTCAATAAAATTGATAAATCTCTAGTCAGGCTGACCAAGAAAAAAAGAGAAAGGACTCAAATAAAATAACAAATGAGAGGGGAGAAATAACAATCAACACCTCAAAAATAAAGACAATTTTAAGAGAATATTATGAAAAACTATATGCCAACAAATTGGACAACTTAGAAGAAATTAGTAAATTCCTAGAAACATATAAGCTACCAAACAGGAAGAAATAGAAAATTTGAACAGATTGATGGTTACCAGCAAAATAAAAAAGAATCAGTTATCAAAAAACTCGCAACAAATAAAGGTCCAGGACCAGATGGCTTCACAGGTGAATTCTACCAAACCAAACATTTAAAGAAGAGTTAATACTACCTACCCTTCTCAAACTATTCCAAAAAACAGAAAAGGAAGGAAAACTTCCAAATTTATTCCAGAAGGCCAACATTACCCTGAAACCAAAACCAGATAAAGACACCACTGAAAAAGAGAACTACAAGCCAATATCCCTGATGGACATAAATGCAAAAATCCTCAACAAAATACTAGCACACTGAATCTGACAACACATTTAAAAAATTGTTTGTGATCAAATGGGATTATTCCTGTGTTGCAAGGGTGGTTCAATACTCACAAATCAATCAATGTGACATGAGAAAGGACAAGAACCATTAATAAAAGAAAAGAACCATATGAATTTCAATAGATGCAGAAAAAGCATTTGACAAAGTACAACATCCATTCATGACAGAAAACCTCAATAAAATAGGGTTAGAGGGAACATACCTCAACATAATAAAGGCCATCTATGAACAAGCCATAGCTAAAATCATCCTGAATGGGGTAAAACTGAGAGCTTTTCCCCTAAAGTCAGGAACAAGACAAAAATGTCCACTCTCACCATTTTTATTTAATATAGTATTGAAAGTCCTAGCCACAGAAATCAGACAGCAAAAAGAAATAAAAGGCACACAAATCAGCAAGGAAGAAGTAAAACTTCTACTATTTGCAGGTGACATGGTACTCTGTATAGAAAACTTGAAAGACCACCAAAAAACTGTTGAACTGATACATGAATTCAGTAAAGTCACAGGATACAAAATCAATATGCAGAAATCTGTTATATTTCTATATACTAATAATGAAGCACCAGAAAGACAAATTAATAAAACAATCCCATTTACAATTGCACCAAAAATAATAAAAGATTTAGAGATAAACCTAATCAAAAAGGCAGACCTATACTCTGAAAACTATAAAGCACTGATGAAAGAAATTGATGATGACACAAAGAAATGGAAAGACATCCCATGCTTATGGATTTAAAGAGCAAATGTTAAAACATCTACATTACCCAAAGCAATCTACACATTTAATGCAATTCCTATCAAAACACCAATAGCATTTCACAGAACTAGAACAAACAATCCTAAAATTTGTATGGAACCACAAAAGATCCTGAATAGCCAAAGCAATCTTGAAAAAGAAAAGAAAAGTTGGAAACATCATAATTCCAGACTTCAAGTTATACTACAAAGCTATAGTAATCAAAACTGCACAGTACTGGCACAAAATAGGCACACAGATCAATGGAACAAAATGGAAAAAAAATAAATAAACCCATAAATATATGGTCAACTAATCTTTGGCAAAGCAGGAAAAAATATCCAATGGGAAAGGACAGTCTCTTCAACAAATGGTATTGGGAAAACTGGACAACCACATGCAAAAGAATGAAACTGGACCACTTTCTTATACCATACACAAAAATAAATTCAAAATAGATTAAAGACCTAAATGTGAGATCTGAAACCATAAAAAGCCAAGGAGAGAACATAGGCAGTAACTTCTTTGACATTGGTCGAAGCAACTTTTTTCTAGTTGTCTCCTGAGACAAGGGAAACAAAAGCAAAAATAAATTACTGAAACTACATCAAAACAAAAAGCACTTGCACAGAGAAGGAAACAATCAACAAAACTAAAAGGCAACCTATAGAATAGTAGAAGATATTTGCAAATGCATATCCAGTAAGAGATTAGCATCCAAAATATATCAAGAACTTATAATACTCAAAACCCCAAAAATAAATAATCCAATTAAAAATAGGCAGAAGAGGGATCCCTGGGTGGCGCAGCGGTTTGGCGCCTGCCTTTGGCCCAGGGCATGATCCTGGAGACCTAGGATCGAATCCCACGTCGGGCTCCCGGTGCATGGAGCCTGCTTCTCCCTCTGCCTGTGTTTCTGCCTCTCTCTCTCTCGATCTCTGTGTGTGACTATCATGAATTAAAAAAAAAAAAATAGGCAGAAGACATAAACAGGTATGTCATCTGGCCATCCAGATGGCCAACGGACACATGAAAAGATGATCACCACTTCCATCAGGGAAATGAAAATCAAAACTACAATATCACCTCACATCAGTCAGAATGGCTAGGATCAACAGCATAAGAAACAACAGGTGTTGGAGAGAATGGGGAGAAAAAGGAACACATGCACTGTTGGTGGGAATGCAACTCCGTAGTTCACTGTGGAAAATGGTATGGATGTTTCTCAAAAAGCTAAAAATTGAATGGATAAAGAAGATGTGGTTTATGTATACAATGGAATATTATTCAGCCATTAGAAATGACAAATACCCACCATTTGCTTCGACGTGGATGGAACTGGAGGGTATTATGCTGAGTGAAGTAAGTCAATTGGAGAAGGACAAACATTATATGTTCTCATTCATTTGGGGAATATAAATAATAGTGAAAGGGAATAGAAGGGAAGGGAGAAGAAATGGGTAGGAAATATCAGAAAGGGAGACAGAACATAAAGACTCCTAACTCTGAGAAACGAACTAGGGGTGGTGGAAGGGGAGGAGGGCGGGGGGTGGGGGTGAATGGGTGATGGGCACTGAGGGGGGCACTTGACGGGATGAGCACTGGGTGTTATTCTGTATGTTGGCAAATTGAACACCAATAAAAAATAAATTTATATTAAAAAAAAGCTAAAAATTGAACCACCTTACGATCTGCAATCACATTTATAGGTATTTACCCAAAGAATACAAAAACACTAATTCAGAGGGATACATGCACCCTTATGTTTATAGCAGAATTATGTGCAATAGCCAAGATCTGGAAGCAGCCCAAATGTCCATGGATTGATGAGTGGAAAAGATGAGGTATAAATCTACAATGGAATATTACTTGGCCATAAAAAAGAATGAAATCTTGCCATTTGCAAGGACATGGAGCTAGAGAGTATAATACTAAGTGAAATAAGCCAGTCAGAGAAAGACAAATACTATATGATTTCACTCTTATGCAGAATTAAGAAACAGAACAAATGAGCAAAGGGATAAAAGAGACCGAGAGAGAAATCCAGAAACAGACTTGACTATAGAGAACAAACTGATGATACCCAGTGCAGAGGGAAGGGAAGGGTGGGGTGGGTTAAATAGGTGATGGGGATGAAGGAGTGCACTTGTGATGACCACTAGGTGAGTATGGAATTGTTGAATCACTATATCATACACCTGAAAGTAGTATAACAGTATGTGAAAAAAATTTTTAATTAATTAATTAAATTTCAAAAAAAGAAAAAACCAAAGTACACATTAGTATACTTAATTAAATTCCTGGATTTTCTGATATTTTAGGTATCAAGAAATTAAATTTTGTACATATATGTGAATGACATATTTTTATGTATTCTGTGTCCTGTTTTAGTACAATCGTAATAGCATTATGTTTAGCATTAAGGGTGTTTGCTATGTTTCAGGGACCATTCTAAACTCTTTATATGATTCCTGTATTCACTTCTAAGTCTCACACATATGAGAACTGAAGCACAAAACAATTTTAAAAATTGTCTTCATACAACTAGAACATGATGAGACAGGATGTGAAATCAGGTAAGTTGACGCTAGATGACATGATAGAGGACACTATTTTGTGCCACCTCCCTGCCATGACATGTTACCTGTATGACGTTGGGAGCAGAGAAGCTCCTTAATCTCTGAATTTCTTCAGGTTGCTCTTCTATAAAATGAGGATAATGATAATCCCTCCCTCATCAGGCCCTTCAGGACCTGAACTAAAGGCAGACTCAACCATTAAGCCATCTAGGTGCCCCTGCTCCTTTTTCTTAAATCAGGTTTAGATACTTATATTTTCTCCCAAACCATTCATTTTCTGTTTTATTGGCATAGGTACATAAGATTTTGTTTTTAAATAATAAAGGCTCTGTAGTGTTACCATGTTTTACAGTCTCTAATTTTGTTTGCTTGAATTTTCTGTTTACCAAAAACAAAAAACAAAAACAAAACCCACTAATCTTAATTTTACTGGTTTTTGTTTACATTATTTTTTTCAAGAAAAAGTCCACGTATTTATAGAAAGCATTTAACACCTTAAATCTGCCTTGCACAACATATCAAACAATTTTTTATTGGTGCTATCTCTAATCAGCCTTCTCTTTGGGTGTTACTTCAATCACTTTGTTTACACTGTGCTCCTTTCTGGGTCACATTTGTTCTCTTCCCAATTGTTCTCAGGCTACTATCACTTCAGGAGTTTCTCTTCTAAGACTCTTGACTCAGTTTATCTCCTTCCAACATATGGGGATTGTATATAACTGCAACAAGGGAAGGGAAATTAGATTTTCATGAGTTGTCTTGATCCAGCTACATGATCCAGGCTTACAAAGTGACAATTGATAGTTCTTCCATACAGACAAGAAGTAATTACAAATATAACTACAAATATAATAAAAGAATTGGTGCCATTTGCCCTATGAGAAGAAAAGGGAGTAGGAGGAGAAGGGAAGGAAGGAGGGAGGGAGGGGAGACGGAAGGAAGGAAGGAATAAACTTATCAAGGAACATGCAAGAAATATACAAAGAAGATATTCAGAAAACTTTAAAACTCTTCTGAGAGATAATTTTTAAAAACAGCTTTAGGGGGACACCTGGGTGGCTCAGTGGTCGAGCGTCTGCCTTTGGCTCAGGTCATAATCCCAGGGCCCTGGGATGGAGTCCCACATCAGGCTCCCCACAGGGAGCCTGCTTCTCCCTCTCCCTGTGTCTCTGCCTCTCTGTGTGTGTGTCTCTAATGAATAAATAAATAAAATCTTAAAAAAAAAAAAAAAAAACAGCTTTAGGGGCACCTATGTGGCTCAATTGGTTAAGCATCTGCCTTTGGGTCAGGTCATGATCCTGGGGTGCCTCGTCGGGGCTCCCTGCCCCCTGCTGCTTCTCCCTCTCCTTCTGCCCCTCTTCCCTTATGCTCGTGCACTTTCACACTCTCTCTCAAATAAATAAAATATTTTTAAAATACCAGCTTGAATAATAAATATAGGGCTATTCTTTGTATTGGAATCAGAAAATTTAACATTCTAAGAATGTTAATTATCTCTGTTAATATGTTAATTTGTTGCAACCCCAATAAAATACTGATTCTTTTTAAATCAGAGCAGCTGATTCTAAGATTTTTGTATAAATATCAAAATTTGAGGTTAATCAGAAAAAAATTTCTGAAAAGGAAGCATAAGAATTAAGCAAATTCTACCAGATAATAAAGTATGTTATAAAGTAAACGTGGTTGAGCTAAATGAATGAATCATGACAGGGAATCCAGACCTTGACTCAAATGCATATGCAAATTTAGTATAAAACCAAGGCAACATTTCAAAGCAAATGCAAGATTCAATTAATAGTAATAATATTATTCATAAAGTTATAATACGCTTCTTACAAATGCTTTAGTTTTTATTATGGTTTATAGTTATTGTAGGTTACAATATTTTTTATCAATGTTAATCATTTTTTTAATAAAAACAGATCTGTAAAATCCTAGGGGAAAAAAACAGGGAAGTTATTTTTATATTCTGGATGAGGAAAGGCCTTTTTAATATTTGCTGATCATTTGTTACTAAGAAATTTTTAAGCACTCTAAATGTATTTATTTATTTAATCCCCACACTATGTCATAACGTCCATTTGGCAGAAGAGAAAGCAAAGCACAAAAAAGTGATAGAAACTTGGCTTTTGTCCCCACAGCTCAAGACTGGAAGTACATAGTCAAATAGTTCTAGGGCTTGTGTTCTCAACTATTATGATAACAACTGACAAACACCCACTCACATCCCCCCAGGAAAGAAAATAACTAAGATGGAGCCCAATAGCAGGTCCTGGGCTCAATCCCTCCTTGGCCTTAAAAATGTCCACAGATGGGTCATTGTTAGCACAGGCATAAAAATATCTTGGCATTATTATCTAACCTGTGAACAGGTAGTGGGATGGTCCTGGTGGGCAGAGAAAGAAATTGTGCCCACCACCAGGAAGTGAGAAGCAGGTGATGTGATGTGTGAAAGGCAGTCTTGTAGTCTAGTAAATAATTATGCTGGACATGGCAGGACATTGCCCTGGAAACACAAAATGCTATTGTAAACAACCTATGTGCTTCCCCTCAAGAAGAGGAAGCTGAGGAGGCAAGCCTACCCAGTATCTGCAAGTGGGAAGGCTCCTGGCATGCTTGGTTTGAAATGTATCTAATGTATGGGGCAGCCCCGGTGGCGCAGCCCCGGTGGCGCAGCGGTTTAGCGCCGCCTGCAGCCCAGGGCGTGATCCTGGAGACCCAGGATCGAGTCCCATGTCGGGCTCTCTGTGTGGTGCCTGCTTCTCCCTCTGCCTGTGTCTCTGCCTCACTCTCTCTCTCTCTCTCTCTGTGTCTCTATGAATAAATAAAATAAAATCTTAAAAAATAAATAAATAAAAATAAAATGTATCTAATGTATGGATCAAAGTAAACTACAACTTACTTATGTAGATTTCTGTGTCAGAGGGTTCATTTGTGTCAACCCTCCAATACAGAATAATAGTCTACAGAATAACTTCAAATCTTACCTCACTGCCTACCCCAAGTTATATTCCAAATGGAGAAAATATTTTTTATATAAATCAATCTATAGGGGCATCTAGGTGGCTCAGTTGGTTAAGCATCTGCCTTTGGCTCAGGTCATGATCTCAAGGGTCCTGGGATCAAGACTCTTGTTGGGCTCCCTGCTCAGTGGGGAGTCTGCTTCTCTCTCTCCTTTTGCACTTCCCCCACCCCCAGCTTGTGCTTGTATTCTCTCTCTCCTTCTCTCTCTCTCTCTCCCCAAAATAAATATATAAATATTTTTTTAAAAAATCAGTCTACAAAGGGGCACCTGGGTGGCTCAGTCAGTTAAGTGTCTGCTTTCCACTCTGGTCATGATCTCAGGGTCCTGGGATTGAGTCCCCAGTCAGGCTCCACACTCGGCCAGGAGTCTGCTCAAGGATTTTCTCTCTCCCTCTGCCCCTCCCCTCTCGTGCACACACACTCTCTAAAATAAATAAATCTTTTCATTTAAAAATAAATGTTATCTGTTATCTATTTAAAAATAGATCTATTTAAATGTGTCTATTTATCTATTTAAAAATAATAAAACAGAGACTTTAATCTCAGATATTATGATGGTAGAGAAGGATCGTTTTTCTATATTGAATTTTTAAAATTTTGTGTAGAAAAAAAATAAAGTCAAAAAGCAAACGAAAATCAGGGAAAATATTTGCATCACCCCTAGCAAACAAAAGGTGAATTTCCATAATACTTGAGTTGCTTTTTTTAAAAAGATACACTATGCTTCTCCCTCTGCCTATGTCTCTGCCTCTCTCTGTGGGTCTCTCATGAATAAAAAAAAAAAAAAAAAAAGAAAGGAAGGAAGGAAGAAAAAAATCTTTAACAAATAAAAAGTCTGGTAGGGCAACTATATTCTATGAAGTGCTCAGAAATCTAGCTCCTTCCAGCTCCCCCTCCACTGGCCATCCAAAGGGTGTGGCCCTAGAGCTGCAGGTAGGAAGCAGCATGTAAATTACACCAACCAATAAACAACAAAAGACAAAGGCATGCGCATCAGCTGTTTCTCAAGTTTCTCAGAAGCTGCCACATGACACTTCCTCTTCTAGCGCTTTGGCTGCAAGGGAAGCTGGGAAATGTAGTCCTAATTCTGAGTAGCCCTGGGCACAGCTAAGCACTGGTAATAACAATGAAAGGAAGAAGGTCTGAAAGGCTGTGGAGGAGGTTATTTTCTTCCTGCTGACAATGCAGTTCCAGTTCTAAGAAATTTTCCAACATTTGTGCAAAAAT
Source organism: Canis lupus dingo (assembly GCF_003254725.2). Taxonomy (NCBI): domain Eukaryota; kingdom Metazoa; phylum Chordata; class Mammalia; order Carnivora; family Canidae; genus Canis; species Canis lupus. The sequence continues at coordinate 13,846,403 of NC_064260.1, read as the reverse complement.
GTATTACAGATCTTCCTCAATTAACTATGGAGTTAATTGTAAATTGAAAATATTCTGTCAAAAGTACATTTAATACACCTAACATATTGAACATCATAACTTAGCCTAGCCCATCTTACGGGTGTTCAGAACATTTGCATTAGCTGATACTTGAGAGACTTCACCTAACATAAAACCTAGTTACATTAAAGTGTTAACAGTCATGGGGCACCTGGCTCAGTGGTTGAGTGTCTGCCTTGGGCTCAGGTCATGATCCCCAGGTCCTGGGATCAAGTACCACATCAGGCTCCCCATGGGAGCCTGCTTCTCCCTCTATGTCTCTGCCTTTCTGTGTGTGTGTCTCTCATGAATAAATAAATAAAATCCTAAAAAAAAATGTTAACAGTCTCATGTATATCATTGACTATTGTGCTGAAAGTGAAACACAGATGGTTGTATGGGTACAGAATGGTTCTAAGTGTATAGGTTGCTCACACTCATGATCATGTGGCTGACTGGGAGCTGTGGCTGGCCGTGCTGCCCAACATCGTGGGAGAGTATCCTTCTGCCTATTGCTAGCATTTGGACAGATCAAAATTCAAAATTTGAAGTAGGTTTCTTCTCAATGCTATCATTTTCACATCATTGTAAAGTCTAATAACTGTAAGTCAAGGAAGCTTAAGTCAAGGGCCTGGTTATCTTCCATCTATCCTTCCAGATGTACCATTGACACTACTCTGCCTGCCTGTACCCTGTGATCTGACGACCTTGGACTGCACCACTTGGGGCTTCCTTGTCCTGTCGCTTCCACTTGTTGTTGGCAGAGTTGCCAACAGAAAGCAAGAGGAGATACAGCAGTCAGGATATTTTCTCTGAAGGCTGCAGTTTTGGTAGTGGCTCCAGTCCTCAGTCTATGGCCGCATCTGCTGTGGGGTGGTCTCTCTCACAGCTGTGGGCTCACTGGCTTCTAACACTGCTCCTTCTCCTTATCCCTCTGCTGAGGAGAGGTGAAGGCTTCTCTTGCTAGTCCCCAAGTACTCGATCATTTATTGTTGGGCTTGTTAATCCTGCCAGCACCTGTGTTCATAGTTCCTCCATTAAACTCTCTTCAGGTAAGCTTTTAGAGACTACCATCTGCTTTCTGCTGGACTCTGGCAGACACACATATATACAAGTATTTTCACTGCAGCTTTGCTCGAAATAGCAATAAACTAGAAAAAATTAAATATTCATCAACAGGGGACCAATTAAATACCCATATTGCAGTCAGAGTAGGAATATCATGAAGTATATTTTTTAAAAAGTTTCACACTATACTATATGCTTAAATTTTTAAAAAGGTAGATCTCATGTTGTGTGTTCTTATAACCACACACAAAAAAACATGTCTCTATAAACTAAAATGGAGAGCTCTTAGTGCTAAGATGCTACCAACTATGCTGAAAATACAAATATAAATATATATTTAGATTTGCATGTAGGTAGATAGATTTGCATGTGAGATATATATGTTAATATATATTATGTATAAAACATGCATTTATATACTTAGAGGTTCTGGGAAAAAACTTAGAAAATCTTAATAGTGGTTACCTCTGAGGAAGAAGAATAGAAGCCTAGAGTAGGACACAGATTTACTTTCAATGAATAACTTTTGATACTACTATATGAGTTTTTACCATATATATATATTACCTTTAAAAAAACTATTAGGAAAAAATATTGTTTTTCTCGGGATTCATATAGGGAAGCGTATGAATGGGACAACAGCATTCCTTTGATATTCCAATAATATAATTTGGATTCCAACTTCCTGTCCTCCCCACTCTGTCCTCCCTTTATACTCTACCCCCACACAGGGCCACTAAACCCTCCTTTCTCCGAAAGGGCAGCACTTCATCCCCCTGGGGCTACCTGTCATCTTTACTGTGGCTGTCCCCCATGTGGTCACTGCTTTCACTGTGCTTGAGTTTCACCATGACCTAAAATCTTACATATTTCAAGTTCTAAGCTAACCTTTCAAAGTCTGGCCTCTTAGGAAATTAAACTACCTTTCATGTTTCTGTAAAAAGATCTTACTCTGTCAGCCTACAACTCTTGGAACATGGTGAATTCTCCCAGAGTTGATCAAAAAGACTGTCTAGTTAAATTCAAATGCTCTAGTTTTACCCTGGCTTGAATTGAAAAGTACCAAGGTCCTTATTGGGTCTTTTGCCTTTGGGTCCCATTCCTTCCTTCATTTATCAATTCAGCATCAATTTATGAAGTTTCTACTTTGTTCCAAAACTGTAGGAGGTGCTAGAAATTAAGAAATGAATGAGCCCTGTCCTCAAAAATATTAAGTCTTCTGGTGGGGACATTAAAGTGTCAACTGGAGTGAATATAGAGATTAGAGTCAGGACACAGAGAGTGGTAGATTTTAACTGGGGCATCAGGATGGGTGACTGAAGGGAATTTCTAAAAGTATGAGAGATGGGGGTGGTGGTAATGAAAGGTGAGTAGGAGTGTCCTAGGAAGACAAGTGAAAGGGAAGGACATGCAAAGCATTAGAAGCAATGTAACTTGAAGCAGGACACTTAAGGTAACTTACAACTGTTGATGGAAGGTTAAAATAGGTAGTTAATCTGTCAGAGGTCATTGGTGTCATCATCACCCTGAAAAGAATCAAAAGGGAAAGGTGAAGGAATGAATTGAGGGTCTACTACATCAACAGACACACTGAAGATGCTCAACATCACTAATCATCAGAGAAATCTGAATCAAAACGATATTGAGATGTTACCTCACACCTGTCAGAATGGCTACTATCAAAAAGACAAGAAGGAGATCCCTGGGTGGCTCAGCGGTTTAGTGTCTGCCTTCAGCCCAAGGCATGATCCTGGAGTCCTGGGATAGAGTCCCACATCAGGCTCCCTACATGGAGCCTGCTTCTCCATCTGTCTATGTCTCTGCCTCTCTCTCTCTCTCTCTCTGTGTCTCTCATGAATAAATAAATAAAAATCTTTTTAAAAAAGACAAGAAATAACACATGTTGGAAAGGATGTAGAGAAAAAAATACTCATGCACTGTTGGTGGGAATGTAAATCGGTGCAGCCACTCTGGAAAACAGTATGGAGGTTCCCCCCAAATTGAAAAAAAAAAAAAAACAGACAAACACCATATAATCCAGTAATTCCACTAATGTGTCTACCCAAAGAAAAGGAAAACACTAATTTGAAAAGATATATGCACCCCTGTGTTTATTGCAGCATTATTTAACAATAGCCAAGGCATGCAAGCAACTAAGTGTCCATTGGTAGATGAATAAAGAAGTGTGGTACACATAAACAATGGAATATTACTTAGCCACAAAAAGAAAAAAATCTTGACATTTATGACAACACGGATGGACCTAGAGGGTTTTATGATAAGCAAAATAGGTCAGAGAAAGATAAACACCATATAATTTCATTTGTATGTAGAATCTAAAAAACAAGACAAATAAATAAAGAAGCAAACAGGCTCTTAAATACAGAGAACAAACTAGTGGTTGCCAGAAGGGAGGTGGATGGGAGGTGTGCAAAACAGGGAAAGCATATTAAGAGGTACAAATTTCAGTTTTAAAATAAATAGCTCACAGAGATGAAAAGTACAGCATAGGGAAGATAGTCAATATCGTAATAACATGGTATGGTGACAGATGGGGACTACGCTTATCATGGTGATGCTGAGTAACATATAGAATTGTCAAACTGCTATGTTATATACCTGAAACCAATATAAGCCTGTACATTACTCTTCAATAATAAATTTAAAATTTTCAAAGTATCTATTACAGTAATAATTCAGGAAAGAGAAAAAAGAATAGGTTAAATGTTTGCTGGTTGTTTTAGACTACATTAAAATGAGTTCATATTAAGATGCTGAATCAAAGGCAGCCCGGGTAGCTCAGCGGTTTAGCGCTGCCTTCAGTCCAGGGTGTGGTCCTGGAGACCCGGGATCAAGTCCCACGTCAGGCTTCCTGCACGGAATGGAGCCTGCTTCTCCCTCTGCCTGTGTCTGTGCCTCTCTCACTCTCTCTCTCTCTCTCTCTCTCTCATGAATAAATAAATTAAATCTTTTAAAAAAATAGATGCTGCATCAAAATGTTCCTATACTTATGGGGAAGGGGAAGACATCTAGATATAAAACAAAAACAATAGGGCCAATTAAGGAAATTGCTGATAGTTGCCCATGTGAGAGCCTAGGAGCATGAACAAAAGGCCAGGGACCAGTAAGGATGCAAAGGTGGGGGCAAGGGCTGGGTGAGAAAAGCCTTTCCTATAATGCTGTACCCCTTTAAGACTGGCAAGGAACCCTAAGGGTCATCTGACATGGGCAACCATAACGTTATAGTGAGTGATGCCAATGACTGTGGTTCCCTTTCAAAGCTCAGTAAACTGAGTGTGAGAGAGGAGAGGCTGCGAGAGGAAGGGACTCATCCAAGTTTCAGTGTGGGGGAGCCACAGCTTGGCCAGGCGGTGATGTAGGAAGGTGTGTATGTTAGAAAGATCACTCTAAGAGGAGTACAGATGTGAGGTCAGTTATGAGACTACTGCACTGATGCTAAGCAAAGGTGAAGACAGGATAGGCATACTAGAAATGTTGATGCTGTAGAATCAGCAGAAATTAGTTACTAGTTGAATTACAGAGGTGAGGAAACAAGAGGAATTATGGTAGGATAAAGAATTTTTTAAAAGAGAAGGAAATTTGTGGAAAATATGTTAATTTGAAGTTATTTGTGGGATGGCCACATAACAAAGCCTAGGACACAGTCAAGAATAAGAATAATTCAATTTCCTATTTTTACTTATACCCTCTTCCTATATTCAATGATGCTTTTCTCTGCCTTCTAATCCTTGACCCTCCTGTCTCCTGCTCACTCCAACTTTGCCTTATTAAAACCTACTCACTCTTTAAAGATTAGCTCAAGCCACCACCCCATCTGAAAAATCCCTCATGACACTTCATCTCCTTCTCATGAAGGCTGAGTTAGGTGGCTTTTCTCCTCACACTCTTAAAATGCTCCATGTATATTTCAATCATTACCCATAATATCTGTCTCCTATACATGATTATAAGCTCCTTGTGAGTAGGGTTTATATCTTCTTCATCTCTAACATCCTCAGCATATAGCACAGTGCTTGTTAGGATGCATTTGGCTCTCAGTGATCATTGAACGAATGAATGAATCAAGAGTAGGAAAAGGACATTTTGTTCTCATTTCTCAGACTGGGGTTGAGGTATTGAAGAGTGTTAAAGGTTGTGGTTATAGGGGCTGAGGGAGAGTTTGCAGGTGTCTGGAATCTAAGTTTTATCTATGAAATAAGAGTCATTTCCCAAGCAAAGGTGAAAAGATGGGTTGCAGAAAATGATGGAGGTGGAGAGTGGAAATGGAAGGTGACCAGACCCCTTTGAGACTGGCAAGGAACCCTAAGGGTCAGCTGACATGGGCAACCATAACGTTATAGTGAGTGATGCCAATGACTGCAATTCCCTTTCAAAGCTCAGTAAACTGAGTGTGAGAGAGGAGAGGCTGCAAGAGGAAGGGACTCATCCAAGTTTCAAGGCCAGCAAGACAGAAGCACCAGAGGACAAGGAGGCTCTGACACAAACTGACACACTGCGGGGTGTATACTAGATTAGGAAGGGAAGTGGAGCCACAAGAGACAACAGACAGGGAAATGAGAGTGAGGGAGTAAGGATCACAAGTGTCCATCAGACTGAAGAAGAGAAGTTGTGGGGGGAAGTGGTAGGACACCTGGTCAGGGGAGGCTCTTTTGAGAGGTCAGCATGTTAAGTTGACGATTCTAGCATGAGTCATCTGGGTGACAGTAGAGCCCTGAGCACAGCCACAGAAGTGAGCTGCTAAAGGAAGCTGGTGGTTAAGGTTGTGGGAGCCAGAAAATTTAAAGAATACTGAAGCTACCCTGTTGGGCCAATTATACTAGGATTCTGAAATTGTCCACAACGGAATCATGAGTGAGGTGAGAAGAAGAGTAGAAAGGCGGTTCCAGAGAGTTCAATGAGTTTTTTTATTGAATAGATGGGATAAGGTGGATGGAGCAGGAATTTCAGGGGAACAGAAACATACTGGCCCAGAGGTGGTAACAAGAGGCCTGTTGAACACTCACCAGCCTCTCCCCTACCTCTAAGGGAGTGTTCTCCCCACTGGAGCAAACTTTCCAATCTCTAGAGATTAGGTAGCCTTTATCTTTGCTCTTCATTCTGGCATCTTGATCCTGCTTTCTGAGACATCTCTTTTTTTCTTTTTTTTTTTAAACTTTTATTTATTTATGATAGTCACACAGAGAGAGAGAGAGAGGCAGAGACATAGGCAAAGGGAGAAGCAGGCTCCATGCACCGGGAGCCCGACGTGGGATTCGATCCCGGGTCTCCAGGATCGCGCCCTGGGCCAAAGGCAGGCGCCAAACCGCTGCACCACCCAGGGATCCCTGAGACATCTCTTAATTTGAGTCCTCAGTCTGGTATTCTTATTTTGCTTTTCCATGGGCATCACTCCATGCTTCAGACTATTGTGAGCATCAAAACTAATCCGTCCTGTTTTTCATTCCTTCATATGACTAATATGACCAATTCTACTGAAAGTAAGCTGGGTTTCACCCTCCGTGACAATGGATTAACACTGCTGCTCTACCCAAGAAATATATTTACATATTAGAAGATCCTCCCAGAAATAAAAGTGTTGCCCAACCCACTGTACACACTCAGCAAGTAAGGCAGCCTTCTTGGTATACATCAAATCGCAACAGCTATGTGTTTCCAGGGCTGCTGCTTTTAGCATATAAGCAGGTAAACCACAGGCAATACTGTAAATTATTTTAAGTTAGGGAATGAAAGGAAGGTAAACTGCCATGAAGGCATTTAAATTGTTGGGAAGAAGGGGTAGGATAACAGTGTCCTCAACTCACATGCAGAACACCCTATGTTCCCAGGATTTCAGGTTAAGCAACATGTGGTTTATGTAGTCGAAAAAGCTCTATCTTTGTCTTTCTCATTATTCTCTGTCAATACCTGGTCACCATGAAAGCTGTCTGATATCTACTAAAAAAAAAAAACAATCAATAACAGATGGTCATTGTGAACCCATAAAATACTGTGGTAGGCATGTGTGGACAAGGGTATGACATATAGAACATGGTCCCTGCTCTTAAGAAATTTGCAATCTAAGGGAAACTGAAGCCAGGTAGACATGAACAATTAACTAACAATAAAGTCAGAACCTGTGTTAAAAAAAAATACTGCTTCTAGTCAGCATCAAGAATCAAACACTTTATTGCTTTGGAATTGTTAACACTGCCAATGTGTTAGAAAGTTCTCCTGAGTTTTAGAATGCTGTGGAAGGTTGGTCTTCTCTGAGCACAGGCATTTCCCAACCTGTGCATTGTGATACTAGCCAGTCAGATCAGCAGGCTCCTTACTCTCTGCTTCCTGCAGAATGAGCTGGCACTTTTGTCTATGACACCACCTGGCTTAGCAAAGTAGGTCACATTAGGGCTCTTGGCTCAGAGACAATGAGAGGCAGTGGAACATGCTGTAACTGAAAGAGACTGTGATCATATCTTCCAAAGAGACTTTTAAGAGTAGAAAGTCCAACAAGAAGATTATAGCTATAATCATTCTTTTTATTTTTAACCCATCCTTCTCTTCCTTTGTTTTACAGTCTATACTCTAGTAAAACATACAAATTCAACACATTTCTATTCTCTTGGTGCAGAGTGCTGTAAGAAATAGTATCTTACATTATGTGGTGCATTTTCATTTACAAAATCCTTCTGCATGTAGGTCTTTTGATCCTCAAAGCAAACACTGTAGAAGTGAGTATTATTGATCCAATATACATAAGTTCATTTGGGGTTCAGGCCCACCACTAGACATGAGTCAGCAATTACCTTATCCACCCTTAGCAGCAGGGGGTCCCCTCCTTATAGAGCAGCTGGGTCTGGTTCTAAGTGTCACCACTCTTTCTTTCTCTAGACCTTACCTCTTCTACCCTCCAACACTTCCTGCTCATCCTCTCCATGGAATTCAATTCAATTCAACAGGCAATCGATGAATGCCAACCATAAGCCAAACACTATGCTAGGAATCGCAATAACCAAATTGACACCCTCAAGGAGTGTCCAAATTAACTAGGGAGAGAGAAAGGCAAAATACTATAATATGGCAACAATTACAATAGATGGATGCACCGTGGTACCACACTAGGACCGAGAAGGGAGTAATTAACTCTGCTTCAGTAAGAGTGGTTGAGACAAAGGCTGAAAGATAAGTAAATAGGGTAGATGCAATTTAACTCACATCCTATCCATATCAACACCCAATGTAATTGGAGAAAAACACAAAACAGTTACTTAAGGCCACTGACCTCAAGTGAGGTCATGGGCTGCTCACTCACACCCCTAGACTATGACTTCACCACTTCTTTTTCTGCAAACCTCCACCTGTTCCCAACCCCTTCTTCACTCCCATCTTAGAACTTAGCTTGCTACTAAAAAAAAAAAAAAAAAAGAACTTAGCCTGCTCCTAAAAAAAAAAAAAAAGAAAGAAAGAAAGAAAGAACTTAGCCTGCTACTGCACTGAGAACATCGAATCAGTGAGAAGAGACCTTGTAAAACCACCTGCTACCACAACTACTATTCCATCTGCATCTATTTCCATGTGCTCTGCTTTCACCAACATAAGTGTGAATGATCTATTCATCCCTCTGTGAGCCAACTCTTCTCTGGACACTAGACTCAAAGCACTCTGACCTTCTCAAGGACATTGCTGCAAGTAATTCCCCCCACCCCCACTCTCCTGCATTACTTCCATCAACAAAACGAAAGATACAAAAATGCTGCCATTTCTCAAATTTTAAAAAGAAAAAAAAGCCCTCTCTTGACCCTGTTTCCTTCCCTTCCCACTATTGCCTCATTCTTCTCCATGACTTTGTTAACAAAACTCCTTGAAAGAATTGCCTGACCGACCATCTAAGTCCCTCTCCTCCAAATCCCTGTTGAAGCCACTCCGATTCAGCTTTTCCTAGTGCTACTGAAATGTCTCTTGACATGTGTCAATGATCTCCACATTGCAAAATCCAATGATCATTTTCTGACCTCATTCTCTTTGACCTGCCATCAGCACTTGACCCTTTTGAGCCCTCCCTCCTCGAAACACATTCCTCACTAGGCTTCCAGGACCTGACACCCTTCTGATGTCTCTCCTCCTCCTTCAGTGGCCACTCCCTCCAGTTTCCATTACATCTTCCAGAACTTTAAGAGCTAGAGACCCCAGGGCTCAGTCCTTGCATGACTTCTCTTTCTCATCTACTCTCATCCCGAGGTGATCTCATGCAATGTCATAGCTTCAAATACCAAGTAAACCACCCATGAGTCCTGCCAGAACTTCTCTTCTAACACCAGATGCTTTTAACTAACCACAGGCTCAAAATGCAGCTTGGGTGTCTGACAGGCTTTCAAAATCACCGTGTTAAAGAAAAGTGACCCCTGGGGTGCCTGAGTGGCACAATCAGTTAAGCGTCCAACTCTTGGTTCTGGCTCAGGTCATGATCTCATGGGTCATGAGACTGAGCCCCATGTCAGCCACCCAGGGAGTCTGCTTGAAGATTCTTTCCTCTGCCCCTCCTCTGTCTCTAAAATAAATAAATAAATCTTTAAAGCAAAAATAAAAACAAAAAACTATCTCCATCCTGTGGCCCAGCCCAAACCTTGGTGTCATCTTTGATACCTTGTTTTTCTCATACCCTACATTCAATGCACTAGCAATATTATCATATCCACCTTTAAAATATATACAAGATCATAATACTTCTATCCTGACCCACACTACAGCTATCTCTGGATTAATACAATAACCTCCTTATTCATCTCATTGCTTATATACTTGTCTCCCATCCCATTTTACTCCCAGGACAGTAGCCAGTGATTCTTTTAAGATGCAAATTAAATCATATCACTCAACTGATGTTCCAAGTTCATCTAGAATAAAAACCAAAGTCCTTATAATGACCTTCACATGCTATATGATACGCACCCCCCCCATACCTCTCTGAATAAATGAATGAATAACTAAGTGAATAGGTGGTAGGAAAGAGGAAAATTGGATGAGAGTAATCCTGGAGACTTAGATGATGCACAACCTTTCAACCATGCCAGGAAGTAGCTTCAGATTTATTTGAATATAATGGGTAGTCATCAAAAGTCAAGAATTCTAGTATAACTATCTCTTGTAAGCTCTTATTTCTAGAATCCAATTCATGTGTCACCTCTATACAAATCCCAACTCTACCAATCTTCCATCCCCCACGGAAAACCAGCCACAGAAAACTTTTTGTTACTCCTTTAATGTGTAACATATTCAAACTTTCATGTCTTTGCCCTGTTTCTTCTGCCTGGAATGCCCTTCCTTACTTTGTCTGTCTGAGACATGTCTACTCTAGAAGACCATCAAGTGCCATCAATTTTGTAAAGCACTTTCTGGCTACCCCCGAGAGTCATGTGTTTTCTTCATTGGGCTTCCAGAGTACATTTATCCACTTCTATTACAGATGTTATCAATTCACTATGGTTAATTTGTTTACATATTGGCAAATCCCTGAAGGACAAGGTCCATGATCAGTTCTTGATAAGGCCTCTGCCCTTTGCATACAGTGTCTACAACCTAGTACATGCTCAATATATGTTTGATGAAGGAAAATGAGCCAGCAAAAGAGAATAAAAATTAGTATAGGAAATATATGAGAAGCCAAGAGAGCAAAATGTCATAAAAAATAAGAGGGATTTGGGATACCTGGGTGGCTCAGTGATTGAGCATCTGCCTTTGGTTCAGGGTGAGATCCCTGGGTCCTGAGATCGAGTCCTGCATCGGTCTCCCCACAAGGAGCCTGCTTCTCCCTCTGCCTATGTCTCTGCCTCTCTCTGTGTGTCTCTCATGAATACATAAATAAAATATTTTTAAAAAGAGGGATTTTCAAGAAGTAAGAGGTAGTTCTTCAGAATTTTAAATAAGCTGACATGTCATTATACTTAAGAAGTAGGAGAGATTTGAAAATAAAATAGTCAAGGTTAAGTAGGAAATAACAGAATTTATCTGATATCTAAGCAGTAATTTAACATGAGCATTGGGGTGCTCAAAGCATCATTAAAAGGGCTGGATAAATGGGGTGTAGACTGTGCTCCCAGAATCCTTAGAAGGACACTGAAGAACTATTTTGCTGGAGTAACCCCAGCCTCTGCCACAATGGGAAAGCTAGAAACAAGGAGGCCACCACAGGAACTATTGACTCCAGAGCCATTACTCCTGCTAGGTCTGCACCAGACGAAACAGGTGTCCTACACCCTGTCTCCTGACACCAATGACTGATCCCTAAATCTCTGTTAATGCTTCCCTGGGAAAACACATCTCCATGACCAAGTGCATTAGTTTTCGATTGCTGTGTAACAGATTACTACAAATTCTTAAAACAACACCCATTTATTATCCCAATTCTGTAAGTCCAAAGTCTAGGCAGACTCAGCTGGGTTCTCTGCTTAGGGTTTCTCCAGGTAGAAGTCAAAGTGTCAGCAGCTTGGGTTCTTATCTGAAATCCCTAGAGAGGAATCTACTTCTAAGCTCATTTGGGTTTGGCAGAGTTCAGTTCAATCTACTTCTAAGCTCATTTGGGTTTGGCAGAGTTCAGTTCCTTGTTTTTTTGACTGTGGGCCAGGGGTCACTTTTAACTTCTGGTGGCCATTGACAGTTCCTGACAGGGGCTTTCTTACAGGCCTTCCCACAGCATCACAGCTCGGATAAGATCCTTCTTATGGAACCTGCCTCCCCTCTGATTTCCATTACTGCCTCCAGCCAGAGAAAACTCTCTGCTTTTACATGAATTTGTGTGATAAAATTGGCCCACCCAGGTAATCTCTCTATATAACACAACACAATCACAGAAATAGTGTCTCTTCATACTCACAGGTTCCCAGGATTATTAGGGTATGGAATCTTGGGAGCTATTTTTTAGAATTCTGACTACCACATCATGTTTGGAAAAAAAAAAAAAACAGTAGAACCAATGTCACCTTCTTTTTTTTTAATTTTTATTATTTATGATAGTCACACAGAGAGAGAGAGAGAGAGAGAGAGAGGCAGAGACATAGGCAGAGGGAGAAGCAGGCTCCATGCACCGGGAGCCCGACATGGGATTCAATCCTGGGTCTCCAGGATCGCGTCCTGGGCCAAAGGCAGGCGCCAAACCCCTGCGCCACCCAGGGATCCCCCAATTTCACCTTCTGAATTAGTCTAGATTCTCCAGAGAAACAGAACCAATAAGATAGATATATATTAATATATTATTTATATATTTTTAAATATATGTGTGTGTGTATATACACACACAAAAAGAGATTTATTATAAGGAATTGGCTCACATGACTGTAGAGGCTGACAAGTCCCAAGATCTTCAGGATAAGCTGGCAAGCTGGAGACCCAGGTGAGCTGATGGTATAGTTCTGATCCAAAGGCTGGCAGGCTCAAATTCCAGGAACAACCCATGTTTCATTTTGAGCCTGCAGAAGAAACCAATGTCTCAGTTAAAGGCATCCAAGCAGTAGGAATTCCCTATTATCTATGGAAGGGTCAACCTTTTGATTCTAGTCAGGCCTTCAATTCATTGCATGAGGCCTATCTACATTATGGAAAATAATATGCCTCCTCAGTCTACACATTCAGATATTAATCTCATCTAAAATATCATCAGAGAACACCCAGAATAATGTTTAATAAAATATCTAGACCCTTGTGGTCCAGTCAAGTTGACACACAAAATTAACCATCACATCTTCCAAATTTCATGCAAGTACATCCAACTGGATGACTTAAGTCTTATCCAGAACCCTAGCTACAAAGGTATCACATTCACATGCACACACTTATACACACACATATAAATAAATGAAACAAAATTTCATGAAACATTAGTTACCCTTACTAAGTATAATGTACTTTTATATTTTCTTTATGGTTCCATTTCATGTTAAACCATTCTGATTTTGGTCCACTAAACAGTTTCATGACCTTCCAAAGAACAAGGCATCATTAGGAAGGTGGACTGAAAAAAAAAAAAAAAAAAAAAAAAAAGGAGGTGGACTGATTTTGAGGGTCAATCTTTGAGAAGTAGTATTCCTTCAGTTATATGCTTCAGTTATATGTAATGCTGTATTTGCGAAGTTGAACTGAATATAGAGAACAGGCTTTCAATTCAATTCTAAAACGGACTAAGAAAATTCTGGATCCTTTTACGGGGGTATATCCATAACTATCCAATAAAATCAAACAATTCAGAAAGACTAAATTTGCAAGTCCACTGAAATACATGGGACCTATTTTTCAGGGGAAAATGACCAACAAGGGGGTATTCATGTGCAAAGTGCACACACAACATATCTAAGTGTTGAAGCCTATAGACATTGTTCACTACTGTGCTTATAACAAGTGCTTGGGACGCCTGGGTGGCTCAGCAGTTAAGCATGTGGCTTTGACACAGGACTTGATCCTGGAGTTCCAGGATCGGGTCCCACATCGGGCTTCCTGCATGGTGCCTGCTTCTCCCTCTGCCTGTGTCTCTGCCTCTCTCTCTCTGTGTGTCTCTCATGAATAAATAAATAAAATCCTAAAAAAAAAAAAAAACAAGTGCTTGATTCCCTTTGATTATTGTGTCAGTGCATAAGACACAGCTTAGAGAATGTTGTTACTCAACAATGGCAGCTCTCGGTTTCATGATTCTTTTACACTCTCAACCTCCAAAGGGTGAACTGTGTCTCTGCAATAGGAAAGGCCCAAAATAATTCATCCACTTCCCACCATTCAGTCTCCCTTACTAAGCTGTTCTCCAGGGAAATGACTTACTTGTTTAGATGCTTGGTTTTTGTACCTTGGATAACTAGTAATCATATTTCTGAGGGTAGCACTTCCATTTAACCGGACACATGCCCTAGACAGCTTATTAAGATCAGCCCATGGAGTCAACTTGAACTGATCCTCTTCACTCTGTTGCTATATCACTAGCAGAATTTCACATAGTCAGATTTAGTTCTTTCTGAGTGAGAACAAAATGAGGAATTTGGTCTTTTTAAACAAAGATCATATTATGGAGACTTCTTCATTCAGCTGCACAGGACTGTGAATGAGAAGACAGGGGCATTGTATGATCTAGGAAGTGAGTCTGTAGGGCTAGCTTGTGGTGGTTGTCACAAAACTTCAACAGTGCCAAAAGACTGGAAATGTTGATCCTCTGGGGACTCTTACCATAAGAATTGTCAAAAATCTGGATATATGTCCCATACAGAAGCAATAAAACTCAATCATTCATTTATTATAGATTTAATGGGCACCTATTATGTGATATTGAGAGCTCTACTCTAAACACAGAAGTGATCAAGACAGACCAAGTTCCTTCTTATATAATAGAGGGAGGTAGGGGACCACTAATTGGTCAAGTAATTAAGAAATGGGCAAGGTAATTGGGGTACTGGGATTTAGCATCTGGGACCTACCACCAGCTCCAAGTTACCTAAAGTAAACATATACTATGTCACCCATCTCATCTATGGGCTGCAGTTTAAGAATTGTGAGACATTTATAAATGCTACACATTATAACTGCCAGGGTATCTTCCCTTTCTCCCAATTACATTTATTTTTAAGAAATGATGTGAGTTATTGAAAGATACTGAGGATTCAGAGAATCAGTGAACGCTGGAGGGTTAGATTTGAAATAGCAGCTCTGAAGGTCAAAAGGCACAATATCTAATTATGTTTTCCTTATCAATAGCTTAATTAAAGTATAACTTATATACAATAAACTGCACATATTTAAAGTACATAATTTGGAAGTTTTGACATATGTATACACCCATATACACATTACATCAAGGAAAAGAACATGTCTGTCACCTCTAAAAATTTCTTTGTGTCCCTTAGTTCCTCATTCCCCACACCTCTCCAATTCCCATTCCTAGGCAGTCATTGTTCTGTTTCCTGTCACAATATATTATTTTGTATTTTCTAGAATATTATACAAATAAAATTACATAAGACGTACTCTTTTTTTGAGGGGGTGGCTTCTTTCACTCAGCATTTTGAAATTTATCCATTCTGTCATGTGTATCAGTAGTCCATTACTATTTTGTTTATCCATTAACATGTCAGTGGACATTTGGGTTGTTTCCACACCCAAATAGTTCCACACCCAAATATAATAGTTGGCCTATTATAAACAAAACTTCTATAAACAATCATGTAAAAGTTTTTGTATGACCATATACTTTGATCTCTTTGAGGAAAATACCTGAAAGTAGATTTGACTAAGTCATATGCTAGGCTGCATATTCAACTTTTTAAGACACTATAAAACTGTTTTCCAAAGTGGTTGTATCACTTTTATATTCCCATCAACAGCATAAGAGAGTTCCAGTTATTCCATATCCTAGCTAATGCTTGGCAGTCTAGTCTTTCAATTCTAGACATATTAGTAGTTCTGTAGTGTTATCTCATTGTAATTAGTTGTATTTTCCCTTGTGATGTTAAACACCTTTTCATGTGTTTATCTGCCATATATATATATACCTTTTTCCATAAGGTGTCTTTTCAAATCTTTAGCCCATTTTTATCAAATTATTTATCTTCACAATATTGAGTCTTGAGAATCATGTATATATACAAGTCCTGTGTCTCACATATATGATTTGCAAATATTTTCTCCCAGTCTCTGTTTTGTCATCTCAAACTCTTAACAGTTCTTTGAAAAGCAGAAGTTCTTAGTGTGATAAAGTCTCATCATATATTTTTTTTTTGTAATGAATGATGTGCTTGGTGTTATAGCTAAGAAATCTTTCTCTAATCCAAGATCATAACAATTCTTCTTTAGATACTTTAAAAATGTTGTTCTACTATGTTCTAGATTACCTTGGTTCTGATGAGAAATCTGCTTTCAGTTTTATTTTTTTTTCCTCTGTATCTCTGGATTGAAGCAATTTGACTATAGTGTGCCTCCATGTAGTTCTTTTCATGTTTCCTGTGCTTGAGGTTCACTGACCTTATCGGATCTATGGTTTTATAGTTTTCATCAACTTTGAAAATTTTTGTCTGTTATTTATTCAATTAGTTTTCTTGCCTGTCCTCTTCCTTGGAGATCCAATTACATGTGTATTAGGCCATTTGAGGTCTTATTTTCTCTGTTTCATTTTAGGTGGTTTCCATTGCTATGTCTTTAAGTTCACTAGTCTTTTCTTCTGCAGTGTTTATATGGCATTAATCCCATTCAGTAATCTATAGGCCAGATTTCTCATAGTAGTAAGTGAAATTTTTGTCTTAGAAATTTGATTTAGCTTATTTATTACTTGCATGTCTCTAACATGCTCAATCTGTCCTCTAATTTCTTAAATATATTGAATATGGTTATAATAATTATTTTAATATTCTTATCTACTAATTCTATTTGTGTAATTTCTGAATCAGTTTCAATTGATTGATTTCTCCCTTCCTTATTGGTTTTATTTTCCTGCTTCCTTGCATGCCCAATAATTTTTCATTGGTTGCCAAACAGTGTGAATTTTACCTTTTTGAGTGCTGGATATTTTTAGATCTCTATAAATATGCTCAGTCTTTGTTTTGGAATATAGTTTAGTTACTTAGAAATAGTTCAATCCTTTCAGGTCTTGCTTTTAAGCTATTTTAGGCAAGACAAGAGCAGAAGTTAGTTGAGGGATGATTTTTTTTCCCAGCACTGACACAGATGCAAGTATTTTCCAAGTGGCATGTAAATTATGAGGTCTTCCACACTTGGGACCGTGTGACAGTGAGTCTTCCCTCTGATCCTTTTGGGTGTTTCTTCCCCTCACCTCTGATAGTTTCCTCACATACAAGAGCTGAGCAATACTCAGGTGAATACTCAAGGCACTCTGTTGATCTCTGGAGTTCCCTCTCTGAGTAACTTTCTCCTCTCTGATACTCTGCCCTGTGAAATCTAGGAGCCTCCCTGAACTATGGACTTCCTCTCCACAATTAAGGGAAATTGCTGGGCTCTTCCAGTTTTCTCCTCCCAATACCACAACCTCAAAACTCTGCCAGTCAGTAAGCTAAGGTCCTGTAAGGATCACTTCATTTATTTCCCAATTTCAGGGATCACTGTCCTTCATTGCCTGATGTCTGATGTCTTGAGAACAGTTTTTTCATATATTTTGTCTACTCTTTTATTTGTTT
Source organism: Canis lupus dingo (assembly GCF_003254725.2). Taxonomy (NCBI): domain Eukaryota; kingdom Metazoa; phylum Chordata; class Mammalia; order Carnivora; family Canidae; genus Canis; species Canis lupus. The sequence goes on along the minus strand of NC_064260.1, from coordinate 13,829,145 downwards.
CTAGAAGGAGTACAAATCCAGTCCCTCTTATTATATTTGGCTGGAAGTAGAAGTGTTAACTCCAAATTATGTTTCAGTATTGAGTCTTCCTTCTCTGGTTTTATTTTTTAATTTTTTTCTTCTTAGTAGATTTAACGTGGACATATGGAGAATGGCAATTGCTAGACATGGGGAAAAACTAGAGGGGATGTGCTGGCAGATGGAAAGCAGAGTTTTAAAAGGGAAGAAAAAAAGAATGAGAATAAGCAAATCATAAAGAAAGGAATGGATAGGGATTATCAAAGGACTTGAAATCCCAGTTCTCACCTTTAACACACCTAATCTGTGGCTGCAGGACGATTCAAGCTATTTTCTTCAAGTTGGAAACTTTAATCTTCCAGTAAGCTTTACTAATTTTACTGGTCTTCATAACACAGAAACAGAAGCAAAGCTTAGGAATTTGTCATCTGTTTCCCAGAGAGAAAAAAACAAAACAAAACTATTGAGTAAGCAACAAACTCAAAGTCACCCAGAGTACAGTGCCTAGGTGAAAACTAGAAGTCTTAAACATATCTTTTTACTATTTCTGGAATATTCTAGATTGTTCAGGAATCTGTTTCCTGATTATTCAGGAATTGTTTCTGATTATTCAGGATTGTCCAGGATTGTTTCATTATTCAGGATTGTTCACCTTGGGAGAGAGTGAACTCCCAGAGGAAAATACGCTGGACATGGAGCAGACACCTAGAGTTTTGGCCCAACATGGTCACGAACGAACTAAGAGACCTTGAGGGAGTCACTTTACTTCTGTAGGTCTCAATTTCCTCAACTAGAGACTAGAATAAGGACTCCCACATGAATGGGTGTCAGTGTGAGATAAATGAGATGATGCATGTCAGGTTTTATAGAGCCTACCACTTAATATTACATGGAAGGTTCTTTGTATTATCTTTTCTAGAAGGATTTGTTTTTTTTCTTTTTCCACTGGAAGGAAAGATATGAATCTGCAACCACGGACTGTATAAAAAAGGAGCTGGATAGAGGACTAGCTTACTGGTCTGCTTCCTTCTACTCACCTAGCCATCCTGGCCCTGAGTTCCCTCCAAATAGAAGAATCAGTGTCAAAAGACCTGAGATTCACCCGCTAGGTGTTGGAACCCAGATAGATTATTTAGCCTCTCTTGGATATTAAAATGAGAATAATGATAGCTGTCATTCGTAGAGCACTTGCTCTGGGTTGCTGGATGCCATATCAAGCACTTTGTACATATAATCCTTTAATCCTCACAACCCTTTGTTGTTATGTCCATTTTATAGACAACTGAGGTTCAGAGATGTTAAGTAACATGCTCAAGATCACACACAATTCAAGGGGTGTGGCTGGGATGGGCACCAACTCTGCTTCTACACCAACACAGGCGTTCCCACTAGTAATGTTACACCACCTTCCCATCTGCATGATGGTTCAGTGGGCTAAGGGCTACCAATGTTAAGGTCATGTGTGGCACGTTGATGCTGTAGCTAAGCTCTTCTTCCCCTCTCTTACCCAGAACATTTTCATGGTAACTGAAATACCACTCCCTATACAGCACAACCTCCCTCAAATGGCTCTCAGAGTAAAGGCTGCTCATTCTTACGTAGCTTACCCATCTCCCATTCCTTAGAAGGTGAGGTGGGTCTTCATATAAGGTTTTGCTGCCACATCGAGACTATGGTTCCACCACTTTAAATCACTTCTGTAATTCCTCCTGCATGAGTCTCATGCATCAGCTGACAGTCTTCATGCCCCTCTGCCTATCTCATCCCTGTCATCTCCTTCTACCCAAGCACATACCTGTACTCATTAAAAACATTAACACCTGATTCCCAGGCATTCTCTGCCCAGATTTCTGTCATCATCTAGATAATTTTAATATCACTGATGTCGCATCTAACACTCAAGTCTCATGGTTCCTAGACTTCCTTCCATTTCAGCCCCCTATTTCTCCCACTGACTACAACAATACACTCATCAGAATATAAAGAGCAACTACTTTAGAAACTTATAAATTAACAGCAGGTGAACAGAGGAAGGGAAACAAAACTTGAAGGATGGCTTTGTGATGGTTATTACTATGGGTTTACTTGAGTGGGCCATGGGGTGCCCAAACTAAATATTATTTCTGGGTGTGTCTGTAGAGTGTTTCTGGATGAGATTAGGATTTGATTCAGTGGACTCAGTAAAGCAGACTGCTGTCTCCAGTGTGTGTTGGCAGGATCCAATCTACTGAATAGAACACAGGACAGAAATTTTCCTCTTTGCTCCTTCCTCATTGCAAAATCTGGAACATCAGTCTTCTCCTACCTTGGATTTTCACCATTTGCACCTGTTCTCGGGCCTTTAGACTTAGACTGAACTACACTGCTGGCTTTTCTGGGTTTCCAGTATACAGACAGCAGGCTCCATAATTGTGAGTCAATTCCTCATATTAAGTCAAATACATATAATCTCTATTGGCCCTAATTCTCTGGACAACTCTAACTAATACAGACCCTTATGTGAAAAGTTTGTGTTTTCCCTGTTTTGTCTCCTGTGATTGACCTGAGGGTGACTCTAATGTGAAACTCTGAAGCAGGTATAGGTAGCAAAATGGAGAGAAAACCTGACTTCCTGGCCAGAGACTCCTATTAGTCAGAGAATGTGCAAGAAACCTGGGTTTTTTTTTCTCTTTTTTCTTCCCTTTACCTTACCCTAAGAATATGCCCTACGAAACTCAGTTGCAGAGCTATATCCTAATGAAATAGGTATCAAAACCCCAGGAGAAAATTCATATTTTGACCAAATGTACCAAGAAAAGCAGTCCTGCAGCATGGAGGTGGGGGAGCGGATCCTCACTATTTTTATTTTTATTTTTTTGCTATTTTCTTGCCACTCTTCCCCTAGGGAAACTGAGTCTAGAAGAAACGTGCAATAGAAGGATAAGTAAAACACCAAAAGAAATCCTAGCCTTCTAGGTGAAGGACAAAGAATAGGATCCTTTCAGAGTTTTTTGCTTTTTGTTTTTAAGTTTTTCTATTTGAATGTAGCTAACACACAATGTTACGCTTGTCTCAAGTGTACAAGATAGTGATTCAACAAGTTTCTACATTACACTATGCCCACCACAAATGTTGCTACCATCTGTCACCATGTAACACTACTACAATATCACTGTCTATGTTCCCAATGCTGTGTCTTTTATTTCCTTGACTTCTTCATTCCATAACCAGAAGCCTGTTATCTCCCAGTTCCCTTCACCTGTTTTGCCCACTCCTCCATTCTCCCTCCCCTCTGGCAACCACCAGGTCATGTTCTGTTTACAGGTTTGAACCTGCTTTTTATTTGCTTTTTTTTATCCATTTTTTTAAAATCCCACATATGAGTGAAATTGTATGGTATTTGTCTTTCTCAATCTGACTTATTTCACATAGCATAATACCCTGTAGGTCCATCCATATTGTCAGAAATGGCACAATCTGATCCTTTTCTGGTTGTATAATATTCCGTTGTACATTTGTACCACATCTTCCTTATCCATTCATCTATTGATGGATGCTTAGGTTGCTTCCATATCTTCACTATTGTAAATTTTGCTGCAATACAGAGATCCCTGGGTGGCTCAGCGGTTTGGTGCCTGCCTTGGGCCCAGGGCATGATCCTGGAACGCAGGATCGAGTCCCACATCGGGTTCCCTGCAAGGAGCCTGCTTCTCCCTCTGTGTCTCTGCCTCTCTCTCTCTGTGTGTCTCTCATGAATAAATAAATAAAATCTTTAAAAAATCTTGCTGCAATACACATAGAGGTTCATATCTTTTTGAATTAATATTTTTGTTTTCTTTGGGTATACACCCAGTAGTGAAATTATTAGATTATATGGCATCTCTATTTTTAAATTTTTGAGAAAATTTCACATTGTTTTCCACAGTGGCTCCTCCAATTTACATTTCCACCAACAGTATACAAGAGTTCTTTTTCTCCACATCTTTGCCAACACTCATTATATGTTGTATTTTTGGTTTTAGCCATTCTGACAGGTATAAGGTGATATATCATTGTGGTTTTGATCTGCATTTCCCTGATGATTAGTAATGCTGAGCATCTTTTCATGTGTCTAGTTGCCATCTGTATGTCTTCTTTGGAAAAATTGTTAATTCAGGTCCTCTAACCCATTTTTTAATTGGATTTTTTTTTTTGGTGATGGCGAGTTGTATTCGTTCCTTTTACATTTTGGATATTAACTCCTTATTGGATATATTATTAGCAAATATTTTCTCCCATTTATTAAGTTGCCTTTTTGTTTTGTTAATCATTTCCTTTGCTGTGCAAAAGCTTTTTATTTTGCTATAACCTTAAGAGTTTACTTTTGCTTTTGCTTCCCTTGCCTTAGGAGACATATCTAGAAAAATGGTGCTATGGTTGATGCCTGTGTACTCTTCTAGAATTTTTATGGCTTCAGGTCTCACATTTAAGTCTTTAATCAATTTTGAATTTATTTTTGTGGTGTTATAAAGTGGTCTAGTTTCATTCCTTTACATGTAGCTATCCAGTTTTCCCAGAATCATTTATTGAAGAGACTGGTTTTTTCCCATGGCATATTCTTGCCTACTTCTATAAGATGAATTGACCATATAACCATAGGTTTATTTCTGAGCTATATATTCTGTTTCATTGATCTCTGTGTCTATTTTTGTGCTGGTACTATACTGTTTGGATTACTACAGCTCTATAGTATATCCTGAAATCTGGGATTTTGATACCTCCAGATATGTTTTTCTCTCTCAAGATTGTTTTGGCTCTTCAGGGTCTTTTGTGGTTCCATACAAATTTCTAGTATTTTTTCTAGTTCTGTAAAAAAATACCTTTGGTATTTTGATAGGGATTGTATTGATCTGTTTTTGTTTTTTGCTTTCATTTGCAAGGCAAATGTTTTTCCATCCCTTCACTTTCACTCTATATATGTCTTTAGGTCTGAGGTGAGTCTCTTGTAGGCAGTATATAGATGAGCCTTGATTTTTTATTCATCCTACTATCCTGTCTTTTAATCAGAGCACTTTGGCCATTTATATTTAAAGTAATTATTTTTAAAATTTTATTTATTTATTCATGAGAGACACACACAGAGAGAGAAAGGCAGAGACATAGGCAGAGGGAGAAGCAGGTTCCACGCAGGGACCCTGATCTGGGACTTGATCCCAGGTCTCCAGGATCACGCCCTGGGCTGAAGGCGGTGCTAAACCACTGAGCCACCCAGGGATTCCTATATTTAAAGTAATTATTGATAGGCATGTACTTATAGCCATTTTGTTCTTTGTTTTCTGGTTGTTTTTATAGGTCTCTATTTCTTTCTTCTCTTGCTCTCTTTCTTTGTGATAGATGAGTTTTGGTTGTGCTATGTTTGGCTTTCTTTCTCTTTATTTTTGTGTATCAATTATAGGTTTTGAGTTTGTTGTTGCCATAAGATTCACAGATAACATCCCAGGTATATAACAACCTATATTTTTATAACAACCTATATTAATTTGATGGTCATTTAAGTTCAAACACATTCTAAAATTTTTTTAATATATTTTTACTCTCTCTTCCATGTTTCATGTAAATGCTGTCATATTTTATATCTTTTAACTTATAATTCTTTTATGTCTACTTATGGTTATTTATTTTCCACTTAAAGAAATCTCTAACATTTCTTGTATGGCTAATAAACTCTTTTATATTTTGTCTGTGAAACTATTTCTTCTTCAAATCTGAATGATAATCTTGCCAGGTAAAATATTCTTGGTGGTAGGTTTGTCCTATCTGCATTTGAATATATTACGCTATTATTTTTTCAGATAAGTTTTCTACTTAACCTATTCTCATTTTTAAAAAGTTATTTTCTTTTTGCTATTAATCTTAGGTGTTTTCCATTAATCTGTCTTCCAAATCACTGATATGTTCTTCTGCATTCACTAGTCTGCATCCACTGTTGATTTTCTCTTGTTTTTGTTTTGTTTTGTTTTAATACTTTATTTGACAGAGAGAGAGAGAGAGAGAGAGAGCGCACAAGTAGGTGGAGTGGCAGGCAGAGGGAGAGGCAGAAGCAGGCTCCCCACAGGACCCTGGGATCATGATCTGTGCTGAAGGCAGACACTTAACCGACTGAGCCACCCAGGGACCCCTTTCGTTGCTCTTTTAAACTGGAGCTTTTTAAAGAAAAAACAGCTTTTCTTTTTCCCTATCTCAGTGCCACTGAGGCTGGTGTGTGTTTGTGCACCTGGGGCTTGCTGGGGCAGTAAGCCAGCTATGTCAACTGGACCCTATTCTATGCTTTTAAGGTGGATGGAGAATATAAACCTGTCATTCTCAAGTCCCTATGACTGAGAGAGTGTTCTCATGGCTCTTCTACTGTTGGTGGAGTTCTAGTACTGTCTTTTATAGGCCAGTTGCTCTTTTAAACTGTGGCTTTTTTCTCTGTGCCCAAGGGCAGAAGAATCTGTTCCACTGCCATTCACAGGGTTGGAGGGTTCCCTTTGTTATCCTCCTTGTCTCCATGCTTTTGTCTTTTGGCATTCTCTCTATCTTGTGCAGAAGCTGTTCAGTTGGCCCTCAGTTCTTCTTAAGAGGAATTGTTCTATAAATAGGTGTAATTCTAAGGGGGCTGGATTAATTGAAAGTATGGCTCCTGGCTGACTCACCAAAAATTGTAGCCAGGGAGCTAAGGTGCAAGAGCACCTAGCTCCAGGGAACCTAAAAAGATCATGTTTGGCTACTCACCACTAAAAAATTTCAAAGGCATAAAAACACGTAATGGTAAAACAAGAAAGGAATTTATTCAGTGAGGCTAACACCGGGAAGGCAGTGAACTAACATCTCAAAGACTGTCTCTAGACTGCCAAAAACACTTCCAGGTTTATATAAGGAAAATGTGGGACAAAGTATAAGTGAGCAGTAAAGATTAGGTCAATCATTGTCTTGGAGTCCAGAGCAACAGAGTCTTACTGGCTCTTGGCAATCCTTATTGCTTGAGGAGGTAGTTTCAGTTCCCATAGAGGATGCCTTACCCTCAGGGTATTTTACCTGTTTTAAGATATAAACTGGAAAAAAGAACTTAATCAATTAGAAAGTTTAAGGTCAAAATGGGGGCAATTGAAGTCCTCTTTCACCTTGGAGGAGGTAAATTCAAGGTCTTCCGACATTGCCATCTTGGACTGGATGTGGAAAGTATGGGAGAAATCCAAGAAAGGAGAGAACCAAAGAAGGTAATCCCCAAGTCTATGTATGAACTGACACAAATACCAGTACCTCCCCTGAGTACTACCTACCCTGAGCATGGTATGGACACAGTGAACATAGAAAAGGCTTACAGATTGGAAACAAAAGTAAAACTATCTCAACTCTTGAATGACATATCAACAACATGAGAGAATCCTAATGAGCTACACAAAAAAGTATAAGGTCACTATATAAAAATCCATTTTATTTTTGTATAATAGAAATGACCAATTAGAATATGAAGTTTTTTAAGGCATCATTTAAAAATCACACCAAAAAATGAAATACTTAGATTTAAATCTAACAAAACATGTACAGGATCTGTATGCTGAAATCTATAGAAGGCTAACCAGAGAAATCAAGGAAGATATAAATAAAGAGAGAGATATGTCATGACCATCCATGGAAGTGTCAGTATTGTTAAGATGCCGATTCTTCTCAAATTGATCTATAGATTTAACATAATCCCGATCAAAATTCTCGAATTTTTTGTAGATATCAACAAGCTGATTCTAAAATGTATCTGAAAAGACAAAGGAACTAGATAGCCAAAACAGCTTTGGAAAAAGAACAGTTGAAGAACTCACATAACCCAATTTTAAGACTTGCTATAAATCTACAGTAATCAAAGGAGTGTTTTATTGAAGGAAGAAGGACACATAGATCCAGGAAACATAGCAGAGAATCCAGAAATTGAGCTATACACAAGCACAGTCACCCAATTTCTGACAAAGATGCATAGCCAATCTAATAGAAAAAAGATAGTGTTTTAATAAATGTTACTGGAACCATTAAATATTTGTAGGCAAAATAGGAATAATAATAATAATATAATAATAATAAGCCTCAACCTAAATTCATAACTTATACAAAAATTAACTCAAATTAGGGCTCCTGGGTGGCTGGGTTGGCTGGGCCTCTGACTCTTGGTTTCCTCAGGTTTGATCTCAGGGTCATGAGTGAGATTGAGCCTCGCATAGGACTCCCTGCTCAGCAGAGAGTCTGCTATGCCTCTCTCCCTCTTCCTGTGCCCCTCCCCCCACTCATGCACTGTCTTTCTCTCTAAAATAAATAATAAAATGTTTTAATAAATTAACTCAAATGTATCATAAATATAAATATAAAGTGTACAATTATAAAGCTTTTATAAGAAAAAGGTGGAAATCATCAGGAAGAAAAGACAGGCAAACAGTTCTTAGGACATGAAAAATCATGATCCATTCATTTAAAAAAAAAACAGTAATTTGGGCTTCAACAAAATTAAAAGCCTCTGCTCTGCAAAAGGCACTATTAAGAGAGTGAGAAGACAAGCTACAAACTGGGAGAATATATTCATAGATCACATATCTGACCAAAGGTACATGCATCCAGAATATATTAAGAATTCTCTAAATGCTAAAATAACAGACAATCTAAATGGAAAATGAGCAAGAACTGAACTTATCCTTCACCAAAGAAAAGGTATAGGTAGTAAATAGCCTGTGATAAGCTGCTTAGTAGCATTGGTCATTAGGGAAATGCAAACCTCAACTTCATACCCACAAGGAAGAGTATAATAAAATAAGACAAATAATAACAAATGTTAGCAAAGAGGTGGAGAATTTAGAACTCTCACATACTGCTCGGGGAAATGTAAATGGTACAGTCACTCTAGAAAACAGTTTGGTGGGCCTTCAAATATTTTAGCATAGAGCTACTCTATGACCCAGCAATTCCACTCCTATGTATATACCTCCAAAAATGAAAACATATCCACACAAAAACTTGTACACAAATGTTCACAGCAACATTATTCATAATAGCCAAAAAGTCGAAAAAAAATGCAAAAATGCATTGCTGGTAAGTGGATAAACAAAAGGTAATATATCCATAAAATGGAACATTATTTGACAGCAAAAGGAAATAAAGTACTAATATGTGTTACAACATGGAAGAACTTTGAAATCATTTTGCTGAATGAAAGAAGCAAGTCACATATTGCATGACTTTATTGATATGAACTATCTGGAACAAAAATCCAGAGAGAGAGAGAGAATAGATTAATGGTTGCCTAGGTCTGGGAGGAGGGGTGACTGGCCAGTGACTGCTTAATGGGAACAGGATTACCTCTTAGGAGATAAAATATCTTGGAACTAGACAGAGGTGATGGTTGCACAACACTATGAATGCACCAAATGCCACTGAATCAGACACTTTAGAATGGTTAATGGTTAATTTTATGTTATATGAATTTTACCTCAATAAATTTTTTTTTAAAGCCTGAAATCCAGGGCCAATCATGTTAACCATGCTCTCATGAACACTCCATAGTTCACCTACATTTTTGGTCTTCTTCTCCACTGGCTCCTACAATTTCCTAACCACAGATTAGTCTATCCACTGACTAAATACTGGTGGTTCTTTGTCAGTATTTGTGAGGTCCTTAACAATGCCAACTGCAGAAGTTGCTCCAAACTTTGCCTTCCCTTCTAAGCAATAACGACACTCCTCTTCCCAAATGGCATTCATCTGATAATGCAGAGTAAGTAGAAACTATCCATTTTCTGGTACTTAGTAGGAGCTCAATAAACATGTACTGATTAGATGAATAAGCACCCTCCACTCTCCTACACATCACTACCTCCAACAGCAATAACTGTATCTTTTGTTCCCTTTCCTCTTGTCCAAAAAAAAAAAAAAAAAAAGTGTTGCTTAATATGCCTCCTTCCCAAACTAACATGCCTATCGCTTTCCATGGCTTCTTATGCCCTCAGGAGGAGTCCATACTCCTTATTGGGCCTTTCCAGCCTCACTTTCTCTCACCTCCTGTCACAGGAACTGTTTACCCTCCACCCTCACCCATCTCTGCCCTTTCTTCTACCTTGACTTGGAATATTCAGAGTCAGTCTTCAACATCTACCTCAATGCGCATGAAACCTTCCCCAGTCCCTCCAGCTAATGAAACTTCCCATTGGATTTGACAGTGATCGTGATGTTATTGGTAACAAGCAAAAACCATCATGAACCTTTGGGAAGACTGAGTGCACATGACAAACTGAAACAGAGTGGAGGGTAAATCACATAATAATAATAACAAGACATTATTTACATTTTCACTTTGACTCTCTCTTGAGTGGACAGTGGAGTCTTCTAGAGGCTACACAGAAGGCTACATCGCAAAAGATTGAAAGGGGAAACAGATATGAGAACCCAGCTATCTTCTATTAAACCAATCATTAAGGAGATTAGCAAAAATATAAAACAATGCTCATCTCATTGATTGTTTTTGGAAAATATTATCTTTCATAAAAATATGTCCTTTGTGTTAACATATATTGACTTTATTGCTGTTTTTAAATGTTTTTGAAATTTCTTGGTTTTAATTTCTAATATAATAAACACTCAATATGTATGATGCACATAAACAAAAGCTCTTTGGAGCCTCAGTAATTTAGTATGAAAGAGGTTCTGAGACCAAAAAAATTGAAAACTCCATTCCAGGATTGCTAAGCAGAGCTGTGGGCCTGCCTGAGGCTGGGTATTGCATATTTGCAATGGAGCTGGTTACTTGGTTTTCTTCAACAGTGCCTATGGGCTTTGGAACAGAAGGAAGAACAAGGAAAATGTATTTTTGAGTTGATCCAGTATTGCTGTTTGGCAGAATTGCTATGGACAGACTAGGTCAGGCTGTCTTGTTCTTCTAAATAAGGAGGATAAACTCCATCATCTTAAAAAATTACTCTTCACAGTTTGCAAGAACTGGGAAGATTAAGAAGTTCCTTAACCCTGAATTTCCTTTTCCTTCATAAATTCACTTTGAATCATTTTAATCTGGTTAATTATGTACTCAGAACAGTTTTTCCAGCTTCTTATTGTCTGGCTATTATGTTCAGTGACATAAACAAAGACCATTTATTCAATTTCATGGTTTGATCTGTCTCTGAGGATGTACTCTGAGTGGGTCATGTCGAATAATGGAGTGTGTTAAATTATGTATCCAATTGCTCTGATCGGATTATAAATTTCTACACAGCATGAATATTCAGAAAGGATTCCTGATGAAGATGGGCGGTTGGTGAGGATTATGACAACAGCGATGTTGATTCATTCAACAAATATTTTTTTGAGCATTTAGAGTGAGACAGCATAGTCCAGACACTGAGAATTCAGCAGCAAACAAAAGGAGCAAAGATCCCTGTACTCTTTGTGCTTAGCCATCCAGTGGAGGAGACCGACTAGGAAAGATAATAGAAATAGAAACTATGGTAGATTATAAGGAATGCTAGCAGGGAAAAAAATAAATAAATCTTGGAGATTATATAAGAATTGGGGTTATATGGGTGAAATGCTAGTTTGGGTGACCAGGGAAGGTCTTCCTAAAAAGGTGGACATTTCAATAAAAACTTCAAGGAAGTAAAGGAGCCACATGGTGACAGGAAAATGATCCCGGTGGAAGGAGTCACAAAGTCCCAAAGGCAGGAGAGTAAACATATACTGATGAGCAGCAAGGAGGTCATTGTGGCCAGAGAAGAGAAGGAGGAAGAGGAGGAGGAGGAGGAGGTGGGAAAGAGGTGGGGAAGAGGGAGGGAAGAAAAAAGAAGAGGAAGAGGGAAAAAAAGATGTAAAGACTGTGGGCAATAGACAAAGCATAGCAGAATTTGGTCATACCAGCTCCTCCCCCTCACGTTATCTGCCATAATTCTTTTTCTTTTTTAAATTGAGACATAACTAATATTCCTTAGCCTGTTTTCTGCACCATTGCAAGGCTCATTCTATTCTTACCTTCTAATAAAAGCAAGAAAATGGAAAACTCTAAATGTCTGACAATAGAGTTTAAATAAGTTATGGAATGCTACGTGACCTTTAAAATTCATAGTTCCGCAGAACATTTATGACTTAGCAAGATGCTTATATCACTAGATGAAAAAAATGGGACTCAAAGTTATATAGCCAATTTTGTTTAAATGCATGTACATATACATCTTCCTGGAGGATTATGCCTGTGTTAGAAGTGCTTGCCTCCAGGTGGTTGAATTCTGAGCATTTTTCTTTTTATTATTTCCTAATTTGTCTAGAATAAACCTATATTATTGTCAAAATCAGAAAATAACATTTAGAAGTGAATTAAATTATTTGGTCCAGATGTTTCAACCCATAAATTTATTAGGCAACTTCAAGATATCAAGGGTGGTTTAAAATAGTGTTAACCCTGCAAAGGTCCATATTACAATGTGAATCTATAAGACATTACATTTATTTGAAAATCATATAATTAGCTTTATAACAGATGCTATATGCTTTAGAACAGAATTAAATGAACAGATTCATCTTGGACCTTATTTATTGTGATTAATATAATCAACTTCCAAAACATTGTCCTAAGGAGGTCTGTCTCCAAGACTACATTATATTTTTCAAAAACCAAGAACCAGTAGAAAAGTAAGACCCATAATGATAAATGTCACTGTAAACTTCCATTATTATTATTATTTGATCAAACAGCTTCTTCCAAAAGATCGTATTATTTTATATTACACGTGAGTTTCGTTAATTATTTCAGCATACAGATTTTAGAACATACTGAAATGATAAAGCAAAAGCTCAATTTTATATTGTATGACCTTAGGCCTCTAATTTCCACAAAGCTCTAAAGAGAGGACATTACCAACACCATGAATTCCTTTCCTATGATCACTCTCAATTACTGCCCCATCTCCCTCCTCAAACCCAAATCAGTATCCTGCCTTTTAACAACGTAGGTTAAATTTGTCCATGTTTGAATTTTATAAAAATAGAATGAAACAATATGCATTTATTTATGTCTGGCTTCATTCATCCCACATCACGAGGCTTATCTATGCTGTTTTGTGTAGCTGTAATTCAGCTATTTCTACTGCTATATTATATTCTCTTGTATGAGTATTCTATAATTTAGCATTCCATTCTACTGTTGATGGCCATTTGGGTTGTTTCCAGACTGGAGCTATTATAATGAAGGCTGCTGTGAACATTCCCATTCTACTGTGCTTAGATAGAAGCATATCTGCTACAGCATGTTAATGTTTAGTAAGCTGCCTTAGTCTTAAACCCTGGCTGCATAGTGGAATCACCTTGGTCCCTGGCCCACAGATCATTCTAATTTGACCTTTGGCTAAGAGCCACTGAGCTAGATGTTGAAATCCCCAGACAAAAGGAAGAGAGGAATCCAGTTCAAGGAATTCTGAATGGTTTCTGGAAAGAGAACAATAAAATGCAATGTAAAAATTAGGCTGTGTCCGTATTGACATTGTCTTTCCTTTTTTTGAGTGTCTAAACAAAAAGACTACATGTACTGGCTTTACAATGCTGTAAATGGCTTCCAAATTATTTTGAACATTCCCCAAATTCTCAAAGAAAAGAACTTTAGACATGTTTTAAAGATACGAGTGCCATGATTTGGCACACTTCGGGGTGGGGGGATTAGGGTATATCAAAAATCTAGACAAACAGTAGTTTGGTGTCCCAGCCCCATAAATATTGAGACGTGAAAAGGCAAGAGTTAATTTTCCTTGGTCCAGATCACAGCCCAGAATTAAATGAGATCTGCTTAATAGTTATTGTTACGACTGAAAATTTGGTTGGTGCTATTTAATTCCCTGGTTTCTTGAAACTGTTTTTTTGGATCTATGCCCAGAAGCTGTCTTGATGAATATATTTCAGAGAATGAAAACCAAAAATGAATAACGTGGCTCTAGAAAGTACAGCAAGAGATAGCATTGAAATATCACAAGGCCCTAAAAATATGTCTTATTCAAGTTCGATCTCTAGTATGTATTGATAGATAGCAGAAAACAGAAGCCATGATATATTTATTTTGTGATATGTGCAAAAACAATATTATTTATGTGTAGTCAGATAGTTGTCTTTAATTTGTAGGGCAAAAGTTGTCTTAAGATCCCACCTGTCCCAGAATACCGCTTCACCAGGCTTCCCTCCCACTTGACTTAACATAAACTCAACCATTTGACCAACCACTTGTCTTAAGGTCCCACCTGACCCAGAACACTGGTTCACCAGGCTTCCCTCCCACCTGACTTAACATGAACTCAACTACTTGCCCAAGAAACATTTTTAAATTTTGACCATATGTGAGGACTTATGAAAGTTTCTAGAGGCATATAGAGACCTCATCCTTGCCTTCAAGAAACTTACAATGTTTGGGGACAGAAAAGACCCACATTCATACAAAGAAAATTAAAATTGCAAGACCAAGTTCGATGTGTCAAAGGAAGCCCACTGAGCTGAGTTGACCAGTAAAGGCTTCTCAGAGGCAGTAGCACAAACTGAGTCTAAAAGGATAGTCAAACTTCAAATCGGCAGGCAGGAAGGATGAGGCCATTGCAGATAAGGGCAAAGGTGTGGGAAAAGAAAGGGGCAGATGATCAGAGACCAATGAGAACAATCCTGAAGTTAAAGTTTGAGATTCTTCTAACATAGTGGTTATTAAAGATTTGTGGCAATGACTAAGGCAGAGCAGAAGATGATGTAATAGTACATAACCCACCAGTTCCAAACTCTTGTGTAAGATCTTATTGACAGCAAAGAATGGGAGACCATCAACTAGACAATCAAGATGCTAACTAAGCAATTTGGTAGAAACAAAACAATCAAGAAAGAAAATCAAGCAAAATTCCCTAAGAATATCAATTAATACCCAAAATTGCAGCAATTGAAACTCATGATCAACTTAAGACCACTCTTGTGATGTTCTGTTAATGGGGCATTGTTTTTAGCGGCTCAAGCAGGAAATCTGCCCTTCCTTCATCAACCTCTTTTCTATGATCCATCCAGCAGCAGGTGCTCTCAGCTCTGCCTCCACCCTATGCCAAGCCAGGTGGTCTCTCACCACCTTCTACCTACTCTCCCTGCTTTCTTTCTTAACCTTCATGCCACCCTCATCCTTCCCACCCAAGTCCCAATTCCTTCTTCTCACTGAATCTGAAATGTCATTCAAAAATCCTGAATCTAAGCAGTTCATTCCCCCTGCTGAAAACATTCCTATCATCCTCACTGTACACAAAATAACATATAGAACCTGTAACGTGACCACAGAACCTTGGTGGTCCTGCCTTGTCAACCCTCTGCCATCTTTCCTCATGCTCTTTTTCATTAGATGATTGGGATCTTCTCTTCTCCTGGTTTCTCCAACCAGATTCACTTCTCCCAGGCTCCACTTAGACTGCATTTTGCATCCATTCTTTTCCCAACTAGCTCCTGGCATAGGTCAAAGCTTAAATAAAGCCTGCTTTGACCAATACTCCCATCTAAATTTTGTCCCTGTATCATTCCCTTTCATAGCCTTTAGTCTTTTATTTCATGGCACTTGCCACAATCTATAATTACACATGCAATTCTTGTGTTAAAGTTTGAAGCATCATGAAAATATGAACCATGTATGTTTGATCCATCACTGTGTACCTGAGCCTAGAAGCACCTGACACCTCATATGTTCAACACATATATTCACAATGCATGAAATGGGGGAATTTCAACTACCTCTCCATGTGCTATAATGCAATATAGATTCAAGGCTTTGATAATCTCTACCAACAGATTTAGTGATTCATTTGATTACTTGTAAGTATTCATAATATAAAGAAGGGAAGGGTCATATCCCTCAAGCTCAGAAGAAAAATTTTGTATTTGTGACAGCTTAGGCCTCACATGAATGACATTTTGACCTACAAATAGGCCTTACCCTTGAGATATAGTACATATGGAAGTAGTGGGAAATATCAGGATATCAAAATAATAATACAGTGTTTATTGAGTGTAACGTGTCAGGCTTCCTGCTACACCTTTTACAGGCATCTCTATCATCTCACAGCTATCCTGAATTTAGGCATTATAGCCCCCATTTACAAATTAGAAAAGTAAACTCTGAGAGATTATTTACCCATAACCTCAGAGCTAGTTGGCAGAAGGAATTGATGGAGCAAGGTCTTTTTAAAAACCCACATTTTGCCCAATGTAATGTCTGTGAAATTAGAAAAGCAGTGTGGAATTTCCACTTCTGTATATATTTCCCCTTTTGGTTGAAAGGACATTTAGCAATCTCATCTTATTTTTCACCAGAAGCACAAATGCACTTTGAATAATAAAAATTAGAATCCACAAATAAACATTTCTTTTATCTCAAAGTTTTGCCTGGAGAAACTTTAGTACTTAAAAAATCAAATTAAGATAAGTTTATAAATAGTATGTATCTGACCCAAATGATAAAAAATAGCCTTTGACCCATATACTTGGAAAATGCATGTGGCTCCCTGGTATGTGCCAGTGAGTCTATGGGCTGGGTGAGCAAACATTTAAGCATGAGTAAGAGCAATAATGGCTCCTTTGGAAATCCTAAATGCACTGGCATGCACTAAAACCATAAATAGTCAAGGAGATGCAGCACTGGAATAGAAAGAAACCCAAGTTGACCTGGCATGAAGTAGATGGACTGAGAGTTTTGAAACTTCTTCAGACTAGGATATTCTAGAATCCTGGAAAGGAGCTAGTCTGCAAAAAACCAGGAGACCTGCCAGGTAATCCTGACTTGGGGAATACAATTAAATTCCTTTCTTTATGAGTCTTAAACCAAACTTTTAAACACCACAGACTATTTTACAGAGAACTGCCACATTCCTGTTAGAGAGAAAGATCTTCGTATAAGAATTAAGAGAAAGAGAACTACTATATGCAGGAATTTTATATGTTTCATCTTTTCCATATAACTCTCTGAAGGTGGAATTATTTCTCACTTGAAAATGAGGAAATTGTGGCCTAGATAATTTAATTAATTAACCCATAATCTCACAATTTGTAACAGGGCTGGGATTTGAACATAGACTTCTTGATTTCAGACACCTCTTTCTCTGGTAGTCAACTGTTGAGCATGGCTAAAGGAAGATTGGTGGATTTATCATCTAATGGGGAAAACTACAGAATCACAAGATTCTGTGGTTAAAAGATGATATATTTTCAGCCTTATATCGTATTTATCTTTGCATCTCTTACAATGCTGAATGCCTTATAGGTACTCCATATGTTGATAGGAGGATGAATGGATGGAAGGAGAGATGAGGGAAGAAAGGATGGATGGATGAATTCCATTATTCCTGAGTATTCTAATTGCCTATCTTTTCTATGTTGAGAAACCATTTCCCAGAGGACAGCAGGCAGTAGCCAATAGTGTAATATTGTGTCTCTTCCTCTGGGCAAATGCACAGAGGTAAAATAGAAAAAAAATGTTTAACAATTTGTCACTAATTTTTTAACCACTTTTCTGGGAAGTTAAATACTCATGTAGCTGCTTCTGTCCTATGAAGAAAAGGAGCATCTCACCACTTGATTTAAAAAGGTGAGCTATATCTTACTGCAGCTGCTATAGTACAGTGAATGTAGGGAGTATTGCATCTCTTTATATATTAGGGTGTCCCACCTCCCTTTCTGGGATCACTCCCTTTTGCAAAGTCCTACACATAAGCATTAGTCCTGGGAAGCTAGTTCTCTTCTCTCTTTAGTTCAATGCCACAGGTTTAATTCTTGCAAAAGCCACCCCCAAGGTGCCCAACAATTCTGAAGGCATCCTACGTGGACTTCATGTATGTGTCACCATTGAGGCTAAAGAAACTTCAATCAGATTCAGTCAGTATTATTCTTTCTTAGTCTTGCCACTGTCTAACATAGAGTGGGTACAAGCAATGGGGAAAAGAAACAGCAGCTGAGGCCATCATTAGAAGAGCTCCATCTTCATACTGTCCTCAGCTCCCTTGTAGTAAGCAAAGAGGGTATTCTTGGGAACAGGCTGGCATCACTATGCTTGCATGTGCATGTTCTCTCTCTCTCTCTCTCTCTCTCTCTCTCTCTCTCTCCCTCTGACTACCACATCTCATCATCAACATTATTTCTCCCAGGAGACTTTGTTTCCTTGCTTGGTATTTATGTTTGGTCTCTGTACACTAGATTTTCTCTCTTGGCTAAGGAGAGTCTTATTTCACAGTCTTTTCCAGGAGGGAGTTTTTTTTGTTTGTTTTGTTTTGTGTTTTCCAGGAGGGAGTTTTTAATTCTGCTCAGGGAGTGCTTGAAAATGGTAATAAATCTCATCTCTGAGTCTTTTTTGCTTAAAAGGTTCCAAGTCATCAGTTTGGGATAGTTTAATTAGTCATTCTTCTTGTTATTTGATATTCACAAGCAATGTTTTAAGTTCATCAAATAGCAAAGCCTGTGGGTCAGGAGACATGGGAACTAATCATACCACTTTAAATAGTTTCGGCATCCCAGCTACTGTTTCCTGCTGGCTTTGGAGCAGAAGAAGCATGTGGCCATAGCCAGAATTGGCAAAATGGTGGAGGGAGAGAGACTCTAAATCCTCATTAATAATAAACACTCTTCAGAACACCAAATATGATCTTTCTAACCTTAAAGTCAGAAGGAAGCTATCTCCCATTTATTCCAAGTAGCCAATTATCAGATGATTTTTTCTAGGTCACCACCTTGGTGGAACAACTGATGTAGACATGATGTTGGGCCCTGTCATGGGTAGAGTGGCCTCCAAAAGATATATCCAAGTCCTAACTCCTATACCTATAACTGTGACCATATTTGGAAATAGGATTTTGTAGACATAATTAAGGATCTTGAGATGAGATCATCCTAGATCTAGGGTGGGCCCCAAATCCAATAACTGGTGTCCTTATGAGAAAAATAAAAGGGGGATTTAACATACAGACATGGGTAAGAAGAACTGTGAAGACAGAGGAAGACATTGAAGTTAGGCCAGAAGCCAAGGAACACCAAAAGTTGCTGGCAGCCACCAGAACCTAGAGGAGAGGTATGGAGTGGATACTTTCCAGAGCCTCCAGAAAGAACTGTCACAGCTGACCCTTTATTTTGGACTCTTGGCCTCAAGAATTTTAAGAGAATAAATGTCTATTGTTTTCAGCCCCCCAGTGTGTGTTAATTTTTGGCAGCAGCCCCAGGAAACCTATACAGGCCCTAAACCTCAGGTCTGAGTATAGAAATGAATGGGAAATGTCATACAGAAAATGCTACTTTGGACTACTGCAAGAACCTGTTTTACCAGGATTTATACAATATTTGAACAGGAATAATTTCTATATTAGAAGAATATGTCAATTATAGGGATCTTATCTGAAAGCTCTATGACATTGAAGCAAGAGGCCAGTGAAAAGGTCTATGCCTACTATACCCTTGGTTGAATTCAGGATGCCTGAGTAGGCCCATCAGGGTTTTATTTGCAGGAAAGCCCTATAAGCCTCAAGAGGACAGTGACTGCATCCCATGGTACTGGTAGCAATCCTGCAGGGTGAATACTTCAAGTGTGTGGAGACCTGGGGCTGCTTCTTCACCTCTAGGACTAGATTGAGGCTTGGGAAGGTACTTGTACCAGGAAATGAGGAAGGAGGGGTGGAGAACAGGCTTAGCCTGCAAAGGAGGACAGTGCTGGAATGCAGCCCAGTCTTGTACCTTCTACCTTATTTTCTGGCCCTTATCCTTGTGTCAGGTACTTAGAAAGGGGGGCAGCAGTAGGCTGAAATGCATCAAATGATTGATTCAGCACCAGTGGAAAAGAGATTACGAGTATACAGTGCTATTGGGGACTGATGGGCAGTGAGAGGAAGGCAGTTATGTGATTGGGGCTTGATGGCTTTTGGAGCAGACCAAAAAGGAGCCACCCACCAATGTGGAGGTATCGTGAGAGATGGCAAGGGGTGGCCACTTTGAACATGATTTCAGCAACAGAATGACATCCAGGTCTAGAAGAAACACCACAACAATGACCAGGAAAAAGCAAGGGCAAGAACAATGGTACAAGCCACATTAGAAAACTCTATGGAACCCTCAACTAAAAGAGATGATTTGAGAGTTGAAGTTGTAGCTGCTTTTAGCTAATGAAAACTGGAGCAAAAGGCCACAAAGAACTCTCACCTCACAAACAAACAAAAAAGCAACCCCCCAAAAACAAAGTAACAGCTATTGGTGAGGATGTAGAGAAATTGGAACCCTTGTGCACTATTGGTGAGATGTAAAATGGTTCAGCTACTGTGGAAAACAGCATAGCACTCTTTCAAAAAATTAAGTATAGAATTACCATACTATCCAACAATTCTACTCTTGGGTCTATATCCCAAAGAATTGAAAGCAGGGTTTTGAAGAGAGATCTGTACACCTATGCTTATAACAACATTATTCACAATGGTCAAAGGTGGAAACAACCCAAGTGTCCACTGAAAGATATGAATGGATAAACAAAATGTGATACATGCATACCATGGAATGTTATTAAGCCAAAAGAAGGAAGGAAATTCTGACGTGTATTATAACGTGGATGCACCTTGAAGGCATTTTGCTAAGTGAAATATGCTAGTCACAGAAAGACAATTATTGTATGGTTCTAGGATTTGAGGTACATAGAACGGTCAAATTCACAGAGATAGAAAGTAGAATGGTACTTGCTGGGACATGGGGAGGGTGCAAAATGAGGAAACATAAATTAATGGGTACAAAGTCTGTTTTATAAGAGGAAAAGTGTTCTAAGGATGGATGGTGATGACAGGTGCGCAATAGTGTAAATGTACTTAATACCACTGAACTGTGTGTTAAGACATGTATGTTATTTATGTCATGTATGTTAACTGTATGTATGTCAACTTAAAATTGTTAATTTTCATTGTAAATTTTATGTTGTCTGTATTTTGCCACAAAGAAAACAAAGCAAAACAAAAGCCATGATTTCCTTCCCACTTTTACCCTGAACACCTGCACACACTCTATCACCTTATCCCCACATTACTGCATGAGGCTAGGATGACACAGTTCACATTCCATGCTGCTGAGCAAAGCCTGAAAATATCTGCTCCTATATGACTAAGTCTATAAAATAAATTGTCCTTTAATGTTTAGGGCCTGATGGGTATCATAAGCCATCTGTCTGGAAAATAAAAAACCTGGAACTCAATTTGACTCCCTGTCTCCTTGGTATCTATCACTCCTTGGCCAGGTCTCATTCATTCTGTCTCCATGATATGTTTTAGATCTATCCTTCCTCTCTACTCATGCATCTAGTTCAAGTCTTCTGGTTGAGTTTAGCAACAGTCTCCTTACTCATCTCTCTGCCTCTGATATAATTTCTCCTAGACTCATCTCCCCCAGGGCTGCCAGAGGGATCCTGCAAAAACACAAGTCTGCGCATGTCCCAGTTCTGAGAACCTCCCAGCTGTTGTCAGCTGGCTCCAGGATGTGCTCCCTGATGCCTGAAAGGTTGAAAGGATCCCCTCACCTAGCCCCATTCTTGGGACCAGCCTGACTCTCTAGCCTCATCTCCTACCTTCTGCCAATTCCCCATTCCTAATATATCTTCCAAATGTCATCCTCCAGCAGTATTAATAATCATCTTCTGAACATGCTGTTTCAGGTCTATGATTTTTTACATGCCTTCCCTGAGTCTAACTGCCCTTCTGACTTGCCAACCTGACAAGCTCTAGCTTTCCAAACACAGCTAAGACCAGAAACTTCTCTCATCTCTCCATCACACCTCTATCCCACCCTGAATAAATTTAACCTCTTCTCCCTCACTATTACCTCTTTCGCTTAAACATAATTCTATGTGCATGTCACATGGCTTGAGAATGTGTGCCTTTTTTAATATGCTTCACTACCCTACAGAACTGAGGTTTCTTAAGAATACAGCATATTCAGTATGTGATAAATGTTTGCTAAATGAAACCTGCTAAAGAATTCAGCCTCTTAAAGTGATCATAATGATAAGACTTCTGGCCATAATTATGAAATTAGATCAGATTTTTATTAAAACTAGGTGATCATAACTATCATCACTTTATTAAAATTAAGGAACCATAATTATAAAATTTCTGTCAATCAAGGAATTTTTACATTCTCAAGGAACTCCAGACCCCATCTGGTCCTGTTTCTCAGCCAGTTATAGCAGAATATCAGGATTTGGGGCCTGAGCATCAGTATTGTTTAAAGCTCTCTGACTGGAGGAAAGGATTCCAAATCCACTGGTAGCCAAGTTTAAAAAAAAAATTCTAATCTTATCTATTCACCTATGAGTGGGCAGTAACTTCCTATACCCATCCCAGAAAGACAGACATCTTAATACTTTTTTATTGCATTTTTTAAATCTCTAGGAACACAATGCTAGACCCTCCCTTGCCCTATAAAATAGCGTTCCATTTTAAAATAAATAAATAAAACCAGGAGTTCAAAATAACAGTGGCTATCAGAATTTATTTTTTAAATACAGGATTAGTTTTATCATTTTAAAACAGTTCTGAAGTCCTTTTCTGATCATCTGACCTTTTATCCCCTGTTTGGCATGATGTTTTCTTAATTTGCTCTCCGTTTGAAAAATAGTTTCAGCGTTACTGTTTCCTAAGAAGTGTGGGGTCATGACAGAATGAGCTGGCTAGCAGAGTTTATTTTTAGCCTAGTGATTTTCATCCAAGATCCATAGTGAGCGGTAACACTCAACTTCTTTTTCCTGACCTCACACTTTCTATGCTAGTGGGCAAATCATCTTTTTCAGGGAACATCTCACCTCTGAAACGTTTGTTTGGCTACAAATATTTCTTAGCTCCCAAGCCAAAGTGAAGCCTTTAACACCCCTAGATTCAAAACTTTGAAAGGTCCTTTCAGCACTGTTGTGTTCTGTATTATAAACAAGGGCATCTGTGTAGGAGGCCATCTGGAAGGAACGATGATTATGAAGATCACTCAGGAATGTTCTGAATCTGAAAAATTGTATGTAAATCCTGAGTTGTGTCATTAATTTAAGAAAACACCACCTTTTTTCCTACAAACTCAAATAACTTTTATTTAAAACTTCAGGCCCAAACCAAAATTCATCTGTCCTCTACAATCATCTTAAAAATTCATGCCAGTAACAGAGCAGAAGCAGAATGCTGTCTGATTTCTCACTCACCCCAGGTGCACCATCACCCATTCTTGCATGGTCTTTCTCATATTTATCCTTTCCTCCATTTCTCCACTGTTTCCCTCATTGCCCCCAAATCTTAGCTCCATTTCTCTACTGTTGCCTTCCCTTCAGTCATGACCAGGACTCATCCTCATAGCTATAGGAACAAGCTTTACGAGCTCTTTTCCTTTCTTTCTATGGCTGCTGTGACAAATTACCACAAACAGCAAATTAAAACCATACACAGTTATTCCCTTATAATTCTTGGAGGGGGGTGGTAAAAAGTCCAAAATGACTCTGATGAGGCTAAAATTAAGGTAGGGATAGGGCTGCATTCTTTCTGGAAGCTCCACAGAGAATCTATTTCCTTTTCACTTCCGGTTTCTGGAGGTTGCCAGCATTCCTTGGCTCATTCGTTGTCCCTTCTTCCTTCTTCAAAGCTCATCATTCCCATTTCTCCTTCTGCCATCCCATCTTCTTCTGCCTTTGACTCTCTTGTTTCTCTCTTACAAAGGCCCCTGTGACTTCATCATGCACATCCAGATAATCAAGCATAATCTCTACCTATTAACATTCTCAGCTTAATTACATCAGCAAAGTCTTTTTTTGACATATAAAACAATATATTCACATATTTCAGAGATTAGGATGTGAATACCTTAGGGAGGAGGAGCATTACTCTGTCTACTACATGTCCTGATGATTTCTAACCAAGAACCATTTGGATCACTTCCTCCTTGTACTGCTATAATGCAATATGTTGAATCGTATCCACCCCCCATTCCTGTCAAATTCATGTCCACTTACAACCTCAGAATGTGCCCTTTTTTGGAATAGGGTCTTTGCAGATGTACTTAGTTAAGATAAGATGAAATCATACTGGATAGAAGTGAGCCCTAAATCTTACATGACTCATATAATTATTAAAAGAGAAGATGTAGACAGAGACACAGGGAAGACTCCACATGACAGTGAAGGTAGAAAGAGTGATGAAGCTACAAGCCAAGGAATGCTGAGGATTACTGGCAACCACCAAAAACTAGAAGGAGCCAAATGAGATTCTTTTCCAGAAGATTCAAAGGAATCATGGCCCTCCCAACAGCTTGATTTCAGACTTTTGGTCTCCAGAACTAGGCGAGAATAAAGTTCTGTTGTTTCAAGCCTCCAATTTGTGGTACTTTGTTATAGCGGCTCTAAGAAACTAATACAGATGTGTTGAAAAAAGAAGCACCCTATTTTGTTCATGTGCCAGGTTTACTGGGAGACAGTCTGACTGACATGGCAGTGATCTTCATGGCACTGACCAACCCTTAAACACTTTCTTTGTTCCATTTATAATGTACAAGGATATTTGTAGATTATTGGCTCTGTGCATGGGGCTTATTCATTTGAGTACTCAGACCATCTTCTAGCACACAGGAAGTTGAGAATGTCTAGGTCAGGGGTCCACAAACAGTTTCTATAAAGGGATGGATAGTAAATATTTTAGGCTTTGTAGACCAAGAAGCAAAGTCAAGAATGTGCTACAGACACTTAAAGAGAAAAAAGCAAATTCCCACACATTTTTTTACTGACAGAATGTAAAACATAATAATAATTTGATACTTTTTTGGTAATAAGCCTATTATGCAATTTTTGTATAGTTCCATAATGAGAAGAAAAAAATTCTTTCTGAGGTGATAACATTTCATTTAATTGGGGCTCAAATGTAATTGGCACATCATCATTGCTAATGTTCGTCCGTTAATACTGATCTCTAATGAGATTTTTACCTCACTGAGTATTTCAATTCAAAAATGAATATTGCATCTTTGAAAATGTCTTCTCACACAGAAAAGTCCTGCCAAATACTGATATCAATTCATGAGCATACAACTTGAATTGAGCATATTCATTGCTTGAAAGGCATTTATAGAGTTCTATTAAACTTTTCTATTGATATTTGTCTTTTAGCATCCCATTACTTTGCAGATTAATCACTTCCAATTGAAGGTAAGATGGAAACTCCTCAATTGCCCAGTTAAATGGATTTTGAAATATGGAAATTTGCATTTGCAAATTGGTCCAAAAACTGCTGCTGGAACCAAAGTTTGATCTCAGAAAACATATTCACTGAAAATTTGCATGGAAATGGAGATCTCACTTCTTGTTTTATCTTTTGACACCACTGTAAGTGTGTAAGGCAACTTGAGACTCAAACGATATTAATTGTCAAAATGACTTACAGCAGTGCAAGTTTTTCATATGAGTGTTGTTTGGCTTTGAGATTTTAGTTTTAATTCATTATGAAACATCAAGAATGCAGCAAAAACTAATTTTCAGAGCCACTCAGTGTTCAATAGTAGTGGCTGAAGGCAGTCCATCTCATTTCAAAAAATTTCAATCATGGCCCTGAGCTCAGAAAATCGCAATAAAACTTTACCACTGCCATTGAACTGTTGTGTGGCACAAGTCAGGATATTCAGTTTCTTTTTCTGGCAAAAATTCATGGACCCAACTATAGTAACATCCATGAGAGCAAATGAGTTCACCAATGGAGCTACTGGATGGAGCTACACATGATAGATTCAAATATTTTCTGCAAAGTACCTGCTAATGTATAACACAATAAGTAACCACAGGATTTAAATGCTTTACATTCATTACATTTCACTGAAAAACTAAAAGTCTCAACAAGTTTATTTTCTCTGGACACATTTCTTTGGCTGCTTTAATCAATCATAATTTAGTTAACTCACCATTGGAAAACAGCTTTCCTTGCTTGGCTAATAAGTGGGCCACTCAGAAACATTTTTTGGTGGCAGGCTCATTCTCATTGTTTTATTTATTTATTTATTTTTAAAGGTTTTATTTATTTATCTGACAGATAAAGAAAAAGAGCACAAGCAGGGGCAATGGCAGGCAGAGGGAAAGGGAGAAGCAGGCTCCCCACCAAGTAGGGACCTCCATGCAGGGCCAGTCCAGGACCCTGGGATCATGACCTGAGCCAAAGGCAGACACTCAACTGACTGATCCATGCAGTCACCCATCATTGTTTTATTTTATTTTTTTATTTTTTAAAAGATTTTATTTATTTATTTATTTATTTATTTATTTAAGACAGAGAGAGCAAGGGGGGGGGGCGGCACAGATATAGGCAGATAAAGGCAGAGGGAGAAGCAGGTTCCATGCAGGGAGCTTGACATGGGACTCGATCAAGGGTCTCCAGGATCACGCCCTGGGCTGAAGGTGGCACTAAACTGCTGGGCCACCGGGGTTGCCCTCATTGTTTTATTTTTGAAAAGAAATTATACTGTGATAAGAAATTATTTTAGGTTTTTCTAGCCATTGCCTTCCTGTGAGCTAGAGATATTGTGATAATTAGTCTGGTTGACATCCGTTGTATTCTTTCAGCATAACTATATCATTGCACAACATGCAGAATGCTTTGCCACCTGATTCTATAACATAATCATCCACACTCCATTGTGTCTTCAAAGAATGATTCAAAGTCCACTTTTCCTTTCTTGTTTTGACTTACTGGATATTTACTATAAATGTAAATGAATACGTGAGGGGAAGAAAAAGAAGGAAGTAAAGGAGGAAAGGAAAGACGAAACAAAAGAAAAAGAAGGGTAGATGGGAGGGAGGAAGGGAAAAAGGGAAGGATGTCATCAGATGATATTTTAAATGCTGTGGAGTTAGAACTGTATCACTGCACTTTGCAGGGTGCCAAGGATTAGTCCAAAGTGATGAGAGTGCCACATACAGTCTCACAGGGCAACCACTCAATTCTGTCACTATAGCTTGAAAGCATATTAACAATATGTAAACAAATGAGCATGGCTAGGTTCCAATAAAACATTACTTGTGGACAGTGAAATTTGAATTTCATGTAACTTCCATGTGTCATGAAGTATTCTTCTTTTTTTAATTTTCCAATCATTTATAAATATATAAGTCATTCTCAGTCTGTGGACCATATAAAAACAGGTGGTATGCCAGATGTGGCTGGCGGGTTATAGTTTGTTGACTCCTCTGTAGGTTCTTAGGATCATTTCCAAAGTTCATCCAGCTCAATATAAGATGCCCTTGAAAGAGTAGTCACTATCGTCTGTTCCTTTGCACAGGGCACCTGTATACTACTGTTTACTTGAATATTTCAAAGAAATGTGTTTTAAAACTGAAACTTGTTTTTTACCATTTTGTCTATTTTGTCTTACTTTTGCTGAATTGATTCTTTATTTCTGTTTGCTAATTGTTTACTTTTTTTTTAAGTGATAGCACAGAGTTGGAAGCCATAGTGCATTACATTACCTGGGATCCACAAGAAGGAAGTTTCCTTTTTAACCTATTCATGTCCCAAAATACACATACCATGACAGTCCCAGAAGGTTCCCAGTCTCAACAAGCAAACAATTTGGAAGTCATCCCTCCTATCCACACAACAAGATAAAAACTGAACAAATTGAAAATCAATGACTTCTTAGACCCATCAGAAAATTGAGGTCACATGGCAAAGTGCCACCCTAACACTAGAGAGACAGGAGAATACAGAGAACCAAGGATCAGATCAACTTACTGGGAGCAGAACCCACTGGAGCTAGTAGCTGCTAGGAAGTTTTAAGCCATAATTGATGCATTCCTAAAGGCTGAGTGTGGACTAATTTCAGACTTTAAAACCCTGGGGGCTCAGTCTTAGGGAACCTCCACACTTTCATGGGTTTTATCTCTAGAAACCCACCATGCTCTCAAGGTAAAGACTGTAGAAAAAAAATTCTTTTACCTATCCTTTTGGCACAAGAGGAAAAAAGTAAATATTTTTAACTATACTCAGATTTTCTCCGTAACAAATGACAGCCCTCAGAGGAAACTAGCAGAGGCTTAGACGGCCTGGGGAGAAGGCAATTAGACAACTCCAGTCCCCTCTAGCCTTCCTATGTCCTATAACAGGAGAATAAAAGGCTAAGAAATGCTTTAGAAAGTCATAACCTAGACTCAGACCCCTAGACAAAATTGAGATTTAATATGAGATTATAAAGTTTTCCCGATCTCTGTCTTACCACCACATCAACTGGGTTGTAACATAATAAAAGTAGATTACAACTGAGAGAAACACAAGATAAAACTCTGTCCATGAATAGAGTCTTAGAAAAAAAACAAAACAAAAACAACAAGGCAGGAAGGGTAGCTGGCAGTAGGGAAACAAAGAAACTGAAGCCTCTAGAACCTGTAACTACAGAAAACATTAAACATAATCAGGTTCCTAGCCAGATTAACAGAAAACTTCAATCTAAAAACCTGATTATCTTAATTCCTATTATCAGGTATGCCATGTCTGGCTTTCAACAAAAAATTACAAGACACATTAAAGACCAGAAAAAAAAAAAAAAACCAGTATGAAAAGACAAAAACAAGCATCAGAACCTGATTTAAAGATGGCACAGATTTTGGAATTTAAAGATGAGGGCCTAACTATGATTAATATGTCAAGGACTCTACAGGAAAAAGAAAAAGCAGACAATATCCAAGAATAGATGGATAATGTAAACAGAGAAAGGAAATTAAGAAAGAAAGAAAGAAAGAAAGAAAGAAAGAAGAAGAAGAAAGAAGAAGAAAGAAGAAGAAAGAAAGAAAGAAAGAAAGAAGAAAGAAAAAGGTAAGAATAACATAGGATATCTCTTCAGAAACCATGTAGGCAAGAAGACAGTGTAAGGAAATATTTAAGGTGGTGAAAGGACAATTGAGAATTCTATATCCAGCAACATTATCTTTCAAAATTGAAGGAAAAATAGACTTTCTCAAACAAAAATGGAAGGACTTTATCACTAGTAGAACTACCTTGCAAGGAATGTTAAAGATCTTTAAAGAAAAGCAATGTGATATAGATCAAAAATACAAATGTACATTACAAGAAAGAATATTAGAGAAGGAATAAAAGAAGGTAAAATAAAGTCTTTTATTTTTCTCATTCCTAATCAATCTAATAGATAACCATTTGTTTAAAGTAATAACAGCAGCAATATATTGGGTAATTATAGCATGTGGATAAGTGAGGCAGATGACATCACTATTAGAAGGGATGGGAGGAAAGAACTGGAAATGCTCTGTTATAAGACACCTGCACTACCTGTGAAGTGGTATAGTGTTATTTGAAAGTGGACTTTGATTAGTTGCAAATGTGTAATGCAAACAAAAGGGAAACTATTACAACTTTTTAAAATAGAAGTATAATCAGGATGCCTAGGTGGCTCAGTGGTTAAGCATCTGCCTTCAGCTCAGGTCATGATCCTGGGGCCCTGCTCAGTGGAAGCCTGCTTCTCCCTCTCCCGAACCCCCTGCTTGTGTTTTCTCTCTCTCTCTCTCTCTCTCTCTCTCTCACTCTCTCTTAAATGAATAAACAAAATATTTTTAAAAATAAAATAAAATAAAAGTATAATCAATATGCTAAGAGAAAGAAGGAGATGGAATAATATAAACTGCTCAATTAAAATCGAAGAAGGCAAAAAAAGGGGGGAGATTAAAAAGAAACAAAGTATAAATGCAGTAAATCTAAAAAAGTTACAAACATGATAGATATAAATCCAATGCTATCAATAACTACATCAAATGTGAATGGTCTAAATATACCAATTAAAAATCAGAGATTGGGGATACCTTGGGTGGCTCAGCAGTTGAGCATCTGCCTTTGGCCCATGGCGTGATCCTGGAGTCCCGGGATCAAGTCCCACAACAGGCTTGGTGCATGTAGCCTGCTTCCCTCTCTGCCTGTGTCTCTGCCTATCTCTCTGTGTGTCTCTCATGAACAAATAAATAAAATCTTTACAAAAAAATCAGAGATTGTCAGAAGAGATACAAAATCAAGGTTCAACAATATATTGTCTATAAGAAACTCACTTTAACTATAAAGATACAGATAGATTAAAAATAAAAGGATGAAGATATACCATGCTAACAGTAAACAAACCAAAGCTGTAGTAATTATATAAATTTCAGACAAAGCAGACTTCAGAACAAAGAAATTCAGAGAGATAAAGAGGGTTATTATATAATGACAAAGGGGTCAGTTCTCCTATCCCTAACTTGTCTATATCCAACAATAAAACATCAAAATACTTGATGGAAAAACTCATAAAACTTCAAGGAGAAAGAGAAAAAACCATTATCATAGTTGGAGATTTCAACACCCTTCTGTCAGTGATTGACAGATCCAGAAGGATATAGTTAAGGATACAGCTGAACTAAACAACAGCATCAATTAACTAGATCCAACTGATATGTATAGCATATTTCATTCAACAATAGTTGAATAAACACGTTTCTCTAGTTCACACAGAACATTCACCAAGACAGAACACATTATGAGCCATAAAACATGCCTTAACAAATTCAGAAGAATAGAAACCGTACAAAGTATGCTCTCAGGCCACACTGGGATTAAACTAGAAATCAATAACTGAAAGATAGCTGGAAAAATCCCCAAACATTTGAAATTAAACAACATAGTCCTAAGTAACACATAGGTCAAAGAAGGCATTTAAAAGTAGTTTGGACTTGGCCTTGGCTGTAGCAACTTCTTATTAGACAAATGCCTCTGGAGGCAAGGGAAACAAAAGCAAAAATGAACTATTGGGACTTCACCAATATAAAAAGCTTCTGCACAGTGAAGGAAACAATCAACGAAGCTAAAAGGCAACCTGCAGAATGGGAGAAGACGTTTGTAAATGACATATTGGATAAAGGACCAGTATCTAGAATCTATAAAGAACTTACAAATTCAACACTCAAAAAAAAAAGTACTAATTCAATGTTAAGACATGAGCAGAAGATATGACCAGACATTCCTCCAAAAAAGGACATACAAATGGCAAGCAAACACATGAAAAAATGCTCAACATCACTCATTATCAAGGAAATGTAAATCAAAATCACAATGTAATACGACCTCATATTAGAATGACTAAAATTAACAGATGTTGCTGAGGATGCAGAGAAAGGGCAACACTCTTACACTGTTGGTAGGAATGCAGACTGGTGTAGACACTATGGAAAATAGCATGGAGTTTCCTCAAAAAGTTAAAAATAGAGCTACCCTATTACCCGGAAATTGCACTACTAGGTATTTATTCAAATGATACAAAAATACTGATTCAAATGGGTACCTGCACCCCAATTTTATAGCAGCAATGTACACAATAGCCAAAATATGGAAAGAACTCAGGTGTCTGCTGAATGGATAAAGATTATATATATGCACACACACACATACACATACACACACACTGGAATATTACTCAGCCATCAAAAAGAATGAAATATTGCCACTTGTAATGACATGAATGGAACTGGAGGGTATTATGCTAGGTGACATAAATCAGTCAGAGAAAGACAAATACCATATGATTTCACTCATATGTGGAATAATAAGAAACAATACAGATGAACATAGGGGAAGGGAAGGAAAAATAAAATAAGTAAAAAACAGAGGGAAAGACAAATCATAAGAGACCCTTGACTGAGGGTTGCTGGAGGGAAGTGAGCAGGGGATGGGCTAAATGGGCGATGGGCATTAAGCAGGGCACTTGTGATGAGCACTGGGTGTTATATATAAGTGATGAATCACTAAATTCTACTCCTGAAACTAATTCTGCACCATATGCTAACTTACTTGAATTTAAATAAAATCTTGGAAGGAAAAAAAAAGTAGTCTGGACTAAATGAAAATGAAAATACAAGCTATCAAAATGTGTGGGAAGCAGTGAAAGCATTGCTTAAAGTGAAACTTACAGCATTGAATGCATATATTAGAAAAGAAGAAAGATCTTAAATTACTAGCCTAACTTCCACCTTAGGAAACCAGAGGAGGAGGTACAAATGAAGGCTGAAGCAAGCAGAAGAAAAGAAATGATAAAAAATAGAACAGATATAATATAAAAGACAGAAAATTAGTAAAGAAAAACAGCAGAGGCCTTGAGT
Organism: Canis lupus dingo; assembly: GCF_003254725.2. Classification (NCBI taxonomy): domain Eukaryota; kingdom Metazoa; phylum Chordata; class Mammalia; order Carnivora; family Canidae; genus Canis; species Canis lupus. The sequence goes on along the minus strand of NC_064260.1, from coordinate 13,796,978 downwards.
TGGGCTTCCTGTTCAGCAGAGAGTCTGCTTCTCCCTCTTCCTCTCCCTCTGACCTTCCCCAAACTTGAGCACACCCTCTCAAATAAATACATAAAATCTTAAAAAATAAAAATAAAAAAGAAAATCAATAGAGAAATCAAAAGCTGGTTCTTAAAAAAAAAAAAAAGCTGGTCCTTTGAAAAGATCAATAATATTAATAAACTCCTAGCCAGGCTATCCAAAAAAAGAAGGCACAAATTGCTAATATCAGAGACAGGTAACAAGTACCAATTCCACAACATCAAAAGGATACTAAAATATATTATGAATTACCTTATGCCCCAAAATTCCATAACTTAGATGAAATAGTTCAATTCTTTAAAAGACACAAATCACTAAACCTCACATAAGGAAAATTAGGTGAACTAGAGAGGCCTATATATATATGAAATACATATAATCAAGAATGAATAACCTTCCAAAAAGAAAGTATCAAGCTGAGATGGCTTCACTGATGAATTCTACCAAACATTTAAAGAAAAAATGATGTTAATCCTCTACAATCTGTTCCTGAAAATAAAAGCAGAGGGATTATTCCTAACTCTTTCTAGGAAGGCAGCATTCACAAAACAAGATATAGCTATTATAAGAAAGGAAAACTGGAGACCAGGATCTTGCATTTACACAGATGCAAAATCCCCAATAAAATGTTAGCAAATCAAACCTAACGATGTATAAAAAGAATTATACGCCCATAACCAAGAGAATTTAATGCAAATATGCAAGACTGCTTCAATACTCAAAAACCAATTAGTGTAATCCATCACAACAAGCTAAAGAAGAAAAATCATATGATCTTTACAACACATACAAATAAAGCATTTGGCAAAACCTAAATCCATTGATAAAAAATTAAAAAATCCTCTGAGCAAATGAGGAAGACAGGGAGACTTAATCAACTTGATAAAGGACACATCTATTCTTTTAAAAAGGTACAAAAGCCTACAACTAGCTTCCATAAAATTTTCATCATTTCTAATGGTGAAAGATGGGATGCTTTCTGAAATTTTATTGTAGGTTATTACAAAGAGGCCATCTATGTGGAAGATACCAGGAAAGACTACCTTCCCTGTAATACCTTCATGGACTCACTTCCTAAAGAAAAATACACCTGTTGGTTCCACTTTTTGGTATACTACCATTTCTCAAAGGGGGATCAATAGTCCCTCAGTAAATAATCCTTACCCTCATCCCTCAAATCATTTCTTTGGATTCTCCAAGCAGTGATTCCTTTTTTATTATTATTAATTTTTATTTATTTATGAGAGACAGAAAACAAGCGGGGGGGGGGGAGGGTCAGAGGGAAGGGAGAAGCAGTGTCCCCACTGAGCAGGATCTTGACCTGAGCCCAAGGCAGAAGCTCAAATGACTGAGCCACTCAGGCACCCTTTCTTAAATAATCGTTTTTACTTACTTGTGATATTATACACCCAATCTTCCCAAACCTTCAGCACTCTTCACTAATTTCTCCATTTAACTTATACCCATTCTGAAGACACAATCTTATTATGTGCCTTCTCTACATAAAAACATAATCCACCTGATTTTGAATAAAAACAACTCAAAAGTGGGACACTTGCTTATCCTTCCAATCCCTGTGTCCCAGTGCAGCGTTTTAGAGCCGGTATCAATGATGAAGGTGATGATGTTGCAACACACTTAGAACAAAAGTTCTGTTCTGTTGCATTTTCCTGGTTCTGCTGCAACACTGTTGATCAATTAACAGTTTGTAATCCATCTTTAACCAGAAGCAAGTATTCAGAATATAAAAATCTCATAACACTGAATGGTATATTCATATTGTCAGAGAGAACTCATGTGACACCTCAGAGTTTACTCAGAGGTACTCAGAGTTAGTAATACATTACTCACAGCCAAAATATTCCCTGCAAATGGCATTTCTGTCTTTATATTCTGTTGCTTTTTATCCTGCTTTTTATATTCTGATGCTTTATTAATTATTTTTTTGCCAACCCAGAAGTGCATAAGGGATGATTGCTATAAATATTAAGATTTTTTTTAAATTTTATTTATTTATTTATTTATTTATTTATTTATTTAAGAGGGAGAGAGAGAGGTGAGAGAGAGAGAGAGCAAGCACAGGAGCAGAGGCAGAGGGAGAAGCAGACTCCTCACTGAACAGGGTGCCCAGCTCAGGACTTAATCCAGGATCTTGGGATCATGACCTGAGCTGAAGGCAGATGCTTAACCAACTGAGCCATCCAGGGGCCCCAAGTCTTAAGTTTTTAGTCATTTGTTTCGATGTGAGTTTCAAAATCATGGCTGTCTAGACAATAAAAACTGGCTGGCTGTAGGGAGTTTCCAATTTCCATAAATGCAAATTAACAGAAAGAAAAAGCTAAGGAAACAAGCCTGAAAGCATGATTTTGCTGAAACCCCAAGGACAGGCCATCAGCTAGTTGAGAGTCAGTAGGAACAAGTTAGCTTTAGATGGTTCATAGACAGGAGCTTCTTAAATACAGCTTCCATATAGACTCCACATAATGGAAATAAATGGGAAGAGAAGTAAAATAGAACCACAGCAAAGATAGCAGTCTGTGCAGTAGAGAAGACAACCAAAGAAATAATGTATGGTTGTACAAGCTGTACACTTTACAGTTCTTGGGGTTACCATTCACACAGTAGTCCATGTAAATCAGGCCTCCTAGAATTGTGCAGTGCACAACTGGTGCAATCATGAGCAACAACCTGAAAATATTCTGATGCTAGTATTTAATAGCAAATGCATGGCAATAAAGAGCACAGATTTATGTCTGAAGTTACAAGCTTTATAAATTGGATTTATTTAAAAGAAAAAATCAATAAATTGGACCTCATCAATATTGAAACCTTTGCTGTATAAAAGACACTGTTAAAAGAACAAAAAGACAAGCTATAGCCTGTGAGGAAATATTTGATAATCATAGATCCAGCAAAGGTCTCATATCTAGAATATCATATATTTAAGTACATGAAAAGATCAACATCATTAGGCTTTAGGGAAATGCAAATTAAAAGCACAATGAGATACTGCTATACACCTATTGAAATTATTTTAAAAAAAACAATACCAAATACTTACAAGGATGCAACTCTCATGCATCACTGATGGGAATGCAAAGTGCTATATCTGCCTTGGAGAATAGTGTGATAGTTTCTTATAAAGTTAAACATACACATCATATGACCCATTAATCCCACTCCTAGGTATTTACTCTAAGGAGCTGAAAACTTATTTTTATACAAAAAACATTTGTACACAAATGTTTTACAGCACTTCTACTCACAACTACCAGATGGAATAACACAAAAGTCCTTCAGGAAATGAATACTTACATGAACCCTGGTATATCCATATAATGAAATACTAAGAAATTGATGTATTGGGGCCCCTGGATGGCTCAGTGGGTGAGTATCTGCCTTCGGCTCAGGTCGTGATCCTGGAGTCCCAGGATGGAGTCCCTCATTGGGCTCCCCACAAGGAGCCTGCTCCTCCCTCTGCCTATGTCTCTGCCTTTCTCTGTGTCTCTCATGTATAAATAAATAAAATCTTTAACAAACAAACAAAAAGAAATCAATGTTTTGTAAAGGCATTATGTTGAATGAAAAAAAAAAAACAGTCTTAGAAGGTTAACTCAATAAGGTTCCATTTATATGATATTATAGATGGAGGTGGGTGGCCGTCAGGGCTTAGGGGTGGGGAATGGGTTGACTACAACATGGGGGAATTCTGGGAGGCGATGGAACTGTTCTATAGTATGACTGGAGTGGTGTTTACATGACTATACATTCATTAAAACTCAGCACTATACACCAAAAAATGGTTTTTATAGACAACAAAAAGCACTTTTAAAATAATCCCAAAGCTGTCCTCATCTCTCCACTTCCTGACCACCCCCTGCCCCACTAATCCTTGTCATTTTCAGCTCTCCTGCCCAAAAGCAATGACTCCTCACCAGATTTCTTCCCAATTGTAATCTTTAAATCTTTTTCTAATTAATTAATTATGAAATTAACTATTGTACAAAAGGTTATAAAGAAAAAAATCAGTCAGATATAAATAGCTGTACCCCTTTAGATTAAGCATGGATACTACTCCTTATGTCATCTCTGAACTGAGACCCAATGTGAAATTAAAATAAGCATCAGAAATAATATGGGTTTGTAGTATGTTACACGCTTATCCTGCAGTTCCACAAAAGCAAAGAAAACTTAATTGTAGTGCTGGAAATAGTCGGGGTTTTTTTTCTTATACCCAGCCCATCTTGCTCAGTTGCAGTTCATTTCTGTGTCTCCTACCCTAAACACATACTGACTGCCTCTAGTATGTGCTAAACTAATCCTAGTTGAATTGAATTTCTAGCTATTTCAACTCAGTAGATTCTCTATCCTATTGCCTTTGTCATGCGGACGTGGAGCAAAAATCAGTGAAAGAATTAACACCCCAGGCCTGGCATGACAATATTAATGCCTGGAAAAGAGCAACAATCTCCCAAAGATAGCAACTATTAAACAATGAATTGCCTATTTAGGGAAACATGAGCCAGAAGAACAAAGAAATAGAACTTCCCAAGGGATGCTAAAAAAAAAAAAAAAAAAAAAAAAAAAAAAAAAAAAAAAAGCAGCACTGGAATTGAAAAGTGAAAAAAAAGTAAAACAAAAGAATTTCACCTCAATGTTATTGCAAGTGTTTCTGGATTGACTAGATGAACCTGAGGCGAATGATTTCAAAACAACAACCAGAAAGTTTTAAAATATGCATTGGTATAATTTAGCAGGTAATCAGGGCTGCTGAAAACCACCCTTATGTGGGAATAATTAGTGTACCATAGCTACTCAGAGGAAACTCACTTATTGCTAATAACTGATGCTCAGGTGGTGCTGATCATTCTATCACCCAAAACTAATTAAGGGTCTTAAAAAGGAGGAGGGAACCCACATAGGGAAAAAGAGATGACTGAACAGATGGGGTGGCTCAAGGGCTCAGTGAAACGAGAAGCCTTCATGGCAAAGTGAACAATTAGACTGAAAATGCAGGCGGTTCAGGCACGCACACACACACACACACACACACACACACACACACACACAGGCCTTCAGGCCCCTGGCCTGAGAGCTGGGAATAGAAGGAGCAGAGATGAACTGACCTACAGCCCCTGACCTCTTTCTCTGTACCCTGAGTGTGACCTGAAGGGAGCTTCCCAATCACCCCCTTAGTTGAGGCCATAGGAGGCTTTGTAATCTGCTCAAGCCCACACAGCTAAGACAGTCTTGGAGATGACCTTTAAGCCTAGGTCCATGACCTTCACCATCACATGTGCAAAACCAAGCTTTGGTGACCCTTTTACCATCATTGATAACCACTTCCACAAGCACAGTCTTGGCCTGTTTTCAGAAAATTTCTACTTGTAATTCTCTTTCAGAATTTACTTATTTTGAGAATTCTGATCTTTGATCTGGAATAATATGCAAAACAAAATTTTAAATTTATTTAAAATTAGGGGCACCTGAGTGGCTCGGTGGTCGAGGATACGCCTTTGGCTCAGGTCATGATCTCAGGGTCCTGGGATCGAATCCCATATTGGGCTCCCAGCGGTGAGCCTGCTTCTCCTGCCTGTGTCTCTGCCTCACTCTATATCTTTCATGAATAAATAAATAAAATCTTTAAAAAATAAAAAATTAAAATAAATAAATAAATAATTGGTTAACATATTAATGTTATCCCTTGATCTCAACAATGTATTTACAACAATCAGAAATATAATGTTATAGTAAGAAGCCAAACCCTGGAGGAGAAGCTTTGGGGCCAGCACATGATTTTCTTTAGTCATTCATCCTCCCCCCATAAAGCCAGAAAATAGAAGAAATAGAACTTCCCAATGGATGATAAAAGAAATGCACTGGAGTTAAAAATTGAAAAAAAAATAATTTTTTTGGACTGTTATGTTTGCTAGTAAGTTTCCTTTAGGTTACAAGAAACAGAGATCCACTCAAGTTTTCTTAAGTAATGGAAGTTTATTATAAGGGTAGATGTGGAAGTAGAGAGCATAGGATTCCCAGCTTCTAAGCTAAACCATATGGAAAAAGAGGAACCACAACAGAGCCAGACTGTTTTATATATTTATATACATATATAATATTTTATTATATATAATAAAGATACATAATGTATATAACATAAATATAATATATATATACTAATAAAAGGTCTAGTCAGCAAATAGTATTGGAAAAATTGAATGCCCATACAGAAAAACAGAGCCAGGCTGATATATATTAATACATAATAAAACATTTATATATTTTATAAATATATATAAATTCTTAAATATAAATTATATATACATAAAAATTTATATTTATATATTTTTATAATATATAATAAAATAAAATACAATATATACATTATATATTATACATATTAATTAATAAAAGGCCTATTCAGCAAACAGTGCTGGAAAAACTGAATGCCCACACAGAAAAAAAATCAATCTCAACATTACTTCAGATCATATGCAAAGTGTAACTGAATATGTATTATAGACCAAAACCTAAAAGCTAAAACTATAAATTTTCACAGAAAAATATTCTATAGAAAATCATTGTGACTTTGGGACAAGCAAATACTTCTTAGATAAGATACATACAAAAAACAAACCATATTCATTGGTTATGACAAATGAACCATATTTACATTAATAGAGGGAAAGTGTGTTGGGGAGTATGAGAACTCTTTGTGTTATCTTCACAATTTCTTTTATAAATCTAGAACTATTCAAGCTAAGAAGTTTATTACAAGAAAGCATGAACCATAAAATTAAAAATAGCTAACTTGATAAATTAAAACTTTTGTTCATTAAAAAGACACTATTAGGAAATTGAAAAGATAAGCTATAAACTGGGGAAAATATTTGCAAACCACATATCTGACAAAGGAATTATATATAGCATATATAAAGAACTCTCAAAACTCTATTAAAGAACAACTACAATTTTAGAAGACTTAAATAGACATTTCACTAGAGAAAATATATGGATGGCCTATAAGCACATGGGAAGATATAAGGCATTAATTACTAGGAAAATTAGATTCCATTATACACCTCTTAGAATGGCTAAAATTTTAAAACCGACAATTCCATGAGTGTAGAGGATGCAAAGCAACTGGAACTCTCCCAGCTGGTAGGAGTACAAAATGGCACAGGCACTCAAAAAGAGATTAGCAATTTCTTACACTCACAAAATGACTCAGTAATCTTCCCATGGTGTCTACCCACAAGAAATAAAAAGATTATGTCCTCTACTTGTGGTTCACAATCACCAGAAACTGGAAACAATCCAAATAAATGTCTATTGACCAAGGAATGGACAAACGTCTCTACAATGTAATGGGGCACCTGGGTAGCTCAGTGGTTAAGCATCTGACTCTTGATTTCAGCTCAGGTCATGATCTCCGGGTGGTGAGACCAAGCTCTGTGCTGGGCATGCATGGAGCCTGCTTAAGAGTCTCTCTTAAGACTCCCACTCCCTCTGCTTCTCCCCAACCCCCACTCCCCACCCCCACTTAAAAAAAAGTGAAATACTGATGCACACAGCACAGATGTATCTCAGAGATGAAGGAAGCCAGATGCAAGCAACAGCATACTGCAGGATTCCATTTATCTGCCATTCTGGAAAATGTGAAACTATACTTTGCCAAGAACTGAGAGTAGAGGAAGAGTATTGACCACAAAGAGCAAAAGGAAAGTTTTGGTGGTGGTAGAGTCTATATCTTGTGGTGATTATTAAATGACTACACATTTGTCAAAACTAATCACAAAATATACCTGAACAGGGAAAATCTTACTGTATGTAAATCGTATCTCAAAGTGTTTTGAGGTATTTGATTAAAAGAAAACTGGGAATATATCTCCTCCAGTGCTTTATATATTCTTTCTCTTTTCCATTTAACATCAGAGCACTAAATGGGCTATAAAAACATGACTTTAATGACTACATAAAATTTCACTGGGTAGGTATGTTGCAACATAATTATTGTCCCACTGCTGGATGTCGTTCTTTTCTAATTTTTTAATGTATGTTCTTACATAAACATCTCTGTACACCAGTTTAGTCTTTAATCTCTGATTATTGCCTGAGAACAAAATACCAGGTATGAAATTACTGAGCTAAAAGTATGAGCAGCAATAGATAAAGGTTCTGAAAATCATCATGACTACTTGCCAACTTACTCTCCAGAAAAAGTGGAAACAACTTACATCCCACGGCCATCATGATAGGAGTAGGTATATAAGAGAAGTCTTTTTTTTATTTTTTTAACTAATTTATTCATTTATTTATGATAGTCACAGAGAGAGAGAGAGAGAGAGAGGCAGAGGCACACAGGCAGAGGGAGAAGCAGGCTCCATGCACCGGGAGCCCGATGTGGGACTCGATCCCGGGTCTCCAGGATCGTGCCCTGGGCCAAAGGCAGGCGCCAAACCACTGCGCCACCCAGGGATCCCCTAAGAGAAGTCTTAAGTACATCTTTTTAAAAAAAAATATAAAGCAATCCTATAAGAAAAGACTTTCTCTAAGTATCTGAGGGAGGCAGCACCCTGTCAGATCTAGAACACCAAATTAAAACATCAGAAAAGAAGGTTTATGGAGTAGTGAGAAAGTGAACAAATCTACAGAAAAGAGGATCTTCTGTAGAATTTCCAGGAGCCTTTATATTAGCAAGGTTTTCTCGAATAACATTTTTTTCTCAGGAAGAGAGGTTAGTTTTCCATATATAATACATTATTTTGTGTAATAAAGAACAGTTAGCAAAATAATTCATTGGAATCCTATTTTACAATCCTATTTTCCAGAACAATTATGTATTTCAACCAAGATTTCACTCTCCTTTTGCCCATCACAGCAACTCAGTCACAATGTTGGAATTTTGATAATCATCTTTCACCATAACAAAGACCGTATTCCGCAATAGACTCACAATATTTTTTCCATGTGCTGGTCCCTATCTTCAAAGCATAGTTTATGCTAATAGATGACTCTCCTTTATATTAGAAACAGAAAAACCTTATGCATTAATTTTCGAGTGATGCCCCTATTCAGACGTTAGCTCTACCATTACTAAAATAAGCATTGCTTACTGAACATTTTAACTAAAAAGTGACCAAAACAGAAGACCTAAACCTGCACAATATTAAGTTCAGTTTCAAAATGTCCTCATGGCAAATGAATCACATTTCTGAATCTTGGCCTGGGATCCTGGAGTTCCAATCATCATTTTCCAACATTGATTTGAAAGATGAACGTCTGTCTGAATAATTCCATCAGAAACCCTCTTTCCCCAATGATTCACGCAGATGGGAGGTTTGATTGTACACGATGCATGTAAAACTTTTAACCTGTGTCATGAAATTCTGGAATAGAAAGAACCCTGTTTTGCTAAAAACCTCACCATGGGTTGGTAGTTGTGCTGACTGTGAACTCAGCTTCCAAACAGTTCACTCTGTACTCACCCCATTTGGCCTTGCTCTACATTGACTGGAATAATTCATCTGACTATACATTTCAGGTTTCTCCTACCAGATGCTCAATCTGTGAAATGAATGAAAAAATCTCACTGATAAATACAGAAAACAAAATGGTGGGAAAAAAAAAAGAAAGAAAAGAAAATGATGATTGCCAGACAGGAGGGGGCTAGGAGGATGGGCAAAATGGGTGAAGGGGTGTGGGAGGTATAGGCTTCCAGTTATGGGATGAATAAGCCATGGGGATGAAAGGTACAGAACAGGAAATAGTCAATGGTACTGTAATAGTGTTGTGTGCTGACAGATGGTAGCTACGCTTGTGATGAGCATAGCATGATGCATAGAGTTGTCAAATCACTAGGTTGTATACCTGAAACTAGTGTAACATTGTGTGTCAACATTATTCAAAAAAAAATCACACCAATGAAGGTGCCATTCCAGACCATCTTTAATATTCCATCATATCTTTCAGAATTCAGAGACCAAAACCAATTTCTCAAATCAGAGAAACATTTAGAAGGATTTTTTTTTCAACAATGCACATCAAGTTCTAGGTCTGATTTTATTATTTATTAATATTATTATTTTTAGGACCTACTTTTATTTTTAAGGACAATGCCCCATGATCTGAATCATTTGAAAATGTCACTTAAATAGGCAATCAGAATAAGTATCACACACCCCTCCTGTATCCCCTCTCCTTCTCTCTCTCTCTCTCTCTCTCTTTCACACACACACACACACACACACACACACACACACACACACCTATTTCTCACAGACTGTGAGGAACCTATACAAGATGCCCCCTCCTTCCCCTGGCCATTGCCAGTATACAAAATCCACTAGCGCTCAGGACCAGACATCCTAAGGCCAGCCCAGAACAAAATGGAAGGAAACAAAGCATCCCTCAAACTCACTCCCCTGCTGCTTCAGTGTTCTCTCTCCTGCCAGGTTTCCCTGCCTCCCACCCCTCTTTGCTGTCACAGCCCCTTCTATAACTACCTGAGAAACCTACCTTGTACTTGATTCCTGCAGCAAAACATAAGAAAGGTCCAGAAAGGGCTAAGCCCTCCCAGGCAAATGAGTCGGCAGAGAAAACACTAGACCGAGAATCCGACTATGAGAATCCTCCTTCCAGCTGTACTGCTTAGTAGTGGAGGACAGACAGGAGGCTCTCAGCCAACAACAGGCTAGCTCCACATTCAGAGGCCCTAAGCCCAACTGCATTTGCTCCCAGGTTTGGGGACTCAGCCAACAACTTTGTCTCTTGAGCCCCTTCTGAATTGTTTTGCTCTAAATATCTAGCTCAAGAGTAAACCAACTTTAGGAGGAAAAATATGCACAATTCACCAAGATAATAGACACATCCAGGAGTCCGTTCACTATAATCACCCATATACCCAAAGCCCTGAATTCCGCCCTGCACTTAATTAGAGGGAAGAAGCAGGCAGACATCTGCCAAATGACAATGAAAAAGCAACAGAAGGTTCTGGAGCGACGCGCCTGATGGAGGAGCTGCAAGAACAGAACATAGGAATCACCCACTGACACCCCCAAGGCAGGTGTTTGCCTCTAAAACAGATCGTGTCCCAGGGGATCCCTGGGTGGCTCAGCAGTTAAGCATCTGTCTTCAACCCAGGGCATGATCCTGGAGTCCCAGGATTGAGTCCCAGGATCGAGTCCCAGGATCGAGTCCCAGGATCGAGTCCCACATCAGGCTCCCCGCAGGGAGCCTGCTTCTCCGTCTGCCTCTCTCTCTGTGTCTCTCATGAATAAATAAATAAAATCTTTAAAAAAAAAAAAAGATCTTGGCCCATAGAGGCCTTCAATCAAATTTTGTTGAGTGGCTGAATAAAGCCAGGGGTAAATACATGAACTGAGAAGCAAGCGAGAAAGTCTGGCACAGGAAAATCTCTCCATTCTATAGTATTATAAAGAAAATAGGTGGCTTTTAGCAATACCAGCCAGAGGGTCAACATTATAGGGCAGGAGAATGAGTGGATTCTGGTGGTTGATTTCTCCTCTGATTGCGGGGGGCAGCTGGTCCATCCTCGGGCTGTGAAGTGGATAGTAAGTGGACACCGTGTGCCAGGGACAAAAAGTTCTGGTGCAAAGGAATGCAAGTGGCACCTCCCCAGCTTTGCTAGAGTGTGAATTTCCGTGTAAAGCCCCTCCCAAGTGCCCCCTCTCCCTCTCTCACCTCCCCACTGACTCCCACATATCCCATCCTTATTGCAGCATATCCCTTGTGCCATACCCATTACTCCATTTGGTTCTGTTGTATTCATCAGCTCAGTAGTTTATCTAAGTAAAACCTGCATTTCCCGAAGCATACAGCATGAGCGTTGAGTATTTGTGAAGTGAGTAGAACTTTATGAAAGTATTTAGGAGGTGGAAGGGAGTTAGGATACTACTCGGAACCTAGTCCGTGTTATCACCTGTAGCAGTCTATGGAGCTGATGTCATCATAAATCAGAAGTGTCTGTGGGGGGGACAGTGGGGCGTGCAAGGTTGAGTACACAGAGGTTCTAGGATGGCACTTGGGGGTGGGGGAAGAAGGGTTTAAAACAGCATAGAATCCCACGGATTGCATCTGTGGTCTGCTTTTTTACTGGCCTACAAGTAATTTGAGACAAACGTTATACTAAATAACCTTCTCTCTCACCTGCTATGACAGCTAAAGCAGGAAGCACATACAATGGCTTAAGATGTAAGCCAGATTGCCCTGGGATCCTCAGCCAAACTAAACAATCTCATCACAGGAGCACGGAATTCACACTTCTGTTCATTCATTCATAAACTTACTCATTTCACAAATATCACACACCGATGCTGTAAACTATGAGAGATCCAATGATAAACAAAACAGCATTCCTAAACTGGCTCTTTCCCCCTTGGGATTCCATAGTCCTGTAGTATCCAGTCCTATATCACCCAGGGCATGACTAATTCATTTCACTTCTTCTGAAGATGTTTATAAAGATTAGCAGAGGGAGTTCAAGAGATATGGGTTCAAATCCTAGCTCTGCTACATAGATGTGGTATTTGGTAAATTTGTTAACCTTTCTAAGCTTTAGTTTATTCATCTATCAAATAGTAGAACCATGTAATGGTATAGGTAGTAATAGTAGCTATCTCACAGGACTGTTAGTTGTGCCTGATAGAAAAACAAGGATGAAGTACAGAGAATAGTACCTGGTGTACGAGAGGAACTAAATCAAAGTCAGTTTGTTCCCTCTATCCTATGGATTTCCAGTCATTTTGCAAGCAGTTTGTACCGAGGCCAAGTCTTGCGCATCCCTGTGCCCTAGGGCACCCTCTGCTACTTACCAGGACCAGTGAACTTGACCTCATTCTCCCAAACAAGTTTGACCTTGTATGGCACTTTACATCCTGCAGCTTTTCTTTGCTTTCAACACATGCCAAGACGAAAATTTTAAGCAGGCAAGCAGAGACTTTGTTAAGGTTTTTTGCGTCACCACTACTAAAGGCTGACACTTATTGACTCGAAGCTAACCAAGTTCCAGGCACGATTCTAATGTTTTGCCCGCGTTACCTTGCTGAATTCAGGTAAGAGCTCTGTGAGGTAGGTGCTGTGCTGTGCCTATTTTTACAGCAGAGGCAACTGAGTAGCTTGTCCAAAGGCCTGCTGCTAGTCAGGAAAGGAAGGATGGATTTTCGAACCCAGGCAGCCAGGCTCCAGGGGCCACCCTCTCAATCACTGTACTATATTAATTCTTGCTAAGGGACTCTAGAGTCGTGGTTATTAAGTGTTATCGGGTGGCAAATAAGATGGTAAGAGGTGGCAAGGTTTTCAGCCAATTGATTTGATCATAAAATGCTAAAATTAATCGAAAGTTAATTATACAGGTGTTTATAAAAAGAAAGAGAGGGAGAGAATCTCCACTGCAGATGGCTTCTGTTACACATAAAGCGGAAAGGACACCGATAGTTCTGTAAAATTTGGGAGCCTATGTTCTGGGTTTATCTAAACTCCATCAGTGCATTGCATTCATCCCATGCATACCGGCTCCTCTGCACGTGGCTGGCACTGCTGTAATGACACACAGATGAGAAAGACAAGTCCTGCCAGGGAAGATCACCTGGTCTAGGAAAGGAGCAAGAGACACATAAGGGGGTTAGTTACAGCACAATTAGTGTGAAGAAGTATTGTGGACACACAAAGGTGAAGTAAGTATCCCCCAAGACAGTTGACTTAATAAAACAAAGGAACAAGTCCCAATGAGAGTTCTGGAGGCATCCGTCATGTGGGCTCTCATGAATGTATTCTTCACTAATTCCACAACAATGGAGAGCTGAGCCCCTCTGAGCCAAGCTTTTCCAAGACTTTGGAACTTCCTCTGCTCCACTGGCTTCAGGTAAACCCAGGTATTTTGCACTTCTACAGTCTCCCTGTCCTACCAACCAATCTCCAGCACTCTCAATGCCTAGGTTTCTAGAAAAATCAACATATAAGGTCAAATCGGACAGTTCCTTCCAGAGACAGTGTCTCCACCATGTTACAGATTATTTCAAAGGAATCTTGCCAAAGGGCTGGACATAGAACTCTAAGATATAAAGGCAAAGTCTCTTCATTTGGTTTTATGAGAAAATACTTGGTTTTATGAGAAGTTAAATTCACTGGGCTTGGGTTAGCAAGAGTCAACATTATTCCCAATCTCAGAGCTGGTTTTGTACAAAGGAGAGAGAGAAAAAGAATTAATACACGAAAGGCTTTTTAAAAAGCTCAGCTTTAAAATGGCAAGAAGAATTTGGAAAGATAGAAAGAGATGGAGTACTTCCAAACTCGTTCTATGAGGCCAGCATCACCTTAATTCCAAAACCAGACAAAGACTCCACCAAAAAGGAGAATTATAGACCAATATCCCTCATGAACATGGATGCAAAAATTCTCAACAAGATACTAGCCAACAATACATTAAGAAGATTATTCACCATGACCAAGTAGGATTTATCCCTGGGATGCAAGGCTGGTTCAACACTCATAAAACAATCAATGTGATTCATCATATCAGCAAGAGAAAAAACAAGAACCATATGGTCCTCTCAATAGATGCAGAGAAAGCATTTGACAAAATACAGCATCCATTCCTGATCAAAACTCTTCAGAGTGTAGGGATAGAGGGAACATTCCTCAACATCTTAAAAGCCATCTACAAAAAGCCCACAGCAAATATCATTCTCAATGGGGAAGCACTGGGAGCCTTTCCCCTAAGATCAGGAACAAGACAGGGATGTCCACTCTCACCACTGCTATTCAACATAGTACTAGAAGTCCAAACCTCAGAAATCAGGAGATAAAAAGAAATAAAAGGCATTTAAATGGGCAAAGAAGAAGTCAAACTCTCCCTCTTTGCAGATGACATGATACTGTACATAGAAAACCCAAAAGTCTCCACCCCAAGATTGCTAGAACTCATACAGCAATTCAGCAGTGTGGCAGGATACAAAATCAATGCCCAGAAATCAGTGGCATTTCTATACACTAATGATGAGACTGAAGAAAGAGAAATTAAGGAGTCAATCCCATTTACAATTGCACCCAAAAGCATAAGATACCTAGGAATAAACCTAACCAAAGAGGTAAAGGATCTATACCCTACAAACTATAGAACACTTCTGAAAGAAATTGAGGAAGACACAAAGAGATGGAAAAATATTCCATGCTCATGGATTGGCAGAATTAATACTGTGACAATGTGAATGTTACCCAGGGCAATATACACGTTTAATGCAACCCCTATCAAAATACCATGGACTCTCTTCAGAGACTTCGAACAAATTATTTTAAGATTTGTGTGGAATCGGAAAAGAACTCGAATAGCCAGGGGAATTTTAAAAAAGAAAACCATAGCTGGGGGCATCACAATGCCAGATTTCAGGTTGTACTACAAAGCTGTGGTCATCAAGACAGTGTGGTACTGGCACAAAAACAGACACATAGCTGAGTGAAGTAAGTCAGTCGGAGAAGGACAAACATTATATGTTCTCATTCATTTGGGGAATATAAATAATAGTGAAAGGGAAAATAAGGGAAGGGAGAAGAAATGTGTGGGAAATATCAGAAAGGGAGACAGAACGTAAAGACTGCTAACTCTGGGAAATGAACTAGGGGTGGTAGAAGGGGAGGAGGGCGGGGGGTGGGAGTGAATGGGTGACGGGCACTGGGTGTTATTCTGTATGTTAGTAAATTGAACACCAATAAAAAAAAAAAAAACAGACACATAGATCAATGGAACAGAATAGAGAACCTAATAGTGGACCCTGAACTTTATGGTCAATTAATATTCGACAAAGGAGGAAAGACTATCCAGTGGAAGAAAGACAGTCTCTTCAATAAATGGTGCTGGGAAAATTGGACATCCACATGCAGAAGAATGAAACTAGACCACTCTCTTTCACCATACACAAAGATAAACTCAAAATGGATGAAAGATCTAAATGTGAGACAAGATTCCATCAGGAGAACACAGGCAACACCCTTTTTGAACTCGGCCACAATAACTTCTTGCAAGATACATCCACGAAGGCAAAAGAAACAAAAGCAAAAAATGAACTATTGGGACTTCATCAAGATAAGAAGCTTTTCCACAGCAAAGGATACAGTCAACAAAACTCAAAGACAACCTACAGAATGGGAGAAGATATTTGCAAATGACCTATCAGATAAAGGGCTAGTTTCCAAGATCTATAAAGAACTTCTTAAACTCAACACCAAAGAAACAAACAATCCCATCATGAAATGGGCAAAAGACATGAACAGAAATCTCACAGAGGAAGACATAGACATGGCCAACATGCACATGAGGAAATGCTCTGCATCACTTGCCATCAGGGAAATACAAATCAAAACCACAATGAGATCCCACCTCACACCAGTGAGAATGGGGAAAATTAACAAGGCAGGAAACAACAAATGTTGGAGAGGATGCGGAGAAAAGGGAACCCTCTTGCACTGTTGGTGGGAATGTGAACTGGTGCAGCCACTCTGGAAAACTGTGTGGAGGTTCCTCAAAGAGTCAAAAATAGATCTGCCCTACGACCCAGCAATTGCGCTGCTGGGGATTTACCCCAAAGATTCAGATGCAATGAAACGCCGGGACACCTGCACCCCGATGTTTCTAGCAGCAATGTTCACAATAGCCAAACTGTGGAAGGAGCTTTGGTGTCCATTGAAAGATGATGGATAAAGAAGATGTGGCTTATGTATACAATGGAATATTCCTCAGCCATTAGAAACGACAAATACCCACCATTAGCTTCGACGTGGATTATGCTGAGTGAAATAAGTCAATCAGAGAAGGACAAACATTATATGGTCTCATTCATTTGGGGAATATAAAAAATAGTGAAAGGGAATAAAGGGGAAAGGAGAAAAAATAAGTGGGAAATATTATAAAGGGAGACAGAACATGAAAGACTCCTAATTCTGGGAAACAAACTAGGGATGGTGGAAGGAGAGGTGTCGGGGGGTGGGGGTGACTGGGTGACAGGCACTGAGGGGGGCACTTGATGGGATGAGCACCGGGTTATTCTGTATGTTGACAAATTGAACACCAATAAAAAATAAATTTATTAAAATGGCAAGAAGAAAATATAGGGGGAAAAATGTCTTTTCATTTCATGTTAAAAGCTGAAGTAAGAAATTTCTTTGGCTTTGAAGAACAAAGGAAAAATGGCAGTACAAAAACCAAATTTTAAAGATAAGTTTTATAATCTTATTATGGAACTTTTTCGTACCAAATTTACAGATGATGGTATTTCTCATAACTCCTTGCTGCCCTAGGGAAAAAAATACTTAATTGCCTAACTTTTATCTGAGTTCATGGCTATCTTTCCTTTTATTTTTTTTAAAGCACAGCTTATTTTAATTAATCACATAAAAAGTTTGTCTTTTTTTGATGACAAAAATCTGATTTACACCACTGACCTCCTTGTTCCCTTCAGGCAGTACCTAGCATGCTTCCTTGCACATTTGTTTGCTTATGTGCAGAAAAAAAAAAGAAAAAAAAAAAGAAAAACGACATTGATTTACTTATTCTCTTTCACAGAGAGAACCAACTCCTACCAGAGATAATAAAATATTTGGGTATTGAATATGTCAGTGCTCTTAAATGTTCATATTCAATTTGAAGAAAAATTTATTTGACAAGTTTGGTCAAATGCCTAATGAAACGATGCAAAGGAAGTAAAGAAAGCTCTGGAGAAGACAGCATTGAATGGTAATAAAAAAAAATGGAGAACAGGATCCAGTTATCAAAAAGTTCTAAATTTATACTCACAAAGACCTTCCAGAGCTTTGCTAACCAGGTTAGAAACAGTGCTTTGAAAATCCAAAGAGCTAAAACTTTTTAAGGCAGGGTTTCTTAAAGTGTGATCTGCTACCTCTCCCCTCTCAGCAGAATCACAGAGTGCTTAATAAAGGCCCAGATTCCGAAGTCCCACCTCCACCTTTTTAGGTAATTTGCTATTTTTTGGTAAGATATCTAAAACCAGTACCTGCATTCCAATCCTCAAAGGATGCACGAGCCCCATTTTCCCATTTTCTTGATCATAAAGTTTAGGTTAGTTTGGTAAGTGGATGACAATGACAAAAATACATCAGTCTGCAGGGAGAAAGGAAGCCTTGAAGTGCCTGAAATTTATATTGCCCTTTTCTCAGGCAGAGCACAGACACTGCTTGATGGCCCCTATCAGGTGCTCCTGTCAGAACTAGCCCCACTACTCAGGCCACAGCCAGTCATAAAGATTATCCAGAGAAATTATCGGTATTTGTGTCTGTATCTAGAGACTCATTGGAGGCTCACAGCAGATTCTCACTGCTGATGGGGCTGAGAGGGAGATAAATAGACAGAAGCAGACAAACCCAAGTGGCCAAGAACTGGGCGGAGTCCACCCTAACTGCTACCATGGCCACAGCTGAAGTTTCCAGAGCTGATGCTACACCTAGGGCCATTATTGCTCTGTAATGATATTACAGTGGTTATATGACAGTAAGAATTAAATGCAATGAAACTTGTTAACTTAGCATACATTAGAAAATGTCAACAAGAAGACAAAGCAAAAGGCTCTTTTTACTTTAATTGGTAATTATTAATAGATACAAAGGTTACAGTGCCTCCTGGTAGGCAAGGTTCTCACCAACAGAACCACAAAGCCAATACACCCACAGGATCACATTCCAAGGATCCATTCCAAAAGTATACTGAACAGCATGGATCTTTAATGTGTTTTTGAAAAGTCTGGACTGGTTTCTCTACAACCCACAAGTATTAAATTCTAGAATTCTTAAAAGTTTCCTTGATGCATTGATAAGCAAAGGAAGTCTTGGAGGGATTTTGGTGAAGCCACATACTCTAGGAATATTACAGCTAATTTTCCACTTGGAGAAGAAGAAAAAGAATGACTTCCAAAAAACATCAACCCTTCCACCTCTTCAATTTGCTGTGAGCCTGAAATGCTCATACATGTAATACACCTGGAAGAGGGTAAGCAATAAATGACCAGTAAATATTGGTATTATTAGTATTAATGACTGCTAACATTCTTTCCAATATTTTGTAGTAGGTCATAAAGAAATTGGCAGCTCAGCCATTCCCTGCAGCTTGGTGCAGATGACATTATTGCCTTAAAGTAGTATGGCCTGAGCTTGTTTTATAAGTAAAACTCCATTCAAGCCATGGGTGGCAGCTTTCTGAACACGTCCCTAATGATGCCACTTGCATTTAGTCAGTACCATTGAAATGTAGTCTCAGATTTTATGAGCACAGATAACAGCAACGATATAACCCTTATAGAAAGGTGAAATTAAGAACTTTACGACAAAACTGAACAGATGACATTTGAAAAAAAGATGCCAGAAAGGTTTCCTAAATGAAGCAGAGTCTTGGAGAAACCCAGTGTTCTGTGACATAAGCATACCCTCCCAGGGTAAACTGTAGGGCCTATGGTTCTCTTTGTTATTGTATAAATGGAAGGTTAGGAATATCATTCCTTATCAGTCTTAGCAGAAGTGCAAGGTAGAGAAGGATTTACTTAAAAGAATCCCAGAGAGTAAAATGAGTAAGGGCTTTGGACCCACAAACTCCTACAATCAGTAAGTAGACACACAACCATGCAGCTGCAGACACAGGCTACCTTTCATGAGAAAGAAACAATGACTCAAAGGATGAACACAAGAACCCAGCAGGAGCTAGACCCATGGAAAACTATTCCCAAACCCTGAGTCTCATGTTCTGTCTTCCTCACTGATATTTCCCACTCATTTTCTCTCTTTTTCCCTTTACTCCTTTTCACTACTTTTTATATTCCCCAAATGAATGAGACCATATAATGTTTGTCCTTCTCTGATTGACTTAATTCACTCAGCATAATACCCTCCAGTTCCAACCACGTTGAAGCAAATGGTGGGTATTTGTCTTTTCTGATGGCTGAGGAATATTCCATTGTATACATAGACCACATCTTCTTTATCCATTCATCTTTCGATGGACACCGAGGCTCCTTCCACAGTCTGGCTATTGTGGACATTGCTGCTAGAAACTTCGGGGTGCAGGTGTCCTGCCATTTCACTGCATCTGTATCTTTGGGGTAAATCCCCAGTAATGCAATTGCTGGGACATAGGGTAACTCTATTTTTGACTCTTTGAGGAACCTTCACACAGTTTTCCAGAGTGGCTGCACCAGTTCACATTCCCACCAACAGTGCAAGAGGGTTCCCTTTCTCCGCATCCTCTCCAACATTTGTTGTTTCCTGCCTTCTTAATTTCCCCATTCTCACTGGCCTGAGGTGGTATCTCATTGTGGTTTTGATTTGTATTTCCCTGATGGCAAGTGATGCGGAGCATTTCCTCATGTGCTTGTTGACCATGTCTATGTCTTCCTCTGTGAGATTTCTGTTCATGTCTTTTGCCCATTTCATGATTGGATTGTTTGTTTCTATGGTGTTGAGTTTAGTAAGTTCTTTAATAGATCTTGGAAACTAGCCCTTTATCTGATAGGTCATTTGCAAATATCTTCTCCCATTCTGTAGGTTGTCTTTGAGTTTTGTTGACTGTATCCTTTGCTGTGCAAAAGCTTTTTATCTTGATGAAGTCCCAATAGTTTATTTTTGCTTTTGTTTCCCTTGCCTTCGTGGATGTATCTTGCAAGAAGTTACTGTGGCCAAGTTCAAAAAGGGTGTTGCCTGTGTTCTCGTCTAGGATTTTGAGGATTCTTGTTTCACATTTAGATCTTTCATCCATTTTGAGTTTATCTTTGTGTCTGGTGTAAGAGAATGGTCTAGTTTCATCCTTCTGCACGTGGCTGTCCAATTTTCCCAGCACGATTGATTGAAGAGATTGTCCTTTTTCCAGTGGATATGATATTCCTTCTTGCTTTGTCGAATATTAGTTGACCATAGAGTTGAGGGCCCATTTCTGGATTCTCTATTCTGTTCCATTGATCTATGTGTCTGTTTTTGTGCCAGTACCACACTGTCTTGATGATCACAGCTTTGTAGTACAAATTGAAATCCGGCATTGTGATGCCCCCGGCTCTGGTTTTCTTTTTTCAATATTCCCCTGGCTATTCGGAGTCTTTTCTGATTCCACACAAATCTTAAGATATTTGTTCCTATTCTCTGAAGAAAGTCCATGGGATTTTGATAGGGATTGCATTAAACATGTAAATTGCCCTGGGTAACATTGACATTTTCACAATATTAATTCCTCCAATCCATGATAATGGAATATTTTTCCATCTCTTTGTGTCTTCCTCAATTTCTTTCAGAAGTGTTCTGTAGTTTTTAGGGTATAGATCCTTTACCTCTTTGGTTAGGTTTATTCCTAGGTATCTTATGCTTTTGGGTGCAATTACAATGGAATATTACTCAGCCATCAGAAACAATGAATACCCACCATCTGCTTCGACATGTATGGAACTAGAGGGTATTATACTGAGTGAAGTAAGTCAATCAGAGGACAATCATTATATGGCTTCACTCATATGGGGAATATAATAAAGAGTGAAAGGATTATAGGGGAAATGAGTGGGAAAAATTAGAGAGGGTGAGACAAACTATGAGAGACTCCTAACTCTGGGAAATGAACAAAGGGTTGCAGAAGGGGAGGTTGGTGGGGGGTTGGGGTATCTGGTTGATGAGCACTGAGGAGGGCACTTGATGGGATGAGTACGGGATGACTACATGTTGGCAAATCAAACTTCAATAAAAACAAAAAAACCAAAAAATTGTCAATTAAATGTGAGGACAGAATAAAGATATATTCAGACATGCAAAGTCTAAGAACACTTAACTCTATTCATTCTTTTTTAGGAAGTTATCTGAGGATGTACTCCAGCAAAACAAGGGGAGAAAAAAAAAAACAAGGGGAGGAGAAACAAGAAAAAATATAATTGATAATAGCTAGTGTTAACTGATTACTTATTTTTGTGCCAGGTAGTCTTCTAAGTGATTTTCACATATTATTCTATTTAATCATAAAACAATCCTATTAAGTATATACTATTACTATTATTATCTTATAGATGAGAAAAACTGTGTTATAAAGAAACCAAGGAAAAAAAAAAAGAAAAAGAAACCAAGGGTGCCTGGGTGGCTCAGTGGTTGAGCGTCTGCCTTTGGCTCAGGTGCTCAGGTTGTGATCCTGAGGTCTTGGAATCAAGTCCCTGTGAGGTTCCCTGTAGGGAGTTGAGTTCTCCTTCTGCCTGTGTCTCTGCCTCTCTCTGTGTCTCTAATGAATAAATCAATAAAATCTTAAAAAAAAAAAAAAAGAAGAAGCCAAACAGCTTACCTAAGGTCACACAGTTGGTGAGTGGTAGGACTAAGGCCTAACCCCAGGCAGTCTGACTTACGCACCCAGGCTCTTCAACACTCACTACCTTCCCAGACCGTCATGTTACCATGAAACTATGGAACCGAATTAGGACAGCCACAAAGGAAAACATCAGAATGAAAGCTATGAAGCAGGCCTACTGAGCCTCCAGGCTAACTTGGGGCAGGAGGAGAGAAGCATCCAATAAGACAACTCTAAGAGGAAAACACGATGACTACACATGCGGCATGATTTGAGAACATTGAAAGAAAATAAAGAAATGCAATCAGAAAATTAAGGAAAACCAAAAAATATCCATGAGATGGTCTTAAGTCTGAATGAGCCAACCAAGATATGGCGTGGTGTAAAGCACGATGGACCACAAAGTAAAAGAGTCCATTTCACCCCGATGCTAGAGCTGTCCTAAGTCAAAAGGTCCAAGGGTTGTAAGGAAGGATCAGTAATTCTAAGATTTGGATTCTATTTACATAATCACAACAATGTAAACCATCTATTTACATGGACAAGCTAAAAGAGACTTGATTACAGGGCCAAATAACAATGTTAACAACTATTACAAATAAAGGTCCAAATCTAACTGGGGCAGGAGAGAAAGAAAAAGTGCCAGAAGGATAAGGAAGGCATTTATCTTACAATGTAGGGAGTGAAAACTGAAAGAACAAGTAAGAGAAATTTAAGTATCTATTTTAAAATTACATCCTGCAATTCATGTTTCAACTTGACTGAGCCATAGGGTGCCCAGATATTTGGTTAAACATCGTTTCTAGTGAGTCCATGTGGATGTTCCTGAGTACAATTAACAACTGAGTCGGGACACTAAGCAAAACAGATTGCCCTCCCACATACTGGTGGGCCTCATCTAATCAATTGAAGTCCTGAATAGAACAAAAGGCTGAGTAAGAAAGAACCCACTGTTTCTATCTGATTGTCTTCAAGCCGGAATATTGGTCTTTTCCTGTCTTCAGAGTCAGACTTGGACTAGAACATACAACATAAACTCTCCTGATTTGTAGACTTTTGGATTCAAACTAGACTACACCATGGGCTCTCCTGGGTCTGCCCCTCCCAACCTCCACGATCATGTGAGCCAAATCCTATGTTTACCGACTGTCTGGAGAACCCTAACCACACACATATGTAACTTCATCCATTATGCCTGTTTGCCCTCAGATCCAGTTCCTGAACTTCTCCTACAAATTCTATTTCTTAGTTTCCTTGTCAACTGGCTTCCAGAGTGGTTTGACCAATGGAAGCCTGGCTGGAAAAGGGGAGGACGGTATAAGCTCAGATATTGTCCTCTCTCCCGTCGTACTTTCTAGCAGTGATTTTATCTCCTCAGAGATCCTAGCTCCTTTCCAGGCAGCCTCTTCTATTCCCAGCTCTACCAGGCACAGTTCTATGATTCTGCAGCCCTGGGAGTGGAAACAGCTTTCTGATGATACTTATTCCTGATTGCTTGACCATCCTTCGTTTGGCTTCTGCACCATCCCATCACATGTATAACTCTTTAAAATACCTATAGTGACTCATTGTCTGGCTGGATCCTGACTGAAACAGTAATAAAGACAGGAATTCAGTAAGATAAGCATACGGGAAGGTGAGGCGAGAGGAGAGAGGTGGCTTAACTGAACTTATGTATCGTCTTCATAGAGGAAGTCAGTAGATGGTGCCTAATACTGATAAATCATAAACAGCAGTACAGTATACTATTTAGAATTACAAAGATAACCAATAAAAGAATAAAAACCTGAAACCGTTAAAAGTGTTGCCTCAAATTCTGGAGACAGTAAAGAAACCTGTAGTTGCCAGGAACTCGGGGGGAAGGGAGAGATGAGCAGACGAAGCACAGACAATTTTTACAGCAGTGAAACTATCCTGTATGATAGTGAAATGCTTCAAAACATGACATTATGCATTTGTCAAAACTCACAAGACTGCACAACATGAACGGTGAACCTAAAACAAACTATGGATTTTAGTTAATAATATTCTTAATATTGGTTCATCAATTGTAACAAACGTGCTACACAAACACAAGATGTTTATAATAGGGGAAAATATGTGTTCGGGGGACAGGAGGGAGAACAGAGGAAACCTCTGTACTTTCCAGTCCATTTTTCTGTAAACCTCAAACTCTATTAAAAACTGAATTCCCTTCATGAAAGGAAGGAAGGAAGGGAGGAGGGGGAGCTGGGAGGGGAAGAGGAAGGAAGGGAGCTATCTAAAAGACATGGAGGAAACTTAAATGCCTATTACTAAGGGAAGGAAAGCCATCTGAAAAAGCTACATGCTTTATGATTCCCACTATAATGACATTCTGAAAAAAAGTACAACCATGGAGGCAGATAAAGAGACCAATGGTTGTCGGGGTTTAGGGTGAGAGAGGAAGTGGTGAATTGGTGGAGCACAGGGCATTTTTAGGGTGGTAACTATTCGGAATGATGCTGCAATGGTATCGATACTCGACATTTTGTGTTCATCAAAACTTAGGAACCTATATAACACAAAGAGTAAATCCTAACAGTAGTTAATAATAATGTGTCAAGAATGGCTCATCCATCACAATAAATGTACCCACATTAATGCAAGGTATTAGTTACTGTAGAAACCCATGGGGGTGGGGAGACTGTACTTTCTGTGCAATTTATCTTTAAAACTAAAACTGTCCTTAAAAAAAATAGCCTGTTTAAAAAAAAAAAAAAAGCCAGAGTTTGGGACACCTGGGTGGCTCAGCGGTTGGGCATCTGCCTTTGGCTCAGGGCGTGATCCCAGAGTCCTGGGATCGAGTTCTGCATTAGGCTCCCTGTAGGGAGCATACTTCTCCGTCTGCCTATGTCTCTGCCTCTCTCTGTGTGTCTCTCATGAATAAATTTTTTTTAAAGTGTTACCTCTAGGAAAGAGGTATTTGTGGGTGAAACGGAGCCTTTTGTTTTTCTTATTGCAAGTCCTTATGTGCAATTTAAGGTGGTTTGCGTATGTGTGTGTTTTATCATTTGTACACGTCTCTTGAACTGAAATGTTTTAATATTTAAAAAAAATCTGTTGACTTTGTGGAATAGCTAAAATGAAAAGGATAAGAGATAGCAAGTGTTGGCAAGGCTATGAAGAACCCAGAACTCTCAGGCACCACTATGGAAGTTCATGTAAATCGGTACAACCACTGTGGAAAACTGTTTGGCAGTATCTCACCAAAGCTGATCATTTGTATAACATGTGACCCAGCAAATTCACTCCTAGATTATTGAGATTTGAAAAAAATATTCACCAAAACATGTGTTCTATAATGTCCACCGAAGCTTTATTCATAATTGCCCCAAACGAATCTACCGGAGTGCTCATCAAGAGTTGCAGAAACACTCTAGACTCTATTCACACAATGGAATTCTACACACCACCGAGAATAAAAGGTTTATAACTACACACAATTACATGAATACCACAAACATAATTTGAGTGAAAGAAGCTTAGGCATAGGACACATAATTCCATTTCTATAAAGTTCAAAAACAGGTAAAAGTTATCTATGCTGTAAGAAGTCAGAATAATTGTTATCGTCAAGGGGAAACATTGACAGAAAGAGGTATAGGGGTCCCCTGGGGTACTGGTAATGCTCTGGTTTTTTAATGAGTGCTGGTTCTACAAGCATACTGAATCTATGCAATTTCTTCAAGCCATGCTTATAATACATTTAATATATGTAGCTTTTATATGTATACTATGCTTTAATAATTTTATTAACCTTGGAGTGTACATCCCTAAATCACACCCTTTTATCTTCACTCTCTCTATTAGCATTTAAAGTTAAGGAATAGGGGGATCCTTGGGTGGCTCAGGGGTTTAGCGCCTGCCTTCGGCCCAGGGCATGATCCTGGAGACCTGGGATCGAGTCCCGCATTGGGCTCCCTGCATGGAGCCTGCTTCTCCCTCTGCCTGGGTCTCTGCCTCTCTCTGTCTCTCATGAATAAATAAATTTTAAAAAAATAAAGAATATATACTTGAAAAACTCACAGGAAAGAGAAATATATATATATATACAGTTTACATAGCTAATTTCAGTACTTGGGAAAAAAATCTCAAAGTTAACATTTCTTAGAATACTTTCAAAGGCAAGAGAAGTCCAGTTTGGAGTCCAGTAGAAAATTTATGAGAACTGGTTGGGCAGCCATACTGTTTGGTGGTGTTAGGAGCACTGCCTTCCAGCCGGGGGTCTGCATATGTTCATCATGTTATGAATTACAGTTCAGGGTGACATTTACCAAGACAAGTGAGTGCTGACACTGAAAAGTCATTGCTCTTGCGCAATCTGCAATCGGGCTCAGTTTTGAGCTTCTTACCACTGGATAACATCCATCTAGGGAAATTCTCCTTGTGTTCATCTCAGAAACTGCAACTTTGGCTTCCTCACCAACTTAGAATACATTGTTTTTCTTTGTGCTGGGAGGAATCAGAGCTAAATTACAGGCATTAGACCCAAAATCTAAAGATGAGTGTGTCAATGCTCCAAATGTGAGAATATTTTTTCTTTACTTTTGGTAATAACTTAATGCTGTTTCAAACCTAACTATTGCACTCATTCATTTCCTTTAACACAGGAAGTACAAAGCTTACACAAATTGGTTCTACTTTAGTTCTGCACATGTAAATTAACATGGTTTTTAAGCAAGCCTCACTGAGCTTACTCCAAGTGAAAATTTAATGCTGAAATTTGGCAAGTTCTTGATCAGTAACTTTAATCTACCACTTTTATAAGTTCTCAGTTTAATATACATAACAGCATATTTTGAGTATCTTTCAGAGCTATGATAAAAGGGCCTGACATTTTTAAGAAAGGCTGGAAAACCTCCAACAGTGAAGTTTACTTACCTAGTAAATAAACTTAATCCAACCTCCTGCTGTCTCTATCTTCAATTTAATTCACCCACAAATTACCTTCTGATAATTTGGCTTTGGCTGTCCCAGACCACACTCTACTTTTAGGATACTCAACTCCCAAAGGGCCACTCCTTTTGAGTATTCCTTTGAGTGTATATATATACTCAGCACACATCCCTTCAATTAATAGCATTTATTAAGCATTTCCTAGGAGTTCTCCTGTTACTATTCTTTTTAATCCTTTCAATAACCCAATAGTTTCTTTTACTGCCTACATTGGATACATGAGAAACCTAAAGCACAGTACATTTTTGTAATTTACCCAAAGTTCTAATGTTTGCAAGTGGTAAAAGCTTTAATCCCATCCCAGGCAATGAGATCCACAGCCATTACGCCACTGCCTCCAGTTACTGGTAGGAACTCTTACATAAGAACAAATTCAGGCCACATAGTACCACGAATCCTGCTCTTGTCAGCACTCCCACTTCTACCTACTAGACTGCAATGAAAATTCCTGGCTCTACTCTATTCAGTAGAACAGCCTTTACTGCTGCTACTCATGTTGAGTACACTTACTTTCTTCCATAACATGAAAAAACGTGAGTGATAGACTTTTATCACCACCACATGGTTGGCGGGGGGCAGGGGGGCAGGATTCAAAATTGAATTTTGATGCGTTTTTTAAAGTCTCTATTGATGGCACACTGGATAATGGCTTGGGCATACAGCACTGTTCTGGAGATTCACTAGATCGTCAAGACAAAGCTGATGTGTAACACTGACTCCCAAGATAGCATAAAACATGTATCTCAGGACCTCCAGGATTTCGAAGTCCACAAAAAGAAGTCAAAACTTCATCTCATCATAAAAATACTTCCCAATTCACGTGCAAACATAAAATCCCATCTCAAAAACTTTCAACACCACTGAAAGACCAGACACTGTATATTCTCTAAAATTTATTTACAGTTAATAAATTAAAAAGTACAACCAGATTGCAAATCTTAATCATATGCGCACATCAAACTGTCCAAGAAAACAATTCAGTTCCATTACAAACAATTGCCTTCTAATGCACTTAAGACAGAACAGTCTACCAAAATTATTTTAAACACACCAACAAAGTAAATATTATGTATATATGTGCATTAAAAAACACCAATTTAAAGAGTGCTGTGGCAATCCTTTAAATAACGAAAAACTTCTGAGTTCAAAATTGCTCGGGTTTTTTTTCATATTCAAATATTTTCCATGTGTTTTTACGGAACAGTTTCCAGAAAAATAGTACTATTGTTTGCACACAGCAAATCAGTATGTGTCGGCCACCAGTTTAACTTACACCTGTCCAATCAGGTACTCAAACTTGGACAAAATAAATACACACCACAACAGTGACACTTTGCACTAACAACAATGAAGCTTGCCCTCAACCATCGTAACGTTACTGGATTCAGGTAAAGAAAAAGAAGCTGCTGGTTGACAAGAAGGAGGATAATAAGGACATTAGGAATTGAAAAGGTTATCTGAGGTGCCGGTCACCACATTTAGGCACTCAAGACTAAATAAAAGCATAGCAAGGTGATAAACTTCTTCCTCCTACTTTCCCCCTTTACTTGTGCCATATGAGATATAAAGGTAAGAGAATGAATAAAGATTATGGGATTTCTTTCAAAAAAAAAAAAAAACTATATACAAGCTAAGCTACGGACTCACTTTAGAAGACAGTAACTGAATGCCTCACCATAAAGGCCACCGTGCCAAGTTCCTTTTCACATTCTCCCCAAGCGTATCCATAAAATACTTCCATTCTCCTATTAATATACTAATCAACTATATTAGTTGTTTCTTCACATTTTATAAGTCGTAAAACAACTAACTTTAGCAAGGTTTTGCTAAAGACAACTTGGCAAAAATAAAGATTTTTTTACATCTTATTTCACAAACTAGAAATGGCATGATTTTTTAACAGGCCAGATAAATAACATATTGAATTTAGGATGGGCAATCAGATCCAAACCGAAACCAGATAGCCCAGATAATCCAAAGTATTTATGCAAGTTAAAGCGCACTAAAGTAATGAGGAAGGCATAAGAGGAAAAAAAATAAGATTCTCAGTTAAAATAAATGCATGGTGTCAATGGTTACGTTTCAATTTTGTGCTGAGCAAAGTTATCCTCCCAGCTACACCTAATTTCAAAATCATCTGGGAACCTCTCTAGATAGGCTATATGTTGAAATTACATTCTAATATGGCCATTGGGTTTATTTTTTTACTTATTATAAAATTATATACAATAGTGAAGTGGTACAAATACATATTCTTTTTCTCGGGTGCTAATCAGCTAAAAAAGTTAACAATTTGGGAAGAGGGGAGGAAAACCCTATGCATTTAAGTACAGTTGGCAATGGAAGCTAATAACCAAAAGAATACATATAAGCTTCCTATCACACAAATATAATTTAACACTCTCCATCTTCTAAGTAATTATTCACTTTTATTTACTCATGTGACAGTATTTGTAACAACACATTATCATTGAGTAGTGAATAAAAGAATATGAGGCTTACTGGGAAACTGGCATAAAGTCATATATATATATGTATATATATATATAGATCTTTTTTTTTTTTTTTACAAAACAAGAACACTGAAATTAAAGTCACAAAACTGCTACTGTTAACTATTAAACTTGAAAAATTCATTTCAGAAAGCTATGCCATTTGAATTCTAAAAACACAAGAGTCAAAATCGCAACTCTCATTATTCCCCTAAGAAGCTGCCAAGCAGAAAGAAACCTTGACATTGAAGATTTCATAGGTCATGTTCCAGCCTGGTATGGATGGTTCCATAGCAGAATACTTAAATTTGCAATAACAGTGGTGCAAAGTCACTACTTGACCCTTTAGATATTGCAGTAAAATCTGGCTGTGGCACCACTGGCTAAAAACCATCAGTCTTGCTGCCACCAATGACCAAAGGCACTTGGATTATCCAGAATTCCACACTGGGCCATATGGTATAAACACTATTACAAAAGTGTAAAAGAAGGGTCAGTATTCTGTGTGGCTCGCCTGTTCGATTCCTGTGGTTTTCGGCTGTCAAACAAAAGACCAATAACTGCAAACATAATTACGAATGGAAAAGAAAAAAAAAGTAATAAAGGAAAATTCATGGCGTACAACGGTCAACGAATTATGATGTTTTAAGAGTGATGGATAGTAATCTGGACATTTCTTGTTATCCAACAACAAAAGCAAGGAAGGAAAATCTTATTTTGCCCAAAGTCAACTTCGACCAGTTATTTGATACCAAGAAATGCCTCACCCCTCTGGATGGATCATGAATACTTGAGAATTCCAATGGGTATTCTGTGTAGCATTTTAATCGCAGCGTTTACACCTACTCATTTTTCCTATGCGAATTCCATTTTAAAATAAATTATCCTTGAAATGGTCCCAGGTCGGTATGTGAGACGAGTACAAGGAGGCCAAATCATTTGCAGTCGGATTCCATCCATCTCTTTAACCAACACCAGTTCTTTAGAATCATTCATTCATTCTTTTTTGTTTGTTTGTTTTCAATCACAAGCCATGTGGTTTCAGTGCACTTTAAATTTTATTCGATTAAAAAGGATTTAACAGGTCAACTTTTCCTAAACAAAACTTCACGAGTTTCTACCACTTTCCTTTAGGAGCTCAGTAAATATAAACATTAAGTCTCAATATAAAAAATCTTTTAGAAACACATCAAAAAAAAATGTTTTAACAGTCATACTTTGCATCTCTTTGTTTGTAGTCACTGAGCCCACGAAATTCGAAGCCATACAAATCCTTACACTACTGACAGTCGTAGCTTGAATTCCCTAGAAAAATATCCTTGGTCAAAGCTTTGGAATCCAGTTGAAACGCGGAAACGAGTGGGATTCAGAATACCCTGAGCACAGACTGGTGCAACACCTCTGAAAACATAGTCGATCTTTCCTCCAGAAAGAGGGGTTGGCAGTCCCGACAAGAAAAAAAGAGGAAAAAAGAAAAAAAAAAAAAAAAGGTTGGGGTGGGAAGAGGTGGGGGGGGCGGGAAGGCCGATGGATGGACAGCCAAGTAAATTCTAGCTTTATTACACAAGCGCGAAACCAAATTCCTTTGGGGAAAAAAAAAAAAAAAAAAAGAATGACTTCGGAGGACTTCCAGACCAGTGAGGTAGAGAGTCCGAAAGGGGAGGAAAAAAACGGATGTGCCCCGAGCGTCCTGGAGGCGTCTCCACGCGGGGCTGGGGGGCCGGGGCTCCGCGGCGGGTCCTGCTGGGTCCTCCGCCCGCGGCCCGGGGGGCGGCCCGGGGGCGGCGGGGGGCGGCGGGGGGCGGCGGGGGGCGCGCACCTGCCGGGCCGGGAAGGGCGCCTCCGGGGCTCCCCCGCCCGTAAAGTGCACTAGGGGACGCGGTCCGGGCCGGGTCTGTAAACACTCGACTGTCACTGGGCGGCCGCTCGGGCCGGGCCGGGCCGCGGCTCACGCCCGGGGCACCGGGAAGCGGCGGAGCCTCACCACGGGTTCCAGGTTCACTCGCAGCACCTGGCGCGCTCGGCGCCGCGCCGCCGCCAGGCTGCGCTCGCCCCACACGTCGCCGCCGACGCGGATGGTGGGGAAGGTGGTCAGCGTCGGGGTGGCCGCCCTCCAGATCTCCTCCAGGCTGCGGCCGCCGAAGCAGGGCCCGGGGGCGGCGGGGGCGGCGGGGCGGCGGGGCGGCGGCGGCGGGCGGCGGCGGGGACAGCGGCGGGGACGGCGGCGGGGACAGCGGCGGGGGCGGCGGCGGGGACGGCGGGGACGGCGGCGGCGGGGGCGGCTTCCTCCGGCGGGCGGCGGCCGGCCGGGCTCCGCGGCGCCTCCTCCTGGCGGCCGGGCCGCGCGAGTGGCGGCGGGCGGCGGGGGGCGGCGGCGGGTCGGGCACCAGGGCCCGGCAGGAGGCGTAGCCGTAGACGTCCTTGCTGCGCAGGATGTGCGGCGAGAACTGGTGCTTGAGGCTGCAGAGGAAGCTCCAGAGCTCCGCGTCCGAGCTCATGAACTCCGTGCTGCGGGGCACCAGCAGCTTGAAGGCGTCGCCCAGCGTCTCGGTGCTGTCGGCCAGCGACAGTTGCGACCGCGAGTACACCACCTTCTCCTCCCGCGCCTCGGGCCCGGCCCCTCCTCCGGCCCGAAGGCCGCCGCCCCGGGCGGCCGGGGCCGGGGCGGCCGGGGGCCGGCGCCGCCGCCTCTTGACGCTGCGCCGCATCGGAGGCCGCTCGGGGCCGCCCGCGCTCGCCCCCGCCCGCCCTCCGCCCTCCGCCCTCCCGCCCTCCCGCCCGCGTCCGGCTCCGCGGCGGCCGCCGCTGCTGGCGCCTCCGGGCCGGCGCCGCTCTCGCTACTTTTCTCGCCTCGGCCGCCGCCCCTCCCCCTCCGAGGGCGGAAGACGCGGGCGAATATCCTGCCGCCCGGCACAAGATGGCGGCCGGCGCCCACCCCTGGGCTTTGTCATTGGACGGCGCCGGGCCCCCCGGTTCCTTTCTTCTCCTCTCTAGCCTCCCTTCGCCCTCTGCCTTTCTTTAAATGCGCCCGCCTCGGGCCCCGCCCACCGCGGCCCCGGCTCCGCCCATTGGGTGCTCTCTGGGAGGGGGCGGGGACTAGCGGAGGGGGCGGGGCCGAGAGGCCAGGCCCTGGAAGATGGTGCTGGGCTGGGTGCTGGTGGAGGCCCTTGAACGCCAGTCCACAGTTGGGTGGGCGTGCGGGGACGGCGGCCTTCCGCCCCACCTTGGGGACAGCCCCTCTCGGAGTGAGCGGGTGCCTGTGTGACCCACCAGTCTGCACGACACAGGCGGTCCCTCCTCTCCCAGCAGGGAACTGGGGGTGGGGGGTGGGGGGGGGTCCAACCTACAGGGGATGGGCCTTGCCCACTTCCCTTCCAGACCGTCCAACACCTCCCCTGGCATCTTCAACTCTTCCTTCCTTTGGCCCTGATCCGTCTCAGGCAACCAACAATAATCCAGATTCCTTCGGGTCCTGAGGGCAGCGTTGGCGGGATGGTCTCCTCCTAGGCCATGGAACCATCTTCCTATTTAAGAAGACGCTCTGCCTCCGGGGGAAGCAAGGGCCGCTATACCTGTAACACTACCCCCTCGTTGCTCCAGTTGATCACAGACCAATCACGGCACAGCCGTTCTCCTTGATGGAAACAGCCCTGGTTTTATGAATGAGTCGTTCAGTCTAAATGACTGCGCTCCACCTTTTCACTGAAGTTGTAGCAGGTGCCTCTGCAGCACCCTCTCTCTCATCTAGAAAAGCTGCAGCGTCACAATCGATAAAGTTCTCTTGGTAATAAGTCCGTTGTTAAGGACACATTCCCTTCTGCGTTTGAGGGGAGAAGGGCTGGGAAAGTAGGGCTAGTTTCTTCTAGTTCCTAGGACTGTCCTGAGACACTATACAGTTTATGGGAAGTTCTCGGATTTTTCTCCTTAAGGAATGGCTGGCTGTCTAACGTCCTAAGTTTTGCTCCTTTACTTCTCGTGGGGAATGATGCTTCCTACATCAGATAACCAAGTGATGGATAATGAGAATGTTTATAGGGGAGTGGTCCATTCCCTGGTCCTTCTCTCTCTCTCCTGACTGGCACTCCAGTGGGCACTCCGTGTTTGCCTAAGTCCATCAGTGAAATCCTGCGGATTACTTGCAATGGGGTGAGAAAGAAGGATATGGTGAAATGGCTTAGAACAGCACAATTTTATATTTTGCATTTATGATGCAACTTTCTCCTAACTCCCTTACATTGTTAAGGTGGATCTCAGTACGTAGAACTTTGACGTAAGCATGCAGATTTTACCCCTCAGTGAGCATCTTACTTTCCCGTCAAAGACTGATAAAGCACAGAAGTTTTCTGATTTGCATATAGTTCCTAATAGTCCCCCTCCAATATTTGAGCTGAAAGACACCAAGTTCAGTCTCCTTATTTCACAGATGAGGAAATCTGGACCCACGGAGGCTCACTAATAGGGCTTGTTGATAGCACCACCGGGACTCCTGTTTATTGGATTCCTAACCCAGAGGTCTTTATATTTCACTGGAGGCTTCTGTGCTGCCTAGACTCGGAGGTTCAGCAGAAAATGCATAACGCATGAGACGTGACCAATGGACAGAGCTGTACCCCTATTTCTACTTCAACTCTCCCCAAAATGGAGCAGTTTTGATCGGTGTTGTATTGGAATGAACAGATATTTTGTTTGAACGAGGTTTTAATAAAAACTAAACCAAAACTATTCTGAAAGTTGTTTCCCTACACCACCAGAACGCCTTCCCCACACAATGGGTTTATGGCAAATACAGAACTTCCTATCAAGAGACCAGTTCTCTGCCTACCCAAAAATCATGGCAGCTTTCTGAAGAGAAGATCATTTTCCTTTCCTGGAAAAACACACCTAACGTCAGACCAATATTAAGGAGCCAATTACCAGCTTCCTAAGTCCTTATAAAGAAATGATGTTACTACTTTTTACATCATGACTAATTTTCTTGATAATTCTGAGAACACATATTAATGTGAAATTTGAATAACTTCCACTGGAATGCCCCTGCATACTGACAGATAATCTCACAGAGTGAGCCAGCAGACTGATAAGGGGACTTCATAATAAAAGAAGAGGGTAAAATAAGGATTTATGTACTCCTGGCTTCTCATATTGTTTGTTATTCCTTTCCTTCCATGTTTATCATATTATAGGTACTTCAGGGGGTCTTTTGCCACATAAATACATAACGGGCATCTACACAGACTTACAGATTTGATTTCAATTAGGAGCCTAAATCTTTCTTTAATGCAATTTTGATTCTAAGAAAACATAAGATCTCAACAACTTGCAAAGCGTTCAGCAGTTCTTTTATATAATACATGTTCATTTAATTTACCTCAGATAAAACTACTTTTTATGAAATATTTTTAGGGATTAGTATCAGGTCAAATTGCTTACATTTTCATATACTTTTAAATCTGACATTGTCTCCTCTCTCTATTCTTCTCTTTTCTCTACTTCTTTTTTTTCTTACATTTCTTCTTGACCTCTACCTTTTGATTAACTGAAATCTTTATCCGTTCACTATTAGCAACTAAAATTTACTCATAAAGATCATATGTTTCTTCTAGTTCCTAGGACTGTCCTGAGACACTATAAAGTTTATGGAAAGTTCTCAAATTTTTCTTCTTAAGGAATGGCTGTCTAAAGTCCTAAGTTTACTCCTTTACTTCTCATGGGGAATGATGCTTCCTATATCAGATAACTAAGTGATGGATAATGAGAATGAACAGGAAAAAAAAGGTAGCTGTATCTGTATACTTCTTAAATATATAAATGATGTAGTTTAAAAATAAATCCGAGCAGAATAAAGTGATTGGAGAAAACTAAAATAAAATACATCTCTAGCTACCTAGACCTCTGCTTTAAGGTCCCCCATCTATTAAACAATGTGCTTCTTGAAAAGTGGCCAGAACATAAAAAAAAAGTGTATGTAAGTGAATATAGTCAACTAATCTATGAATGACAGAGGAGACAAGAATATATTGAGATAAGGAAAAGACAGCCTCTTCAATATATTGTGTTGGGAGAACTGGACCACTTTCTCACACCATACACAAAAATAAACTCAGAATGAATTTAAAATTAAAGACCTAAATGTGAGACATGAAACCATAAAATTCCTAGAAAAAAAAAAAACACACACACAGGCACTAATTTTTTTGACATCAACCTTAGCAACATTTTCCAAACGTGTCTTCTCCTCAGGCAAGGGAAATAACAGCAAAGTTAAACTATTGGGACTATATCCAAATAAAAAGCTTTTGCACAGCAAAGGAAACCATCAACAATACAAAAGACAACCCACCAAATAAGATATTTGTAAATGATAAACCCTTAGGGTTAATATCCAAAATATATAAAGAACTTACACAAACAAACAGCAAAAAACACAATCCAATGAAAAAGAATGGGCAGAAGACCTGAACAGATATTTTCCCAAACAAGACATACGATGGCCAATACACTCATGAAAACATGCTGAATATCACTAATTACCAGGGAAATGTGAATCAAAACCACAGTAAGATATCACCTCACACCTGTCAGGATGGCTAGTATCAGAAAGACAAGAAATAAGTCTGGCGAGGATATGGAGAAAAAAGAACCATGCACCGCTGGTGGGATTGCAAGCTGGTGCAACCACTGTGGAAAACAGTGTGTAGTTTCCTTAAAAAATTAGAAATAAAAATATACAATTCAGTAATTCTACTACTGAATATTTAACCAAAGAAAACAAAAAGACTACTTAAAAAATACATATGCACCCCTCTGTTTATTTCAGCATTATTTACAATAGCCAAGATATAGAAGCAACCCTAGTGTCCATTGTAGATGAATGGATAAAGAAGAAAGGGTATGTATATATAATGGAATATTACTCAACCATAAAAAAGAATAAGATGTTGCCACTTGTAACAACATAGACCCATAAATACAAACTGCTAGTTGCCAGAAGGAAGGGGGTGCAGGGTGGGCAAAATGAGTGAAGGGAGTGGGAGGTACAGGCTTCCAATTACAGAATGAATAAACCACAAGGATGAAAGGTACAGCACAGGGAATATAATCACTGGTATTGAAATAGTCTTATATTGTAACAGATGGTAGCTATACTTGTGGTGAGCATAGAATAAAATCACTATGTTGTCTAAAATCATTATGTTGTCAACTAATATAACATTGTATAAAAACTATATATCAATACTTTAAAAGCTATTTTTTAAAAGCATATATAAGTGGTTGTGAACATCAATTTTGGAATCAAATATATCTTTATTTTTTTAAATCCTCAGGAAAAAAATATCCTGAGACACATTTTTTAACCTTTCTGAGCCTTAATTTTCCCCTCTATAAAATGGATATAATCTCTTTTTTTAATTGATCAAAGACTGGATGAAATAACATTCATAAACTATTTATTATAGTGCCTGGATCACACTAACCATCCAATAAATAATAGCTATTCTTATTTTTCTTATCAAATCATAAGGATTTTACTTGATTTAACCAACATATTTCAAACCCTGTATTATAGTGGGAGCCTAGAGATTTTTTTAAAGTAATAAATTGTTGAGAGAAAAGTCAAATACTATTGCCAGAAAGAAATTTAGAGATCATCTAATGAACCCAACACTCTTAATCCAGATGACAATATTGAGATGCCAAGAAATCTACCCAAGTTCACATGACTGGATGGTGGAAGACTGTGAACCAGAACCCAGATTTCTGTTAGTCCAGAGTCATTTCTAACATTCTTGTATTTAGTCCAAAGAGATAGCATTAGTTTTTAGTTTGAGTGAGATTAAATAATTAAATTTTCATGAAGAAAATTTTTGGCCTTTTTATTAGAACACATCTAAAGTAATTTAGATTTTTCTACAAGTTATTTCAAAGCTCTGATATGCTCTAATTAATATTGCCAATGTGAAATACATAAAGGCCATATAAACTGAGAGGCTAGGATTTCCACCTCCAGGAGGATGAGATACATTTGCTTTCCATGTTCCCCCTGCTACTTAAAACTTTACACTCTGGCCATAACATGAACACAAGAAGACTGAAAAATGAAGAGGAGAAACCAGACAGGCAAGGGACCCCAGAGCCCAAAGAACAACACAGCAATGAGTTGTCTAGGTTTTTTTTTTTTTTTTTCATTTCTCTTTTCCACACATATCTCAGACTGACTGCTGGAGAAGCCAATGACCCAGAAATGTCAACAGATGTAGATATAAAAAGCCCCAACAAAATTTTGTTCTAACTATAGGTTCAGGAAAGGAACAGCCTAGCAAGACAAAAAAACTTTTATAAAATAATCTACTACAGCAAACCACCAAAAAACAAAAAACAAAACAACAACAATAAAACAACAAAAAACAAAAACAAAACAAAAAACCAGCTATGGCTTTGATACTCACCAAGCTGTAAAAAGGCACCCACTAACCCTGCTGGGCTAGTGTCAGAGAAGGTTAAATAGGGGATCACAACTCTCATCCCTGCTGGGCAGTAAAGAGGCAATGCTTCCCCATAGTGTCAGTGGAGACAACATGGGGAGCAGTAACAAGACATTTCTATCCCTTCTAGTCAGAGATCTATCATTAAAGGTCTGGTGGGGAGCCAGCGTGCTCCAACCCAGCAGTAATGAGAAGTCTCTTTCCCTGACTTGGGTAACATGGGAGACAGGGTGGGAAACCTGGGCCTCTGCTTAGCAGTACAGAGGCAGCATCCCTCCCATTCCCTGTTGGGACAATGTTGGAGAAAACCAGCTAAAACAGACAGTTTAAATAATATCCAGAGTCTCATGATGTAAAGTCCAAAATGTCCAGGTTTCTATGAAAATCACTTATCATACCAAGAACCAGAAACACTTCACACAGAATATAAAAAAGACAATCAATAGATGCCAACACTGAGATGAGAAAGATGTTAGAATTATATACAATTATATACATTAGAATTATATACAATTGTATATACAGAAATATATATACAATTATTTAAATCCCCATCATGAAGACACTAACAAGCAATTATAAGCATTCTTGAAACAAATGATAAAAGAAAAAGCTAACATAAAGAAATAAAACACCTCAGCAAAGAAATAGGAAGTGAAAGAAAAACCAAATGGAATTTTAGAACTGAAAAATACAATAATTGAAATCAAGAGCTTAGAAAATGGTCTGGTCTCAATAGAAGAATGGAGAGGACAGAGGAAAGAAATGGTTAACCCTAGCCCTAACCCTAAGATATAACAATAAATATTATCCAATCTGAACAACAGAGAGAAAAAGGACTAAAAAAACAAAAAACAAAAAACAGAACGGAGCCTCAGGGACCTGTGGAACTCTAAAATCTGATATTTGTGTCATTAGAGGCCTATGAGAAGAGCAGAAAGAAGGGTGGGGCTGAAAAAAGTATTTGAAATAATATGTAATAATGACTGTAAATGTTCCAAATTTGGCAAAGATACAAACCTACAGATTCAAGAAACTGAACAAACCTAGAGTAGATAAATCCAAAAAATCCAAACCAACTCACATCATTGTCAAACTTTTGAAAACCAAAGACAATGAAAAACATCTTGAGTATAGTGAGATAAATATGACACCTTTAACTGTAATGGAGAAACCATCTGAATGACCAGATTTCTCATCAGAAACCATAGAGACCAGAAGAAGGTGGCTCAACATTTTTCAAGGGCTGAAAGAAAAGGACTGTCAACCCAGATTCCTATGCCCAGTGAAAATATCCTTCTACCACAAAGAGGAAATCAAGATATCCTCACATGAAGCAAACTCTGCAATAGTGGCTAAAGGAAGTTCTCTAGCAGAAGAGAACCAATAAAAGAAGGCATCTTAAAATATTAGGAAGGAAGAACTACAGGAAGAAAACTATGTGTAAATATGATAGACGTTTCTTTTCCTATTGAATTTACTCAATTATGTTGGATGGTTGTTACGAACTGAATGTGCTCTTCCAAATTCATAGGTTGAAGCCCTAGCCACTAAAGTGACCCCCACCCAGGGTCTGTGAGCAGGTATTAAGGTTAATAAAGAGTGGGGTCCTATTCCCATAGGGACTGTATCCTTATAAGAGGAAGAGACACCAGAGTTTCTCTCAATCATGTGAGGACAGAGAGAGAAAGCATCAGGAAAAGAGCTCTCACCAGGAACTGAATCAGATAGGATCTTGGTCTTGGACTTCTTGGACTCCAGAACTGTAAGAAAATTAATTTCTGTTGTTGAAGTCTGTGGTATTTTGTTATGGCAGCCCAGTAGACTCATACACAATGGTTGAAGTAAAAATTATAGCACTGTTCAGGGTGGTTCTAAATGTATGTAAAGGAAATATTTAAGACAAATGTATTAGAAACAGGGAGGATAAAGAGACATAAAGGGAGGTAAGGTTTCTATACTTCGCTGAAACTGGTAAAATGACACCAATAGACTGCATTATGTATATATGGCATCATGCCTAGAGTAGCCACTAAAAACCTACCAAAAAAGATATACTCAGAAATATTATTAATTGCACTCACTATGGTAGGACATATGCTAAAACTGGAACAACAAAGGGAAGATTAAGAATGTACAATGGGAAAAAGATAGTCTCTTCAACAAATGGTATTGGGAAAACTGGACAGCTATATGCAAAACAACAAAACTGGAGCACTTTCTTACATTATATGCAACAATAAACTCCGAATGGATTAAAGATCTAAATGTGAGTCCTGAAACCATAACATTCTCCTAAAAGAAAACAGGCAGTTATCTCTTTGACATCAGCCACAGAAAGAGTTTTCTAGTTGTGTGTCCTCAGCCAAGGGAAATAAAAGCAAAATTAAACTATTGGGACTACACCAAGATAAAAAGCTTTTTTTTTTTTTTTTTTTGGCACAGCAAAAGAAACCATCAACAAAACAAAACAAAACCCTACCAAATGGGAAAGACATTTACAAATTATATATCCAATAAGGGGTTAATATCTAAAATATGTAAAGAACTTATACAACTCAACATCAAAAATAATCTAATTAAAAAATGGGCAGAAGACATGAATAGATAATTTCCCAAGATGATATACAATGGCCAATAGACACATAAAAAGATGCTCAATGTCACTAATCATCAGGGCAACGCAAATCAAAACCACAATGAGATATCCCCTAATACCTATTAGAATAGTTAGTATCAAAAAGACAAGAAACAAATGTTGGTGAAGGTGTGGAAAACAGGAGCCCTAGTGTGCTGTTGGTAGGACTGCAAACTGGTGCAGCCACTGTAAAAGGCAGTAAGTAGTTTCCTCAAAAAATTGAAAATAGAAATATCATACAATCTAGTAATTCCACTACTAAGTATTTACCCAAAGAAAACAAAAACATTTATTTGAAAAGATATATACACCCCGATGTTTATTTTAGCATTATTTACAACAGCCAAGATATAAGCAACCCAAGTATCCACCCATAGATGAATGGATGAAGAAGTGGTATATATCTATATATGTACACACACACACACACACACACACACACACACACACACACACAGGAATATTACTGGGCCATAAAGAAGAATGAGATCTTGCTATTTGCAACAACATGGATGGATCCACAGAGTGTAATGCTAACTGAAATAAGTCCAACAGAGAAAGACAAATACCATATGGTTTCATTCATATGTAGACTTTAAAAAACAAAGCAAACAAGCAAAGAAAAAAAGGAGATTAAAAAAAAAATAAGGTCTCGAAGAGAATTGGTGGTTGCCAGAAGGAAGTTGGGAGGGATGGGTGAAATAGGTGAAGGAGATTACTAGTACACTTACCTTGCTGAGCAACTGTGTAACGTACAGAATTGTTGAATCGTTATACTATACACCTGAAACTAATATAACACTGTATGTTAATTATACTTGAATTAAAAAACAAATTTTTAAAATTTTGAATAAATCAAAATAGAACTCTAAAAAAATGTTTCAGTAACCCAGAGGAAGGCAGGAAATGAAAATAAAGAAATGAAAAATAGAGAATAGGCAGAAATAAAAATGAGAGGATAAATCTACAATGTAACATTGTATATTAACATTTATTGATGAATGATTGATCAAATCAGAAATTGGCCATATGGAAAATCAACCAAGAAACTGGTCAGACTTAAAATTAGTCAGGCCTGAAGTTAACCAAAATTCTGTGTTCCTTGGGTCTAGTTTAAAGAGCTTTCTTATGTTTAATTAAAAACTACTTTCATTTTACTTTTACCTGTTGTCGGTTCTTGAGCTTTGTAGAATAATCTCAAAAACTAAATTTTAGACTGTCAAAACTTCAAAGTAAGCAACTTCTTCATACTGTTAACTCATATTAAATTTAAAGTCAAATAAAAATCTTAAATTTTTTCCCACATGAACTTCTCCAAAATTATGTATGCTGTGTACTATATTGTACTTAGAAGACTTTAGACTTATCCCTATTAAATTACATTTTATTAGCTTCAGTCCAATATTCCTACCTATTGCGACACTATGGGATCTGCGTTCTGTTATGTCTGATTTTGATTAATCCTTTTAGAAAATTAAACAAGCACCTTCCACCTCAACAAGGTCATTTATTAGCACATCTCAATGAGAAAGGCCTCTGTCATTCTAAAGGGGCCTTCTGCATGCTGACACATGCCCACTTTTTGAGTATGGTTGATCCATTAGCCTCAAGCCTGCCTTATATTATCATCACCTAGCTCACACTCTCTTATTCAAGAAGATATTATTAAGAACTCTGTCACATTTTGTTGAAACCAAAATATATACGTCTGTGGGCTTTTCTCTAATCTATGAAACCTGATATTCCTGTCCAAAAAATGAAATCATCACAATTTTTTTATAAGCTCTCCAACTGTTCGATCTCAATTGTAGATTCCACTTGTTCTATTCCTTTCCTTAGTAACTTTGGAACTCAGCTGTAATTACATGTAAAAATAATCAGCGACTTAGAGACTATTCGTAACAGATTGGAAAAATATTAACATATTGAATCATAAATGTGGAAAAAGAGAACTAAGTATTAAAATGAACTAGATAAATAGAGTCTATGAATTAGTGCTATAACTTTAAAAACTATATTGCTTCTTAAACACATATATAGATTATGAGAAGTAATTGTTTTTGTAATTTTGTTTAATACTGCCCAGACTAAATTCCTAACACACAGTTCCAATCCTACCCTTTAGTCCTCAGAAATCCTCAGTAGACCTCCATTGTCTTCCAAATTAAGAATAAACTCTATAGCCTGATATTAAAAACTTTCCAATTATGACCCTAACGAATCTCCAAGACTGATTTATGCTTAGACCAAAGGAAAACTTTCTGCCAAACTTCATCAGCATATATTCATAGAATGCCTATTCATTCAATCTTTCAAATAATTTGGGGGCCTATTCTGTACCAAGACGAATGTTAGAAGTGAACAATGA
Source organism: Canis lupus dingo (assembly GCF_003254725.2). Classification (NCBI taxonomy): domain Eukaryota; kingdom Metazoa; phylum Chordata; class Mammalia; order Carnivora; family Canidae; genus Canis; species Canis lupus. The sequence goes on along the minus strand of NC_064260.1, from coordinate 13,753,642 downwards.
GCAGAATTGTATCAAAACCTGCCTCAAGAGGCTTACAGGCTAGCATTATTAGTTTCTTATTGCTGCTGTAACAAATTGCCACAAACTTGGTGGCTTAAAACACCACCAATGTATTAGTGTAAAGTGCTAGGGGTCAGTAGTTTGACGCTGGACTCATTGGGTTACTATCAAGTTGCCAGCAGGGCTGCATTCCTTTCTGGAGGTGCTAGGACTGAATACATTTCCTTGCCTTCTCCAGCTTCTAGAAGTCAGCCTCACTCCTTAGTTTATGGCCTCTTCTACCATCTTCAAAGGCAGCAACGTTACATCTCTCTGACTCTTCTTCAATATTCACATCGCCTTTTGTCTCTTCTGCTTCCTTCTTGAACTTTTCAGGATCCTTGTGATTATGTTGAGCCCACCAGAATAATCTCCCAATTTTAGAGTCACCTGATCAGAAACTTTAGTTCCATCTGCAACCTTAACTCCCTTGTGCCATTTAACCGAACATATTTGTATGTTCCAGAGTTGAGGATGCGAACATGTTTGAGGGACTCTTATTCTGCATATGTAATTACAGGTATGACTACTAATAACCCAGGTTTAACATACACCAAATATTCATATAGCCAGACTCCAAGAGTCACTTCATTTCATCTTCCCAAGAGTTCCATGAGGTAAGTACTAGTCTATATACCCCATTTTACGATGAGCAGTCTAGAACTATTCTTTCCCATCTACGTTTCTTTGCTCATTTTCCCCATCTTTTTCTTGTATCCATTTTTTGAGGCTCTTCAATAAAGCCATGTGACCTCCTATGTGTTCTCTTCCTTCTCTGAGGCTGTATCGTTTTGCTTTTATCTCTCCCATCCATTCCCCACCATATTCTCACCTCCAGGAAAACCACTATTACTGAGGGGAATGTAGTGTATCCTTAAAGTGTGCTGGAACAGGGGCAGCTGGGTGGCTCAGTAGTTGAGCATCTACCTTCGGCTCAGGGCATGATCCTGGGGTCCTGGGATCGAGTCCCGCATCAGGTTTCCCGTGGGGAGCCGTTTCTCCCACTGCCTATGTCTCTGCCTCTCTTTATGTGTCTCTCATGAATAAATAAAATCTTTAAAAAAAAAAGAAAGAAAAAATTGCGTTGGAACAGAAGAAAGGTTGTGAACCATGTAGATTATAAACTCCTTCAAAGCAAGACACATTAAAAGGCAGAAACATTTAAAGATGTGTCTTACTCATCTTTCTACTTGTCACTTATTTGTCATGTATATAGCAATAATGTCTTAATATTTTTCTCAGCATATAGTGCTTTATAGTACAAAAATACTTTAGCTATTTAATTCTCAAAGAGTTAGGTGAGGGAAACAAGAAAAAATGTTATTATACTAATTTTATGGATAAGGAAATAGAAGCCTAGTAAATATAACTGTTGTGTTCAAAGTTAAAATAACACAGCAGGATCCTGAACCAAAGTTCTCTGATTCAAAGACTGGTATTCTTTTCCGCACTGTTTCTCCCTGTTCATGGTAAAAACCATCAACAATTATTTTGAAGCAAATCTTTTTTTTATTTTATTTTTTTTTTTTTAGATTTTATTTATTTTGAGAGAGACTGTGTGCACACGAGACAGGGAGAGGGGCAGAAGGAGAGGGAGACACAGGCTCCCTGCTGAGCACAGAGCCTGATGTGGGGCTCTGTCCCAGGACCTTGGGATCATGACCTGAGCTGAAGGCAGACCCTTAACTGACTGAGCCACCAAGGTGCTCCTTGAAGCAAATCTTTCCATTTCTAAGATTATAGAATCTTCTTTGGCTCTCTTCATAACTTTGCCCTTCCTGTTCTCATTTTATTCTAATTTTAGCCTTGAGTGATGTGAATAAACTGGATAACCCTTTATCTTTCAAATCTTTGAACAAAAGAGATAAAAAATAAATTACTTTTCAAAGATGAGAAGACATAAAAAGTAAAATATTATGGACCAGTGGTTTTCAACTAGTAGGAGCAATAAGCCCATGTGGGTAATGCAGTCGCCCAGGGTTCATGGCCCAGGGCCCCTAACAACCATGTCCAGTGTGGGAGATGCCAGCCTGGGTGCATACAGAATGCTTGTCAACTGGAGCTAACATGTCCATAGCAATGGTTCGTTTGGCAGTGGTTGCCACATCCTAGCCCGGGCACTGGAGAATTCTCAGGGAATAAAATTTTGGTATGATTTGGAAAAAGGAAAGAAAAAGTTAGATTGGTCCTAGTTTGTGGGCCTTTGTAAGATCCACCAAAGAACCTTAGGGTATAAGCTCAATTTGTGCTGCCTTGGCCACTTAGTATTTGCATGCCACTCAGTGGTGAATTCAAAACAAGACAAAATTCTTTATCCCTCAAGAAAGGGCCTCTCCCCTTTAATCCTTACACCACACAAGAACCAGTTCCTGGCTAGAGAAACTTTCCTCCTCCACTGGAGGAGCTTTTTATTAGCTATAATCAGTAGACTTTGTTTAGAGGCTTATTTTCACTGCTTCACCATTATAATCATCATTTAACCCAATTCAGCCCAACGTCTGAGGGATATGACACACTGCTTGCTTATTCCTGCTCTGTACTCTAGAGGGGGAACCATGGTGATTGAACTTTCATAGCCCCCTTCCAACAGTGAGGCAAAATCCTGGATCTGAAATGCAAGCCAAGGATGGTGGGAGGACTAGAGTCTAGATCCTCAATGACATTGTTGATAATCAAATCAACCCCGAGAATGCCCATCCCAGACATCTAGTTAAGGAATCAGTAGATGTTCCTATTACTTCAACTACTATTATGTGAGGCCAAACACATCCTAACCAATACAGACCACCTGGTTATTGTGACATGAGCTCCACCCTCACCCCACCCCCACAGCTGTCCTCTAACACACCTGCCCCCGGGATCCCTGGGTGGCGCAGGGGTTTGGCGCCTGCCTTTGGCCCAGGGCGCGATCCTGGAGACCCGGGATCGAATCCCACGTCGGGCTCCCGGTGCATGGAGCCTGCTTCTCCCTCTGCCTATGTCTCTGCCTCTCTCTCTCTCTCTCTCTCTCTCTCTCTCATAAATAAATAAATAAAAATAAAACACCTGCCCCCACTGACTACCAATATTAGAACTTCTGACAAAACTGTTTATTTCAGAATATGTAGGCATGCAAGCTGATGCAGCCACTGTGGAAAACAGTATGGAGATTCCTCAAAAAAAAAGTTAAAAATAGAGCTACCCTGTAATCTAGCAACTGCACTACTGGGCATTTACCCAAAGAAAACAAAAACACTAATTCAAAGAAATACATGAACCCCAATGTTTATAGCAGTATTACTTATGATAGCCAAATTGTGGAAGCAGCCCATGTGTCCACTGATTGATGAGCGGGTTAAAAAAGGTCTGTTTTTATTATATATATTTTTATTATATATATATTTTTATTATATATAATGGAATATTACTCAGCCATAAAAAAAGAATGAAATCTTGCCATTTGCAATGACGTGACTATGCTAAGTGACATAGTCAGAAAAAGACAAATACTATAGCTCTTTCACTCATATGTGGAATTTAAGACACAAAACAAAGCAAAAAAGATACAAACCAAAAAAAAAAAAAAAACAGACTCTTAACTATAGAGAACTAAGAGTTACCAGAGGGGAAGTGGATGGGGATGTGTTAAATAGGATTAAGGAGAGCACTCGTCCGGATGAGCACTAGGTGATGCATGATCACTAGGTGTTCCATCACTATATTGTACATCTGAAATTAATAAAATGCTGTATGTTAATTAACTGGAGTTTAAATAAAACTTTATAAAAAAACACAAAACAAAATAGGTGGAAATTTCCCTTTTGAGAAATTCCCCTACATTAGAATCTCATAGTAAATCGTCACTGTCTAAATTAATACATTATTAATCTAAAAAATAAGTAAGAGGAAAAAATACCAGAAAGACCACAGGGTTTTGTCATGTGTAAAATATTCCATTTAAATTACTTAACTCTGATATTTGGAGATTTGTAGCAAGGTTTTCCTGGAATTGTGACCAGATCACTAGTTCAGCAACCTTCCCCTGCTCTGTCTAGCAACTAAGCTGTAGCTCAGTGACCCTTCCTTCCCATACAGGTGAAAAAGATCCAGGATCCTCTCCCATGCTGTTTTTCCAGCTTCTATCACATTTCCCCCACCAGTGATTTTTCAAACTAATCAGGCAGTGGGAAATAAGGTAATGGACTTTGATATAAAATGCATTTATTGCAAAGATACTATTAAAGTAACATTTTGACTTTTTAAAAGTTTACTCAGTAATATCAAAATTCAATTAGCTATTTTCATGTTTCCTTAGTTCTGTCCAACTTAATGTCCTCATACAGGTTTTCTACTTCATGTAATGCTTCCAATTCTTCATCACAAAATATTTCTCTTATCAGGATGTTCAAATACAATACTTGGACATTTAGAACATAAGGACATTGTTTTTAGTTTTTCAGGATTATAAACAATGTTCAAATGTGCCTTTTCAACATTTTTTCTTCTTTTCATTACTTCCCTAGGATAAATGACCTGGGTCAAGAATTTAAAAAAAAAAATTGTACCCCCCCCTTGATACATATTACCATATTTATTTCTAAGAAGATCATACCAACTCATAATACTTCAGCAACATATGAGTATGGTTTTATCCAACCTTCTAGTACAAGATATTTTATATATTTTAAGCATTTTGACCTATAATTATTATTTCATTTCTATTTCTTTATTCCTAGTAAGAATGAATATTTTTTTATATTTCTTAACTTCTATTTATCATTGATTTTTCTCTTCATGTTTCTTTCACAATTATTTATTGTGGTTTCTTGGTGGTAAACATTTAAAAGAAAACATATTGATCTATTATGCTATTAAAATAAATTTTTATTACATATCAATGTATGTATTCCAAGGTTAGTAAAATTTTCACTGAAATTTAGAATTAAGGTCTACAGAGGTCATATTTTCTTTAAAGGCTAGTTTCCTACTACCATACTTATATAGGCATAAACCTTGTTTTAATGTTTCTGATTAGGCTGTGAACAGCAATTTCTGATGCTCCAGCTTTTATCATTTTCAACATTTCTTTCTGTGATTTCAATAGGATGATAGGTGGCAGGCTTCTCAAACAGAGTTCCCATAAAGTCAAAAGATAGCGAATACCCTTCTGAACCCTCTGAAACAATGAACCAATTCTAAAACATGTAATTTCATAGAAATTAAGTATAAAGTTTAAACCTGGGGTCTAATAACTATAAAAATATAACATAAAAGAACTGTATCTTAATAGCAGCACATGTTTAAAGGAACAAAGGGGTTCGGTTGGCAGCAGGCTTAATATGAATCCATGGTAGACATTTGCTGCCCAAGACCTTCCTTATATGATCCTACAATTATCCAACAAACAATTGCTTTGCTCTGTATTCCTTAGACCATTCCTGGAGTATTGTGTATGGTTCTGGGACACAGGTGCACTGGAGCCTATTTCCCAGAAGAACCATCAGGATGATAAAGTGACTCCACACTAGGTCATGGAAAGAATGGGAAATTGGCTTGGGATATTTTGCCTGGAGACTAGCAGTCACATATAGGATGTTGTTACTGACTTGCAAACATTTTGATATTTGCATGTTCTCTGAGGATCTCATTAAGGGAGCAACTAGCCATGGAGCCATTCATTGTCTGATTAGAGAAAAGGACCCCATTGGACAGATGAATTCAAGAAAAGTAGCTTCTTCTCTGGACAAACATTAGGATCACACTCTGGGGCAGACTATGGCAAAGGGAATGTGGCTGCATTCCAGTCCCTGCTTGTCCCCTTGGTCATTCGTTTTTGTAGTTTAATTGCATACAGGGGCCTCAGTGCTAAAGAAGGATCCATCAGTTATGGTCAAGGACCAAAGCCGGCCTGTCGCCTGTTTTGATAAATACAATTTTGTTGAAGACAGACACATTCACATGTACTGCCTGTGTCTGCTCTCCCACTACCGTCAGTGGCAGAGCCGAGTAGTGCAGAGGGCTTGTGAGGTCCGCAAAGCCTAACACATTTACCATCTGGCTCTTTCCACAAAAAGTTTACCAACTCCGGCTTTATAATGTTTTTAAAATTTTCTTCTCTCTGCAAATACCAGAATTTGGGGAGGGGGCACTAAGGACTTAAAGTGTTCACTTTCAAGAAGATTTTGGGAAAACAATTTTTGAAATTTCCCGATCATTATGCTATTTGGTTGCCCTTCAGCAATATGATGTTGTTAGAGCATGTAGGTGTTAGATGCTTCTGCTTGTGAATAATTGAAAGTCACTTGACTTCTATTAAGCAAGCAGAGGTTATTGGAAGGGTAGCTTGGTTATCTCTGAGAATCCGATGGCGGAGGTGCCACTGGACCTCAGGTGAGGACCAGAAGCAAGGGCCAAGCTTTGTAGGGAACCTAGAAGTCCTTGATCCCCATTCCCTATCTCTGCTTGTCTCTGTGTACCCAACTTATTTCACTTGTAATAATTTTTTAATCCAAAGGTACAACTATATAATTTTAAAACTCACGGTTCTATAAGACAGATGAAGAGCAGTCCCTGCCCTACTGTTTCTTACACCTTGGTTGGCATTTCCCAGAAGCAACCATTTTCAACTCTTCTGGCATTTGTTCTGCCCATGTTCCTAAATAACTCACATATACTGCCATTTCTTGATTCTTCAGTTTTAAATATTATTTATGTATTTCTTCCTATGGAAGATGAGGATGTGCCTTTCCTCTCCTATTTATATCACATATTTTTGCTAAAGTGGTATCTGATGTTTACATTGCTATGGCTATGTGAATAAAGCAAACTTTCTAACAGTTAAACTCTTCCAAAAATGGAAGAAATGTCTTGTGAGCTCACTGAGTTCCTGGAAACTGTTAAGTATCTGGAGGGCAGGTATTTTCTTATTTATTTTCAAATCTCCAGTACCTTCTATAATACCAATATATGTGAAGTAATCTTTAAACAGGAATGTATATTGTGAAAGAATCTGACATTTAATATTTGCCAAAAAAGCATCAACGTGGTAATCATGGGGGGAAAAATCATGTGTCATAGGAATAGCACTTTTATTTTCCGCTAAGAACTTCTACCTGCATTCACAACTTGGCTAACTGGTGCAAGAGGCCTAGCTTTCAGCCTGTCTTGACTTTGTCATGCCTACCCCCACTGAGCTTAATCATTTTTAGATTTTGACTGAAAGTGAGAGACACAGACTCTTCCTTTCACTTGAACACTTAGAGACCACTGCAAGGTTATTAACTTGCCTAATTTCAATACTGTTGTGTCCCAGGGAATAGGGGGACCCAAAGAGAGGGAGAGAGAAGAGGGAATGGCCAGTCAGTGGAACGGTCACACCCCCACCCCAACATTTATTAAGTTCGGTGTCTTATATGGGTGCAGTTCATGGCGCTCCAAAACAATTACTATAGAAACATCAAAGATCACAGATCACCATTAACAAATATAATAATAAGCTTGAAATATCTCTGGAAGTACCAAAATGTGACACAGAGACATGAAGTGAGCTATTACTGTTAGAAAAAATGGCACAGATCAACTTATTTCACACAGGGTTGCCACAAAACTTCACTTTGTTTAAAAAAAATGCAGTATCTGTGAAGCACAACATAGCAAAGCTCAGTAAAATGAAGCATGCCTATATAGAAAGGAGCAGATAAGAGGAGGAGAGCCACAACCTTTCAGTGCTTCCAACTTCTAAAGGCATCCAGAGGTCCTGAATGTGTGGATTTAGCACATCCACTTCACAGCAGAAGGGTATGTTGGGGGCAGCCCCAGTGGCCCAGTGGTTTAGCGCCACCTTCAGCCCAGGGTGTGATCCTGGAGACCCGGGATCGAATCCCTCATCGGGCTCCCTGCATGGAGCCTGCTTCTCCCTCTCCCTGTGTCTCTGCCTCTCTCTCTCTCTGTCATGAATAAATAAATAAAATCTTAAAAAATAAAAAAGAAGGGTATGTTGGTTCAGTAACAAAGATTGAGACAAAGTCTAGTTGAAATTTAGGTTAGTTTTACTTCTATCTGTTGTGATGCTATATAGTTCTATTTTTTTAAATACGTGAATTTTCGTTACAACAAAGATTACTAATGTTCAGACAGAGCTGGAAGCAAAGCAGGAAATGGGATTCTGTGTAGAACCAGATGAGATTGTAGGTAACTAGGAGGCATACCAAAGTCAAGCCTGGGCCTTTATTTAACTTTCAAGAACATCATCTTGACCTACAGGATTACCATCGTTGGGACCATTATTAGTACTGGGATTTTATATTATAATTATCATTCACTTTATTTTTATAATAATGATGAGTCCTCCATTCCCCTGAAACTAAACTGATTTCATGTATTAATGTTTCTCTTAGTATAAAATGGGGGAGGCAGGACAGTTGCTTTTATTGAGCACCAATACTAGTCTCTAAGTAGGATACTTTACCACACTGATAAGTAAGATTCCATAAGAACCAAGAAAAAGACCAATAGAAACTTTCTCTACTTGGAGCTATAGAGTTGGTCTTCAGTGAAGGGACATGAATTCTCCCAAAAAGATTTTATGAAAGATGAATTCCTGTTTTGACATAAGATGTAGCCTTTGGTCAGGGGTTGCAAATCCACAGAAACACTTCATTAAAATTTGCACAGATTTAATAACTGTGAAAGTTCATAAAAGAATTATAGATCTCTGCCTATTCTGAAAAAATTGTTACTTCTATCATCACTGGGTCCTCACTCAACATGGTCACAAGGGCTGGACCTGAACAAGTTTTATAACCTGTGTGTCCTCAGAAATATTTAAATTCACAATCCTTGGACTCTGAAACCTCAAGGTTATCAAATCAAAGCTAAAGACCTTAATACTGGTACTATTTCACCCCATTTCACTATTTATCAAGTCTTGGGTACCCTCAGGAAAGTGAAGTTATATCTTGGTGCTCTGAGAACTTTTACACTATCCAATAGATATAACACTGTCATGATAATGTTTAACAATTTTTTTTAAAACTCTGTCTTCTTGAAACTGGTCTTCTGTTTTTATTTGCTTGTTTCTCAAATTTTTTATATTTATTTTTATCTTATATTTATGAAGCCAAAGTTCCTATGGGTCATCAATTTCATTAAAAAGGTAGGACAGACAACATGGTGAAAAATATTCTTTCAATAGGATACAGTGGAGAAGATATTAAGTAAATTATTAATTCATGTTAGAAGAAGTAGGACCATATTACAGTAGAACCATTTTACAAGACACCATTTCCCTGAATTCTCTGAGGATCTTTATAAATCACTAAAGATACTTAGACCTCACTTTGAAAACCAGAAACTACAATGCAGAGTCACATCAATGATATTTATGCCACTTCCCCACCCCTGAAGTCAGGATACCTATAGTGAACAATCTGAAGACTAGTAGGTAGAAGTTTTAAAAAAAAGAATGTTCTTATTTTGTTTTTATTAATACTATTAGCACAGCTCCTTATGTAACTTTTGAATACGTATCTGAATTTTGGTACTTATCATGTTATTACATAGTGGTTTACAGTTCCTTTTTCCTAAAAGTCTTGAAGATGCAAATTAAGTCCAACTTCCTTTGAATCCCCAGCTTTTAACAGAGTACTTAGGTGTTCAGTAAACATTTGTTGAATGGATAAATATATCAATTCACTAATTATACAAGACAAAAGCCTTTGGGGTAATTACCATTACTACTCAAATGTTCAAATTTTAAAACTTGGGTTCTAAAACAATTAAATGATTTATCTCTTCCTTAGTTTCAAGTCTCTGTGTGTATGTGTGTTTTCCTACCATCTTCCTTTTACTTGTCATCTTCTAAAAATGTTTATGTGGCTGATGTCATCCTACAGAAGACTAGGTCTTAAGCTTGACAAAACGCCCAGTCAGTCCCATGAAGCTTACAGGAGTTACAGTTCACTGCAATAAGTATAAGAGGTAGACTCTTAGCCAAGAACACCAGGATTTCAGTTTGGTTTCAGGAGTGTTAGAGTGGGAGATTTTAGATGATGGCAACATCAATCTGCTTGCCCCAGGTAAGGTCCTACCAGGTGCAGGAAACATTGAGTGGAACCTCTTCTATCCTCCAGTAATGTAACTATGCAACTCCAGCATAATTACCTTAAATGACTTGTGGAAATAAACAGCTGCTTTTCACAAGCCAGATCACCCAGACTTCCCATTCAGATGGCTGACACTATTTCTTGCTATACCACCAGCACCTTCCTGCCACATTGTCCACTTGTTGTACAATAGTGCCCAGGCATGAAATATGCTAGCTGCACCTGTGGCAGTAACCAGTCTGTGGGCACACTCCCATAATCAGAGCAGTGGTTCTTTTAGCATTCAGCAGAATTTTATGGGGAACTTGCTGGACATATATTCCCAGACTCCACTCCCAGATATTCTAAATCAGTAAGTCCAGGATGAAGCCAGTTAACCTCCGATTTCAACAAGCAACCTAGTGATTCTGATGAAGGTGGTTCACAGCTAACACTAAGACACACTTTACTAGAGACGATATTATGTATTATTATGCACCTTTTCAATGACAGCAATTGAAAAGGCCATGTTTCACTCCCACCTCCAGATTTCCATATGTTTTTTATGAATCTTTCTCCCACTGTAACTCAGATTTCTCATTGTAACTACAGGCACAGACACACAGCTATTCCCTTACTGTTTTTAATATCTTCTATATGCTTTATTCTAGACCAGCAATTTTTATGATAGGTTCCATGGAAATCCAAGATTGTATGAAGCTTTTCTAAGGGATTTTAAATTATTCATAGGAAAAGAAATGTTTTCCTTTGATGTATACTTTATTTGGAGACATAAAAAAAATATGCACCATTTCCAGCACCTTGAAAAGGACAAACAGAAAGCTTCTAGAATAGTTGACAACTTCATAATACATGTATGAATGTCTGCTTAGTTTCAAAAATTCTTTAAAACTTGCGATCAGTGTTTCCCATACAAAACTTCCCAAAAAATTCACAGGTGACAACAGAGTAAGTCAGCTAAGATTATATCCTATGTTCACTGCAGGTCAGACAGGCTTTCTTGCCATCTTTGATTTATTTGTAGCTATATGCACTCTCCAAGCAGAGACAGACTCTAATCTTTATAGCATTAGGGGTGTAGCCTTCATGGGTAATATTTGAAGTATGAGAATTAAAGGCAGAATAAAGTTTCCAGGAGCCTCTATTTTCATTAAACCAAATTCTTCCATGCTTCTGTGCTTCCTGTTTTCAAATGCTTTTCATTCTTTTGTGAGGGTCTGGTCCATTAAGATGTCTGAAATGTGCATCCTTTGGGTGTGCTTAAGTAAAAGCCCCGCATGGCTGGTCTGCTAGAGTCCATTCCCTGTGAATGAAGTTGAATGCACTTGAATAAGCAATGATGTATGAATACCTTAAAAAGAACAGCACTGGTGATGGAGTTTCAGCTCCATTCTAAGCACTGAATCCTTCAAGATGCAATGGAGCAATCTCCGCCAAGTCAATTGGGAACACAAATGTAAACCATCCAGCTCTATTTAAACAGCAAGAGGAGGAGAAGAAATGCATGCTTATGATGAGGGTTTAGTGGGCCTTAAAGAAGTCATGCTAAATCAGCAAATATTTATTGAGCACATTCCATGTGCAAGACTATTAACGCAGATGTTTATATTACTGCAGGACCCAGAAAGCTATACAATTTCACAGACATACCCCAACCTCTAGATTTATCTGCAGGGGACTTGAAAAGAGATATGTCTGCTCCAATGTGAGATGGTCCCATTGGACCCTGCTCAACTCCAAACCACTTAAAGACTCCTATGAGAACAATTGGCCAGAGGACAAATAGTGAGTGGAAATCAGTAAGTTTTCTGTGAGGAGTAAGGTCCAAAATATCAGATGGTTGAGCTAGATTCATGTTTTTCAAATTATAGTTTATGAAATAATTAGTAAGCCATATCCCAACATATTTTGAATACAGAATAAAATAAAGAGGAAAAGAAAGTATCAGCCAGTCTTTTTTCTGAAGTTTATTTATTACTTATTATTTGAGTTATCTCTACACCCAATGTGGAGCTCAAGCTCACAACCCTGAGATCAAGAGTCACAGGCTCTTCCAGCCAGGTGCCCCTCCATTCACTTGTAAGTCCTGCCAGTTCTCCCATTTCAGACTCCACTAAAAATCCTTTTCCAGCCACTCCTTCTGGTTGTCCCCTAGCCTATTACAAATAGTAAGTCTAAGTATTGTTCCATGAAATATATTAGTTAAATGAGAGGAGAGGATGAGAGAGAGACAGAGTGAGCGCATGTGCGTGCAAGCCCTAAGTTTTTCATAAATACATTCTAATGGTGAGTAATAGTCCAAAACGATTGAAAGCTACTGAACAGATAATGTACTAAAATCTTTTTCAACAGTGAGATCCTGCAGTTCTCAAATTTTCTAATTTTCTACATGATTTTTAAATTACTTTGTAACAATTGTAGTTTTAAAATCCAAATCTACAAAATTTTAAGAAAACAATCAAAACTCCAAATGTTACCTCTTCCCTTCCCAATCTCCATTCCATAAGAAAAGTAGTAAATGTTTGATTTACAGGCGAGAGATCACTTTTCTATTTATAACTGTTATGCTAGTAGTTAGCTCCATATTTCAAACAATATGCTGTCATACTGCTTGACTTTTTTCATATTAAACATTATCTATTGATTCTTTCCACTGAGAGATGAGTCTTGCGCTCCCTCACATCACACATATGCACACACATACCCCCTTCTTCAAAATCTAATCCCATTAGTATCATGATTATGTTTAAACTAATTGCCAATATTTATATTATGACAGTATGATTATTATTTCCTGCTGAAAATATGGAATGATATGATTATATATCTTTCCTTGATTATTTTTTGTTGTTCCTGAGTAAGTCATAGTTTTTTTTCTTTAAATTTTTATTTAAATTCTAGGTAGTTAACATAGAGTGTAATATTGGTTTTAGGAGTAGAATTTAGTGAATGATCAGTTACATATAACACCCAGCGCTCAACACAAGTGCCTCCTTAATACCAATCACCCATTTCACCCATCTTCTACCCAACTCCCTTCCAGCAATCCTCAGTTTGTTCTCTATGGTTATGAGTCTCTTATGGTTTGCTTCCTTTTCTTTTTTTTCCTCTTCCCTATGTTCATTTGTTTCACTTTTCAAATTCCACATATGAGTGAAATCATATGGTCATATCATTTGTCTTTATCTGACTTATTTCACTTAGCATAATATACTCTAGCTCCATCCACATCATTGCAAATGGCAAGATTTCATTCTTTTTTATGGATGAGTAATATTCCATTGTATATACATACCACATCTTCTTTATCCATTCATCAGTTGATGGACATTTGGGCTCCTTCCCTAATTTGGCTATTGTTGATAATGCTTCTATAAAGACTAGGGTGCATATATCCCTTTAAATTAGTATTTTTGTGTCCTTTGAGTTAAATACCTAGTAGTGCAATTGCTGGGTCATAGGGTAGTTCAGTTTTTAATTTTTTTCTAAGGTTTTATTTATTTGAGAGTGAGAAAGAGCATGAGCTTGGGGGAGAAGCAGAGCCAGACGGAAAGGGAGAGGCAGACTCCCTGCTAAGCAGGCAGCCTGATGTGGGGCCTGACTCCAGGACACTGGGATCATGACCAGAGCTGAAGGCAGACGCTCAACCAACTAAGCCACCCAGGCACCTCTATTTTTAACTTTTTGAGGAATATCCATACTGCTTTCCAGAATAGCTATACCAGTTTGCATTCTCACCAATAGTGTAAGGGGGGTTCCCCTATCTTTACATTCTTGCCAACAACTATTGTTTCCTGAGTTGTTAATTTTAGCCATTCTGACAGGTATGGGTGGTATCTCATTGTGGTTTTGATTCATATTTCCCTGATGATGAGTAATGTTGAGCATCTTTTTATGTATGTTAGCCATCTGGATGTCTTCTTTGGAGAAATGTCTGTTCATGTCTTCTGCCCATTTCTTAATTGGATTATCTATTTTTTAGGTGTTGAGTTTGATAAGTTCTTTATAGACTTTGGATACTAACCTTTTTATCAGATATGTCATTGCAAACATCTTCTCCCATTCTGTAGGATGTCTTTTGGTTTTGTTTATGGTTTCCTTTGCTGTGCAGAAGCTTTTTATCTTGATGAAATCTCAACAGTTCATTTTTGCTTTTCTTTCTCTTGCCTCCAGAGGCATGTCTAGGAAGAAGTTGCTATGGTTGAAGTCAAAGAGGTTGCTGCCTGTCTTCTCCTCTAGGATTCCAATGGTTTCTTGTCTCACATTTAAGTCTTTCATCCATTGTGAATTTCTCCTCGGGTATGGTGTAAGACAGTGGTCTACTTTCATTCTTCTGCATGTGGCTGTCGAGTTTTCCCAACACCATTTGTTGAAGACACTGTCTTTTTTCAATTGGATATTCTTTCCTGCTTTATTGATTAGTTGACCATATAGTTGTGGGTCCAATCCTGGGTTCTCTATTCTGTTCCATTGATCTATGTGCCTGTATGCACCATACTGACAGCACCATACTGTCTCAATGACTTCAGCTTTGTAATATAGCTTGAAGTCCAGAATTGGATGCCTCCAGCTTTGCTTTTCCTTTTCAAAATTGCTTTGGCTATACAAAACTAAGAGTTGGGTTTTATGAAATAATTAACATAATTGATAAGCCCCTAGTCAGACTTATCAAAGAGAAAGGATCCAAATAAATAAGATCACAAAGTAAAAAGGAGATTGCAACCAACAGCACAGAAATATAATTATAAGAGAATATTTTTAAAAACTATCTGCCAACAAACTGGGCAAACCAGGAGAAATGGATAACAAATTCCTAAAACCATACAAACTACCAAAGCTGAAACAGGAAAAATTGAGAATTTCAACAGACCCATAACTAAAAAGAAGTTGAATAAGTCATCAAAAATCTCCCAACAAACAAAAGTCCACAGCCAGATGGCTTCCCAGGGTAATTCTACCAGACATTTAAAGTTAAAACCTATTCTCAAAGTGTTCCAAAAAGTAGAAATGGAAGGAAAACTTCCAAACCCCTTCTACAAGGACAGCATTACCTTGATTCCAAAACCAGACAAAGACCTCACTAAATTCACTAAAAAGGAGAATTACAGGCCTATATCCCTAATGAACATGGATGAAAACCTCTCAACAAGATACAAGCAAATAGAATCTAACAGGACATTAAAGGAATAATTCACCATGTTCAAGTGGGACACATTCCCAGACTCCAGGAGTGGTTCAATATTCACAAATTAATCAACATGGTACACCACATTAATAAAAGAAAGGATAAGAACCGTATGATCCTCTCAATAGATGCAGAAAAAAGCATTTGACAAAATACAGCATACATTTGTGATAAAAGCCCTCAACAAAGTAGATAGGGCAAACACACCTCAACATCATAAAGGCCACGTATGAAAGACTTATAGCTAATATCAGCCTCAAAAGGGAAAAACAGAGACCTTTTCCTCTATGGTCAGGAACAAAACAGGGATATCCACCCTTACCTTGTTATTTAATATAGTACTGGAAGTCCTAGCCACTGCAATCAGACAACAAAAAATAAATAAATAAAAGGCATGCAAATCAGCAAGAAAGAAGTCAAATTTTCACTATTCACAGACATGTTATTCTTTGTAGAAAACCTGCGAGACTAGCACTGAGACATGAATTAAGCAAAGTCACAGTTATAAAATCAACATACAGAAATCTGTTGCACTTCTATACAGCAATAATGAAGCAGCATAAAGAGAAATCAAGAAATCGGTCCCATTTACAAGGGCACCAAAAACCGTTAGAGATCTAGGAATAAACTTAACCAAAGAGGTAAAAGATCTCTGAAAACTATAAAACACTTCTTAAAGAAATTGAAGAGAACTCAAAGAAATGGAAAAACATTCCATGCTGATGAATTGAGAGAATACTGTTAACATGTCTATAGTACCCAAAGCAGTTTATACATTTAATGCAATCCCTGTCAAAATACCACCAGTAGGGGCATCTGGGTGGCTCAGTGGTCAAGCATCTGCCTTTGGCTCGGGTTGTGATCCCAGGGTCCTGGGATCGAGTCCCACATCGGGCTCCCTGCAGGGAGCCTGCTTCTCCCTCTGCCTGTGTCTCTGCCTCTCGCTGTGTGTCTCTCATGAATAGCCAAATAAAAAAATATATACCACCAATATTTTTCACAGAGCTAGAACAATCTTAAAATTTCTATAGAACCATTAAGGACTCTGTATATTCATAACTTCTTTTTCATTTCTTTAGTTTCTATATGTACTATCTCTTAATCATATATAGACTTTCAACAAAACTATAAATACTCTCTCAAAACTGTTAAATGCATCTGGCAAAATGTCAGTTTCATTACTTCTTAGGGACTTCCCTTTTGGTATCTTCAACCCTCGTATGCCATACTGAATTAGTTTTTCTTGACCTGCTTGTCTGCTGCCATCCTGGATTCCTCTTTACCAACAGCTTGGGAAATCCCTGCATCTCTTTCCTGTGTTGGATCTCTTTGGATAGTTGGATCCTATGTCATCATCTTTCTTGGTCTACTCCTTCATTTAGGGGAACACCTCCTCCAGGAGCTTCTTGGGGGGAAAAGGTGCATATACACTAAGTTTTCGGAGGGCTTTGTAACTAACTCTCACAATTGATTAAAAGTTTGACAACAGAATTCTGGGTTGGGAAGCACTTTCCCTCAGCCTTTTAAGGAGACTCTTCTACCTTCTTCCAGTTTCCAACTTTACTGTGGAGAAACCTAATGCAATTCTGATTCCAAACCTTTATATGTGACCTACTTATTTCTTCTGGAAGTTCTAGCATCTTCACTTTGTTCTTGAAGGTCTCAAAATAGGTGACTCTTGTTTTGTTGTGGGTTTTTCCCCCATGCATCATACTGGGTACTTCATACGGGAACTCAAATGTTTTCATTCTGGGAATTTTTTGTACTATTTCTTAATTTCTCTCCTTCTGTTTTCCTATATCTAGAACTCTTTTCCTTTGCATAATTTCTTATTTCTCTTTTCATCTCTAAAATTTGGGTTTTTTGCATATTGAAACTTTCATCTTTATCCTCCAACTTGTCTATTAAATTTTTACTTCTGCTATCATATGCCTAATTTCTAAGATTTTTGCTGTTGTTCTCTGAGTGTTTCTTTTCACTTACTATTTTCTCTTAACTCCCAAATTTTAGTTATAGTTTTCTAGTGGTTTCTGCCCCTTACTGTGTCTGTGTGCCCTCCACACTCCTTTTTATTTTTTCTTCCAAGTTTTTAAATTCCAGTTAACACACAGCATAATATTAGTTTCGGGTTGATTCAACAATTCCATACATCAATTGATTCAACAATTCCATACATCAGCAGGTGCTCATCATAACAAATACACTCCTAATCCCCATCACCTAGTTAGCCCATCCCACCACCATCCCAGCCTTCCTCCTTCCTGGTAACCATCAGTTTTGTTCTTTATCATTAAGAGTCTGTTTCTTGGGCAACCTGGGTGGCTCAGTGGTTTAGCGCCACTTTTAACCCAGGGTCTGATCCTGGAGACCCGGGATCGAGTCCCATGTCAGGCTCCCTGCTTGGAGCCTGCTTCTCCCTCTGCCTGTGTCTCTGCTTCTCCCTCTCTCTCTCTCTCTTTCTCTCTCTCTCTCCCTCTGTGGGTGTCTCATGAATAAATAAATAAAATCTTTTTTTTAAAAAGTCTGTTTCTTGGTTTCCCTCTCTTTTTCCCCTTCCATGTTCATTTGTTTTGTTTCTTAAATTCCACATATGAATGAAATCATGTGGCATTTGTCTTTCTCTGACTGGCTTACTTAGCCTAGCATAATACTCTTTACCTCCACCCATGATGTTGCAAATGGCAAGATTTCATTCTTTTTTATAGCTGAGTAATATTCCGGTGTGTGTACATTCCATATCTTCTTTATCCATTCATCAGTCATGGATATTTGTGCTGTTTCCATAACTTGGCTATTATAGATAATGCTGCTATAAGCATTGGGGTGCATGTATCTCTTCAAGTTAGTATTTTTGTTTCCTTTGGATAAATACCCAGTAGTGTGATTGCTGGGTCACAGGGTAGCTCTATTTTTAACTTCTAGAGGAACCTCCATACTGTTTTCCAGAGTGGTTACACCAGCTTGCATTCCCACCAACAGTGTACGAGGGTTCCTTTTTCTCTGCAACCTCACCGACATGTTGTTTCCTGTGTTAATTTTAACCATTATGACCGGTTCCAGTTCCTTTAAAAAATATTTTTCCTTCAGTTCTGGATACTCTATTTCATATTGGAGACATTCTTCAATTTTCTGGTGATCCTTGGGTCTTCAATCATATTTAAGGCTGAAGTACGGAAAATTAGACACTGAGTAGACATGGCGTTTCAACTTTGATTGGACAGAGACAGAGACATTTGTTGGAAATCCCAAACCAACCAACAGCATCTTTCTTTCTCTTGATTGATGAGACTCCAAAAAAAAAAAATACTCCAAGTTCCTGCCTGGGGTATGTGAGCCACCTTGTCAAGATCTTCTTCATAGGCTGGGTACTTGGAGGGCCTGGATTTTGTTTGTTTGCTTGTTTGTTTGTTAAGTAGGCTGCACACCTAGTATGGGGCTTGATCTCATGGCCCTGAGATCAAGAGTCATATGCTCTACCAACTGAGCCAGCCAGGAACCCTTCTGTCTACATTTTCTTGGGGCTGTAAGGCTGAAGGAAGAAAGAATTCCAGCTATTTCATGCATAAAAGCACCCTGTTTTCATGGCTGTGTTCCACCCGCAGGTGTGCTGGTAGTCCTTGAGGCCAGAGTCCTGATTCAAAGAGTCACTTTCCCTGGGTGGCGCAGCAGTTTAGCACCTGCCTTTGGCCCAGGGCACGATCCCGGAGACCCGGGATTGAATCCCACGTCGGGCTCCCGGTGCATGGAGCCTGCTTCTCCCTCTGCCTGTGTCTCTGCCTCTCTCTGTGTGACTATCATAAATAATAAAAATTAAAAAAAAAAAAAGAGTCACTTTCCATCTTCCTCCAGGCTGGGAGAGGAGTGGTTTCCTGGTACTGGGGTATGGGAGAGAGACCTAGGGGCCTAACTAATTCTTTGGAGTTTCAACCTAATTCACTTTCAGATCCAATTTCTAGATCTTTCTGAGGTTCTGCAGCAAAATCTTACCTGCCCTTGGGCATTCTTCATTGTTAAATTAGTCTTTAGCTTTATGTGGTCTCACTATTTGTTTTTTGCACTCCTCAAATTTTGTTGCAGCTGTCTTCTCTTTCACTCGTCTTTTATGGGTTTATGCCTTTAAATTTTTATTTTGAGGGATCCCTGGGTGGCGCAGCGGTTTAGCGCCTGCCTGTGGCCCAGGGCGGGATCCTGGAGACCCGGGATCGAATCCCACGTCGGGCTCCCTGCATGGAGCCTGCTTCTCCCTCTACCTGTGTCTCTGCCTCTCTCTCTCTCTCTCTCTCTCTCTCTCTCTCTCTGACTATCATGAATAAATAAATAAAAATCTTAAAAATAAATAAATAAATTTTTATTTTGGTAGCACAAGCATGGGTTAATAGATGCCATGGTTTCTTACCTTCTTTAAAAAATTACACAGAATGCCATGGCTTATAGACCATTTTCACATCAATTTTCAATCATAAATTCCAATGCTATGCAATACATTTAGAATGGGAAAGAGATTAAACTGGCCTAACAGTTGTATCTTTAAATGCAGTTTGGTTTTGGATTATCAATATAGCATTTTTTAATCTAATGTATTAGAGAATTAGTTTAAGTTAAACTAGACAGTTCTGTTTGATTCTCAAAAGTGGAAATCAGCATTACATAGAAGGGTATAGTTTTCATTCCCTCCCTGCTCCTTCCCCAAGGCACTGAGCCACAGACACATCACACAGATACTTTGTTTCCAAGCATAACTTGGGACCTGAAGAATGCAGATGACAGCAAAGCAGAAAACAAATTGTCCAATGATTTTATTTATTTGGTAATGCCTGCTTCACAGTCAATCTGTATGTACTTTTTGTATCAGAAGAGAACATTCAGTTGCTTTACTGGCTTCCTTTTCTCATTGTACTTATATTTAAGTGGCATTGAAAAAAACCCTGCCATTGGGCACAGAGTGCTATGCAAGGAGAATGAGCAAGCAAGCAGGGTGGAAAGGATTTACCTGTCTCAGTGTTTGAACTACCTATTCATTGCAACCTCCTGGATGCCATGAAAAGATCGGGGCAAAATATCAGTGACCAGAATAGAAAATAGTTTTCCATAATGGAAAATGAGATGAGAAAACACATCTCATGTCAAATTGTTCTTTCTCTTTCTTTTCCCCTTTTTAGATTACAGGTGCATTGCCTAGACAGAAAATCTCCTCCGTGGACTTGGGAAAGTCTCTTACCCATATCCTTCATTCACCCTTATAAATACTTCAGAGCACCAAGGAATTAAGCATTCCCTGATTCTACTTTTTCACCAAAAGCTATAGAGGTACTTTAAGTAAACTTGATAAACTACTATTCATTTCTGAGATTCCCTTAAGCTTCTCGACAAACACTTCTTGTCGCGGATGAAGTCTGAAATTTGTCTAACAGACCCACTATTCTGGGAGTCAGCCTTGCTCCCCAGACTGGGTAAACTGTGAGTGGCATGCATGTACCCCCTCTACCCCACTGTGTATGTTGGAGGACGTGGTCCTGGAGTGCTAGAAGGAGCACCAGCTCCGGGAGTAGATGCGTTCAAACTCTGGCTCAGTCATTTATGAGCTGGTTGATTTTGGTTGAGTGTGAATTTATGTGTCCTTTCAACAGAAACAAAAGCTATGTAACTTAATTGCTTCCTTTTTTGCCTTGGTTTCCAGAAAACATGGAGCTAAATCCATCACTCCATTGTACCAGATGACTCATTTCAGGTAGCTGGCAAAGTCTCTTCCCTTTGTTTCCTTAAATGATCTTTACTATGTCTGATTGCCAGTGTCTCATTTTATATTTCTATTTTAAGCCAGATAAAGTCATTGCATATGAATCTAAAATAATTTTTCTGCCATTGACATCTCTATAAACTGTCACCAATTTAAGCTGACCTTTCTCTAGATGGCTCTTGATGCTTTATTCTGCCCTCTGACAATTCTTCCTAGGTGAGTGGTGTGACATGATGATTTCATTTAACTTCATGTTCTCCCTTTATAAGTGAGTGGGTGCTGATAGTTGAAAGTCTGATTTTCAAAGTTGTAGAGTTTTCTGAAAACTAATGCAAAAGGAGCTACACATGGAGCTACGCAGCTTTTACTTCCTATAAGAAGAAATTATACAAGTTCATAAACATAAACTTGACTTAGATCTATCGCCGAGAATTTCCATTTCTTTTTAAGTATACATGAAATTTATTCAGCAAGCATTAATTTAATATCTATTATGTGCCAGACTTGTACTTATCTCTCAGGATACACATGAAAAGACAGACCCTGTTGCTGAACTATCTGGCAGTCTACTGGGAAAAAGTAATATGAAAATATACAAGTACAATAAAGTGAGATGAATGCTATAATAAAATGCTGTGGGGCCATGGATTAGAAGCCAACTCTTTCTAGCAGGAATCAGAATTCTGATTCTTGAATGGTTTTGAATATGTTTAGCCTTCATAGATATCAGTTTTCCAAAGGTGAAATTGGAAAAAAGAAAAAAAGTTGAAACTGATTGAGACAATTTATTGTCTTACCAGCAACGCATTTGTGTTTCAGTAACTTCACATCCTCACGAACTCTCACTATTGTAAATCCCCTTAATTTAGCCATTCTGGTAGATATGTCATGGTAACTGATTCTGGTTTTCGGTGATGAGTTGATAGAGGCTACAGGGGAGGACAGGTGAAGGGAAGAAGAGGCTTTGGTTTTTGGTTTTGCTGTCTGTTTCACTGACAGATGGCATTTACCAGCTTTGGAAATAAAGAGAAAAAGCAGACAGAGAGCATGGTGCAATGGGAGAAGGTAGGAAAATTCATTTGGGACATGTTAGATTGGAAGTGGTGGTAGAAGCTCCAATTAGAAAGATCTTTTTCCTTTTGTAGCCCCAAATACCCAGAAATCCAGCAGAACATTCTGGAGACCCCATATTGCCTTGCCTTAGAGAAAAGTTAAGAGGGTTTTGTTTTCAAAGCTTTAATCTATAGGAGTGATAGACCTATACTTCCAAAGGAGAATACAGCCTTGAGGGTTGAAAGAGGAGATGAACATGAAGTGCCATGGCATTCAAGAGGAGGAAAAGGCAAATTCTGAGGTAAATTCTGTAAAATAAAGAGTGATGCTAGGAGGTGCACTACTCTCTCTCTCTCTCTTCTCTCTCTCTCAGAGCAGCTGACAGTAGTCAAAAGCAAGACTATAGAGCAGAAAATAAAGTCAAAGATGCTGATCTCTGTAAATCTACAGATTTCACTGGTCATCATACTGGTCATCAGCATGTGTAAGGTAGTTAAAACCACGGAAAAGGGTGAGCTTTACTTTAGGTCTACTTACAGCGTGAGAGGAGAAAAAGGCCAACATAATGGGAAACATCAGTGTTTTAAGAATTGGCAGTGGAAAAGGAAGAGTCTGAAAAAGAACATCCAGAGAGGCAAGAAAAGAAGTGGCAAAGAACAATGTGATGGAAGCAAGGAAGAGAGTTTCTTTTTTTTTTTTTTTAAGATTTTATTTATTTATTCATGAGAGACATGGAGAGAGAGAGGCAGAGACACAGGCAGAGGAAGAAGCAGGCTCCATGCAGGGAGCCTAACATGGGATTCGATCGCAGGACTCCAGGATCACACCATGGCCGAAGGCAGGCACTTACCCGCTGAGCCACCCAGGGATCCCCCCAGGAAGAGATTTTCAAGAAGGAAATGATCAACATGGCCTCATGCTAGAAAAGATGTTAAACAATGTAAGGATTTTAAAGGGTTAGAAAGTCATTAACGACTTTACCAGAGCCATTTCACTGGATTGATGGAGGATAAGCCATAGTATGATGAGCCGTAAAGTGAATGAACAATGAAGAAGTGCAGGGAATGTTTTATATTCTTTTCTGAGGTTTAATAATGAAGTGAAAACAGAAATACAGAGTGATCTCTAAGAGATTACAAGTTTGGGGAAGACAATTTTCCCTTAATATAGTAGAAACTTAAGCATGGTAAAAGGCTACAGAGAAGAAGTCAATAGTGATAGATAGAGACATTGAAAAAAAAATGAGAGTAGAGGCTAAGAAGGAGTACCTGAAGCATTAGAGGGAAAACCAGCAAAGAAGTCTATGGGATGATGTTGTCAACCAATTGCTTTTAAGAACTGATAAAACTTAAAGGCAGTAAATAGTTTCCTGGATTTGTCAACTAAGATACCAGTAATGGCTTTTATTGAGAAAGGTTGAGTCTTAGAGGCAGAAGCAAGAGTGCAAGGAGCCGAGATCTAAAGGGAACATGGGGAACTGAAAACACCAAGTTTAATTAGGTTTTCAAGATACTTAGCTGTGATTGGAATACGTAAATGTACTAAACCTGTCTATTGGGTACCTGGGTGGCTCAGTGGTTAACTGTCTGCCTTTGGCTCAGAGGTCATGATCCTGGGGTCCTGGGATCAAGTCCCGCACTGGGACTCCCTGCAGGGAGCCTGCTTCTCCCTCTATGTCTCTGCCTCTCTCTTCTTCTCTCTCATGAATAAATAAATAAAATCTTTTTAGGAATAAATAAATAAACCTGTCTATCATCTCTGCTGGTCTCCATGAGCGGCCAGTATACTACCAACCTTGCCTTGCTTATGGGACTGGGGGTGGGCCCTAGTCAAGGGAAGCAAACTCTACAGGCACCGATAACAATCAAGGTGGGGCACCCAAAGTACTACATGTTTGCTTTGTCTTGATGAACCCTTTTCTGCAGACAATTAAAAGTCCACTCATGATTCAATGACAGTTGCACAGCAAAACGACTGGAGAGATTCTTATGTTTTTGGAGAAATCCTCCCCTTTTTCTTAAGGATTAACTGATCTCCAAGATACTTAGCTGTCCAAATAATGTTCAGAGATATAGTATCTGTTGGATTGCCCTTCAGAGATCACATCTTTCCTTTTCCATATTTGCCATTATTTTAAGCCATGAAAGAAAGCAAAGGGCCATCAAGGAACCTATAAGCCAAATATTTTTATTTACATTATCATGATCTCAGAATATCTAAGTACTAGGTCAATCTCCCTCATCCCAAAAAAAGCCAAGTTAACAATCACTGACGGAGTCTGACTTGTTTTCATACCAACTTACTCATTCTGTAAGCATGGGTACTTATAATTATGTCCTTAAAGCTAACCAGGATTTTCAAAAGTCAAGTGTAACCATGGGCTGTGGCTTTTATTAGTCACGGCCTCCAGAAGTGTTGATTCAGCTGAGCAGGAAGCAATAGGAAGATTGACTCTGACTTAGTTAGTAGTCATTTGTGGGGGAAGGGTACAGAGTTGGGTAGAAGTTGAAAAAAAATAAGCAAATGTTTTTTAAAATTACATTTTAAAAACCACCTAGGATTCAGGAAGTAGCATTTTCTATACTGTTATGTGTTCAGCTTCCTAATGGGTTATGAAGTTTGTTATATTATTTTAGGGGTATCTGAGCAGAGCAAGAGCAGAGAAGAAATTACCAAGCATGAGAATAGGCAACTGGTGATAAATACTTTTGCACCATTAAAAATATTTAACACCCTCTGCCTTTACTATACGAGAGAGTATATTATCATTTCATTATCATTTTTTAAATATCACAACTCCAGTAGTTGAGTTACCATGTCTAATTTTTTAGAGATGAAAAAAAGAAAACCATCATTGTTGAAAAATCCCCAACAGGGGGATCCCTGGGTGGCTCAGTGGTTTAGCGCCTGCCTTTGGCCCAGGGCATGATCCTGGAGTCCCGAAATCGAGTCCCACATCGGGCTCCCGGAATGAAGCCTGCTTCTCTCTCTGCCTGTGTCTTTGCCTCTCTCTCTCTCTGTCTGTCATGAATGAATAAATCTTTAAAAAGAAAGAAAGAAAGAAAGAAAGAAAGAAAGAAAGAAAGAAAGAAAGAACAAATTAATGTACATCAATTTGGAGATACTCTGCCTGAGTACTTGAAAACATTCCTCAAAAATTTTACCACACACAAACAAAAGCCAAAGCTAACTCAAGATAAACATTTTCATTTCAAGAATCATTTGGGTATGGATAGACTTAATCTTTCTGAGAGGAAAGGTCTTTTGGCCCACTTTTAAAATCCCACTTCCATCCTATCTTGCCCACTCCACAATCTAACACAGTGCCTGATGCACATTTATTCCAGAAATATTTATTGAGCTTTTTTTTTTTGCATGCCAGGCATTCACTAGAAATGGGGACATAGGAATAAGGAATAAGGAAGCACCTACTTTGTATTAGTCAGTATATGGGCTAATACAAAAAAAAAAAAAAAACAGTTTCATGATGTATTCTATACATTAACACTTAGGTTTTATAGATGTGGCATCAGAAATTGGTAAAGGAAAAAAAAAGAAATTGGTAAAGGATACACAGCGTGCTACCTATGCAGAAATGTGCAATGGGTCAGGAAAAAGTGGTGTCATAAGCTATATTTGGTTGGAAGATTTCTCTCTGAGGAAAGTGATCAGACTGAGAGAAGAGACAACTAGATACTAGTGAGATATTTGAGAGTCCCACAGTAAAAAGGTCTGGGCCCTCTCTGATTACCCTATAGCAAAGACCTCCAACAAAAAAACCCAGCCTCTACACACAGAGCCTCCAATCAGGTTTTAGTACCTTCTCGCAAATAGGGGAAGACAGTCAAAGATCACCAGATATTTGAGGAAAGCCTCCAATGTGAAAGATGGAATCCAAAACCAATCCACAACAACAAGAACTCAAGAACAATTGTTCTCGAGAACAATTTGAGAAGAAATACACATTAAGGAGAGATAATTTTTAAATATCACAATGGGATATTCTTAGGAAAATATCAGAAAAGATTATGCATTCAAAGTCGGAGATAGAAGGCTATGGAGAGGGACATTCAGAGAATAAAATAAATTTAAAAGTTATATTAGAATTGTAAAACTCTTAAATAAAATCTTCAAAAATGAAAAAAAAAAAAAGAAATGTAAAACTAGAAGAGGTGAATGACAAAATTGGGGAAGTCTCCTAGAAAGTAAAATCAAAAGAGGATGACTATAGATAATCCAATTTTCAATCATATGAGCTCCAGAAAAAGAAAACAAAAAAGACAAAAAAAAGGAAGGAAAGTATCAGTGAAATAATTTCAGAATTTAAAGATAAAATTTCCAAAATACATCCATGGAGAGCCCAGCAAAATATCAAAAATTTCAGAAGTTCTAAAGTCCTCGGGGTATAAGTGAAAGACAATTACTTTCAAATGATCTAGAATCAAGATGACATCAGATTTCTATTGCAAAACTAGTAGCAAAAAGACAACAAATGGAAAATGCTCCCAAAATGTGAAGGACAATGCTTCCAAAATGTGAAGGAAAATTGACTTCAACCTAGAATTCTATACTCAGACAAAATATCAAGTGGTAGGGACTAGAGACATTTTAAGACATTCAAGTTCTCAAAACCAGGTTCTTTACTTCTCTAGAATCCTTTCTGAGGCTGGTACTGGAACATGTGCTCCACTGAAACAGAAGTGTGAGTCAAGAAAGGGGAAGGCAAGAGATCTTACTAGAGATCCTATAGGAGAGAGGTGACTGTGAAGCCACAGGGTGATAGTGAATGGAAATTTCAGGATGGCAGTTGATGCAGGCCCAGAGAGCACCCAGGCCAGACAAGAACAAAATGAATCACACTGAAAGAAATACTCCCCTCCCCCCAAAGTAAAATAGAATATCTGAGTGTCTGAGTGTATTGAGAAAAGAAACAGATCTTCCAGACAGCTCGAACATGAAATAGTGAAACATAAAAGTAAACCAAAAGTGAGGGAGCTTAAAACAAAGAATTGTACAAGAAAGGAAGTGAGTTAATAGTACACTGCATGGCTCAGGTGGGAATACTGGCAATGCAGCCATAATATTGTAAATGGTGAATACCGATCTTGCTAAAAATGTAACCATATCAGAAGAAAAGTGAGGAGGATGTATGATGTCCTGAGGGGTGAAAGAAGGTAAGAGAGCATGAAATACTTATTTTTTATAATCAGAATTCAACAGGTCTTCTAAGTGTGGGAAAAAAATCAGAAGAAAGCAGTATAAGGGTGCTACTTTGAGAAAAAGAAGCAAATACTACCAGAAACACCTAAAAAGATTTCAAAGTAGCTGCCAAGAAGCAGAAATGGGGGTGTATGCCCAGACAAAACCTGATTTTTATTCTTAAAGAAGCCAAAATACTTAGAGAATTATGACACTTCACTGGATCTCAATGTACTAAGAAGCACTATTTTATGTACCACTAAGAAAGAAGCCAAAAAATTAAGACAAAATGCTCTCCTACAGCTTAGAATTTTTTATATTGATTGAAAGAGCTATTTGGGGCTTTCTGTATATCTTTTTATCATATTTTATACATACATAAAAAAGAAAATGCAAATGAAACAAATTAGCTATAGTATTTCTAAAGCTTCCCCCTACATAGTATTTCTAACTCTTCTCAGTTCTCTTGGACTCAAAATGGTTGATCTCTGTATTTTGCCAGACACGATTGATCTCTGTGCTACCCAGAATATTAGCAACATACAGCATCTATTAAAAGAGTGCTAGCTTTGCCTTCCTCAGTAAGCTACTTAATACTTTAATACTGTCTTTGGGTTTTCTTCAAAGCTGCTGACACCCATTCTGTAGCTTTTGATGCTGTCATGACTTGATTTTACCAGAAGGTGTCAATAAAAGTTTATTATACAACAGTCAGGACTCATTTTCCTTCCTCAAATGGCCCTTGAATGATTGTTGAATAAAACACAGGGAGCTGCAGTTGTCCAGTGATACCACCCCAAATAGCATTCAAGTGTGTGCAAACAGATGATGATCTCCACATTGGAACATCTTCGTGGCTGACCTCAGGTAGGACATGTTGACAACTGTAGGATGTAATCCCAATTTCAGATATGTGAAAGTATAAGAACACACCAAAAACACAATTACCTTCAATACATATTTTAAAGCTTAGAAGAAGAAAAAGAGGAAAGTGAAGAAAAAGAGGGAGAAGACAAGACCATTCTAAGAATCCAGACAAGAACTAAGGCCAAAGAAGTGGGGATAGAGAGATGACACTGCATTCAAGGCATATTTAGAAACTGGAATTGACAAGTCTTGGTGCTGATGGAAAGTTGAGGATAAGAGCAGGAGAGGAACAGAGGATGACTCAAAAGCCCTAGGTTATGCACCTGGATAGGAAGCAAAAAAAAAAAAAAAAGCTATGAGGGGGGGAAAGTTCAATTTTTGGGTACACTGAATTTGAGGTTTTATTTGAC
This sequence comes from Canis lupus dingo, assembly GCF_003254725.2. Lineage (NCBI taxonomy): Eukaryota > Metazoa > Chordata > Mammalia > Carnivora > Canidae > Canis > Canis lupus. The sequence goes on along the minus strand of NC_064260.1, from coordinate 13,725,070 downwards.
ATTCTAGATAGAGATGTCCAGTAGGCAGTTGGGACTATAAATCTGCAGCTTACAAAACCAAAGACCCAATACTATATTAGTCATTATTTACAAAGTATATATAAAGCAAAGAATTCACTGTGACCAGTTTAAGAGGAAAGGAATTTATTACAAAATAGTAAGTGGCCTACTTAGGAAGACTAATGGAAAAGACTTTATCCCAAGCCACACTGCAGAACTGGGCAACTAAAGAAGCTGCTGCCTTTAACATGATCAGAGCTCTATAAAATCAGGACATTGTCTGCTACATCAGAAACTACTGTTACAAGTACTTGCTCCAAAACCACACACATTATGACCCTTCGAACCTGTACCAGCGAAAACATGCCCTCGTGCCCTGACTTTCTACACTCAAATTAGTTCCGAATCCAAATCTCACACAAGTGTATGAACTTAAATTACAAACAGAACTCTAAGGCATAAGAAAAATTCTTTGCTTTGTTGATTTTCTTTGTTCAGGGGTAGGGGTGGTTTGGTTAGCTTTCCAAATGTTTGAAGGAGGCTGGTCTGAAATACATGATGAGAAAGCCAAAGTACATTATCTACCCAAAAGATCAAAAACAGAACATTGGGGAAAATGAACACTGGAAGTGTGAGAAACCAGTAAGGAGACAGAGAAGGCATGGTCAGAAGGGTGAGCACCATAATGAGCACAGTGCAATGGAAGTCAGTAGAAAAGGGAATTTTTGGAAGAAACGAGTAGTAAACAGTGTCAGGGGCTGCTAAGAAGTAAAAAGTTTGAACAGCAAGATAAGGTCTAAAGATTGAGTGATGGAGTTAACAAAAATGTTATCTTTAGTGATGGTGGCAGGAGGAGTTTCAGGGAATTGGTTAAGGGTAATGTTTGAGATGGGTTAAAAAGTGAATGGAAGGCACAGACTGTTACTTCATGGAGTTTAGCCTCATCTTAAATATGAAGTAACCTCTGGGAGCCTGAGGTTCCTCATCTGGTGGAATGGATTTGTGCACGCCTTGTGGATTTGTTCTAAGTGTAACTTAGTGTGGCCAAGCCTTTACCACCATAGTGGAAATTAAAAAAAAAAAAATAATAACCTCACTTTTACACCTGGGGTCTCCCCATGTACCTCCCAGTTTGGGGATTTGGGGAGCTCAATCCTTCACCCCCCTCATCACTTCTAGCTCCTTTCTCCATAGGTCATGACCTACGTAAGTCAAAATATCAACTTTATTAATGGTAAAGCTAGAATGAAGAAAACAGCTTGGGCTTGAGGCTGAACTGAACTTGTACTTCCAGCCAGGGAAAGGAGCTAGACCCTGCCGGGTCTGCTTGCCACGGCCCTTTCCTCATTTTTGAGGCAAGGAGCAGGAGAGCAAGAATCAGGAGATCAAGCCATACATGAGCAATGACCCTGCCTGGCAAGAAAACAGGAGGAGAAGGAGACAAGAAAAGGTTGGAGAGAACAATGAGTGTTTCCTCCATGGCACATCCTCAGGAGGATGGAAGTGTCTATAGAAACCATAGATGGGGAGAGAAAGGGTCTCTCCGCCAGAGCAGTAGGGGCAACTCTCACTGCCCATGAACAAGATGGCTTCCACATCATAGTCCTTGCAGGGTGGAGGATGGCTCTCCTCCAGTTGGTTCTTCATTTGCCACACAAGCTCACAAAAGAAATGGACAGGGAGAAGCCTGACGAACAGCCTTCATTCTACCTGTCATTCTAGACTAATAAATTGGTAAATTCAATTCCTTAAATAGGATAGTTGCAACACATAAAGAGATACTCCAATTCCCCTTGCTGACCAGCAGCCAGAATTCCAACCGCAGACAGCCACCAGATGATGACATAGTCTTCAGGGTCTGAGTCAGCTTCAGAGAGTTTCCTCACCTGACCTCACACCATTCCCAAGCAGCCTGCATCCAGTGACTCATTAAAGCAGGAGTATAAAATCCTGGCCTTTCCTGTCAGACATGAAACAGCCCTGACATGCAATATTTGGTCCAGGGCTTCCATGCAGCTTTCCTGGGCTGCACTGCAGTTCACTTTTGGATCATCTTACTTTGGCTCCCTTTCTTTCTTTCACAGATGTTGCTCATTAATTAATGTTTTGCCTCCCAAACTCTATCCCTGTCTCAGCGTCTAGACAATCCCACCTTCATCAACAATGTAGGGCAAATCAAGATCAAACTAATAACAAACATAGCTATTCCCTTTCACTTCCCCAAAGAAGAAGGTGGCTTCCAGACCAGGTTTCATAAAAAGGCTTCTTCCCTCTCCTTGTGAATCTGTACCCCAACCTTCCTGCCTCACTTCAATTTCCCATCCCCCATGACCCAGTCTCCCCTCCACGGTTCTCAGTTTGGTAACTCAACTCACCTCCCTGACAAAAATCCATCTCATCCCTTAGGAGGCTGTACCACTCTTGCTCTCATTCCATATTTGCTGTCAGATGCAGAGTCTCATGACTTCAGCCAGAAGCTTGCTGAGGCTCTCCTCTTTTAGTCACCACTGATCTCTGAAGATACAGAATAAAAGAGCTTGGGTTCAAGTGTGAGCAAGGTGGATATGAGTGCTTTAAACCCAGTTTCCACTAGAGAGAACTGTGACTCCCATATATATGACAAAGGACTTGGATTTGGATATATAAAGAACTCTTAAAATTCAATGTTAGATAACCCAATTTTCAAAAGGGCAAAGGATCTGAACAGACATTTCTCAAGAAAAGAGAGGTACGAATGGCCAATATGCACATGAAAAAATGCTCAATATAATTCCCCACCAGAGAAAAAACACAGTGAGAAAAGGTTTTTCAAGTATGCTGTGATTGCATTAAGAACTATAGACATCATAATTTCATACCTATTATAATGTCTATAATCAAAAAGTCAGAAAATAACAAGTGTTGACAAGGAAGTGAAGAAATTGGAAGCTTCATTCAACTGCTGATGGAAATGTAAAATAGTACAGTCACTTCCTCAGTTAAACAGAGTTCTCATGTGACCCAGCAATTCCACTCTTAGGTATATATCCAAGTAAGAACATACGTCTACACAAAAGCTCGCGCATGAATGTGCATAGTAGCATTATTCATAATAAGGTGGATGTAATCCAAATGGCCACTGAGTGATGAATAAATAAAAAATGAAGTCTATTCATATATTAAAATACTATTAGACCATTAAAAAGGCATGAAGTACTGATACTTGTTAAAATGTAGATGACCCTTGAAAACATTGAGCTAAGGGAAAGAAACCAGTCACACAGGGCCACACACTGCATGATTCTATTTATATGAAATGGCCAGAATAGGCAAATTTATAGAGAAAGAAAGTAAATTAGTGGTTTCCCAGGATTGGAACAAGGGGAGAACAAAGGGATGATGGCTAAGGAGTTTCTTTCTGTGGTGATGAAAATTTCTGAAAATTGATTGTAGTGACAGTTGCACAATTCTGTGAATATATTAAAAACCACTGAATTGTACAGTTTAAGTGGGTGAATCATATGGTATGTGATTTATATTTCAATAGTGAACTTCTGAAACTGAATAAAAGAAGTGAAAGAAGTTGTAAGTATAAATAAGTTCATTGGTTGGGGTCAAAAAACTGAAATTCCTAACTGAAAACCTCAGGGTTCTTGTTGAAATATAAGGCAAAGCCACCTGCTAAGGAGTTTATAAGATGTCCAAGAAAAAGATGACAGGGGTGGTCCAGTCTTCTTGAAATCAAGTTTCAATATGTGTCATGAGAGTGAGTAACTGAGGTGGAGTGAAGAGATAGGTGTGGGGGCCCAGGGAGACCCAAGGCTTAATTCACCTCGAAAGTATGTGTTTGAATCAAAAATTATGTCCTCTGTTAGCCTGAGTATGAGACAGCATTAAAGTGTCAATATAGCCTTAAAAATCTTAGAAATTGTCACTACATTTGCTCTAGGAAAATCTCATTTTCATTTACTAAATTCAGAAATGGTTGTAGGAGTTCAAATGGAGGCCATGCTCAAGTTATCTTTCTCTTACGGAGCAGGGAAAAAAAGGTTTTTCAAGTGCACTGATTGCACAAAAGATACAAAAGCTACTTAGAAGAATAAGCATCCAGATAATGATAGGCAAAACAACACCTCCTCAGAACAATAAATAAAATATAAACACCTTCATCTACTGATGAGGAAGGTCACCTGGGACCCTCTTCCTTTATCCCTCCAAGGTAAAAAGAGTTAGAAGAAGATGTCTGGGAGCTCTAAAGGCTTTCCCCCTTCACTTTGCCCCTAAATCCAGAGCATCCTCTCAGGTCCCAGCTGATCTTCAGACCCCTAGGATGAGTCAGGTTTCTTTTCATAGAGAGCACCATTCCCTCTCACCTGTGAGGTCCCTACACTCCCCCATCTCAAAATATGGCTTAGAGTTGACATAATGTCCACACTTCCCTTGCACCTAGCATCCCCCTCCCTTGTCAAGACAAACAACCAATGACAATAAGAGCTCAAGGTTTCAAAAGAAACCAGTCTAGTTATATTAAGCATAAAGGAACTTACTAAAGGTAATTGAATGTCAACAAGTTAACTAGAATGGTTGGAGGAGCAGGCTCTAGGCTGAGCCTCTAGGACTAACTCCCAGAACAACGCAGAACTGACCAGCCAGCAAGCTACTAGCTCTACAACAATCGGGATGGGGAGCAATCAGCAAGCAGATACTGGAACTATTGATTCCATGAACCAAATGGCTCACAACCATCATTGTGATGCAGGGATCAGAAGGGAAGAATCAGGAAGCTATTGTCACCACACTACAACTGCCTCTCAGCACCCATGAAGCTGGTGGCTGCACATTAGAGCACCATTTCAGAAAAACCTGCAAGCTCTTGTCCACCAGCAGAAAAATAGCCAAAAACCAGAAGGGAGATGGCTTCTGTTTCACTTCTGCTTTCTACATGGAAACCAAAATGTATATAATAAAATACATCCAGAAGAGTCCAGGCAAATGTAGCTTCCTGCTTTTCAGCCTCTGCAGTACTGGAAGACACCAAAATGAGATGGAAATGGATGCTGAGTGCCATTGAGCCATGTACAATTCACACCTACGCCCACAGGCACACACCACACACGCGCCACACATGCACACACACACACATACTACCCATGATGGTGAGATTACTGACCCTTTCTGTTATGTGGATGTTTCTGACAACTGTCACAGGAAACGTACTGGGAAAATAAATGAAAACCATGGAAAATTATGAAAGTTCCAACATTTCACATGAGCAACTGAGTCCTAGGCTCTAGAGTCCCTGGTTATTGATATCCTCTAAGGGATTAAGGAAATATCTGATGAACAGCCCTGTGCTTTTATGTTTTTAAAGATTTTATTTATTTATTCATGAAAGATCCACAGAGAGAGAGGCAGAGGGAGAAGCAAGCTCTCTGAGGGGAGCCTGATGTGGGACTCGATTCCAGGACCCTGGGATCATCACCTGAACCAAAGGCAGATGCTCAACCACTGAGCCACCCAGGTGTCCCAGCCCTGTGCTTTTAATACTCTGAAGGTCCAAGTCCACCAAGGCTCTCTGGTACTCTGTAATAAAGAGCCTGACGCCATTTTTGATATTTGATGGCTGACAACATTCAAGTCCTACTCCTCCTTCCCTTTGGCCCCACATCTGGGCAGTTGATAAGCAAACCCATGTGCTCCCTTCTTTGGCACTGGGAAGAAGTTCAGACCACGCAAATCTTGGCTAGTGTGAAGGGAGGGACCCCTCATGCCAGCCTCACATTCTAACCATTACAAACTGAAGCCAGTCACGCCTCTCTGCTCTCTCTTCAGACCTACTTGGGAGCCTGCCTTGCTCTCCTCCCCCACAAAAAAAAAAAAAAAAAAAAAAAAAGCTACATCATGTGAATAATAAATCTTTCATACCCTCTTGGTCTGCATATGGCATCATCAGTCTTGACATCAGAACCAAGTTTTGGTGGGAGGTCCGTCTTGTCCCAAGGGATGAGCACAAGGTACTCCACCCTACCACCACACACCACAACCCTCCTACACCATATATTTCTGACCCCCATCCTTGCTTTCCAGTGGTCCCTGGTTCCTCCCTACAGACACCTTCATGGCGGAATGATGTCTCTGTCCTAAGAGGGGGATTGACCTCTCTACAAGACACGATTGCATCAAGTTCCAATTAACCTGGGCTCTGCTTTGCCCAGGAATGTGTCTTCCAGAGCATTTCCTCCCAGGGACCACATTACCTTTCTCCTCATTGCCAAATCCAGATGAATGCCTCTTGCCCATGTAAAACTCTCTTAATGGATGATTTTATTCACAATCACTTGCTTCTGTCATCTGTTTGTTCTTCATCGGGAGCCTGATGCCTGGTTTAGCACCTTCACCTCACCTCAAGACTCTTTTAAACTGGGAGCACGAGTGATGCTACCCCCAAAGTTCAGACACATTCAATTCCAATGGCATTTACCTACAAACAACTAATACCAACATCCTGCCTTACATCATAGTTATCCTTCACTGCCAGCCCAAATTCAGACGTTTCCAGCCTCCTGTCTTCTTCCATTGTTTCTTCTTGATACTGCTCATTTTGCCTGGAATAAATTGCTTTTATATCTTTAATTGCATAACTCCTTCCCATCCTCCTAGACTCTGTTCTAAGTTCTCTCTTCTTTGCCAGCTAAGACTGTCCTGCCATTGTCCCCACCACAAGGGTAAAATAAATAAAAGATAACAGGGACTGCAAACTGGCAACTTACAGTCTGATTCTGGCTAGAAGTTTTATTTTATTTGGCCTGAAGAGGGCTTAAAAAAAACAAAACACTTTTTTTTCCAAAAGAACTCAAAGCAGGATCTCAAAAAGATATTTGCCCACTCATGCTTACTGCAGCATTATTCACAATAGTCAAGAGGTGGAGGCAACCCAAATGTCCATCAAGAGATGAATGGATAAAGAAAATGTGGTCTACAATAGAATATGGTATAAAATAAAATATTATTCATCCTTTAAAAAGTAGGAACTCCTGTCACATAGACACACCTTGAAGACATTATGCTAATACTGAACCATATCTAAATGGTTTGAATAAAACTTACAGGCTTTTCATATATAATTCCTTTAATGTTTTGCTATTATCTTTTCTAATTTTTAATTTGTATATATTATTTATATAATTTCATAAGAAATTAGTAAGCAGTTTTTGTCTTTATACTGTTTTCTCAAATTTTGGAATCATTTCAATGATAATTTTCTGTCCATACTCTCAAAGAGCTTAACTGTTTTTTTTTTTATTATTTGCTTCCTGAATATTTGGAATTTACCTATAAAACCTTCTGAACATGGAGGCATCGTCGGGATAAATCTTTAAATTTTTCTAATGTCAATTTGAATGCCTTTTATTTCTTTTTGTTGTCTGATTGCTGAGGCTAGGACTTCCAGTACTATGTTGAATAGCAGTGGTGAGAGTGGACATCCCTGTCCTGTTCCTGATCTTAGGGGAAAGGCTCCCAGTGCTTCCCCATTGAGAATATTTGCTGTGGGCTTTTCGTAGATGGCTTTTAAGATGTTCAGGTAAATAAAAATTAAAAAAAAAAAAAAAAGGGATCCCTGGGTGGCGCAGCAGGTTTGGCGCCTGCCTTTGGCCCAGGGCACGATCCTGGAGACCCGGGATCGAATCCCACATCAGGCTCCCGGTGCATGGAGTGCATGGAGCCTGCTTCTCCCTCTGCCTGTGTCTCTGCCTCTCTCTCTCTCTCTGTGACTATCATAAATAAATAAAAATTAAAAAAAAGAAAATAAGATGTTCAGGAATGTTCCCTCTATCCCTACACTCTGAAGAGTTTTGATCAGGAATGGATGCTGTATTTTGTCAAATGCTTTCTCTGCATCTATTGAGAGGATCATATGGTTCTTGTTCTTTCTCTTGCTGATATGATGAATCACACTGATTGCTTTACGAGTGTTGAACCAGCCTTGTGTCCCGGGGATAAATCCCACTTGGTCATGGTGAATAATATTCTAAATGTATTGTTGTATCCTATTGGCTAGTATCTTGTTGAGAATTTTTGCATCCGTGTTCATCAGGGATATTGGTCTATAATTCTCCTTTTTGGTGGGGTCTTTGTCTGGTTTTGGAATTAAGGTGATGCTGGCCTCATAGAATGAGTTTGGAAGTACTCCATCTCTTTCTATCTTTCCAAACAGCTTTAGTAGAATAGGTATGGTTTCTTCTTTAAACGTTTGATAGATAGAATTCCCCAGGGAAGCCATCTGGCCCTGGACTTCTGTGTCTTGGGAGGTTTTTGATGACCGCTTCAATTTCCTCCCTGGTTATTGGCCTGTTCACGTTTTCTATTTCTTCCAGTTCCAGTTTTGGTAGTTTGTGGCTTTCCAGAAATGCGTCCATTTCTTCTAGATTGCCTAATTTATTGGTGTATAGCTGTTCATAATATGTTTTTTAAAATCGTTTGTATTTCCTTGGTGTTGGTAGTGATCTCTCCTTTCTCATTCATGATTTTATTAATTTGAGTCTTCTCTCTCTTCTTTTTAATAAGGCTGGCTAATGGTTTATCTATCTTATTAATTCTTTCAAAAAACAAACTCCTGGTTTTGTTGATCTGTTCCACAGTTCTTCTGGTCTCTATATCATTGAGTTGTGCTCGAATCTTTATTAACTCTCTTCTTCTGCTGGGTGTAGGATCTATTTGCTTTTCGTATATAATTTGAGTTTTTTCTCCAGCTCCTTTAGGTGTAAGGTTAGCTTTTGTATTTGAGTTCTTTCCAGTTTTTGGATGGATGCTTGTATTGTGATGTATTTCCCCCTCAGGACTACTTTTGCTGTATCCCAAAGATTTTTTTTTATCTCAAAGATTTTGAATGGTTGTATCTTCATTCTCATTAGTTTCCATGAATCTTTTTAATTCTTCTTAATTTCTTGTTGACCCTTTCATCTTTTAGCAGGATGGTCCTTAACCTCCACATGTTTGAAATCCTTCCAAAATTCTTCTTGTGATTTAGTTCTAATTTTAAAGCATTATGGTCTGAGAATACGCAGGGGATGATCCCAATCTTTTGGTATCAGTTCAGACCTGATTTGTGACCCAGTATGTGGTCTATTCTGGAGAAAGTTCCATGTGCACTTGAGAAGAATGTGTATTCAGTTGAGTTTGGATGTAAAGTTCTGTAGATATCTGTGAAATCCATCTGGTCCAGTGTATCATTTAAAGCTCTTGTTTCTTTGGAGATGTTGTGCTTAGAAGACCTATTGAGTGTAGAAAGCGCTAGATTGAAGTCACCAAGTATAAGTGTATTATTATCTAAGTATGTCCAATGTCTTTTCTGAACATACTCACATTTTACACTTCTCTTTTAGTAAAATTTAGAACGTTTTATTTTCAAATTTATCAACACAGCATTTTATCTACTATTTTAAATATTGTCTTTTTAATGAGTTTGCAAGCAGCCACATTAAGAATGTGGGAAATTCAGGGGACATAGAACTTTGTGTCTTTAACAAATAGTGTCTGGGAGGGAAAGGGATGGAATAACTATGGTAGAGCTGAGCAATAGAATAACTAAATGTAAGGTGTGAAACTTGTTTAGACATGGATTGGAATAAAGCAATTGTTAAAAAAAAAAAAGTTTGAAACCATCAGGGAAAGTTAAACACCAACTGGGTATTAGATGGTATTAAGAAATTAGGAATTTGTTGAATGTAAGGATGTCATGGTTAAGGTATACATTTTCAAAGTCCTAAGTTGTTAAAGATATATATATACATACTGATGTGGATATAGGTAAAATGCTATGTTGCATGAATTTTCCTAAAACACTCCAAGGGAAAAAGAAGTGCAGAGGGGAGAAAGAAAGAGTAATAAATAATGAGAATGATAATATGTCAATAATTGTTGACATGACTGATAGGTACATGGCGGTTCACTGCATTATTTAAAATATCTGGCATGTCTAAATTTTTTCCCTCTGTATTTATGGATCAGCCTTTTCATCATTCTGTTATTTAGGTTTTCTCCATGTCTTCCAGATCGATCTTCTAGAGATATTTTCATTTTGTTATGCTTTCAGAGAGCAAGTTTTTTTTTAATTTATTTATTTATGATAGTCACAGAGAGAGAGAGAGAGGCAGAGACACAGGCAGAGGGAGAAGCAGGCTCCATGCACTGGGAGCCCGATGTGGGATTCGATCTCAAGTCTCCAGGATCGCGCCCTGGGCCAAAGGCAGGCGCCAAACCGCTGCGCCACCCAGGGATCCCCAGAGAGCAAGTTTTTAAATTTGTTTACTAATTATTCTGCTTTAAAAGTTAAGTAAGCTTTTATCAAAAAAAAAAAGTCATTCTATTATTTAAGTTAAGGGTTTTCTTTGTAAAGCTTCTTGGGTTGAATAATTTATTTCATTACTCATCCACATCCTTAAGGCTAGGATTTTCCCTAGGAGTACGGTTTTTGTGTATCTCCCTAAATTTTGACAGGCACCATTTTTAGGAAGCGAGAGGAAAAGTGCATAAGGTAAACTGGATCTCAATATTCATCCTACTGTGCTTCTTAGGATGTGCTTTCCTGCACTGCAGAACCTGGAAAGCTAAAAACTCCACTTCCCAGATTCCCTAGGAGATAGAGTGTGAAGGGGATGTAGATTTGGCCAATCAGAGGTATCCATGCAAGTCTGGGAAGACAGAAGAAAGGCACAGGCTGCTTCTGCTGTTGGGCATTGCTGGGAGTGATTAATTTGTCTGCAGCTGAATTAGCAGAGGCCCCAGTGCTAGTCACTAGCTTTCTGAATGTCACATGGCAGGCACAGGGCATCATTTGACTGGTGCAGATCACAGCAGAAACTGTCTGGTTCTAGAGCCTGTAGCGGTAATGATGGTTTCCTGTTTGTGGGTGCCTCAACAGGACAGTAGGTTTCTGTAGCAGTGGTTTAGGGGGAGCTACAGATACAGCAGCTGCTTTGAGGACACCATTTGCAATGTGGTTTTCAAAGTCATTTCTTGAAAGCTCAACCTAGCATCTGGTCTTCAGCAGACTCTTAACATTTCTACAAGCCACATAACTCCCTTTAATAATTCCCTTCCTACACTGACCTGAATGAATTCTGTTCTCCGTAACAGAACCTTGACTAATACAATAAATGAAATTAGCACTGTGGCTTCATACTACTTATGACGTGAGATCCGTTGCACTTGACAGGCACAAAGTAGCAATGACTTTAAAAAATTTGAACTAGGGGCACCTGGACGGCTCAGGGGTTGAGCATCTGCCTTCAGCTCGGGTTGTGATCCCAGGGTCCTGGGATCGAGTCCCATGTTGGGCTCCCTGCATGGAGCCTGCTTCTCCCTCTGTCTGTGTCTCTGCCTTTCTCTGTGTCTCTCATGAATAAATAAATAGAATCTTTGAAAAAAATTTGAATTATGTTTCTCTCTAGTATAAATGTCTGAGCTGGTATGGCTGTTTTGTTCTGCAAAGTTTAGGCCCTTTCTAGCTTTTTGCTCTGATGTCCCTCTGTTTTTGCCCTTGTCCACCTGGTCCAAAGCAGCTCACCTCTGTGTCCAGCCAGAGAAAAGAGAAAGAATGCGGGGGGGGGGGGGAGGGTGGGGTGGCGGGGAGGACATCCTTCCTTCTAAAGGTATAATCCACAATCCAAAAGATGCTCACATCCCACTGGCCAGAACTGTATCACATGGCTGTACCTGGTTGCTGGGAACAGTGACCTCTTTTACACTGGTTTCTGCCTCTTGATATGTTGACATATCTTATTATGATTATAAATCTCAAAAAAAAAAAAAAAGTGGCCTGGCCTAGAAAGAGGAAATATCCTTAATAGTGCCACAGCCTTTCCTGCTAATTATTTTCTAAATATGTTGAGGTAGTAGTTTTCATCTCTTCTTTCGTCCAAGAGTTATTTATAACCTTGCTATTCCAGAGCACCTGGGTGGCTCAGTCAGTTAAACATCTGTCTTTGGCTGGAGTTGTGATTCCAGGGTCCTGGGATCCAGCCTGCCTCAGGCTCCAGGGAGACTGCTTCTCCCTCTCCTCCTTGCTTGTGATCTCTGTCACTCTCTCTCTCTCTCTCTCAAATAAATTATAAAATATTAAAAAAAAAGCTTGTTATTCCAAGTATGCTCTGTGGGGATCATGAGCATTACTTGGGAGTTTACTGAAATGTGGGATCTCAGGCCTGACGTCAGACCTCCTGAATCAGAACCCACATTTTAACAAGAAGCCTTTGTTCCAAAGTCAGACATCTACCTCCGGATCTAGAAGTAGTGGAAGCAGCAGCACCCCTACCCTCTCCCCCACTCAACTCACCCTTCTCTGTAAGAGAGCTTCGCGGAACCTATCTGGAGTCAGTCAATTTATCCTGCCCCTGTGGTGAGCATAGCAATATAAGACAACAAGGTGTCACTGGAACTTGCTAGGGTTCAATTCCAGTCTTTTTCTGTGCTCACTCCACCAGCTTTCTCTATGATTTATTTCAACCAGCATGATTTTTTTCTCTTCTGCCCTTACAGCTCCCTTACCCTCTCTCTCTCTCATGCTCTCTTCTCTCTTTCCTATTTCTTTATTTTGGGGTTTACGAACAGGGCTGGAACTCACATGTTTTGATCAGCTATCATATTATTTTAAGAAAATTTTAATTTGAATGCCTTTAGATAAGCACGTGTTCTTGAGGGCACCACATTCCCCACCAAGCCCTATAGTCTTACACCCTCCCCACTGCATTAATATTTCACTAATTTGCATTAATACTTCCCTGACCCTTATGAACATATGAGTCTGTGAATCAAGCAAAGGCCCTTTTTCTTACACCTGCTGGAATCCCTTCAGGATTGAAGAGTTTACCATCCTCCACTGTAAAGGGACCAAAGTGCTGCTGTTGACCAATTCCTTTCAATTTATTTCCCTTTTTTTTTTTTTTTTAAAGTTTTGCATTTGGGACTTTATTTTTTAATCCCTTTTTAAAAGATTTTTATTTATTTATTTGAGAGAGAGAGAGAGAGAGAGAATGAGCAAGAGGGAAGGACAGAGGGTGAGGGAGAAGCAGACTTCCCGCTGAGCAGGGAGCCCAATATAAGGCTGATCCCAAGACCCTGAGATCATGACCTGAGCCAAAGGCAGATGCTTAACCAACTGAGCCACCCAGACGCCCCTATGTTTTTAATTCTTAATTCCAGTATAGTCCACATACAATGCTACATTAGTTTCAGATGTGCCCTACAGTGATTCAACAATTCCATACATCACCTGGTGCTTATCATGATACATGCACTCTTATTTCCCTTATTTTTATTATGGAATTCCCCACATCAGTTATTTCCTGTCTCTGAAATTCTCATATCACATCATCTCTAGCCTTTTCTCTTTCTATTGTAACATATCCTAGGAATGTGAACCTGATAAGCTAGTATTGCTGGATATGAATTTAAAATGGTTTGTAACTAATCATTCCTGGCACCTTACTCAGGCTTAGTCATCACTCACCTTATGAGACTCTCAGTTGCATTATTTTCTTCACCATACTTTATCAGTAGATTGTTCTTTATTCTTTGGAAATCAGTTATTTTTTATATTCAAAATCCACATAAGAAGCGTTGTTGCCCTATGTTTCAGTAATTTCACTATTAGGTATATTCCCAAGAGGAATGAAAACATTTGGCTATTTACAAACTTGTTTAAAAACACATATAGCAGTATTATTCATGACAGCCAAAAGGTGGAAACAACCCAAATGTCCATCACAGATGAATGAATAAATAAAATGTGGCATATCCATGCAATGGAATAATATTCAGGTATAAAAAAAGGAATGAGGTACTAATATGTGCTACAATGTGGACGACACTTGTAAACACTGAAGTAAGTGAAAGAAGCCAGCCACAAAGGGCCACATGTTACAGAATTCCATTTGTAAGAATTTTTCAGAATAGGTAAATCTACAGTGACTAAGGGTATATTAACGGTTGCCTAGGGCTGAGGTTGGGGGTGGTTTGCAGGTTAGAAGGTAACAAGGTTACCTTCTGGTTAGAAGTCTGGGTTTCTTTTTGAGGTGATAAAAATATTTTAAAACTGATTTTGGTGATGGATGTGCATGACTCCATTTAGTATTTAATGACTATACTAAATAGCCATTGAATTGTATACCCTAAGTGGGTGAATTATATGGTATGTGAGTTATATCTCAATAAAGCTGTTTTTAAGATCCACAGATACAATCAAATGATTTTTAACAAGGATGCCAACCCCATTCACTGGGGGAAAGGATAGTTCTTTTCAATAAATGTTGGGAACTAGATATCCATATGCAAAAGAATAAATTTGGGCCCTACGCCAATTTAAAAATTTAACTCAAAACACATCAAAGATCTGCAACTATAAAACCCTTAGAAGAAAACATAGAAGAAAACCTTTATTACATTGGATATGGCAATGATTTCTTAGATAGGACACCAAAAGAATAGGCAACAAAAGTGAAAAATTGCACTATATCACAATTTAAAACTTCTGTACTTCAAAGGACACTGTCAATAGCCTGACAAGGCAACCTTCAAAATAGAATATTTGTAAGTCATATATCTGATAAGGGGTTAAAATCCAGAATACATAAAGAACTTCTACAATTCAAAACAAAAAACAATCCAGTTAAAAAATAAGCAGAGGACCTGAACAGACATTTCTCAAAAGACATACAAATGATCAACGAGTATATAAAGAGATGTTCAACACACTTAGGAAAATGCAGATCAAAACCATGAGATATCACCTCATACCCATTAGGAGAGCTGCTATCAGGAAAAGAAAAAAAGCAGAAAGTAACAACTGTTGGTGAGGCTGTAGAGAAAGGAAACTTGTGCACTGCTGGTAGGAATGTAAAATCATCCGCTGTGCAAAACAGTGTTATAGTTCCTCAAAAAATTAGAAATAGATCCCCATATGATCCAGCAGTAGTATTCCTGGGTTCCAAAAGAACTAAAAGTCTTGAAAAATATTTGCACACCCATGTTCATAGCAGCATTATTCACAATAGCCAGAATTGGAAGCAACTCAAAGGCCCATCAATGGATGAATCCATAAGCCAAATGTGGCATATACACACAATGCAATATCATTCAGTCTTTAAAAGAAATTCTGATTTCATTCTGATTACATTCCATAATACAAATGAACTTTAAGGACATTATACTAAGTTAAATAAGCCAGTCACAAAAAGACAAATACTATATTTCATTTATATAAGGTATCAAGAGACATCAATTATTAGAGATGAAAAGTAGTTGCCAGGGGTTGAAAGGCGGGAGGAATGGGGAGTTGTTCAATGGCTATAGAGTTTTAGTTTTGCAAGATAATAAGATAATAGATATTAGTTGCACAACATCCTGACTATATTTCACACTACTGAACTGTATGCTTAAAATGGGCTCCTCACTCAGCACTGTATATCCTACCTGCCACCGTTCCCCAGAGCCAAACTACTCATTTTGAGTCCCTTTGTTGTTCCAGGTATGGGGCTCAGGAATGTGTCTTGTTAAAAGGTGTTATACCAGATGTTGGCAAATCAAACTCCAATAAAAAAAATATATACAAAAAAATACAAATAAATAAATAAATAAACCTAAAAAAATAAGAAGACAAAAACCTAACTTGAATTGCATATGGAAACTATATATTTTACTCTTCATACATACATTTTTTGTGTAATTATTTTCAAATTTTACTTCAATCTATATTGTGTCTCCATTAATAAAGATATATGGCTATGCTTAAAAAATAATAATAATAAAATAAAAGGACTTCAGAGATTTCTGATGACAGGTATAGAGCTAGAAACCTGTGTTCCAACCTTTGTCTTTTCCCTGATTGTCTTTCAGAACCCATCTGCCCCATTGATTCTCATCCCCTTAAGCCCCCGAAATTAGTTTTCCTTTATACAGGGGCAGGTATACTAAAATATTTAATTTTGGCTTAATTTACTTGACCCCATGGCCTTTCCACCATTGAAACTAGATTATAGGGCTGAGTGACACTAAGAAAGGCCGATCATGGAGAACAAAAGACAGATTTGGGCTCTTCGTTTCTAAAAGAGGCTCTTGAATAGATTGAAAAGCCAAGGAATTCAATAGCTAGAGTCTGTTCTTTTGGGGTCTATTCAGATCTGAAAAGATAAGGACTTGGTGCACAGGGTTTATGCCTTAAGCAAAATAGCTGGGGAGATTCCTTGATCGAGGAAGATCCAGTGCTCCTACTTCAAAAGAATTAGTCTAGCATAAGAAATGGAAGGATTTAATTACTGGGACCTTGTGCTCAGCACAGGGCAAGAGGGGACCCAAGGGAAACCCAATAGGTTTGAGTCCTACCCAGTGACTCTTGAGGAGGTAGCAGA
This sequence comes from Canis lupus dingo, assembly GCF_003254725.2. Taxonomy (NCBI): domain Eukaryota; kingdom Metazoa; phylum Chordata; class Mammalia; order Carnivora; family Canidae; genus Canis; species Canis lupus. The sequence goes on along the minus strand of NC_064260.1, from coordinate 13,708,688 downwards.
CTTCCCAGAGTTGTCCTTGTCTTCAACAAGGAACAGCAGCCAAGTGACAGAAATGGCATCCAGTGTGTCAGCTAATCTTCTAAGTCTCCCTTAGACCCAGAGGGACAAGACTTCCCAAGGTTTTCCATGCATACAGGAGGATTTCAAAGGTGGCAGAAAGAGGAGTGATGGATGAGAAAGAGCTCTGGGTCCATGAGGAGATGCCATCAGGGGGAGTGGCTTAGATGACACAGGCTGGCATCCACAGCCGGACCTGTGGTTTTTGCACCAGAACAGAGGCTGCCCCACCAATGGCCATACAGACAACTTACATCTCAGCAGAAACTGGAGAGGACAGAGAAGCAGCCAGCACCTGACACTCCTTCCCATGGGTGTCTTAAGCTCCTCCCCTCACCTGTGCCTCTCTCGAAATAGCCAGAACTCCAAGGAGACTGAGGGAGATGTTGCTCTGAATTAACTGGGAAATCTCTGAAGTGATTGAATCTGACTGGAAACGACTGGGTTATACTCTGTCAGCAGAAATGGGGGCTTGAGGTAAGACTAAATTTAGTAATGGGGGCGTTACATGCCTGAGATTGGCAGATTGCGATCATTCTTAGTAGATACGTAGGAACCTAAAAATAGTGCTGAATCGTATAACTCAGTAATAATGTGATGATTCTTAATTGTACATTTTGTTGGACACTTTGGGACGCTCGGTGGCAAATATGCTGACAGAGGTACTTTGAGCAAGTCTTGGTCCCAAAGGAAAATGAGCGCTGCTGGAAATTTATAGAAGCTTACAGAAGGCTGTCCTAGCAACTGAGAGCAGTATGTTCAGGGATCCTGTGGTTTATTTTTAATCTGAAGCCCAAATCTGTATAGAGATGTCATTAGTGCTGACTAATGATTTTCAGATGATTATTCTGGGCTCCGATTTATCAGACAGTGTGGCAGTGATTGTGAAATTTCTAAAATTTACATCTTCAAGTGCGGATCTTAAAGCCAGTTTGATAGATCTTATATGGTCTAGAGCTGCGGTCTTCAGACTTCCTTATCAAGAGGATAAATAAATAGCTAAATAGTTCTGAGCAAGCAGCCTCAGTAATTGTGAGCATGCAACCCCAAACCCAGCCTTACAACTGCTAATTTCAGAGGGGTCTTTAGTAACACCTGCCAACCCTACCGCATGCATATCATCAGTTTATTCACTTTTCCTATCCTCTGGGATTATGTTCACCCCTTCTTCATTCTCCTTAAATCTCCACTTCTCCCCAAGCTCAGTCAGCTGTTGACCTTGCCTTTTTAATTCATTGAAAAAACACAGCAGTCTAAAGAAAACCTCCACTTCCTCCATCCCCACATCCACCCCACTCTCCGCCCTATATTCTGCTTTCCCTCTAGTTACGAGGAATGCACTGGGTGCTCAGATAAACCAACTGGCCCCCTCTCACCTACTCCATGACATGTCTCCAAGTGGGTGCCTTCTTAAATTCTGCACCCACGCTCTTCTGCTTGCCTCACCGAGTCCTGGCTCCACCTACTGGCACTACCTTAAAAATGTATGCAGCCTTGGCTACTTCCTACCACCTCTACTGCTGGGGACCTTGGCCTCATTTAAACCAGGACAACAGCTCCTGTAGCTAGTGAACCAGCTGGTCCTTCGACTTCACCACCCTGGCTGACTATTCTCAACAAGGCAGACCTAATTCTTTTTCATTGTAAGTCACTTGAGGTCACTCTTCTCTCAAGGTCCTCCACTGACTTCCCCTCTACTCCAAGCAAAAGCCAAAGCCCTGGCAGTGGCCTAACGGCAGACATGAAGACGTGATCTGAGGCTAGCTACTCCTCCGACCTCAGCTCCTACCACGCACTCTGCACCACCCCACCTCCACCCCTGCCCCAGCCCCCGCCCCAGCCACCCTGACCTCCCTGCTAGACTTTGAATGTGGCAAGCACACTCCAGGACAAGGCCTTTGCTTTTGCTGCTTCCTCCACCTACACTTCTCTTTCCCTGGATGCCTTCATGCTTTGGTGCCTGTTTTTGACATCTCTGTTCAAATTCATTCCATTATCAGAAAGGCTTTCCCAACTGCCCTACCTAGAAGAATAATCCCCTCTATCCTGAGGGATTGTGCTCCATAATCTCACACCATCTGACAAACTTCATTCTCTCTTTCCTCCCATTCCCACCCAACTAGGATGTAAGCTGTATGGTACCTTGTCCACCATTTTGTCCACTGATGTACATAGCAGGCCCTCAATAAATAGGTCTTAAATGAACATATCCACATTTATAATTCTTTTCATGCACACCTATCAATCCATATATAGTATTAATAAATATTTTTTTCATTTTGGGATAAAAGTTCTAATATTCCCCTTTCTCGTCACCCCATCTTATTCTATTAAGCTTCCTTAGGACTATTAGGCCCAGCCCATGCACCACCCCTTGAGGGTCCCTTGTTATGGTGACCCAATATTCTGGAGAGCTGGTGTCATACTTTCCCTGCCTGCTCAGGAGAAAAGTAGGATGAGAACTACTGGCTCAGAATTTACTGTGTTATTTTTACCATAACATTTCAGAAATGGTCTACTGCGTCTATCAAGGAAATACAGCTGTTCTCCAGAATTCCATTTTTAAACCACAAAAACATCTTGACGCCCCCCACCCCATTCAGTGATGATGAATTTATTCAAATCTAAATTAAAAATTAGGGGAAAAATTCACTTATATATAAACATATTCATATGGCTATATAATATGTATGTAGATTAAAATGTTGCTACTTATATAAACGCATATACATGTTTAGCAACCTATCAACTTTGCATATATGCTTCTCTTAAAAAGCAAAGCTGTTGTTAATTAAAAATTAACTGTAAAAAGCTATAAAAATTAACACCAACTGTTACTGACCCAAATGAAGTATTTTTAAATATAATCTAGGGGGTGCTTGGGTGGCTCAAATCAGTTAAGTGTCCTACTGGATCTCAGCTCAGGTCACGATCTCAGGGCCCCATGTTGGGTTTCTCACAGGACATGGAGCTTGCTTGTCACTTCCCCTCTGCTCTTCCCCCACCTCTCTCTAAAAAAATATTTTAGAAAATAAATAAATAAGTGTAATCTGGGTGTTGCAAAATGCAAAGCTTTCGTTCATCCTAGTCTAAAACAATAACTCCCTGGAAGTCAACCAAAGACACATTTTCCCCCCGTGGTTTCCTTATATGGAAATAATTGGAGTCCGGGCTACCCCTTCCCCACCTCTGCTTTGTGACCAGGGACCTTTCTATGTCCCACCTTTGGGCTCCGTGGGGAGCGCACAGGAGCAATGCAGACGGTGAGCAGGAGGGGCAAAAGCACTGTTCCACTCGGGAAGGAATCCAGGTGGTTGGAGGAAGGGGGGTCAGGGCTCAATTTTCCCAACAACAAAAACAGAGGTGATGCTCATGCTTCTCCATGGAGAGGATGTCCCCAGAGGTGCAAAGTCAGCACAAAAGGCGATTTCCACAGGGGGAGGGGGTGCCAATGAACAGGCATGCAGGGAGAGGGGATCGGCCCCTAATTTCTCTCCTGTTTGTTTGGAAGGGCACAGACAGCCTGACTTTAGCCTGTTTTCCTTTTCTTTCCAAACAAAAGGTAGCCCCAAAGGTTAGGCAGGGCCAGAACACCGTGGAGAGCCCTGGGCGCTGACATCATCATAAAAGAGGAGCCACTGAGACACGGATTCCGGGCTTTACTGGACACAAGTGGTCCCCCCGTTGGCTTTCACTCGTGCCTGTGCGCACCTCGAATGCACACCTCCACCTGAGCCCTGCCACTGAAGGGTGCCTGCCGCAGGCCCCCGCTGCTGAAGCTCGGGAGCCAGGGCAGGGAGGCGACATCACCCGCCCATTTTTAAAAAACCAAAACGGAGGCTCGAATGTGCAACAGGGCCCCCGGGGAACATTCACGCCGACGCCTCCGGGGCCTTCCACGCTCACCTGGCCGCTCACCTGGCCGCTCACCTGGCCGCTCACCTGGCCGCGGCCCCGCCCGCGCCGTCTCTTGGGGCCTGCTCGCCAGGTGGCCGGCACGGGGGACAGGGGAGGGAGGGAGGCCAGAGGATCTGAGTCAAAACTCGCAGCCCACCACCTGTCCCCACGGGGGCCGTGCAGAAGGCGGCTCAGAGCGCAGGTGAGAGCCCCTGGCGCGCCCGCAGCTCCGCACCCTGGGTGGGTGGGTGGGGCGCATTTACACGGGGGTGGGGGGGGGGGGGACGGTCCCGGGGGCGGGGGACAGCGCGTGGTCAAACACCTGGCCCGGACTCGGTTGTCCTCCACCCTAACCTCTGGCTGATGCTTTCAAAAGTCCAGATGCGGGGCTCCCCAGGTGGCTCAGCGGTTGAGCACCTGCCTTGGGCCCAGGGCGTGATCCTGGAGACCCGGGATCGAGTCCCGCATTGGGCTCCATGCATGGAGCCTGCTTCTCCCTCTGCCTGTGTCTCTGCCTCTCTCTCTCTCTCTCTCTCTATCATAAATAAATAAAAATAAATCTTAAAAAAAGAAAAAAGTCCTCCTCCTAGCTAATTCCGAAAGCATGAGCCCAGACTCAAGCTCAAGCCTCTTGGACACACAATGACTCTTTAGGAAAAGGTAGCAAGAGGGACACTTCCCTTTCAAACAGTTTCAGTATTTAACTGAAATAGTTTTTATCAGTCCTCTTACGATATCGCTGGGACAGTATTAGATCACGCAGAACAGTACAAAACATGGACAAATCTTCACGCTTACCTGCCTTGGAGATCAGCTCTGCTGGTATTTTTTTTTATGTGGCTCTTGCACCCACATGCGTGTTCAGGTGTGTGCTTCGTAACCACCTTTTCCTGCTGCAATTATTTTTACGAAACAATACTTACTGTAAAATAAGTACTTTTTAACTTATTTGTAAATACTTATTTACGGGGCAGTATTTGCCCAGGGATACAAATTTCAAACAACGTCAGAGAGGTGAAAAGACCTACCCTCAAGTCCTCCCCCCTTCAGCTTCAAACTCCTACTCCCTAGTGTAACCACTAACTGTCTGACAGTTTGTGGGATAGTCTTCTAGAACCTTCCCAGAGGAAGGGTAGACTTTTTTTCATAACCAAAGACTGCATCATGTATACTGTTTCACCACCTGGTTTTCACTCAGTAAAATAGAGGTATATTTCCATGTCAATACATATAGATTTGTGTGAGTCTTTTAATTACTGCAGAGATTCATAATAAGAGCATACCCGATTCAGGCACCTGGGTGACTCAGTAGTTGAGTGTCGGCCTTTGGCTCAGGTCGTGATCCCAGGGTCCTGGGATCCAGTCCTGCATCAGGACTGTCTCTGCCTGTCTCTGCCTCTCTCTGTGTCTCTCATGAATAAATTAATAAAATCTTTTTTTTTAATTAATAAAATCTTTAAAAAAAAAAAAGAAAAGAAAGGAAAAGAAAAGAGAGCATACCGGATTTTCTCCAAGCATTGCCCTATGGGTGTAGATTGTCTTCTCCCTTCCTTCCTTCATCTATTTATTCATTTCTGCTGGTACAAACGATTCTGCAATGCCCATCCCCACACCCAGACTTTAAACACCTGCTTGAGAGCTCCCCTTTGTTGCTGCTCACAGTGAATTCAGACCATCTGCTGGTCTGGGTTTCCCTGGAATCCGGTAGGTCGTCCTGCTTCCCCTACAGGAGGGCTGATTGCAGACTCCACGTGAGCCGCAGGTGCTTCATCCGGGTGACTGACTCCTCTAAGATCCACAGGGAGAACCACCAAAGTTGGTGGAACACTGGCCAAACTTCTCCTGCAGTTGATTGTTTTCTTCCTTAGTCTCTGATATGGACACCTGGAATCTGCTCAAGCTCAGTTCTGTGTAGTCATCATGCCCCACGTCTATCCGAGGAGCCTGCCCCTGTCCCAACCAGTCCGTCACCCAGCAGTATCTGTGTTTGGCCCCAGTACCCATTCCGTATGCACTGTTGAGGAAGCTCTGGAATCTGGTTGATCCTGTGTTCCTGATGCCCTGTTAGTGCCTGATAATTGACCTCTTTAGTAGTTTACAAGCCATGCCTGTTTTTCATAGTCACTGATTCTGACATTAGGGCTTCTCGGTGATTCTTGGGTAGAAGTATCTCAGATGTTTTGGCTCTGGTGTTGTTGTTGCTGTTCTGGTTTTCTCTATTCATTTATATATCGATCCTATCAAATTTTATCTCCTAGGAGTTTCCCAAATTTTCTGTTCTGCCAATGGCACGGTCTCTTGTTTTGCAATGTTATTATCATTTCACTCCTTTTTTAAAATTTTAATTTTCTATACTTTTAATCATAGAGAGGAAAGGGGAGTTAATGAATATCATCAGTCTGCCATCTTGAATTTGATATATTGTGACTTATTGAGTTTTTTAAATTTTTTCTTAAAAATGCATATATATGAATGTACTTATTGTAAAAGTTTTAAAATATGTAATGACGTGAACTAGAATATGAACTTATCCCTTTCCCTACCCATCCTCACCCCCAAACCCTTCTTAGGAGATTACAACTTTTAAAGTTCAGTGGGCAGCCTGAACTTTAAAGTTCATACATGTGATGCATTCATAGGTAGTAAGAGGAAACTCACTGGAAGGACTGTTCTGTAACAAACTTTTTTCACTGACAGTACTTCCTATGGGTATTTTCATTCAATGCATATATATTTATCTCATTTTTTAATAACTGCATTGTGTTCCATATTATAAATTTGCCATAGTGTGTTAAGCCCCACCTACATTAATTGGTTATTTTCAGTTATTTTGTTATTAAATTAAAACAATGTTACAATGTACATCCTTGCACATACATCTTTGTACCCATGTAAGTTTTTCCAGAGGATAAATTTCTAGAGATGTAATGTTGACTCAGAATTACTCACATTAAAAAATTTGATGGATATTACCAAACTGCCATCCAAAAAGATCCCACGAATATATATCCCTCCGATAATAGAAATGTTCTTTTCCCTATATCTTGATCAAAGCCATGTATTAAATTTTTGCCATTCTTAGAGATAAAATTATCTCCTTTTAAGGTTGTATTGCCTTGGGGGTACCTGGGTGGCTCAGTGGTTGAGTGTCTGCCTTTGGCTCAGGTCGTAATCCTGGGGTCCTGGGATCAAGTCCCACATCAGGCTCCCCATAGGGAGCCTGTGTCTCCACCTATGTCCCTCTGCCTATGTCTCTGCCTCTCTTTGTGTCTCTCATGAATAAATAAATAAATCTTTTTTTAAAAGGTTGTATTGCCCTGATTGCTAAAGAAACTTATGTCTTTTTTGTAATATTTATTTATTTGGGTGGCGGGGGGCAAAGGGAGAGAGAGAGTCTGCTTAAGACTCGCATCAAGCACAGAGCCCAATGCAGGACTGGATCCCAGAACCCTGAGAACACAACCTGAGCCAAAATCAAGAGTCCAACACTTAACTGCGCCATCCAAATGCCCCATAAAACTTACAGTCATTTGCCATGTATAGTTCTTCTTCCACAAATTGTTTTATTTACATTCTTTGCTTGTTTTATTAACAATATTGTCCTCATACCTCATTGATTATGAGAGCTACTGATATAATCTGGGATATATATGTTTTATATAAAATGTATGTTAGCTATTTTTTCACAGCTTTCCACTTTAAATTTGTGTTTTGTGTAAACAGATAATTATTTGTTTTGCAAGATTTTGTTTGTTGTTACTACAATGAGTACATATATGTCAGTATGTTGTTTGAAAACTTGTGATTTTTGTACATTATTTGGGAAAGCCATTCCCACCTTTAGCTCATAAAAAATATTCTCCTATATTTGCTTCAGATACATATGCATGTGCTTTTGAGCTCCTTTTCTGAAATTTACTTGGGAGTATGATATGAGGTATGAATCTAATGTGATACTTTTTAAAAATGGATAGCGAATTTCATAACATGGTGTACTGAATTGTCAGTTCTTTTCCTTGTTGATTTAAATTCACCCTTTTGATATAAACTAAATCCCCAGGTTGGTTTCTGAATCTCTATGCTCTTCTCTTGATCTCTTTGTCTATTCTCGTGACAATAGCACACTGTTTATATAACAACCGTGTGGTGGCAGCTGCTAAGATGGCCCCCAATGATTCCTGCCTCCTGGTGTACACAATCTTATATAGTCTCCCCTATTGTACCCAGGCTGGTCTGTGTAATCAATAGCATAGGACAGAATCATCATTTGCTGTGGGGAAAAAAAACAGATGCCATGTCCTATAAGCGGCCCCATACGGAGGCCACTATAGCAAAGAACAGAAGCCTCCTGCCAATGGTGTGAGCTTGGAAATCAATTCTCCAGCCCCTTCTGATAACTGTGGTGCTGGCCCACATCTTGACTGTAACTTAAGCCACTCTGGATTCCTGATCCTCAGAAACTGTGTGAGACAATCAAAATTTGTTGTTTTAAAATGCCAAATGTGGGGGCACTCGGTGACACAGTAATAGATAAGTAGTGCCTATTGTTTTTATAATGCATCTTGGTATTTCATAGAGCAAGTCTTCCACTAAAGCTCAGTTCCGCCACCACCCCCCACAAAGTTTTTAAGCAGTATCTTCTCATTTTATGAACTTCAAAATTCACCTTGCAAATTCCACAAAGAACCCTCTTGGGATTGAGACTGAGACTACACTGATTTTAGAGATTAAGTTTGAGATATTGGACAACTATACAAGATTGGATCTTCCCATCTGGGAGCATGGGTATGTCTCTCCATATATTTAGGTGTTTTTTCAAATCCTCCAGGAAAGTTTTATAGTTCTCTTCATAAAAGACTGTCATATTTATTAAGTTTATTTTCTAAGTCTTTTATGGGGTGTAATGCCATTGTGATATCTTTTTTCTCATCATATTTTTTGAATTGTTCAATGCTAATGTGTAGGGAAATTACTGAGTTTTGTACCTTGATCTTGAGCCTTTCTCTTTTACTTTGAACTCCCAGTTCAAGTAATTCTGCCATTGATTCTCTTGAATTTTCTAGGGAGGAAAATATCACCTGAAAATAGTAACCATTTGACTCTTTCTTTCCAAGATTGATTCCTCTTCTATTTATGTTTTATGACACTAAGAGCCCCAAAATAATGTTAATTATAAGTAGAGATAGTAAGCTTGCTGTCACTCTAGTGAAAATGGGTGAGGGCTTCACAATTAATATTGATTTCACTGCACTTTTCCAGTAGACGGTATTTATCAGGTCAAGAAATTTCCTTATAGTCCTGGCTTATAAGTGATTATTTTTGTTGTTGTCATTATGAATTCATGTTGATTTTTTCCAAATGCTTTTTTGGCCATCTATTCAGATAATTATATTCTTTTTCCTTTAATCTATTATTATATTCATAAGCTGATATTGAATCTTCCGTGTGCAAATAATAAATTCTACTACATCACGATTTATTAGTCTTTTAATATCCTGCTGAATTCTGTTTTCCAAAATTTTATTTAGGGTTTTTATTTCATAAGTGAAAATAAATTGTAGTCTTTTTGTGCTATTTATTGCATGGTTTTGCTATTCAGACTATGGTAGTATGGAATGAGTTAGAAAGCTTCTCTACATTTTGTATAATCTGAGTTTCCATAGTACAAGAATTTTTTTTCTTATAGGTATGAGTGAGTTTCATGGTTAAACTATCTGTAACGGTACTTTCAATTCTTTTAATAGTTCTTGAACTATTCCACTTTTTAGTTCTTCAGTTAATTTTAATTATGCAATTTTTGCTAGAAAAGCATCTCATTTTGTTTACATATTCATATTGGTTGCCACACAATGTACTAGATAATCTCTCACAATTTAAAAAAAGAATCCCTCTGTATCTATAGTTATCTTTATCATTCATAATATTTATTAGTTATTTCTCTCTTTTCTTCATCAGACTTGTCATGAGTTTGTCTACTGGTCTTTTATAGAACTATATTTGGGTATTGATCAGCATTACAATCTTGGGAGGCTTTTGCTTGTTAGTTACTTTTTGAATTATTTTTAAAAACCAATCATACATGAAGAACACAATAAATGACATTTAAATATGCTATATGGAATAAATAGCACATTAGAAGAAGCAGAAGAATGAATCAGTGACCTGGAAGACAGAGTAATGGAAAGTAGTCAAGCTGAGCAGGTGATAGAAAAAAAATTATCCAAAAAGGAATAGATTTAGAAAACTTAGTGGCACCACCAAGCTTAATAACATTCACACTATAGGTATCCCAGAAGGAGAAGAGAGACAAAAGGGGGTCACAAAATTTATTTGAGAAAGTAATGGCTGAAAACTTCCTGAATCTGTGGAAGAAAACAGAAATCCAGGAGACACAGAGATCCCTCTCAAAAATCAACCCAAGAGGACCACACCAAGGCACATAGTAATTAAAATGGCAAAAGTAGTGATAAAGAGAGAATTATAAAAGCAGCAAGAGAAAAGAAAATGGCTATATATGAGGGAAACCCCAATAAAGCTGTCAGCAGTCTTTTCAGCAGAAAATTTGAAGGTGAGGAGTGGCATGGTACATTCAAAGTGTTGAAGGGAAAAAATCTGCAGCCAAGAATACTCTATCCAGCAAGACTATCATCAGAATAGAAGGAGAGATAAAGAGTTTCCCAGGCAAACAGAAGTTAAAGGAATTCATGACTACTAAATGAGACCTACAAGAAATGTTAAAGGAAAGGAAAGACCATAAGTAAAACTAAGCATGGAAAGGAAAGACCATAAGTAAAACTAAGAAAAGTAGAAAGCATAAAAGCAGTAAAAATAAGTATATCTTAAAAATCAGTCAAGGGAGTCACAAAATAAAAGGATGTAAAGTATAACACCATATACCTAAAACATGGGAGAGAGGGGAGAGAAGTAAAGAATGTATCCAAACTTAGGCAACCATCAACTTAATATAGACTTCCATATGCAGAAGTTATATACAAACCTAATGGTAACCACAAATAAAAACCAGCAATAAATGTCCAAAAAATAAAGAGAAAGAAATCCAAGTATATCACTGAATAAAGTCAACTTAATAGGAGAGAAGAGAGCATGGGAAGAAAGGAAAAGAACTATAAAAATAGCCATAAAACAAGTAACAAAATGGCAATAAATATACATCTATCAAAAATTACTTTTAATATAAATGGACTAAACACTCTAATCAAAAGACATAGGGTGATGAGATAGATTAAAAAAAAAAAAAAACCCAAGACCCTTCTATATGCCTACAAGAGATTCATTTCAGTCCTAAAGACACATGCACGGGATCCCTGGGTGGCGCAGCGGTTTGGCGCCTGCCTTTGGCCCAGGGCGCGATCCTGGAGACCCGGGATCAAATCCCACGTCGGGCTCCCAGTGCATGGAGCCTGCTTCTCCCTCTGCCTGTGTCTCTGCCTCTCTCTCTCTCTGTGACTATCATAAATAAATAAATTAAAAAAAAAAGACACATGCAGATTGAAAGTAAAGGGATAAAAAAGAAAGAAAGTAAAGGGATAGGGAAGTATTTATCATGCAAATGGATATGAAAAGAAAGCCAGGGTAGTAATACTTATATCGGACAAAATAGACTTGAAAACAAAGACTGTAAAAAGAGACAAAGAAGGACATTATATAATCATAAAAGGGACAATTCAGCAAGGAGATATAATCATTGTAACTATTTATATGGGAGTACCCAAATACATAAAACAGTTAATGGCAAACATAAAGGAACTAATCAGTAGTAATATATTAATAATAGAGGACTTTAACACCCCACTTACACCAATGGGAAGATTATCCAAACAGAAAATCAATAGGGAAACAGTAGCTCTGAATGATACATTGGACCAGATGGATTTAACAGATAAACTTGGAACATATTATCCTAAAAAAAGCAGAATATACATTCTTTTCAAGTGCACATGGAACATTCTCCAGAATAGATCACATATTAGCCCACAAAACAAGTCTCAACAAGTCAAAAAATCAAAATCATACCATGCATCTTTTCTGACCGCCACACTATGAAACTAGAAATCAGCCAGAAGAAAAAAATCTGAAAAGCACACAAAAATTTGGAGGTTAAATAACCTGCTGCTAAACAATGAGTGGGTCAGCCAAGAAATCAAAAAGGAAATCAAAAAATACATAGAGACAAATGAAAATGAAAGCAATGGACAATGATCCAAAATTTTTGGTATGCAGCAAAAGATGTTCTAAGAGGGAAATTTATAGCAATTTCACCACCAGTTTAACAGAATCAAAAAACTCACAACAAACAAATCCAGGACCAGACAGCTTCATGGGAAAATTCTACAAAACATTGAAAGAAGAGTTAATACCTATTCTACTCCAACCATTCCAAAATATTGAAAAGGAAGGAAAACTTCCAAATTCATTCCACGAGGCCTGCCATTACCCTAATCTTAAAACCAGATAAATACACCACTAAAAAAGAGAACTATAGGCCAATATCTCAAAAATCCTCAACAAAATATTATCAAACTAAATCAAACAATACATCAAAAATATCATTCACCACCATCAAGTGGTGTTTATTCCTGGGATGCAAAGATGATTCAATATTCACAAATCAATAACTGTGATACATCATGTCAATAAGAGAAAGTATTAAAAAAACTCATATGATCATTTGAGTAGATGCAGAAAAGACATATGACAAATAAAAAGGAATAAAAATGATCCAAGTTGGAAAGGAGGAAGTAAAACTTTCACTATTTGCAGATGACATGAAACTATATATAGAAAACCCAAAAAACTCTACCAAAAAACTGCTAGAACTGATAAATGAATTCAGTAAGGTTGCAGGGTACAAAATGAATGTACAGAAATTTCTGTACACTAATAATGAAGCAGCAGAAAAACAAAGTAAGAAAACAATTCCATTTACAGTTGCACCAAAAACAGTAAGATACCTAGGAATAAACTTAATCAGAACCTACTTTAAAACTACAATACACTGATGAAAGAAATTGAAGATGACACAAACAAATGGAAAGATATTCCATGCTCATGGATTGGAAGAACAAATATTGTTAAAATGTCCATAGTATCCAAAACAATCTACACATTTTTAAACTTATTTATTTATTTATTTAATTTAAATTCAATTTTCCAACATATAGTATAACACCCAGTGCTCATCCCATCAAGTGCCCTCCTCAGTGCCCATCACCCAGCTACCCCACTCCCCACCCACCTCCCCTTCCACAACCCTTTGTTTCCCAGAGTTAGGAGTCTTTCATGGTTTATCACCCTCTCTAATTTTTCCCACACATTTAATGCAATCCTATCAAAATACCAACAGTGTTTTTCACAGAACTAGAACAAATAATCCTAAAATTCGTGTGGAACCACAAAAGATCCTGAATAACCAAAGAAATCTTGAAAATGAAAAGCAAAACTAGGATCTCATTCCAGATTTCAAGTTATACTGCAAAGCTGTAGAAATCAAAACAGTATGCACTGGCACAAAAATAGACACATAGATCAATAGAACAGAATAGAGAGCTCAGAAACAAATCCATGATTATATAGTCAATTAAAAGTGCCAGGGTATCCATTTTTACAGACATTAAAGAGTTTAAGAAATCTATATTTTCTCTTAGATTTTATACTGTTTTACTTTTTATATTTCAATCTTTAGATTTATCTGGGTTTACTGTGCTATTGTACATAGGGAAGATGTTTAACTTTGTTTTTATTGAAATAGCAATCCGTTATCCCAGCACCATTTGCTAAACAATCTACATGGAAGATTATCTCTCACCAGCCATGGTATTTCTAATACAGCATTTATATTCCTGTGAATTGCCATAGTTGACCAAATCACAGTTATCAAGCGCAGGGTCTCATAGAAAACAGGGAATTGCTTGGGAAAACATGGTATAGATAAAAAGAACTACAATAAATAAATATTCTAGGAAATCGAATCCAATTTTGAACCAAATCAGTTTGGGCTGGTAAAGTTCTCACTGGTTAACAACATACCAAATTATTCCATAGCACTTACTGAGTGCCAGGCATTGTTCTAATAACTTTTTATGTATTCAATGCCTCATAACAAGCCTCTGAAGTAGGCATGGTAGTTATCCCTATTTTACAGACAATGAAAAAGTTAAGATACACAGAGGTTATGTAACCAAAATACTTTGACCCATTTCTGCGCTCTTGAATTTTATGGATCCTTCTAGCTCTGCACCTCACTTCTCATTCCTAAAGCTCTAAAATATATTTTAATATGTGGTAGGGTTTAGTTTCCCCTCATAACTCTTCTTCAAACATTCCTAGTGAATCTTATATGCATATTATTCGGGGTAGATTTTTTAAATAATTTTCTACAAGTTACAAAAACCCATTAGGATTCTTAAGAGATTGCATTGTTATTATGACAAGTTCCACTAAATTAAGCCATTGATACTACAGAAACTTCTTGTCCAGGTTTTTTACCCCTTTTGATTAGGTCTTTCTTTATTTACCTCAGTAGAATTCATAGTGTTGTCCTACAAGCCCTGCACAATCCTTACTAAATTTGTTCCTTAGTATTCTATGTATTTTTTCTCATCTGGCTTATTTTTCACTATACTGCTTAATTAGTTGTTGCTAATAGAGAAAAAATAAATTTTTTAGTATGTATAGTCTATCTGACCTCTATTGATGCTTTTACTAGTTTGTGTATTCCTTTTTTCTGCTTTCTACAGACAATCGTATACACTGTAAATAATAATTTTATCTTTCCAATAATTATGTGTTATTTATTATATCATTTTTTGCCCTATATTGGCTAGAGCTTCAAGAACAATTAAAATGCTTTTGTAAATGATATGTGATTCAACCATGTTATCCCCAAAAGCTTTCTTGTACTTAAGTAGGCAAATCCAACTGTGAGCTAAATATTTAATGCATGCCTATTTTTGCTTGTTTATGTTATTTCCAAGTTGTATACATATAGTATTATATATTGATCATTACATTCCTGAGCCTTCATTAGGTATGATCATTTTATGAACATGATCTAAAATTTGTAATGCAAATTTCATATTCCGAATAATCATAGAACTTATAATGGTTGTATCATTGTTTTCATGATAAATTATTAATTGAACCTAAATGTATCTGATGCCAAATGCTGGCTCATGAACATAATTCTTATATGTAATGTTTCTATGGAAAAGTACAGTCTGCTTTTTGACTATCCGCTTAATTTGGTTTCCAAGATCATATTCCAGCAAGAAGCAGGAGCTACACATATAAAGTTAGCTTTAGATATTAAAAGCCTTCTATAAACTGTTGAATCTCAGGAGGGAATGCTGGGTATGTTGATATTGGAATAGTGAGCTAGGGGCCAAGTTGGGGTATCCTAAAAGCAAGAAAGTCACAAATATTTCAAGTCAATGAGGCCAAACACAATAATATAGCTAACAAACAAAATCTCTCAGGACCTATAATGACCATTGCATACATTAAATATGAACTCAAGAGAGAATTTCCCAAACTGTTTGGATCACGGTTAAACAGACAGTTTCTGCAGATTGCTTAATACAAAGTAAATGGTGTACAAATTGGCATTTCCTGATCTCTGGTTTTGTGAGAGTGATTCCCCACCCCCAAATCCCAGAACATATTTTAACAATTTAATAACTAAGTTCTATTAAGGTGGCTTCAATTTAACTCTTTTGTTCTTTTCCTTGAGCAATCAATGACCCATGTGACACCCCAAACCGAACCCAGATCACTCCTCTCTTGTGCTCTTTTGTGACAAAAAGCAAGTAGCCCCTAGGGTAGGAGGTGGAGTTGAAAACCGGTTTGGAGGGCAATGGTCAGGTCAACTGGAGTTGGCAGTCCCCACCCAGGAAGAGTGAGTACTGGGATTGATCCTAAAGGGCCTCTGCACTGTGGGCTCTATCATCTCTCTGAAGCATTGACAGACATACAGTTCTTGGTTGCCCTTAGCCCTCCTGAGGCACAAAATAGAAAATGGGATTTAGATGCAGTTTTTACCTCCAAAGAAGGTGGAGAAGATGACTTCCCACAGCTCTGATGTCAGAGATGTGAGAAAAACCCCTATAAATGCCCAAGATTGGCCAATCTCCATGTTGACCTGTTTTCTGGTTCATCAATAATGTCCCCAAATACGATGGGTTTACAAAAACTTTAATAAGAAATTTTAGTCAAAGGGATCAAAGTTCCTTATTTTATTTCTCTGGAAACCAAGAATGTGTTTCATTCTGTGAGCACAGCCAATTACCCTGGGGAAGTGATTCCTTACTGGTAAACAGTCAACCTGCCAAGATCTGTGAAAAGTCTGAGATTTTTCTCTACTTGCAAGCTAACAAATTAGCTGTTATCATTTCATGGATGCTGGAAGAAGGGACAGGACTTCTAGGTTGGCCACAAAAGACTCTAATCACTCAGAGCGTAAAAGGCAACTGTTCTCCAGCTCCCCAGTCCTACAGAGCACCCTGGGTGGATGCTGCACACACAGATTTGCATTACAGATGAAAATTCCAAATTAGAAGAACCCCGGTCTTTTATAATGGGCTGCCAGCAAACCTGTCTAATTTTTGCCTGCAGGGAGAAATTTTCTTTATTACATTGGGTAGTCAACAAAACTGCCCTCAGCTCCATAGAGAGACACTATCTTACTTATTCTTCTAATGCTGTTCACTATACAAACATCCTTGAAAAGATAATCTACAAAATGTACCCCTAAAACTAACACAATGTGATATGTCAACTATTACCTCAATTAAAACACACACACACACACACACACACACACAGGGAAATGAAAGAAGAGACAAAAGACAAATCCCACGGGGGGAAAAAAAGAAAGATAATCCAGAACAAAGAAAAACAGTGCCTCTGCATGCAAAATGTGCAGAACTGTTAGAGACTTGTCTTAGTCAGTTGAGGCCACTATAACAAAAATAGCATATATTGGTTGGCTTAAATAACATATTTATTTCTCACAGTTCTGGAAGCTGAGAAGTGTAAGATCAAGGTGCCGCAAGTTCCATGTCTGGCAAAGGCCCACTTCCTGGTTCACTGATGGTCATCTTTTAACTGTGTTCTTATATGGCATAAGGGGTGAGGGACATTTCTGGAGTCTCTTGCAAGGTCACTAATTACATTCATAATGACTCCATCATCATAAACTAAGCACCTCCTACAAGCCCACCTCCAAATATCATTACACTGGGGATAAGATTTAAACACACGATTGGGCCAGAGTGGCACAAGCATTCAGTCTGTAGCAAGATCGATGAAGAACTGTCCCCCCACACAATTCTATTTATCAAGCTTTCAAAAAAAAAAAAAAAAACCCACAATCTACAGACTCACCACTGATATCTTATCTCACATTGATAAGGAGGAAAAAGAGTGCTTTCTCCCTCTTTGTAAGAGAGTTTCAAAAGAGAACCAAAGCTTGATTTGGAAGGGAATAAGGAACACGATGCCAGCAGTGTATAGTTCTCCTTTTGCTATTCTCCATCTCCCAGCCTTGCAACATTACAAGCCCAGCTGTTAGCCACATGCAATCACTTGAGCCACAAAGAGTATGAGAATAAAAATATTAGCATTATTTCCATGGCATTGGATTCACATGGTTGTTACAGAAGTAACCTCAGCATACTACAATAGTTATTTTGCTCTTGAATGTCTTAACAGCCAAGGGAGGGGGGGGGATTCTCTTTATTTGAAAAGGGTTTAAAATGAAAGTACCTGTTATACATCTTTGCTGGAGAATGATGGGAAATGAATTTGCTGAAACCATATGGAAGAGAAGAAGGAATCAATTAAAAACAGAAATCTAAAAACAGAGAACCGCAGTATGGTAATCATACTATGGAAATGGGGATCAGGGATCCATACAAAAAAATGTTTCCTAGAATTCAAGATTCCATACGTCATCAGCTAATTCTACTTTTGACTGAGGACATATGGTTCTGACAAATCGCCTTCAATTTTTTACATTCTGAATTGTCATTTGCCTTGGTGGTGAGATGGAAATAATAATTGAACTGGGAAGTCAGGGAACATTATTGGATGTCTTCTCAGAATGATTTTGAGTCTTAGTTTCCCCACCAGTAAAATGAGAAGCTACACACCCTGTGTCAAGTTTTCCAGCCCTCAAACACTAGTGCACTCTTCAGAGAAGGAAATTTAATTCATTTTAATACATTCCCATTATTAATTGATGCATAGTCATAACCTAAACGAACCATTCATGCCTGAAAATGGAAATTTTCATGAATGGAAATCACAACCTAAGCTGGTAAAATCCAGATAAGGTGAACAAATTCACGTGAATCCTTATAGCTTATCTACTTCATCATCCCATTTAATGTGGTATGTGCATTCCTTTTTCATCAATATAACTTTAGAGGACTCTCCATACTGCCCCTTTAGAACAAAAAGTCATCCCTTTAGAATGTGATGATTGAGAAAATACATGAACAAAACAACCAGTATGAATTCCATAATGCTTTTAATATTCAAATCTATTTTACTTAATGCATGTATTTGAAAAATAGTAAATAATTCACATTATTAAAGAGAATACAGTACTTTGGGTGTATATGATCTCACAGACTCACTGCAGTAACCAGTGTCTTTACCCTCTCACCAACCCCACCCCAAGTGTCTTCAGCCCATATGCTGAGAACTACTCCTCTACAGCATGCCATCATAGACTAATTTGGGGGGAGAAAGGGAATTCAATAAATATTTTTATTTTAAAGATTATTAGAAATGGAGTATTAGAAAACAATCAGTAGCAAAACTAAAGTTAGATGTCAGATGTCTTCTTTATTTCATTTTTATTCTGGAATATGACCAGTCATTCTTTTGTAGATGGTGCCAATGGTGCCCTAGCCAGATCCCATTTACCTGGCCAATACTTTGATCCTTCAACTGCTCTATGGGCTGCAACCAGCTCACAGATGTACTCCTCACCTGAGAATTGCCTCCAAAAGAGCTGCCTTGTCTGGAAATCCTCTGAAGGTTACACCTCACACTTCACACACACACACACACACACACACACACACACAGAGGCATCTTATAAGCAGTAATGGACTGATGTAGGGGCACAGAAGACCCACTTCCCTTGCTCAAGGCAGGACACCTCTGTGATACCACTCATGCTCCAGAATTCCATGGGGTCAGGTTGAGGTTAGACTTTAGCTGAACTTTCATCTTTTCCCAGCTTCTTCCCCTGCCCTATCCTGGTTCCCTTACTTCTCTACAAGTTTTTTCTGAGAGTACTCTGTCAATGATTCACTGGCACAAAAATCCCCAGTTCGGGCTCTCCTTCTAGAGAACATGACCTAAGACACTCTCCTTCAACTTTTCCATAAATGGAACTGACAACTCTATGAAGCATGCCCCTCTGTTTTTGGACAGTTGTTATAATGAGAAAGTTTTATTTATTATTATTATCATTATTATTATATTCTAATTACATCTGCCTCTGTGATTCCCACCCATGGGTCTATGTAGAATGAATCTCATTCCTTTTCCACATTGACAATCCCTCATATTTGAGAGGGGAAAAGCATATGTCCTACTCAAATCTTGTTTTCTAGGCTGTGAGGAAAAAATAAAGTCTTCTGTTGATTTTTTTTTTTTAATCACAGAATGATATTTTAACTCAG
This sequence comes from Canis lupus dingo, assembly GCF_003254725.2. Taxonomy (NCBI): domain Eukaryota; kingdom Metazoa; phylum Chordata; class Mammalia; order Carnivora; family Canidae; genus Canis; species Canis lupus. The sequence continues at coordinate 13,689,018 of NC_064260.1, read as the reverse complement.
GGTAATGTCTGTCTGACAACAAAATTGCATGACAATAAAAAATCTACCAAAGGAAAATTTGAAGAAGACTATGTTCCTTCCAATCCACTGTCTGAGGGGGCTGAGGTTAGTGTGGAGAGACCAGCCCGGTACAAGAATGAGAAGAGCAAATCTCAGAAAAATAAATAAATCAGACATAAATTACTTAAAACCAGACACAGTGGAAGGCTGCAAAGGTCCCATGGAATAGAAACCTTCTCAGGAGGACATCTCGTATAGGTAGGTCAGAAAGAAACTCTAGGACTCAAATGTGTATATGTCAATGTGCACAGCATGTATATACTTAAGATTTTTTTAAAATATTTTATTTTTTTTTATTTATGAGAGACACAGAGAGAGGTAGAGACACGGGCAGAGGGAGAGGCAGGCTCCCTGAGGGGAGCTTGATGTGGGATTCAATTCCAGGACCCGGGGATCACGACCTGAGCCAAAGGCAGATGCTCAACCACTGAGCCACCCAGCCATCCCTATATTTAAGATTTTTAGATATGAAAAGGTAAATACTGTCTCAGAATCATGAAGATGTATTGATGAGATGCATGCCTAGAATACAGCACTAAAAGAGCACAGTATGCCTTGTTCGAACAGAATGTTTAATTTGAAAGGATAGTGTGGGGAAACGATGTCAAGAACGCATATAGTCTTCCTATACTTTCCACTCAATGAATCATTCCCTTTTGAACAAGACATACTGTACTCTTATGGTCCTGTTCTTGACATGCATCCCCCCCCCACACACACACACAAGAATGCATATGTTCCTATGAAAAAATATACTTGAAGCTTTTGTTTGAACTGGGAAGAAATATCACTAGGTGACTTTACAGAGTTTTCTGAATCTAAGATTAAATAAAGCAAGCGTCTTAAAGGTTCAATGATGTGAAAAAAGATTCCTGAGAATCATTGACTCTTAAAGCTACAGGAAAACTTGAGGCCATCGGCATTCCAAGTAAAAGAAATTGTAGCCTAGAGCATAATCCACCTACTTTAATTCTATTAGGAATGTATGAAACCCTTGGAGCACTTCCTCTACTTTGTTTCATCTATTCTTAGAGTGCTTCTTGCAGGTAAAGCAGTCATCAATAACCCTGCTTTACTGACCAGAAAATGAAAGTGACTCCCCAGCTAAGCAATTCCCACATGGCCAGGCAGGATGAAAAGTCAGTTCCTGAAGGCATCTGGTAATCTTCCTACGACATCACTGTTTTCCCAGCTACCAGTTATCTCAGCAAATGTTGCCAAGATTTTCTAAAATCAAAACAAAAATACGTATTCTCTTTAAAACGTATACATATTTACATACATACATGATATGGATAAGAAACACATTCGAGAAAAGAAAAAACTGGTCGGGAGTTACCACTCCAAAAAGACTGGAAGTCAATATTTATTTAAGGCTTCCGGTCAGTCGATACCACTTTGTCAGACATTTAATCATGTGACTTGAATCTCTCCATCCACGTGGTTCCAGGCAAAATCATTAGAAGCTAGTAAATAAGAGCCATGTTTAGATGAGATTTTGCAAAGGCCGCCCTGGAAAGGCAGGGCAGCGCCAAAATTCCAGGACTGCCCTTGCAAAAGAAGCTCCGTACTGGAAATCCGGGATCATATTCTAGTCTGGCTCTGAGCCATGTGACCTTGGGTGAATCAAGTCAACACTCTGCACCTGAACTTCTCGCTTTCTAAAATTGATTCAACTACCCTGATCAACTTCTGTACTGTCTAAACTATCAACGATACTGATCAGCCTCAACTATACCGATCCCCGACTTGCAACATCTCTAAGTCATCGCCTATCGGGAAACCTGGTGAGAGCTCCCCACTCTCCCACAGTCTGGTTTAGCTTATAATCCTCTTGATTTGCAATGTGTTGGAGCCAGCTCAGGTCAGCAGGAAAGCTCACAGGTATGTTTAGCCTGATTTCTGCAATATTTTTAAAATATCTAAAAAACTTAACCAAGCAATTATTTCTTTGATTCGCTCAATTGGGGATAAAATTTTTTAAAGAGACTGTAACTTTATAACTCTCGACCATACTACTACTATTTTGGTTCAGCAATATGCTTCTTCTTCCCTCCTCCCCGCCTTGCCTGTATTAAGCGATGTTAAAATATGCTGTCACACTAGAGACTTGTGGGGGATTTAATGCCAGACTTCATGTTTTGGCACCCATAAATAGTCGGCCACAGTTCCAATCTGAGAAAGATATAGATGCATCTCGAGTCTAGCTATTGGCTCTCAGCTGGTGGCTTCTCAAATGTCTCCATTTCCCTCAGCCCCTTCACACTCACTACCAAGCAAATAGGTAGGTTTCTAATGAGATTAACTGCTGGGTAATGATATAAAATGGTGTGCTAGGCTGAAATACAATAACCTAGATGAAAACAAAGCCCCCTATCATTCTCCACCCCATGCTCTGGCGCCTCACCACCTGGGTCAGTGGACCTGAGCTCACAGCCCTCACTGGCCTCCTGCAGAGGAGCCAAGGGGGAGCTCAGCCTCAGCTCCTCAGTCTCCTGGGGGATCTTACTCCCCAAAGTTTCCCCCAGATCCTATCTCAGATGTCCAGGCTCCCGTGGTGGCTGGGGCTATTCTCACAGCACTGACCTAACTCCCTGACGGATCTCACACACCCATCATCCATTGTCCCTCTGGGAGCAGAGTGGGCCCCTACTCCCCTGGGCAGGGTCTTGATAATAAAACAGTATTGTTTTGCAAAAAACAAAAACAAACAAACAAAAACACAAAATAAAAAAAATCTCTGTAGTTAAATATATGTTACCAACCTTGGACTTTCAGTTTCTTAAAAGAAAAACAAACCAGAAGTAGAGACAGTGCATTCATCTCATTACATCTAATTCTCCACCAACAAGAATACTCAAGTTTCACTATCCAGTTGGGTGTTCAAATGAGGACATCTTTCTAAGGAAAACTTTCATAATTTCATGACCTAGTAGAATTAATTTTTCTTTTCACATTTTGAATTGCTACCATAAATACAAATACAAATTCAGCAGTCAGAAATTTTTAGCACCTTAATTTAGGTAACCAATGACTGCATAACTTGTTTATTTGTATATTAGATATAAGCTTTTAAGTATATTGTAACATTACCAGTGTTTCTTTGGCTGAATTTTCACAATTATTAGTGACAAATTTTGAGAAGGGAGGGAGTTTTGGTGAGTGGGAGCCCAAGAATGTTTACTTAGCTGCCTTTCTTTATTCACTGTAAATATTTCAGTTAAAAGAGTGTCGGGGGCTTCTGGGTAGCTCAGTCGGCCGAGCATCTCTTTTGGCTCAGGTCATGATCCCAGTGTCCTGGATTGAGCCCTGCATGGGGTCCCTTAGCAGGGAGCCTGCTTCTCCCTTTCCTGCTCCCCCTGTTTATTCTCTTGCTCTCTCGTTCTCTCTCTCTCTGTCAAATAAATAAACAAAACCTTATATAAAAAAAGCCATGTAAGAGCAGGTGGTTGGATCTTTCTGTTTAAAAAAAGAAAGCAGTTTTGCTTTCATCACTCATCCCATCCCATCAGTGGCTGCCTAATCTCACTTGCTGGTGTCATGCAAGAAATGGATGCTTTTAGATACCAAGCTCTTACACATGTTCATTGTGTTCATCTTTTGATCCTTCACCTCTCTGCTCCTTTGTGATGTTAAAACACCTCAAAGCTTTGACTCAAATGGTGTCAAAACATAAAGACACAGTGTTGAATCCGCTCATGAAGCCTCAAAACCAGTTATTCTATCCTCGCCATGTGTCCGCCATTCGCAACAGAGTAGTGAATCACAGGGCAGGGAAGTGAATCACAGCCACACCAAGAATTCCCCCTTTCTACTCTACCAGCTGTTTCTAAAGAATTGTAGAGATCTGAGCTCAAAGTGTACCCAGAAAATTTGAGATGGACTTTTTCTCACATACAACGTGTCAGAACTACACAATCAACCACCTTGACAGTCATCTGTTCATTTACAAAAAGAGTAAGTCGTCTGTTCATTTAAAAAGAGTAAGCATGTCACTAAAATTTATTTCCAACAGCTACAGAACAGTTCATTAATTTTATTATAGTCAGAACCCATGTTACCCACATGTGGTTCTTTTTCCCTATTTCCTCTTCCCTCTCTTCTCCCTTTGTTGCATTAAATTGATCCTATGTCTCCCTTTTTACTGCTTTGTCCTCGTTCCCCTCCTATGGATCCCTAAGGGGTTGCCCCAGGACTGTATAATAATCCAAGAAAATTCCTGGGATTCCAAATGTAGGGGGTGGTTCAGGAAATCTTACACAGAGACCCTGAAAAGACAGAGTGGTTCCTGTAAATCCATTCATATGGTCCAAGTGGGTGAGGGAATTGGCTGACAAACATTAATGTAAAATGCTAAAATCCAAATCTCCACAAAACAGCCAAATTTGTAAAAGAATTTTCTTCTTCTCAACAATTTGTTCACTCCATATTTGTCCTTCCAATATTTCCACCAGTCATGATTCCATTTTTCCACTGTTGTCTCCTGAACTTGGGCAAACCTGGTCACCTAACACATCCAATAAACTGAAGTTCATTCACTGGCCCATCTCTGTATTTGCTGAAGGTAACCAAGATTAGAGAAGAAATTCACTAACACTAGGAAACAAACTAAAAAGATATGCCACTAATTAGAGTGAAAGCTAAGTAAAACACACATGCACACACATACACACACACACACACAAGAGGCCTTCTACTTGTCGGATTCAACAATTTCGGACATCAGACGCAGGGATGCAACTGTCCTGTTGGAGGGCCCCTCTCCTCTTTAGTGCTGCTATCTATGCCCCCGTTTTAGATGTTGCCTGGTACCAATGTGGGCTTTTACAGAACTTCAAATAATATGCATATATGTAAATAATGTTCTGTAAATACAAAAATCAACACTGCTTTTTTTCTAACAGCTCACTCTTCCCAAGAAGTGTTCCTATAACAAATAAATGGACAAGTTTTTACTTCCCTCTAACCCTAAATTGTGGCCTATTATTCTGTGGGACGGTAATCAGTGGCCAAGCCAGCAGGGACATTGGAATATCGGCAGTGAAACCCGTCACCACAGCACCTGCAGTCTATTGCATCACTACTGTGGGATGAGGGCACGTGGATTTTTAAAGGTATTTTTTAAAAGCCTTTGAACACAGACAGACCTTGACTTGCATTCTATAGACCCCTGATTGGGTCTGTAAAATGACATAGCCAGGCCGGCCTGCCCCGCAGCTTCTTCACTTTAATGTGAGGCTCCCAAATGGGCCTTTATTGGGAAGGAGGTAGCATGTATCACTCAGTACTTTCTAAAGGCAACAAAAGAGTACTCGCCAAATTGTGCTTAGGAATAAGCCAATTTAATCACCTATTAAATCACACATCAACCTTTATACCACAGCTTTCAAGTAGCATCCAGATAAAACTGCAGAGTGGTTCTGGTGTTAACTGGCTCACTTCTTTCACAGCACTCCTAGCCAAGGCCACCGTCCTCCTTTTGCCAGTCCATTCTCTTTTATTGCCAAGTTCTGGGTAACTCTCCATTCGTTCACCAAATATTTGCTGAGTACATACTAGGCATCAACAGTGTTCTGGGCTTAGGGATAAAAAGAAGCACCAATAAACATGGAACTCACTGGGGCACAATCAGTTAACATCCAACTCTTGGTTTTGGCTCAGGTCATGATCTCAGGGTCTTAAGATCAGGCCCTGCTTCTGTAGCTCCATGCTCAGCACAGAGTCTGCTTGAGTTTCTCTCTCCCTCCTTCTCCACCCCTCCGCACCATGCTTTTTCTCTAAAATAAATAAGTATATTTTTAAGATATTATTTATTTATTCATGAGAGACACAGAGAGAGAGGCAGAGACACAGGCAGAGGGAGAAACAGGATCCCTGCGGGGAGCCCGATGCGGAACTCGATCCCAGGACCCCAGGATCACAATCTGAGCCAAAGGCAGATGCTTAACCACTGAGCCACCCAGGTGCCCCAATAAATAAATCTTTTTTTAAAAATCTCATTCATTTGGGGAATATAAATAATAGTGAAAGGGAATAGAGGGGAAGGGAGAAGAAATGGGTAGGAAATATCAGAAAGGGAGACAGAACATGAAGACTCCTAACTCTGGGAAACGAACTAGGGGTGGTGGAAGGGGAGAGGAGGGTGGGGGGTGGGGGTGACTGGGTGACGGGCACTGAGGGGGGCACTTGACGGGATGAGCCCTGGGTGTTATTCAGTATGTTGGCAAATTGAACACCGATAAAAATAAATTTATTATTTAAAAAATCATGGAACTTGAATTCTACTGGGTGACACACAGAATAACCAACAAACATAATATATAAGTATGTCACATAGTATATGAGGATGTAAAACATGTTATGGAGAAAATGCATCAGGGTGAAGGAGGCCCAGGACGATGGGCAGGGTCTGGAATTTAAACAGAGGTCAGGGATGCTTCACGGAGAAGGTGACATCTGAGCAAAGATGGAAGGCAGTGAGCAAAGAAGACACAGCATTACTTAAGGGGAGGGCAGTTCAGGCAGAGGGAATACACAGGGCTGAAGCTAGAGGCAGGGTGTGTTCTTGATGTGATCAAGGAAGAGGAGGCAGAGCAGCCTGGGAGGAGAAGGAAAGCCAGAGAAGAGGAAGAGGGACGGGCAGGAAAGTCATGGTGGTTCCCAGATCTGGGAGGACCTCGTAAGGACTTCAGCTCTTATTCCAAAATGACGCAGAGAGCCATTGTAAGGTTTGAGGAGAGGAGGGATTGATCTGGCTGGAGTGTCACACAGATCATTCTGGCTGCTGCCCTGCAACAGACTGCAGAGATGAGAGGCTAGTCAGAGACTGAGGCCATCATGGGAGTGGTGGTCGCAGTGGGCATGGTGAGAAGGCATCGAACTCTGGACACATTCTGAAGGGAGAGTCAGCACCAGTCCCTATGAGCTGTGAGGGAAAGGAGGCTGACTCCGGGGTAGTGGCCTGAGCAAGTGAAGGATGGAGCAGCAGGGGTGGGGGTGAGATCGGGAGTGCACATCTGGATATGTTGAGTTGGGAGACATATTAGATACCCAAGTAGGGAAGTTGAAGAAGCAAATGCATATCAGCCTATAGCCCAAAGGAAAGATCCAGGCTGGAGACATAAACTTGATTTGGGTCACATCTAAACCCATGAAACTGACTGAGATCACCCGAAGTGAGTGAAGATGGAAAGGGCAAGAGGCCCAAAGTCAAAGCCCTGGGTTCTGCAGAGGCTGGGAGTAGGGGAGGTACCAGCAAAGGAGACTGAGAGAAATGGGCCAGTGAGATAAGAGGAAAACAAAGGAGCATCCTGGAAGCCAAGGGAAGAAAGCTGCTTCCAGAAGAGAGTGATCAGCTATGTTGAGTGTCAATAATAGATCATATAAAATGAAGACTAAAATGGGCCATTAGACATCATAATTTGAAGATCTTTGGTAATCTTGACATGAGAATTTTGGGGAGGGGGACATAAATTTGATTGGAAAGGAAAGAGAATAAAAAGAGAGGAACTGGATATAATAGGTATAGACAATTCTAGAACTGTGCCGTGAAAAGTGGCAGTTGGTAGAGCTTGGGAGAGAGAGCTACTGGCAGATGTGGGGTCAAAGGAAGTTTTTTTTTATACCATTAATATGAGAGAAATATGAATATGTTTGTATGGTGAGAGCAACAATTCAATAGAGAGGAGGAAACTGATGATATAGGAGAGAGTATGTTCGCCAAGCAGCATTAAGAGTCCATTTAGGATTTATATTCATAAATTTAAAATGATAAGAGTCAGCACGGTTATTTTTCTCCAGTCACATTCAGCTGCATGGGATCAAGCACTGAGTAGGTGGAAAGCTTAGCCAAGAAAGTTCAACAAAGTGAGAGCTGCAAGGGGACAGGCAAGGGAACGGTTTTAATGAGATATAAGGTATTGATAAGGAGGAAGGGGAAGGCAACAGGGAAGCACACAAGATAAGAGTATAGGTCCCAGTAGAGTTGAAGGATTGCTGGAGATAGTGTTATGGGCTAAATTTGTATCCTCTCAAAAATCTATATGTTGAAGTCCCCAGTACCTCCAAACATGACCTTACTTGGTAATAGAGTCAGTTGAGAAGTCATTAGTTGCATTAAGATGAAGCCATATTGGAATATGGTGGCTCCTAAATCCAATATAACCAATGTCTTTATAGAAATGGGAGATTTGGACAAGACAACACACATAGGGAGGACACCATGTGAAGACGAAGGCAGAGATTGGAGTGATGTATCTACAAGCCAAGGAATACCAGAGATGGCCAGCAAACCACCCGAAGACAGGGGAGAGGCATGGAACAGATTCTCCCTCATAGCCCTCAAGAGGAATCAACCTGCCCACACCTTGATCTTGGACTTCTAACCTCCAGAACTGTGTGAGAATAAATGCCTATTGCTTAAGCCCCCCAGTCTATGGTACTTTGTTACACAGCCCTAGAAAGAGTGCTAGTGGGAGTGCACTGGGGTAGGGGGTAGGGAGGAGTCAGAGAGTAGGACCCATATGTCACAATCACAGATGGCATACACAGGGTTAATGACAGGGTCTGGTATGACTTTGGGAGTAACAGAAAGTGGCAGACCAGACTATGAGAAGAGAGGTAGACAGGGAACTGAGAGATCAGGGGAATGGAGGGACTATCTATCTATAGGTTGAAATTGCCAAGAACAGAGACTGGAATTGGACCACGACGGTGAGGCCAGAGCACCAAGGAACCAGCTAGACATGACAGATGTCAATGAAGTGAGACGACCAAGTGGCATGACCTGACTACCTGAGTTTCAATACAAGACATCTTTAGGGAGGAAAGAGACTAATGCAGAAGTGACAAGGAGGAGCAAAAAGGAATTGCATCCCACCTCCAGGTCTACTAGCACAAAACCGTGAGGGAGAAAACAGCCACCACGTGACAGGGCTGCAGGAGAAGAGGAAGACGGCGTTCTCAGTGAAGAGCTGGGTTTTCATTAGAGCAAGATGGTGATGAGCATTCAAGGGCGAGGCTAGAGATATTGAGCTTTGCTAGCAAAGGACTGGCAGGGCTGAGACAGGGGAAGAAATGTCCTCCTCCATGCTCTTGAGCAATGCTGATCCAGATTGGACTAATTACCTTCTTTGCTCAAAACCGATATATGAATAGCAATAAATATTCAGTCTCCAGCTGCAGTTACTCACTTTATCTTAGAGGACTCATCAAATCTCCATTTTCTGGCTCTAGCTAGTTCTGTTCCACATTACTATACAGTTCAAAGCAGTAATGAAGCATGGCTTTTTTCTGGGACCCACAGAAATCATGGCTGCTGCACAAATTTCTATTCCTTCTAGAAAGGCATTCTTTGCTGCAAGGAGATGGGAGATAGCAAGGGGAAAGAACCCAAATTCCCAGCTGAGCATCTCCTAAGAGGCTCCCACCATTTTTTCAACATATGGAGTCATCCTGGTATCCTCTACTGTTTGGTTACCTTGAGCGTCTCCCTCGCACACCTGCCCTTTCCCCTTCCAGCCCAGAGGGGATTGATTTCATGCTCATTTAGGGTGGGCCATGGAAGTGCAGTCTTCATTCCTAACAGTACACTGACAATACAGCAAAGGCTGATAGTTGCATCCTTGTGGGTCATTCATTTATTATTCAACAAATATGTAGTGGCAAAAACTCGTTAAATATATAGCCAATAAACAAACTGATAGGTAACAGAGGATCCAGTAGTGAAAAGTAATATGAAGAAAAATAAAGCAGAGTAAGAGGAAAGAAAATGCACACAGGGAATGCCATGGTTAGTACCAGTTTTCCTCTCTTCATGTCTACAAGGTAAACCCCTAGTACGCTGCAATCGATTTCAAGCGGTTTCAAAGGATTGCATGCAACCGGCCTGCTGTTCTGCTCTGGACATTATAAGGCTGCAAAAGGTCACCACAAGTGTAGTACCTTCAACTTTGCTGATTTAGAAATCCAACGTTGTCAGTTCACCCAGGAGGAAAGACTCTGGGGAGCTGACTCCAGTTAACCATACAATGGGAAATACTTTTTAAACCAGAATGTTTATTTCTTGACCTATAATAGGAGCCATATCTGACCAGATAGCCAGGATCTGCTCCCTGCTCAGGCATGTCATTCTGGCAGAGAAGTCCTCTTGGGAAAAAAAAAAAAATAGTGTACCTTATTTAAATGTTTGGCTATCATGACAATCCTTAAGGACCCTCCTGCATGGATCCAGGCCTGGAGGTCCGTACTTGATGGGCAGGCTGTGACTTTTTGTGATTAGAGACTCCCTCATGTTGGATCAGGTTCATGAGAGCCACTCAGCTTGACAAGGAGAAGCTAGCCTGGATTTCAAACCCCACTGATTTATAGGGTTGGTGTTCTTATGCAGTAAACAACCTGGACAACTGTATATAGCACACCCAATGGAAGCAGAGAATTAAAACAAAAGTAATTGGGTGTAAAAAGGAATATTTCCTAAAAAGTATGTGGTACATGACAACAAGAAGGGTGAGTGTCATGTAACAAGTCCTTTTACACCTTCTAGTCTATTCCAAACATAAAAAATAAATCAGATTTGCTTTGTTAATCCACTTATAAAGTAGTTGATACAACCCTGAGCAAGTCTTTTTTCTTCTTCTTCTTTTTTTTTTTTTTTTTTTCTTCTTTTTTTTAACATTCAATTTTGGTGGAAAATATTTTAAAGTCATTCTGAAAAATGTTCACATTTCCTGACTCTGTCTTCCTCCAAGAATAAATCAGGGCAACTTGACTGATGTGGGAGAGGCTGGAATCCCGGAAAGAAGGAGGTTAGACAATCTGAGTTTTGGCCCATCCAAAATAGCTGAAATGGTCAGTTCAGCAGAAGAGAATTATGCCCCCCAGGCCCACCCCCCAGAGGAGAGGATAGCAGACAGGCTTGCAAAGGCTGCCCCGATCCTCCCCCTGCCCTACAGGCCTGATTCGCTCCCTCACTGGGCCACCCAGCATGGCCGAGCCCAAGGCCACATTTTTCTTTTCTTCTTATCCGTTTTTCCTTCTCCCAGGCTGGGCTTGAAGGACAATTTCTTAATCAGAAGAAATCAATTCTAAGACACTAATAATTGAACACACTGATCAGATCTGCCCCAAACATTGTGGGACATGAGGCAAGAATACGATGAAGTCCCAGAAACCAGACGTCTACATATTTAGAAGTTATAAATCAAAGCTAAAGAGCTGCTCAATGAAACATGTTCTGTTCTCCTACCTCATAAATGTGCCTTAAAAAGGCACCTGGAGGGGATCCCTGGGTGGCTCGGCGGTTTAGCACTGCGTTTGGCCCAGGGCATGATCCTGGAGACCTGGGATTGAGTCCCATGTAGGGCTCCCTGCAAGGAGCCTGCTTCTCCCTCTGCCTGTGTCTCTGCCTCGCTCTGTCTCTCTGTCTCTCATGAATAAATAAATAAAATCTTAAAAAAAAAAAAAGGCACCTGGAACACCAGGTGTAAGAATGCAGGGGTACAGTGGGAGAGACTGATCCCAAGTGTACTCCAGCTCCTCCACGGCCTGGCTTCCACGTGGGGCTTCCTCCAGCCACTAGTAGACACCGCAGTTCCCAACAGTGGCGCTTCATCACCATCCCCACAAACGGCTGCCCCCAGCCTCCGCTGAGGCCTAAGGCTGTCTACAGTAGCATAAAAGCCTGTGCCAAACCTGGCCAGCTCAGGGCCATTTGAGCAGAACCTTCCAGGGGCCCAGTACCCTGATGGTCATCTAAATGCTCAGTCCCAGGTTATAGGTTGGTATATCCCCTTGAGCCCACAGACTCCCCATTGCATGGGGAGGGACATGACCAGAGCAGGTCCTCCACACCACTGAGCCCAAATTAGATCCTCTAGCCTGGATCAAAGGGTGGTATTGTCACTGAATATTTAATATTTAATTTTTATCTTAAGCACTTCAATCCATCTAATCTTCTCAAAATGTGGTCCAGAAGAAGCCTGTTAAAATATAAAGTCCTGGGGCAACTGGGTGGCTCAGTTAAGTGCCTGACACTGTTTCGGCTCAGATCATGGTCTCAGGGTCATGAGATCAAGCTTGCCCCACATGGGGCTCCAAGCTCAGCACAGAATCTGCTTGCACCTCCCCCTTTGCTCCTCCCCCTGCTCATGCTCTCTCTCTCTCTCTCTCTCAATAAATATTTTAAATGTATATATATATATAAATTTATAATAATATAAATATAAAAATTCTTTAATCCCAATCCAGATCTATAATCAGATTATCTAGCTGGAGTTTCCAAACAGCTAGAGGTTAAAGCAAAGGAATCTGCTTTTCATGCTGAGTCATCAACTCTATCCCCCAAAAGCTGGGTCCCTGAATGAACTGATAAACTGCCCTCCCTTCTAGAGACATTGCGATCTCAATAACCCCGCTGGCCCTCCAGAAGCTGAGGCCAGACTCTTCAGCACGGTGTTAGATAAACATTGCTGCGTACATGGTACTCTCCAATTCCAGGAAACCATTACTTAATTCCTGGCAAGTTGCAATGTAATTTGAGTAGGTTGCAGCTTCTTTATACCAGTTGCAGTTAGCCAACTTCCTGGGAACATCATGGTCTCTTGATGAAGATCCTGGAAATAGGCATGGTTTCCCAATTGTAGTGTAGCAATTTTTATTATTATTATTAAGCTATGTACTTTTAAATTCCTGTTACCCTTTCTTTCACCTACTATTCAGCAGCCAGTGGGCACTTTCTGTACATGCCACCCTCAGAGTAGGAAAATCCAGGCAGAGTACAAACCATGGGTTAGGAGCTAAATCTATAGCAGAGACTATGTTCTGCAGGCCATGGCTTTCTATTGTAAGTGGCAGGTGTTCAAGAGAATAGAAGGTTTCTTTTTTTTTTTTTTCTTTAAAAAAAAAAAGGCTGAACTTTATTCTACTTTAAAGATTTTATTTATTTATTCATGAGAGACACACAGAGAGAGACAGAGACAGAAGGAGAAACAGGCTCCCCATGTGGAGCCCAATGTGGAACTTGATCCTAAGATCCTGGGATCATGACCTGAGCTGAAGGCAGATGCTCAACCACTGAGTCACCCAGGCATCCCAAAGCTTAACTCTAAATATCAAGATCCAAACACCGAGGATTCAGAGAACCTTATGCCATGGACCATTGATGGGAGAAGAATGTAAATTAGATTAAAAGTAGATAGAAATTTAACAAATGGGGAGATATGTGCCTATATCACAGAAGATATAACTGGAATTCAGACACTGGTAAGGCCCTGAGAGTGTCCCTACCTCTCCATCCCCAACATGCAAGCTCTAAAGGGAACATGAGGAATAGCAAGTTAGACAAGCAGATAGAAACCTGAGATAAGTTCACGGAGGACTCTAAAGGAGAAAGGCCAGAGCCTGGCATCCTAGTGAGATGCAAGCCCCCAAGAGAAACCAACATGGCATGTGAATGATAGATGAACAATGGTGGAAGCACATAGCCAAGCAGATGAGTCTCAGAGAGCCTTGTATACCCCAGCAGGGCACCAAAAAAAAAAAAAAATGGAATTAAGAGGAACTATATGCTGGAAAAGGGTTCTCGGACCAGAAGTGGTCCCTGAGAGAGAAGAACATGGAATATATGAACGTAACAACTGAAGGCCATGATGGCGCCAGTGATGTCACCATCCGTTCAGCAAGAGACAAAATGCCCAAGATCCAGTAGGATGAGTCATACCTTGGCAGAGGCCAGCAGAGACAGAAAGTACCTTAGCCTGAATTTACCTCTTTCCACCCCACCCTCATGCTAGAGCCCCTTGCTGAAGAAGAACGAGGAGGAAAGGAATCTGAGTTCAAACTTGAAGCAATTGTCACCTTTGTCAATTTCCATCATCTACCATTGGCAGAGATTAGAACCAGAAAGCAAAGTTACATTTCATTACAGAATAATACGATTACGTTTTTGCACACTGGGGTCACACAGCCTGACACCGTAACATGTAAAATACCAAACCTGCCAGAGAAGCAACAGATTTCTTGGACCTCGTTGGTTCAGTGTGTGGCTATTTCTAGACCAGTGAGTGTCAATTTTTGCCAGCTTCCTTTTGTGAGGTCTTTTCCTGACTCTCAGATTCCTGAATTCAGATTCTGGGAGTACACGTCCTCTGAAGCCCTATATGAGCCCCGTCGTACCTTACACATCCTCACACACTATCCTCAAACGCCTAACCAGTGCATGTCACTGTCATGTCAGGTCTGAGACTGGATTTTACTCTGTGTACAAGTGAATCAGTGACTCTGTTACCATTCACAGATGCTGGCAAAAGACATGAGGTTTGTAGGCCAAAGACAAAGGTCTTGATTACTCTCAGCATAGTCAGAAGCATGAGTTCCTATTTGCCCATCTATATCTGAGTTTATATTTATCAGTATATTTGCCTTGGTTACAATTACCCTCAAAACCCGTAGGGCAACGTCATGGGCCCAGATCGATGATAGGCATGCAGTGGCTTTCCATCATAACTGTCTTGGAAGGATCCATACTTTTATAGCAAACAGTAAGGTAGATTTACAGCTCGGAGTGCTTGTTATCAGATCTTCTCGAGGTTACCAGCTCCATGAACAACCTTGAGAAATGGTCCAGGTGAAAGAGTGGTCAGGGCTTTGCAGACTGGTATAATAGCGTGATGTGTCGGAACAGAAGGGGCTCGAAGGGGGCTGTCTTTCCCATTGTGTGGGAGAGGAAACTCAGTGCCTCAAGCTCTAACACGGTCTTAGGGGCAAAGGGCAAAGTAGGAGCTTCAAGGTCATCCTGGGTTCTATCCCATTCTGCCATTTAGTAGCCCTATGATGTGATCAAACCCACCAAATCCTTCTAGGCCATAATGTTCTCATCTCTGAAGTGAGAGTAATAACACAGGTCTTGTCTGCCACAAAGGATTGTTGTTGAGACCAAATAAGCTATTTTATGTGAAATCACCTTAAAAACTATAAAACACTACACATGTATATGGAGCTGCTATAATTATGACAAATTCATCAACACCTTCTTTAAAAATAACTCAAATGGCATGTACTTCAAAGATTTTATGCAGAGAAACATGGGATATAAATGAAAAGTACTCAGAGCACATGTTCAGTGACTTCCAACTCAAGATTATATTAACTTCCAGTTTCCTTCTATGCCATACACTCCTCAAGAGATCTTCTCATCATGCCCTTCTTTGTGTCTCCAGCACCTAGCACAGTGCCAGGTACGGAGGAATCACGGATATGATAATGGAGTCTTGGTCTCCAACCTAATTAAATCCATCAGAAAAGAGAACCAATTTTAACATAAATCTGCTTTGCAAAAGCTCATCAATAATGGATGAGGCCATGCCTCAAGGATGCCAGCCAAAAATTCAGAACTTTGGGAATTGTGTATAATCTTGGGGTTTTTTTCTTATTTCCCCAACTCTACTTTTCTATCACAAGAGCTCCTATCAACAGCACACCCAAGTCTGCCTTTCTCTATGCTCTAGGTTTCTCTGTCCCCTTTTCCCCCATAAAGTCCATCATCATCAATTGTTAAGATTTGACACGTCAAATCAGTGGTCTTCAAACTTTTTTCTCACATACCTCCTAAAAGAATGTTGAAAAATTATGTATCCTCTTGCACATTTTCAAGTAGACACATAAAATTTTTCATCACAAACTTGAATATATTTAAAATATGTACTATCATGTTAGGGAATATTGATTTTTTTATTTTATTTCTTTATTTTCATTTTTACTTTTAAGCAGGCTCCATGTACAGTGTGGAGCCCAATGTGGGGCTCAAACTCACAACCCCGAGACTGAGACCTGAGCTGAGATCAAGAATTGGATGTTCAACTGACTGAGCCACCCAGAAACATTATAAATATCGATTTTTACAAAAATATTTTATTTATTTATTTGAAAGAGAGAGAGAGTGCAAGTGAGCATGAAAAGGGGTAAAGAGGGGCAGAGGGAGAAGCTGACTCCCCACTGAGCAGTGAGCCTGGCATGGGGCTTGATCCCAGGACCCTGGGATTATGAACTGAGCTGAAGGCAGCCACTTAACCAACTGAGCCATCCACGCACTTCTAAATATTGATTTTTAAACAAAACTTGTATCACAGTTTCTACCCAATGGATTCTAAATGCCAAAGTAATTTGATACCTATTCTCACTCATTTAAAAAATTCACAGACAGGCTCCGCGGTTTAGCACCACCTCCAGCCCAGGGTGTGACCCTGGAGACCCAGGATTGAGTCCCACGCGCCGGGCTCTCTGCATGAAGCCTGCTTCTCTCTCTGCCTCTCTCTCTCTCTCTCTCTCTCTCTCTCTCTCGTCCCTCATGAATAAATAAATAAAATGTAAAAAAAAAAATTCACAATTTCTTTTTTGACAAATGGAAATGTATGTCATTCTTTTTTCTCCTTGATCTCATATTTCCCAAAAAAGGATCTCATTAATGTAATATATTTTTATATTTGATAAATTTTGTCTGATCACTCTATTAACTTCACTACCATTACAAAAATAATTGTCTTTGGGTTGAAATTAAAACATTGTAATTTTGTATGACCATAATGTTCTAAGTATTTTTAAATTTTTTTATTTATTTATTTATGATAGTCACAGAGAGAGAGAGAGAGAGAGAGAGAGAGAGAGGCAGAGACACAGGCAGAGGGAGAAGCAGGCTCCATGCACCGGGAGCCCGACGTGGGATTCGATCCCGGGTCTCCAGGATCGCGCCCTGGGCCAAAGGCAGGCGCTAAACCGCTGCGCCACCCAGGGATCCCTGTTCTAAGTATTTTTAAAGTTTTCTGGGTTATCTGTACAATGATTTTTAGTACACAGTTGACCAAAGTAGCATACATACATAGCATATTTTGAGAAATAATTCTCAAGCATATCAAGTAAAGCTTTATCAGAAAATCAATACAAATGAATAAGTGAATCTTTTTTAATAAGTTCATTTATCTAGGCTGTTACCTGTTATCCTGTTAGAATAAGACAGGATTCGGCAGCAATTCTGTCCCATTTTTCAATTTTATATACATAAGCCCTGAGAAATCTTGTTCAATTAAATAAGTAATGAGAATGTTAGGCATTTTCTCATGGAAATGTCACTCTTTTATTTGAATACCTTCATAATTATAAGTCAAAAAATGTACAGTAATCTATTATCAAAAAAGTATTTTCATTATCTATCTGTGGTCAACTTGGTTAGGTCCTCCTCTAATTTTTTTTTGAAAACGGAGAACTGGAAACCACCTAATTAAAAAACAAAACCAAGCAAAACCATTGCTATCCAGTCTCTAGAGTTCTGCATTTTTTCAGTTTTTAGGAAGTATGACCAAAAAAATTTTAACCAAAACTTATCATGTGACTATTGATTATACTATTCATCTTTTTTAGAGGCATCTTGCTCATGGAGCTAACATAGATAAAACTAGGGTTAAAAGCAAAATTATATAAATTGTGCATGTTAGGACTTTTCTCCTTGACTATGAACAAAGACCAATGCCTAATGTCACATTTCATTTTTTTATGGACATCTCAAAGTATGTAGTAAAGACACAACAAAAAGACAGACACAGATGCTGGATGATATTTATCCCTATATTAGTGACTTCTTCCCAAAGTTGGCTGAGGTCAGTTATGTTTATATAATTATATATTTCACAGAATTGGCAATACGTTAACATCTGAAAGGGAGAAATTAATGCTAATTAAACCGGTTTTCTAAATCTTAAGTCATTCTATATTTGCTTTGCACCTGGGAAAAATTGTGACTTGTTTTTGAAACTAAATAGGTGTTCTGATTTTAAAAGACTAGTTAAAATATCTTATGTAAATTGATAGGAAGAGTAAAAACCCAATCATTAATAAGTAGAAGCTTACAAAAAGTACATTAAGGATGGTTGAGCACATTATTTAGAGTATAATTTGCAACACATTGGTGTTAAGTTAAACCCAATGTTATGGACTGAATTGTGTCCCCCGCCCTTAATATTCCTATATCAAAGCCCTAACTGCCAATATATTTAGACACAGGGCCTGTGAGGAGGTGATAAAAGTTAAATGACATCATAAGGGTGGAGTTCTAACCCAAAGGGTGCCTTTGTAAGAAAAGAGAAAGACTCCAGAGTACTTTCCACCATGTAAGGACACTGAGAGGAGGTGGCTGCCCGCAAGCCAGAAAGAGCCCTCATTAGAACTATGCCTGTAACCCTGATCTTGACCTTTGCTTCCAGAACTGTGAGAAAACCAATTTCTGTTGGCTAAGCCATCCTGTGTGTGGTATTTTGTTATAGCAGTCAGAGCAGTCTAATACTCCTAATAAGCACATGGTAGGATTCGATATCTGAGCAGAAAAGTCATTGGTGAGTGACAGTGAGCAGGAGACTGGTACCTTCACAAAAATGATCATGGATTTCATATTTTGCCAACTTTTAGCAAAAATTAATGCAATGTTTCTCTTGTAAATTTGAATAAATACTGAAAAAATGCAAAATATTAACTTACCTCTAATATATGTTTCTTATTATAAAATACAACATTGTGAGATTTCTGTTCATGTCTTTTGCCCATTTCATAATTGGATTGTTTGTTTCCTTGCTGTTGAGTTTAAGAAGTTCTTTATAGATCTTGGAAACTAGCCCTTTATCTGATATGTCATTTGCAAATATCTTCTCCCATTCTGTAGGTTGTCTTTTAGTTTTGTTGACTGTATCCTTTGCTGTGCAAAAGCTTCTTATCTTGATGAAGTCCCAATAGTTCATTTTTGCTTTTGTTTCTTTTGGCCTTCGTGGATGTATCTTGCAAGAAGTTGTTGTGGCCGAGTTCAAAAAGGGTGTTGCCTGTGTTCTCCTCTAAGATTTTGATGGAATCTTGTCTCACATTTAGATCTTTCATCCATTCAGAGGAAGACATGGACATGGCCAACAAGCACATGAGAAAGTGTTCTGCATCACTTGCCATCAGGGAAATACAAATCAAAACCACAATGAGATACCACCTCACACCAGTGAGAATGGGGAAAATTAACAAGGCAGAAAACCACAAATGTTGGAGAGGATGCGGAGAAAAGGGAACCCTCTTACACTGTTGGTGGGAATGTGAACTGGTGCAGCCACTCTGGAAAACTGTGTGGAAGTTCCTCAAAGAGTTAAAAATAGATCTGTCCTACGACCCAGCAATTACGCTGCTGGGGATTTACCCCAAAGATACAGATGCAATGAAACGCCGGGATACCTGCACCCCGATGTTTATAGCAGCAATGTCCACAATAGCCAAACTGTGGAAGGAGCCTCACTGTCCATTGAAAGATGAGTGGATAAAGAAGATGTGGCTTATGTATACAATGGAATATTCCTCAGCCATTAGAAATGACAAATACCCACCATTTGCTTCGATGTGGATGGAACTGGAGGGTATTATGCTGAGTGAAATAAGTCAATCGGAGAAGGACAAACATTATATGGTCTCATTCGTTTGGGGAATATAAGTAATAGTGAAAGGGAATAGAGGGGAAGGGAGAAGAAATGGGTAGGAAATATCAGAAAGGGAGACAGAACATAAAGACTCCTAACTATGGGAAACGAACTAGGGGTGGTGGAAGGGGAGGAGGGCGGGGTTGGGGGGTGACTGGGTGGCGGGCACTGAGGGGTGCACTTGACGGAATGAGCACTGGGTGTTATTCTGTATGTTGGCAAATTGAACACCAATAAAAAATAAATTTATTGACGGCACTGGGGGTTATTCTGTATGTTAGTAAATTGAACACCAATAAAAAAAATAAATAAAATAAATAAAATAAAAATAAAAAAATAAATTTATTATTAAAAAAATAAAATAAAATAAATAAAATAAAATAAAATACAACATTGATGTGTTGGAAGAACTTGTGGGTCTTTCCATCTTGAAATCATGCAAATTATACCACTGAGATGAGACTAAAATGCAGATAAATGAGAGTACTCAAAGAACTCATCCTCATTACTGAGATGGTAAAATTGCAGAGAAAGTAGAGCTCATGGCTGACTGGCATTTTCCAGGATGCTTCTAAAAATCCTGAACATTTCAAGATAGCTAGCCAGCTGAAGTACAGAAACCCTACCATGAGTTTGTCGAATAACGTGCTGCTATCATCAATATTTTCAGGAGATGTTCTTTTTAACTCCGTTCTCAAAGGATTCTTTCCTCAAGAACAATATCTTCTTTGCTAGTAGTGAAGACACACACACACACACACACACACACACACACACACACACAGAGCTATCATTATTCACCTCATCCCCTGCCTAATCCGCAGTATAATTGAAAACCAAACATCTAAATATGTGTCAGCACAACTGTTTACATATTTGTCTTAGTTCAGGATGCTATAACAAATTACCAGACAGCTGGCTTAAACAACAAATACTAATTTCTCACAGGCCTGAAGTCCAAGATCAGGTGATCAGGTGCTGGAAGATCTGGTTTCTGATGAGAGTCCTCTTCTCGATTTCCAGATGTCCATCTTCTCATTGTATCCCCCATGTGGCAGACAGCACAAAGGGAGCAGGCTCCCATATGTATCTCTTCTTACAAGGTGTTCATCCCATTCATGAGGATTCCACTCTCATGACCTAATTATCTCCCAAAATCCCTGCCTCCTAATACAATAACTTTGGGTGTTAAAGTGTCAATGAATGACATTCATTGAATTAATTCATTCAGTGGATGAATGGAGAGAGAAACATTCAGTTCTTAACAGTTAGTTATGCTTTGCCCCAACAGAGATAAGCATAAGACAAGGAAAGACATGATGCCTTATTATGTTTGGTTCATGGTGTCATTTTGAATAAAGGAGGCTCTCAAATCCCTATAGATTAAGTTGTCTTTGTTTTGTATCCGAAAGCTTTCTATATCCATGGCAATGCACCATAGTATGATTTGAGTTGGATGAGATATTTGTCTCTCTTTTGAAAGGCAGATGAGGGGAAATTATAAAAGGAAAGATGAAAAAGGAGAAGCAACCTGATGCAGGCATATTTGCAAGCAGATGAATAGAAATGTAGAATCTGGAAATTATCTTCCTTAAAATGATCTGAATCTGTCTACCTCTTTAATGTCTTTATCTACCTCCAAACTAAACAAAACCCAGTCTGAATTAAATATTACTGTTATCGCTAATAATTATCATTGCTATGTACCTACTTTGTTTGTTTATTTAATTTTCTGGGATAGAAAGAGCATGCATGGGGGGAAGGGAGAGGCAGAGGGAGAGGGAGAGAGAGAATCTTAAGCAGGCTCCACTCTCAGCATGGAGCCTAACACAGGAGCTCCATCTCACAACCCTGAGATCATGACCTGAGCCACAATCAAGAGTCGGATGCTTAACCTATTGAGCCACCCAGGCACTCCTGATCAAGAGCCTAGTTTCAGTATTGTATTGGGTCTTTAAATATATCAGCTCATTTACATTGAGCCTTTCATTTGATAGTCATTATTAACCCTATTTTACAGATGAAGCAATTGGGACTCAGAGAAGGTAAAAAGTTTGCCCAGAATCTCAGAGCGAGTGTCAAAGCTAAATTCAATCTAGCTCCATCTGACTCCAGAGCCTGTGTTTTGTGACAATCCTATCTGGCTTGTACATGTGTCCTTGACTGACAGCAGCTTAATAATGTCTTCCTCCTGGAGAGCTGGAACTCCAAGAAAAGTTCCCCAATGATGGATTTTCAGGATTTTGTGGCTAAATTTTGAGAGATATTTTCATCAAGACTATCTTCCTAATGCTTCTCCAAATCATGAAAATATATATATATATATTATATATACAGATAGTATATGCATATTTCTCTTCTCCTGAGACACATGTTACTCTATTTCTCAATATTAATGAGGTTGCAATGGGGAACTCAAATGTGAACAGCAAATATACATTCAAACTAAGAAAACTTGAGGTTATTCCAAGGTCTTTATATGGCCCACTATTAGAAATTCCCCTCTCATGTTTTCATACTTAATTTGTGGTCACTGTATTTTTTTCCCCCAAAATATCCTCCCAGAGGACTAATTCTTTAACTTTCAATTTTTGGTCTAAACCTGTGAATACTTTTACTGATTAACTACATAGTTAAAAATTGAAGGCAATGATGATCATAATGCCCATAAGAACAAACCCTAAAAAATACTGTTTTCTGCAAAAAAACAGACAAATTTATGGTACTCTTAAAAAAAATTCTTCTTTTCAAACTATTCCACACATGCACAATTTCAGTGTAACTGTGAGTAAAGTGAATCTACAGTTGTATTTCATAATATTGACAATATGTAACTGTTTATTCTTTAAGACAAATTCGAACTTGGTTCTTTGGGTAGACTTAGAGCCTGTATTTTTTCAGGCATAAGGACATCTGAGAAGTAATAAGGCATAGGGTGAACAAGCCAGGTCAGTCTCCTACAGTACACATTTAGGAGAGGAAAGTAAGCTTAATGATCTAACTGGAAACATGGTATGGAAGTTACAAGACAAAAGAGCACCTATGATAAAGCCAGCCATGCCACACTGCTGAGACACTGCTAATAAGGTGGAGAGGGGAACCAAAAATCCTGCCAAGGGAGCAGGAGAGGGAGAGGGAGATTGTGTTAAGGTAGATGCTACAATAAGAATGAACAAAGAGATTCTAGGGGCAAGATGGCAGAGGAATAGGTCCCCAAGTCACCTGTCCCCACCAACTTACCTAGATAACTTTCAAATCATCCTGAAAACCCACGAATTCGACCTGAGATTTAAAGAGAGAACAGCTGGAATGCTACAGAGAGAAGAGTTTGTAACAAGTACAATCCATTTTTAGCCACTCTGCACTGAGAAAAATGACTAGAAAGAAGAACTCACCGCAAAAGAAAGAATCAGAAATAGTACTCTCTGCCACAGAGTTACAGAATTTGGATTACAATTTGATGTCAGAAAGCCAATTCAGAAGCACAATTATAAAGCTACTGGTGGCTCTGGAGAAAAGCATAAAGGATTCAAGAGACTTCATGATTACAGAATTTAGATCTAATCAGGCTGAAATTAAAAATCAATTAAATGAGATGCAATCCAAACTGGAGGTCCTAACAATGAGGGTTAATGAGGTAGAAGAAAGAGTGAGTGACATGAAGACAAGTTGATGGCAAAGAAGGAAGCTGAGGAAAAAAGACAAAAACAAAAGACCATGAGGAAAGGTTAAGGGAAATAAATGACAGCCTCAGAAGGAAAAATCTATGTTTAATTGGGGTTCCAGAAGGCGCCAAGAGGGACAGAGGACCAGAAAGCATATTTGAACAAATCATAGCTGAGAACTTTCCTAATTTGGGGAGGGAAACAGGCATTCAGATCCAGGAGATAGAGAGATTCCCCCCTAAAATCAATAAAAACTGTTCAACACCCCAACATTTAATAGTGAAGCTTGCAAATTCCAAAGATAAAGAGAAAATCCTTAAAGTAGCAAGAGACAAGAGATCCCTAACTTATATAGGGAGAAATATTAGATTCATAGCAGACCTCTCCACAGAGACCTGGCAGGCCAGAAAGGGCTGGCATGGTATATTCAGGGTCCTAAATGAGAAGAACATACAGCCAAGAATACTTTACCCAGCAAGGCTCTCATTCAGAATAGAAGGAGAGATAAAGAGCTTCCAAGCTAGGCAAAAACTGAAAGAATATGTGACCATCAAACAAGCTCTGCAAGAAATATTAAGGGGAACCCTATAAAAGAAAGAGGGAGCCCAAAGAAACAATCCACAAAAACAGGGACTGAATAGGTATTACGATGACACTAAATTCATATCTTTCAATAGTAACTCTGAATGTGAATGGGCTTAATGATCCCATCAAAAGATGCAGGGTTTCAGACTGGATAAAAAAGCAGGACCCATCTATTTGCTGTCTACAAGAGACTCGTTTTAGGTCTAAGGACACCTACAGCCTGAAAATGAAACGTTGGAGAACCATTTACCATTCAAATGGTCCTCAAAAGAAAGCTGGGGTAGCCATCCTCATATCAGATAAATAAAATTTTATCCCAAAGACTGTAGTAAGAGATGAAAAGGGACACTATATCATACCTAAAGGATCTATCCAACAAGAGGACCTAACAATCATGAATATTTATGCCCCAAATGTGGGAGCTGCCAAGTATATCAATCAATTAATAACTAAAGTAAAGACATACTTAGATAATAATATACTAATAGTAGGAGACTTCAACATGGTGCTTTCTGCAAATGAGAGATCTTCTAAGCACAACATCTCCAAAGAAACAAGAGCTTTAAATGATACCCTGGACCAGATGGATTTCACAGATATTTACAGAACTTTACATCCAAACGCAACTGAATACACATTCTTCTCAAGTGCCCATGGAACTTTCTCCAGAATAGATCATATACTGGGTCACAATGAGGTCTCAACCAATAGCAAAAGACTGGGATTGTCCCCTGCATATTTTCAGACCATAATGCTTTGAAACTAGAACTCAATCACAAGAAGAAATTTGGAAGAAACTCAAACACGTGGAGGTGAAAGAGCATCCTGCTAAAAGATGAATGGGTCAATCATGAAATTAGAGAAGAATTAAAAAGATTCGTGGAAACTATGAGAATGAAGATACAACTGCTCAAAATCTTTGGGATACAGCAAAAGCTGTCCTAAGAGGGAATCCTACATTGCAATACAAGCATCCCTCAAAAATTGGGAAAAACTCAAATACACAAGCTAGCCCTGCACCTAAAGAAACTGGGGAAAGAACAGCAAATAAAACCTACACCAAGCAGAAGAGAGTTATTAAAGATTCGAGCAGAACTCAATGAAATAGAGACCAGAAGAACTGTAGAACAGATCAATAAAACCAGGAGTTGGTTCTTTGAAAGAATAAGATAGATAAACCATTAGCCAGCCTTATTAACAACAAAAGAGAAAAGACTCTAATTAATAAAATCACGAATGAAAAACAAGGGATCACAACCAATACCAAGGAAAAACAAACGATTTTAAAAACCTATTATGAGGGCAGTCTGGGTGGTTCAGTGATTTAGTGCCTGCCTTGGGCCTGGGGCATGGTCCTGGAGTCCCCGGATCGAGTCCTACATCGGTTCCCTGCATGGAGCCTGTTTCTCCCTCTGTCTGTGTCTCTTCCTCTCTCTCTCTCTCTCTCTCATAAATAAATAAAATCTTTTTTAAAAAAAGAAGAAACAATACCTATTCTACTAAAGCTGTTCCAAAAGATAGAAAGGGATGGAATACTTCCAAACTTATTCTATGAGGCCAGCATCACCTTAATTCCCAAACCAGACAAAGACCCCACCAAAAAGGAGAATTACAGACCAGTATCCCTGATGAACACAGATGCAAAAATTCTCAACAAGATCCTAGCCAATAGGATCCAACAATATATTAAGAAAATTATTCACCATGACCAGTGGGATTTATCCCAGGGATGCAAGGCTGGCTCAACACTTGTAAAGCAATCAACGTGATAGATCATATCAACAAGAAAAAAAACAAGAACCATGTGATCGTCTCAATAGATGCAGAAAAAGCATTTGACAAAATACAGCATCCATTCCTGATCAAAACTCGTCAGAGTTTAGGGATAGAGGGAACATTCCTCAACATCTTAAAAGCCATCTATGAAAGCCCACAGCAAATATCATTCCCAATGGGGAAACACTGGGAGCCTTTCCCCTAAGATCAGGAACAGGACAGGGATGTCCACTCTCACCACTGCTATTCAACATAGTACTGGAAGTCCTAGCCTCAGCAATCAGACAACAAAAAGACATTAAAGGCATTCAAATTGGCAAAGAAGAAGTCAAACTCTCCCTCTTCGCCAATGACATGATACTCTACATAGAAAACCCAAAAGCCTCCACCCCAAGATCGCTAGAACTCATACAGCAATTTGGTAGCGTGGCAGGATACAAAATCAATGCCCAGAAATCAGTGGCATTTCTATACACTAACAATGAGACTGAAGAAAGAGAAATTAAGGAGTCAATCCCATTTACAATTGCACCCAAAAGCATAAGATACCTAGGAATAAACCTAACCAAAGAGGTAAAGGATCTATACCCTAAAAACTATAGAACACTTCTGAAAGAAATTGAGGAAGACACAAAGAGATGGAAAAATATTCCATGCTCATGGATTGGCAGAATTAATATTGTGAAAATGTCAATGTTACCCAGGGCAATTTACACGTTTAATGCAATCCCTATCAAAATGCCATGGACTTTCTTCTGAGAGTTAGAACAAATTATTTTAAGATTTGTGTGGAATCAGAAAAGACCCCGAATAGCCAGGGGAATTTTAAAAAAGAAAACCATATCTGGGAGCATCACAATGCCAGATTTCAGGTTGTACTACAGAGCTGTGGTCATCAAGACAGTGTGGTACTGGCACAAAAACAGACACATAGATCAGCGGAACAGAATAGAGAACCCAGAAGTGGACCCTGAACTTTATGGGCAACTAATATTCGACAAAGGAGGAAAGACTATCCATTGGAAGAAAGACAGTCTCTTCAATAAATGGTGCTGGGAAAATTGGACATCCACATGCAGAAGAATGAAACTAGACCACTCTCTTTCACCATACACAAAGATAAACTCAAAAGGGATGAAAGATCTAAATGTGAGACAAGAGGAGAGGAGAGGAGAGGAGAGGAGAGGAGAGGAGAGGAGAGGAGAGGAGAACACAGGCAACACCCTTTTTGAACTCGGCCACAGCAACTTCTTGCAAGATACATCCACGAAGGCCAAAAGAAACAAAAGCAAAAATGAACTATTGGGACTTCATCAAGATAAGAAGCTTTTGCACAGCAAAGGATACAGTCAACAAAACTAAAAGACAACCCACAGAATGGGAGAAGATATTTGCAAATGACGTATCAGATAAAGGGCTAGTTTCCAAGATCTATAAAGAACTTCTTAAACTCAACAGCAAAGAAACAAACAATCCAATCATGAAATGGGCAAAAGACATGAAGAGAAATCTCACAGAGGAAGACATGGACATGGCCAACAAGCACATGAGAAAATGCTCCGCATCACTTGCCATCAGGGAAATACAAATCAAAACCACAATGAGATACCACCTCACACAAGTGAGAATGGGGAAAATTAACAAGGCAGGAAACCACAAATGTTGGAGAGGATGCGGAGAAAAGGGAACCCTCTTGCACTGTTGGTGGGAATGTGAACTGGTGCAGCCACTCTGGAAAACTGTGTGGAGGTTCCTCAAAGAGTTAAAAATAGATCTGCCCTACGACCCAGCAATTGCACTGTTGGGGATTTACCCCAAAGATACAGATGCAATGAAACGCCGGGACACCTGCACCCCGATGTTGATAGCAGCAATGTCCACAATAGCCAAACTGTGGAAGGAGCCTCGGTGTCCATCGAAAGATGAATGGATAAAGAAGATGTGGTTTATGTATACAATGGAATATTCCTCAGCCATTAGAAATGACAAATATCCCCCATTTGCTTCAATGTGGATGGAACTGGAGGGTATTATGCTGAGTGAAATGAGTCAATCGGAGAAGGACAAACATTATATGGTCTCATACATTTGGGTAATATAAAACATAGTTAAAGGGAATAAAGGGGAAAGGAGAGAAAATGAGTAGGAAATATCAGTGAGGGTGACAGCACATGAGAGACTCCTAACTCTGGGAAATGAACAAAGGGTAGTGGAAGGGGAGGTGGGCGGGGGTTTGGGGTGACTGGGTGATGGGCACTGAGGGGGGGCACTTGACAGGATGAGTACTGGGTTTTGGCAAGTCGAACTCCAATAAAAAAAAATACACAAAAAAAAAACAGAAAATAAATACATTTTTTAAAAAGAATGAACAAAGATACACATATATTTGATCCACAATGAAGTAAAATCATGTCAGATATTTGTTTTGCTTAAAGAACTTTCATGTAATTGATAACAGCCCATGGAGTGTGCAGCCAGACACTCTTATCATTATGAGCCAGAAAAGGAAACCCAGGCATGGAGAGAGTGGGTAAATTGCCCAGTGCCCCTCAACTGCTTTCTGGAAAAGTAATGAACAGACTGCAGTCCATGGGAGGCCCATCTCTTTCTAGGAATCGGAGGCACTCTTCACTTCCCCTGTCCTCCCTCTCTTTTAATGTCTGATATTTGTAGTATCTTCTTCCTCTCACTTCCAGGAAGCTCGTTCTCCACCTAGTCAACCCTCCTACATCTCCACCTCCCCCTTTTCCTCATTTTCAGCAAACACAGAGACCGTATGAAAGATCCTTCTCCCAACAACATTCTGTTGGTGGTACCAAGGGCTGGAGGCCGGAAGTCCCCACTATGAGAGGCTGAGAATCTACATGACCCCCACATCAGGTTATTAATATGAACTCTGGCAATGCCCTGCTTCCCTCCTGCTGAGTTATGATACCTACACAGAAATTGTGACCTTTTTCTAATAGCTGATAATTTAAAATAATGACTTCACTTTGTAAAATGTCAACAAGAATATGAAAAATGCATTTGAGTATCTACACAGTCCTAAACAGACTCCTGTTTTCACTGAATGGATTTAAATTCCTTGTTATTTCAACCCTATGTAAACCTTGTTATTTCTGGATGAAGACATGTTTATAAGCATATATAATCAGACAAAAATTGTGCAAAGACATGTTAAAAGTTTCAAATAAGTTAGGTTAACTTCTCCACTTCTTTGTATACACCAGGATTTCTTTCTACAGGCACTCCTTCCTTGGTTGGGTCTCCCCTGTGATTGCTCAAATTTTATATAATAATAGGCAGCATTTCTTTGAATACAGTTCTAAGTGTTCCGTTTGTATTATCTCATTAAGTCCTCAAAACAACCCTCTAAGGCAAGTACTCTTATTAATCCCATTTTGTAGATGCAGAAACTCAGACATAGAGAGATTACCAGACTTCCCTAGGACTCCCAGGCAGGGCAGGCATTTGAAACCAAGCCAGGCTGGCTCCAGAACCCACACCCACATTTTCAACCATCACATTAAACTCTGATATTGTGCATATATATATACATATATATTATACATATATTATAATATAATATATTTTATATATATATATATATTTTTTTTTTTTTTAAGAAAGGAAGGATGGGAGGAGGAGGGTCAGAGGAAGAAAGAGAGAATCTTAAGCAGGCTCCATGCCCAGTGTGGAGCCCAATCTCAAGACCCTGAGATCATGACCTGAGCCGAAATTAAGCTTAACCAACTGAGCTACCCAGGCAGTCCTGCATGCTTATAAATTTTATCTTACTAGTTTATCCTATATTCCAGGAGCTTGTATTACCTGCATATCTATCTTATCTTCAACCTCTTTGACTTTAAAAGTTGAGTCTATTAACCTACAATGACTTATGGACTGAAATGTAAAATGTAAAATGGTAAAACTTTTAGAAAATAGATGGGAGAACATCTTCAGGATTAGGTGAAGACATTTTAGATTTTACACCAAAATCATGATCCATTAAAGGAAAACTTGATAAATTAGACCTCATCAAAATGTAAAACTTCTCCAAAAGATACTGTTATGAGGATACACTGGGAGAAAATATTTGCAAGTCATATATACAATAAAGGACTTGTATCTACAATACATAAAGAACTTTCAAAACTCAACAGTAGGAAACAAATAATCCAATTAGGAAATGCACAAAGACATGAACAAAAATTTCACTGGAGTATATACAGAGAGTATACATATGAAAAGATATTCAACATTTTAGCAATTAGAAAAATGCAAATTAAAACTTCAACAAAGTATTACTATACATATATCAGAATGGCTAACATTAAAAATAGTGATAACACCAAATGTTGGCCAGGATGCAGAGAAACTGGATCACTCAAGCCTTGCTGATGAGAATGGTACAGCTATTTTGATAGTAATTTACTGAATTGTTAAAACTAAACATATAATTATCATATAACCCAGCAGTTGCACTTTTGGGCATTTATCCCACAGAAGTTAAAACTTATGCTCAAAAACTTGTATAAAGGGCAGCCCAGGTGGCTCAGCGGTTTACCACCGCCTTCGGCCCAGGGTGTGATCCTGGAGACCTGGGATCAAGTCCTGTGTCAGGCTCCCTGCATGGAGCCTGCTTCTCCCTCTGCCTATGTCTCTGCCTCTCTCTCTCTCTCTCTCTCTCTCTCTCTCTCTATGTTTAAAATCTTTAAAAAAAAACCTATATAAAAATCTTCAATAGCCTCATTAATAATAGCCCAAAACTGGAAAGAACCCAAATATCCTTTAGCAAGTGAATGGTTAAACTGTGGTATGTCCATACAACAAACTATGTACTACTCAGCAATAAAAAGCAACAGACTATTGAGACACACAATTTGGTTGGATCTCAAGGAAATTATACTCAGTGAAAAAAGCCAATCTCAAACATTGCATACTATAGGATTCCATTTATACCACATCCTGGAAATAACGGAATTACAAAGGTGAAGAACAGATAAGTGGTTGTCAGATAACGGATGGGGATGAGGTGTGGATGTGGCTATAAGGAGACAGCAGGACAGACATTCATGATGACAGCTCTATATCTTGATTGTGGTGAGGTCACATGAACTTATACATGTAATAAAGTTGTGCAGAGTTACATATACACACAAAGACATTCATGTAACACTGGGTAAAAGCTGAATAAACTTTGGATTGTACCAATACCAATTTCCTGGTTTTGATATCACATTATAGTTATACAAAAATGTTATCAATGAAAGAAACAGAATGAAGCATACTTCTATGCTATATATTTTTCTATATATTTTTCATAACCTCTTGTGAATTTATACTCATTTCAAAATAAATCATTAAAAAAAAAAAAAAAGCTGAAGAGTCAGGCCCAAGACCTTAACCCTATGGTACTCCATTAGGTATCTCATTCCAGGAAGAAAAATGGTATAGTCAACACTATTTGGATAAAGTTTTTTTCTACCAGCTGAAATTAACCTAATAGTATGATCAAGTCTGCATTTCACCATCTCAACAAAAATAACAACAAAAATCAAGTGGGACTTTAATCGCTTTTCTGAAATTAAGATAGATTATGTTCATAGCCTTCCTCCAACCAACAAGTCTGAAGACTCTACCAGTGAGATCACTGGCAAACCAGTCCTTGATGAAGCCATGCTGGGTCCTGGTGATGACTCCTCTAAATGCTCATAAACCGCCCTTAGTCAAGTTTTCTGATTTCCTCATTTTCCATTACCTATTGGTTGGTCTTGACTTCCTTTCACTCTTTCATTTATTCATTTATTCATTCATCATACACTTGGTAAATGTTCATCTTACATGCATTGCTGCTCCCAAATGGGGTCCATTGCCTTTCCTCTATCCCTTGGCTCCAACTTGCTTTCTGTGGAAATAGAGGACAGAGGAACTAATTCAGCCCAGAGGGACCATGCATCTTCCCAATGGGGGCACTTAAGTTGGTTTACCAGAATTTTCTTCTCCCTCTTCCAGAAAACTGAATGGAAAGCTTTTTTGATCAAGGCAGCAATTCCTCTGCCAAACAAATTCTTCTCACTCTTTGAAAGATCCACTCTGTTGTGTTTGGCTAAGGTCCAAGAAATGTAATCTACTTCTCTAAGCCAACAACAAAAGCCAACTCTTCCTTTCCTGAGTCCCTTTCTTCCAAAATCAACTGAAAAAAAAAATAAATGAAAACTCTTATCTATCCTCTAAAGCCCTCTATTTTCTATTCAAAACTCCAACAACAGAGATAAAATTCCAACTTCTTCTTACAGCCATGGAATTTTGTATCAGAAATGGATGGTAGCGGCCAGCTTCCTCATTATAGAGAAGAAGAAACAGCCTTGGGGCAATAGTGCAGCATGCCAAGAGTCAGACAGCCTAGAGAATACAGACTGTCTCCCAGCCAGTGCCCGTTCCACTCTGCCAAGTTCACTAAATCCTTACCAATATTTCTTGGTATCACACCTTAGGATAGCTGCTCTTGGAAGAGCATCCCCTGATAGACTATATCAGATTCTCCACTACTCTCTTGTGTTCTAAAGGAACAGGATAGGCTTCTTGAAGGTAACATCTGAGCTTCCTTCTGCCTCTCTCTCTCTCTCTCTCTGCTTGTCAGGGGCTGAGTCTCAAGAAGTCAACATTTACAAAGTTCCTACTGCCTGACAGAATCAAAAGGGAAGCCCATCAACGGTCTAAGCTCCAGATAAGATCAGAGAACTCTTCCTCACATTCTCTTCCACGTTGCCTTTGGCAGAGGACTGTTCATGCTTCTGGAAAAGAGTCCAATCTACCAACTCCCCAACCCTCCCACTCCACACCACTATCATCCTTGAGACCATCAAGACCAACCTCAGCATACTTTTAACCCTCTTTGTATCACCACGAGAAACCCAGAGCTCGTTGTCCCCCATATAGTTCTATGAGCAATAAGCAACCATCTCCCCCAACACACAAACACACACATACACACACACACACAATCCCTATCACTCTTCTTGCCCTATTTTTTTTTAGTTAGCACTTTTTGATCATCTGACAAATTATACGCTTTCCTTGCTTTCCCATCCTCCTTTCCTGGTATAAAAGCTCTATAAGGCCAAGAATATTTTTATGTCTTACTCACTGCTCTACCCCTAGTGCTGGCACTTTGTAGAAGTTCAAAATTGTTTAACAAATAAATCCCTATAACCACTTTTTTTAGTCTGAAACAGACAATATGAGGACCAAAGTTTGACTGAGAGGTTTGAGAGAAAAACAGATCATTTGTGACAACCAGGAAACATGAAGACAAGAAGGCTTGAGCCCTAAGGACTTCCAGAAGTGGCATCTATCACATGAAAGAACTGTTAACCGGGGGATATTCATACTGTATTCAGGGCCGGACATGAGCAAACAGTGTGCCTTTTGAAACAGGAAGTAAAAATAACTTGGTACTTACTATGTGCCAAGGACTCTGTTATTAATTTATCATGAGAACTATACAAAGTGGTATTGCTGTCTCCATGTACAGATGAAGAAACAGAGGCAAAGAGAAGCTACAGAACTGCCTGAGATCCACAGTTGAGAAGTGGGGCTCACCTTCAGACCTGTCTCTCAGTGTCCAAAATCCATGCCCTCTCCTCTCTCTGAGCCTGCCCGTCTCTCCAGTCCAGGCATTCAGCCACCTTCCAAGTATATCTGGTGCCAATCTCTCAAGGGCTCCTCCTCTAAGCCCCAGATAACACCAAGATCTATTTTTTCCCAGACACGTGTTACCGAACGCTATCAGGCTTAGACTCTGGGTATGGTCTTCCTCTCTTCTCTTTTTTTATAGCTCTACTGAAGTATAATTGACAAATAAAATCATATGTATCTAAGGTGTATAACATGATTTATATGATATATGTATACATCAGGAAATGTTTGCCACAATCAAGCTAATTATCGTAACCATCACTCACATAGTTATCCTTTGTGTGTGTGTATGTGTATGTGAGTGTGTTGAGAACACTTCTTAGCAAAGATCTACTCTCTTAGCAAATTTCAAGCAGACAATACAGCATTATTAACTATAGTCACCACACCGTACATTAGATCCTCAGAAACTGAACGCTTGTAACCTCTGACCAATATCTCATTTCCCCAATCTCCCAGCTCCTGGAAACCACCATTCTATTCTCTGCTTCCATGAGTAACTTCTTTGTCTTTTTTTGAGATCCCACATATAAGTGATACCATGCAGTATTTGTCTTTTTCTGGCTGGCTCATTTCATTTGGCATAATGCCCTCCAGGTTTATCTACATCGTCATCAAAAATGGGAGAATTTCCTGCTTTTGTATGGCTGAATAATATTCCATTATATGTACATATACACACCCCCCACATGAGAAAAGCTAGAACCCTTTAGAAAGTACTTTCAATGATTACATTATTTTTCCCAAATCAATACAGCTTTCATTGCATCTTTAAAATATCACAAATAAGTCTGAGAAAACATCCAGCATCTTGCTGTTTCTGCAGCTAGACAACTTAGATCTTATTCATCAGCCTGCTGAACTGTTCCTTTTCCAGAAACATAGATACCATCCAAAAATTCTGTCTTTGTTTTTAACCATTGTGGAACATCTGAATCAGAGGCAGAGTTGATACAAGCTCAATGCCATTTCCTTCAAGAGTTAACTCGTCTTGGGCTACCTGGGTGGCTCAGTGGTTGAGCCTCTGTTTTTGGCTCAGGTCATGACCCCAGGGTCCTGGGATTGAGTCCTTGAGGCTCCCCATGGGGAGCCTCTTTCTCCCTCTGCCTGTGTCTCTGCCTTTCTCTGTGTGTCTCTCATGAATAATAAAATCTTTAAAAAAAGAAAAAAAAAGAAAAGAAAAAGAATTAACTCCTCTTTCTGGGCTTGAGCTACTGAATAAGGAACACCTGGCCTCATCCAAACCCTGCTGATAGATTTTTCACCCAAAGAATTTCAGATTTCAACAAGAGAAGCATTCTCCTGAATAGCAATGTTGATGGGGACGGGAGCACACACAAAGCTCGTCTTGTAACAGAAGCTTAGTGTAACACCCTTGGTCGCCTTCTGACATGACCACAGACCACCAGGAGCCAGTCCTTTTCCAGTCCCCCACCATGTGTCAACTCAGAGCCTCTTCTTTTTCTTTCCAAAGAGACTGAGCTCTATCTTTACGTGATTGTGGTCCCTTCAGTGTTCCTCTGGGGCTCTTTGCAGTAACGGCGCCTCCCTTCAGAGAGATGGCAACATTTTCTGCAATGTCGGCAGTCTGATTGCTGAGAATGGTCTTTATTCTTTCAGTAGATACAGCAAAACTGATTACATTATTAACTAAAGAAAAATTACAGTAAAAAGGGTTTGGGGGTGCCTGGCTGGCTCAGCCAGCAGAGCATGCCACTCTTGATCTTGGGGTCCTGAGTTCAAGACCCATGTTGGGCATAGAGCCTACTTAAATAAATAAATAATGTATAATAATAATAATATATAATAATATATAATACTACATTATATAATATATAAAATAGATATAAACTTATATATAATATATAAAATAGATATAAACTTATATGTAGTGTGTATAAAATTATATTTTTATGTATAATGTTTATATATTATATATAATAAATATATATAATTATTCAGCCTAATTCTAAAGCTCTTTACTACCACGTTATACCACATTTAACACCAGTAAAGGCTCACTCTGTGCCAGCAAAGGGATTGGTAAGGAGATAATTAGAATGTAACCTACTGGCATATTTTGTAAAGTTTTTATGAGTGAATTTTGATTAATCATTTCCAAACCTTAGGAGAACAGACAGAAGAGACTTTTAGATCAAAGCAGGGAAGAGATGGTTTTATAACGCAGTCGCATGAGGATGATGATGAAACATTCAGATGAATTTTTCCTGGGGTCGTGAGTCCCCGGAGAAACCTTCAAGGAAAGAATTGACCACATTCATTATGGATGGTTCTTTCCACCATCGTGGAGAGCTCTCGAGCCAGATTAGAGGGCATCTGGCCGCCCCCACCGGTGGGGGAATCTAGGGGGGAGAATGCTCCGTACTCTGCATTGGACCCACTTGACATCATCCACTCAGGGCTGCAGTGCTTGCAGAATTAAGGTCACATTTAATGAGCGTGATTACATGGTAAGTAGATCTATGGAATGACT
The DNA here is from genome assembly GCF_003254725.2 of Canis lupus dingo. Classification (NCBI taxonomy): domain Eukaryota; kingdom Metazoa; phylum Chordata; class Mammalia; order Carnivora; family Canidae; genus Canis; species Canis lupus. Next base: position 13,653,250 of record NC_064260.1, on the reverse strand, counting down.
GATTAAAGGTACCTCGGCCTTTTAATATTTTAACTGAATGAAATCATCACACCCGAGAAACCTCACATCTAATACAGACCTTTACTCCTAGTAGGAGAGTGGGAAATGAAAGCCTAAAATAGGATTGTCATAAGAAAGATGCTTCCTAAAGCTAAATGCAAGGAGGAAGTCAGGACTCGGCTTAACTAGGAGCTGGTCCTGACACCAGGGTGGCGGCTCCCGGGGCTTTCCCCACCTGCCCAGTAGGTGTCAGTATAAGACAGTGTTCCTACAACGGACCAAGCTTAGGGCAAAAACAGTATCAGGTTATAAAACAGGGAAGATGTAATAAAGATGGGGCTAACCAAAATTTCACATGAGCCCTTAAGGGTCATCATCTAAAGAGGGCTGACCTAAACAAAGTCTCCTCACGACTAAGGTGACAGAGTTGGACCACAGGACCCCAGAAGACACCATCTGACTCTCGCAGTCTTTGTCAGCTCAGTGAGAATTCCTGGAGCATCTTGCAGGGCTTCTAGCCAACTGGGCGTTGTCCTAAGAGTCAGTCCCCGTGATCTAGTACAGAAACCAATGAACAGCACGCCTGGCGGGAGGGGGGAGCTCAGTGGTTGAGCATCTACCTTTGGTTCAGGGCGTGATCCCGGGGTCCTGGGATCGAGTCCCACATTGGGCTTCCTGCAGGGGGCCTGCTTCTCCCTCTGCCTGTGGCTCTGCCTCTCTCTGTGTGTCTCACATGAATAAATAAATAAAATCTTAAGAAAGAAAGAAAAGAAAGAAAGAAGAAAGAAAGAAAGAAAGAAAGAAAGAAAGAAAGAAAGAAAGAAAGAAAGAAAGAAAGAAAGAAAGAAGAAAGAAAGAAAGAAAGAAAGAAAGAAAGAAAGAAAGAAAGAAAGAAAGAAAGAAACCAATGAAACGTTTGGCCAGGTGTACTCACTTTGAAAATCAAGTATGATTCCCACTTCCCAGGGACACTATTAACATAGAAATCCTGCAATCCACAGGAATAAATCATTACAAGGCTTACAAACATGGAAAAGACAGGGGAGTCAAAGTTTGAATGTGAGTTTTGCTCACATGTGTTGAGTCAGTCAGAGTGAGCTTCCTGGAGGAACGGCCTTTGAACTGTGACAGAAAGAAGAGGGGCATAAAACCAGAGCTGCACCCAAGCCCCACCTTTCTGCTTTGCATTTAGTTTTCCTCCTCCAAATACAACCACCCTATAAAGAGACTAAAGAAAAAGAAGAAAGGAAAAAAAGAAAATAAATATGACGTATCTTAAAAATACACTATGTGAAGGTACTATTGATACTTTAAAGGGAAAAGGATATGAGGGGGTGTCATCTAGTGAGTACCTAATACACACATACATTGTGTCATAAAATCCTTGCTAAAATCCTGAATGTATGTGCTTTATTCTCATTTTTAGGGAAAGGATCTAAGACTCACAGAAGTTCTATAATTCACCCAGGATTATGATACGTATATTTATGAATAAATGGTTATTCTGCAACAGTGTTAAACTAAGTGCACTCACAATCGGTGAGGACACGACTTACTGTTCCCATTTTGCAGAGGTGGAAATTAAGTCTAAAGGAAAATAAATTACTGCTTCCTCAAGATCACAGGACTCCTGATTAGCTGAAATTCAGACTCAGGCGCTGCGAGTTGGGTTCTCTGGGGAGCAGCCTGACAAGGGACTAAGGCCGGGCTGTGGGCTGGGGAGCACCTGTAGGACTGGCACCTGTGGAAGGAAGGAGGAAGGGGCCCAGGCAGGGCCGAGCAGCTGGTGCACGCCCGCCTCGCCCATCGTCGGATGTGGGCGCCCGGGGAGCCCCTCGGGGCTGGTGGGTGCCCCGCTGCGGACTGCGCGCCCAGGGCTGGGACCGCGCGCGTCCCGGGGGACGCCTGTACTCGCCCTCCCCCCCCCCCCCGCCCGGCCCACCTCCCCGCGGTGCTCCCAGCCCGGCTGGTCTGCGGCGGGGCCCGGGGCGGGGCCCGCAGGAGGGGGGCTGCGGGGAGGTCGGGGCGGGCCGGGCCGCAGGCTTGGGGGCACGGGCGCCCCTGTCCTCTCCTCCGTCCCCCGAGAGCATCGGCTCCACGTCAAGAAAGGGGGCGGGGCGCGGGGTCAGCAGCAGGGCCAGGCAGTGGACTGCGGTCCCTAACGGGGCCCTGGGGGTGGGGGGGGACCCCACGCAGACTCCACGGTCGGTCCGGCTACTTCTGCGGCTCAGTGGCACCTGCTGTCCAGCCGCCCTGGTGGCCCCACGGCCTGGGGGACAGTGGCACCGGAGCCGAGCCCCGTGAAGTCCTCCCTCCGCCTGAATTCAGGCAGCAGCGCCTTGACAGCAGGCAGACCCGGGTGAGTTGCCTTCACTCAGGGACAAAGGAGCACAAAGCAAAACCAGCTTTCCCTGGTGAGATTCTTCTGGAATGTCATCCTGGTCGTGCACGGGAGAGAAGCCTGGAGACCGCAGGAGGCGGGAGTGCGGACACCTCAGAGCTGGCAGGTCCTCCGCACCCTCACCCCCACCCCACCCCCACCCTCACCCTCACCCCGCCCCCGCCCAGGCGCCTCATTACCTGGGACCAAGCCGCTCCTTGCTCTTGGGACGCGGCCTCCCCTTTGCCGCAGGGAGTAACCACCAGGCGAAGCCTTGGTTCAAATCCTCCCGGTGCGCTCTCCACCCGCACCCTCCCCCACAGCAATTCCCCTCACGATTCCTTCGCGCCTACTACAAAGCAGTGGGAGTTCTAACATTTTAAATTGTGCATAAGAACCACCCGATGTGCTTGACTAAAAGCCAGAGCCTTTGGCTCTGGGCTCCAGATCTTCTGGTTAATCAGGAAGACAGAGGCCTGGGAATCAGCAAGTTTCACAGTCGGCCCTCATGTTCCTGACGTCTTGGTCTGCAGAGGATAGTTTGAAGAATACTGGCATGGGGCTTTTAAAGGGTTTCTTCCCTCCACAAGAAGGGGGGACACGCTTGCTGCAGAGTCTGTGTCCTCCTTTGAAGCGAGTGTTTCCATGCGAGCCGAGGACAGAGACCCAGTCTTCTTTATTGCTCGCTCTCTACATTTTGCACATAGCATAGTGATTCGCACACAGTAGGTGCTCAAACAGTGCTGGTCAGCTAAGAGTCTTTCTGGTCTCCTGATTGATTTCCTTTTTACTCTTCCAAATGGATTGAGGTTTGTAGGGAAGCCTGCCCCTCACTCCCGTCTCTCACGACTTCCTCCCGTGCTCCCTCCTGCTCAAAGATCTATCCTGCACGCCACTTGATCTGCCCTTCTGTGGTCCCCGTTTAGTGGGTATTTTAGTCATTTAACAAGATTTGGGCACGACTTTCTATTCTCTATTTCACAAAAGATCATATTTATTCTGATTTTTTAGATATCCATATCCACTGGGCATCTTTTAGAAAGTACAGTTGACCCCTGAACAACACACGTAGGAAATGTGTGGCCTCACTTGCAGGTGAATTTTTTTTTGACAGGTACAGCACAGTGCCGTAAATGCATTGTGTCTTCCTCACGATTTTCTTCACATTTTCTTTTCTCTAGCTCATTTTATTGTAAGAATGTAGTATGTAACACACTAGAGCATACAAAATATATATGCGTTAAGAGACTGTCATCGGTAAGGCTTCCGGTCAACAATATGCTATCAGCAGTTAGGTTTGGGGGGAATCAAAAGTTATATGCAGATTTGCAAATGCAAGGAGGCAGGCACCCCTAGCCCCTGCACTGTTCAAGAATCAACTGTGAAAGTATTAAGAAGAAAACTTAGCTGTAACCCTCATTTCCTATTTAATGCACATTTTGCACACATCCTGAAAAGATCCACCTTTCTGGGGCTCTGTCAACAGTCTTCTTTACCTTTGGACTGCCTCTTCCTTTTCTGAGAAAGCCAGGATTTTATTACAGATTAAGAAGGGGAGAGAAGGGGATCCCTGGGTGGCTCAGCGGTTTGGCACCTGTCTTTGGCCTGGGGCGCAATCCTGGGGTCCCTCCTGGGATCGGGTCCCAGCATGGAGCCTGCTTCTCCTCCTCCTGTGTCTCTGCCTCTCTCACACTCTCTCTGTTTCTATCATAAATAAATAATTTAAAAAAAAAAGAGAGAGAGAGAAAGAAGGGGAGAGGAGCCAGGCTGGCTCAATCGGTGACTCTTGATCTCAATGTTGTAGGTTCAAGTCCCACATTGGATGTAGAGATTAGTTGAAAATAAATTTTTTAAAAAAGAAGAAAGGGATTTAAGGAAAGGAGAAAATCTAAAGTCTATGTTAAAAGAACAACAGTTGTTCTATGACTTACCATTCCCCCCATCAAAAGTTAAACAAATATGAAACGACTAGGCCAACTTTGACCAAGCACACTGCATAGGGGACAGACATTTGGGCAACAGTATTTTAAGGAATTCAGTCTTTTCCTGGCTTTCAGAATCCACTTAGCACAATAGGTAGACAAGGTGGCTACGGTATAATAATAATGACAACACAATAGCAAACCTATGTTTCTAGGTGTTGGGCACTGATATAAATGCTTCTATGCATTAGCTTATTTAACTTCACAATAGCCCCATGAGGTAGGAATTATTATTGCCACCATTTTACAAATGAGGAAATGAGTCACAGAGAGTTTAAGTAACTTGCCCAAGTACACACAGCTAGTAATTGGCAGAGTAGGAAATTAAACCTAATCAGGCTCCAGAGTCTATAATCTCAACCACTAACTGGAAGCTAACTAGTGTTGCCCAACAGTTAGAACATGTTAGTCACTTAAGGACCTTAAGTAACACCAAACTTGAACTTTTGTCCAAGACCCCAAATACTTCAGAGTGTTTTCTTGGGAAACAAGCCCACAGTTAAGCCTCAATCAAACAAGTGTTCCACTCCTCATTACCACCACCCAGTCTTATCTGACAGAGCACACATATAGCCTGGTTAAATAGCCACACTTAAAGAAGATGACTCTTTTATTCCTAGACTTGGTTGTTCTTTTGATTTCTTTTCCTCAACAACTTTATTGAGCAACTACTATGTGCCAGGCATTATTCTAGAGACACACACACAGAGAGGCAGAGACACAGACAGAGGGAGAAGCAGGCTCCATGCAAGGAGCCCGATGTGGGACTCGATCTCAAGACCCCAGGATCACAGCCTGAGCTGAAGTCAGATGCTCAATCATTGAGCCACCCAGGGGCCCTTATTGCAGGTTTTTGAACAGAAACATGAAACATATTTTAACAGGGTTTCTCTGGCTGCTTTCCTGAGAAAGCAGCAAGAAGACCAGTTAAGAGGTGACTGTAATAATCCAGGCATGGGACGATGATGGCGCCAACCAGGGTGAGAGTAGAAATGTTCAGAGTCTGGCTACTTTCTGAAGGGAGAGGATAGAGGTCAGAAGAGGTCGTTGTGCTGCAGTAACCAGAGACCCCCAGCAGCAGCTCACCACCCTCCTTGCAGGTGTGAGGTGGGAGTGGGCTCCAGCTTGGCTCTGTGTCCGGGTCCAGGCTGTCAGAGCAACCTGTGTGTAGACCACTGTGGCCTATCGTAAAGAGGCCTGTTGTAACATCACCGGGAGAGCGAAAGAGTAAATGGGGCATAAAAGTATGGCATTAAAGGCTCATTACCACTGGGGGGGGGGGGGGCGGTGTGTGTTCACCGGTCACAGTCTGCTGCACAGGAGGAGGGCGGCCTTGCATTGATCCAGGGCTGTGGTTTGGCCAAGCAGGGAGTGTGATGTGGGAGGGGTGTGCAAGGGGGGTTGTTGCGATTGACCACAGCGATTATGATCCTCAAAACGGCTTTATGGGCATGTGGACTGTACATCAAATCCAATAGCAGACTGAAATAGACATTGTGGCTATCAGGGTAAAAACATAAAAAAAAAAAGGTAGATAGAAACATGCAGGTATTTTAGCGAAAACACTTGATCGTTGATCTATCGTGTAATCAGCATCACTGGTGCTTTTAATCAACTCTGATTGCATCTTATTCTGTTAAATGTATTCACGTGCTCTTTGAAGAGAGACTATTCCAGGGAAGAGGTCCTCCTTGGGAAGGGCAGGCCGGAATCCGTTAGTCACCGCATGCACGTTTTCTCGCTCTTCAGCACATGGGCCCATGGGGCAGCCATCTTTGCCTTGCTGGGTTCACGAGCAGTGAAGTCCACCACTGCCTTCCACCAGGACTGGCCTCATGGTAGATGAAGTGGATAACGGCCCAAAGGATGGGATTCCAGAAGCACAACTAAATTTTTTACTCCTGAATACATTTCTTGCCTCATGTCTTGGGCAACGTCTAAATGTCACCGGAATTATAGTCTTCCGGCGTAAGGCTTTAGTCATAAATTACAAGTCAAGTGATCTTATTATCAGTAAGTCATACTTTACACTTGAATTTCTCCCATCCAGTCTTCTGCGCTTCAATGTTTTGACAGAGGCTGAAGGGCTGAGAAGCTCCTAAGACAAAGAGTTCTGTCTTAGGATTGACCATCTCCGTAGCCCTCTTGCTGCTGAGGGCCCCCCTCGTGGTCCCGCTGCTCCGAGGCAGGGTCTGCAGACACAGCCTAGACCCTCTTTTGCTGCCTTGACTCTGCAACCCAGCTCCCCCGATTCACCTCACACCAGCCTGTTTGGGACAACTTCTTTACTGGAGGGTCAAGGTAACTTGAAAGGGAACGTAGGTAAGGAAAAGGTAAGCCGAAAGCTAGTTTTGATTTTCTTCAGAATGCAGAGGCAACAGGAGCCTAAGCTGTTAACTCTGCGCATCAGGGTCCCCACTTGGGCTCAGAACCAACCTGTTCACATCCCAAATCCAGTGCCTCATATCGAAGTGTCTCCCTCAAAGAGAGTCTTGTCTCTAGTTTTCAGAAGGAAAATCTCCACACCTTCTGGAAAATTGTGCCCCGCACCCAGAGGGATCCATTCTCACCCTGGAATCCACTCCTCATGATTCCTATTAGAGCACATCCCACATCTGGGCCTCTCAGCAGGGGCTCCATGAAGACCTGGCAACAATGTCTATTGATGCTTCCATGTTCCTGGACACCCAGCAATTGGGAGGCAAGGGGCTGTTCGGGGCCGGGGGGGCTCCTCACAACAGTGAGCTGAGGGCACTCACCTGTCTACTTAACACCTATTAGTTCCAAGGAGAACCCATTACACCAGCTCCACCCACACATCCTTCAGGGACAAGCATTCGTGCTCATGGACAGTCTAAAGCCATAGAAGAAAATACTTACTGAAATCATCGTAATTTTTCCTCCCAAATAGTCAGGAAGTCACATTATTACACAGCAGAAAATCCAGTTTCTTTCTTACACCCACATTCTTGGTGGATGCTTCCTAGGTTAAAACCAAAAGCCCTGAGATAAGCATCTTGGGGGAGGGGGGTTGCTCTTGTTCTCCTCAGCTCTCATCTTGTGTCAGGCCAGGCGGTGGTCTGCTTGGCTCGTCTCCATACTGAGGTCTACGTGTAGGGTAATTGGATTTCCCAGGTCCTCCCCCTCTGCCTCCTCACACGGGGCCCCCCACCACCACACTTAAGAGATTGGTGTGGGCTGAGAAGCATTCCCAGCATGGCGACCAGAGGAGGCACAAACTTGGGCTGCAGAACTCAGATGGGGAGCCGAAGTTTGAAGAAAGCATGTAGTGGGGTGACAGGCGCAAGCCTTAGTGGCACACAGAGGAAGGTCACAAACAGACTTAAGCAGGTCACGCTGTTCCTAGTCCTTTGACAACATAAGCAAGGAATTCTGGGGTCTAACTTTGTCAGATTGCTAGCCCATCAGTGGCCCAGAAGGCTTTTGCAGAAATAAAACTTTGCGGCCTATGGATTTCCCAATATGTTTTTTGTTTCTTGGTAACAAGAAAACACAAAAGAAAAATTTAACGACTCTTTGTTCAACAGACATAGAGAATAACAATAATTTTTCAAAATATCAATAAGACTGCTGAATAAAATAGAGAAGCAGTCGGCAGGAAGTAAAACGGTGACAAAGCGCTAGTGCACCATATGGTAAGCGACAGATGAAACAGTGCACCCAGTAAAAATTCGAAGAGCGACTATAAAGCACCAGTGCGTTGACACAAAAGTCCTGATTCTATTAAAATCTATTCACAACTAAAAAAAAAAAAAAAAAAAAAAAAAAAAAAATCTATTCACAAATATTTTGTCTAAACCCTACTTACCAATAATGTGACCTGACATTTGCCCCGAAAAATGCTTTCACCTACACGGCTTCACAAAAAGCCTGTAAGCAGAGGGTTATCACCATTTCTGTCTGTGAGAAAAGACCTCAAAGAATTCAGTGGCTTGCCCGAAGCTACACAGTGAAAATGAGACAGCCACCCACATCAAGGGGACCCGGCCGGTTCCTGCCACAGGACCTTTGACCTAACCATTTCCTCTGCTTGGAATGCTCTTCCCCATGCTTCACAGGGCTGGCTCTCTTCACTGCTCTACTTTCACCCCAAATGTTGCCTCCGCAGAGGAGTCTTCCCTAACGGCGAGGTCGAAGGTCACCATCCCCCACTCCAAGTGACACTTCACCCCAGGAGGCATCAGACTACATTTGCAGGCCAAACCTGGCCCACCTGTTATTGGTTCGGGGTTGTTTGTTTGCCTATTGATTTTTGTAAACCAAGTTTTCTTGGAACTTAGCCATGCCCATTCAGTCCCACGTCACCTGGAGTTGCTTTCCTACTGCAGCCACAAACTTTAGTGGTTGAGACAGATCATACAACCTGTAAGTCTAAGATGTTTGCCATCTGGCCCTTCACAGCAAAAGCTGGCCAACCCTTGCTTTGCTCTGTTTTCTTCAGCGCCCTTCCCATAATGTGTGTCTATCCTGCCTCTAGAATGTAAGCTCCGTGCCTGTGGTCTTCACCACTATACCTCTAGCGCCTAGATCAGTAGGCGAGCAACACATATTTGTTGAGTGATAAATGGCTCTTGGAGGGTTCTAACTTCATAGTCCACGGGCAATTTCCTCTTTACAGTTAGGCTGACCAAAGGAGAAAACTATCGGCCGGCTCCCCTTTGGTGTTACAGATTTCATGGTCCATTACCAGCACTCTTTTTTGTTTTTCAAATAGGTGTCTGAAGGGCACTGGAAATAGTTCATTTCAATATTCTTACATTAAATTATTTAAATTAATTGATTACTGCTTCATTTTTAACTGATAAGGAATACTGGCATTTTGATGATGATAGTAACGCTCATTAATGAAGTCTCAAAATCCATAATCCTTAACTGGAAAAACCTAATGCCCTAACACGATACCTATTTTTCTAATAAAACAAAGCTGGGAAGCATGACCTACCAGAAATTATGCAGGGTGACCATGATAATCTATGTCATATCTTCTCTCTTCTCTACTAGAAAAGCCCTGAGATATTTATCATGGAGAATAAGAAAGGCAACTATTCTGTTCCTCTAGCAAATTCCTGTTTGGCTCCTTCAGTCATCCCCTCTTGACATCTCTGGCCCAAAAGACCAACGAGCAAGTAGGGGTGGTAAGATAGTAGGTAAGTGGGCTTTGCCAGAAATTTCTTCCGGTGAAATACTCAGGAGAAAGAATTTCTAAACCAGCACTCCCCAGGAAGATTCCCTAGCAACATGATCCCAGACGTTATTAGACTGGCAATCGCTTGAGTTTTAGCTTGAATCAGTGACAGGAGTCCAGTCACCTCTGAAGCAGAAGATCCAGGACTTGGCCTTGAATATCCCCTCTGCAACACCACCACCTCGTCACACATCTTTCTTTCAAACGTCTACTGTGTCATTTAGGTTCTCCAGGATCTTCAGTTTTAAACTTTAAGGGTGTCTTTATGTTCTAAGCCAGGTAACTGTGTTTTCCTCCTTCTCAACTCATTTATCCCTCAAATAACTTAGATTATTTTTTAAAGTTCTCAATCAGAATTGAGATGCTTTCCCATGTGCATTATCAGAATTCTTAACATCCATAACCAGTTTTCTTTGACCTCTGCTTCCCCAAATATTTGCCTTCAGAATATTTAAAAATAAATGCGGAGGGGAAAAAAAATTTAAGGTATTTTATTTTATGTTTGTTGTTCCTATGTCAAGAATACCCATTGTGATGGTTTTATTCAAATAGAAGACTCACTTCCCTTCTAGGAGCTCCCTGTGAAAGAAGTTCCCAGGGTTAGGAAGAAACAATACACAATGCCCGTACTTCCCAAAGGATAGCCCCCTGGAAACTCAAATATATCTCTTATAAAATTTGTTTATTTAATTTACCCTGATGACCTTAGCTATCTAGTGCCCCCAATCAAGGTCTATTCCCTTGTCCCGCTTTAAATTCTTCCTAACGTGTATCACCATGTTACTAAGTCATTCACAGAAGACCTTACTTGTATTATTTGTCTCCCCTCACTAGCACAGAAGCCCCAGTCTTATATTCTACTCATCCCCCAGACTTTGAACAGTATCTGCCAAATAGTAGGTGCTCAATAAACATTTGCCAAGCCCAGCAGACACTGGGTTCTTCCGCCTGACCACATCCTTTTTGTCCTTGTAGTGTTTCTTTAAAATATATATATATATATATTTTATCTATTTAATCATAAGAGACACACAGAGAGATGCAGAGACACAGGCAGAGGGATCGAGTCCTTGCGGCGAGCCTGATGCAAGACTCGATCCCAGGACCCCGGGATCACGCCCTGAGCCAAAGGCAGACATTCAACCACTGAGCCACCCAGGCGCCCCTCTTATAGTGTTTCTTTGCATCTCTTTATGGGCTTTTGATTTCAATGGCCCCATCCCATTGATTCCTCTTCACAGATCTGCTCTGGGGCCACCAGAAAGGAGAGGACCTGAGTGCCTGGTGTTTACACCTCCCTTGGCCAGACCCCATCCAAGGATGGACTAATGTGCAAGTCTGAGAGCACAGCTCCCTTGCCCATGAGTCCCCAGCTCAATATCTGTTTCTAAGGAGCCCGACCCAGGACACTGAGTGAACTGAATGAGTGTGCTAACATTTTACACGAACTCAAATCGTTCCTTGAAAATTTCACAATAATAATAATAATAATAATAATGGCGTTGCTCTTGATTCTCCTCAAAACATGAATGGATTGATATTTACCACGTGCATCTATGGTATAATTAATTACCTGGGGCACTTTAGAAAGGGCTCAGCCTCAAAAGTAATCTCCCAAACAATAACTATAAAGCGTTGGAAAAAAGAAATGACTGAGTCAGTCCCTGTTAACTACACAGAATTATACTGCTATGATTTGAAAAGCACTGCTCTTTTAAAAACGACAGAATTATAACAAAAATCTTAAGTATATTTGCCTTCAGTGCTACCTGCTTCTCATAACGCCCTGCTAATATCTCCAAGTCTCATCCAAATGGGGGTAAGATACGTTTATTTTGCATTCTTCAGAGTCTCATTAGCAAAAATGATAGCATCTCTACAAGACTAATTTTGATCAAATTGTGCTTCATCTAAACAACTAAAATGCCAGGTTTGCTTTTCAAATGTCCTTTACGTAGCGTGCACTGCCTCCTGCAATTCATTCTCCTCCTCTCAAGTGGTAAAAGGACACCATGTCAGAGGCCAAATCCCAACCATGCCTGGTGGATCTAGAAGTAGATAATGGTAGCGTTTTTGAGTCTAGGTAAATAGAATTTTCTGAAATCAATTCTAATGAACAAGACAGCCATTTACGTTTCCATTTCCCTGCCCTGTGGATCTTGCAGCTCCGCAGGCAGCAAATCGTTTCCAGTAATGCATTTAGGATCATGACTAACATTTAAAGGAATAAAGGATGACAGTTTTTATAAGCAGTAGCTGGAATTCACTATAGTAACATAGCTCGAGTGCCTCCATTCTTCTGCATCCTGTTCTCATATATGTAGTTTCCACAGCTTGTGTCAGCTTGCTACTTTAGCAAAGGCTTACCCTGTATCTCTCTTGACACTGAAAGTATACTAATTAAGAGTAATTCTCAACAAAAATCCATAGTGTCTTGGGGCACCTGGGTGGCTCAGTGGCTGACTCTTGATTTTGGCTCAGGTCAGGATCTCAGAATCATGGGATCGAGCCCCAAGTTGGGCTCCACACTCAGCGGGGAGTTCGCTTGAGGATTCTCTGTCTCCCTCCCCTTCTGTCCTTCCCTCCTGCTTATGTGCACTCTTTCTCTCTCTCAAATAAATAAATAAATCCTAAAAATAATTCAAAATGTCTCATTTTATAGTGTATGTATTTCTCCTTAAGTCCTCTGGCTGTAACCATAATACCACACCTTCAAAGGATTGCTATCCCTGGGGTCAGCTCTGCAGAATTGATTTTAGAGTCTAATTCTCAAAAGATTCTGTTCACTGCATGGTTTTTGCTCACAGGGACTTAGTGTGGACCTATGTTCTCCACAGTCACTTTTGGTGCCAGCACTCACTTTTGATGTAGGGTGTTTCTACAAAAGCACGTGGGCCCACTCATGGCTTTACACGGACACTTCCTCCACACTTGAGAGGGACCTACCTGGACCTCCAGGGCATCACATATTTGCTCCATTCTCAACCATCTCACCAAAATCTCTGTAGAAAAATATCTCTGGAGCTAAATCAATGCTGGAACTTCATATAGCCACAGAAAGTACATCCTCTGTTTTATGCAGACAACTCTGAGACGTGTGCAAGAAACTATGATAATTGTATATATGTGAACTGAGTTTAGTGTTATCAAAACTGTGAAGGAAAACTCATTCAGCACCTTCGGGGATGAGTCTAACAGTTTGTAGCATAGAAATTATGCATAAACCGTAAGCAGTTCTCAGAAGTTGCTGTGACCTCCTTGGCCAGAGCAAATTTTATAGTTTATGTTATAATTGTGTTTATTTGGTTTTTTCTATGCATGTGTGGCTTGATAATGTTTGTAAATGTCAATATAAGCAAATTCCCCTAACATCATATAAATCCAAACAATAAGAGACACCAGTCCAAAGACTGACTCCCCATTTGCTGGGGCTTCATGGGCAGTAGACCTCACCCACTGACCCTAAAACCAGATATTGTGTTCTAATCTTCAGTGTGTCTCTTATCCTCCAGGTGGTCATCTCCCAGCCTATTCACACCAGTACTTACTCAACTTGAAAAAAGCATTATAGAGTCAATTAACACTGTTCTTTCTTCCAAAAAGCTGGGCCCCATTTTCTAAAGGCCCCACATGTTACAAACATATATATGTATCAGAGAACCCATGGTCACCTCTGTACCTTGGGAGTCTGGTTTTCAGAACTGACACATTATAATCCTTAATCCTAAACATCCATACCCATAGCTAACACCATTCAGATTCCGGGGCAATATTTCTTTACATGTCTTGTCCTATGGTCTATGATCTCAAAATGGAAGCTGACTGCAGCTGAAATGATGTGAAAGTTTGTGGGATGTATCTTTGCTAATTTCGGGGACCCTGCTTGGACTTTGGGGGAGATCTGAGATCCAGAGGCATTAAAAGAAAATACAAATTAATTTCTCAAATCTTTTCTCTCAAAGTGAATGCAGTAGATTCTTATATTAACCAATGGTGTCAAAGCTTCACGTTCCACCTCCAGAGGGATTAGTTCTGGGGTACACACAAACTACCATTATATTGACAACACTTGTATATTGGCCCTTAGGAATATAGATCTAGTATTATTAACCAGTTCTTGTTACTGTTAAATTATACACATGTGGGTTTGGATGTGACATTCATGAAACATGATACTATTTTTTTTGTTGTTTTTTTTTTATACTATTTTTAATACTGCTGCATGACTCTAGATATTGCTTTAAGAGACTAACAAATCACAATTATCTATAATAGTAACTTCTATGACACAGAATGTAATAATGTGTAAACTTTTGGTCCCCAAATCAGAAAGTGTTTCAAAAGAGTAGACTCTGACTGTAAAGAACGTTTAACAATACTTTTGACGACAATTTACTTACTTCTATTTTATTTTTCCACGGGTACCATCCAAAGGCACTCTTAAGGTATGCCTATGACCACCTGAGAGTTCCAAAACCCTTTCCAGAGACCCATAACATCAAATTTATTTTCGCAATAATACTAAAATATTATTCTTTTCACTGTGCTAACATTTGCCCAGATGACACAAGTACAGTGATGGATATGACTGCTGGTGCCTTAGCACAAATCAGCTGATGGCATGAAATCTAATAGTAATTGCTGTATTCTTCACTACTGTACACTCACATTAAAAAAAAAGAGGGGTGCTTGGCTGGCTCAGTCGGTAGAGCTTGTGACTCTTGATCTCAGGGTTGTGAGTTCAAGCCCCACGTTGGGACTAAAGATTACCTAAAAATAAAATCTTAAAAAAAAACAGAATATGAGATCCCTGGGTGGCTCAGCAGTTTGGCACCTGCCTTTGGCCAGGGTGTCATCCTGGAGTCCCAGGATCGAGGCCCACATCCAGCTCCCTGCATGGAGCCTGCTTCTCTCTCTGCCTGTGTCTCTGCCTCTCTCTGTGTGTGTCTCTCATGAATAAAAAAATAAATAAATCTTAAAAAAAAATACAAACATACCTCAGATCACCACATTTTATCATAATAAAGTGAATCAAATGAATTTTTTAGTTTCTTAATGATTAAAAGTTATGTTTATGCTATACTATCGTCTGGTAAGTGTGCAATAGCATTGTGCCTAAAAAAACAACATGCATAGCATAATTTGGAAATCCTTTATTGCTAAGAAATGCTAAAAGTCATCTGAGCTATCAGCAAGTCATAATCTTTTTGCTGGTGGAGGGTCTTGCCTCGATGTTGATGGCTGCTGACTGATCGGGGTGGTGGTTCTTTTTTTTTTTTTTTTTTTTTCTGGGTGGTGGTTCTGGAAGACTTGGGGTGGCTGTGGCAATTTCCTAAAACAAGACAACAATGAAGTTTGCCACATTGATCAACTCTTTTTTTCATGAGCAATTTCTCTGTAGTATGTGATGCTGTTTGATAGCATTTCATCCACAGTAGAACTTCTGTCCAGATTGGAATCCATTCTCTCAACCCCTGCCACTGCTTTATCCACTAGGTTTCTTTCATGTCCTCAATCCTTTGCTGTTATTTCTATAGTCTTCACAGCATCTTCTCTCAGAGTAGATTCTATCTCAAGAAACCACTTTCTTTGCTTATCCATCAGAAGGGCCTCCTCACATGTTCCAGTTCTATCAGGAGATTTTAACAGGTCAGACAGGTCAGCCATGTCCTCAGGCTTCACTTCTCATTCTAGTTCTCTGGCTGTTTCCCACTCCTTCCACAGTTACTTCCTCCACTGAAGTCTCCAACCCCTCAAAGTCACCCATGAGGGTTGGAATCAACTTCTTCCAAACTCCTATGAATGCTGGTGTTTTGACTTCTTCTCATGAATCATGAATGTTCTAAATGGAATATAGACTGGTGCATCCTTTCCAGAAGGTTTTCAATTGACTTTACTCAGCATCATAAGAAGAATCACTATCTATGGCAGCTATAGCCTTATGAAAAGTTATTTCTTAAACAAGAAGACTATAAAGTTGAAATTACTCTTTGATTCATGGGCTACAGAATGGATGTTGTGTTAGCAGACATGAGAACAACATGAATCTCACTTTTACATCTTCACTGGAGCTCTTGGGTGACCAGGTACATTGCCAATGAGCAGTCATATTTTAAAAGGAATTTTTTTTTCCTGAGCAGTAAGTCTCAACAGTGGGCTTCAAGTATTCAGTAAACCATGTTGTAACCAGGTATGCTGTCATCCAGGCTTCGTGGTTCCCTTTATAGAGCATAAGTAGAGTAGATTTAACATCATTCTTAAGGGCTTTAGGATTTTCAGAATGGTAAATGAGCACTAATTTTGACTTCTAGTCACCAATTGCATTAGCCCCTAACAGAAAAGTCAGCCAGTCCTTTGAAGCTTTGAAGCCAAGCACTGACTTCTCTCTTATTATGAAAGTGCTAGATGACATCTTCTTCCAATAGAAGTCTGTTCCATCTACACTGAATATCTGTTGTGTAGTGTAGCCACCCTCATTAATGATCCCAGCTAGATCTTCTAGAATCATTTGCTGCAGTTTCTACTTTAGCATCTGCTGTATCACCTTGCACTTTCATATTATAGAGATGGCTTCTTTCCTTAAACCTCTTGAACCACTTCTACTAGCTTCAAAGTTTTCTTCTGCAGTTTCCTCACCCCTCTCAGGTTTCACAAAATTGAAGAGAATTAATGTCTTGCCTTGGATTAGGCTTTGTGTCAAGGAAATGCTGTGGCTGGTTTGGTCTTCTATCCAGATCACTAAACCTTTCTCCATGTCAGCAAGAAAGCAGTTTCTCTTTCTTATCATTCATGTACTCACTGAAGTAGCACTTTCAACATTCTTCAAGAACTTCCCCTTTGCATTCACAACTTGGCTAACTATTTGGTGCAAGAGACCTAGCTTTTGGCCTGTCTTGTCTTGGACATGCCTTCCTCACTGAGCTTAATCACTTCTAGCTTTTGACTGAAAGTAAGAGATATGTGACTCTTTCTTTCACTTGAACACTTAAGAAGCCATTGTTGGGTTATTCATTGACCTAATTTCAATATTTTTGTGTCTCAGAGAATAAGGAGGCCCAAGGTGAGGGAGAGAGATGAGGAACAGTCATCACAACAGTCAGAACACATACATTTATCAGTTAATCTGATCACTCCATCTTATGTGGGTGCAGTTTGTGGTGCCCCAAAACTACAATAGTAACATCAAATATCACTGATCAAGGATCACCATAACAGATATGATAATAATGAAAACGTCTGAAATAGTATGAGAATTACCAAAATGTGACCCAGAGACACGAAGTGAACAAATGCTATTGGAAAAATGGTGCTGATAGACTTGCTCCATGCAGAGTTGCCATGCTTATCACAATTTTACCTCGGCTCTATTAAAGAATATTAAAAACTATATCTGTTCTAAAATGGTGGTGAAAATATTAAGCCTCAGTGCCATTAAAATTTTCTTTAATAATAGATTATCCTCAATTTTCTATAAACAATAGAGAAACAAAAAGTAACAATTTCTAATTCTTTTTTCTAACCCATTGCAGAAAAAAGCCAAGCTCTCAGGCTGTGGGACTGCACCAAACCTTATCTGCCTGTGCTGACGACACAGGCAGCTGAGCTCACAAACTGGTAAGGTGGGCCTTGAAGACCTAGGAAGGCCCTTTAGGCCCTTTCTCCCTTGCCATGCCTTCAGATTTAGAATTCCAAGCCTAGAGATCAATTCACTTAATGCTAAAATAAAAATCTCCCCGAGAAAGGTGAAACATTTGGGGTCTCCTGCCCTTTGTAACTAGTGGAATTGATTTTATTCACTTCTCCCCAAGTGGGGCCTTGGAGCTTTCAAGAGGGTACCTTTGCTCCCTCTGCCTGGATATCCTGAGCAGTTTCATTCGGGGGTCCTCTTGCCTCCCCAGGCACTTCCAGGAAGCTGAGTCTAGGCCCTTGTACTCTTTCACCCACTCCTCTCTTCTTTCTTCCCACCAAGCACTAGGGCTAGGGAGAAATGGGAGGTTGTATTTCTAGTCTAGAGTAAAGTCTCTCTAGCTATTATTTCTGACCTAGACAAGTTGTCTTTCCCACAATCCACACCACCATCTACTCATAAAGTTATGGGAATAAGACCAAGAGTTTTTGTTCTCTTGTCTTCTGTATCCCTTCTCTGAAGCAATAGGCACAAAACAAGAGGTCCATGATAATACGTTCTAGGATGTCCTAATTCATGCATAACAAGCCTGCCATGAATTCTAGTCCTCCATCTAGCCCTCATTCTCAAACAAGGATAAGTTAATTATGGCAATCTCCTAGGAGGAGCGGAGGAATGACATGGAAGTAAGAGCAAGGCTGGATAGGAAGATGGTAGGCAACCCCAGATGAGAGAGCAGGAAGGAAGGCAGACTTCCACCCACAAACCTGAAATTTCTGCAATAACCACTGTGGTCCCAGAGGTCCTGGCCAGGAACAGGACTCAGATGGCCCCCACTGATATGTCAGCTGTAGTGAACCACTACCATCAAGGATGTCTAGGCAGACCCATATAATTCCTGATGAGCTAGTCATGCAGACTCACCCCAGGCATTTCCCTACTCATGAAATAACCCAGCCCCACAGCCTGTTAACTGATGTTTTTAGATCCTACTCTTCCTATTCTTTGTGGTAGATACTCACTGTAGATATTATGGATCCTGCTTAATTTGGGGAAGAGGGAAAAGAAAGATACAGGAGTAAAATAAATATATGTCTTCATCTCACATAACATCCTACTGCAAAGGATGTAGGAGGTCAGGTAGCATTAGGTCACCCAGATACTGCATGGTGACACCTTGGACTACAGTTGTGGCAGTGGGACAGAATGAAGAGGATGTATAGTGAGCATTATTTTGGAGTTCGACTTAGCAGAACCTGAGGTTGGTTGGATACAGCTTATGAGAAGCAGGAAGGGTCAAAGAGAATCCCCAGGTTTCTGGCTTGTGCATCTGGGCAGATGGTGGTGTCATTTAATGAAATAGGGAGCACAGGAAAAGAGGGGGTGTCAGTTGTGGGAATGCTGTGTTCAGCTTTAGACCATTGGTTTTGAGATGCCTGTGGGACAGCTTAGCAGATTTCGAGGACACAGCTGCAAATCAGAAGAGGAAGCAGCCAGCTGTATCAGGGGTGGCAAACCGTGCCATCCTTTGTTCTCTGCAGCCAGGGAGAGGCCTCCTAAAGATGGGCCGGCTGATTGGTAATTAAGTATATCAGAGTGGAGGCATACATCTCCATTAGAGTGGCTACAGGCCATTAACACACTCTGCAGCACTCTTTACTTAACGCTGCTCTCAAACAAATAGCACATCTGCAAAGTTAATGCCAATTCCATAGCCATTAGGGTCTGCAAATCAAAACTTGTCTCGCAGTAACATGCAGAGTGAACCAAAATGGCATTCAAAGGGGCTAAGTGATTATTTCATGCTAAGTGATGCTATTCATGAACCTCATAAAGAGTCGGCTTGTCATGGTTCATTAACCAGCCCACCTTGCTCAATCCATAATCCTAAACCCTGAGTGGGGTTGTGTTTGTGTCACATTCTATAAGAAATCACAGAAACAATTCAGCATGACGCTCATTAATAAACTCTAGCCATATATTGTCTATCACATCATCAATAGCAATTGCCCCCATGTGCCACAAGGCTTGACAAAAAGAATCTCCTTTTTTTCCCACAATTGAAACCCAGTGTAAGCTGGAAAATATTTTGATCCCCTTTACAAGACAGAGCTATCAGTATTTCTGTGTTGCAAACCAACCTAAGCTAATTTGATCAATCAACAAATTGTCAGGATAGAAGTAAGGCTGTCACTCTACAAACTATTAGGTGGATAATACAACAGAAATCTCAAATCTAATGTCACATACATGAATTTGTTAGTAATCAGGAACAAAACCTGGTTACCCTAAGAGAAGTCCCTGCTCTCTGTCCTAGGCTATATATTCCAATAAACCCCTTGCGAAAAGTGTTCCCTCTGAGGCGGGTCCAACAATGTTATGAGAGCAGAGTCAGCAAACCTAGGTGGCATGTTCCTTCACTAAGCAGAGAACACAGGACCAAGTGGATTTCTAGAACTTAGGTCCTAACTCCAAAAAAGTGTTGTTGCTGGGCCTGCTGGCTGTTACACTTTATTTATTCAAGGGCCTCTCAAATCTTTCTAACTTACCACATATTTTTAAACCACATATTCCACCAATGAAATATTATTCCCAACATCCCTTATGCTAATTAACAAGCCCTCTGGTGTAGACTTGCATGTCGCTGCTTAAAACACTAGTGCTAACCTCCTTGGAATATGGATTCCCAGTTAGAGGGCTCAAAATGTTAATTAAGTAACTACATAAAAGGTGTATTCTTGATTAAAGCATCTCAAAATATTAGTTTAAGATCGTAGGATTTAGATGAATGTTAACTTACATTCATATATATCACATACTGAAATTCTTTTTTGAGAGAAAGAGAGAGAAAGTAAGCAGGGTAAGCAGAGGGAGGGAGAGAGAATCCCAAGCAGGCTCTATACGCAGCATGAGTCCAGTGCAGGGCTCTATCCCATTACCCTGAGACCATGACCCTTGCAGAAATCAACAGTCAGACACCCGACCGAATGAGCCACCCAGGTACCCCTCACATACTGAACTAAAGTGAAAATCACACATCATAGACAAAATGACATCCGGGTTATTTGTGTCCTTGCTTTAATGTTAAAAATAAAACCAAAACCAAAACCAAAACCTCTAGCATGGACTATGTTCCAATGATCTTTTACTAAGTAATAAACCATCTCAGAATTTCCTAGAATCTAATATCCAGCATGGTGATTACATTAATAATATTGTATTACATACTTGAAAGTCACTAAGGGAGTAGATATTAAACGTTCTCATCACAAAAAGAGAAACAGTAATCACATAGTATGATAGATACAATAGCTAACAGCTCTGGTGGTGATCATTTGCAACACATAAGTGCACCAAATCAACATGTTGGGCACCATAAACATACATGATATATGTCCATTATATCTCAGGGAGAAAAAAAAAAAAAAAACCTTTAATGGAGTAGAACACACAAAAATT
Organism: Canis lupus dingo; assembly: GCF_003254725.2. Lineage (NCBI taxonomy): Eukaryota > Metazoa > Chordata > Mammalia > Carnivora > Canidae > Canis > Canis lupus. Next base: position 13,632,596 of record NC_064260.1, on the reverse strand, counting down.
TTCAATTTGGTCATGGCCAGCTGGAGGCAGTAACTACTCTGTTCCACAGTACCTGGGGCCTCAGTTGATGGATTTGGAACAACAGGATGGGGAGTGAGGTCGAGAATCATAGGAAGGCTTCTTGACTTACCTATCTGGTACCTGGGCTGGGAAGACTCAAATATGGGTGCAGCTGGCACTGTAGATCTTAGCATCTATAAGTGGCCTCTCCACTTGCAGATGTTTTGGGCTTCTGACAGAATGGTGGCTGGGTTTCCAGAGGGAGCATCCCCAGAGTGAGTGTTACAAGAGAAACAGAGAGCATGGCCTTTTCAGATCTCAGCTCAGAAATCACACAGCCTCACTTCCACAATGTTCTATGGCGACAAGCCACCCCAGATTCAAGGGAGCAGAATGAGACCTCACCTCTAGAAGTGCAGTGGTTGATCACACTGCAGAAGAGCATGGGGGATGGAAGATGGTGGTGTGGCCAACCATTCAAAAAAGCAATTGGCCACAGGCTAGGACTACAGAGGAATAATGTACAGTCACTGGGCCTTTATCCTGAAAGGACTCATAATTTAATTGTGGAAACAGAAAAATAAACTAGGGATTACAATACAAGATGCTGATAGATCAGGGATCAGCAAACTGCGACTTACCTCCTGTTTTGTAAATAAATGTTCTCAGAACATAACCATGCTTATTCATTTACATATTATCTATGGCTGCTTTCATGCTACAGTGGCAGAGCCGAGTAGCTATGACAGAGACCATATGGCCCACAAAGCCTAAAATATTTACTTTCTGGTCCATTAGAGCAATAGCTTGCTAAGCCCTGCAATAGATTCTAGTTCTAAGAACAAACCAAAAAAAAAAAAAAAACCTTTGGCAGTGCTGAAGAGGGGAAAATTAGGTTTTTATAGGAGTTTCAAAAATTGAAAAAAAAGGTAAAATTTAGACTGAATTTTATTCGATGACTTATTCCTGTTTGCCTTATCTGAGAAAACATTTAGGGCAGTTTACAAGGATATGGAAAGGATAACTAGGCGTTCACCCTGCAGTGTTGCTGGAGAAGGGACATGCCAGACAAAAGGAGCAACACACATACAACATGTCTAAGGAAAGGAAAAGATGGTATGTTCAAAGAACTATAAAGAATTCAGGGGATCCCTGGGTGGCTCAGTGGTTTAGCACCTGCCTTCGGCCCAGGGCGTGATCCTGGAGTCCTGGGATTGAATCCCACATCAGGCTTCCTGCATGGAGCCTGCTTCTCTCTCTCTCTCTCTCTCTCTCTCATAAATAAATAAATAAAATCTAAAAAAAAAAAAAAGAATTCAGTGCACTGACTATGTGGTGGACACTCCAGGGCCAGAAAGGAGTGAGAAGTCATGTGAGACCAAGAAATATGAAGTCTGGAGCCCAAAAACTCTCAAGAGAACCATGGTGAAGACTGGACCCAGGCAGAGCCAGTGGGAATGCAGAAGCTGGGTTATGTCTAGACATTCATGGGGATCATCCCCTCACTTACTCAGCTGTCTCTTCATTTGTACCTCATCAGAGATGCCTTCTCTAATCAATGTATCTAAAATGGCAACTCCTTTCTATTACTCTGTGTTCCCTTACCTTGCTTTATTTTTCTTCCTAGCAATTAATACCAGCCACCATTATGCATTTGTTTGTCTGTTGTCTATTTCCCCCATCATATATAAGTTCCAAGAACATGGACTTTATCTGTTTTGTTTGTTACCATTACCCCAGGGTCCAGCAACAATAGATTAATTTGTTGAATGAATGAATGAATGAATGAATGAACAAATGACTAGTAAACTACCAAAGAGCAGAGTGACCACAATTCAGAAACAAACTGGATGTGGGAGATGGGAAGACAAAAGTATGAGGGTTGCTCCAAGATTTCTACTTCAGTTGGCTGGGTAGATGCTGATGCCATCAACTAAGGGAAATAGAATGGCTGTGGTGGGGAATGAGACATTGGGTGAGGAGACTGCAAGTTTGGTTTTAGACTATTGAGTTCAAGGTACCTCATAAAAATCTTTCAGAGTAGCTATTCCGTAGGCAGCTGGGACTACGGATATTAAGTTTAGGAAAAGGGAACTGAGCATGAAGATCTGAGATCACCTGAGTGTTGGTGATAGGTGATACCATAGCAGGATATGAGATCAAGGGGGAGGAAAGGCAAAAAGGAAGAAGAGAGCTGGTGACTGTACCTGGGAAAAGAAAATACCCTTTAAGAGACTGGCAGAGAGGGACACCTGAATGATTCAGTGGTTGAACATCTGCCTTCAGCTCAGGGTGTTGATCCCGGGGTCCTGGGATCAAATCCCACATCAGGCTCCCCACAGGGAGTCTGCTTCTCCCCTGCCTATGTCTCTCCCGCTGTGTGTGTGTGTGTGTTTCTCATGAATAAATAAATAAAATATTTTTTGAAAAGAGAGAGAGAGAAGCTGGTGGAGACAAAGGAACTAAGGAGGCTTAGGGGAGAGTCAGAGAAGAAGAGAACCAGGGAAGAGCTAGCACCAGGTGAGCCAAGAGAGCACATTTTCAAGAGAGAAAATGACCAACAAACTCCGATGCAGCAGAAGGCTTGTGATAGAAGGTGAGGGGATCCCCAGGGAGATGCAAAACGTTCCCACATCTACTCTTACTGTTGAGCATTTTTCTCATTTAGAGATTCAACTTTTTTCTTTCACTCTCAGAGAAGTAAGATTCATTGATCTAAAGAGACCAAAATTCTCCTTCTGCAGTTAACAGCCTCTGTAGTCTCTGTGACCAGGTAAATCCATGGTAAAGGGAACGTTGATCCAAATCACGTTAATAACACCACAACTCCAACTACGTGGGCTAATCATTAGGTGTCCACGCACTGGCTAATGAATCCGTGTCTTGGGTAATTAAAAACACAACGTGGAGACATTGTTTTGAGTATGAATCACAGCCACGAATAGATTTGCTTCAGTCATTAATTGAAGTGCACCAGGCATTTCAAGGGAGCCAGCAGGGAATTCTTGGCTAAAGGTGGTAATTTCTTCTCTGAATCTCACCTATGTTCCTATTTACTTTCCTTTTGTTCTTTCATATCCACTGTCACCTCAATATGACACCAATCCTCCCCTCCCTCCAAAACTTCTTTCCATGTCATGACCAAACACTTCCTGATGAAATTCAATGATCTGTCCAGCACCTTCATCTGCTCCTTCTTACCTGATTGGTCACCAGCCACCTTCACCCTCTCTTGGAAGGCTCTCCTTCTTTGGTTTCTCTGCTGTCACACTCTCCTGGTTCTTCTATTTCTCTGTGTATGTCTTCTTATTTTTTGAATGGCTGGATTTCCTCTCACCCCTAAGTCATACTTGTTTCCTAAAATCCAGTCTTCATTCTTCCAGCCCTCTACTACTCTCATCCTTGTCTCCTCCACTTCTCTGTCCTTCTTCTTTTTTCTAGTTGGTCATATAGCTTATATTTCCCGTGATTGTCATCATTGTATGGAACATAAGCATATGGAGTTATATATAAAATACCCCCTACGATATATTGGTAACAATGCTGCCTGTTTAAGTCAGTAACCAGTTCAGATCATCTTTTTATATTAAAGTCAAAGATGATATTCTGACATGTGATATAAACAAAGCTTTTTGAGTCAGAATATCTGAGAATATCCTCTTATCTAAGAATGAAATTTGGCAGTTTAATTGAGACTGGGGACCAGACTGGTTCAATTAAGAAAACACTAACTCAGAGGGAAAGCTGTATTAAAATTAAATAACTTTGGGGCGAGACGCTAGGTGCTAATTTACATATATTAACAAGGCAATTGTATGAAGCCAATTAAAGCTACTTCTGCAATAGAATTCACCACAGAGGTTAAAAGTTCATTATTTCACACGTTAATAAGAATTTAATTCACTTAGTACTACATATGTTTATTTTGCTGTGTATTTAGAGTTTATCTTTTGTCTGTACCCTTTAGGACTCTTAACTTTTTTACATAAATCTTTCCAAATCAGAAGTGTAAATTATATGTTTATAATATCACCAAATTTTCAGTCATTCCTATCAGATATTAGGTTTATCCAGCAAATCCTTGTGCCCAAGTAAAGCATGTATTTGTTGAAAGGAATAGAAGGAAGGGTGAAGTCGGTCAATCCCAGGTAAAAATAAACTTCAGCCCCAAATATAAGTGATGATCAAGATGTTGGCCCTTCAAATGGGATCTTTTCCTCACTTTCCCATTTCTGTCAAAAGTAACATTATCTTCCTGGTCCATGGGCTTTTTATTTTTTTTAAAGATTTTATTTATTTATGCATGAGAGACACACACACACACAGAGAGAGAGAGAGAGGCAGAGACACAGGCAGAGGGAGAAGCAGGCTCCATGCAGGGAGCCTGATGTGGGACTCGACTCTGGGACTCGACTCTGGGACTCGACCCTGGGACAGGGACTCGACCCTGGGACTCGACCCTGGGACTCAACCCTGGGACTCCAGGATCACGCCCTGGGCCAAAGGCAGGTGCTAAACCACTGAGCCACCCAGGGATCCCCATGGGCTTAACATCTTAGAGATTCCTTTGCTTCTGTCCACTCCTTTCTTACTTAACTCCAGGCTGCCTGCAATTATTACTCCTTCTTTATGTTCAGAGCCACTCTCTGGTCTAGGCCATGGGTACCTCAACAAGGGGAATGAAATGGCTTCTCCAAATTCCTCTTGCTCCCATTCTCCCACTACTTCAATTATTTCTCATCAGGTAACTCTTTCATATGATCCTATGACTGCCTGAGTTTAAGAGAGTCCAAAGAATTTTTTTAAAAATGATTTTGAGGGCAGCCCGGGTGGCTCAGTGGTTTAGCGCCGCCTTCAGCCCAGGGCCTGATCCTGGAGACCCAGGATCGAGTCCCATGTCAGGCTCCCTGCATGGAGCCTGCTTCTCCCTCTGCCTGTGTCTCTGCCTCTCTCTCTCTCTCTGTCTCTCATGAATAAATAAATAAATAAAATCTTTTTAAAAAATGATTTTGAGGTCAACTTTTTAAATTATCTGAGATAAAGACTTAGATGACTTTATATGTGCAGGTAAATACACATCAAGACTGTGTTCTTTTGATTAGTTATATATAATAATCACCTTCCTCCCGTGTCAGTAGGATGTTCCTGGAGTTTGTTGCACACATAGTTTTTGGAGTGTCCCAGCGGGATTGAGCCCTTGTGCCCACAGTAGTCATTGAAATAACCTTTATTGACCTTCCCCCCATTCTCTGTCTCCCCATCTAATCCTATCAGTATGCCTCCTGGGATCATTTCCCAAGTAAACTTCTGGCACCCAAATCCTTGTCTCAATTTGGAGGCTGTCATTCTGGAGGAACATAGACTAAGACACCAAACCTTCCATTCCCAATCTGTTCACTACATCCCACTTTCTAAAGCTGCAATCTGCAATATCCCAGCCCCACAGCAGCCATAGGATAGTCAGTGCTTTGGGGCTGCCATTTGGGGAAGCCACCAAATTGTGCATGATGATGCTATAAGATTGTGTAGGTACCCATGTATACACATGCACATGGAGAAGAAGCCAAATAATGTGAGTCAACATGTCCCAAAATACATTCCAGGGAACAGTATCTTAGAAATTTTGCTTGAAAAATCACTTTAATGTCAAATTAGATTTTTTTAACGTCAAATTAAATTTGAGGCTGGGTTGCTTGAAGGATAGAGAGGTATGCTGTACATACCAAGATTCTGTTGTGCAAAGATCTCAGGGCAGTGAGATCGAGCCACGCATAAGGCTCCACGCTCAGCATAGAGTCTGCTTGAGTTTCTCTCTCCTTCTCCCTCTGCCTCTCCCCTCCTCTCTCTCTCTCTTAAAAAAAAAAAAAGTATCTTTTGGGGTAAATATTTAGTTAACTCAAAGTTCAAACTTTTTATCAGAAGTTTCTCCTCCTTAAAGGATCTCACCATCTCACATCCCAAGATAGTTTAGGGGAAAACAGACAAGTGCACATATCCTCATGACCGAGAAAGGATGGAGAGCACACTGCCATGTTCTGCCTTCTGGAGGGTCCCTGATGCCCTTGGCTGAGATAGACCCAGGTGTCCAGCAGAATCAACGGAGAGATTATAAAAAATGCAGATTCCCAGGTCTTCTCTGGATGTTTTGATTCAGGGAGAATGGGAGTGAAACCAAGAACCTACATTTTTGTTTTTAAGATTTTATTTATTTATTCATGAGAGACAGAGAGAGAGGCAGAGACACAGGCAGAGGGAGAAGGAGGCCCCTGCAGGGAGCCCGATGCAGGACTCAATCCCAGAACTCCGGGATCACGCCCTGAGCCAAAGGCAGATGCTCAACCACTGAGCCACCCGGGCATCCCAAACCTACATTTTTAACAAGTTTCCCAGAAGGTTCTGACAGCCAGAGCAAAGGCTGGCATTCAGGAAATGCTAGGGTAGCCCATCCTGTTGCCTACCAAGGTTTGAACTTCCTGCTACACTGGAAAATAGGAAAGACTCACAACCTATTGTCTCATGCTGAGATGTTCGTACCGCTGTCGTCATCTTTGTTCATCATGAGGCATATTGGGGCAGAGGATATAAGGCTTCCAAGTGAATGTTGGCACTGGTGGTAAATATCCTGACACTGTGATTTAAATATGGCAATCATAGAATTTTTAAAGCAGAACTGAGGAAATAAAAGAAGAAAAAGATCCTTGTATTAATTCCAGTTATTTCAATTCCACTAAGAAAGAGTAAGTTCTGGGGCCCCTGGGTGGCTCAGTGGTTGAGCATCTGCCTTTAGCTCAGGTCATGATCCCGGGGTCCTGGGATGGAGTCCTGCATTGGGCTCCCCACAGGGAGCCTGCTTCTCCCTCTGCCTATGTCTCTGCCTCTCTCTGTGTTTCTCATGAATAAATAAAAATCTTTTTTAAAAAAAGAAGAAAGAAGAAAGAAAGAAAAGAAAGAAAAGAAAGAAAGTTAGTTAGTTCTGGGGCGCCTCAGTGGCTCAAGAGCTGGTTAAATGTCCAGCTCTTGCTTTTGACCCAGGTCATGATCTCAGAGACCTAGGATAGAGCCTGGACTCTGCACTCAGCTGGAAGTCTGCATGGCAGTTTCTCTCTCCCTCTGCCCCTCCCCACTGCTCACATGCACACTTACACGCACACATGCATACACTCTCTCTCTCTAAAATATATAAATAAATCTTATTTTTTAAAAAAAGAAGTTCTAAGAAATGCCACACAAACTCCCTGAGGGGAAAGAGGAACAGTTTTATGAACAAAGATTTTTAAAAATTATATATAATTTACTTAATAAAATCTACATCTAAAACTCTGAAAATTACATCTCACTTAAAACCTGCTAGAAAAAGAAATTAGATGTTATTTTTCTTTAATTGTGTACTTTAAAAACATTAGATAAAATGCTGTTTCTGAAGTATTTTTTATAATAAAGAAGTTTATGGCATCACTTTTTTAAGTATTTTTAAGTTGGATAAATTGTACTTTGATGAAGACATAGGATCGGTTTATACCACTTAAAGTTGATTATCAACAAAATCTTTCACTCAAAACATCTCTACATTTCAAATTCCCTAGAGTGAAATTTAACCTTTTAAAATCTGATCCAGAATATTATGACAGCCTGTCTTTTCAAGAACCTTTACCTGATGTAGCAAGCAGTCAGAGCATGCTTAGATTTGCTTTTGGCTATAGACAACTGCACGATTTCAGTAGCTTGACCCACCAACAGTACATTTCCTGCCCATATACACGCTCAACGTGAGTGAACTGGGGAGCTCTGCTGATCCCAGCCTTTCTGGGGCCATGTGGACAAGGTTACATCTCAAGATGTACACATGTGCTTAAAGTTTTCCACAGCAGAGGGGAGGAAACACAACAGCTTGTGACACAATTCTGCTCATATTTCATTGGTCAAAGCAAATCAATGATCATCTTAACTTCAAAGGGGGTAAGGGAATATTGTCTTACCTCCTGCCTTCTCGGAGAACTGGAGAAATTTGTCAACAGCCCTACTGGCTATCCCTTCTGCCTTGCTTCTTATCTCCTCTGGACATCGGCACCAGATAACCATCCACACAATCTATCCCTCTGTTTGGGACTCATATCCTCAATCCAACAAACTTATAGTATCAACTCAATAACAACAAAATATTTCATCCATTTAGAACCATCATATTAAAGCAAAATCTCCTTTTTGTTCTTAAAACCAACATCCCTAGTATTTCACATTTGGGTAGAGCCAGGATATATAGGTAAGTTCTTTAAAAAAAAAAAAAAGAGAGAGAGAAGTTAGGTAGCCTCACTGTGCCAGAGATGACTAGCTGTTCACCAAAGAGGGATGACCTTCCCCATCACTACCACTGGGTAGTCACTGGTGAGTTGCAAAAGAGACTATATTTCTCAGACCCTTGCAATAGGTATAGTTACATGACTCAGTTCTGGTCGATGAAACGTAGATGGAAGTGTCATTTCCCATTTTCAGGCCCAGCCCATAAAAATCTCCTGTGCCATATGCCACTGTCATCTTCTGGCTGGATGTTGATGCCTGCAGCAATCTAGAAAGCCACACGTTGAAGATGGTGGAGCCTCTGTCTGCCTGGTCTTCAAATGACTACATGACCTGGACCTTCCATCAATCCCCTACTCTGCTGATGATACATATAAACATTTTACTAAAAATAGTTTTATTTGGGCAGCCTGGGTGGCTCAGCGGTTTAGCGCCACCTTTGGCCCAGAGCCTGATCCTGGAGACCTGGGATCGAGTCCCACATTGGGCTCCCTGCATGGAGCCTGCTTCTCCCTCTGCCTGGGTCTCTGCCTCTCCCTCTATGTCTCAATGAATAAATAAACAAAATCTTAAAAATAAAAATAGTTTTATTTTTTAAGTTTCTGAAAATCAACCTGGATTATGATAGATAAACTTTAATACTGACGGGTTAGTATTAATAATTGACAACATACTCTTAAGCGTGATTTTAAAATGTCTTGATTGGCCTTGACAATGGCAAGATCAACGTATTTCCTTAGCTATTCACGAATCTCTCTCCAGTCTCTGATGCATATTCTCTGGATAACTGCAACGCCTGACTAGAAGAGAATTTGCTGGTAAATACAAGGAAGAACTGCTTTTTATAGAGTGTCTGGAGAAGACAACTGCGGGGAACTGCCAGTGTCTGGTTTCGTAAAAGCCTTTACTTATCACTGACCATTCCGCATGAAGAAGAGATACAATCACCCCATCATTGTCTAATGCCAATGGGTCACATTTTAAGTGTCTCATGACAGAACTAATTCATCCCACGTGAACCTAGACGTATGATACTACTACTTAGATTTTATCATGCTCATCAAAGCCGAATCGACCCTACTATGTTGCTGTAAACAGAATGCTGTTGCTTTTCTCCCTGTGGACACACAGACAGAGGGTATTCCCTAGCTCCCCTTGATGGGGTTGGGTGGGTCACGTGACAGAGTTCTGACCAGTGAAGTCACAGTACAAGTGATGTGGGCCCTTAGACTCAATCTGGGCCTCAAAGCCCAAGGGGACAGCAGCTACTTGGAGCTGGTTACTGAATGAGCGCTTAGGACAGCACCTCCCTACCCAACCAGCTTGGCCCTACGACAGAGAAGGCAATAAACCATTAAGATTTTGTTACGCGATTAGCCTAGTTAGCACATCCTAATGAATACATTAGGACTGTCGCCTTTGCCCCAGAGAACCACTTGCAAGGTTAAAACTAAAGGGAATGGTATGTAAAGTAAACCTCAATAAAGCTGTTAATTTAAAAAAGAAAGTCCCTAGTGATGTGCTCCCACCCCACCCTGCTCAGTGTGGCTCTTCCCACTTAAAGGAATCCTACAGAAAGCTTCTCACCCTGGCGCCGTCAGGAATGCCAGGACTTGGCCACAGCCCCGGTCTCCTGGCCTCTTTCTAGGCCGCTTACAGGCCTCCTGCTGGAACACTCCTCGGGCTCACCCCCGCCTGCCCAGCCCCACCTGTTCTCCCCGCCGCCCCTCTCCAGGCCTCCCCTCTGGAGGCTCACGGGGGAAGGCAGCTCTGCACCCCTACAACCCTTCCGCGGGGCAGCTCGGAGGGCTCACCTAGGTTCCCCGCCTCATCTGCGGGTGATGCCCGCAGGCGGACAGTCTGCCCTGCTGTGTTGCAAGCTCCCCGCGGGGGTCCCCACCCGCCAGCACGGCCCCAGAGGGGCCCGGCAAGGGTCAGCCAACGAAGGGGTCCTCTTAACTGAGAGAGCGGGAGAGGGAGCTTACGCTTCAGACATTTCTTAAGTAAAAATAGCTGCAGGCAAACACTCTCTCATCGGTATCGATGGGGGACAGACGCGCAGGAAAGTGACCGCCGAGCGAGCGCGCAGCTGGATGAGCGCTCGAGGCGAAGCCCCTCGGAGAAGGAAGGCCCGAGGGGAAGGGGTGGGGCCGGCACCGGCCGGGCGGGACGCGGCTCCTCGCTCTGAACCCACGCACGGCGGGACTCGGACTCGGACTCGGACTCGGGAGAGGCGGCGGGCTGGGGGCTCGGAGGGCGGGGCGGGGAAGGGGGCGGGGGCACCGGGCTCGGGGACTGGGGGGGATGGGGGGCGGGGGGGCGCCGGGCTCGGGGACGGGGGTGGAGGACGGGGGGGGGGGGCGGGGGGGGCACCGGGCACCGGGCTCAGGGACTGGGGGCAGGGGCGGGAGGAGGATGGGGGGGCGGGGGGGCACCGGGCTCGGGGACTGGGGGGGATGGGGGGCGGGGGGGGGCGCCGGGTTCGGGGACGGGTGTGGAGGACGGGGGGCGGGGGGCACCGGGCTCAGGGACTGGGGGCGGGGGAGGGGGCCGGGCTCGGGGACGGGGGAGGGGGGAGGACGGGAAGGGGCACCGGGCTCAGGGACTGGGGGCGGGGGGGGGGTGGGGGCCGGGCTCCGGGACCGGAGAGGGGGGAGGATGGGGGCGGGGGAAGCGGGCTCGGGTCGGCGCTCCCGCCCCGCTAGCCCCCCAACCACCCCTCCCGCCCCCCCCGCCCTCCTGCCCCCCCCCGCCCTCCTGCACTCTTCTCCTGAACCTGGGGCCGCCTTCCGACCGGCTGCGCCCCCCCAGGCTGCCCGCGGAGAACGCAGGGCTTTGGAAGGAGCGAGGCCCCCGAGGCTGTCACCCTGGGAGCGGCTCCCTCGGCTCCCTCGGGCCTGTCCACCGAGTCTCCGCTATGCCCGGGGACAGGGAACCCACGAACCGGCCTGGGTTTGCAAGCGTCACTCCTGCTGCCAGCTTTGTCTCAGTGGGGACCTCGGACCGTGAGATAGAGCCGGGCATGTGACGAGGTGGTAGGTGGGCGTGCAGGGAGTTGATAAGGATTCTAGAAAGTCTCCAGCGAATCCTGAAGGCAGAGGCCCAGGGCTGCGACTGGGCATCCACGGTGTGTTTACAGGGATGGGTGGTGCAGGCTGTTTGGGGTCTTCTATTTCAGTTCCTTTTATTCAGGGAACAACAAAAAGGATTAATAAATGGGATCCAGCAGAGGGGCTAAAAAGGGGATGTTTCTTTTTCTTTCTTTTAAGATTTTATTTATTCATGCATGAGAAACGGGGGTGGGGGGGCAGAGACACAGGCAGAGGGAGAAGCAGGCTCCCTGTGGGGAGCCGGGTGCAGTATCCATCCCAGGACCCAGGGACCACGACCTGAGCCAAAGCCACTGGGCCACCTGGGGGGGCCCCAAGGGAATGTTTCTAAAGCATTATAGTGCCTTATGATGTTCAGCTGGGTTTCTTCCCACCTTCCACACTCTGCACGCTATTTTCCTCCCTGAATTTCTTGTTCTGAAGTTTCCAAAGGAGGCAAATTGCAGGGCTTTGGGTTACATAGTTAGAGGGCAGGGAGAGGATGCCTGGGTTTCAGTTTCCGTCAGGAGTATCACCCAATATTCCCCTTGCTTCCTGCAAATGCAAGGGAGCCCACTCATTTCCAAAACAGAGATATTCTATACAAACTATCCATCCTGCAACTATTTATCAAGGCCCTGGCTTTGTATGTGCCAAGCACTGTGTGAGGCCCCGGGGGAATTCAGTGATGAGCAGAGCAGTCACTGTCCCCAAGAACTCACAGTCTCACCGAGGAGGCAGCCCAGTAAAACAGCTACCCTCGCCTGGAGAAGCACCGTGACAGCTGCCCCTTGCCAGCTTGGGACCTGGGGCAAGCCACTTAAGCCGGTTGTCTGTGCACCGTTTTCATGATCTGTGAGTGGGGTAAGAGTTGTGCCCCTCCTTGGCATGCTATGAGGATGAAATAAATTAATGTATTAAAGCACTCAAAAATAAATAAATACAAAAAAATAAAGCGCTCAGAACAACCTAAGTCCCATAGAACGTGCTATGGGAGGGTTTGGTTTTGGTGTTATTCTTGGGGTAGTTACCAATGTAAAGAAAAGCCTTCCTCACCCCATGCTCTCCAGAAACCAGAAAGCCCTGCCCAAGGGGGTTAGGCAAATGGAGTGTTGAAGAAGAGGAGTTGCTTGAATGGCTGAGGGGGTTAGGAAATGGGGGAAGGAGAGAGGAGAAAAGACTAAGGGGAGGAGATGGAGCAGCGTGAGCAGCATGCGAAGCACAGCAAGTGGGAGAGCAGAAAGAGTTGAACTCAAATGAGGGGGTGATTTAGAAAATAAGGCATCAAGTTAAGGGTAGAACAAAAGGGACAGATCACAAATGGTCTGGTACATCATGCTAAGGAATTGGGATTTCTAAAACTCAATTTACAGAAAAATCTTCCCTAGAGATTTGTGAAGTGCTTACTAAGCTGTATCAGCAAAAGTGCTCTCAATGGCCAATTTCTGCTAATAAGAAAGGAAAATACATGCCAACGCCCCACAGGCAACTCGACCGGGCTGTAGATCCTTGCAGTTGTGTTGTGTTGACGGTGATGATTTCCTGTAGCTTCTTCTCTCTAAACCTGGAGGGGCTCCCCTCTACCCATGTGGCATGATAATAGCCTACCTCCCTCATAGCATTCAAGGCTGTGACAAACTCTCCTGCTGCCCTCCCCAGTGTCCCTCTGTCCTTGCTCTCAGAGCTCTGACATTTTGTTGTGGTGTCCACATTTCTCTGCCATCCAGGCACTCAGCAGAGAAAATCCTGATTCGTTTAAACCACTCATGGAAATTCTATCCCCTTTCTCAGTGATTGGCTGAGGGGTAGGTGGGCACTTGCCACAATTCTGGCCAGAGACAAGAGGGAACCCAGGAAGCTTCTGGGAAAGTTCTCTCTCGGAAAAAGAAATGCAGAAGGGCACAGACCTCTTCTTCCTCTGTATGTCGTGTTGGTTGAGTGACACTTGGAATCATATGTCCTCCAGAACATCCAACATGATGTCTTGGATGGTTTTTAGTCAAATAAGTTTATGTTCCATTGAAACATGAAACTTGACTACAACTTCCTATGAGGGTGGGGGTTGTCCTTTTGGTAGATTAGGAAGGTGAGAGAGATGGATTGGCAAATATTAGGCCCAGAGAATAAGCAGAAATAAATCTAGGTCTCATGACTGCTAGTGTTTCTACAATACCAGGATGCTTCTCTTTCATCTTACCAGATATGGACCAAAAAGCTTCACAAAGATTCGTACATGTGCCCAGACATCAAAGCAAGGTATAAAAGTAAGGTCCATTGCTGGGTTAAAATGACTTTTTGCAGTTTTGTTCACATTGTATCTGCCATCTGAGGCTACACTAAAAAATGTGAAAAGATGGATTCTAGTGCTTTCTCAAGCCAAAGAGATACCCACATGTCTACATCAGATAGCTGCCCCGACCAGGAACAACCACCACCAACCACAGAGCTTGCCAAAGAGTGTGCCCCAAAAGGGTTTAGGGCCTTGGGAGGCAGGCATTGTCTTGTGCTTTGAGGAGCCTCTTGGCTTGACCTTAGTGACATAGTCACTTTGAGCTGCTATAACAAAATACTGTAGACGGGGTGGCTTATAAACAACCGACATGTATTTCTCGCTAGGTGTCCAAGATCAGGGTACCTGAGGGTAGGTTCTAGTGAGGGCCCTCTTCCAGGTTGCCATATTCTCTTGTGCCTTCACATGGCAGAAAGAGGGCCAGAGAGCTGTGTGGGGTTCCTTTTACAAAGACACAGATCCTCAAAGTCCCCACCTAATACTGCTACATTAGAGGATAAGATTTCCATGTATGAATTGGAGGGTTGGACAGGAATATTCAGTCCATCGTACCCAGTGCACCATACAAATGTTGTTGCTATTCACATGTGCTGGGACATGAAATAAGTTTGGGAAGCACATGCCAGTCTTCCCGTGTCTTTCCCGAACCTCCGTACCTCCCACTGCTGTCTTTCATAATCCCTCCATTTCCGCAAACGGATCTGTTCACTGTCCCCCAGATACTCTAAGGCTTAGAAACCTTTCCCTATGACTCCTCCTCCTCCCTTAAATCCTAGGCCTCCCTCTGCATATTAAAATTTTTTTAAAATCCCACCCAAGGTGACCCCCTCTCTCAAAATGTTGTATTTTTATAACAAACATGATATAATGTACTTAAACAATCTGACCTATACATACTATCATACTGCATGTCTCAATCTATTTTATTGACCACTGATCGATCTTACTGTGTTATTGTCTCAGCTCTTCTTGCTTGTCATTCCTGCGATGCTTGGAAGTGACATACAGAAGGTCATGTATGTCGACTGTCTGTAAAACATGGTGCTAGATGCATGGAGATTCACAGGAGAATCACAGGGGAGAGAAAGATGAAAAGAGACACATACCAAAAAAGTAGGTTAATGATGAAGCCTAGGGGTTTTCTGAGGATGAAAGAGGCCCTAACTAGTAAATGATTCCTCTGCAAGGAGGAAGTATCCACCGAAAGGAAGGAGACATTGACCATGACTTCTGCCTTGGAACGCATATGACATATAGTCAAATTTTAGTGGCTATATTAGGATTTGGGGAAGGGCAGGGTATTTTTAATCTCAAACCACCAATAAAGCCTGAACTGTTTGCAAGTTTAGTCATAGAACAGACAATATTTGCATAATAGGACTTAGCTGAGCGGTTCTTTCAGTGGCAAGGAGACCCGAAAGCCAGCATCTAGCATTTTGGAATAACGTGGCAGGGGGGAGATACCAGGTTGGGATGTGGCCCCCTGAGTGTGAATGAGCCAGGGCTATGGAGAAATCTGTTCAATGGTCTGGGAACAGAGTGAACCAAGCTCGTGGTCCCTCTGTGGCCAGCTCACCTCCCCCCACTAGCCTCCCCTTCCACACTCTGGGTGAAGCACAGCTTGGCAAGCTCCTCCAGCACGGTTCCTTGGGCCCTCATTCAGAATCAACCAAGAGCGCCAACTCTGACACTTCTAAATCTGCCAGCCTCCTAAGGGACTCTTCCTACGAAGGAATATACCTTGGGAAGCTGATGAGGCCCTTCCAAGTATTTGGAAGGCAGTCTGAATCAAATGATTTACCTACTGCTGTCAACGACTATAGGTACTATTTGACTACTGATAGAAACTATTTGCAGTGGGGCACCTGGGTGCCTTAGTGGTTGAGCATCTGCCTTTGGCTCAGGGCATGATCCTGGAGTCCTGGGATCGAGTCCCACATCCAGCTCCCCCGAAAGGGAGCCTGCTTCTCCCTCTGCCTGTGTCTCTGCCTCTCTCTCTGTGTCTCTCATAAATAAATTAATAAAATCTTCCTTTAAAAAGGAAGAAAAGAAACTTTTTGCAGAAAGCTAAGACCCAGAGGATCTTTGTGAAATGAGATAGATCAGATCAACAACGATTTATCTTGATGTCAAAGTAACGCAGAGAATCTCTCAATTATATGCGTGCAAGAAAGCTGTGAGGCTAGCGCCATCCTACCTGTTGTTCCTGGGGCTCAGCTGGAGTCCATGAGAGCCCAGACTGGGGATGAACCCCCATATGGGAAACCCTGAGGATGAAGAAGAGAGGAACTGGCTCAGGATCTGAGTGGGCTTGGGGGTTCTAGAAGGAATTGAGGTCACCTGGAAAATACCGAACTGCTCTAAACGTTATTTAGGATGGCTTTTCAATGGATTCTCTACCCCCATGGGACTAAGGAGCCATCTCTCAGTGACTATCTCATGGTGTGACAGTGCTCAGAGCTACAATTTTCCCATGACACTGAGGAACCTTCTATTTTTTTCTGCAGCCGATCACTGCTCACAGTAAGTCTCACCCTACAGCACTCATGGGTGCACCCTCGTGCACGCACACACACACACACACAACAGTGATATCTCAGACCCTGAACGCTCTGAAAATATAGAGAAATGTCTCAACAAGGTAAGGAAGCAAGCTCCCAGACCTCGTCTTTGAAAATGTTCAGCTTGGTAACTCAGGCCCCTGGATCACTAGGTTTCTCTCCTTCCATCCCTCAGTTACAGCATTTGAACAAGGGTGCATTTGAATTCCCACGAAGAAAGATTAATTAATTAATTAATTAATTAATTAATTAAATGAGTTTTGCAGAATTAATGGGTTTCATTTGCCTCTTGAAATCTTCCTACCAGGATGTTTCTCTAATATTGTGGTTGTTAGGCCTTTTCTTCTAAGAACTAGCCTAGAAAAAGTACGTCTCGTGTGTTTATGTCTTACGAATGTGTATTTTAATTTGTTTCAGTCTCTCCCCTTTTAAAAAAGTTCACTCAAAGAGCAGAATATATATATGGTAAACACTTCACTCTGGTGCTTCACTCTGTGCTATAACAGGAAATGCATTTCTGACACTTTTAAAATGAGCAATCACACGTATAATCAACTTGGTTAAAACTTCCTTCCTGGTAACTGCAACACTTCCTCTGCATCTGGATACGAAGGGAGACCCAGAAAAGCGGAAGAGTTTAGAGGCTACACTGGGTAGATTCGAATTTGTTTTGTTTTCAAAAATTAAACAAATGATCCTTCAGCATCATCACCTCCGCTGCTTTATCAGGTATTACTTCCTTCTATTTTTTTTTTTTTTTATCCCCTTTGTTGGGTCTGACTCGAAATAGTGACACTTCCGTCTCAGCTAGAATATTTTTATCTGGAATGGTTGTTGCTTCTTGAGATGATAACCACCACTGAATGTCTCCGTTTCATTGTCTAGTGCAGCCCATACGTGTGGATATCCACAAGGCCCCGGCAAAAGCTCTGCAGGTGCATCTGTCCTTTTTGTTTTTGTTTTTGTTTGGGAGGAAGAGGGAGGGCACAGGAGCTTATGCCAGCCCGGCTTCACCTTCTTCCAAATGCATGTTTAGTGCTTATTGGGCTTACCAGTGTTCCTGACGCCTTCTCTTAAGAGGAGAGAGCTGCTTAGGCACGGCCATGAAGGAAAGCAGTGAGTATTTAGCCGGTCCGTTTTCTTCTGCGTCTTGTAGCTTGGGAGATGGCTTGGGATCACTGAGGCAGAAGTTGTTGCTGTGTACTTGTACTTTGCCTAAACTTGGACCTATTTTAGTCCAACTTGGTGTCAATATAAATGCATCTTACAGTTCTCTTCTTTGGCAGTTATTCTACAGTGTAGCCACAGACCAAACAGTGAATTAACAGCTGCAGGGGAGAGTCCTTTGGGACAGTTGATTTCATGTCTTTACTAAATACAACTTCATAACATTTTAAGAGAGGGAATATTGACTTTAAAAGTAAGTTTAGGTCAAGATTCGAATGGAAGTTTGGATCTAATGAAACTTGTCTTTCTTATCTTTTAATCAAACTCTCCTTTTTGGTGTATATCAAATGGTCTGCTATTAAGGAAATAAGTAGTCATGAGTCTCGCTAACATTAGTCATTTCAGAGAGTAAATGATAGCCTCTGAAACGTTTATTTTTTTTAATATATTTTTTTTATTTTTATTTATTTATTTATTTATTTATTTATTTATTTATGATAGTCACAGAGAGAGAGAGAGAGAGAGAGAGAGAGAGAGGCAAAGACATAGGCAGAGGGAGAAGCAGGCTCCATGCACCGGGAGCCCGATGTGGGATTCGATCCCGGGTCTCAAGGATCGCGCCCTGGGCCAAAGGCAGGCGCCAAACCACTGCGCCACCCAGGGATCCCTGAAACGTTTATTTTTATATCAAGGTTTGGTTCTTCTTTAGAATATATCTTACCATGTACTGAGACTAAATATTAAAGCGCCTCGTTTGTATTTCAATTTTAATATTTTTAGTATTTATTTGAAGGGTTTCCTATGGCATCCTGTCACATTTTAACTGAACTGCTCTATGAAGGGTAGGTACTTATTAAAGATTTGAGGAAAGAGTGAGCTGATGAGAATACAGTTATGAATTCTCATTATAGAGATGAAAAATATGAGGGCAAAAAAAAAGAAGTTAAATAATCGATTGGGTCCAAATAGCAGGTCTCTGGAGTCCAGAAATCCTTCCTTCCATCCTGTGGCTTCTCCACTACCGAAGGCAGAGCAGATAGAATGAATTGGTGCAAAGTCAAAAATATCTGAATGTTCATACTAGAAGAGTACAGCCCAGGGGGACTCCTCTAAGATACTGCCTTAATGTGGCAACGACAGCCAGAATGTGTACACATTTCACAATCCCAAAACGTAAATATCTGCCAATGTTCTTGCTTGCAGCTTCACCGACTGTGGCATTTTTTAAATATTATCAAATGAAATTACTACCTTTCCTAACCAGAAAGGAAAAAATGAAAAGAGGGGGCACCTGGGTGGCTCAGTGGTTGAGTGTCTGTCTTCGGCCCAGGTTGTGATCCCGGGGTCCTGGGATTGAGTCCTGCATCAGGCTCCCCACAAGGAGCCTGCTTCTCCCTCTGCCTGTGTCTCTGCCTCTCTCTCTGAGTCTCTCATGAATAAATAATAAAATCCTTAAAAAAAAAAAGAAAAGAAAAGACAGGAAGTTGGCTAGGGAGGAGAAACCTGATCCAGACAGTTTGAAAAATCGAGAATGTGAAGCGTGGTTGGGTGAGGTGTCTGGGTCCCAAGGAGAAGTGTAAGACTGAACAAAGATGAAACAAGTCGAAGGCCTGTTTTTCAAAGTGGGGTGGTTTCAACATCTCATGGTGCAACTTGTAGATTGGAACTCTGTCCTTTAACTGCATGATCTTGCTCATTTATTCATTCCAGTGTGCTGAAGAACGATGACCAACTTTAAGCCATTATAACCCGTTAGGGACTGTAGAGATGAGTGCTTCACATCTCTCTCTCTCTCTCTCTCTCTCTCTCTCTTTAATTAAGCCTTTAGAGATGCCTGGGTGGCTCAGCAGTTGAGCGCCTGCCTTCTGCCCAGGGCGTGATCCCAGGATCCGGGATCGAGTCCCACATCGGGCTCCTTGCGTGGAGCCTGCTTCTCCCTCTGCCTGTGTCTCTGCCTCTTTCTCTCTCTCTTTCTCGGTCTCTCATGAATAAATAAATATAATCTTTTTTTAAAAAAATCAAACCTTCAGATATAATGAAGGGATATGATGAATGACCCCCCATATACCTGTCGCCCATACCGAACAAGGATATTACTTTATTTGAGCCTCACCTCCACCCTCTGAGGTTTTCCTAACCCCGGCTGACCCCTGGAGGGGGGGCGGGGGGGGACAGGTGCTGAGATTACTTCAACAGCTCAAGGCACCCAGACACTGAGCAGCGGGATCAGCTCTCGTGGGCCCCCATTCCTGACCCCCCGGTTCCCCGCTCCCGACCCTCCAGTACCCCATACCCATCTCTCCGGGATCAGCCCTCATGGGCCCCCATTCCCGACCCCCCGGTACCCCGCTCCCGACCCCCCGGGATCAGTCCTAGTGGGCCCCGCTCCCCATCCCCGGGTACCCCGCTCCCGACCCCCCCCCGTACCCCGCTCCCACCCCGGGACCAGCCCTCGTGGGCCCCGCTCCCCACCCCACCCCACCCCCACCCCCACCCGCGTGCCCCCCTCCGGGCTCTCTCCCGCCCCGGGGCAGGCGCCAGCGCCGAGCCCCCGCGTGACGCAGCCCTTGCTGTCGCCCGCAGGTGGCGCGGGCCATGGAGCCGCAGGGCCGTGAGCCGCGGGTGGTGCTGAGGGAGGACCACCGCCGCCGGCGCCGGAGGATGAAGGCGCGCGGCCCGGCGGCCGGCCTGCCGTCCATGGAGCTCATCCCCATCGAGTTCGTGCTGCCCACCAGCCAGCGCAGCAGCAAGGCCCCCGAGACGGCGCTGCTGCACGTGGCGGGCCACGGCAACGTGGAGCAGATGAAGGCGCAGGTGTGGCTGCGCGCGCTGGAGACGAGCGCGGCGGCCGACTTCTACCAGCGCCTCGGGCCCGACCACTTCGTGCTGCTCTACCAGAAGAAGGGCCAGTGGTACGAGATCTACGACCGGTACCAGGTGGTGCAGACGCTCGACTGCCTGCGCTACTGGCAGCTGCTGCACCGGAGCCCCGGCCAGATCCACGTGGTGCAGCGGCGCGCGCCCTCGGCCGCCACGCTCGCCTTCCAGCGGCAGCTCACGGCGCTCATCGGCTACGACGTCACCGACCTCAGCAACGTGCACGACAACGAGCTCGAGTTCACGCGCCGCCGCCTGGTCACGCCGCGCATGCTGGAGGTGGCCGGCCGCGACCCCGAGCTCTACGCCATGCACCCGTGGGTGACGTCCAAGCCCCTGCCCGACTACCTGCGGAAGAGGATCCCCAACAACTGCGTCTTCATCGTCATCCACCGCGGCACCACCAGCCAGACGGTCAAGGTGTCGGCCGACGACACCCCGGGCGCCATCCTCCGGAGCTTCTTCGCCAAGATGGCCAAGAAGAAGGCCCTGATGGGCATCCCCGAGGGCCAGAGCGAGCGGGACTTCGTGCTGCGCGTGTGCGGCCGCGACGAGTACCTGGTGGGGGACACGCCCCTCCAGAACTTCCAGTGGGTGAGGCAGTGCCTCAAGAACGGAGAGGAGATCCACCTGGTGCTCGACGCGCCTCCGGACCCGGCCCTGGACGAGGTGAGGAAGGAGGAGTGGCCGCTCGTGGATGACTGCACGGGGGTCACCGGCTACCACGAGCAGCTCACCATCCACGGCAAGGACCACGAGAGCGTGTTCACCGTGTCCCTGTGGGACTGCGACCGCAGGTTCAGGGTCAAAATCCGAGGCATCGACATCCCCGTGCTGCCCCGCAACGCCGACCTCACCGTCTTCGTGGAGGCCAACATCCAGCACGGGCAGCAGGTCCTCTGCCAGAGGAGAACCAGCCCCAAGCTCTTCACGGAGGAGGTGCTCTGGAACGTGTGGCTGGAGTTCAGCATCAAGATCAAGGACCTGCCGCGAGGGGCCCTCCTGAACCTGCAGGTCTACTGCAGCAAGGCCCCCACGCTGTCCGCCAAGGCCTCGGCCGACGCGCCCGGCGCCGGGTCCGAGGCCAGGGGCAAAGCCCAGCTCCTCTACTACGTGAACCTGCTGCTGATAGACCACCGCTTCCTGCTGCGCCGCGGGGAGTACGTGCTCCACATGTGGCAGATCTCCGGAAAGGGCGAGGACCAGGGCAGCTTCAACGCCGACAAGCTCACGTCGGCCACCAACCCCGACAAGGAGAACTCCATGTCCATCTCCATTCTTCTGGACAATTACTGTCACCCCATAGCCTTGCCCAAGCATCGGCCCACCCCTGACCCCGAAGGGGACCGGGTTCGAGCAGAAATGCCCAACCAGCTTCGCAAGCAGCTGGAGGCGATCATAGCCACGGATCCCCTTAACCCTCTCACGGCCGAGGACAAGGAATTGCTCTGGCATTTTCGATACGAAAGTCTCAAGCATCCAAAGGCCTATCCTAAGCTGTTTAGCTCCGTAAAATGGGGACAGCAAGAGATCGTGGCCAAAACATACCAGCTGTTGGCCAGACGGGAGGTCTGGGACCAAAGCGCTTTGGACGTGGGCTTAACCATGCAACTCCTGGACTGCAACTTTTCGGATGAGAACGTCAGAGCCATCGCAGTTCAGAAACTGGAGAGCTTGGAGGACGATGATGTCCTGCATTACCTGCTGCAGCTGGTCCAGGTAGGGGATGCTGGCGTGCTCCCCGGAGCACTCTCCTCAGAGGGTTTATTTGCATGTACACGGGCGCACCCCACTCAGTTGCCAAATGCCCTTTGTCCGCAGTGTCACAATCAGTCACAGACCTGATGAAGCGACGTCACAAAAGGTAGTAAACTGTCTCATTGACTTTTTTTTTTTTTTTTTTTACTCACTTGGAGGGGTTGCCAGTAAGCATTTTGAAGACCTAAGTAATTTTGCTTTTTAGGCAAACTGGCCCCACAGGAGAACCTTGTTCTCATTTACCGAGTGAGAGACAGATGCGATTTATTGTACCTCCCTTGTGCCCAGACTCCAAGGCTCCAAGTCATTTGCGTGTTTTTCCTGTATTCTCACACTGAACTCTCCCAACAACTATGAGGGAGGTCAAATTAACGTTTGCGTGTTATGTGCAAGGAAACAGAGCCCCGGAGAGTCTAAGTAACGTGCTCCAGGTCACATACTTTGAAAGCATCAGAGCAGAAACCAACCCCAGGAGGTCTGCCTCCAGGCCCTGCTCTTTTCACCGCCTCCAATATCCTGCATCACTCCAGGGTCAGGATAGTGTATCCTGGAGAGCAAAGGTCACCCTCTCTGATCACGCTTATCACAATCCGTAGGATAACACGTCGTGTCTGGGGTGGCGCCTCGAAAGCCCCTCTCTTTGGACAGGTCCGGTCCAGGATTTCCACTCTGGTTCTCACGCCTTTCTTTGCCTGTGGTCCAGAGGGGCCAAGTGATTTGCCTAAGGTTTACCTAGGAAGTTGAAGAAAAAAGGGGCACAGTTCTGCACACCACAGCAGTTCCCAGATCGTATTGTGCTGCTTACCAAGGAAGAGGAAGTAAAGGAATTGGAAGAGAAATGTTTATTTTAGAGCGCAGACATGTCCCTTCATTAATTCAACAACACGTACTGAGCGCTTCCCCCCCCAACCCCTTTCTAGATGCTAGATATAGAGCAGTGTTCACAACAGAGCCCGTCTCTGCCCCCCCCCCCGCCCCCCATAGCTTGTGGTGCCATGGAGAAGATTGACAGTGAGCTGCATACACATGCAAACAGATATTTAATAACAAATTGTGCACATGCTTTGGGAGAAACTGCAGAGTATTATGAAAACAATTGGCAGGGGTCCTGGGGATTCTTCATTTAGCTGGAAGAAACCAGGGACGGTTCTGAGTAAGTGACATTTGATCTGACATCTTTAGGACTTAGGCTAAGTGTCAGACACTAAACTGTCAAATCATGATCTATCGTTAGAGGAAGGCCTCAGAGTTTTCTGATGAGCATTTTGGATATTCTCACCCTTAACTCTGAATCTTCACCTTCTCATCAGGCAGATACTTGAAACATTACACTTGACCTTTGTCTTCATCTATTCACTGTACCTCATATTTATTTTCTCTGCCCACCAGGATAGATACTGACATAACACAAAGGACAATTAATGAAATTTAATTCACCGATGAATTCTTTTTTTCATTCTCAGTCTCACAAGTGAATTCTGCAGAATTGGAAAGCAAATAGGGTTCTTCTTGGAAATGTTTTAAACGAAAGAGGTCAGTAAGTAATACTAACATTGCGTTTGTGGTCATAAATTTGAAAAAGAGCCGTCATTTGTAAAACTACTTGGGACGTTTTCAGCTATGGCTGAATGACTCATTCCTGATTAAAATGGTCTCCTGGCTGAGATCTGCACTGTGTTTATAGAAGTGAAACACGAATAAGGTCAAAAAGACTCACGTTCGATCTAGAAACTTACAACTGATTCTGAAGTTAGTACCGTGGCTTAATAACCACATTCTCAGAATTCAGACCTTCCTGGCGGCTGCAGGCACACAAGCATCTGAAGCACCTCTGACAGCATGAGGATAAATGACATAGTATCATATCAGTACTAATCATTTCCCAACTGGAAGACCAGAGTTAGAACTGGAAATTGTACCAAGAAGCTCATGGGCCGGAAAACATAAAGTGGAATGGGAATTTCTTTGGGTCTTTGGGAGGAGGGGGAAGATAGGCCATTTCTATTTATAAAAGGAATATGCTCTAAGTCCTTTCATTTTAAGCCTCTCTTTACGCACACACGTGACATCCACCCTATAACTTTGTATGCCTCTTACTTGCCAGTCTTGTGGCTGTTAGCAGACTTACTGCAAAGACAGAGCAATGTTACAACAGATATTCATACACCCACCATTCTTAGTTATTTTTTTACATTTTATCAGTGCCTTTTCTTCAGTCATGGAGCTGTCTGCCACCCAAGTCAGTATCCCTGAGATAGCCAAGTGATATGAAAACTACAAAACCCAAAGGAGCATCTAAAATCAGAGACTCTTCAGACAAAAAGCTCTGTATACACGGCAGCAGGGCAGGGGGTAGTAATCGCTCAGTGGGGATGGTCCAGGCCTGGGCGTAAGGGCCCCTGAGGCAGCTCAGTGACCTGCCAGCGAGATGCCCAACACGCATCCTGAGCAAAAGGGGAGCCATGGGATCTTTAGGATCTTCACATCTAACAAATATTTTTTTCCTTACGTGTACTCTTATCTCCACTGTCCATTTTCTTTCCAACAACCTCTTCAACATTCCGCTTTTGTAGATTTTGTTATGGCCACCCCCGTGTGTCCCCTGTGTCCTTCCAATAAATCAAGTAAGTCCTTAATGGGAGCTAAAGCCTTACCGCTTCACCTTTGAAGTTATCAAAAGCACATAACGGTGCGTCAAGAGTTCTGGCTTCTAATCCCAGTCCTTAAGCAAGCGGTTCACTCTGGCCCAAAGTGTCCTCGAAGACAAAGGGTGGACTTAAGTGGACTTAAGTGGCTGGTAAGATTCTCCTCACCCCAGCCAGATAAAGACCCAATAAAACCCATTTCCCTTTTCCTGATTAACCAACACAAAATGCAACCCTACAAAGCGCCCACATGTTCTTCCTTTCAGGCTGTGAAATTTGAACCATACCATGACAGCGCCCTCGCCAGATTTCTGCTGAAGCGTGGCTTAAGAGTAAGTACTTACACTTTGGTGACAGTGTGACATTCTAGCAGTTAGCAAGAATTGACTGACAGAGCATTAGTCACCATGATTTCACCCTTCTTCTTCTCCTTCCCCCCAACCCGCCCCCCCAGAACAAAAGAATTGGTCATTTCTTGTTTTGGTTCTTGAGAAGCGAGATAGCCCAGTCCAGGCACTATCAGCAGAGGTTTGCCGTGCTTCTGGAAGCCTATCTAAGGGGCTGCGGCACTGCCATGCTGCACGACTTCACTCAACAAGTTCAAGTGATTGAGATGCTACAGAAGGTCACCATTGATATCAAATCGCTCTCTGCTGAAAAATACGATGTCAGTTCCCAAGGTACAGTGGCTGTATTTTCTTGGTTCGCTTCCCAAAGGCCTTGCTCTCCAGATGCCCTGTGATGACTCCTCTCCTTCAGGAAGGCGAGTCTTGCCTCCCTAAAGGGAGCCAGGAGCAGATTTCTTTCATCTTCTATCTTAGTGGAGTAGGCAAATTTCAAGCTCTCCTTTCTCAGTTCATATTTTTTTGAATTATACATGTAAACACACCAATGATGAATTTATGATGAGAGACATTCAATTCTTCGAAAAATTTTAAAAGCATTATGCCAATGTAAGATGCATTGCTTTAAGAACAATTGCACGCAGAGAGTAGTGATTTGCAAATATTTACCTTCTTCCTCACTTTCAATGTATGTAATTTTATTGAGAAGCTAATTTAAAAAATCTGTGTATATTTACATATATATTTATATATGTCAGTGTACTTATACACATACATATATACACCTTCTCTCAGAAGTCATTTCTAAGATGATCTTCTTACCCCTAAGAAATCCTGCTCCTGCCCCTAGGAAAATTAATCACTCTTTCTCTGTATTCCCATAGGTTTGAGTTTTGATACTTTATTATGGTCATTAACACATCTTTCTGGTCTGGTAAACTACATGTGCCTTGAAACCAGGGGATATTTCTTATTCATTTCTGTATACCTACCTCCAGCACTGTGGCCCCTAATGGACACATATTAACATACTCAGACAGTATTTTAAACTTTTGAAAATATTCTGAATTTCCACTTTCTCCCTTAACTCTTTTCCAATACACCAATAATGCTTTCTGCTAAAAATTAAGAATGGTAATAATCATCTTACTTTTATTTGCCTTGTAAGTAAGAAAGGGAAACACTTGTACTGGCCTCTAATATGTTATCCAGGAAGTAATTTTCACCCTGTATCTTCAGTCCTTAGAATTTAGAATTCTAAAGAACTCTTGAATTAAATTTTAAGTTAAATTTTGAGGCCATCACGTTGTCTCCATGTAATCTAACTTCCTCTTTTGAAAAGCATTTACACAGAACACTCACTGGATGGCATTTTGTATGTTATTTACATGTCCGTTCCCCAAACCACATGGCAGTTCAGAGTTTCACATGTTGGGATGAAAATGACAGTATTCATGCCTTTGCATTACCCTCAAAATATCCTTTCCCTACCTGACTGGCTCAAAAGCTTCTATGCTCTGCCGTAGAACGCATCCACGGCCATATGCCCCACAGTAAGCCTGACTTATCTTGCCATCTCTTATGGTGGGTTCCTCAAAGACAGAACCCTGCACCCTGTGCTCCTGCTCCACACCAGGCCAGATGGGTAGAACGTGGTAAAGAGATGTGGCCTCAGGAAATGTTACAGGTAATATCGGCTATTTCTCAAACTCATGTAACTTTTGTGCGCTTTTGACAATTGCAGTTATTTCACAACTTAAGCAAAAGCTTGAGAACCTGCAGAATTTGAATCTCCCAGAAAGCTTTCGAGTGCCGTATGATCCTGGACTGAAGGCAGGAGCACTAGTGGTAGGTATCACCTTCACATCTCCAAGCGGTCTTTGTGTTTTGAAACTGCTGGTGCACATTAGTGCAAAGCTAACTGTTTGTGTCGAGCCACAGAAGCTGGAAAGTCCCTGCAAGGGCTCCTGTCAAGGCCTTCCCTGACTGCCAGCTACTCAGAGCCTCAAAGCCAGGCAGTCTCCCATCCGCTTCGTGTTACATCAGCTTTCTTAAGGAATCCTTCACACACAGTAAAGTTTGTCCATCTTACGTGTACAGTGCGATGTGATTTTGACCCACGTATATCACCAGCACCAAGTCAGGATATAGAACATTTCCACAGACGTGTTCCAGGAAAGGTTCTTTCACGTTCCTTTGCGGTTAATCCTTCGCTCCTTCCGTCCCCCAGCCTAGACAGCAGATCTGCTCCTGTCATGTCATTTTACTTTTTCTAGAATTTCATGTAGAATCACATAGTATGTGGTTGTGGCATCTGGATCCTTTTCCTTAGCCTATTGCTCTTGCGATCCACCCGTGTCACTGTGTGTCAGTGGTCTGCTCCTTTTTATGACGGCGCGGTATTCCCCCGTGGGGATATACGATTTGTTTTCCATTTACCTTTCAAGTAAATATTTTAACAGCCAGATAGCGGAGACATGGTACGTGCGTGTTTAATTTTATAAGATGCTGCCTAACTGTTTTTCCAAAGTGACCTTACCGTTTTATATTCCCACCAGCAATGTATGTGAATTCCAGTGGTCCTACCTCCTGGTCAACACTTACTGTCACCAATCTTTAACTCTAGCCATTCCAGTGGTGAAGCGGTATCTCACCGTGGCTTTTATTTGCATTTCTCCGATGATGTTGAGTATCTTCTCATGTGCTTATTTTCGTTATCTTCTTTTGAGAAGTTTCTGTTCTCATCTTTCATTCATTTTTAATGTGGGTTGCCTTCTTAGTTTTGAGCTACTTATATATTCTGGATACAAATCCTTTATCAGGTATACATTTTACAAATACTAGTCTGTGGCCTGCCTTTTCATTTTCTTGGTAGTGTATTTAAGAGCAGAGGGTTTGATTTTGGTTACGTCCAACTGACCACTTTTTTTATAGTTTGTTTTTTTGTGTCCTAAGCAACATTTGCTTAATCCAGTACATCTCAACCAGGTGTGACACCCCTCAACACATGCGCGCGCGCGCACACACACACACATATATTTGTTAATGTCTGGAGCTATTTTTTTATTGTCACAACTGGGAGAATGCTACTAGCATCTAGTGGGTAAAGACCAAGGATGCTGCTAAATATCCTACAATCCACAGGATAGCCCCCCAACAATAATAAATGATCTAGCTCAAAATGTCAACAGTGCCAAAGTTGAGAAATACTGCATAATGTGACAAATATTTTTCCTAGAAGTTTCACAGATTTCACTCTTACATGTAAGTCTTTGATCCATTTTGAGTTCATTTTTGTGTACGATGAGACGTAAAGATCAGGTGGTGTTGTTTTTTTTTTTTTTTTAAGAATCAAATATCCAACTTTTCTGGCACCATCTGTTGAAAAGACTAACCTTTTCCTGTTGAAGTATCTTGGCATTTTTGTCAGATATCAACTCATATATATAAATGAGTCTATATCTAGATTCTCTAGTCTACTTTATTGATCCAAATATCTATCCTTGAGGTGCCTGGGTGGCTCAGTCTGTTAAGCTCCTGACCTGATTTCAGTTCAGGTCACGATCCCCGGCTCATGAGATGGAGACCTGCATCAGGCTCTGTGCTCAGCAGGGAGCCTGGGATTCTCTCTCTCCCTCTGTCCCTCCTTCCACAACTCTAAAATAAACAAGCAAACCTTTTAAATAAGTAAATAAACAGGTAGATGTCCTTACATCAATATCACATGCTCTGGGTAACATCCAGAAGATAAACCACTTCATATATGTGTCAGAACCTTATACCCATATACTTCCATTACCCTCCTCCCATCCTTTGTACTATTTTTGCCATGCCTTTAACTCCAACATATGTTTTAAGCCCAATAATAATAATTGCTTTAAACAGTTAAAAAGTTGATTAGATTTAATAGATTAAACATTTTTTTATACTTAGCCACACAATTACGACATTTGGGACTCTCTACTTCTTTGTATAGGTTCATGTGTCCATCTAGCATCATTTTCCTTCAAATATTTCTTATATTGCAAGTCTTCTGGCTAGAAATTCTTTCAGCTTTTGTCTGAGGACCTCTTTATTCCACCTTCATTTTTGAAAGACATTTCCACTGAATTGAGAATTCTAGGTTGACCTTTTTTTTCCCTCCCTTTCAGCAGCATTTTCTTCTGGCTTGCATATTTTCTGATGATAAGTCTCCTGTCTTATCTTTGATTTCTGTACATGTAGGTCTTTTCTCCCCCAGGCTGCTTTATTAAGATTTCTTTTTAGCACCCTGGTTTCCAGCAATTTGATTATGATCAGCTTTGGTATGGCTTTTTGTTTTATTTACTGGGTATGTTGAGCTTGAGTAAATGGTGGAGTTGCTCTGTATTAACGGGCACATGGGAGTACCAGGGCCCTGTAGGAGTGGGGTATGTGGAAGATGGGACCTGCCATTGCCTCTTGGGCATCTCCACAGACTCTCAGGGTTCCTCAGAACACAATTTGAGAACTCTTGCTTTGAGGCGTATGACTTGCTCTCAGAGGGCATTTGCAGATTTGGTAAGAACACTTTCTGTAATTTTACCCAAATCATTAAACATCATTTTCCAACTGGCTGTTTGTATTAATGCTTTGCAAGAGGATTTGTATCTGCACAGTATGTATTCATTATGTGTAGGAAACATGCGGCTGTTTCCTTACAGATTGAAAAATGTAAAGTGATGGCCTCCAAGAAAAAGCCCCTATGGCTTGAGTTTAAATGTGCTGACCCTACAGCCCTATCGAATGAAACGATTGGGATCATCTTTAAACACGGGGATGATCTGCGCCAAGACATGCTGATTTTACAGGTACGCTACCCTTAAGGAATTTTTTTGTTAACCTGATAGATGAATTCCGTATTAGATCTAAAAAAAATGCCTTCTACTGATTCTATTCCCATCCCCCCATTCTGTCCACATACAATGATTAAAGATCCAGAGAGTTTTCACTGGGGGAGCTTGGCTGTGGACCATTAGGTGTGCAAGCTAGTGAGCATCCCAGTTCTGTCCATCCATGAGAAGATGCACACCCAACCTTCCCATATAGCTAGATGTCTCCCTCATCTAACCCCTCTAGTCACCCCATTCCTAGGATGGTAACATAAAATATAGACATATTTGGCCCCCTAGCATTCACTTTATTCATATAAATAGACATATCTGTGCTCTCCTTAGCTACTTCCCTTTGGTATATATCCACATGCACAACAGGCAGGTGATTGCAGAAATCATGCAGTTCAATAGCAAGAGTGAATGGCTTCCTAGAACAGAGGGTGGATGGTAATCAATGTTAATCGCTTTCCAGATTTTCTAACATTTCTGGCTTTGCAAACCAGTAAAGTAATAGTCTCCATATTCTAGCTCACCAATAGAGAAGTAAGATAATTCCTTTTTTTTTTTTTTTTTTAGTAAGATAATTTCTAATCTTTAGTGTGGTTTACTTAAAATAGGCAAATCTCGTTGATTTAAATGTGGCTTATTTAAAAACTGGTCATGTTTTCAATTCTGTTTCTGTTTGTACTTATTTCTTTTTTTAATATTTTATTTATTTATTCATGAGAGACACAGAGAGAGAGAGAGAGAGGCAGAGGGAGAAGCAGGCTCCATGCAGGGAGCCCGATGCGGGAATCGATCCCGGGTCTCCAGGATCATGCCCTGTGTCGAAGGCGGCGCTAAACCGCTAAGCCACCCGGGCTGCCCTGTTTGTACTTATTTCTGATATGGAAATAATACCTTTTGCTCTCTCTTCAAGAATACTATGCATATTGTCCCAGAAGTATTAAAAAGAAAGAAAAAGAAATCCTTCAAACCTTTTAAAGGTTTGTTGCATTTCCAATAAACCTATAGAATCCTTTGAATTATTCGAAGACAAGAGCTTCAAAAACGCAAAGCATCACTGTGTCGTTCCTCTCATTTTGAGGGGAAGTTTGCACTCGCCTTTTATGTACTTACTTGTTTCGAGGCTGACACATGCTGCTTGGCAGGTGAGGGCAAGTTACATAAGCTCATGAAGCCTTAGTCTAACCACATGCAAAATGGGAATAATCATACTCAGGTTATAGGGTAAACACAAAGGATTGACATAAGACAGCACTCAGTAAATTAGCTAGCATTCTCTTCTGTGTTAGTGTTGCCTTGGTTTAGCCCAAGAATGTCTTATGGATAAAAACCTGTGAGAATGTTAGAGCAGAACATTTTTTTTGTGTGGTGGTCAAATGTGCATAATTGGAATGGAACATCTAAGTAGCTGAAACATGACTACAGCCTCTCCCCACACTAAATCCATTGATCCTCTTCCCCAGAGCACATCTCAGAGACCAAAATTAAGAGGCTCCCAAAGAAGGGGAACTTTAGGGCACCACACTGATAAAGTACAGGTGTTGCTTAGAAAGTTTGCTTTAACTTACATATTTTGTGTTACCAGATAAGACTGTCAGGTTGTTTTTTAAGGGAGAAGAAAAAATACGTTAAACAAATATATATTTATCGTGGAAACGCCTTTGTGTCTGATGTCTAGATTCTACGAATCATGGAATCCATTTGGGAGACAGAATCTTTGGATCTGTACCTCCTGCCATATGGTTGCATTTCAACTGGAGACAAAATAGGTATGTGGTTCCCTCAGGAGATGAATATCCCCCTCAGCTCGCTTTAAAGGATCATGAGTCCCCCAGTGTAGGCATTTAATAACAGAAAAATTACAAACATACCCAAATAAAAAGGAAGGAAATGTTCCAAGACTGGTGCATGTGACTCTGGATTTAATGTGGATCTGTCGAAAATACACTAATGTGTGATTCCAATCCTGTGACTATACATGGCAATGATTTTAGTAAGAACTCATCCCCTCCCCTTTACTTCTCCACGTCTAAGCTGTAACTTGTTTCACTGCACATTAAACTTCTCTCTCACAAATAACATTTAAAAATAGATGGTAAGATCTGTCACTTATTTTACTATCTTAGAATTCACATTATTGAAGCTATTACCTACTCTACTTTTTTTAAACAAGTTTTAAAGATTTTATTTATTTGACAGAGAGAGTGTGACCGAGAATGAGAGAGAGCACGAGCTGGGGAAGGGCGGAGGGAGAGGGAGAAGCCAACTCCCCGCTGAGCCAGGAGTGTGATGCAGGGCTCCATCCCAGGACCCGGGGATCATGACCTGAGCCAAAGGCAGACACTTAACTGCGCCACCCAGGTGCAGCACCTACTCTACTCTTAGATACTTTTATAGACATTTAACAGTTTTGTTTCAGCGAAACATATTTTTATTCAAGCTTCCGAACCGAGAACTATATAAAACCACTCCCATTTGACCCTGTGATTAAAAAAGAAAAAGGCAGTTTGCCCAGCACATATGCATAAATGCTTTTCCTTATTACCTTTCAAACCCGACCTTTCCTCTTTTCACTCAGGGACACTGAAAGCATGTCCCACAAAAGTTCCACCTCATTCTCCTTTTCTTTCTGTCCCTCCTGAGAAAACCAACTGCACAAACCTGGAAAACAGCCCCCTGGTTGAGGGTTGAGCCTGGGTGGCTCGGTGGTTGAGCATCTGCCTTCAGCTCAGGGCATGACCCTGGGGTCCTGGGATCAGTCCCGCATCGGGCTCCCTGCAGGGAACCTGCTTCTCCCTCTGCCTGTGTCTCTGCCTCTCTTTTTCTGTGTCTCTCATGAGTAAATAAATACAATCTTTAAAAGAAAAAAAAAATACCCCCCTGGTTGAAAAGCCCTCTGCCCTCCAGTCAACAAAGACACACAACCATTCGTCCTCTGGGTCAGGCATCAGGCCCCAATTTACACCAGATTCTGCACACCCTCCCACAGGGATGATTGAGATCGTGAAAGATGCCACAACAATTGCCAAAATTCAGCAAAGCACAGTGGGCAACACAGGTGCATTCAAAGATGAAGTCCTGAATCACTGGCTCAAAGAAAAATGTGCTATTGAAGAAAAGGTGAGCTCCTGCGCTTCCCAGCTCTGAAGGCTCCTGCCAAGCCTGCCATTTATGTAGCAAGAATGGGTTCGTGTCTGCAAAGCATCTACCAGTGTCATGCCTCCTGACGTTGGGCAAAATCCCTTACTGGTGAGGCCGTTGGGGGGGGGGGGTGTGGGGCGTTGCAGGGCCTTCCTGTGTGACACAGCAGATCCGCCTAAAACGGAGGTGCTCTGTCCAGAATGCCGTGAGCATCTGTTTCACCTTTGATTATCAGGCATGCTTTGCATAAAATTTGGTTCCATGAAATAATGTGTTGGCACCTTTTATGATAGTCTGTTTTGGTCATTCAGCAGACAACTTTAGTCACCAGTATGAATCCCTTCCTACCTGGGAAATGCGACACATCCCATAAAGTAATTTCTCATTTACCCACTGCCCTCTAATCTAAACGGTGAATTATGGATGCTGCAAATGTCAGTTCTCCCATCCTTCAGAAGTACATATGCTGCATCCTTCACAAGCTGCGTGGTTGGGCTGTTTGGCTGTCATTTCAAGTTCTGCTGCACAGGATTAGCACTTCTCATTTGCATGGTTAGCAGCCTTTTGGGGAGGGAATATAATTAGCAGCGTTTATTAGTCTGTTATACATGTAGATTTGTGAACCCGTGCATACTTGACGTGGTCACAAGCAAAACATATGTTCACCAATGAAGGAGAAATGGTTATGGGTTCTGTGGAGTTGTCGGCAAGCGATGCATGGAGAGGAAATGAGCCCTTTGATGAACTGTTGCTCTTTGACTCTTGTTTCCTCCTGCTGCTCTTGTGATTCACTGAATCTTCACCTAAAATATAAGGAGAGCAATGAGAAAGTCAGCGCTTAGTAGATATGACATTAAATGAAATCAGGTGCAACCGACTCAGTCTCTGAAAAGAGTTCCCAGAATGGTACCTTTGTGGAAGTCAGCTGTCATAGATTCATGCTGCTTTTTCTGGTTAGAACACAACTAATATCTGGATGCTTTTTAATTAGTTTCAGGCAGCTGTGGAGAGATTTGTTTATTCCTGTGCTGGCTACTGTGTGGCTACCTTCGTCCTGGGAATAGGTGACAGGCACAATGACAATATTATGATCACAGAGACAGGTGAGTTTATTTATTATAATTGTTTTATTGTGGTAAAATACATATAACAAGATTTGCCATTTTAACCAGTTTCAAGTGTGCAAATGGCATTAAACACATTCACATTGCCATGCCACCATGACACTGTCCCCACTGAACTAGTACTGACTCCCCTTCTCCCCCTCCCTGGGCACAGAGTAGTATTTAAACAGAGTTCAAGGTGGGAGCACACATCGAAGTCATTACCGTGCAGCGACATAGATGCTGTGATCACCCCAGAGAGGACCTGAGAGTGAATAATGGAAGAAGATGCCAGAAATGAGACTTCAGAAGGAAAAGCCAGAGAACAGCCTGCAAGCTAGCATAGGGGCACATCCCAGAAGCTGGTGAGGACAGGTGTGATCACTAGTGTCAGATGTTACAGAGAAGTGACAAAAAGAACTCCCAGACGCCCTGAAATGCTCTGCCTTCCTAACCTACCCCTTGTCACGAGTTCACTGACCTCCCTGACAGTGGGAGTGGCAGTTCCAGGAAATGTTTCTCTAAGAAATTTGGACCAATTTAAGAGTGGAGTCTGAAAAAAAAAAAAAAAAAAAAAGCACCATATTGGGGTAAATTGCTGCTCTGTGTGAGAACCAAGAGATGTCACATGCTTATGGACCATGCACATGATACAGGCTATCTAGACAAGAAGAGATGGTGGCCATCCTAGTGGTAATAGTGCCCATGGTAAACATGGACTCAAAGGAGATTCAAAATGGTTTTCTTCTTTTTTAATTTTTTTTAAGGTTTTATTTATTTATTCATGAGACAAACAGAGAAAGAGGCAGAGACACAGGCAGAGGGAGAAGCAGGCTCCCTGTGGGGAGCGCAATGCAGATTCGATCCCAGGACCCCGGGGTTCCCGCCCTGGGCCGAAGGCAGATGCTCAACCACTGAGCCATCCAGGCAACCCCCAAAATGTTTTTTTTCAATGGTGCTCTCAAGTAGCAACTTGCTACTTCAATGGTGCTATTAAACGGTGAATGCCCTTCCCCCAAGCAGAGTGAACCTCCGTCTATTCTGAGTCACATCAAGGGCATAAGAGAGTCCCAGGCATAATGCTGACAGACTAGCCCGAGAGTCTGGACTTCTATTTCTAAGAATAATTCTGAGACGAGCTGAGAATTTTTTTTAATGGCATTTGGCGTCATTTAAAGAACACCAGAAGGATATCAAAAACACACTTGGTTCAAAGAGTGCTTTGTGGTTACTACTACACACACCTGCTAAGCTGAAAAATATCACAAGCTGATAAAACAGGGTAAAAATAGCTCTCTCACCCAAGATAGCTCATTTTCAGGCAACTTAAAAAATATTTCAGGAAATAAACAAACCAGAGTGTTGTTACAAGCGATTGTGCCAGTGTGATGATGTCAGGCATTTTCTTCTCTTAAGGAAATCTATTTCATATTGACTTTGGACACATTCTTGGGAATTACAAAAGTTTCCTGGGCATTAATAAAGAGAGAGTGCCATTTGTGCTAACCCCAGACTTCCTGTTTGTGATGGGAACTTCAGGAAAGAAGACAAGCCTACACTTCCAGAAATTTCAGGTAATTGGCCTCCTTTTAGTCGCCTCTGAGAACACCGACCAGATGGTGCCCACCAGGCACAGCAGCCCTCCTGCCTCCCTCCGCGAGCGCCTTTCTGTCTCGCCCACTCTCTCTGGCTTGACCATGCCTTCCTCTTCCATTTCCTCCACTTCATCCCCAAGTGCAAAATGCCACTTCTCAGTAACCTCCCACCTAAAAGCAAACAGCAAGTGAAAGCATTCCATCCGTAACCAGTGGGACTGGCAAATAGGGAAGGCCAGGCTGGCCCCTGTACCGAAGAGGGTCTCTAAGGAGGAAGGCCCAGCAAGCAGGTGCAGCCTCTGAATGTGCATTTCCCTATTCAAGCCAGGGCCTCAGAAAAGCCAAAATTTTTACCTGTATTTTTCAGGATTCTCAAACAATTGTGAGCTGCTCTTAATTTTTGCTACAGGTGTGTATTTATCAAATTACTGACAGGGCATTCCAGCTGCATCACTCCCTGTACGCGTCTCACTCGTGTCAAGGACAGTCTCTCCTCTCATTTGAAATCCCATCAGCTTGTCTACAGGTGGTACAAACAGCTCTGGCATGTTCTGCTGACCAGTGTACACAAGCTTTGACATGGGTCAACCCATCTCCCGGGGAATGTTCACACCCTCCTTTCTTTTTTTCATTCCTTCCTGGTCTCCATCCACTTTTGACTATCAAATATTTCAAATACCCACTTGCAAATTTAATAACTGTGAATGAATAGAACTCTAAATGACTACTAATTGCTACATAAAATACTGGCACGATACCCCATACAAACAGATCAGTAGAGGAAGAGTGATTATCTGCACGTGTGCCTCAGGTCCCCTTTAAAGAGCCCTCCGTCCCCTCCCCTCAGCCTTAAGGCCTCTTCAACACAGATCAGTTTGCAGTTGGCATTTCAGGAACAAATCTTCTTCCAGAGTCTCCTCTTGAGTCCCCCGTTATCCTTGGGAGGTGGCCTGGACCTTGAAACTCAGTGGAACAAGAACCAGGATACGTCTTGTTTTGAAACCTGTCTGTTCTTGTTTGTTCTCCTGGCCGATTTCGATTTGATTACAGGACGCACCCTCCCACAGTTCCAGGAGTGTTTTCAGAGAAACTGAGATCTCTGGTGCCAGATGGTCTTAGGATTTTTGGGGGGAGTGTTTCTGTGTAAACTCAACTGGGTTTCAGACTATTTCCAGGGATTTGACACATTTCAGTCCTGTTTTTCTTTAAAGTTAAAAATTGTGTATCTTGACAACTTCCTGGAAGAGGAAAACGGTTAAAAAAAAAAAAAAAAACCCAACCCTGGAAGAATGTTGCCATTTAAAGAAGAGGGGGACACTCAGTTCTCCCAGAGGAGGGGGTTCATCTGAGTAGCT
Source organism: Canis lupus dingo (assembly GCF_003254725.2). Classification (NCBI taxonomy): domain Eukaryota; kingdom Metazoa; phylum Chordata; class Mammalia; order Carnivora; family Canidae; genus Canis; species Canis lupus. Next base: position 13,595,517 of record NC_064260.1, on the reverse strand, counting down.
GCAAGCCCAGCTGCGAGCATGCCATTTGGAGGCAGGCGCCTGGGAACCTGCCCTCCCTGCCAGGCCCCCCTTGCCTCTGGGCATGTGTTCTTTTTCTTTTTGTCGGTGGTTTTCCCCAGAACGCCTGCCCCCATCTCTTCTATTCGCATGGACCCCACAGTGCCCAAGCCACCCCTAAAATCCTAGCAGCACTCCCCCTTTAATCTTCTCTATCATTTACTTCAAAATATGCTTTAATGAGAAACAACTTGGGATGTGGGAGGCCACAGAGAGGTTCCATCCAAAGCATCAAACCTTTGCAGGGAGCCTTTGCACTGTTCTCTCGGGCCGGGACCATTTCTCTGTCCTCGGCGACCAAAGCTGCTTTTCCAAGCCACGTAAAGCCCCCTCACTTAAGTGACCTCTAGGCAGGTGTGCACCACACACACACACACACACACACACACACCTTTGTAGATTCACTGGCCTTGCTTGTCTGTGTTTCAGAGCACTAATACTCTTTAAGCACCGGTGAATACATGTCCTTGGAGCCTCACACACAGATCCAGAGCAGTACTGTGGGTGAAGGCTGGGCTTTGGAGCAGAATCCTGGCCTGCTACTTAGAATCTCTGCAGGTGATACAAAGGATTCATGCATTCAGAACTTTGGGTCCCTCTTCTATAAAGTGACCTGGGGAAGACCTACTTCATGTGCCATCTTTAGGGATTATCTGAATGGAAGAGGTGGGATGCTCATCTCAGTACCTGGACCTCAGCCGAAATTCAATACACAGAAGCCTCCAGCATTATACACACAGCAACAGGCCTTCTTACTTTGACAACGTTTAAGTTGAGAAGCCCTCTTAGAAATGAGGCCTCAAGCAAGAGGGCAATATACAGAACACAAAAAAAGTAGCTTTGTTCTGGTGAAAGAGCAAGGAGAGAGCCCAAGCTCTGCTGCCTGTCCCCCCTCAAGCCCCCTCTTGTCTGCCCCCCACCCCCATACTTTGCCCCACGTTCCCCACTCACAACAGGAAAAAAGCTGCCCCCCACACACACACGTATACAATTATACATACGTAGACTTTCTAAAGTTTCCAGCTTAACAAAAATGAGCAGCAGGTTTTTCATTATTTGACTCAGACCTTGTAACAATTTTTTTTTCTTTTTTAACATACTACTAAGCCTTCCAGAAGCTTTTCTGTTTCTTAGTTTTATGTTCCCCTTTTGAGATGAGGTCCTTCAAGCTCTGAGAGTACATCCCTAAACTCTCTAAATAGCACCGCAGGATCTTGTATAATAAAGCTGCCATTTTTAGGCAGGCTAGGAGATGGTGTAATATATTTACATTTTGAATCAAAGGTGTCCTCGTTTCCAGCGAACTGCTAATTTTGAATGGTAAGGTTAATTCATGCACGCAGCACATTTGAATAACCTGTTAGGGAGGGTGGAGAAAAGCTGACCCACTTTTTTGTTAAGCATGAGGGAAGCCTTCTCTACAAAGACGAAAAAACACACCTAGCTTGGGCCAGAGGCTAGAAGGCCAAACACTGAAAGAGGAAGGCCCTGCTTTATCCCCCCTTTTCCTTTTTTTCCAAAAGATTTAGTTGAGCCCAGGACCATATTGATAATAGACTTCAGAAGCAAGCTGTAATCAGACAAAAGGGCACAAAACCAAGGCATACTCACTATTTGAACCCAAGAACATCTATTAGCCTTTGGAGCAGCATCCTGTTACACCAGGTGCCAAACAGAAACATTTCGATGATAACAAGGTTGATAAATTCTCCTTTGAAAAATCTCTTCCTTCCCAAAGAGTGAAAAGACAAAACCGCGTTTTACCCACTGACTATTTTAGACTCACTGTGCTTTAAATTTCACTGAATGACTTGAGAACGCAGATGACATGCACATACATTTATATCATTAGCAAATGAAATCTGGCTTCCTCCTCTTTTCATAGAAGAACCTGCGGATGGGATTCCTAATTTTAAAAGTAATAAATTTTTTTAAAGCCAGTAAGATATTAAAAATATCAGGAAGATATTAAAAACCCATTATCCCACCTTCCAAAAAAGAACACTGTCAACCTTTTAGTGTTTTTCCTTCATTCTATTATTTGGCCTTTTAGAAGGTTGTAAATTAATCAGGATTTGCTTAAAAACTGAACTTAAGCGACAGACACAGTGTTCCTCTCTCTAAACTGCTCACCTCACTTTGGATAAAATCTAAACCTCTAAGCTTGCCCTGCAAGGCTCTGGTCGAGGAGCTCCTGTCCTCTCCAGCCAGACCCCGTGGTACTCTCCCCACATTCTCTCACTCGGCCAAGGTCACGGTGGCCCTTTCCCTGGAACACCCTTCAGGTCTCAGCTTCAGGACATTCCCCAGAGCCATCTCCTCCACGAGGAGTTGTGCTTTGCCCCGCCCCTGCACGGTGCCCTCACAGAACCTGTGGCAGGTATCATGGTGTGTGTAAGCCTGTGCAGCAGGGTCACATCTGACCTGAATCCCTCCTGTGGGGCCTGAGACATAGCAAGCGCTCTGCAGGTATTTGCTGTGCGGAGGAGAAAAGGGTGGAGCTGCTGAGTAAGAGCAGGTAACCCATGGGGCTTCTTCCTTCTCCAGCATGCATCATATCCTGTGAGCTTATGAAATAGCAACTTAGGAGCAGATTGACAGACTACAACCACACCGATGTTCGTAAGCCTTCGAGATGCAGGTCACAGATCCACACATCAGAAGAGGAGATAATCCTAATTATGAAATCTAATGTTTTATTAATTCCTACAAATGTGTAAGCGCCCTATGGTGCCCATTCACATTTTTGTGGCAATTCCCTTACTGATGTAAATATTACCTATCCACCCCCCCATGGGGTCCATAGGTCACGCCAAGACAACAGGACACACAGTCTATACCTATAGCATACTCTCAATGTGTAGTTTCCAAGGAGTGTGAACAAAGTGGCCTACTATAAACAAGCATTCTGAAGATGTTCTTTGCATCCAGTAGGCACTAAGCATATGTATGTTAGATAAAGCTGAAGAAACCAGGGGAGCTAGATGACACCCGCAGGGGCCACATCTATGCAAAGCAGGCAGCTCGAGGAGCATACTTAAAAGGCATTTGCCCCTAGATGTCACTCTTAAGAAGCGTTTAATAGGAGAGAAGTCTGGAACCTAGTCCTTGTGTTAATCTTGGGTGGCAGCTTCCTCAGGCCCTGCCTGGTGCCCACCACTGGTGGCCGTGTCCCCACAGCAGGGCATATACCCAGGCCCCTTGCCCTACAGGCTCAGCCCTGTGCCGAGTCTCCATGCTGAGTCCTGCCTTGGGTTGTTCAGAACCACCTCTGCAGTCATCTTGCTCTCATCTTGTATCCTAGGTTCTTCTAACCACTTCTGCCTCAGTTTCTACAGCACAGCCCTGCTTGTTAAACCTGCTCTAGGACTGGGGTCCTGCCCCTTCCTGCCATTTGCCTTGTTGGTAACTCAAGTACTCTCCTAGCCTCCAGCCACAGGGACCACCAGGACCACAGGGACCTTGCCATCTGACACTTCTAAGGACTCTGGCCCCCTCCCGGGCATTCCCCATTCCTGTCCTCTGGCTGCGCTTCCTCATGCGGAAACCCTGCATCTGTCTACACTGAGAGCTGTCTATACTTATAATCTGCCAGGCTCGGCTTTCTGGGCCTCCTGCTCCATCCTGTTGTAGTCACCAGGCCCAGGAGTTCAACATACACTTATTAACTATCTGATACGTTTCAGGCACTGTGCCAGGCCCCAAGAAAGCTCAGGTACTGCTTTGGCAAGGCAAGATGTCTTTACAGTTTAACCCCCTTCCCATAAGATTGCTCTCTAATCCATCCTTTTATTTTTTTTTAACAAATTTTTTAAGGATTTTATTTATTTCAGACAGAGAGAGGAAAGAGCAGCGAGAGAGAAAGCGCATGAGTGGGTTGGAAGGGCAGAGGGAAAAGCAGGCTTCCTGGTAAGTAGGGAGCCTGACACAGAGCTTGATCCCAGGACCCTAGTAGGATCATGACCTGAGCCAAAGGCAGAGGCTTAACCCATTAAGCTACCCAGGCGCCCCAATCCATCCTCATTTTAAAGCAATCGCTCTTGCCAAAATTGAATTTGACTTATGCATGTCCAGCATTGATTCATCATGTGTTTGCAGACTACTTAGAGTGTGCCAGACTCTGTGCTGGGCGTAGGTGACTAGGAGCAGAAGCACAGCCCCAGCACACAGCGGAAGACACACACACACACACACACACACACACACAGAGCTTTGTTCTAAGGATTTCAAAAGTGGTTTGCAGAGGGAGCAATTAATCCTGCCCTGGGGGATAGAAAGGGGTGTGAATGAATGGGGTTTTATCCGACCTTGATGGATAAGATCAGTTCCATTTTGCTAGGCAGATACAGGGAGCGAAGGAACATCCAGGCAGAAAGAATAACCTTAGCCAGGGCATGAAGTCAGTATTAGTATCAGTATTTAGGAACAAAAAGTACAGTTGTCGGGTATGGATGGAACACAGTTATAGATGGGAATGTGTGGTGAAATTTGGATCAAGGAAGGAAATTTGCATCCAATTTCAAGCAGTGCAAGAGCTGCATGGAGGGAGGGGGTGCAGAAAGCAAAGCAAAGAAGTCGATTGGAGCTCAACTGATGAACCATAAATTACTGTAATGGAGGCCTATAATAGCTCAACAGGGAGATGACAAATTTATCTGTCGAAAAGCCCATAATACACTGAGTTGAGAAAGGATTCCCTCCTGGGATCTGCACCCCGGACCACTAACAAGGTCAAGCTCAGCCTCCTTTCTCCAGGCCTGGAGATGCTCAGTACTCCATTAGAAACTAGCCTCAGAGAAGGGTCCAGAATCAGCCACTGGTAGGTGTTGGAATCCACTGGTGTGGAATCTGACCCAGAAGCAGCCTTGAAAGATGACCTTGAGTTGGGCTGCTGCGTTAATCGGCCAGCACGCAGGGTCATTCAGTGCCTAAGATATTGGACCCCTGTGACTTTTAAGCCTTTGTCAGGAATAACCTTCCAACTGGCATCTTCTCTCAATGTTTAGTTTCTTTTAGAGAATTGTTTTGTCTACCCAAAGAGTATTGCTGAGGGTGTTTTTCACCATGTTACAAAAAGCATCCTCTTTATAGAGATCCTCATGCGAAATCTCTATCAGTTTGTAGTTTCTAGAAAGGCTGTATTTCTCCTAAACAAATAGTAGCTTAAAATCTTCTGAGCATTGGATGAAGTAACGGGTTTGATTTTCCTTTTGGCTAGAGATATATTTGAAGATCACCCATAGCAGGTATATAGCATTTGTGATGTATAGCGTTTGAACTGGTCTCTGTCTGAAACCCACCGTGATCATTTCCTTTGTCCTTCCTTTCTTTTTTTCTACCCATTTCAAAGTAATGTTATTTTGACCTCTATGTATCCAGATAATCCACCTTCAATCCTTTTTGGAACAGGCTAGAATGAACACACATACACACACACACACACACACACCCCTACATACAGTCCATTTAGACTAACTAATGCAGGGCAGTGTAATTGTAACCTGTAGGTTTCTAATGAGCTTGTAAGTATTCGAGAACATGACAGTAGAGCCCTGCCCCTGGTAGACAGAGCTAGCCTGAGAATCATTTCTAAGAGGTCCTTAGAGATAAGATTCCTAATTCAAACTCAACAAATGTACAGCCAAGTGTCAGATACACTCTTCTTTCAGATTTACGAGAAAGTGCTTCCTCCTGCATTATTAGGTCGGCTAATCAGTGTCTCCCCATTTTGCCAAAACAACTTCTAAAGGCATTGCCTGGCCAATTCATTGGTCTTTTTTTTATATACAAAACAAAATAAACTCCTCTTTGACAGAAATACTATTTCTCTCCACGATCGCCTTCCTCTAGCAGACAGAGGCAGCCTTACTATTTAGGAAAAGTCAGTGGGTGAGGACCTTGCCTTTCATTGATGAATCTTTGTGAGTTTTTTTCTCTCCTCTCTCTCCTCTCAGCCCTGAAGTTCCTGTTTTGTAGTCCTGGGGTTACTTCCTCATTTTTGTCGATTTGTGCAGTAATATTTCACTTCCACTTTGGTTCTAGATGAGAATGGAGGAGTTTAAGAAAAAGTAGGCCTATGCCATCTGACCTTGGACGGTCTAAAGCAGCCAGAGCTCATTGGTGGTGAAGAAATTAGTAGACTGTATATAAAAAGTATTCAGTTTAGGTGAACCACATTGGGCCCAGTTAACAAACCAACTAGAAGTTTTGACTCTGAAATGGTAATGAATTCTTTTGTTCCCAAGACCTTTGGGAGTGGTAGCTTTGTAAAAACAATCCTTTCCTTCCATACTAGATGCTATAATTAAGGCATTTGAACCAACTGTGGAATTAAGAGCTGATGCGCCGTGTAGGCTCAATCTACCTATTAACTACCCATGGAGAGTGTTTGGGCTAACCTGAACAGTTTGTCAGCGTTCCCCTCATTCACTCTCGTTGACAAGTACATCACACCAACTTCCTGAGGTCAGAGTCTTCCTTTATCCCTTCTGCTCCACTCAGTATTAGACCGCCTTCCCCGGGCAGCTGAGAAGGACGGACTGAGGATTTGGGGAGGGCAGTGCCAGGCAGCCCTGGCAGAAAGGAAAAATCCACTGCTCCAGCAAGACACTTCTGTGTTCTGTGCTTCCCCCTGAGCTCCCCAGACCACATCCTCAGTCCCCTAAACCACAGGCCTCCGGCCCAAGGCAGCGGAGCCAGGGTGCTCTCACACACCCAGGGGCTGAGTGGGAAGGGCAGAAATGAAACTTCTGGGGCTTGGGGAGCGGCGCCAGCGCCCAGCTGTGCCCCTCCAGCAGGAGAAACACCTGCAGATGCAGCCCGGCACTACACACCCCCAACTCCCTACCCACCTCCACGTCGAGAAGTGCGTGCTCAATAATGCAACCTCTCCTACGACCACTGCTAATTGCCCTTCACTTATACACCACTTATACACACTCAATCTCACCACAACCATACGAAGCGGGTAGTGCTACTCCTCATCTTCTACAGATGAGGAAACTGAGCCCCAGAGAGGTTAAGTGATTTCTCCAATGACAAGCAACCTGTCCATAATAAAGCCAAGATTTGAATCCAGGCAGCGAAGTGTGACTCCGCCCTTCTAACCACTGTTAAGCCAAAGAGAATTCAGTGTCTACACGTTGTGTCTGTCTGACCAGCGTGGGGCATGCAATTTGGGGATGACATTTCTTTCTCACAGACAGGACCCTTCGCACACAGTGAAAATCAAAACTGAATAAATTCAAGCCAGGGGAAATGCCTTATGTGGATGAGAGGGCAATCAAGAGAGACACAGGATGGTTCTTTTCCTTGAACACGTCTCTGTGTTACAGTGACCAGTGAATCCGTGGGTTGCCGTTTAACAACTATTCACTGAGCACCCATTGATTGCTGTTAGAATACCTTGGCCCCGGATTGATTTTCCTTCTCAAAAATTTTCTATTAAAGAGTCTGACTACACAGTGAGCTCAGACAGCAAGGGGTGTGCCTGGAGCCCCCAGTGTACAGAGGATCGAAAATAATTAAAAATCAGCATGTACTCTAATTCAAAATCAAAAGGCATCCCCATCTATACCCTTGTGAAAACTGTGCAAGCTGACAAATTAATGAGCCAGTTGCCCCGGGTGGAGTCTGCCCTTCGCCTGTGTAATTACCAAGAAATGAGAGCAAGTTTGCTGGGTCCTCTGGATGAGCAAAAGGTAATGATTTCTGGCCAAAAGTGGAGTCACTAAGGATGCAAGAGACTAATGCACTAGGGCTGAGGCAGGAATATCCCAGGCTTTTGGGTCTGGGAGTCTCCAGCTCCATGGCAAGTAGGCAGAGAGGAGATATAGAGGGATCTGCCGTCCAGGCAGGAAAGGAGACAACTAACGTATTGAACACTCACTATGTGCTAGGCATCTTATATATGTTGTCTCCCTTAATGCCAGAATAGTCCATGGGTTTTTCTACCTGGAGAGGGCGATGCATACACTGTCCTGCTTTGATGTACACAGGATGATACAGGCATGACCACCATTACCATTGCGCTTTTCCTGCCACATGCAAGTGACACAGACAAGATCATCCAAAAGCAAAAAGAAAAGTCACTATCTTAATATTCTGGCCTGTAACCTTATAGTCTTTTTCTACATAAATGTTTTGTGTTCATTTACCAACATGGGCTTATGCCACATGTGTTATGTCTGCTTTTTTAACTCAGACACAGTTACATGGTCATTCAATATTCCTATACAATCTCACCTTAGCACTCAGCACACGTTTAGAGGTACTCCCATCAATCCTTTTTATCAACCCCCACTTGTAGGATGGATGTCTAGGTTACCTTCAAGTTCCTTCATTTTTAAATGATGTTCTAATGAATATTCATGTAGATCGAGCGCTGCAAAAATGATCCCATTTTTTTAAAGGTAAATTTTAAGCATGGAAACAATAAACTTTTTGAAGTCCAGTTTATTGAGGCATAATTCACCTACAGCAGAACGGGGCCTTTTTGTATGTATACTTCTTCAAATTTTGACGAATGGCACGGGTCATGTAACTGCCACCTCAACAAAATTCTATAACATTTATTAGTAATTTAAAGCTTTTGATGCATGTTATCAAATTGTCTGCTAGGAAAATTATACCTATTCCCACCTTCTGCCAGCCTGTGAAGGGTGAGCTTTGGATATTATTCTTTTTTTAAAATTTTTAATTTTCCAATTTGGTAGGTGAATGTTTCCATCTCATTTCGTTACATTTATTTGATTACTTGTGAGGTTGAGTATTTTTTCATGTTTATTCTCTGTTTTTATGTCTTATAGTGTGAATTCTCATTTATATCCCTGGCTTATACATCTAGCCAACTATTTATCTACTCTTTCTTATTGATTTGTAAGAGCTATTGGAGGCCGGTAATAAAGAAGTGACTTGTGTTGTAAATATGTTTTCTATTGTCATTCATCTCTTCTATCATTGTGTATAGCTTTTTTTCTTCAATAACATTTCCATAATCTCTCCCACCTTTACCTTATAGATCACACCTCAGAAAGCCATCTTCATAAAGGCTTTTCCCTTTAGGGAATAATACCCTCTAGGATTATTTAAATGTTTGCCCTTTTTACGTTTGATCTTTAATGCATCGGGAATTTTATTTTTGGCATACCACACAGAGTAAGCTTATTTGTCCCCCAAATGATGAGCCAGTTACACCAGTCGCATTTATCCAATAATAGATCTTTTCCTCACTAATTGGAGAAGTCACCTTTGTTACGCATTACACATACCACGTATTCAGATCCGTGTGCTGAACTTTCCATTCTCATCTACAAAATGTCTTATCTTTTTTTGGAAAAGAACAGGTGCTATTCCCAGAGTTTTAAATATTGTAGTTTTAGAATATGTTTTAGTATCTAGCCTGCCAAGCACTGTTCTTCATTAGTGTACTTGTTCAAAATGTTCTCTTAAGCCCTAAGGATTCCAAACATATCTTGAGTTTAAATATCAAATAGGAATTTTTGTTGAAATTTCATTATAGATTAACTTCAGAAGAATTTGTATCTTTTTTTAATATTTTATTTATTTATTCATAGAGACAGAGAGAGAGAGGCAGAGACATAGGCAGAGGGAGAAGCAGGCTCCATGCACAGAGCCTGACATGGGACTTGATCCAGGGTCTCTAGGATCACACCCCGGGCTGCAGGCGGCGCTAAACCCCTGCGCCACAGGGGCTACCCAAATTTGCATCTTTATAATAAGCAATCTTATCTCCAAGGATCATGCTACATCACTTCACATATTCAAGGACTTTAATTTCTCAGTAAATTTTTAGACTTTAAAAAAAATGGGTTCTGCATGCTTTGTGTATGTATTTATCCCAGGAATCATGGGGGGTTTTGTTGCCATTACTCACAGCATCTGTCTTTTCATTATGCTTCTAACTGATGGTTCCTATTTATAGCATCCTATGTATTAATTTTATAAAAAGCTAGTTTAATAAAAACTGGTTACTATAGTTTTTTTCCTTTTTTCCACTCAGTGTTCCCAGGAGTCAGTGAAATTATTTGTAAATACTAACGATTTTATCTTTTACATTTTAGTTACATATTAAGTTACATGTTAACTTTTTTAAAAAAATCAGAAGTGGAGGCAACTGGCTGCCTCAGTCAGTAGAGCATTCAACTCTTGATCTCAGGGTTGTGAGTTCAAGCTCCATGTTGGGTATAGAGATTACTTAAAAATAAAACCTTAAAAAAATCAGAAGTGGATTTTAATACAGTGCCTTTTTTTTGTTTTCATTTTTTGTTTTTCTTTTTTTGTTTATTTTTCTTTTTTATCTATTTATTTATTTATTTTGTTTAATACAGTACCTTTTGATGATCTAGCAGTTTTAGAATAAACTCTCCTTGGCGATAGTATATTATTCTTTTAATATTTTACTCCATATTTTATTTGAAATATTTATATCTGTAATCATTAACTTCAGTTTTCTCTTAACACACTATCTTTGCCAAGCTACAATATTAAGATTGAGTTGTTCTCAATGCTGTGAAATTGAGAACCTTGCAATTTCTTCTATACTTTGGGATCATTGGCACAAACATGCCCTGCTTAACAAGTAGACTTAACTCACCTGTATCACCTCTCTAAGGCTTTTGGAAGAGGCACGAGCCAAAGCATTTAAAACCCTCTCTCTCACTAAGTATTTAGAATTTGTATGAAAATCACCAGGTTTATTCAAACAGTTTTGAGCATCAACGAAATGCTAATACATCTGTTTTTCTTAGAATCGGACAAATTGTAAAATAGAGATGAAAACAAAATCTCAAACCCCACATTCCCATCGTTTCCCTGGATTCCATTAGCCCTTGGCAAACACATGCTTAAACAAAGTTCATTGCTTCCAGTATGGTGTTCAAAAACGAACTCACCCTGTTTCAGAGACTACAGAAATTTCCACCCTCAATTTTCTAGGAAAGAAATTGACTAAAAGGTAGAGTAAGAGAAAAGATGAAATATAGTGCACCAAATAAGTTTTCTTGAGCACACCCTGGACATAGGCAACAACACTAAAGATAGTCTATGTTCTCATCAAGGCTTCCATCTGAGGTGGGGCACCTGCCTAATTGGTGATGGCTTCCATCCATGAGGACAGGATAACACCATCTAAATTCTGGGACAACCCCGTGGTCTTCAGCCTACTTAGTTACGGCAACAACCTTAACAGCCTTTTCCTTTCCTTTGTCCAGGACGTCTGCGTTAAGGCTTACCTCGCCCTTCGCCACCACACAAACCTACTGATCATCCTGTTCTCCATGATGCTGATGACGGGAATGCCCCAGTTAACAAGCAAAGAAGATATCGAATATATTCGGGATGCTCTAACAGTGGGGAAGAACGAAGAGGAAGCTAAGAAGTATTTTCTTGATCAGATCGAGGTTTGCAGGGACAAAGGATGGACTGTGCAGTTTAACTGGTTCCTGCATCTCGTCCTGGGCATCAAACAAGGAGAGAAACATTCTGCCTAGTTCTCCAGGCTAGAATGCAAAAGAAGTCAGGTGTCCTAAAGCTTTAAGTCCGCATGTTTGTCATCAAACTTGGATCTAAAAATGTAACAGGACGTTATGAAGGCTGGCACTTCAGAAAGACAGCCCTGTTCCTAGCTGGACTCTTCACCAGAAAAAAATATTGGCATGTTGGATTGTTTGCTTAAGGAATGTTCGGTTTTAGAATCATGTGCAGGTTTGTTATTTTGTTTTTTTTTTTTTCCTCTCATTTGTCTCAGGTGATGTTGGAGAACATTCTAAGTCTAAACAAACTAATTACTTCCTCATCTTGCCTGCTTTGATTTGACTATCTTATTATTGAGTGCTTCTTGAGAATAATTAGTGACATCTATTTTCATCTGGGTTTATTCTGAATTTTGGTTGTTCTCATGCTCCTCAAGCTCTTGAGAGGAAAAGATGTAACCTCTCAGTTCCCTGAAGGACACTTGCAAACATCCCCCCCGCCCCCCAGCATCCGTAGATGTCAGTGATTTGCTAAAAGCAAAGGAAGGCAAGCTTGTCTTTTCAGTGTCTTTGTAATTAGGTTCTTTTAGAGTGTCCAACCGAGATGCCCGCACACATACTGGAAAATCCAAACCTTTGTGCCCTGGCCCTTCTCTGCTGGTCTGGCTGCGGGGTCATGAAGAAGAGTAACAGAGATGAGACCATTCGTCTCAACTCTGCCCAAGAGTAAACTGTCAAATACAGTTACTCGAGCCTTCACTAGCAATGGAATCAGGAAGATACTAAAGGGACTCGGTTTTTTACCTTTTTTATCTTCCTCCCAGCCTCCCTTCTTCCTTTACTGCTACCCTCTCACAACTTTTTACACAAGTTGTGAAATCCTTGAGGGTCAAACACATCTACCCTAGAATTCAAAAATCGGAAAGCCATCTCTCCTCTAGGGTTACTGGAACTTTAGGTACTAATCTGTAAAAATGTTTGGTGGAATCTTTTTATTTTTAACTATTAAAGAGGACATTCTAGGAAATAGGGATTCGTTTCCAAATGCCTTAATTTTAAATTTTAGTCTAGGCAGTTTTGTCTTTTTGAATGGAAGAAGGTATTGGATATCTAAACAGTACTTCTAGTTAGGAAGAACACTACTTGCCCTGCCCATCTCTCAGTTTAAAGGACTTTTAAACTCTGATATATTCTTCAGATTTCCTAGTAGAAATTGGAATGTCTTCTTTAAAAACTATTTTTCATCTCCTAAATATTTTTGCTATTTATTGGAAGTGTTGTTTCACCTTTGAGAAAGATCGTTAAATTATTTATAAAATATCTTAAAATTACATATAGTTAACACTTTACCTAGAAATCACTCTGTTAACAGTGTCGATGTTTAAACCCAATCAGATATAAATATTTAATTTAAACTTTTTCTAAATAGATACCTGTTTGACTTCAGTGTAGCCCAAATCTTTCTTTTTGTATATGCAAAAGCTCTTTGAAGGTATTGGTAACACTGCTTCCACACCCGCTGAGCCTTTCCCCTGGCTCCTCAGGGGTCTAGAAAGAACTCTTCCTTGACAACTTGTCCTTTTAAAATCACACTCTATCCCCACTGTATAGGGGACCATGCCCTGTAATGAAATGTTTAATCCTCTGTATTAATGGAAGGGAGATGTTTTATGGCATTTTTACAACAACTATTCCCTACCATTCTTTTGAAGATGAATAGGAAGAATGACACTTTCTAATTCAGAAGAAGATGTATTCATTATTCTTATAAAGAACAGCCAAGCTTGGCCTTGCAAATTCTGCTTTTTATTTGAATTGCTGAAATCGTCTTGATAGAAGAATTACAGAGGAATGTATTTATATTTAGTTTATTGGCACATGGGCATACCTATTTTCTCTTCAAATGAACAGGTTCTTTCAATACACTGATACACAGTACATTGGGCCTGGTTCTCCCACATTTCACTGAAAGTAGAACTTTAACTCTTTAGACTTGCAGATAAAAATTACCTAGGTGTGTTTCCTTCCTTCATTATTCCCAGTGAATCACATGAACCACAACTTTTAGATCTTTGAAAATGTTCTAGAACAAGGGTCATCTCCCCTTGGGAGGAGATTTGGGGGAACCTCCCCACAACTCAGTCTTCACTGCCAGATGAAAACAAAGATTACAAGTCAGATGATTCAGGTCAAAGCAGCTTTTGTGTGTGTTGAGGACTGGCTACGTCATTTGCAGAGCCTACTGCAAAATGAAAATGTGGGGCCTGCCATTCAAAAATTATTAAGAAACTCGAGATGGCAACGGCTGAGCATGAAACCAAGCATGGGACCTTCTGACTATGAGTCACCACACAGGTCACAAGCCCATGAGCTGCACTCTATGTATCTGAATAATGGCTTTGGTGCTTAATTTCACATTTGGACTAGGTCTGTACAAGTTCAGATCAAAATGTTATATCTGTTCTAATTAAAATACCTCATCTCCATGGCTGTACATTAGGACTTAAAACATCGGCCTATTGTTTTTGGACTGGAATCATGGCTGTTTAAGTAGAGCAAAGCAGACGTTTGAGACCTAGCCCCAGATGACAGTACTTGCTCTTGATTTTTTTTAAAGTAACTTTTTACTAAGTATATATTTTACAGGAGCTAAATTTTTTTTTTAGAAAAAAGTTAGATCTAGAGTTTGCAGGATAATTTGGAGGCTGTGAGTCCTCTGTAAATGGAAATTATTTTTTGAAAGGAGCCAAAAACTAATTTAGAAAGTAAGTTTCTAGAATAAATTCTGGTATTTGGTAAACTAGGTTCTATGTACATGGCTATGAAGTAAATGATCAATTATGTTTTACAACACAAAGAAAAATATTGGGGGATTATTAAGGGTTCCGCTGTCTTACTTCTGTTTAACCCAACCTAATAATTCTGGTCAATAAAGTTGGTTCTAGTCTGTGTACTCGTCTGCATATTTCCAAAGACTCATTTTTTTTTAGGACAGATGCTAGAGGCCCTTAAAGCACACTCCTTTGCAAACATACTCCTTCAGAAAGTTGAGATATTCCCTCTTCTGGATGGTCCAGGTCTCCCCACCTGCATTTGCCTTTTAATGAGAAATTGTTCAATGTAAATTCAAAATGAAAGAATTGACCCCTTGTGTCCTCTGTACACATCTCTTAATTTCTGAAAGGTTTTCAGAAATTAATTATCTGAAGGCATTTCAGATATTCCTGAAAGTCAAATTCTTAAAGAAATCCTTATGGAGGGGCACCAGGGTGGCTCAGTTGGTTGAGTGTCTGCCTTTGGCTCAGGTCATGATCCCAGGGTCCTGGGATTGAGCCCCACATGTGGTGGAGGGGGGGCTCCCTGTTTAGCAGGGAGCCTGCTTTTCCTTCTCCCTCAGCCCCTCCCTCCCGCTTATGCTCTCTCTCTCAAATAAATAAATAAAACCTTTAAAAAAAAGGATAAAGAAAGAAATCCCTATGGAGTGTCTGCCATAGACTCTGTGCTGAGTACTGGGGATGAGAATATGGACCAAAAATGACCCAGCTTCAGTCCTTAAAGAGTTTATAGTCTGGTGGCAGTAGCAGACCCTTCATTATGGGTGTCTCTCATGGGTTGAAATGTGTCCCCCAAAAAGATATGTTGACATGCTAACCCCTGCCCCACCCCCATATCTGTGAATGTGATTTTATTTGGAAATAGGTTCTATAGATGTAATACACTAAGGATGAGGTCATGATGGTGGGCCCTGACCCAATGACTGCTATACTTAAGAGAGAATGTAATAGAGGTAGAGATTACAGTGTCTAAAACCACAGGACACCTGGGGCTTCCAGAAGCTGGAAGAGACCAGAAAGGGAAGGAAGGGCCCTTCCCTAAAAGCTTCCAAGGGAACAAGGCCCTGCCAACACCTTGACTTCAGATTTCTAGCCTCCAGAACTATGAGACAATAAATCTCTACTGTTTTGTTATGACAGTCCTAGGAAACTAATAGAGTGTTAACAATCATCAGCTTTGTAGGGGTTTCTTTTTGGGGTGTGGGAGGGGACAGAGTTTATGTAAGTAAACCTGATTGATATTTTCTGCTGCTAACCAGAAAAAGATTTAATTGCATGCAAAATATGTGACAAAGTGCTAATTACCTGATAGATAAAAAAAAAACTATCTATTGTGTCTAGTAACACAATAAGTAAAAAATACCTTATCAGAAAACACTGAATTCACCAAAAAAATACATGTGGCCGATGAGCATAGGACAGCAGACCCCAAATCACTGCTGATTAAACAAACGCAAATTAAGATAAGTTTCCTCTCACCATCAGATTAGCCAAGATCTGTGAAGCCCAGAGTTGGTGATAAATTGAGAGAAAGAACATTCTATTACACTGTTGAAAGCAGAGCAAGTTGATACATTTATGTATGGCATTTCGTCAAATTTCATCAAAATTAAGAAGATATGTCTTCTCTGACCCATCAAGTCCACATCGGAGAATTTATCCTTTAGAAATCACTGGACAAGTGTGCAAAGACTTATAGGCAGGACTGGTTACCAGTAATCTTTGTAATATAGCCCCAAATCAGGAACAGCCTAAAAGTCCCTCAGTAGGGGATTGGTTAATTGAATCACATCCATACAATGGACTACAATGAAGCCCCTGAAAAGATAAGGTATATTGACATCCATGCAGATCTATAACCTATTGAGGAGTGAAACAAGGTGGTCACAGGACAGTATTAGGTACAGTCCTTTTCAAGTAAAAATGTAGGTTTGTAGTAACATTAAAAGGCTGGGAGAGTATATTCACACCAAACTGTCAATCATGATCTTTTTTTTTTTTACCTTGCATTTTTTTTTTCCTCTTGCGTCTTGGGAAATGCGACTTTATATTATCTGACTTTTTTAAAAAGGGAAAAAAATAGTCTTTTGATTTTGGACAAACAATGCAGTCTGCATGATAATCATATCCTTTAGCTTACATCAAGCCTCACTAAAAGCTCAGAAAATTTTGTTTCTCAAAGGAGAAAAAAATCATGCAAAATCAGTAATTATCAAGAGGTGACATCCAAACTGTCGTCAGAACTTTCTGGCATATAAAGGACTACGTCAAGGTTTCCTGCCTTACCCAACCCTACCTGACTATGATCTTTCCATACCTTAAGGCGGGCCAGATCTGTCCCCCCAAAATGACAATACTTTTAGAGAAAGGGGCCTCCAGGGATGCTGTCTGTTTAGTCACGAAGGGATGTCTCGCTGGGTCCAGCTCTTCTCAGCTCTACAAAACTTCCACAGCCCCTGTGCCCACACTGAACTCTCTAGCTCACACATGAGGTCCCCCTTGGAGGTGCAAACTGCCTCATTTTCACTTTCCAGGAGTGTCAGATTTTTTTTCTTTACATCCACTCATTAGTACAAATCAAATCTCACTGCCTGCTGCTTTGGTGGGACTTTTTCCTTCTGGCAGCTGGCCTCTGAGTCTGGGTTCATAATGCACTGGTCATCTGGTTTGGAGGACTTAATGGGGACCGGGACATAGCAAGGAGTATAGAATCCACCAGCAGCCCCTCACCAGCACTTCTCCATACTTCATACCGGATGGACAGTCCTCTAAGAGGTTTCATACTCCGAATCAAACTCCAAATTCTTTTGATCACACTTAAGTGTTAAAATGGGTCCCTACTCTCTTCAGAGATGCACCTGCCATGACCACCACCATTTCTAGCCATGAGCAGGCTTGTGGCTCAATAGCACCTCCCAGTACCAGAAGCGTACGGTGGCCAAAGCCACACTGGTCCCCAGCACCCCCACCTCATGTCTTTTTTGCATCGCCACCAAACACCCCATCTATAAAATAACGAGGGCTTCCACTGGGAAAATCCCTGATCTCTCACTGGCTCTGCTCTCCACAGTCCATGGTTCTGGAAACCAGAAGAGAGAACTCAGTTTTGAAGCAACTCCTTACTTAGGCAGTAATTGCTCATTGTGACAAAGCACATTCTGCAAATTTTCAAATGGTAGAGCAGTTTGATTCCTTTAATCTGCGGAGACTTGAGATATCATGATGGAAATGTGGACTAAGTGTGTGTGGCTGCGGATGCAGAGTGGCCTGTAAGCCAGCGATGTGGGGATAATCCCTTCAGAATCTAAGCCAGATGCCACAGGGACAGTTTAGAGCAGGTGAGGCAGTAAAGAGTAGTTAAGTGGCTCTGGCTTTGGATCATTCCAAATTGGGTACACATTGTCCACTTGAAAGACTGGTCTAGGGACACCTGAGTGGCTCACAGTTTGAGCGTCTGCCTTTGGCCCGGGGCGAGATCCCAGGATCTGGGATCAAGTCCCACATCAGGCTCCCTGCATGGAGCCTGCTTCTCCCTCTGCCTGTGTCTCTGCCTCTCTCTCTCTCTCTCATATGAATAAATAAAATCTTTAAAAAAAAAGATTTGTCTAATCTAAGCATTAGCTCTCTACTCTGTAAACTGGGAAAACAGTAGTACCTCATTCACAAAATTGCTGTAGATTAAATGAAATAATGAAAGTGAAGCTAGAATGTCAGGTTGCTCAATAAATGAAAGCCACCATTTCCATGCTCCTTCTTAAGAAAGGCTGAAGAATCTCCAGAAATCAAAACAAGAAGTTCTAAGGCACCATCCTTGGACTCTGACTTCTCCAAGAACTGATGGAAATCTGAGTAACTTTCTAAATACGATGTCTTCCCGTGAGGACTTCAAAGGAGAAATAATTTCCGCTCTGTGTCAATATTAGATACCAAGGGTATCCTTTTTTGTTTAAGATTTTATGTGTTTGGAAAAAAAAAATTTTATGTGTTTGGGCAGCCTGAGTGGCTCAGCGGTTTAGCACCGCCGTCAGCCCAGGGCGTGATCCTGGAGGCCTGGGATCAAGTCCCACGTCAGGCTCCCTGCATGGGGCCTGCTTCTCCCTCTGCCTGTGTCTCTGCCCCTCTCTCTCTGTGTCTCTCATGAATAAATAAATAAAATCTTTTTTAAAACGTTTTTTAAAATTTAAAAAAAAAAGATTTTATGTATTTGAGAGAGAATGAGCTCAGGAGCAGGAGGGGCAGAGGGAGAGGGAGAAGCAGGCTCCCCACTGAGCAGGGAGCCCAACCTGGGCTCAAACCCAGGACTCTGAGATCATGATCTGAGCGGAAGGCAGATGCTTAACCAAGTGAGCCACCCAGGCGCCCCCAAGGATAGCTTTTTTTTTTTTTTTTTTTTTTGATAGCTTTAAAATAACATCCTTCCCTGATGAGTTAGTCTAATCAATGCACATTATCCATGGGTTCTGGACCTATGGAAAGTTAGAGGACCTGGAATCAAGTGTCAAGGCTACTAATTCCTACTTAACTTTCCCCCCATCAACTTTACAGAATGTAGGGACCCCTGGGTGGCTCAGTGGTTGAGTGTCTGCCTTTGGCTCAAGGTGTGATCCTGAGGTCCTGGGATCGAATCCTGTATCAGGCTCCCTGCATGGAGCCTGCTTCTCCCTCTGCCTGTGTCTCTGCCTCTCTCTCTCTCTGTGTGTGTGTGTCTCTCATGAATAAATAAATGAAATCTTTAAAAAAAAAAAAAAGGATTCAAAAAGACAAAGGAATTAATGTACGTAGCACAGTGCCTGGCACAGAGTAGCTGCTTGGCAATGTTAGTGGAACCTAAAAACAGCAGAGTCATAAACATCGCCAGGATTTGTAAACGGCAGCTGCAGCCACTAATCTAAGAATAATCCATGTGTATAAAGTCTGCTACTTCCAGCCTTGTCAGGAAACGTGCAGACCAAAAAGTTTGACGTATCCGTACAAATACAAAGACATAACTCACGCCAGGCGTGTTTTGCATACTTGTATAGATACCCAACTTTCTATTTTTTTTTATTTATTTATGTTTTGATATCCAACTTTTTTAAACATCATCTCCTTTTTTGCAGGGATCTTAGAGCTGTGCTCAAGTACCCCCAGCAGGGGGGGAAGAGGAGAGAAGGGGAGCACAGGAACACCCGAGGTCATCAGAGAGCCCTTCCAGAACAGCATTTCACTCTAGAAAAGGACGAGGAGGAGGAAGAAGGAGCGAGTCCGCTGGTGCCCGCTGAACCAAGTGTCAACTGGCCTTCCCACTTTTTCTTCTCATTCCCCTCTACCTTCTAACTTATTCAAAGATGCCAGTTCAGGGACGCCTGGGTGGCTCGGTGGTTGAGAACCTGCCTGCAGCCCAGGGCCTGATCCTGGAGACCCGGGGTCGAGTCCCGCGTCGGGCTCCCTGCGTGGAGCCTGCTTCTCCCTCTGCCTGGGTCTCTGCCCTCCCCCCTCTATCATGAATAGATGATAAATAAATAATTTTTTAAAAAAAGGAAAAAAACCAAAGATGCAAGTTCAAGGCAAGCATCAAGCCAAGTGGAAACTCCAAGAACCACTCACGGGAGGTGAGGCCAGGCCCACGGCCGCCGTTCCAACAGCCGTCACCGCCCTTCCCCGACGCAGGCAGCTCAGATGGTTCAGGATCACCCGCGTCCACGTGGAAATCAGCGGGAAGAGCGAGCCCAAGTCCACACGGTGCACAGGCCTCGGCGGGGCCGGGCAACAGGGCCGGGGAGCGCCACCTGGCGGCCGCAGCGGGCGCCCCCGAAGGCCCGGCCTCTGGGCCACCTGCTCCGGGAGGGGGCGGGGACGCGAGGCCAGGGCGCGTCCCGCTGTCACACAGGTAGAGAGTCCAGGGCAGCCCGGGGGTGGGGGCTCAGCGGCTTAGCGCCGCCTTCGGCCCGGGGCGGGTCCCTGTGGTCCCGGGATCGAGTCCCGCGTCGGGCTCCCTGCTTCTCCTCTGCCTGTGTCTCTGCCCCTCTCTCTCTGCATCTTAAAATCTTAAAAAAGAAAAAAAAAAAAAAAAAGACCCACCACCCCAGGAGGGTCAGCTGTATGGCAAATGAATGGAAAGCAGGGGCTAAATGGGGAATATCATAAAAAGCCTTGAAGCCAAAAATGGGAGGACTTATTCTGCATGCAATAGAGAAGCACGAATGCCGCTTAAGGACAACAGCTTTGGCCATGCATTAGCCAGCATGCTTTAGGCTGCTAGTAAGTGAAACCCAATTCAAATTGGCTTAAGCAAAAGAGAATGTATTGGTTCACTCGACTGGAAAGTAAAGAGGTGCATCTGGCTTCAGGCTCAGCTGGTGCCAAAGAATAAATGATATCATCTCTCAGGACTACTTTCCCCTTCTTCTTTCTCATGGGGAATCTCTCCATACTATGGCAAAGTTGGCCATCAGCAAGTAAGACTTCCATCCCAGGGGCTTAGGCTCGGTCCCTTGTGAGAAGAGAGGGCTTCTTCCCCAATAGTTCCACCAGAGCTCTGGTAGATGAATCTTTCTGGATAATGAACACCCCCCATTAACAAAGTAAATGCTATGGCCAGGGGAATGTAGTGCCCATCTTTGGATGGGGGGGGGGGGGCAGCCCTACCCAAACTCCACTCACTCAAGAGGGCTGGGTCCTCAAAGGAAAATCCAAATGCTGTTTTTAAAAGAAAGAGAAATGGGCACAAAGCTGGCAAAAAAAAAAAAAAAAAATCCTGTCCACTGCAAAATAAAAAGGGAATTCTAGAGACAGTTTTTTGAAGCAAATGCAATACATGGGTTCCCCCAGATGCCTCTGCAACAGATGAGGCAAGAGAGTGGTGTGAACCAGGACACACAGCACAGGCATAACAAGAACAAAACTGTGGCTCGTAACCTCCCACAGAGTACATAAGGATCAAGAAAGAAACATTTTAAGAAGTAAATTTGAGGGGGCCCTGGGTGGCTCAGTTGGTGAAGCACCTGCCTTCAGCTCAGGTCATGATCCCAGGGTCCTGGGATTGAGCCCCGCATCGGGCTCCCTGGTCAGCAGGGAGTCCGCTTTTCCCTCTGCCTCTGCCTCTGCCCCCCTTGTGCTCATGCTCTCTCTCTCTCTCAAATAAATAAAATATTTTTAAAAAAAAGTAAATTTGGAAATCATATGTGCAATCAATGTGATTTAAGGGGTCCTGTGCTACAAAGACAAAACTTAGATTTTATCATGTTTCTACACATGTGAAATAAGTTCAGGTGACCCTGGTATGTTATCATGGCTTATTTGCTGTCAGAACAAGCACAGGCTAAGAGAAGTTACTTGGAAGTTAGACAAACACCATACATACAGGTCTACTGGGGTGGGGGGTGGGGGGGGGGAAGCAATTACTCATTCCCTTCACCTATGGACACATATTTTTCCCCAACTTGCTTTAAAAATTAAAATAAACATCTAATTTCATTATAAGCACCATAAAAATCCCCAGCTGTATATGTGGTATAAGTACTTGATTAGGTGTATTCCGAAAACCTTGCAGAAGGGAAGAACTCAGGTGAAGGAGTTTATAACATGCCACCCCAAGATATGCCACTTTGGCATATTATTTTTAACTGGAAACACTTGAGAAACAGCAGATAGAAGAATGCTTTGGGGTCCCCCTTTCATAAAAGCTTCCCTGAGAGAGATGCCCGCCCTCCCCGTATCAGGAGGAAAGCGCATCCTTATCACCAGAGGCGTGGGAATCACCACCGAGACGGATCCGTACAAATACACTAACATGATGCTCATGTTCCACTGGCTTCCCGCACCAACGTATCTCTCAGTCACCGCCCCACAATTTACTGCCCCTGCCCCAAACTCCTTTGCCTTGCCATTTCTTCCCAAATGTACCATTTCTTTATCTAGAAGGTATCAAAGCTTTCTGTTCTGGTCACTTCTGCGGGTCCTCATTCTCTTACAAAGCCCTCATGTATACCTTAAAACTTAATAAGACTTGTATGCTTTTCACCGGTTAACTTGTCTTATGGGGTCATTCCTAGGCCCAGCTGGAGACACTCAGAGGGCAGAGAATTTTTTTTCCTTCCCTCCAAAGGAATCTAAATACTCTGTGCATGAAGAAAGTGCTAGAGGAGGGCAGCCCCGGTGGCCCAGCGGTTTGGCGCTGCCTTTGGCTTGGGGTGTGATCCTGGAGACCCGGGATCGAGTCCCGCATCGGGCTCCCTGCTTGGAGCCTGCCTGTGTCTCTGCCTCTCTCTGTGTCTCTCATGAATAAATAAATAAAATCTTTAGAAAAGAAAGAAAGTGCTAGAGGGCGAACGGGGTTGGGGACAGAACACCCTGCTGGAGGTGAGGAGTCCTGGCTCCACACCTGTCAGCCCCTCTGGGCTGCACGATGCTCATTTGTTCAAAGAGGTGGAGCAAGACTCTGCATCGGGTTCCTTCTACATCCACTGTTGTGTTGTGGGACCTGACGTCCCCCTAACCCCGGAAGTCTCCCTCTCCGGCACCATCCTGAACCTCCTCAATCCTAGCCCTTCTCTGGCCAGCCTGGTCAGGGTCAGGTCCATAAAAAAAAAAAAAAAAGGCTGGGGGAACCTCGTGGACACCGCCACCAGAACCCACCACGGGGTGCCAAGCGCATCTCCTGCAGGCGGCCCCACCCGGCGCCAAGAGCCTCCCTAGGGCCGCGCACCCACCTCTCAGGCCCGTGGAGGTCGAAGCTGGGTGTCGTACGAGAGGCCTTTTCACTGGAAGTCACAGAAAATCCACTCTAACTTAAGAACAAAGTGGGATTTATTTTAAGGAGATGAATCTGTCTCATAAAACCTTGAATCAAGAAGTACATCCAAAAAAAAAAAAAAAGTACATCCAAGCTTCCCAAAGAAATAGGAATTAAAAAAGCATCGAGGCTTTCCAGCCTCCCTCCGTCCCTCGTCCCTCGGCCTTACCTTCCTCCTCCGCGCGCGCATCCCCCCGTCCGGGCCCGCACCCCTCTCCTCCGCGGGCTCGGGCAGGTCCCTAAGCACCGCCCGCCTCAGCCCTCCCGCGGTGGCAACGTCTACCTTGAACCCCCAGCATCTCCACGGTCCAATTAAACTCCAGGAAGGCTATGATTGGCTCGGCTTGTCCACCTCTAGGCCAATCATTTCCGACCAGGGGGGCGGGGCCACGTGGCGGCTTCTACTCCCCTGGAGACAGGGGCAGAGTACCGCGCCCGCTTCCTGAGGGTCTTTGGCCGCGAGACGGGATATGTAGGTGTAGGAACACTTTGGCCAAGTTTAATGTGGTTTTTCCTCTTGAATATTCCTTTTTTTTTAAAGACTGTTTAAAATTTATTTATTCATGAGAGACACACACAGAGAGAGGCAGAGACATAGAGGGAGAAGCAGGCTCCCTGCAGGGAGCCCCATGGAGGGACTCGATCCCAGGACCCGCCTGGGCCAAAGGCAGACGTCTCCTCAACCGCTGAGCCACCCGGGTGCGCCTTGCTTGAATATTTATTTATTTTATTTATTTTTTTTATTTTTCTTTTTTTACTTTTTGAATATTTCTTTACATATTAAACAATATACAGAAAGACATTCTATTGTCTACATTGTCTAAAGGACATAGGACATGACTATCATTTCTCAATAACCATCATGCTGACACGGAAGAAAGGCAATTCAAGCAACTAGATTTCATCTTCCCTAGCTTTCACCCCACAGATGAACCCAGGTCACTTAATTCTCCCCAGCTGAGTGTGCAAGTGACATTTTAGTGAAGGAAGCATAAAAATGATTTCTGGCTATGTAGGTGTGTTTCATGCAAACACCCTTCTTCAGCAGCTCCTGACTTCAAGTGAAAAATCCAGGCACAAGCAGGCACGTTTAGTGCTTAATACATTTAAGAAAAAAAAAATAGAAGTTATATGGTTTCCCTGGAAACCTTTTTCTAAAGAAATTCGCACACGCACCCTCCCCAGAAGCTGCCTGAAGATTGTTCCCCCGCCCCCGCCCGGGGCCATTCATTAAAGGGTCAAGGCCAGGGCTCTGCAGCTGTAGCTCAGGAGCAATGGTTGAGCTTGTTTTGCTTACAATTACGTAGTATCAAGTCTATCTTTACTGCCTGGTTCTAGGAGAAAAATAAGCCCAGGTGGCTTTTGGCATCTTTTAAAGCATTTGCAAAGACTGGCTTATCAAAGGGAAGTGGAGGAAGTCCCATAGTGTATGTATACCAGGATGGGTGATGGGGATTTCTCAGGCAACTCACTAATCATTATAAGTGATTTGAAGCTGAATTCTCAATGCAGCCATGTTCAGATCAGAATAAAAATGACCTGGGAAAGAACAGTGGAGGTTAGTGTCAATTCCAGGGCCTTTTTCTCTAGCTGTGATCTTTTAGAGTTTTGGGGTAAGGTTACCAAAAAAAGAACCATCAGTTTTGCAGAATTTTAGGAAATTATTGATACCAAATTCCCAAAGTACCATGGGAGCCAGGTTCGAGAATGATTCCTACCTAGCTTAAGGGGTATATTATGAGCTACCAGCTTATATAAGTAACCCCTTCTTCCACAGCACATTTCACAATCCTCCTGTTTCCTCCCCCTCCCATCTCCATAACAACCAGGGTTGTTATCTGAAAGAAATCAGCCTGCTTCTTTAACTTTTGGCTCTAATTTAAGGATGCTTAACTTGGGAGGTCTACTTTACTTCTTCCTTGGGGACTCTTAACATTTTAGGGCATCGGTTGAATATCCTGGTCTCAAGATCCTTCCCCATGTCCAACATCAATAGAGCAGATGAAAATCAAGCAAATCACACTGGGAAAGGGGATATCGTTCTAAAACATGGAAGAGACTGCCTGATTCTTTTTCCTAGATCAGGACAGGCAGTACAATTATAATACTGACTAGTCTTGTATAAGCAAGAGAAAGAAATGTTAGCCACAACAGCACTTACTCCAGATTCCCTTACTAAGCAAGGCCTCCAAAACACTCTCCCCAAGTCCACTTGAAGTCATCCTCAACCCTTAACGTGCCATGAGGTCAAGGCTGAAAGTACCCAATCTATTTTCAAGATAATGTCCTTTCTCTTTCAATATGATCATCAAACATTTGTATGCCTGACACCATGTGAAATCTTTGGAATTCCTTCAGAAAAAGTAATTAAGTCTCCTACTTGTATTTTTTTCTGGTTCACATTTGGGGAAAAATCATGTTCCCTAGTTAATCTGGATTAAATATTAGGTATGAAAAGACTTTCGTGAATCAGCTGGCTTTCTAAATTTTCTGAAACATAAGAGCTCAAGTTCTTTAAATGTTTATCGCTGATGAATGATTCTTATCCTTCCTGGACTTTGCTCTTCTTAAAAGGAAAATGGAACCACAAATCCAAATTACCATAGGATTTGTGTAAGCAAGAACTCCCATCAGCTCACCTGCAAAGCTCGATAAAAGCTCATCATTTCGTTAGCGGCCCTGCCTTCTAAATTCAACCCTCTGGTTCTGTAAATAACATGAAATATGCTGTTGATTGATAACTAAAGCTGCATTTCCTTTTCCTAAAATTTCCTGGAACGCTCATAAGAAGTTATATTTATCTTAGTGAAATATGTAAGGCATATTTTGAATTCTTATAATATTTTGTCTTCACTGAGCATGTCAATTAACTTGGGGATATTTTGAAGTTACACAAATCTGGACGGATATAGAAACTACAGAATAGAATGAAGGATTTCAGGATGTCTAACTAGACTAAATAATCAAATGAATAATACTCTGACAACTAGAATTGTTAGAATTTAAAATGTACCCAGATTCAAAGAAAATCCTCTCATAAACTTTCCCAAAACAGCCATAAAATATGGACACTTGCAAATCTAACATCCGAGTGTTAACCTATTGAGGAGGGGCAACTCCGAAGGATCATGGTACATACTAACTGATCATTTTTTTTGTAGGAAGCTGAATTTGAACCCAGGCTTTGAGGCTCATGTGAGAAGTTGAGGCACTTAGCTAATGAGTGCGTCTTTCTGACCCTCTTATTCTTATCTCTACAGTTTTTCCAGGTATATATAAAAGCATTCACAAGTGCAATGTCAGTGCCATTTGTTTATTGCTTTGCATGTTTAGTAGTTATCAATGCTATGTTTTTGTAGTTGGAAAATCCATTTATTCCCTGGTGGACCAAAAATTAGTGGTGTTAGTCATTAGAAATTCTGTAGCAAGCAAATACAGGAAAAATCCCCATCTTCATGGACTTAGACTGTGTAGTACAGACAAACACTAAACAAATGAGATAATTACAGATTGTAGGAGGTGTGATTAAGGCAATAAACTAGGTGATGTGTTACCAAAGAAATGCAATTATGACATAGATGGGTCAGGAAAGACCTTCTGAGGAATTGACGTCTCAGTCAAAACTCGAAAGAAGAGAATTGGGGTGCCAGTACTTAGGTAATTATTAGCTGTTGCTGGAGAAAATGAAGACAATTAGTAGAAAGTTGTCTTTATCTAGAACAAATAGACATAAACAATGCTATTTACCTGCTCCGGGAGGTACTTAAGCATCAAAAGCCATCTATGGGATGGATATGATACCTTTAAATGCCTCTGCATTATGTATCTGCTTTTTAATGAGATATTTCGGTCCTCAGGCTGAAACAGAGCCACTGCTTGGCTAATAATGTGCTACTTCATTAGAACAATCTATTTAGAACAAGCAGTATTTCTTGTAGGTGTTTTTTGTTACCAGCATAAGTGTTATCTTAGAGCAAAAGTGAATCAAATGTACAAAATTCAATTGTGTTTCTATACACTTGCAAGGAATAATCTGAAAGAAAAAAATTCCATTTACCATAACACAGAGAAGAATAAAATACTTAGGAACAAATTTAAAAATGAGGTGCAAAACTTATACTATGAAAATTGCAAAAACATTATTGAAATAAGTTAAATAAGGGGCACCTGGGTGTCTCAGTCAGTTAAGTGTCTGCCTTCAGCTCAGGTCATAATCCCAGAGTCCTGAGATCGAGCCCCCCCTTTGGGCTCCATGCTCAGCAGAGAGCTTGCTTCTCCCTCTCCCCCGCTGCACTCAAGCTCTCTTTTGCTATCTCTCTCTCTCTCTTTCTCTCTCTCAAATAAATAAATATTTTTAAAAAGAGAGAAATTAAAGGAGAGCTAAATAAACATAGAACCCGTATTCATGGATCAGAAGACAATATTGTTAAGATGGCAATACTCCTCAAATTAATCACAGAACCAACACAGTCTTCATCAAAATCCCAGCTGGCTTTGTTATAGAAATTGACAAGCTGATCCTAATGTGGACATGCAAGGAACCCAGGATAACCAAAACAATTTCAAAGAGGAAGAACAAGGTTGAAGGATCCATATTACCCAGTTTCTAAACTGACTGCAAATGTACAGTAATGAAGACCATGTGGTACTGGCATAAGGATAGACATATTGATCAATTGACTAGAACTGAGAGCCCAATTTGAAAATGGACAAAGGATCTAAATAGTCATTTCTTCAAAGAAAATATTAAATAGTCAATAAGCACACGAAAAGATGCTCAATATCACTAGCCTTCAAGAAATGTAAATCAAACCCACATGAAATACCACTTCCTACTCACTAGAATGGCAATAATCACAAAGAGAACAACAAGGTTGGTGAGGATGTGGAGACATCGGAATCCTCATATACTGCTGGTAGGAATGGAAAATGGCCCTGCTGCTTTGGAAGACAGCACTTCCTCAAAAAACTGAACATCGAATTACCATATGACCTGGCAGTTCCACCCTTAGGTATATACCAAGAGAAATGAAAACCTATATTCACATAAAAACCAGAACAAAATGTTCAGAGCAGCATTATTCATAATAGGCAAAAATTAGAAACAACTCAAGACTCACCAGTTGATGAATGAATTAAAAATGTACAATGGCATATTATTCAGCAACAAAAAAGAACGAAGCCCTGATACGTGCTACAGCATGTATCACAAACAACACACTGTTTGTGTGAAAGAAGCCAGTCACAAAAGACCACATATTATATGATTTCATTTATATTAAATGTGCAGATGTGGTAAATCTACAGAGACAAAAAAAGTAGATTAGTGGTTAGTAAGTGGTTAGTGAGGGGATAGTGGTAGGGGGGAAACAGAGCAGTGGACTGTTAATGGTCATGGGATTTTTTTTTTGAGGTGATGAAAAATGTACTAAATTTGATTGTGATAACAGTTACACAACTCTGTGAGCATATATAGTTGTATACTTTCAATGGGTGAATTGTATGGTATGTGAATTATAGCTCAATAAAACTTTTATATTAAAAAAAGCAAAAAAAAAAATAGTAAGCAAGTGACAACACCAGGGAACATCAATGGTCCAGAAGATCCGAAGAGTCAACAAGAATTATTTATTTATTTATGTTTAGTTTTCCTTTTTTTAAAGATTTTATTTATTTATTCATGAGAGACACAGAGAGAGAGAGGCAGAGACACAGGCAGAGGGAGAAGTAGGCTCCACGCAGGGAGCCCGATGTGGGACTAGATCCCGGGACTCCAGGATGATGCCCTGGGCTGAAGGCAGGTGCTAAACCGCTGAGCCACCCAGGGATCCAAGTTTTTCATTTTTTAAAGAGTGCACAAACAGGGAGGGGCAGAGAGAGAGGGAGAGACAGAATCCGAGGCAAGCTTCACGCCCAGCACAGAGCCAATCGCAGGGCTCAATTTCACAACCCTGAGATCATGACCTGACCTAAAATCAAGAGTCAGACATTTAATCCACTGAGCCACCCAGGTACCCCAACCAGAATTTATTAAGTCAATTTATCTACCTTCTCTATATAGTAACACTAGCTGGAAATCTATTGTTGTTAGGCCCTAAAGTAAAGGAGCATCCATCAGGCACCTCAATAAACTATTTCAGTTGTGACAACAATTCCAGGAATCAACAAATAAGAGTCTTCTCTAAGACCAACCTCATGTTAGATTTTAGGCTAAAATTAATCTCCCTTGAGGAGAAAAGATTAATATAGTAATGACTGTGTTTCCTATTTTTCTGGGGGTTTCTCTTTCTATTCTAGAAACAAGACCCTGGTGCTAATATATTATGCCTTTACTCTACTGGTTTCATCTCAGGCTTGGTTCCTTACTGCAAAGGCTGAGTGGAAATCTCACATCTTAATTTAGGACAAGAGTGGTGCTATCCAAATGAGTTTCTTTCTCCCTGCTTTCATTTCTCCCTGGTGCTATTTCTAAAATGAGGTTATCTGCTCCCATCAACTTCATGAGCTACTGTGTGATAACTGAGCTTATACACAAAAGGAAAAGTATGACCCAATGACAATAGCATCATTTTTAAAAAATGATAAGATGTTGATTACAATTTTACAGTTTTCCCAAACCCAAAGGTCCTTCCCCACCCCCTTCCCAGCATGCTTTTAGGGGCCTTCATTTAAAGTTCTTACCTTCTAGGGACACCTAGTGGCTCAATGGTTGAGCTTCTGCCTTGGCCTCAGGTCATGATCCCAGGGTCCTGGGATCGAGTCCCACATAGGGCTCCCTGCAGGGAGCCTGCTTCTCCCTCTGCCTAAGTCTCTGCCTCTCTCTGTGTGTGTCTCTCGTGAATAAATAAATAAAATCTTTAAAAAAAAAATAAAGTTCTTACCTTCTCTTTGCCTGATGCCTCACATACTATAGTATTAGCAGACTTTTAAATGTACTAGAACCTTGTGAAAATCTGAAAATCTGAAACCAGTGGCTGGAGAGTGTGAGGAAAAGATAACTACAAAGAGCTCTCCGAGAAGACAGAAAGGAGGAAGTGAAGGGTGGCAGGTAAAAAGTAAGAGGCTTTTAATTGGGAGCTCTGCCAGTTTTGCTCTCTTCTACCCAACAAATTTAGACAGTAGCATGCCTTCAGGTTGTACTCTCTATAGATTGCCTCCGAAGCTCTCCTAGAGAGTTCTGGTTGAGCCATCCTTCATCTCAAAAGTTCAATAATAGAATAATTCTATATTATTTTAATAGATATTTTTTAAATAAAGATTTTATTTTTTTGAGAGAGAGCATGCACACAGAGGCAGCGGGAGAAGCAGACTCCCTACTGAGCAGGGAGCCCCATGCAGGGCTGGATCCCAGGACCCCAGGATCATGACCTGAGCCAAAGGCAGCCACTTAACTGACTGAGCTACCCAGGCGCCCCAATATATATTATTTTAAAGCAGTAAGAGCTTGTCACACTGAAAGAGCCTTTAGCCGTGATTATGCTCTGTTTACCGTGTGCTTCTTCTAGAGTCCTCTGCTGATAAGATCTTCATTTTTTCCAACATAGGGGAAAAAACTTTTGTCTTTAAATGAAAGTCTGTTTAGGCACAATGATTATTATATATTATATGAAGCACCATGGGGGCTAAGAACATAACATAACTTAGACACAACTCTCAACGGTCTTGGAACCTAATGAGTTGGAAATGGCCACAAATAATCCAGATACAAAGCAGAGTAGGATAAGTGTCCTCCATCGGCATTGGTATTTAGCTGGTGGTTTCCCAAAGCTTTCTGTGTTTATTTCCAAGAACTCCTAAGAATTTGAATAAAATGTAAATCATAAACAGTCATCTAAATACGAGGTCTTCTGCTCACAGTTATCCATCATCTTCCTCCAGTTTGGTTTCCTGGTAAAAACAACACTCAAGTCTCCCAATGCTCCCGCATTTAGATCTCTTTTCAGTGGAAGATTTGCATCCTATAAAAGAAAGAACAACGATAAGCCTGCAAAGCAGAGGAAGCTTTCAAAAGTAAGCCAAAGAGACTCAGATGGAAAACTGGTTAATTCTTGATGATCTTAAAAGATTCAGGTGTTTTTAGATTCCCTCAACAGTCGAATTTTCCTACAGACAGCTTTCACAAAAGCATGAGTAATACTAACACCTTAAAATTCACCAGTGTAATGCGTAAATATTTGAGATGTTCACAGACCAATGCAAAACTCCAACTCCCTTTCTATACTGCAGAATTAATGGAGTGTTCTCTTAAAACAAACAATGAGGTTTGTCCCTGGCAGTGTGACAGAAAAACATTTCCTTTTAGGAGCCGGTAAAGTTGGGGAGGGGAAGAAAGATGGGTCTACAGACTCGTAATCCTCTGGGTGTCAATGCCACCCTATTTTCAGGATATGTCCATTTGGTTATATTTTCTCACCTTCCTCCAACGCTTCAACTACTTAACCCCATTATCACACCCACCATTAAACCTGAAAGCTTAGTCTTTGATAGGCCAACCAGGTAAAGCTTGCTGGTCAGCCGAGCAAATCTGGTGAGCCTCTTAAATATTTTTTAGGGGCACTGGTACAGCAGAGATCCCTGATCCCATATGAGTTCACCTGTGTCTCTTACAACAGGTTGGTTCTGCCCTTAAGAAGTTTTGTTGATGTTCATTTGCTCATACTCAGAACCCCAAAGTAGACATAGGTTTCTCATCCAGGAGCAAACATGAAAGGAAACAGAAAGCACTGCACACGTGTATCATTTGGAGGATGTACCAAATGTATCAGCCGTGGTGCCTGACCCATCACAGTCCAGCCTATGGAACTCTGCTTTGTTCTAAGGGACTGTGACCTCACGGGATTATAGCTGAATACGAGCCAATCCACAGCTTGGCTAATGACCTATGATGGGTCCTGGTATAGAAAATTAAGGAGTCTTTCTCTTGAAAATTTAAACTAAGAAACAGGGATCCCTGGGTGGCGCAGCGGTTTAGCGCCTGCCTTTGGCCCAGGGCGCGATCCTGGAGACCCGGGATCGAATCCCACGTCGGGCTCCCGGTGCATGGAGCCTGCTTCTCCCTCTGCCTACGTCTCTGCCTCTCTCTCTCTATCATAAATAAATAAAAATTTAAAAATAAATAAATAAATAAATAAACTAAGAAACATTGAGAAGATAAGGGAATAAGCACCTCACTCTTGGAGTTTCTCTCATCTAATGGGTATAGTAATAAAAGCATTTACAACATAGCAGAAATTAATCAGTAATATTAAAGCACTGAGAACAAGATCTGGCGCTTAATCAGCATGCCATAAATGCATCATCACCATCATCATCGTCATCATCTGGAGTAGTTGTCTTCTATTCAGAAACCTTCCACGAGAATGTGTGTGTAATACTATATGTGTAATAAGCTAAAAAAATGAAACGTAATGAGGGATGACTAGCCTTACCAGGTACGAAAATAAAAAATAAAACCACTTTAAAGTGATAAGGATTCGTGAAGAGGCAGATACAATTGTTTCTGAAATTGCCTCAAATATATATGAGAATTTAGTGTATGAAAAAGGTGGCATTTCAAATTAGCAAAGAAAATATTTGTTATGAAATCATTAGTAACTATTTCTGGCACAACAAGGCAGCTATTTGGAAAAATAAAATCTCTAACTCACCTCTAATATCAAAATAAATTTGAGGTAGGTCAAAGAATTATATCTAAAAAATGAAAGGAACAGTAGAAAAACATGTTTGGGTATTTTTATAATATTAGGGGATATTTTTCTAGGATAAAAGAAGATTCTGAAGGCATTAAATTGCTAACTGTAATTAAAAGCAAATATTTAGAGGGAAAGTTGAAAGCAAATGTTTGGGGGAGCTAAGTCATGAAGCCAAAATACAAATAGCAAAACCTACAACACAAGTGAAAGTCTAAGGACTAATTTTCCTTTTTTTTTTTTTTAAAGATGTATTTATTTATTCATGATAGACACATAGAGAGAGAGGTGGAGACACAGGCAGAGGGAGAAGCAGGCTCCATGCAGGGTGCCCGACATGGGACTCGATCCGGCGACTCCAGGATTGCGCCCTGGGCCGAAGGCAGACGCCAAACCACTGAGCCACCCAGGGATCCCCAGGCTGCAGTACAGTAGTTTTAAAAGCAATTGAGACTATACTTTCAAGTAGAAATGTACATTCCTTTTTACTCAGCAATTCTATTTCTAGATGCTTGGACAGAAATGCAAGGGTGTGTACAAAGATGTTATTGCAGGGCAGCCCGGGTGGCTCAGCGGCTTAGTGCTGCCTTCGGCCCAGGTTGTGATCCTGGAGGCCTGAGATCGAGTCCCACGTCGGGCTCCCTTCATGGAGCCTGCTTCTCCCTCTGCCTGTGTCTCTGCCTCTCTCTCTTGCTCTGTCTCTCATGAATAAATAAATAAAATCTTAAAAAAAAGATGTTATTGCAATATTGTTCATAACAACAAAAGACTAGAAACAAACTAAATGCTTATTTAGTTAAATAAATCTTGTGCACTAGAATACTATACAGCCATTAATAAAACTGGGGTAGATGTGTGTATTGCATGGAATGTCATGGAAAACATCCAAGATGTATTTTTAGTGGAAAGAAGAAAATGAGAGAAAAGAATGTTTAATAGGAATCCATTTATGTGTTTTAATATCAATACCAATAGAAACAATATGCCCCATTTATGTATTCATGTGTACAGAAATACATATATTAAAATGGGGTATATCGTGCATATATAAATAACAGATTAATTGCATTATGCATATATCTGTAAGTAGTAGTGTGTATGTGTGTGTGTGGTGGTGGTATTTGTATACACTTGCAAGGTATACCCCAAACTAGCAACCTCTGGGGAATGGGATGGGAAGGGAGGGCATCAGGAAGGAAGTAGGGAATCTTTACTTTTTATTCTTATATTACATGTTTCTGTGCTGTTAAAATATTTTTATACTGTGTACATTACTCTTATAATTTTAAAAACTCATAGAAATTAATTTCTGAGATCATGACCTGAGCTAAAGGCAGATGCTTAACCACCTGAGCCACGCAGGTGCCCTGAAATTAATTCCTTTAAAAAAAATCCAGCTATGGTTCCCTATGACCAAAAATAAAGTTCAAACTCCTTAGCAGACCAAAGGCTGCCATTTCTTTCTCTTTTTTAAAGATTTTATTTATTTATTTGAGAGTGAGCACATATGAGCATGAGTGGGAGGCAGAGGGAAGGGGCAGAGGCAGAGGGAGAAGCAGACTCTCTGCTGAGCAGGAAGCCCAATGTGGGGCTCCATGCGGGCTCCATCCCAGGACCCCAGGATCATGACCTGAGGCAAAGGCAGACGCTTAACCAACTGAGCCATCCAGGTGCACCTGCCATAATTTATTGCTAACATACCTTTCTTTTCAGCCTCGCCTCCAGTAATCAGAATTGCCTTGGCTTCCTCTTTTGCCCCCCTTATCCCCTCTTCTGCTCTTGGAGCCACTCCCTGCTCTGTATCACAGGGAACTACATTTCCCAAGCTCCCGTGCCCTTCAGCCTCTGGTGGAGTTGGCCAGCAGGCGTCTTGGCAGGATATGGAAGGCAGGAGTTGGGAAGAAGCCAGTTATTTCTCCTCTCTCTGCTTTAGCTCCCTGCCTCTAACACTGCGTGTCCCCAGGTACCATGGGATGTGTTCTTCTTTCATGGACCTGTCGTGATTCCTGATCCCACAAGACGGTCCCAGGTCCCAGGCTCTGGTAACAGCACTCTGTCCCCCCAGCACCAGGGGAGGTAGCAGCTTCCTGCTGGTGCCAACTCTGAGCTGCCTCACCACCTCTGTTGGAAAGTCTTAGCAATTCCGTCACCTATGAAACCAATTCTCAGCATTAAAATTTCCTCTTTTTGTAATACCTTTTAAACGGTTTTGTGTTTTCTGGCTAGTGGGCGAGTCCCTCTTCCCACTATAATAAAAACCCAACCCAGCCTGCCCTACCTTGCTGCCCTAAACACAGTAAGCAGTGCCCCTGGCCGTTCGTTCAAGCAGCTCCCTCAGCCTGGAAGGTCATCCTTCCCCTTGTCTTTGGGTAAGAACCTCCCTCATCCCCTAGGCTCAGCCCAAAGCCTGCTTCTCCAGGAGCTCCCCTCTAATCCTCACACATATATGCCCCGAGCCTCCATTCCAATCTCATCTAGACAGCAAATGGGTATCCCAACGCACTTTGTGTCAAGTATTGAGTAAAACACCCCAGGGACCAGCAAATCTTAGGCCCATTAACTGGCACCTTATTGGCACTGGCTTATCTTTGTCTGTCTGGTGCCCTGCCATATTCTGAACACCTGGATTAGTACCTATACATTAGATGAATAAATAAATATGACAATGACCTTTGCTTTGGGCCATGGAAAGCAGGGCCATGGAAGGCAGGGGGAGGAATGAAAACCATTGGTAGAAGGACACCAATTCTGTCTCTTTCTAGACCCAGCTTACTTTCTCTCCTTCTAGTTTGGAGAGCTCTGGCCTCACTGGCCTCTCTCAGATTCTTAGACCCACTAAGATCTTTCCAAACTGAAGCTCCTGTTCTTCTTTAGATCTCAGCTTAAACGTTTCCCATTTTTCTCTCTTACTTATTTTCTTCATAATGTTTATCAAAATTTGTAGTCATGTATTTGATTGCCTCTTTACACTATTAGGTCCATTAAGCTTAGGGCCGTGTATCCCTAAAATCTAGGTCTGCACATAATAGGTACTCCCTGAAAAAAAAAAGTTTAAAGATTGTTGCTGAGTGAGCCATGGATAAACTCTGCTTCACAGTCTCTATCACCATCTACTGGGTTGTCCACTAGTTAACACGGGTCAAACCAGGAAAGAGAAAATTTCTTGGCAGCGATATCAGGAGGCTCCTACTTCCCAAGTTGTATTCAGACTGGAAAGTTTCCTTCCCACAACTCTCTTTGCACAAATGAGACCCCAGTCATCAAAAGCCACTACTTAGGAAGAGTTCCATGCTATCTCAGGGCTTATTCTATCAACCAATGGCTGAATATATAAAAATAATGGGCAAATACTCTGAAGAGTCAGAGAAGATACTCCTGAGCCAAGACCCCTTTCACGTGATCTGCATTTGCACTGATTGTTGAAAACGATCTCAAATTAATTTCATTAACTTCAAATAATGAGGTTTTTCATTTTATTTGGGGAACATGGTATTAACAGCAATTCAACTCCCATTCTTTCACAAAGCTATTTAGCTTCTGTCACTCCCCAGCCTTTTGGCTAAGAGGGAGTGTGAAGATGTCGCTTCTGAGGCCATACATTCATTATCAGGTTTTAAGAGAAATGAGAAAAACACTGAATTTTCTGAAGCATAGGCCCATAGTCTCTGAATCTGTTTTTCATTCCCACTTATCTTGGCTTGTTAAAAAAATTATAAGTTAAGATTTCTACATTCACGAATTCCACCTGTTACCAATAGGGTCTTCTGCAGAGTTAATGCCATCCTTCCTCCCCAGGTCACATGAGCCATGTGACAACACATACACAAATATACAAGGCACACAGTCAGTGCTTAAAAAATCTTTAATGAATTACTGTTATTTACCAGTCATTTTCTTTCTATGAAGAAAATTGACAAACAATGACATTTTCACCATTTTGTAAATCATTTTGTAAATCCTTTTCTCGGTAACTAGAATTGCCAATAAATTCCCAAGTCCTTTGTTTTATTTTTTTTTTTTAAGATTTTATTGATTTATTCATGAGAGACACACAGAAAGAGGCAGAAACAGGCAGAGGGAGAAGCAGGGTCCCTGCCAGGGAGCCTGATGTGGGACTTGATCCCTGCACCCTGGGATCACGCCCTGAGCCCAAGGCAGACACTCAACAGCTGAGCCACCCAGGTGCCCCTGTTTATTTTTTAACAAGTTCGTTTTTTGCATTCAGGTGACTTTTAATACTTCCTTTCTCTTCAGTTTGAGAAAGAAA
Organism: Canis lupus dingo; assembly: GCF_003254725.2. Lineage (NCBI taxonomy): Eukaryota > Metazoa > Chordata > Mammalia > Carnivora > Canidae > Canis > Canis lupus. The sequence continues at coordinate 13,558,405 of NC_064260.1, read as the reverse complement.
TGGATGGCTCCACATTCTTGCTCTAGATCAATGACAGTTTTTTCAAAGGCAGTGCAAGCCAAAGTGGAGTCCTTTGTGTCCTGCCCCAGCGGGCAGGTGCATTTGCAGAAACCAACCCCCAGGGGTCAGAATTCACAAACTGGAAGTGGCCTCAGGTTCAGTTATTAGCTCAAGAAGCCTCAGCTCTGTTTCTCTGGAGAGGAACCTCTTACCTGTTGTGAGATAATTGGGGTTTTCCCCAGAGGATTTTTGACATCTCTTCACCTGGTGATATAGGAGTAGGTCCAGATGACAAAGAAAGAAGACATCTCAAAACCATCCTCACAGAAGCACATTTGTATGTAATGTCAATCACAGAGCATGGCAAAGGCAGAGAGAATCGAGAAGTGCTTTAGGTTTAAGATGTTGGTGGTATCGGGGCACCTGGGTGGCTCAGTTGGTTGGGCAACTGCCTTTGGCTCAGGTCATGGTCCCAAGGTCTTGGGATCAAGCCCCGCATCAGGCTCCCTGCTCAGCAAGGAGTCTGCTTCTTCCTCTTCTGCTCCCCCTGCTTGTGCTCCCTCTGTCAAATAAATACATAAAAATTAAAAAAATAAGAGAGGATAACATAAAACAAAATGTTCATGGTATCAAAATTTCTGATCAACACTACCTCTTAGTGGGTATTGCTGTTAGAGAGTTGCTTCTTTAGCTTAGAGTGGGAAAGGACTCCTTTGGGAGGAAACACCAGTCCCAGAGTTTCCCACATCCCAGGTGACTTTTGCCCACGGAAGGACAGATAGTTGGGAAGGCCACCATGGGTGGGTGACGACCGGGCCTGAGGCACCAATGAGAACCCAGGTTTCCTTCCACTTCTAGCAATCCACAACCCTCTCCAGATATATATATATATTTTTTTTTTTTTCCCTCTCCAGATATTATCAACACTTGGGACACCTCTGATCACCTATTCTCCTCAGATCCAATTCCCCACTGTTGTCCTCCTTCCTAGGACTTACTAGTAACCTGTCATGCCCCACTTGATGGTAAAACAAAACTAAACAAAACACCTTTATTATTCCCAACCTAGTCAAGGAGGTTCCCTGCCTTCTGTGTCCTCTACTTTCCATTGCAGAGAGAAATTCTGCTCTCCCAGAGACTACCATTTTTCTGCGCTTATCTGAAATAGGAGTTGCTTTGTGTTTGCAAGCTCTGCTTCATGCCAAACTCTCACATTTACACTTCTGAGTCATTAATACCTTTGTCATCCTCACCTCTGACCTCACTACACATTTGCCTCGGGTACCTGTGGCAAGTCTTCCTTCTAGAGGACTTTCAGCTCCATGCAAAAGGCCATCCATAAACCACCTTCGTCTCAGTATTTTGCCCTTTCAAGACCACACCTGAAGTTCCATTGCTCCCTAGAATTGCTCCATCTCTGAAATCTCAGACTCAAGCACCCACCCACTGACCTCGTCCTATTCTTCAATCACCACAATGCAGGCACTTCTAGTTCTGAATCACACCCACTCTCTCCATCCTGTCAAACCCCTTTTGTATTTCCATCACTGTTTTCTGCACCCCAGATCCCATGCTCAGTCCCTTTACTCTCTTACCCCTTGACCTACTTCTACTGCCTCTAATGCTGCACCTGTGTGGGCTACTTACCTTCCCACAGCTCTTCCTTCTTCTATTTTCAGGCTATGTACTCTTCCTGAGTGACCTCATCTACTCCCACAGTTTTAAGTGCTACTTACAAGCTGATGCTTCCCAAGTATCTATCTCCAGCCAGATATTTTTTCCTAAATTCAGGAAAAGGCACATAACCTGAATGTCTATGGGGTGTTTCCATAAGCACTTGCAAACTCACTTTGTCAAAACTGAGCTAATCATTCCCTCCCCCACAGGTGGGGTGGAAAACTGATCCTCCTCTTATATCCCTCCTCTCGGTGAATGGTACTTCATGTTCCTAGTCTCTCAAATCGGAAAGTCAAGTCATTCTGGACTCTCTCCCTTCCTTAGTCACATATTTTCTTCAATCTCAAATTGGTCAATTGTAATTATTCCCAAGTGTCTGGCAAATCCATCCATTCCACATCATATGAACCCTGTTCATTTCCTACTTGAATCTGGCACCAGGATTCTTTAATTGCAAATAACAGAAACTACCTCTGGCTAATTTGTTATGAGCAATGTGTGTGTGTGTGTGTGTGTGTGTGTGTGTGTATACATGTATATATCACATATATATACACACATATATATATCAGAAAGATACTGGGTAATGTGTTCACATATATATATATGAATGTATACACACACACACTCACACACACACACACATATATTAGAAAGATACTGGATAGTTTCCCAAAATGGAAGAAAAACTGACCAACTAGAACTTTGGAAGGATAAGAACCAATGGCTTACAGAGGTAGGAAACCTCGTAAGGTGTGCCATTAGCTGATGCAGCTCCAATCATCTTGTATCTCTGTGTACCTCCCAGCTAATCACCCTCCCACACCCTCCCTTTACCAACTGCAGTTGGTAAACCTTCTTTCTAAAACAGAAATCTGATCAAGTCCCTCATTTTTTAAAAAGATTTTATTTATTTATTCATGAGAGACACAGAGAGAGGGGCAGAGATATAGGCAGAGGGAGAAGCAGGATCCCCATGGGGAGCCTGATGTGAGACTCAATCACAGGACCCCAGTATCAAGACCTGACTCAAAGGCAGATGCTCAACCACTGAGCCAGCCAGGTGCCCCAGGTCCCCCATTCTTAAAATCCATTGCTGGCTAATCAGAGCTTTCAGAATAAGATGCCTAAATCCTTAACATTCATGAGTTGGCTTCTCTTGGTACCATCCCTGACCATTCCTCTCCCATCTTTCCACCTCACATGCTATTCTTGAGTCCTGCTTAGCTACATGCAGGTCCCTGTCGGTGCCAAACTCTCTCATGTTCTGATGTCTACTTTAGTAGCGATGATGCTAGCAGAACTCACCTGAGCTGGTTCAAACAAAGAGTCTTAAATGAAAAAACCACTTTCAGAGGTATAGGAAGGGTTAAATGAGTCAAGAAAGCAAGATAGAATGCCTATAGACTAGCCATGGTGGGAAGTCATTACCAAACTGGGGCTGAAATCAAGACAAGGGGAGGAAACAGAGATATCAGAGCTCAGGGAGAGCTGAAGCCACTGGGGAGAGGATCATCCCTTTGGAAGTATAGTTGTTGGGAGATGCAGCTACTACCACAGGGATGGAACGCCCACCCATATCCCAAGTGATCCTCTGCTACTTTGTATAATGCTTATCATAGTGCTTACACACACCAGTGAGGTAAGCACACACCAGTGAGGCAGCTCATTCACCTGCCTGGTTTCTACATTTCTGGAGGACAAAGACTCTGCTTGTCTGAGCATGCCCCAACATGCACAGCACTGTACCTGGCACATAGAGAGTGCCCCACGCATTTGCTGAATTAATGAACAAATCAATTGATCGGTTTCACTTTATTTCAACGTGGAATCTGAAATCAGTGAGTTTACAGGCAAGAGAAAAGGGAAGGAAAGTGAGAACTGCAGGCAGAGTTTGGGGACATGTTTCTTGAGATAAGAAAGGTACCGGGATCCCTGGGTGGCGCAGCGGTTTAGCGCCTGCCTTTGGCCCAGGGCACGATCCTGGAGACCCGGGATCGAATCCCACGTCGGGCTCCCGGTGCATGGAGCCTGCTTCTCCCTCTGCCTATGTCTCTGCCTCTCTCTCTCTCTCTCTCTCTGTGTGTGTGACTATCATAAATAAAAAAAATTAAAAAAAAAAAAGGTACCACTCACTGGGTTAGCCTCCTTCTGTCTCCAGGATTAGGTCCCCAAAACTTGTTATTAAATTAACACAAAAAATAGCCATTTGCTGAGTCTGACTTTTAATGGAAACAATGGGCAGGAACCTGACATTAACATAATGCAGAAGGTGAGCTATGGCATCTGTCCTTCTCTGATGCAAGAAATGAAGGGTCCATGGGACCAATGAGATTCTCAAAATTAGTAGGACAATCGGAACCAAGACAGGAGAGATCAAGCCTGAGAGTGAAGGAATCTCTCTTGTTCCATTTAGATGGTGCGTGGAAGTGGACAGTGAGGTGGCCCATAAGGAACAGAAATAAGTTGGCTCCCTGAGAGTAAATATAAACCAACACTCAATGGAAGAGTTTGGAGATTAAGTTGCTACCTCTTGGGCTCACAAACATTTGGCTGTAATGCAATTAGTTTACCTTAAGAAACGTGTGACTTTGGAGCCGGGGTCAGGTGTGTCAGCACCCAATGTCTGGAGCACAGGCAGGGCTGAGCTTGCGGAGCCCTCAGTTCTGAGAACCTGACACCCCTAGGTCCTTGCACCGAAGTGAATGCACTAAGATGTAACGGATGTTAGAAGCCAGGCTGATCCCGTACACATCAGCTATGGCTGAACTGTGTGCCCCCCACCCCCAAATTCACATGTTGAAGTTCTCAACCCAGTGTGACTATATCTGGAAAGACTCGTTAGGAGCTAATTAAGGTTAAATGAGGTCATGGCAGGCCCCAATCTGATAGAACTGTGGCCTTAGGAGAAGAGGAAAAGACAGAGAGAGATCCCTCATGTGAGACACAGGGAGGGGCCACCGAGGGAAGGCAGCTGTCTGCAAGACTGGAAGAGAGCTTCTTTCTGTCAGGAAGCAGATCAGCTGGCAGGCCTTGACCTTGGACTTCCCAGCCTCCAGAACTGTGAGAAAAAAAAATTCTCTTATTTAAAGCACCCAATCTGTGGTATTTTGTTATAGTCGCCCAAGCAGACTGAGACAACACTTGGGCTTTGAATTTGTTTATACTCTGAAACAAAGGGTTTTTCTTATGCAAAATTGGTAGTCTTCAGGCCAAAACCTGAAATCAGATGACAATCGATGAAGCACCTTCTGTGATCCTCTGTTTCACCCTCTGTGAAATGGGAATGACAACCCCTGCTCTGTCAGCCTCAGGTCACCGCTGTGCTAATCAAGTGCACGAGAACATTCTGTAAACCCTGAATGTGCCCGGACACGCAAACATCCCGGCATCGGCCCTGTCCGCCTCCCCACCCAGAAGGGAGCCGCACATTAGGAATATTGGCTCCTGGTTTTCTTTTTTTTTTTTTTTAACCAGAAAAAAACGTTATTATCATTCCTACTTGGAATAAGTGAAACGGGGAAGCATTCGGAAGCAGCAGGAAAATCTCAGGCAGGGGCAGTCTCAAGTCAACCCAGGAGCGAAACCTGGAGAAAACTGAGCCCGGGGAAGGAAGAGTACAACGAATGTGCAGCTTCAAGAAGAAAAAAGAGACAAAAAGCTAAGAGAACTCTGGCTGCTTTTCCCAAGGCAACTGTCTGTCCCACAAGCCAACGCCTGTTCCGAGGGGAAGAGAGGTTTTCCAGAGGCCAGCGTCCTCTGAGGCTGTGGAGGTTGATGAGAGGGGAGGGAGCCCCTGCATTTGGGGGGGGGGGGGTGAGACAAACCGCTTGCATGGAGTATGGGTACAAGTGAAAGCAGCCACGAGAGGAAGGAGGCTAACAGCCTGAATTTGGGCCACACTCTGTGAAATGTGATCGAATGCACACGGTGCCTAGAGCAAACGCAGGAGGTCAAGTTCACACGTGGGCCAAAGGTCCAGTCTCTGCGGAGGAGCCAAGACGCAGCAGTGCTCCGGCGCTGCACCTGCCCAGCGTGAGTGGGTCAGAGGGGGCCTGGGACGTGGGGCCGGGGGAGGGGAAGGCGGGGGGGGGGGGGGGGGGGGGGCGAGGTCGGGAGCCTGCGGCCCGGGAGGCCAGGGACCCGGGAGAAACACGAGCAAATAGGAGAGTAAAAGTCAGCACGCACGTGTTCCAGGCCAGCTCGACTGCGGGCAAGTCGGACTCTAATGATCCACTTCACCTTAGGGACCCCGGTCTCCCCCTTATACAAGGGGGCTGATGCAGCAGGCTCGGCTGGTCTTCCAGGGTTGTTGGGAGAATCCAAAGAGTTAGAAGAGAAACTATTTCAGAAATGGAAACGAATCATACACCTAAGCGGGGTTCACTCCCCCCTCCCACCCCCAAGGAAGCGCGCTTGAGGTTGGGTCAGGCCTCCTGCCCCTGGGGCCTAGCAGGGCTCCCCCTCCGGAGGCGCAGCCTTCTTCCTGCCGAGCTGGGAGCGGGGGCGGAGGCTGGGGGCTGCCGGTGGCCGGGGTGGTGGCGGGAAGGCCACCTGGGGGTGCACTTTCCTCTCCTTCCTCTCTGGTCTCCGCCCTGCCCAGCAACAGCCAAATACAAGACCTTGGACTCCTGCTCTCCCCACCCGCTTCCTCCTGCTCAGGTCCCTCCTCTCCCTGCCTCCCCAGAAAGGGCAGTCTGGGGGTGAGCGCTCGCTGCCCCCGCCTTCCAGGGCGGCTAAGGGATGGCCCGTGTGCTGCCAGCGCGGGGCAGTGCGCTTGCTTTCGCCAGGAAGGGACAGGGAGAGCCCTGCTGGACCCTCGGGGATGGTCGAGAGAAGCGCCTGAGGCCCATAGGGAACTTTTGGGGGCCCCCTCGGAGCTCCCTAAAGGCACAGAGGCAACTGGGGTCACTTCATAGGGTCGCTGAGGAGACGGGGGTGCTGGCTGCCATTTCCTCCCCAAGCCCTGGAGTTGCGGCCTCCTGCCAACACGTTGCCACCTGGCCCTACCCTGAGAAGGCTCTTCCCTGTCCCCGACCCCCCCACCCCCCCACCCGGGGGGCTCCAAGGGTCTTGACCCCAGCCCAGGGCTGGAGATGAGCTCCTATCCCCTGGGGAGAGGGCTGAGCACTGGGAGAGGAAAAGTGGCCTGCAGGCCCCTCTATAGCAATAGAACGAATGTTCTAGAGGTTCACGATTTACAACGCCCTTGAACAACCACGATATTTTATTGGAGCCTGACAACAACTGTCTTAGGGAGGTTGTTCAGAGCGGAAATCTGGAACTCACGAAGGTCAGATGACTTGCCCATCCAACATCCGAGCTATTAGAGGTGGTCCTGGAGCTGAAGCCCGCCGTGCTGTGCCTGCTGGGCTCACCACACTGCCTCTCTACGGGGCCTGCTGCCCTCTGACCTCCACCCCACACAAGTACCAGGACGCGGATTGCTGTGGGGTGCAGGAAACCGCTTGCTCCAGGAGTGGCTGCCTGCCTGTGGCCGCAGAGCCAAGTGGGCAATAGGAAGGACACCCGGGGTGAGAAGGAAGTCTCAGGATGAACCCCGGGGACGGAGCGGGGGCGGGGGCAGAGATCTCTCTACTCTCAGAGTTGGCTGTCCCCCAAATGTGCTGAAGACTGCGGCTTGGCAGCTGTCAGAGGGCAGCCGACAGGAAGTTTCCTCCCAGGTAAATGAGAGGTGGCTCCAACTAAGCCCTTAACTCTGTGCACCTTGGAGCCACCTGGAGACGTTAGTTGACAGTTGAATACTGATTGCCCACGTCCCCCTAGAGCAACTGAGTCACAGATGGCTGAGAGAGGGGCTTTGGCATCTGCGGATATTTACGTTTGCCCACATGGTTCTCCTGCTTAGGATGATTGAGAACTGCTGTTCTAGGTTCTCAAACAAGGGAGACACAGACCTGCGACACAAAAAAGGGTGCCTCACAGAATGGGGGTACCCCCAAATCGAGCCAGTGTCACGTCACCCCTCTTCTTTACTTTCCTCAAACATTCATTCCCCTTTTTTTTTGGACTGGGACCCTGCTGGGGTGTCTCTAAATGTCACAAGAGAGGGGTGCTGGTTTGTTCAAGGCTCTAACTTTCTAGGAACCTGCTGCCCTGGCCGGAGTCTCAGGGCCCAAGAGGCGCAGGCCCTCCACCCCCACCCCGTCCTCAGCTCAGATTAGAACCTGGGGAGCCCCCGGCAGGTTGCCCAAGGCTACTCTAAAGACGGGCCTCCTATTCCCAAGGGTCCCTGCTCGCTGGCAGAGGAGAGGCGAGAGGGGCGGCCGGAGGCCTGTGTGTACTGGGTCTCCCGCTGCAGCCCAGCACTACTAGCTGGAGGCCGGGGCTGACGCAGAGCCCCTTGCAGCCCTTGGCTTCCCTTCAGGCATGTATTTATCTAATAAACTCTCTGAGCCAGGCTTCCGTCAGACCCCCCACTGCCCTTGCCGGGGGGGGGGGGGGGGGGGGGGGGGGGGGGGGGGGGGGGTGGGGGGGTGGGGGGGGGGTGTTGCAAGCACCACATTGGGAAGCACCCCCAGAACTTGGGATGCCACTGGATCATGGCTCTGGCCACCCCAGAGAGCCCCAGACCCAGGCCACACCTGCATGGGCGGGCGGCAAGGTGGGAAATGCGGGGCTCTGCGGGGTTCCCTCAAGCCGACCCACCGTGGAACACAGCAGAGGGTGGAGGGTGGGTGCTGTTCCAGTGGTCCTCACCGCGCCCTGCGGGCTGATCAGTATTATCTGTTTTACAGCTCCCAGAAGCCCAAGGAGGACACCCCCAGGACCCAGGAGGCAACAAATGCAAAAAGCATTTGTGTGCAGGCCTCACGCTTGGGGGACCTGGGGATGCTGACTGTTCATCAGTGGCAAAGCTTTGCAGAGAAGTGGGTGCCGCAGAATTCCCCTGGTGCTAAATACATCCACAGGGGCATGTGATGTAACGGTCCGTGCAAGGACACGGATGACCCTGGAAAACAGTAGGGAAAGTGAAGGCCTCCTATCGTGTGATTCCATTTTTCTTTTTAATGATTTTATTTATTTATTCATGAGAGGCACAGAGAGAGAGGCAGAGACACAGGCAGGCTCCATGCAGGGAGCCCGATGTGGGACTGGATCCTGGGACCCTGGGATCACGACCTGAGCCAAAGGCAGATGCGAAACCACTGAGCCACCCAGGTGCTCCTTGTGTGATTCCATTTATACAAAATATCTGGGACAGGCAAATCCGTAGAGGCCGATGTGCATTTCTGGTTGCTGGGGCTGAGGCCAGGGGTGAATGCTGAGTGAGGGTGAATTGGCATAGGTGAGAAGAATGTTCTGGAACTAGGTAGTGGTTATGGTTGGACAACCATGTGAATGTCCTAAAAACTACTGAATTGTACAGTCTTTATGTCAAAAAGAAAAAAAAACTCCCAGCGTGAGGGTCTTCAAAGTCTGGAAGCTTCCCAGGATTCCCTGACATTCCTAGAATAACTTTCACAAGGTCCTTCAACGAGTAAGGGGCAAGGGCAACATGTAAGCCAAACCCTGCCTGACCCTGAACAGCCTGCTTCTCTTCCATCGATGTCAGGCTCAGCCGGTCCCCGAACCCCTCAGCAACGCTTGTCTGTGCAGGCAGCCAGGTCCTTCCCGCTCACGACTCGCTTGGGTTTTCTACACCGAGGAGTCGGGGTCGGGCTTAGCACGAGATAGGACTAGGAGAGGGAGTCGGCAGTGTGGACTCAGGAAGGCCTGTGGGGCTTGGGGTGGCCGGGGGCAGGGGGCCACCCTGGAGGGCTTAAGGACACTTCCTTAAGATGCTCATCATCTCCCAGAGGCCACGTTCCCACTTTTAGGCCTTCATACCGGTTGTTCCGCCTTCCTGGGCCCCACTTCCCCAGTATAGCTAAACCCTTCACCTCCTTGCGTCTTACCTCTGAACGAAGCCTATGCTGACCACTCTATTTTAACTTTTTTTTTTTTAAGATTTTATTTATTTATACATGAGAGACACGGAGAGAGAGGCAGAGAGAAAAGTAGGCTCCCTGTAAGGAACGTGATGCGGGACTCGATCCCAGGACCCCAGGATCACGACCTAAGCCAAAGGCAGACAGACGCTCAACCACCGAGCCACCCGGGCGCCCCTGACCACTTTACCTTAAATCACGCACGCACACACATGCGCACACATTTGCCTCTGTCTTCCTACTCCTCACCTGCAGCTCATCCTTCTCTACCAGACATCACTTACTGGGGTAGGACTTTTGTCATTTCTTTTCCATTTCTCCCAGCTAGAACATTAAACTCCACCAAGTGGAAATCTTTGATTTGCTAATGTGGCCCGACGGCCCAGAACCAGTGCCTGACATGTTGTGATGCTCCACAAGCAGGGGGACAGAAGAATTAACAGACTTGTGTTTTGTTCTGCGTGTCCCTGGTCTACCAGACACCCAGGGACCGACCACATGCACACGTTTTGCTGAGCGCCCTGGGACACCTGCTTTGAGCTCAGCACCAGAAGCAAAAATGCCAGTTTTCCAAAGTCGTTTACCTCTTCATCTCCACGCAAGCCCAGCCCTTTGCTGAGAACACCACCTGAGAATATGACCCCCTGCTGTCTTCTTACAAAAGAGGTGAGCTTTCCTCTGCTTAGATGCGCCAGCCCCTGGGCTCCTTCTAAAGGAGCACCCAGACTCTGCCCCACTGCTTTCCTTCCGCACCTTCTTTCTTCTCTTTGAGGCATGTATTATAACATGAAATTATTGTTTCGTCCTTTGCCTCTGTGTGGACTCTCTCGCTCGAGAATATAAGCTCCACCAGGACAGGAACCAGGTCTGTTTTCCTCACTGCGACATCCCTAGTACTTAGCACACCTGACAGGTGCACAGTCAATGTCTGAGGAAGGGAGAAAGAGATGAAGAAGGGAGGGGATGGGGATCCCTGGGTGGCGCAGCAGTTTGGCACCTGCCTTTGGCCCAGGGCGCGATCCTGGAGACCTGGGATCGAATCCCACGTCGGGCTCCCGGTGCATGGAGCCTGCTTCTCCCTCTGCCTGTGTCTTTGCCTCTCTCTCTCTCTCTCTCTCTCTCTCTCTCTGTGTGTGACTATCATAAATTAAAAAAAAAAAAAAAAAAAAAAAGATTAAAAAAAAAAGGGGAGGGGATGGGAGGCGGCAAGGAGCTCTCCATATAAGGAGGCCAAGGTACAAGATCTGCTAGAGAGGCCCTGATAATGGAACCTTGGTGTGAAAAAGGGGGTCCTGGCCCACAGGAATGGCTAGAGCCAAACCTAAGCATACTGCCTCTCACTTGCTTGAAGGGGTGCACAGTGGCTGACCAGCATCCCCCCTGTGGACGCGTGATGGCAGCCAGAGAGCCAACTCTTCTGATCCAGATGGTGAGCACATTGCTTCCCTGATCTTCTAGACGAATCCAGGCAAGTCCACAGAGTGATATCAAATACAGCAGCCTTTCCTCCACATTTAGAATCGCGAACTTGTCTGCTAAAGGCTTAACGGGCAACTCCTGGTCTCAGTCTCACCATCGCCATGTGACCTGGTGTCATCGGTCCCATTTGACAGGCGAGGAGCCCGTTGCATGTGCGGGGACTACGCCTTAGCCCTCGGGCAGCCTGGTTCTGAAGCTTACGGGCTTAACCACTGCATTTACTGACCCTTTACCTTTTTTTTTTTTTTAAGATTTTATTTATTCATGAGAAACACAGAGAGAGGCAGAGACACAGCCAGAGGGAGGAGCAGGCTCCATGCAGGGAACCTGATGTGGGACTCGACACCAGGTCCCCAGGATCACACCCTGGGCCGAAGGCAGGTGCTAAACCACTGAGCCACCAGGGCTGCCCATGACCCTTTACATTTTACATTTTACTGGTCCCCTCTGCTGCTGCTTTTTTCTTTTTTTTTAAACTTTTATTTATTTATGATAGGCACACAGTGAGAGAGAGAGAGAGGCAGAGACACAGGCAGAGGGAGAAGCAGGCTCCATGCACCGGGAGCCCGATGTGGGATTCGATCCCGGGTCTCCAGGACCGCGCCCTGGGCCAAAGGCAGGCGCCAAACCGCTGCGCCACCCAGGGTTCCCTGCTGCTTTTTTCATAAAAGAACTCCCTGTAGTTCAATTGGCAAAGATAACATCCCAGGGGACTCCTGGGTGGCTCAGTGGTTGAGCATCTGCCTTGGGCTCTGGGTATGATCCCGGGGTCCTGGGATCAAATCCCACGTCAGGCTCCCTGCAGGAGCCTGCTTCTCCCTCTGCCTGTGTCTCTGCCTCTCTCTCTGGTCTCTCATGAATAAGTAAATAAAATCCTGGCATGCTCAGACCCGAACTGTGTCTTGTGGATAAATCCCGCCCCGCAGTTGGCACCAGGGAGGTGCTAGCTTACAACAGTTAGCAGAGATTTATTTTAAAAAGGACAAATCGATGGTCAACAATTGTCTATACATAAACTTATTTTTCATTTTCTATCACACTGGAAACTTGTCCTTTTCTTCCCATTTGGTGAAAACTGGAAAAGCCACAACGTGTCAGCAGCCAAGGGGCCCAGCTCCTCTGTGTGGTTTGGACCCCTCCTGAGACACCTGCTGGGATGAAGGTGAGGAGGCCTTGGGAAGAAGTTTTCACATTCCGAACATCTAGTGCATTACTTACTTCTCCTTTCCAAAAATAGGACTTTATTTCAGATTGACTTTGTTCTCCTTCAAAGAGAAACCGCATTTAAATAAAAGCCTAAGTGCCACCTGCAGCGCTTCGGTGCATGCGTGCGAGCATGCGGCCGCACAAGTCCCTTCCGAGCCAGAGGCCTGTGGGGTTGGGGCAGGTGAACAGCCTCCTGCAAAGCTTTTCTCAGAAGGTTCTGAATCTCCACTTGAGCCGCTGTGTGGGCCTCCTCTCCACCTCGAGTGCCCGGCTCTGCGGGGAGCTTCCTGGCATGTGCCACACTCTTCTCCAAGGACATGGGGATTCTGTGTCTATTTAACAAACAGAATATGGTTAAAAGAAGCATCTGGAGCAACCCAGAAAGGGAAGGAAAAGGGAGGGGCAGGGAGCGACTAACTTAGCACACCTAAAACCTAGAGGCTGGAAAAACCGGTGGATGGAAGAGGGTGCTAAGTCCCCAAGGTGTGGGGGCTTCGCACCAGCAGGAACAAGAAACCAAAGGCACCCCTACTTCTCCCTTCCTCAGTGAAGCTGAAGCCCTCACTGACCCTTATGAGAAAGGCAGGAGGTGATTCCTCTGCCTTGAACTTGAAAGTAACCCCTCCTCCTGCCTGTTCCCTGAACCCTGCAAGAGTGTTTCCTTGTCTTCTCTCCAGATGTCACAGTGGGAGCCCGACACCACTCTGAGGGAGCCCTGCAACAGAGTCACAATGAACCAAGCCCCCAGAGCAAGCCTAGAGCCCAGGCCTGTCCTAAAATCACTCTGCCACCTGATTAAGGCCTTATAGCCTGAATGCAAAGTTAGATTCCTTGTGGAGGAAATCCTGAGAGTCAACCTTCTTTTTAAGACCTTGATCCTCTGCAAAGGGGAAAGTGTCCTCAGATCCCCAAAACAGGGCTTCTCAGTGTGGTCCTGGGATCATCTGGGTCTGAATCAGCTTGGGTCCCTATTAAAAATTCAGAGTCCCGGGCCCTCTCTTAGTCCCAGCACACCCCCCCCCCCCCCCCCCCCGACCTGGGATTTAGGGAATCCGAGGCTTCCTACAGCTTGGGAATCACTAGATTTGAGAATTCAAGACTCACATTCCTTCTCAGAAAAATTTGGCCCAGGTGAGATCACAACCATTTTTAGACCAGTATTTTTTTAAGGCTCCCTCCTTGTTATGCTAGCATCAAGGCACTTGGGAAGTTGCAGATTCATTCCAGAACAAAAAGATCTGTACGCAGAACCCAGACTGGTGGCACCCGGTTCACGGAAATGCCTGTGCCTTGCCAGCAGTGCCATTGACTGCGTGATGGTAGTTTGCTCTGAACAAAGGAGCAGAGAAGACAGGGTGTGCAGGTGAATCTGAGTTGTGCTTGCAATTGCCATGGCAACTGCAGCCATCATCCCTAGATAGGATCCCCGCAGGTCCATTTGCAAAGCCCGAGGCCCTGCTTGCTTTGGATTGGAAATCCTGCCTTCTTGGGATGTGGTTCTGAGGGTTTGTAAGTGTGTCTCCAAAACAGAAGCAAATAGGCAATTGTGCTTTTCTACCACTCTGTTTTCTCGGTGAGAGTCTTCCAAAAGCATCTCTGCGTAATCCAAACAGGATGGAAATTCTTCTCATCCCTTGGCACAAATCTCCTCCTGCCTCTTGCTTGGAGGGGAATGGAAGGGGCTGAGTTTGGGGCTGCAATGATTCCTTTGCCTCCCTCCCTTCCCCTTCCTAGTTAGCGGGCCTAATCAATGCTTCTACACCAGGATTTTAATCAGGTTGCAATTTTAAACCACTGTTTATTTTGTACTGAGTGGAGAACTTTTAAAAGGATGGCTATGCTGGAAACCACGGCACATTTTCGTTCTAGGAGCCTAAATGTTAATGTTGCACGGGCCAGATATGGTAAGCGCTGTATCTTACATTATGAATCAAGCGTTTCATCTTTGCCTAAAAATGGTAAAATAACAGCAGCTAGAAGCATATGTGCTTATCGCATAGGAAACAAGGCTCAGTGGCTGTGTCCTTTACCAAGGGGAACGTTTCACATTCCAGAGTCAGGCGGGCCTCCCCCCTCGAGGGCTCAGAAACCCCAGTGCTCCTGGAGTATGTTAATCTCCTCTGGGACAGACTCACAGCCACTAGAGCCCCCCAAAACTGAAGGCCGTCTTGCTCATTTGCAAGGAGAAATACCTCGCAGGAGCAGGAGCACATATATTACATAACCAGCCAACCTGCAGGGGAAGCCAAACAATACAGTGGTCAAAATGCCATTTTGTTCATTTATAGTCAAAAAAATGTTTTTAAATCACTGTATGGGATGGAATACTAAAAGCCCTTGCAGCAGATCCATTTCCGTAGGCAGAACTATAGAGGAAGTCCGATCATAATCAGAGATTTGCTTAAGGAGCAGGAAGTCAGAACAAAGAGAGTTGTTCAGATAAATTCACTGCTTAATGCCATTGAGGCTACGAGAGCTGAGGCTTCCACCTACAGGATAGGACTGACCCAGCCAATAGGAGGGGCTGATCTCTTTTCCCCACACAATGCTCTGAAGAACCCTGCCAACTGTCCCCCCATGACTCAATTTTCTATATTTCAAGCTCCTGATTTTCTCATTATAATTTTTTTTTTTAGCTCTAATTAATATCGGTCAGGTTATCCTCTTACAGCCTGGCAGGGTTGGGGCGGAGGAGGCAATTGTCTTTTAAATGGCTTTTAAATGTATCCTCAGTGTTCTGTATTCTGTACCCTGTTGTGTTGATGTCATAGTTTAACTCTGTACCAGCTACTTTCTTTTTCTTGGGGGCAGCCTCTCTGAAGCTCCAGATAGGTGGGCAACATTTCTGAGTACAATGTCATATTTCTTCTCATTTGCAAGTGACTCAGCTTGCATTTGAAGACACAGTAGCTTGATCTCATGACCCTGAGATCATAACCTGAGCTGAAATCCAGAGGCAGATGCTTAACCGACTGAGCCACCCAGGCGCCCTGGTGAATGCTTGCATCTTAAACTAAAAAGGCTGGGGGCAGATGGGGTCACGGGGGTGGGGAGGATAGAGCAGAGAGAGTGCAGATGGGGACATAGGTCCCCTAAGGAGGCACTGTAAAGAATTTTTTAAGTTCAATTTGTTCTATCAAATTTTGTTTTAATTTGTTGGACTGAACATCTATTACATGAATGTAAGTGATTTTGCACATAATTTATTTACACTCAGGTAAATTCTAGTAAGCAAAAACAAAGGGGGAGAAGCACTTTATATAAGCCCTAGGGGCCATTTGCTCTTTGTATCTTACTGGGAAAAAGGGGATAAAGACTCAAGTTCTTCTGAACACATTAGCCTGGAATGCAGTTACCACGCAAAAATGAAGGATTAGGTCAGGGCAACAAATGGGATGTAAAAGACAAGCAAACAAATAGACAAACAGGGCTGCTCAATTCATAGATTCCAAAGAGTTGTGTGGGGTGGGGGCATTAAGGGATGGGAACCTATTTGAGGGATCCAGGCTCTATCTTCCCCCATCCTTTGACCCTTTATTTAAGCATTTGGATCTTATGTTGTGGAGCAGAGCCCACTAGGCTTGACTGCAAGGGCACCATTAGGGTTTCTTGTATGGAAAGTGTGAATACAGTGTTCAGCATTCACCTTAGGGAGACAGCGGACCCTGGAGTGGCCCTTGCCCTCTCTGTGAGGTATTGGTGAGGTCCTGCAGCAATCTAAAGGCATGAAGAATTCCAGCCTGGGCTGCTGTCCTCTTTAGAAAATTGGAGATCCAATCTGAATGAGGAGAACAAAAGGGTCTTAAGATTCTACTGAAAAGGTTTGGGGTTGATGAACATGATCCATTCACTGTATTGACAGCTGTGCCGGTCTGGGCTATTGAGCAAGGACGTGACCCCAGGGACCTCTACAGAGGTAGTGGAGTAAACCAGAGAAAGAGAAGATGTGATATGCCTCAGAATTTACCAAAGTGAAGGCCTAGGAATTAAGTAGAGGCATCCCAGATAAGCAAAAGGATTATTTACCAACTAGGTCACAAAACATAAAGATCCTAGAATCTCAAACTTTGTCATCTAGAAACATAATGATACTGGATTGCTTCAGGATACTTACAACAGAGGTTAAAAAGAAATTAATGAATAGGTGTTTTCTGAACCATTACTAAACTTCTATGTAGACGGGAACAGAAAGTAAGGTAAAATGCAGAGACTGGGAGATTTTTATCATTTGGATGTACCAGAGTTTTATTTCTTTTTTAAGCAGAACTGTTGGAACTACCCAAGTTTTATATATTTATATATATATATATATATATATATATATATATATATAACACAGCAGAAGAAAGCTACACTAGCTACTCAGTCTTTCCCTCTTACATGTGACAAGACAATTTAGGATTGCCAGGCGTAGGAAGAAAACCAGCAATAAGAGACACCAAGATAAATAATTGGAAAAACAGAAATGATTCAGGAAACAAAGCAATTAAAATCCTCAGAGTGATTAGCTATTCATAAGCCAAGGCTAAGGTATTATAAATAAGGAGAAAACAGAAAGAACCACTGGAAATTACAGTTGCTGATATAAGAAATGCAATAGAAGAATGGAAAAGTTAAGAAAATCTCTCAGATCTTAGAACAAAAAGACACAGAGATACAGAAAAACTGACATTTAGGAGGCAATTTTATGTTTCATGTATTTTACCATGATTAAAAAAAAAAGAGAGAGACAAGATTAATTCAGCAAGCCCAGCATGCAACAAATCAAATTTCAAGAGAAAACAGAGACCATGAAGAAGGGAAAATGAGTGCAGAAATAATGAAAATCTTTTAGAGCCAAGAGGTCACAAATCCACAAGTTGAAAGGAGCTATTAAACGCTCAGTTCAAGAATTTTTAAATATCTGCTCCTAAACACATTACTATGAAAATTCAGAACGCCAAACATAAAGAGAACATCTTAAAATCTCCCAGAAAGTAAAACCAAGTCAGCCACAAAAGAACAAGCCATACTAGCATCTGATTTCTCATTAGCAACAGTGGATGCTAGAAAGCAATTGCCCTATGCTTTTAAATGTCAAAGGGAAAATAATTTTTGACCTGTTGTGGAAAGATGATATCTTGAAGTATTCATTTGTATGTTTCCTGTGTGTTTCTTTCCCTCTTTACTTACTTGAACCCCTAGGGCCTTTTTTCTTCCACTCAGGCCTACTCAGATTGTCATGAGTCACCCACTTTGGAAGCAGCAACAAAGAGTATAAAATTAAAAGGAAAAAGCCTTTAGACAAAGGATGGGATGGAAAGATATATCCGCATGCCTGCAGTGCTAGTTTTTCCACTCCAAAGACTAGATAAAATATTACAGGACGACCTCACAAAGGAATGAAGAAAACTCCAAATTTAAGAGGGGAACTGGTAGGATGGGGAGATCCTCTCATCACAGATACCAGTTGGTTGCCTAGAAACTGATTTGGTGCTGAGCTGTCCACACAAGTCCTCTGGTGAGGAGCTCTGCCCTTCTGGTCTCCTGGCTGGTCATCACCCACTGAGTGTCCAGTTTGATGGGACACTCATTAGTATGAGTGGATTATCACTGTCTGACGGGGTACAACTAAGACACTTTGTGGGGTTTTGGTGGCATGAATAGAAAGCATTTTCCTCTGATCAAGAAAAGCTGTGCAAAACCAGTTGAAAATTGCCCTCTTCCCATTACACTTGACTACTATACCCAACCAAACTATCAAATGTACTGACAAAACTAAGATAGTTCGAAGCATTTCACATCTCACTTTAACATCATTGTTAGGAAACTACTTGATCTCTTTTAGAAACATAGGAGGGGAACTGGGAAAGAGGAAAATAGGGTGTTTGGGAAACAGTAGATGTCATAGAAAACAGGAGTGAAGGAAAGTTCTAGTGTTCTAGAATGATAGCTGCTGTGCTGGCCTAGAAAATAAGCCACTTTTTTTTTTCTTTACTTTTTAAAAGAAGATCTATTTATTTATTATTTGAGAGAAAGAGAGAGATAGCATGGGGGGGGGGGTAGAGGAGCAAAGGGAGAGGGAGAAAGATAATCTTAAGCAGATTCTGTGCTGACCATGGAGCCTGATGCGGGGCTCAATCTCACGACCCTGAGATCATGATCTGAGTTGAAACCAAGAGTCAAGGCCAACCAGCTGAGCCACCCAGGTGCCCCAAAAATGAGCCCTTCTTAAAAGAGTAGATGGATGGGGCTCTCTGGAACAGAGGGAGATCTTTGGGAGCGTGGTATCTGTTAAAAAGGTGATCTTGATGAAAAAAATGGTGGATGGACTGAATGTTTGTGTACCCCTGAAAATTTTTATGTTGAAACCCCATTCCCCAATGTGACAGTATTAGGAACTGGAGCCTTCAGGAGGTAATTAGGAGCAGATAAGGTCATAGGGTTGGTGTCCTTATGAGAGTCACAAGAGCTTGCTTCCTCCTCTATGCTCTCCACCATGCGAAGACACAAGAAGTTGTAGTCACAACCTGGGACAGGGTCCTCACCAGGACCCAACCATAAGGGCATCTTGGTCTTAGACTTCCAGACTCCTGAACTGTGGGAAATGTTTCTGTTGTTTAATCCACTCTGTCTATGGTGTGCTGTTACAGCAGCCTGGACTGACAAGACAGATGGTCTGATGGGTATAATGGAAAGGATCAGCCAAAATAAGTGCTTTAAGGAGAGAGAGAAAGAAAAAAGAGAGAGAAAGGCATTTAGAAACTTAAAAATAAAACTCCACAAGAAAAAGATATCTAAATATATAGCAAACTCAAATGCATAATGGTTTTAAGAAATTTCTAAATTGTAAGAAAAGAAAATCTATTTGACTTTGAGGAAAAGAAATCCTCCTACTGATCCTGAGTTTATGTCATTTGGCCCAGTACATAACTGAAAGTATTTCAGGCACATGAGTTGGGCCAGCATTTGCACGGGCGACTAACACAAAAACGGCTTTTCTGGCTTGCAGGGAAGGCGTGACTGTGGTAGCAGAACAGAATGCAGATTGGTAATCATGATAATGTAGAAGGATAGTTGACAGAAAGAGGGCCACGGCAGGAGGGAGGAAAGCCAGAGAAAAGAAGAGAGCACCAGTATATTTCAGTAAAGCTGGGAAGCAATAGAAAAATGCTAAGAGTTGGTGACACAAGAAACACAGATACAGGTAGATTACCTTCAGTTACAAAGGAAACCAATGGAAAAACATATACAAGCTGGACATCCAAATGTTGACTGTCTCAGCCAGTTTGAGCTGCTCTAACAGACTCTCGTACATTGGGGAGCTTAAACAACAGAAACTTACTTCTCATGGTTCTGGAATGTGGAAGATGTGAGACCAAGGCACTGCAAGGTCCAATATGTAGAGAACGGATTCTTCTTGGTTTATAGAGGGCCATGTTCTTGTTGTATCTGCAGGTGGAGGGAGGGAAGGAGAAAGCAAGGGAGGAAGAGATGGAAGGGAGTGACGAGAGAGAGAGAGAGAAAATGTTCTGTTGTGTTTCTTCATCTTATAAGGGCACTAATGCCATCACGAGAGCCCCATCCTCATCACCTCCCTTTAGGCCCCACCTCCTGAAACCATCACATTGGGGATTAGGGTGTCAACATATGGGATTTGGAGGGACATAGTCATTCCACAGCATTGACTCTTGAGGCTGGAGAGAGGTGGGGAGATTACTGTTTTTTACAATAAACTACTCTGTGGTCTTTGATTTGTTGTTTCGAACACACACTTTTTTGGTTAAATATTTTAGATGCATTTCAGGAATCACCTCCTCCATGAAGCCTTCTCTGACCTCTCCCCACCAGTAGAGTCAGACACTTTCATTTATGCTTTAGTTGTACTTATACCAGGTGTTATGGCCTGGATTGTGTCCCCCACATGCATGTGGGTGGCCCTAACCATCCATGTGACTGTATTTGGCCTTTAGGGAAGTAATTAAGATTAAATGAAGCCTAAGGGTAGAGTGCTACTCCAACAGAACTGGTGTCCTTATGAGAAGAGGAAGACACACCAGAACTCTATCATGTGAGGACACAGGTAAAAGGCAGCTGTCCGAAAATCAGGAAGACAGCTCTCACCAGAACTTGGTCGTGTCATTACACTGAACTTTAGCTTACAGAACCCTCCAGAACTCTGAGAAAACAAATTTGTGTTGCTCAAGCCACCCAGCCTATGGTATGTTGTCATGTAATATATGTGTGTATATATATATTTATATACATGTATTTAATATATATGGTATATTATATATATATATATATATTTTAAAGTTTTTATTTACTTCTTCGAACCAGAGAGAGTGTGAATGGGGAGGGGTGGATAGAGGGGTAGAGGGAGAATCAGACTCCCTGCTGAGCAGGAACCCCAAAGTAGGACTCCATCGCAGGATCCATGACCTGAGCCAAAGGCAAGCACTTCATTGACTGAGGCACCCAGATACCCCTCAAGCAAAGAATATATTGAGGGCTTACTAAATGCCAATCAATGAAAGAGACACAACACAATTTCATTTAATCTTTACAATTTCTCAAGGTCAGAACTATTATCCTCATTTTATAGAGAAAGAAACTAAGGTTTGGAGAAATTATATGGTTTGTCTAAATTCATTAGGACCCATTTCCACCTGGCTCCACATTACCATACTGCCTTCTTCGTCATCTGTGTTTCTTTGCCTCCTAGCAGTCCCCCACACACAGCTGGCTATGAGAGAGTGTTAGTTTCCTGAATAAATGCATTCTAATCTCATGAAGGGAGAAGGACACTGTTTCTCTTTACAATAATGAAATTCCTAAACTTGATGTTTTTGAACATTCCCACCTCCCACAATAATCAAATGAAATAACATAAGATAAAATAAACTTAAAAGCTCCTGCAGACAAGATTTACCTACATAATTTGTGGAGCTTAGTGCAAAATGAAATTGCAGGGCCTTTTGGTCAAAAATTATTAAGAAATTCGAGAGCTTTTGGGTTGGCAAACACATGGAGGTTCAGGGAGGGTGGCACCCACGGAGAGCTTGGCAGCTCTGTACTCTGCTCCTCCCCACATACCTCATACCTTGCCCAATGAGTCTCTTCCATCTGGATATTCTTCAGTAAAACCTCTTATAATAAGCTGGCAAACATTTGCCCATTTTAGACACTCACCTTGCATTATTCCCAGAACAACCCACCCTGGTGATCTCTCCCCAGGACAGTGTGGAGATCTTCTATATTCCTTTTGCAGCCTTACTGCCTCCATTATGTGACTTATTTAACCAGTTCCTGCTGGTGCGTCCAGTCTTTTACTACAACCATAGAGTTACAGTGAGTTAAAAAGGAGAAGAAGGAGAAGGAGAAGGGGTAGGAGGAAGAGGAGGAGGAGAATTTCAAGAAGGCAGTAGTGGAGCATTAAAAGAAGGGCAGGGCCCTTCTATACATAGAGCCTTGGGTGACTGTACAGACATATGCTCATAAATCCAGCCCCACCCCAGGACATTTTCCTCTACCTTGCTTCTGAGATTGGTCATAGATCCAATTTTTAGTCACCCCATATGAAATTGTTATTCTCACAATGACATAGGTTCAGACGGGGTGAGAGTAATTTGGTTAGGAATTCATCACAGGCTCATTTCTCCTTTGTTTTTCTGTTCCCTGGAAATGTTTCCTTTGCCCATCAAGAACCAGCACTTGAGAAAACTAAGAATTCTTAACAGACAATGCAGAGCTATGTTAGTCAACAACAACAAATATTTGTGGAATGTGATAACCTGGTGGAGGGTCTGGGTGCCTAGGATCCACATTTTAGAAATTTTCTCCTTTAGAAAGTGCAAATACCTAAAATGCCATGTAAATATATTACAAAATGAGAAGACATATTAATCACAGGAGATTAAAACATTTGGTCCATTGCCTTACAATCTACTAAATCTTTGAATATATTCAAGAGTTGGCATCAAAGTTGCCAACTCTAGCAGAATTATTCCATATGGAACACTCCATTTTCATCTAGTAGTTGTGGAGCATTAAACCAAGAACTGAAAATCCAATGCCTCTAGGAGCCAGACAAGGACTGTGGATAAGTGAGATCTGCCAAGTGTGGCCTTGAGCAGCTGGAGAGCACATCCAGATCTCTGTTGCAGCTGCTCCCCGAATCCAGCTGGTTCTTACCTCATAGGAATATGGGATAATGGGATCAAATCTTCTGAATTGTCAAGCACAGTCAGAAATGAGTATATCCCAAAATGCATGTGTTAGTAACTAATTTTGATTTTAATAATTTAAAAAAATCTATTCTGGTCAAATGAAAATTGCCTAGGGGCTAGAAGTGGTCATGGGCCCTTGGTTTGAGCCCTACATGACAAAAGACTTATTTTATCATACAGAGTCCTAAGAAATAAATCCATCATTCACAAGAATGGGTGGCTAAGATGTCTGAATTAGGAAGAACAAAATTTCTAAGGTGCTGGTTCACAAATTCGCCACTCTAGGGGCCACTTGGCAATGTCCAGAGACATTTTTGGTTGTCATAATTGAGAGGAGAATGGGAATGCTACTGTCATCTCATGGGTAGAGGCCAGGGATGCCGCTAAACATCCTACAATACAGAGAATAGCCCCACAATAAATACTCATCCAGCTAAAATAGCAAAACGGCTGAGGCTAAGAAACCTGTTCCAAAGCAGTGATTTACCCTCAGAATGTGGTTCTCAGTCCACAGCTTGCTTTCTTTTTTTTTTTTTTTTTTTTTAAGATTTTATTTATTTATTCATGAGAGACAGAGAAGCAGAGACATAGGCAAAGGGAGAAGCAGGCTCATGCAGGTAGCCTGATATGGGACTCGATCCTAGGACTCCAGGATCACAACCTGAACCAAAGGCACTCAACCACTGAGCCACCCAGGCATCCCAGTTCACAGCTTAAAAAGCAGATCCTTGAGGGGAAAAACTGTGCTCTGAAAACTATAAAACACTGATGAAAGAAATTGAAGATGATAGAAACAAATGGAAAGATATCCCAAGCTCATGGATTGGAAGTACAAATATTGTTAAAATGTCCATACTACCCAAAGGAATCTATAAAGTCAATGTAAACCCTATTAAAATACCAATAGCAGTTTTTACAGAACCAGAACGAACAATCCTCAAGTTTGTATGAAACCTAAAAAGACCCCAAATAGACAAAACAATTTTGAAAAAGAAGAACAAGTCTAGAGGTATCACAATCCTAGATTTCAAGCTATGTGAGAAAGCTGTAGTAATCAAAACAGTATGGTACTGACACTAAAAGAGACACAGATCAAGAGAACAAGATAGAGAGCCCAAAAATAAGCCCACAATTATATGGTCAATTAATCTTTGACAAAGGAGGCAAGAATACACAATGGGAAAATGACAATCTCTTCAACAAATGATGTTGGGAAAATTGGACAACATGCAAAAGAATGAAACTGGACCCCTCTCTTACATCATACATAAAAATAAACTCAAAATGGATTAAGAACCTAAATGTGAGACCTAAACCCATAACAATCCTAGAAAAGTACACAGGCAGTAATTTCTCTGACATTGACTATAATGACGTCTTTCTAGATATGTCTCCTGAGGCAAGGGAAACAAAAGCAAAAATTGACTATTGCAACTACCTCAAAATTAAAAGCTTCTGCACAGCAAAGGAAACAATCAACAAAACCAAAAGACAACCTACTGAATGGGAGAAGATGACATATCCAATAAAGGGTTAGTATCCAAAATATACGGCTCATTTTTAAAATGTGCAGAAGACATAACTAGACATTTTCCCAAAGAAGACGTACAGATGACCAACAGACACATGAAAAGGTGCTCAATATCACATCATCAAGGAAATGCAAATCAAGACCACACTGAAATTTCACCTCACATCTGTCAGAATGGCTAAAATTTAAAACTCACACACACATACATACACACATACATACACACGCTATATAATATTACTTGACCATAAAAATGAATGAAATCTTGTCTGGATCCAGAGGGTATAATGCTGAGAAATAAGTCAGTCAGAGAAAGATAAATATCATATGATTTCACTCATATATGGAATTTAAGAAACAAAGCAAACAAAGAAAAAAGAAGGCAAACTGAAAAACAGACTCTTAAATATAGAGAACAAACGGGTGAGGGGTGAATTAGGTGATGGAGATTAAAGAGCACTATGGGTGAGCACTGAATAATGGATAGAATTGTTGAATCACTATGTTGTACACCTGAAACATGTAACTTAATTATATTGGAATTTTAAAAAATTTATTTTTTAATTTTTTAAACATAAAAGGGATGTGAACCAATGGGAGAAAAAGTGCAGTACCTTGGACCCTAACTCAGACTATTCGATTATAAGCTCTGTGAGCAACACCCAAATATGTGCATTTTAGAAATCTTCCCAGGTGATGTTAATACATGCTAAAATTTGAGAGCCACTGAACTGAAACAATGGAGTTTTAAAGAACTCATTTATATCTAGAGAACCACCATTGTATGCTTAGCAAAGAGGCATATTCAATGATAACAGAGAAAACTCTCACCTTTAAGTTGCAAAATACCACACACACCCAAAGCAATAGTGTCAGAATAATCCACCCACAATTATAACCTGTTCCAAAAAGATAGGAGTTAGAAGAAAAACCGTCAGCACATCCTTATCCTCCAAGCACAGAAGATAATTTCTTAGATGGCTAAAGGTATTTTTAAAAGTTTATCAACAAGAAAAAGAAAACAGCTCTAAAAGTCACAATTTTAAAAGCAGTCTATATTCCTTCAGCCTTGCAAATTCAAGTATTTGAAACCAGGATACAATGAAATTAAAGAGAATACATTAGAGAGAGCCTTACTATCTCCTTCAGAACACATCATAGCAGTTGGAAACTAGTTTAAGCTTCATAAAGCAATCTGTATTTTAATTTTGTCATTTCCCATTAACACTAAAATTGTATTTTTTTTAAGATTTATTTATTCATGAGAGAGAGAGAGAGACAGAAACACAGACAGAGGGAGAAGCAGGCTCCCTATAGGGAGCCCGATGCAGAACTCTATCCCTGGACCCAGGATCATGCCCCAAGCCAAAGGCAGATACTCAAACACTGAGCCACCCAGGTGTCCCTAAAATTATATATTTTAAAGGAAACACTGCCTGGAACCCTCTCTTCTCTCTCTTTCTTTCTCTCTCTATGTATTACAAGCTTCCTTGCAGCACAAAAAGACAATAGCTACTCTTCTCTTCTGTGACCAGCTAAGTTCCCATGGGTGTGAGGTGCTGTTATTCACAGAACTGTGTCCCACCCTAGAAGATAGAGCATGTGTCGTAGCCATCATCCCCAGTGGACATAAATGGAAAGCTCAGCCCAGAAGCATAAGCACAGCTCGGAGGAGATTTGTCTCAGGGCGAATGCAACAGGAATTTCAAGGCTGTGAACTCAGAAGGCCTGAGAGGTGTAACTTCCTGTGCAGTAATGTCATTGCCTTGTCTGGTAGTGTAAATCTTTTCTGATTTGGGGCATAAAAAGCATCTTTGCAGGCCGGCAAGATCCTCAAACCCTAGAAAGGTCTCTGTAAGATCAAGCCAGACAACAGGGGGCTGTTCCACACTCTAGCAAACTCAACCTTCTTTATATCCTTTGTGGCGCTCTTTTTCATTGCTTTTGAAGAAAACCAAAGTAAAATCGGTCATAGCTACACCAAATTGTCGTTATTGCCTCTCTGCAAGCCCAGAAGAGCTCTGTGGTCTGGCCTAACTTAGGGTGGGGGAAAGGCTGAGAGACACCGCTTACCTTGGGCAGTAGGCCCACAGGGGCTGGCTTCCAGAAGCAGCACTAATGACCAGAAGTCCACAGAGGAGATAAAGTCATCAGTCTTTAGGACAGAAAAGAACCTCAGGGGCGGCTCCCACTCCTCCCAGCTCCCCGCTTAATGACATCCTGATAATCACACAGGGCCAACCAGCCCTTCAATGGTTTGGGAGTAGGGGGGGGGGACTCTCATACCCCTTTTCAGTACCTATCCTGCGTATCTTTCAAGGCTCTCTGCATCCCTCCCCAACAAATAAATAGAGTTCCTTCTGCCCATCCTTTGAAGTAGAGAAGATTGATAGGATAAACTCCCTATGTATAAAGAGAATAATGTATTTCCTACCTCTGTAAGGGTTCAGAATGTTACCCCAAAATATGCCCCTCTGGCAAGCTATTTTGAATTAAAGGTACTTGAGAAACAGCCAGTACAAGGATGCTCTGACCTCTCCTGTGCCCCTTAAAGCAGAAGATAAATCTCTCAAGTGAAAAATACCCTCCCCATGCCAGGATGGTAAAAGGCATCCTTATCACCAGAGACAGCGGATTTTAGGGCCAAGAATACCGTACAAACCTTGTCACCTCTTTGCCTTTTACCACCCCTAGCCCAATCCTCTTTGTCTTATTAATTCTTCACAAACATATTGTTTGTCTAAAAGACACAAAAGCTTCCTGCTTTGGTTACGTCTCTGGATCTCATATCTCTGTGCAGCTCCTGCCACATGTGTACATAATTAAATTTGTTTTTTAACGCAGGAAACTAGAAAGGTAGAGGGAGAATTATTTTTCTTCCCCTATGCCTCTTTCTGGAAATTATTTTCACTTTAGATGTTAAGAAAGGTAACACTCCAGAATAATTGATCTCTAAAGGTACATTTTCAAGGAACAAATCTCCCAAGTGGAGATGAGGTTATACCCCTGTAATCACCCTGGGTACTCCGAATTATGAGCCACAGATTGGGAAGGAGAGGCTTATAGGGAGATCTTGTAAAGCCAGGTCAGCTGGTGAGTAAACAGTTCTCCAAGAAAGGGAGATGCCCTGGAGCACCTGGGTGGCTCAGTCTGTTAAGTGTCTGACTTTGGCTCAGGTTCTGATCTCAGGGTCCTGGGATTGAGCCCCATATCCGGTTCCTAGGTCAGTGGGGAGTCTGCTTATCCCTCTGCCCCTCCTCTACTCATTCTGTCTCTCTCTCTCAAATAAATAAATCTTAAAAAAAAAAAAATGGAGATGCCTTTTCCCAAACTTTTGCTTGAAAACAGAAAAGTTGGACAGCTTTGTACCCAGAGCCTATGATTGTAGAGAGGAAGATGGAATCACCATGTCAAACAGTGACATAGCAGCCAGGGGCATTGCAACTAAGACCAGATATTGCCAAAATCAGTGCAGGCCAACGATATGCAGAACTGACAACCAGCAGGACCAGAAGGGGTCTGCAAAAGGCCACAGCTGATTACACTGTCTCAGCAGCAAACTGAGTCTCCTGAGGCTGACCTTTCCACATCTCACCACATCAGAGTCAACTGCCACCAAAGACTCTGCCAGATAGATCTCTGAACACAGCAGACAGTCACCACGACAAGCAGCAAGCGCTGAGAGCTGACCCGGACCCTACTGAAGCCTCCCCTCGACGGTGCCCTCGCAGCCTGACCTCCTGGTTGCTTTCTTAACCACTTACCCTTTATTGTATCTTGTGTTGTGTTGTGACTGGGTTGTGCTCTGCTTTGTAGGACTTGTATGGAGCCAAGTTAAATGGATAATGAAATGTCATAGAGTTTGGAATCCTGAACCTGCTTTACAATTATGTTAACCTTGCTTAGGACTGAAGGAAGCCAGTTCAGTTACGTTTTTCTTTATGGAAAGAAAGACATAAAGAAAGACACAACCCATGTGTGCACTTTCATAGCATGCTCCCAACAAGAGTACAACTTGCTTTATCTTCAAAAACAATAATGGCGGGGTGCTTGGGTGGGTCAGTCGGTTGGGTGTCTGTCTTTGGCTCAGGTCATGATCCCAGGGTCCTGAGATCAAGCCTCATGTGGGGCTCGGGAGCCTGCTTCTCCCTTTTCCTCTATTCCCCACTCATGCTTGCTCTCCCTCTAGTACTCTCTCAAATAAATATACAAAATCTCTAAAAAAAAAAAATAATAATAATAACAATGGCAAATTCCCAAAGGGAGTGCAACCCACCCAAAAAGGCACTCATTTTCCATGGCCTTTGCAAGAGGGATGAGGGGAAATCAGAAAATCTGTACATCACTTGGCCTCTTTATGAATCTGCTTGCCCCCTCTATAAAGCTAAACCAGCCCACACATACACCATAGATCTCAGTGGTCTCCACTAATTACACCCCAACTAAGGGCCATGGACTGTTACATAAGGAAGAATTGTTGTTGTTGTAATAAATATTAAGTTACAGATCTGAGAACATGGGAGTCTTTGCAAGAGTGCAAAGAGAACGATCCATGGACAAGAGCTGTGGCTTAGAACCTACTCCGTACCATTTCCTGCCCTCCACATGATTGTGATCCCACCACAACAGGGGAAGCTAGATCCAGCAACCTGGAGTAGTTTACAACTGAAGACCACTCAGGTAGCCAAGCTTTCCCTTCAACAGGAGAGGAGCCCTGAGCCAATAGAAGAGTCATGGGTCAAATATCAACTTTAATCTTAAGCCCGAGACTAATAAGAAATTTGAGCCATGGGCTGTAAGAAGGAGTGCTAAGCCTGCCATTCAGGAAACAGAGTGAAAAGAAGAATACAGTGAGAAGGGACATCTGGGTGGCTCAGTGGTTGAGTGTCTGCCTTCAGCCCAGGGTGTGATCCTGAGGTCCTGGGATCGAGTCCTGCATCCAGCTCCCTGCATGGAGCCTGCTTCTCCCTCTGCCTGTGTCTCTGCCTCTCTGTGTCTCTCATGAACAAATAAATAAAATCTTAAAAAAAAAAAAAAAAGAAGAATACAGTGAGAAAAGAACTATTTCAGAAGGTAAGAGAGATGTAGTGTTTAGGTCACAGTTCGAGCGCTAATTTGCCATTCACTGGAACGTAAGCTGGACACAGGCAGATCTTATTCACAGCCATCTATACCCAACACCTAAAACTATGCGTAGCACATATTAAGCACTCAATAAATGTCTACCAAATGAATAAATAAATGATTATAGCCTTGAAGAAGCCAAACAGTCCTTAGGGACTACTTCTGCATCGCTTCTTTCCCTACTTGCCTCACCGCAGTTGCTGCCCAAGTGGTAAGATCCAGAGCAGACCATGGGCGAGGCGCTGATGACTTCATCAGTGATGACGTGACAGAGGAAAGGCGTGGGATGGGCAGATGGGGCACTCGGGTGGCCGGTGGACAGTCCTGGGCTACCTGTGAAGGGAGGTACGCACATGCTGGAGGAGGAAAGGAGACTTGGTTGCAAGGGCAACAGTGGTGGCAGCCTGACAAGGGGCAAATTTTTTTGGTTTTGTTTTTAAGATTTTATTTATTTATTTGAGAGAGAGAGAGAGAGTGAGCATGAGCGGGGGTGGAGAGAGGCAGAGGGAGAGGGAGAAGCATACCCCTGGCTGAACAGGGAGCCCTACGATGTGGGGCTCTATCCCAGGACCTCTAGATCGAGACCTGAGCCCAAGGCAAATGCTTATATGACTGAGCCACCCAGGCAACTCTTTCTACCCTCTTTTAAAAAGATTTTATCTGTTTCCTACAGGGGAATTTGTTTAAACAGAGTGGAACAGTGGTGTAAGCAGCCCCGTTTCCTTCTGTCTTCAGCCAACGGGCTCATGAAGGTGAGCTATGAGCAACAAATGGAAACAGGAGGATAGGGGTAGCAGAAGGAAGTTGTAGAGTTAGGACAGACAGGTCAAAAAAGGAAAGAAAGTGGATGCTGGACTAGCCATTTTGCCTCCATAAAAAAAGTAGAGGAGTAAAGGGAGTCAGAGAGCATAAAGAGCAGAAGAGACTCTCATCCCCAGATCACACATCTTGGATTTTCCATGACATTCTCAACTTTAAGTCATTTTATTGTTTTCATTAAAGATATCTTTGACTCGGTTCTCTGCAAAATAGACCTTTTGGAATTTGTAAGTTGTTTATTTGAGAATGTGATTCCTGGACATTGGGCAGGACAGGTGAAAGGAACAGGGAGGGTGAGAGAAACAATATATGGATGTGAAACTGAGCCAACCTCCTGAAGAGCTGACAAAAGGCACCTCCAAACCACCTACCGAGGGGATAACATGGGCAACTGTCATTACTTACCCGCTCTTCTGGGCTGCGCACGGATAAGCCCGGAGTCGGTTCTCACAGATGTCGCTTATCTCAGCATTGCCAAAACCCCAGGCCAAAGGTGAGAGGCTCACTGCACAGGCTCAAGGGCATCTGCACGACACCCATCAAAGCCCACAGGAAACTGGTCAGTGCTGCAGTAGCTGGAGTGAGAGGTGGGGGATGTGGATGGGGGACACAGTCCACACCTGGATCCTCTCTGATCTGCAGGTGTCCCACCTGTGG
This sequence comes from Canis lupus dingo, assembly GCF_003254725.2. Lineage (NCBI taxonomy): Eukaryota > Metazoa > Chordata > Mammalia > Carnivora > Canidae > Canis > Canis lupus. The sequence goes on along the minus strand of NC_064260.1, from coordinate 13,527,752 downwards.
GAAGCCCAATCCTTCACAGAGTCCCAATCAAGGTCGTGGCTGTTGCAATCTCTGAAAGGACTTAATCCACAGGGCTAGTGGGGTAGGCTGCAGCTGGTCCCCGGGTGGTTACAAACATTTACGACTTCTCTCGTTTACGATATAGTTAGATCAGTGGTTCTCAGATTTTGCACATTAGAAACACTTCAGCAGCTTTTCAAAACCTTGATGCCTCAGCTGTAACACAGATTACGTAAATCAATAATTGCCCAAATTAGAAAATTAACATAGTGACTATAGTTAACAATACTTTATTGAAAGTTGCTGAGAGAGATATTAAAAGTTCTCATCACAAGAAAAAAATTTTGTAAGTATGTGTGGTGATGGGGGTGCCCAGGTGGCTCAGATAGTTCAGCATCTGCCTTGATCTCAAGGTCCTGGGTTCGAGCCTTGTGTCAGGCTCACTGCTCAGCAGGGAGTCTGCTTCTCCCTCTCCTGCTGCTCCCCCTGCTCACGCTTGCGCTCTCTCCCTTTCTCTCTCAAATAAATAAAATCTTTTTAAAAAGAAGTATGTGTGGTGATGGATGTTGACTAGGTTTATTGTGATCATTTTGTGATCAAATCAAATTTGAAAAAAAAAGAGAAAAATGAAAAAAAAAGAAAAAGAAAAAAAATCAAATTTGATCAAATTATGTTATATACCTGAGACTAAGATAAGGTTATATGTCAATTATATCTCAATTTTTAAAAAAAACACAGTTAGGAAAATAAAAAATAAAAAATTAAAAATAAAAATAAAAAACCACAGTTAGGAATAAGAAAACTAACATCAACAATAACATTACTTAATCTGCAGCTATTACTCAAATTTCACCAGTTGCCCTCTACTGTCCTTTTCTTGTCCAGGCTCCAATTCAGGGCCAAGTGCACTCAGTTGTCTGGTGTCCTTAGTCTACTCCAATCGGTAACATTTCCTCAGTCTTTCCTTATCATGACCTTGATGCTTGGAACTTGGGAGTAATTCATTTATCTGGGAATGTGATTCCGGGAACACTGGTTAGTTATTCTATGGAATGTTCCTTGATTTGCGTTTTTCTGATATCTCATGATTACACTGAGGTTATACAATTTTGGTGAGAACATTTTAGAAAGAATATTGTGCATATGTCATGCATCATACCATGATTTTGTGACATTGATGTGCCTTATTGGTGCTGATGCTAACCTTGATCACTTGATTAAAGCGATGTCTTTCGGGTTTCTCAAGTGTAAACTTATAATTATCCGCCTCATGATCAATATATTTTGGTGGGGGCGGGGGGAGATTCTTTGACACTATGCAAATATCCTGTTTCCTATTTTTTTTTTGTTTCCTATTTTTTTTAAAGATTTTATTTATTCATGAGAGAGAGAGAGAGACAGAGACACAGGCAGAGGGAGAAGCAGACTCCTCGCAGGGAGCCCGATGCGAGACTCGATCCCAGGATTCCAGGATCACACCCTGGGCTGAAGGCAGGTGCTCAACTGCTGAGCCACCCAGGTGCCCCTATATCCTGTTTCTTATACTTTGCCCATTATTTTCAGCATCCATCAATGGTTCTTACCTGCAGCACTGTGGCGTTATTACTGTGGTGTTTGTTACATCCTTCATTCCTTCCACGTTTATCAGTTGGACTGGTGATCTAAGCAAGCACTGCAGGATTTGTCTTTAAATAACTATAAAGGTTTAATAGCCCTGGAGAAGGGGGCTGGTCTGAGGCTTGAATTAAAGGAATAAGTGAGAGGGACACCTGCGTGGCTCAGTCAGTTAAGTGACCGACTGACTCTTAATTCCGGCTGGGGTCATGATCTCAGGGCTGTGGGCTTGAACCTTGAGTCTGGCTCCTTGATCAGTGCAGAGACTGCTTTTCCTTCTCCCTCCTCTCTCATTCTCTCTCTCTCTCTCTCTCTCTCTCTCTCTCAAATCAATCAATAAATAAAATGTGGGAAAAAAAAGGATTGAGTGAAAAACAGAACTGCTGGCCTGCTGGCATGAGTAGAATGAAATATTTGCCAGTGGTTTTCATTTAGGAGTAATACTTTCACTTAATGTGAGGGACGGACAGAGATGAGGCATCAACAAACCATCAGAGTGAATTGCATAGTCTGGAAGTGTTTTGGGCATGAAACATAACAGCAGGGTCTAATATGGTAGCAAAACAAAACAAAAACAGGCTGGCAGTGTGCAGGATGGTCGGTATGTGATCTCTGTGTCAAAAAGGAATGCCTTTATACAAACGTCCCAAGGTTAAGATCAGAAGAGAAGAAAAACATAAGGGTACCAGCTGCAAAGACACAGAGCAAAAGCAAAAGAGAAAGAAACTGAGCTTGATACGTCTGCTCCAAGGAAAACAGAGAAGTCATCTGAGGTGATTTTTAAAAATAAATAAAGGTAGGGGATGGAAGTGAGGAGAGACTCAGGAAGAAATTAAGAAATAAGAATTTGAGGTCACCATTGGTGAATCCGGCAAAGGAAACTAAGAAAATTAGCTAAAGGTGGAAAACTCGAGAACCAGGAAAGAGAGAGGCAGGTCCTGCATTGTAGGGGTCCGGCAGTGCCAATTCACTCAGGGGTCTTGAAAGAAAGGGGTCAAAGGCAGGGAGAGAATGGAAGAAAGGCAAACTCTTAAACGTGAGTCTCTTAGCTATGAGGACAACTCAGTTCCGAGCATCCTAAGCAAATACAGAGGCTCTGTTGGCTTCTAGAACTGGGAAGGGCAGGGCTGGAGCCCCAAGGCTCCCAGCCCCAAGCCTTGACCTCTGCTTCTCCTCCTCAGCCCCGTCTCTCTCAGTTCTTCTGTGGCCTGGCCGTCCGGCCTCCCACCTCAGGTGGGCCTCCTCTGGGCGGGCAGGAAAGACGGCCACCGGATCACAAAGCTTTCCTTGAGCTTTTCAGAGCGTTTCAAAGAGAAGGCCTATAAAAAGCTTTTGAGGCATTTACAGTAGTGGAGACAGGCCAAGCATGACTGCTCTCCTAGAAAAGCAGTTGCTTGAAGACTACTGCAGAAAGCGTGCTTCAGAAGAGTTGGGGGGAGCCTGCCAGCTGGGCACCCCGGGCCCTGGAGGGTTCGGAGCCAGCTGTCATTCTCTGGACGCTGCCCCGTGCCCTTGCCACCAGTGGCTTAGAGCCCCATTACTCTTTGCCCGGAGTGGTGTGTGGCAAGATAACTCAGACGTACATGTGCCCTCTATCTCTCCATGATATTTCCACAGCTTTGAACTTGCACCCAATTTGCCCTTGTATTTGTCATCTGTAAACTTCCCTTGGTATTTTCTGAGTCTCCTCTGGGCCCGAGGCCTCTCTGACCTCCTTAGGGGCCATGGCGTTTTCTACAATGACCCAGAGGAGCGTTTGGACAGGCACGGGGCATTCTCCAAGCATACAACTCTAGCTGTAGCAATCTGCCCTGAGAAGGACCTTTAAACTTTGTTCTTTGTCTTCTCCCTCTGCCTGTGTCTCTGCCTCTGTGTGTGTGTGTCTCTCTCATGAATAAATGAATAAGATCTTAAAAAACAAAAACAAAACAACCACTCTTAACCTTTGTCCTTTTGTCATTTCTGAATATAGACATTAGGCTGGGGCTGAATATGAGCCATCCCTTTCCTCAGCCTATTTCATTACAAATGACAACTTCCCATTTTAAGACATCTGCAGGCATTTTTCACATTCTAAAGTAACTGTGTTCAGCGACCCTTGAAAATTCTACCAGCCATCTCCTCTGATCCTGTATGCTAAAGTTTTAACCTGCTATCTATCAAAGCAGAGATTGCTTCAATATTGATTGTTCTCCAGTATCTTTTCTCTTCCTCTATAATGAGGGAATCCTTCACTGGTAGACATTCGCATGGACTTTCAATATAGAGACTGCGATGTTCAGCTTCCCTATGGTTCGGTATGGCCATGTTACCGAGAGCTGACCGCCTGCATATGATGGGAAATGATATGGTCAGCTCTGGGATGTGTCTAAGGGAATCATTCCTCCTCCTGCTGCCTGCACGGTGAATGTCATGTGACGGTGTGCCATATTCACCATGTGGACAAGGGCAGTGTCCTAAGTATCATGGATCAATTAAGATGGAGGAACTTGGATCTCTGAATGACTTCATGGAGCAAAACCTCCATGTCATCCCTGAGACCCTCTACTTTTTTTGTTTTTTAAAGACTTATTTATTTATTTATTTATTTATTTATTTATTTATTTAGAGAGAGAGAGAGAGAGAGAGACAGCATGTGCAAGAGGGGCAGAGGGAGAGAGAGAGAATCTCAAGTAGACTCCACCCTGAGCATGGAGCCCAACGTGAGGCTTCATCCCAGGACCCTGAGATCATTACCTGAGCCAAGACCAGGAGCCAGAGGCATAACTGACGGAGCCACCAGGTGTCCCAGGACCATCTATTGTTAGTTTGGGTCTCTGATTAATGCAGCAGAATCTATATAATAGTAAATACACTTGTTCTCTGTCCCTGAATTTTTTCTTTTAAAAAAAAAAAAAAACTTATTTATTTATTTATGAGAGACATAGAGAGAGAGAGGCAGAGACACAGGAGGAGGGAGAAGCAGGCTCCATGCTGGGAGCCTGACGTGGGACTTGATCCCGGGTCTCCAGGATCACACCCTGGGCTAAAGGCAGGTGCTAAACCGCTGAGCCACCCAGGGATCCCCCCTGAATCTTTTCTTAAAGCCAAATCACACTCATTCTTTTGACTCTTTTGAAATAATAATAAAAAATAATAAAATAAAATAAAATAAAATAAAATAAAATAAAATAAATAAATAAAATAAAAATAATCTCTATTTTCCATGTCCTTGTGACCTTCCTATAAACTTTCTCCAGGCACCCTCTGTTCTTCATTTTGGGTGACCCCCTTGGACCTCTGATTTACCCTAAGACCCTTTCAACAAATTGCTTTTTTGCTTAAATCAGTCAGAATTTCTCTTGCTTGCAACTAAAAGTGCTAACCCACACACCTATTACATTTTTTAAAAATATTTATTTACTTGAGAGGGAGAGAGCTTGAGCAGGAGGAGGGGCAGGGGGACAAGCAGACTCTCCAATGAGCATGGAGCCTGAAGTAGGGCTCGATCCCAGACCCCGAGATCAGACCTTAGCTGAAGTCTGATGCTCAACCAACTAAGCTACTCAGGCACCCCTACATTTTTATTAGTGCATTTTTTTATTCACAACTGCTTCACTTTAATACCATATTCACATATAAACCACTGAAAATTATTAGATATTTTTCAGCCTTGACTACCATTTTCATAAAGCTTTTCTTCATCTTCCTACTATCCGAAGACTTAGAAGGAAGCCTGAGGACTGTCTAGCTGACCTCCTTCCCTAAGGGAAACTGAGACTCCAAGATGTTCTTTCTCGTTTTTGGGTGAGTCTCATTTCTACGGATGGTCTCTGGTAACTTCTACAGCTAAGTCCAAACTGTTCCTAATTAAAGTCCTATCTCTTCTCATGCTGAAAATGTATTTTAGCAATATAATGAGCTACTTCTCTATTACCCAAACCACCAAGGGAAATAAGAGTTCTGGGCTCAGAACCAATCCTAAGGAAACATCACACAGGTTTGGCACCTGTTTATCAATTTACTTGGTCAAAAGCACATTTTTCTGAATTTGTTAATGAGCATATTGATGGGAAGGATGGAATCAAAAGACTTAAGAAGGCAGCTGGTAGGGGAGCAGGAGGTAGCTCACACTTCCTTAACAAGCTGGTGCTAAAAATGTAAAAAAGGATCTTATGAACCAACTTTCAGAATCCCTGTTGGGGAATGGCAACGCCACCAGATCAAAGGAACCTGGGTTCCTGAATTACTGCAAGAAGCAGAGCCCCCCTTCCTCCCCACCCCCACAGACTTAGCATGGGCCGTGATAGGGGCCGAAAATGAACTTTGATTGTGTTAAGTCGCTGAGATTTTAGAGATACATTATCTAGACTGCTCTGCTTAGTACAGGGCCTAAATATAGAAAAATACAGTTATGCCCATCAAAGAAAGCCTAACAAAAGGAGGGACTTTGACAAGGATGGAAAAGTTTAGCCAGGCTAATAGGAAAAGATAAGTATGCCTTAGAAGACTGTAACCGGGGACACCTGGGTGGTTCAGTGGTTGAGCATCTGCCTTCGGCTCAGGTCATGATCCCAAGGTCCTGGGATTGAGTCCCACATCGGGCTCCCTAAAGAGCCTGCTCCTCCCTCTGCTTCTCTCTGAGGGAATAAATAAATAAAATATTAAAAGAAGAAAAAGATTGTAACTTATTTCTGGGGTGACCCCAGCCTGAGGCCTTGTGGCTCTGCAATCCCACCTTACCCAGGCTCCACCAACTGCTCTGAGGACTCTTGGGTTCTAATTTCTTCCTTGAGGCTTCTTCCAGGTTCTCTGAGGGCCAACTATTGCTCAGCATTGACTCCCTGCCTCCTTCGAGTACTAGCCTTTGCCTCTCATTGGCTCAGGTTCATCTCCTTGGCTTCACCCTGTGCCTCATTGTTGGCCGTGGCCTTGGGGCTCCTGGCCTGGCTCCCACCCAGCACCCAGAGTGCTCCCTGCTCACCCTCACCTTATGCTAGAGTTCACCCAGTCCCTCTTGGTTGAGTGACCTTCTGAGGGTTAGTTAGTCCAACATATTTTAATTATTTTTCCTTTCCCTTAATTTCTCTGAGTGGATTAAGTTTGAAAAATATCTATATTTATGCCCTTAGCTGTTTATGTTTTATCTAATTACATGAAAGAAAAAAAAAAACACCTTTCTCTCCAGCACCTAACTATGTGTCAACCAATGTGTTAAATGTTTGTACGTTTAGTTTAATCATTTCCAAAATACCCCTTTGAGGGAAGTATTTGTAGCATCACTTTTCCAGGATGAAAAAAAAGAGGCTCTATAAAATTAGGTATTGCTGAAGATCACACAGCTAATAAGAATCAGGGCTAGGAGTCTGAACTAGATTTCATCCCAAAGATTCTCTTGCCACTCCACAATGTTGACTGTGAGCACCCCATTCTAGGCTACAATGATTCAAACAGGTGTAGAGAGTTCAAGGCGAGCCTGGGGAAACAGGACGTACAAAAGTACAGGACATCTCCTGGCCATCAGAAGAATTTACATTTCTCCCAGCAACATGAGTAATAGAACAGACAAGTGCCCATCACCATTAAGGTGCTTAGTGAGCAGCAAAAATAATCATGGTGGATACCTGGGTGGCTCAGTCGGTTAAGCATCTGACTCTTTTTTTAAAATTCTATATTCTATTTATTTATTCATGAGAGAGAGAGAGGGGGGCAGAGACACAGGCAGAGGGAGAAGCAGGCTCCATGCAGGGAGCCCGATGTGGGACTTGATCCTGGGACTCCAGGATCACGCCCTGGGCTGAAGGCAGATGCTCAACCGCTGAGCCATCCAGGCGTCCAAAGCATCTGACTCTTGATTTCAGCTCAGGTCATGATCTCAGGGTTGTGAGATTGAGCCCTGCATCCGGTTCTTCCCACTTCAGGGAGTCTGCTGGAGTTTCTCTCTCTCCCTCTCCCTCTGCCCCTCCCCACTGAGCACTGTGCACATGCATTCTCTCTCTCTCTCTCTCTCTCTAAAAAAATAAAAAGGAAAAAAAATCATGGTAAAATTTAATAAGGACAAAACTTCAAAAGGTAAAATACAAATGCACCCTTCAGAGAGCTAATTTTTGCATACGCTTACATAAAAAGTATTCTCAGGTTCATACTGACCTCACAGAACAGCCCTACTGTTGCATTTTGATGTTGATGATCATGTTCAATATTGTATTGTTACTTTTTAAAGCAAGTGTCCAGGAGTTATTACCAAAATACAGCATGGAGAAACCATGATGTCATCTTTCCACTCGGGTCAACCTTGGTCGGGGCTTCGTTGGATTATGTGGCCATTTCTGGAGCCACTCATTGGGAGTAATATGTGAAGATCTTGGACATGTTTCAGGGCAAAACAAAAAAAAATTACTAGCTTGGGGTAAAGAGCCTTATTAACAAAGCCCAGGGGACCAGATTTATCCAGCAGCAGAAGAGATCCATGATTAGGATGAAAAGATCAGGAATTTCAGTCACCGTAGTAGTATTTGTCTGTGTGCACCCGAGCCACAGGCATTAGCATCATCAACTGAAATGCACATAAGAAATACAGATCTTGGGAAAATCCCAAGCCTGCTAAGGCAAATTTCTGTTGGGGGAGAAAGAAGTCCTCCCTCCCACCCGCCCCCAAGCCTTACAGACACTGACAATCTTTATGCCAGTGATTCTCAGCTGTACCTGCAGGTCGAAATCACCTGGAACCCACCCCAGAGAATCTGATTAGCTGGTCTGGGATGACCCCAGGGCATCAGACTGTTACCAGCTCCCGCAGGTGATTTTAAGGTGCTGCCAACATCGAGAACCTCCGCTCTGTGCTGTGATAGAAGGTAGGAATGCCAGCAGGCGACTGTTCAACTGCCATTGAGTAGTTGAGAAACAGGCTTATTAAGTGCGTGGAACATTCTCGTTAGATAATCCCCTAACATGCATCGTGAGTCACCTCTCCAAGATCAATACGTTTTATTTTTCTAACCGTGATTTGTCCACTCTGGTCATCAGGACCTGGGACTCAAAGTCGTTGTGAACAGAAGTCATGATTTTCTCTGGCTTTTGGTTCTTCCCTCTCCCTTTGATTCCAGTTTCTCTCACCAGGTGTCTGTGAGCGAGGACAAATAAAAATATTACAGGGTGCTTTGAAACATCGGTGTATGACCGAGAACGACCCGAGGCACCGGTGCTCACGGCGGCCTTCCTCTTCTCGGTGGCCGTGCATCATCTGTGACTCCAGGTAGTAAATATGATCTTTATTTTTTATTTTTTTATTATTATTTTTTTAAATCTGATCTTTAGAATCGCAGACAACGAACACAGGTTCACTTGCAGATACATTTGATTAGGCCCCAGAGAACAGGTGCTCTTCCCGTTGGGGAAATGTCCTGGAAGTCGTCAGGTACAGCAGGCAGCTATTGCAGAGCCGAATAGGGGTGATTGTGCTCCTGGTATCAGTAATCTGTGCCTTAGATTCCCTCTGCGTCTCTACCAGGGATCTTTGCCTTCAGGACCTTATCTGAGTGTGTAATGACATTCATTGGCTCCCGAAGGGATTTGACTATATTTCTGGTACTGGCTCTTCTCTCACACTCTTGAAATTACAGATAGGTAATTGGCCTCTTTCTTTTTTTTTTTTTTTTTTTTAAGATTTTACTTATTTATTCATGAGAGACAGAGAGAGAGAGAGAGAGGCAGAGACACAAGCAGAGGGAGAAGCAGGCTCCACGCAGGGAGCCCGACATGAGACTCGATCCCAGGACTCCAGGATCAGGCCCTGGGCCGAAGGCAGGCGCTAAACCACTGAGCCACCCAGGGATCCTCCAGCCTCTTTCTCTATAGAGCATAATTCAGCTCGTTATCTTTCATTTTAATTGTGGTAAAATACACATAACGTAAGAGGTACTATTGCAACCACCTTGAAATGTAGCATTCAATGGTGGTAAGTGCATTCACATTGTACAACTAATTTCCTGAATTCTTTTCACCCTGCAAGACTGAAACCCCCAAGCCAACATAATAGTACCTCTTATGAAACTTGCCAATCTCCCATCTCCCATCTCTCCGGCTACATACCATCTTTTGAACATGGGAATTATCAATTTAATTTACTCTAAAAATATCCTAAAATTCACTGACCTATGAAGCATTTTTTTTTAATTTTAATTTTATTTTGATTTTATTTAATTTCAGTTAATCAACATACAATGTCTTATTGGTTTCAGAGGTAGAGTACAGGGATTCATCAGTTGCACATAACACCCAGTGCTCATCACAACAAATTACCTCCTTAATGCCCATCACCCACCCTCCTCCCCTCCAGTGACTCTCAGTTTGTTTCCTATGATTAAGAGTCTCTTATGGTTTGTCTCCCTCTCTGATTTTGTCTTGTTTTATTTTTTCCTCTCTTCCCCGGTGATCCTTTGTTTTGTTTCTTAAATTCTGCATATGCGTGACAATATGATAATTGTCTCTCTCTGATTAACTTATTTCAGTTAGCATATCTTCTAGTTCTATACATGTCATTGCAAATGACAAGATTTCATTTTTTTTGATGGCTGAGTAGTAGTCCATTGTGTATATATATACCACATCTTCTTTATCCTTTCATCTGTCGATGAAAGTTCTTTATAGATTTTGGATATTAGCCCTTTATCTAAGTTATTTGCAAATATCTCTCCCATTCTATTGGTCACCTTTTGGGCTTGTTGTTTTCTTTGCTGTGCAAAAGCTTTTTATCTTGATGAAATCCCAATAGTTCATTTTTCCCTTTGTTTCCTTTGCCTTTGGAGACATGTCTGGGAAAAAGTTGCTGTGGCTGAGGTCAAAGAGGTTGCTGCCTGTGTTCCCCTCTAGGATTCTGATGGATTCCTGTCTCATATTTAGGTCTTTCAACCATTTTTAGTCTATTTTTGTGTATGGTGTGAGGAAATGGTCCAGTTTCATTCTTTTCCATGTGGCTGCCCAATGTTTCCAACACCATTTGTTGAATAGACTGTCTTTTTTCCATTGGATAGTCTTTCCTGCATTGTTGAAGATGAGTTGACCTTAGAGTTGAGGGTCCTTTTCTGAGTTCTCTATTCTGTTCCACTGATCTGTCTTGATGATTACAGGTCTGTAGCAGAGTTTGAAGTCCAGAATTGTGATGCCACCAGTTTTTGTTTTCTTTTTCAACAATCTTTTGGCTATTTTGGGCCTTTCTGTTTCCATACACGTTAGGATGATTTGCTTCAATGGCTTATGAAGGTTGACTTGGTGTTAGCCACATTTGCCAACCCAGTTTTATTAAATTAAAATATTTCCTTTCTCCTTTGTAAGTCCACATATCACTGGGCTAAGATACCATATACTCCAAAAGCAAGTATATTCTGATTTTTCTTTAGATAAAATGTTCATTTAACAAATAAAAGTAGAATACTATAAACTAAATTTCAATGGGTGAAAATTTAAAATTCTCCTAATACCAGCACTAGAGAAATAGTTAAATCTCGAATGTTGGGGGAAGAGAAAACTGATTCCACAAATTAAACAGTATGTATCAAAATAAAAAAATGTAGATAGTTCTTCATCAGCTATTCAACTGTCAAGACTTTACATAAATATTCACAAAAATAAAATATAACTTAAATCTGAATCAATAGGGGACTGGTTAAATACTTATAGTACAATATAAAAAGACCTATTATAACAACTGTTAAAAATAATGTGATAGTTCTATGTGTGCTGAAACAAGATCTAAAATATATTATTAAATGAAAAAAATCAAGGTATATAGAATGATATAAACTTTTTGTGAAAAAAAAACTTTGTGGAAAAAATCTTAATTTAATTTTTTTATTTTTTTTTAATTTTTTTTTAATTTTTTTTTTAATTTTTATTTATTTATGATAGTTACCAAGAGAGAGGGAGAGAGGCAGAGACACAGGCAGAGGGAGAAGCAGGCTCCATGCACCGGGAGCCCGACGTGGGATTCGATCCCGGGTCTCCAGGATCGCGCCCTGGGCCAAAGGCAGGCGCCAAACCGCTGCGCCACCCAGGGATCCCCCAATTTTTTTATTTTTTTTAAAAAGAGAGAGAGACAAGGGAGGGGAAGGGGCAGAGGGAGAGAGAGAATCCCAAGCAGACTCTGCACTGAGCACAGAGCCCTATGTGGGGCTTAATATCACCACCCTAATATCATGACCTGACCTGAAACAAGAGTCAGACATTTAACTGACTGAGGCACCCAGGTGCCCCCCAAATCATAATTATATATATATACACACACATATCTCTTGGTGTCTAGATATATATTTCCTCTTTTAGAAAGATTCACAAGCAATTGTTAATAACTATACCTTGGTGGAAATAAGCAGGTGGTTGGGGGTGGGGAAGGGGAGGAACACATCTGTGTCTCATTTACACCTCTCAGTAATACCGGAATTTTTAAACACATGTGCTTGTATTACTTTAAAATTGTTTTTTAAATGTCAACCATGTTATCTAGTCAAGGAAATTACAGGTCATTTACATTTTACTATTATCATTTTCTAGAGATACAGAAGTACATTTTAAAGATCTCTCCAAAAAAAAAAAAAAAAAAGATCTCTCCATTTGAAAGGCAAAACAAAACAAAGTTTTATTTCATGCCTTAGATATTTGGACAAATAATTACTTTTATGACTAGTTTAAGTCATATAGTCTTCCATGGTTCATGTTGTCTACAAAAAAAAAAAAAAAAAAAACCAAGCCAAACCAAATCAACCAAACAGATGAATTTACTTTATTTTCTTTTTTGACAAGAGAATAAATGACACTTATTAAAAATCCCCAGTTTTCTCCTTGGTGTTCTGAAAGCAGTTTTTGTAGAAGCTTTATTGTTTTATTATTTCTTTAAGCCTTAGTGCAGGATTCATCATTTCCTATAGATTTTGCTTAGACAGTTTTGCTCAAAGATTGCATTATTGCATTGAATAGAATATAACATTTCAGATCCCTCAGAGTCTAAGGCACTTGAAGGTCCCATGTTGTAATAAGATTGCCTCTTTTGCTTCTTGTAGTCCTGGGAGTTAAGCTTTATTACAAGTGAAAATACTCTGCTTTTCTCAGGTCGAAGAGAGTCTTAATACCCATACTCTGAAACTTAGTGCAGTAGAGCAAAACTGTCTTCCCACTCCTGAAAACAAGCTCAAGAGTTCCATAGATATCATGCACCAAAAATTAGGTAAGAAAATTGTTTCCTTTTCTCTGTTGTGAACTGACATGTGACATTGAGTTTCTGTTTATTAGAATTAATATAATGTTTATCTCAGTGTGTGAATAAACACATTGAGCACTTACACAAATCAATGCTATGAGTCAACAAATAAGCCACACTGTTGTAGAACCAATTCTTAATGACTTTTTTTTTTTTTAAGAAGATGTTTTCATTTAAAATGGATCACTTTGGGATCCCTGGGTGGCGCAGCGGTTTGGCGCCTGCCTTTGGCCCAGGGCGCGATCCTGGAGACCCGGGATCGAATCCCACATCGGGCTCCCGGTGCATGGAGCCTGCTTCTCCCTCTGCCTGTGTCTCTGCCTCTCTCTCTCTCTCTCTCTCTCTCTCTGTGACTATCATAAATAAATTAAAAAAAAATTAAAAAAAAAAATAAATAAATAAATAAAAAAAAATAAAATGGATCACTTTGAAAGGCAATAAACAGGACCCAAACTCACTTGTAGTTACTAGAATTGGAAAGTCACATACACACAAAAAAAGGAAAGTCCAGGCTGCATTATACAATTTTAAATGGTATTCCTGATTGAACTCGCCCATACTATGTCCCAGCATAAGAATGCAGAATGTACTTATTTAGAATTGAGTAGTACTCATTGGAAAATAAATTTCTGGCAAAAACCACAAACTATGTGTGGTTCCCATAGAATTAAACAAAAATAGATCTTGTTCAAAATAACAATAAAAATCCCATGGGACTGACTAATAAAAGATGACTGGCACAATTTGAATTCCATTGCAAGGGCTACAGAGAATTTTAAAAATTAGTAACGCAGTGGAATCATTTATCATTCTTTATAACTAGAGCAGCCGTCTTGGAGCTATCCTGGTGACCATGTCTTCAGTAAGAGCTCAGGCTACTGACAGTGGGAAAAACAGAGGTTGCTTCCTCTATATTGGGGGTTTCAACAGCCCAACAGTGGGTCATCCAGACACCACAGGAGGCATAGCGCTGATTCCAGTAGGATCATACCTTAAGTACAGCATCTTGCTTAATTTGTGCTAAAGTTTCTAAAATGTCCTCCCACGGATAAGTGGCTTTTCTTGCTATCAGATTCTAAAATAATATAATCAGAATATACAGTTCTTTAAGTGTTTTCACATAAGGATGAAAATTACCATGTCCAATACCATGATTTCATGTATATGTGGAATTTAAGAAACAAAACAAAGGAGCAAAAATAAATTAAAAAAAAAAAAAGGAACAAGAAAAAAAGAGACAAACCAACAGACTTTTAAATTAGAGAATAGGGACATCTGAGTGGCTCAGTGGTTTAGCGCCGCCTTCAGCCCAGGGCCTGATCCTGGAGACCAGGGTTGGAGTCCTGTGTCAGACTCCCTGCATGGAGCCTGCTTCTTCCTCTGCCTGTGTCTCTGCCTCTCTCTCTCTCTCTATGTCTATCATGAATGAATAAATAAAATCTTAAAAAAATACAGTTAAATAAATAAATTAGAGAATAAACTGGTGGTTACCAGAGAGGGGGTGGGGGGGCATTTGTGGAATAGGTGAGGAGATTAAGAGTCCATTTAACATGATGATGAGCGCTGAGTAATGTATAGAATTGAGTCACTATATTGTACACCTGAAACTAACATAATACTGTGCATTCATAATAGTGGAGTTTAAAAAGTAAAATAAAATAACTAAAAAACAAAGAAATTATCATATCAGATTTTCTGTTCACTTTGCATACTAGAAATACAGCATGGTCCCAAGCCCCTTCCAGTGTCATATAATTTTTACTATATTCAATAAAAGCAATTTATTTATAAAAAGAAACATAGCTAAATGGTTATGTATTTTTTTTTCAAATGTACATCCAACAAGGGGCTTGAACTCATGATCCAGAGATCAAGAGTTACATGCTCTACCAACTGAGCCAGACAGATGCCCCTGCAATTTTTATATCTTTGTAAGAATTTTTATATAATAAACTCAGTGATGAGGAAAGATCCTTTATTTGGAATATGTGTCTTAGAAAATATAGTCATTTAAAATATAGTAAAGATTCCTGTGCCTATTAATTTTCTGAGAAGGATTTTCTAGGAGATGTTAGAAGGTTCCACATAGAAAGGACTTAAAACAAGCAGCTAGAAGAAGGGAATGGTAGGAAACTGCTCCAGGGCTCTTAGGAATCGAGGGCAGTACTGAGGGCTGGGTGGACAGATGCACAAGAAACAGCATCAAAGAGGTTTCCTGTTCAGCAGTCGGTGAAGGGGAAGAGGATCCAGGAGGCAGTTGAAGAGAGCAGAGGTGGGGGCCTGGAGGCGAGTCTCTGGAGCCTGGAGCAGAAGAAAGCCCACCAGTGATGAAACACAATTCTGGACCCCAAATGGGGGGGTGGCAGATGGGGGTGGGTGTCACTGACTGAGGGTGGTGGGTGGAACAGCCTCATAGTAGCCATCGCAGGGCCACAGGGAAATACATAGCCACTAGATCAGAGGGCCCCTTCCGGCCTGGATGAGAAGGCGCAGTCTCACAGAGGAGGTCCATTGACGCCTGGGTGGTAGGAGGCACAGAGGTCCTCATGTCGACAGTGGCCCTTTGTGGCAAAGTGTCGCCAGACAGGGAGGTTGATTTGTCTTCTGTAACTTGGGGGCCATCCTTGGGCGGGCGGGTATTTTTGATAGGAGACCAACTTTTGAGCCTTCAGGAATTTCTCTGCTCTTTGTGAAAGCCTCCTCTGGGAGGACCACCATGGTGGAAGGAGTCCTTTTTATATGACAAACCCTACCCCCAAAGTTGCCAGCTGCTCTGTGAAACTCACCAGGTTGACCTGGGGTCAAGTACAGATGACTGGTGCAGAGTTACTCCCTGAAAGGCCACTCTCCCTGCTTTTGGATTTTGTAGATCCTGTGTCAGTAGCATGATCCCCCCCGCTCTGGTCTGTGATCACTGTGCTTTGTGAAACTGTGCATCCCCCTTGTACGTAGCCTTTCACAGTGTCCATGGCATCATTGTGACTTCCCAACACTAGAGTAAGGTTTTCTACCAAAATGAGTGAGGCTCTTGATGCCCTCTAGACTATCCACACCTCCCAACATGGGAGAATTGTGAAACTTTCCGCAAGACTGCCTCCCTGGTCTCCCCATTCTCTTGGTGTCGGTTTCTCGGGGTTTGACACAAGCCCATGAGATGTCCTCTAAAGCCTCTTACGGGCTATCCTATCTCCTCTCCAGCCCACTTTAGTTAGAGCACGTCATTGTGAGGCCACCAGTCCTTTCATCTGAATTCTATGAATCTCCACCTGGCCTACCCTTGGGTAGAACCTGGACAGTACTGTCGCCCTCATTTAATCTTCTTCCCTACATCCCTGGCACTGGTTGTTTTCTGTGAAAACGCAGTGAACAGGTTCGGTTTTGCACTGGCCCTGAGGAAATGGGTCAGGAGTTGTGTGGGCAAGAGGGAAGGATGAGAGCTGTTGGAGAACTGAGAATGAATTTTTTTCTTTTAAACATTTTTTATATCAGTAATAAATGCAGTGGGAAGAAAGAGAAAGAAGAAGAAGAAGAAGAAGAAGAAGAAGAAGAAGAAGAAGAAGAAAAGAAGAAGAAGAAGAAGAAGAAGAAAAGAAGAAGAAGAAGAAGAAGAAGAAGAAGAAGAAGAGAAGAAGAAGAAGAAGAAAAGAAGAAGAAGAAGAAGAAGAAGAAGAGAAGAAGAAAGAAGAGAAGAAGAGAAGAAGAGAAGAAAGAAGAAAGAAGAAGAAGAGAAGAGAGAAGAAGAAAAGAAGAAGAAAAGAAAGAGAAGAAAGAAGAAGAAGAAGAAGAAGAGAAGAAAGAAGAAAAGAAAGAAAGAGAGAAGAAAGAAGAAAAGAGAAAGAAGAAGAGAAGAAGAAGAGAAGAAGAGAAGAAAAGAAGAAAGAAGAGAAGAAGAGAAAAGAAGAAGAGAAGAGAAGAAGAGAAGAAGAGAAAAGAAGAAGAAGAAGAAGAAGAAGAAGAAAGAGAAGAAAGAAGAAAGAGAAAAGAGAAGAAAGAAGAAAGAAGAGAAGAAGAAAGAAGAAGAAAGAAGAAGAGAAAGAAAGAAGACGAAGAGAAGAAGAGAAAGAAGAAGAAGAGAAGAAGAAGAAGAAAGAAGAAGAAGAAGAAGAGAAAGAAAAAGAGAAAGAAGAAGAGAAGAAGAAGAAGAAAAGAGAAGAAGAAAAGAAGAAAAGAAGAGAAGAAGAAAAGAAGAGAAGAAGAAGGAAGAAAGAAGAAGAAGAAGAGAAGAAGAAGAGAAGAAGAAGAAGAAGAAGAAGAAAAGAAGAGAAGAAGAAGAAGAAGAAGAAAAGAAGAGAAGAAGAAGAAGAAGAAGAAGAAAAGAAGAGAAGAGAAGAAGAAGAAGAAGAAGAAGAAGAAGAAAAAAGAAGAAGAAGAAGAAGCAGAAGAAAAGAAGAGAAGAAGAAGAAGCAGAAGAAAAGAAGAAGAAGAAGCAGAAGAGAAGAAGAGAAGAAGAAGAAGAAGAAGAAGAAGAAGAAAAGAAGAGAAGAAGAAGAAGAAGAAAAGAAGAGAAGAAGAAGAAGAGAAGAAGAAGAAGAAAAGAAGAGAAGAAGAAGAAAAGAGAAGAAGAAAAAGAAGAAGAAGAGAAGAAGAAGAAAAGAAAAGAAGAGAAGAAGAAGAAGAAGAAGAGGAAGAAGAAGAGAAGAAGAAGAAGAAGAAGAAGAGAAGAAGAAGAAGAAGAAGAAGAAGAAGAAGAAGAAGAAGAAGAAGAAGAGAAGAAGAAGAAGAAGAAGAAGAGAAGAAGAAGAAGAAGAAGAAGAAGAAGAAGAAGAAGAGAAGAAGAAGAAGAAGAAGAAGAAGAAGAGGAGGAGAAGAAGAAGAAGAAGAAAGGAGAAGAAGAAGAGAAGAAGAAGAAGAGAAGAAGAAGAAGAAAGGAGAAGAAGAAGAGAAGAAGAAGAAGAGAAGAAGAAGAAGAAGAAAGAGGAAGAAGAAGAAGAAGAAGAAGAGAAGAAGAAGAAGAAGAAAGAAGAAGAAGAAGAAGAAGAGAAGAAGAAGAAGAGAAGAAGAAGAAGAAGAAAGGAGAAGAAGAAGACGAAAGAAGAAGAAGAGAGAAGAGAATGAAGAAGAAGAAAAGACAAGAAGAAGACCGACGAGAAGAAACGAAGAGAAACGAAGACGAGAGAAAAGAAGAAGAAGAAGAAAAAGAAGAAAGAGAAGAAAAAGACGAAGAAGACGAAAAGACGAAGAAGAAGAAGTAAGAAGAAGAGAAGAAGAGAGAAAGAAGAAGAAGAGAACGAAGAGAAGAGAAAAGAGAAGAACAGGACGAAAAAGAAAGAGAAGAAGAGAAGAAAGAAGAAGAAGAAAAAGAGAAGAGAAGATCAGAGAAGAAGAAGAAGAAGAAGAAAGAAGAACAGAAGAAGAAAAGAGAAGAAGAAGAGAAGAAAGAAGAAGAAGAAAGAAGAAGAAGAGAAAGAGAAGAAAGGACGAAGAAGAAGAAAGAAGAAGGAGAGAAGAAGAAGAAGAAGAAGAAGAAGAAGAAGAAGAAGAAGAAGAAGAAGAAGGAGGAGAAGGAGAGAGGAGGAGGAGGAGGAGGAGGAGGAGGAGGAGGAGGAGAAGGAGGAGAAGGAGAAGAAAAAGAAGGTTTCCAGTAAGGAAAGCATGAAATGCAAACCATTTGTGAGTGTAAGTGTTAGCTGTTTTGCCCTTGCAAATGGCTGGATGGGATTATCCTCCACTCCTCAATCCTTTCAAAAGAAAAGAAAAAAAAATTCCTGCTGTTTGTTGTTACTAGATCCAGTGACCAGGTCCACACAAGCCCCACAGACTAGGGAGTAGTTCTCTACAGGGACTTCACACCTGCTGGTGTGCAGGGCTCCCATCTTCCCACCTGGATGCTCTTTGAACGGCCGTGCAGGTATCACAGAGTCATGACTGCTATCAGGGAAGCTGCGTCTCTCGAAGACTCAGAATTGTTTGGACATCACTATAATATGTCTGTAGAATGACGTTGTTACCAAGGTACATGATGGCAGAGCAGAAAGAGCATAGATTTTGTTCCATTCCATTCTATTCTATTCTATTCTATTCTATTCTATTCTATTCTATTCTATTCTATTCTATTCTATATTCTATTTGAGAGAGAGAGAGAGTGACCAAGAGGGAGAACACAAGTAAGGGGAGCTGCAGAGGGACAAGGAGAAGCAGGCTCCTCACCGAGGAGGGAGCCTGATGTGGGGCTCGATCCCAGGACCCCGGGATCATGACCTGAGCCTAAGGCAGACACTTAACTGACTGAGCCACCCAGGCACCCCAAGAACATGGATTCTGAACTCAAAATCTTGGTTCCACCTTCCCAGGCATATCATCTTGCACAAAGTCATCTTACCTAAGCCTCAGTTTCTGCATCTATAAAATAAGGATAATAATTCATCGATTTTTTTGGAGGGAGGTAAATGTGATAACAGTTTTTTTTTTAGTGTGTCTTGAATGTAAAAGGCTCTTTAGCAATTATTAGCTATTATTATTGTCCTTGTTTTGAGTGTTGGTATAATTTCCTTTATTAATCGTTACACTTAAAATTTATACTCCCTCCTTGCCAATCCAATATTTTTATTCTTGAGTCTCTCATGGTCCAAGAATGTTGGTTAAACAATTGTCTCCACTGCCAGGTTGGAAAGGCCTTGGGGACAGAGATCTGGTCAACTATGTCTTTGTATCCGTCCCTCTAGCCTGGCCTTCCCTACATGAGTTGTTTTCCACATGCTGAACACGGCTGAATATACCAGAGCCTATTTAATTAAGCTTACTTGAACCTTTTCCGTTTGAAATTACTAAAAATATGCCAGTATTTCAAAAAGCCTAAATTCACCTCCAAAAATACTTATGAAATGTATTTCAACATATACAACCAATGCCCAGGCATAATGGCAATGTCGAAGTGCTTAGCAACACCCTACTGCTGCTTGCGACTGTTTATCAGGAAATAGCTTTATGTATCTATGTGTTTGTTCTCATTTGAAGTTTTCCCAGGAAATGTAAGATGCACAAGTATCATCAGCTTCATTATGTAGGTGAAGAAGGTGAGACAAATAAGATTACTAAATACCTTCATGAAAATCTGTTATTTAATCAATGGTGATACTGGTACAATACTAACATCTCAAAAAAAAAAAAAAACCTAACATCTCCTATATTTCACCCCCTTTGAAAGAGAACATTTATGTCTCAAGATTAAGCACTGGTATATTTTGGGACCTAATTAGAGAGTTGAATGCATAATTGGATGCATAGTAATATTATTACTACTGCCAATGTAACTTCCATCCCTGGTTAGAATTCATTTTTTTCTTCCCTTCTATTCCAAAAACTCTGTTGATATGTCCCTAATGGCACTTATCGTAGACCATATTCCATCAAAGACAATGTGACTTTTATTTTTTCAACCTGAAGTATCCAAAGTGTCCTTTACAGAGTAGGGTTGATATCGTTACAAAGATTAGGTGTCCCTGACTGGTAGACTTTTTCAGGGAAACAAAGATTGAGCTGTGCTGATTGCTCCATGGTTTGGGGAGGGCTCCTTGTGATTAGTCTACGAGCTTAACAAGGATGCAGAGTAAGGCAAGTGAGTCCATGACACACAAGGAGGGAACATTACTAATTAAGAGAGACTTATGTTTCCTGGATAAAAGGAAAGAGGGCCGTTTCATACTTAATGTTGCTTTAGTATTTCTTGCTGATAATCTATTGCAACTGTGTAATAAAAATTTCCCCCTGCTTTCTTTATAAAAGTCATCCTGAGAAAAGATAGTGACCCTTCTCAGAGGCTGGCTCCTATTTTGGGTAGGTTGTCTCCACCCTCAACAAAATGGGCTTCAGCTTGGAAACTTGTATAACGGTTGTAAAGTCACATTAGACCCAACTCATGTCACAGCGCCAGGCAGGACAGGACAAGAGTTGTCCACTCATCCGTTTTCCCTCACACACACATAGACAAGTAAGATTTCTGAAGGGCTAAAGGGGGACATCTACCATGTTAGTGGGAACCCACTGGGACTTGCCTTGCTAAAGGCAGAGAGACAGCTAGGTAAGGAGGGTAGACTACGTTCCCCCTACCACCCCAAATCCCTTCCCACCGGGCTAGCTGATGCTTGAAATTCCATGAACAGTGTTTTATCCCTTAGTTTCCTAATGAGGACACTCCTGAGAAAGAAAAGGCATCAAACCTTGGTGTGTTTTCTCTTTCTGAGTCTTTAGAGGAAGGAGTTGATCAAATTCATTCTTAAAAGCAGTGTAATAGAGACTAGGGCTACTGGGCAAGGAGAAAACAGAAGAGCGGAAAAGCTCTAGGCAGCTTCCCTTGGGCCAACGGGAGACGCTAGGTCCCTTTATCCTAGGAACATCCTCACCATTAAAGGAACAGCAAAGAATCCTAGAACTAATCCTTTAAAGGAATTCGTGTGTTAGCTGGACTTGGAGATGAAATGTCATTTTCTGCAAGTCGTCTACAACTGAGTTGTCTTTTGCTCAAGATTCTGATATAATGACTCATATCCTAGAGGCTTTGGAAAAATATCTCTAATGAGATATTCTAAATTCTGAGTGTGGTCATTATATCTAAAACAGGAGTGCAAGCCTTTTTGCTAGAAATACTGTAAGACGGAAACCAGTTCTTCTTCCATAGCACTGTTCAACTGTTCTTAAGAAACTGGGCGGTGAGAAATTCCTCAGCGCTGCTATTTTTCTCTTTCCCTGGTAGACCAAGGGCTTCGAGTTCCAAGATCCTTCTGTCTTTATCAGGGCAAGTGCAGCAGCAGCCACGGTGGCGGTAGCTTCGATAGGTCGCCCTATCTTTGCCCCTCTTTCCCTAGTTCTAAACTTAAATGTGGTCACTCCTTTCCTTTCACAGACATCTCTGGGAACATGATAGCTCAGGCTATTACTTTGCTCTAGTGCAAAGTCACATTTTAAGCAATGCAGTAATTCCATTGTATTTGAAACTATCACTGAGATATGTGAGAAAGTTCACAAAAACAAAGGCGATACCTGCTTTTTAAAAGATCTGTTAGCAATGTATCCAATAGGGATGCCTGGGTGGCTCAGCGGTTTGAGCGTCTGCCTTCAGCTCATGGCTTGATCCTCGGGTCTGGGATCGCGTCCCATATCGGGCTCCCTGCCAAGACCCTGCCTGTCCCTCTGCCTCTGCCTCTCTTTCTGTGTCTCTCATGAATAAATAAATAAAATCTTTAAAAACCAAAAGTACAGAGGAGATAAAGTACAACATGATGGTTAGAGTTAACACTGCTTTACGGTATATTTGAAAGTTGCTAAGAGAGTAGGTCCTAAAAGATCTCATCACGAGGAAAAAAAATTTTTTTTTGTAATGATATGAAGAGATGAATGTTAACTAAACTTATCGTGGTGATCATTTCACAGTATATGTATGTTAGGTCATTATGTTGTATCCCTTAAACTTACAGAGTGCTGTACATCGGTTTTATCTCAATAAAACTGGAGGGAGGGGATCCCTGGGTGGCTCCGCGGTTTAGTGCCCGCCTTTGGCCCCGGGCGGCATCCTGGAGTCCCAGGATCGAGTCCCAAGTCGGGCTCCCAGCATGGAGCCTGCTTCTCCCTCTGCCTGTGTCTCTGCCTCTCTCTCTCTCTCTCTCTATGTCTATGAATAAATAATAAATTTTAAAAATAAAAATAAAATAAAATAAATAAAACTGGAGGGAAATAAAGGTAACTGAGATGATGGATCATGTTAACCAACTTTATTACGGTAATCATTCTGCTGTTCTCACATATATCAAATCATCAGGTCATACACCTTCAACATATAACGGTATATGTCAATTATATCTTAATAAAGCTAGAAAAAAACCCACCCTGGCTATTTATATATTATTGGGAGTGCAAACAATAATAATAATAATAATCCAGTTTATGCTTGGATAGTGGTCTATGTGAGATGTTCTTTGGCTACAGTATTTTTCTTATTTTGCCCATAGTTGTATATAAGCTAAATTGATATGGTTCACAGGAAGCTGGAGCTTCCTCTTAGGCTCAGCCACGAGCCTAGACCAGACCTCCGTTTTTCATGGAACCAAACATTTGTGTGGCTACTACATAGCTTAGTGCTTCGTACTGACACAGGAAACACGGCAGCTGAAGAAGCCTCTGTGCCCCCAGGGCTGGTTCCTCAAAGCTCCTTCTTTCAAGTTCCTCCAACTTGATTCCTTTTTTTTTTTATAATTAAAAAACAACTTAAAAATTTTTTTTAAAATTGTATTTATTTATTCATGAGAGACGCAGAGAGGCAGAGATATAGGCAGAGGGAGAAGCAGGCTTCCCTGTGGCAAACCTGATGTGGGACTCCATCCCAGGACCCTGGGATCACGTCCTGAGCCAAAGGCAGATGCTCAACCACTGAGCAACCCAGGCGTCCCCCTCCTTTTTTTTTTAATTGACTTTTTTTTTTTTAAGATCTTTTATTTACTGATTCATGAGAGACACAGAGAGAGAGGCAGAGACACAGGCAGAGGGAGGAGCAGACTCCTGACAGTGAGCCCCATGTGGGACTCAATCCTGGGACTTCAGGATCATGCCCTGAGCCAAAGGCAAACACTCAACCATTGAGCCACCCAGGCATCCCTGGGCGTCCCTTTTTTTAAAAAAAAACTTTTATTTAAATTCCAGTTAGTTAACATATAGTGCAATATTGGTTTCAAGAGTGGAATTCAGTGATTCATCATATACAGAGTGCTCATCACAAGTATGCCCCTCAATACCCATCCCTCCATCTAGCCCATCCCCCACCCCATCCCTCCATCACCCCTTAGTTTGTTCTCTATCATTAAGACTTTCTTATAGTTTGCTTCTCTCTCTTTTTGTCCCCCTTCCCATGTGCCCATCTGTTTTGTTTCTTAAATTCCCATATGGGTGAAATCATATGTTATCTTTTCTCTCCTCCTTGATTCCTATGGAATCCTCTCCCTCAATCACTCAGTTTATCCTACCCTGGTTCTCTAGAAATAAAATCACTTTAATTTATGAAATGGCTATCTCTAAAACTCTCTAAGTGTTTTGTAGACATTTTCCTATTCAACCTGCAACATCTCTAATAGTCCCATGAGAACCCTAGTTCCATCACCGCAGCAAAGAAAATTTGGTGCGTACAGTCTAAAATATTTGCATACAGCAAGCTGCTAAAGCTGCTGTCACGAGGAACTAAAGCTTAATCCATTAAAATATGGTTGCCTCATTTCTTTAGAACCCCAGATTTTTTTGTGTGGTGCATGCTGTTGTGGTGAAAGGATGTAGAAATGTTACTTTGCAAATGGAAAAAAGTAATTTAACCTTTCCGATAAAACTCAGCAAGCGTGAGATTGTCACAATTAGAATCAATTGTCTTTTCCAAATTTAGGTGACCTCTTTTAAGTGGAACAATTGAAATCTAATTAAACACAAAAGAAGTTAAGGTTTCATTCAAGAACCAATATCTAAATTCAAAAATTATTTCAGGGCCAAGGCTCTGCTTACTTTATTTATTTTTATTTTTTAAAAGATTTTATTTATTTATTCATGAGAGACACGGAGATAGGCAGAGACAGAGGCAGAGGGAAAAGCAGGCTCCCTGCGGGGAGCCAGATGTGGGACTCGATCCCAGGACCCCGGGGTCATGACCTGAGCTGAAGGCAGATGCTCAACCACCGAGCCTCCCAGGTGCCCTGGCTCTGCTTACTTTAAACTGAAAGATAACTAATAGGGAATTTTTTAAAAATTGGAGGTGCACACTGAAGTATTTGATATTCCTACAATGAGTACATTCTGTGATTTTATCAGCTACTTTCAGATGTGAAAGAAGTAGAAAAACTTGAAAAGTAAAATCACTGATAGGAAGGGCTGTAATCAGTTTTGTGGGGCAGAAACAAGTGACCACATTATTTGGAGATAAGAATATTCAGTACCAGATTGTCCCTTTTATTTGTGACTTCAGGGAGGGGTAGAGGAGGAATCAACAAGTGGCTTTTTTAGCCAATATATTAACTTCACTTCAGGAGCTCCACAGAGAGGATTAGCATAACCAGGAGATCTGGGAAGGATCCAGAGTGTTCTTTTCCATGACTTGCTAGAAGCAAAGAACCTCCTCAGACGTGGCGTGTCCCTATTCACCGAAGCTCCCCACTCTTGGTTGGGTTGCCTTGGTTTTCTGTGGGCTTGCTTAAGACCAATAATAACAATTCTTGCACGTAAAGTGTCTGCAAGACACTTTCTTATCCTTGTCCTCACCCAGCCCATTATCTCCATCTGCCAAATTCAGGCACAACACATGCTCTCTGAAATCCGGGCTGCAACCACTCCTCAACCACCACGAGATGCTCTGTTGAGATACAATCCATATTTGGGGCAGATCGGAGGAGAACATCTGTGCGCCGCCCTAGGCCTGGCCCTCAAAGCAACTGCCGGCCTCGTGTGCGGTTCTCGCAGGGGTGGACAATCAGCTGCAGGGACAGAGCTCTGGGTGGGGACCAAGGACAGCTGGTTCTGCGCCCTCCTGCCCCCCAGATCCCACCTTCCCAAGCGGAGTCACTGTGTCAGATCACACAGAATGCGCACTGTTGTCCACTGTTGTAACATGGGCCTGTGAGTGACGCCTATCTTTCGTTGGCGCACAGAGCCTGCGGGTCGCAATCACCCTCCTGGGGGGCCAATGACCCCCCCACGAGCCATGAGATCTAGAGATCTGCCATGAGAAACTTACATTCCGCCTTTAAAAACGCCCAACAGGGATTAGGTCCCCCCTTGACCTAAACTAAAACGAGACGCATGAGGACATTCTAGAGATCAAAGAATGCCAGGGTAACTATGCAATGGGTTTTAGAGAAACAGACTCCACTTTGACAGTGAACCCGAATCCTATCCAACCCTCCTGAAAAAATAATATTCTTTACCAAAAACCACACAAGAAAGAAACTTCAAAACTTCCTTTAGAAAACGCCCAGTCTTTCCTGGCAGTGGTGAAATGTGAACCCTACACTTCTACTGGAAGTGTCCATGGCTTCAGTAACCGGGTTCCTGTGGGTGGCTGCAGGTCTCCACGTGCCCCCAGGTGTTTTCCTGTTTTATGAACAAGTGTAGTTCTCTCCCTGTCACTGTAGCAGTTTGCATGTTATGATTTCAGAGTACTGGAAGGCTGCGATTATCACCGTATTTTTACAAAGAGGAAAACTGTAGCATAAGGAGATGGGCCAGCACTTACAGTCCGGGATTCCCAAGATGCAGGCACGGGGTCGCCGGGAGACCAGAGACCTTTCAGAGGTTAATGCCACCTTCCCTGTCCCACCACACATCTGTGTAAGGCAGGGGTTTCTTCATATATGAACTTCAACAAAAACAACACATGGGCAGCCCGGGTGGCTCAGTGGTTTAGTACCGCCTTCGGCCCAGGGCGTGATCCTGGAGTCCTGGGATCAAGTCCTGCATCGGGCTCCCTGCACGGAGCCTGCTTCCCCTCTGCCTCTGTCTCTGCCTCTCTCTCTTTCCGTGAGTCTCTCATGAATAAATAAATAAAATCTTAAAAAAAAAAAAAAAAGTGGCAATGGTGTCAATGCAGAAGCAGATTGTTGATTCCAATTGCCTTTTGCTAGGCCAGACATCAAAGAGATTTGCAAAATGTAAAAGCAATGCCATTCTTCTTACTGAATGTGTTTTTTTGCAAAATACGGTTGCCTGTTATGAAATATGTATTCATGTTAATATGTTATAGGTTTCTATTGTTACTTTAAAATGAAATATTAAGTGTTG
Organism: Canis lupus dingo; assembly: GCF_003254725.2. NCBI lineage: Eukaryota > Metazoa > Chordata > Mammalia > Carnivora > Canidae > Canis > Canis lupus. Next base: position 13,501,171 of record NC_064260.1, on the reverse strand, counting down.
TTTTGTATTTCTCAGTTTTAATTTCTGATAGGGCAAATAGCAATAGATATAACTCATGTAACCAAATGCTCTTTGGGGTCCTCAATGAAATTTTAAAGGAATATTGATACTAAAAAGTTTGAGATTCGGGTGAAAGAATAAAACCCTTATTAAAAAAACGCAAGTCTTAAATAAAATCTTTAAAAAAAAAAAAAAAAAAGCAAGTCAAGGGACGCCTGGGTGGCTCAGTGGTTGAGTGTCTGCCTTTGGTTCGGGGTGGGATCCCCGGATCGGGGATCGAGTCCCACATGGGCTCCCCACCAGGAGCCTGCTTCTCCCTCTGCCTGTGTTTCTGTCTGTGTGTGTCACTCATGAATAAATAAATAAAATCTTTTAAAAAATAAATAAAGCAAGTCAAGAGATGCCTGGGTGGCTCAGTCAGTTAGCATCTGCGTTCTGCTCAGGTCATGATTTCAGGGTCACGATATCAAGCCCCGCATTGGGCTCTCTGCTCATCAGGGAACCTGCTTCTCCCTCTGCCCCTCCACCCATTTGTGCTTGCCATCTCTCTCTCTCTCTCTCTCTAATAAATAAATAAAATATTTTTTAAAAAGCAAGTCAAATAATATTATCAAAAGAGAATAAGGATAGATTTGAAATTAAAATGAATTCACTGTTGTAGGAATTAAAAAAGATAAAAGGTATTTTCAATTAAATCAAGAAAGAAAATAAAGCTTTAGGCAGAAGATCCATAAGCAAGAACCAAAGAATTTGGAAAAACAAAAATCAGACAAAGGCCCTCTCCTGAGACTTTCACAGCAATTTGTTTTTCAAGGGAAATTGAGATGTATTTGCACAATGGGCTATTAGCAAAATCATTGGGAAGGCAGAGAGTGTTGTTAGCAGTAGAAGTATTATGGATGGATCAAAATATTTGTAGGTCTAAATCTATCAGCTAAATTAACATGAGATCTCATGTTGACGCATGAATTGATTCTAATTAAGAGACAAGTCAGGATACAACCTAAATGTTTACTAATTGTGAATTGGTTAAATAAAGCGATACATCCCTATGGTGCATATTCAGCCAATTATGTTCCAAAAAGAATATTTAATAACTTGGAGAAACATTTACAAATATAAAGACCAGGTTACAAAACAATATTTGGAAAAATATAAGTATGAAAAGAGGAGTGCCTGGGTGGCTCAGTCGGTTAATGTCCAACTCTTGATTTTGGCTCAGGTCATGATCTCATAGATCATGAGATTGAGCCCCACATGGGGCTTGCAGGAAGTCTGCTTGATGAGTCTTTCCCTCTGCCCCTCCCCCCATTCTCTCTTTCTCTCAAATAAGTTTATTTATTGAGAGAATAAGTTTATTTATTTGAGAGAGAGAGAGGGAGAGAGAACAGAAGCGTGGGGGAGGGGCAAAAAAAGGGAGAAGCAGACTCCCCACTGAGCAGGGAGCCAGATGCAGGGCTCGATCCCAGGACCCCAAGATCATGACCTGAGCAGAAGTCGGATGTTTAACTGACTAAGCCACCCAGACGCCCCAATAAATAAGTCTTAAAAAAAAAAAGAGAAAGAAAGAGACAAGAAGGCTACAAACCCAAATGTTAATATTGGTTATCTCAGAATGATGATGAGTGATTATTATTACATTTTTTTGTATTTTATTGTATATTTAAAATTTCCCCCATGTGATAATGACAACAATAATAATAGTACAGCAAATTTGTTTCTGTAGAGCTATCTAACATTTTTGTTTTCTTCATGCAGTGCCAAGCTAGAGCCATCTCTCCCCAGACAAGCCACACCCACTGACTCCTCTTGGGTTTTAATAAATAGCCCCAGGAAGTCAGTCCTTCCCCTTCCAAGGGCCTTCTGGAGCACTCTGTTCTGCTTTTGAACCCAGCAGCTCCAGCATGTGCTAATTGATTTTATTCTGCAAATTTAGAATTAGGTAGTTGGGAGCAGAGCGAACTCTCCCTGAAATAATGAATGCAAATTAATGTGAAAGTATATCCCCAGGATTTCCTGTAAGAATCTTTTATTACAGTGACAGGAGTTTTTACAAGTACTTATCATAAATAATTTATTGCCTCTGCTGGCAGGCTAGATACCTTACGTGACTGTTACTATGGGAACATCAATGTCCATATACAGTTTAATTCTATTCCCAGAAGCCGAAATGAAAGTCGGCATTATCTTCATGTTACAGATGTGAGAACTGAGGCATTCAGAAGCTAAGTCGCTGGCCTGGATCCAAGGACAATTCAGAGGAAGAAGAGCTGGAACTGGTTCTGTTGACACCCAACCCAGGACATTGTGGTTAGAGCTAGAAGCCTTCACATCATGTGCACGGGGAGCTTGGTTTGCATGGATGGACTCTTCTATGCTAGGGTGACTCCAGGACAGCCTGTCACAAGCCTGGGGTGAGCACCAAGAGTCTTCTGACCTGGAGGCAGCTTACGGGAGGAAGAAGAGGATGCACTAGCCTGGGACCCTTACTTTATCCAAGTAGAAGCCAGGGCAAGCAGGAAGTGAAGGCAATATATGTGTGCATGAAAGAGAAAGTGCTAAGAAGCATTTAGACAAGTAACAGGAAGGCTGTTTCATTTTAGATAAATGTGGCAAAGGGAAGACATGCAGAGCTTATTCAGACAGAAAGGCTAAGAGGTTCTTTTTAAATTGTCAAAGTGCTGGAGTGACAACAGACTGACTTTTCTCCTGCCATCCTCACTGTCACAGGAGAATGATGACCCTTCCCCAGCTCATCTTCTAATCCTCTGTTTTGGGTACAATGAAAAGAACATTGAAAAAGCTACACAGGGAAGGTCCACATTTTATGTGGAGGCAATAGTCTAAGAAAGCAAAGTTATAGTCAAATGACTTAAGAAAAGAGAATTACTGGCTTGCAAAATTGATATAAAAATCTACCCTCTCGGGACATCTGGGTGGCTCAGTGATTGAGCAGGTCATGGTCCCGGGATCCTGTGATCGAGTCCCGCATGGGGCTCCCTGCTTCTCTCTCTGCCTGTGTCTCTGCCTCTGTGTGTGTGTGTGTCTCTCATTAATAAATAAAATCTTTAAAAAAAAATCTACCCATCGCTTTTCATCCTTTAATACTGTGTAACGATTGTCACAAATAATACGTAATAAGGCTTTGCATAAATAACAAATTGTTAATAAGACCCTCATACTTATACCATGTCATTTTTTACTCTGGTCTTGATAAGAGAATTATAGGTCACTCCAAACCCGGGGTCAGCAAATATTTTCTTTAAAGGGCCACATGGTGAATATTTTAGGTTTTGTAAGTTATACAGGATCTCTTTAAAAATGTAAAAATCATTCTTAGGTCAGATGTACAAAAGCACAATTTGCTGTCCCCACCCTAAGCTATGACAGCAAGCATAAGGGCCACCCATAAAGGGCAGGAGGGCAGAGCGGACGGGCCATCCATATCCACCTCTGTCATTTCCACAGACCCAGTCTGTCCTTTTCCCATTGTGGCTCCAGCCCCTAGGGCAGTGCCTAGTGGCCATTGGGCCTAAATATGTGGTTGCTGATTCAGTAAATGATGGCTGGGCTCTGATGGTTGTACACAGCACAGTGTGTCCTACACGCATGGGCATCTCAGTGGAAAAAAACAGTATTGAAAGGGAGTTACGTTAACAGAGGCCTCTTTTACATGCAAATCATCCTGGATGGAGGAACACAGGTATTTCCTGGTGGAGAGGAAGGAAACTAACAGTTCCTGAGCCAATTTTATGCTAATGTGTTTAACACATTATTTAACAGAATCCGCATACGTCATTACGAGATAGAGGATATTACATTTTTGGGGTAGAAAACTGAGCTCGGGGAGGTTGAATAACTTTTTCAAGTTCCAAAAATAAATGTGTAGCTACCCAGGATTCAGATCCAAGCTTGTCTGTTCCCACACTTCAGGCTCCTTCTAGTATACCTGACGACAGAAGCGGTTGTATTTCTCGCTCTACCATCTGACCTTGGAGAGGATCGCTTCACCTCATTCATAAGACACAAACTTAAAACAGCTAGCCATCTCAGTGAGATGGAAAACTTCGTGAGTGTTACAAAACACAGCACACGGCACTACCTCACACTCAATAAATATTTGCTGAATTTGAATGTGCTTGAACATCTGAATTGGCTGACGCTCATGAGAAGGGAGAGAAGAGGACGTGGAGGAAATGCCTGACTTATCACTCAAGAGGGAGAAGGGGGAAAGTATGAAATGCATCCTTTTAAAAGAATTAAATGATTCTGTAGATGGAGGTAAAGTTCAGGCAAAGCAGCATCCAGGGAGAAGGAAGCACTTGGGTTTCTAGGAGAACTCACATAAACGTTGCGTCAATTTTCAAAGGATTTTTGTTTTTGCTTTTGTTAGCAACAGAGCCTTTCTTCAGAAACATTATTTTGAAGCCCAGTATAGAAAACAAATACAGAGCTATTCTTAGGCCTGCTCTCTGGTTTCCATGGTGTCCCCTAAGGCACTTTTATGGAACCCCTCAGGCCAGCTCAGGGCCTAGTTTGAAACTTCCTGTTCTTCTGCCTCTTCCCTCAACGCCCAATCAAACGTAGTATTTATGATTAATGAAGGGTGGGTGTTCCCCTTATCCTAATAAGAGCATAGAGGTCTACTCTGTAGAGCTTGTTCTTGCTGATGGTTATCATATGCAGAGGTGGAGGTGACTTTAGGCCTGGTTTGATGCAGGGGTCAGAAATATGTATCCCTCTGTTTTTTGATCCTGCATTCTCTATGAAGATGCCATTCTCAAGCAGGCTTTTTCTACTCATGACTGAGATGGCAATCAGCAGTTTCGGGCCTCTGTCATCCCTGGAGTATCTACAGTCTCGGGAGTCTCGGGAGAGAATGACTCTTGATTAATAACACAAGACTTCTTAAAGGATTTTACACCATCAGTGATGTGCTCATCCTGGTGCAATTACTGTGGTTGGAGTAATCCAGAATTATGATTGGCCAGGCCTGATTCATGAACCCAACCCTAGAGTCAGATGGAAGGCCAGCATCACCAGCACACAGGGATTGAGAAGGATTGGTGTGAAGATGATGCCCCAAAGTGATACTGAGCACAGAAAAACATGCCCCCTCCAGTGATCAGACATGATCATGATGGTAAGGAGCACAACATGGGGAGATTTGAAGACCAGGTTGGCTGAAGTAATGGTATAAGGAAAAGGTAGAAGTAGAACAAACGAGCAAAGAGAAAAGGTGAGAGAAGTGTCCCAGTATTGTGGACCTGCTCTTCCACAGGAGAAGAAAGACTTCTTCAGTCCCTGAAGGAAAGGTAAGTCACTTGTGAAGCCATCCAGAGGACTATTTGTCATCAGCATACGATAAAAAGTGGTCAACAAGTGTCTAAATGAGGTTGCTGTGTGGGAACTCAGATTATAAAGTCACTGGGGAAGACTTCAAGAGACATTTTTGCAGTGATTCAGTTGCCAAAGGCGAGAGGGCTTAGAAGAGCAAGACTCAAGCCTCAAGAGTAGAGCAATCTCTTATTTATTTTGGACACAGTATCTAGAGAGAAAGATTTAGAGTGTTGACGAGACACAAATAGCACTGAACCAACCAAAGATAAAGACACATCTGTGGTAATGTGGTACAGTGGTTAGATGCTCAAGTTCTGGAATCAGATATATCTCGGTTTAAATATTGACTCCTCCTCCCCTCGCTGGTGTATTGACCTTGTGTGTATTGACCTTGACACATTATGTATTTTCTCTCTGGGCCAAGGCTTCTTCATCTGGAAAACAAGAATGATAATAGTTTCTAGTTCATGGGCTTTTGTGATTTAGGATGAAGAGAGATGACATTTGCAAAGAACTGTGAACAGTGACCAGCACATAAATGTACATAAATGTTGATGTTCACATTATTTAGAAAAAAAATAACTGATAGATGCAGTACAGGTATTATATAAATTGTGATCTCAAAACATGTAACCTAAATCAACTGAGTGAAAAATTGCATTGCCTCAAAGAAAAAAAAAAAAAGCTGGAAATAGAAGAAAGGAGAGAAGACCACTGTAAAGAAGTGACCAGGATACCTGATTTTTTAAATTGAAACAATAAGTCATTACAACATATTTTTTCATGTACGCATTCCAGAACTTTTTGTTAAGAACCATTAAGTGTTAGGCACCATGTGCAAGGTGCCGGGGATAATAGGAAGAGGATAAGACTTCCAGCCTGAAAGGGCTCACAGTCTAGAAGAGAGAGAGAAGAACACAAATGGTATCAAAATAATGTGATGAGAACTACATAGGCTTGTTCAGAGTGTGTGATGGGAGCAGGGCAGTGAGCAGCCAATTCACTGGACATTCCATGGCTCCAGAGGGCATTCAAACATGATTTGTTTCATATGTTTACACTGGAAGCAGAGCTCAGTGATATATAATCTTAGAGGGTCACATCTAGAGACAAAACTGGCAAATGTTAATAATTGTTGAGACTCGGTGATAGGGATGCTTTTTATTATTCTCCCTACTTTTATGTATCTTTGAAAATTTGCCTTATAGAGCTTTCCTCTTTTAATATTTTATTTTTTCTTTGAGGGAGAGAGAGAGAACACAAGCAGGGGCAGAGGGAGAGGGAGAAGTAGACTGGGCGCTGAGCAGGGAGCCTGATGCTGGACTCAAACCCAGGACCCTGAGATCATGACCTGAGCCAAAGGCAGATGCTTTACCTACTGAGCCACCCAGGTGCCCCAGAACTTTTTCTTTTTTCACTGAAGTATAGTGATACACAGTGTTACGTAGTTTCAGGAGTGGGAATGAGGGAATGCTTCAGCAAGTCTCCAGGTTATGCTATGCTCTTACGCTGTGCTCAATGCCGGCGTAGCTGCCTTCTGTCACCGGACAATCCTGTTACCGTATCACTGACTATATTCCCTGAGCTGTCCCTTTCATCCTCGGGACTTATTCATTCCATAACTGGAGGCCCCTACTGCCCACTCCCTTCACCCATTTTGCCCATCCCCCCATCTCCCTAGAACTTCTTGAAAAATGGCACGTGAGACCTCATTTCTCAGGGCCAGGAAAGAGCGGTTAGGCGAAGGAGCACTTGCAGCAGCCATAATCAGGAACTTACAGACTGCTTGACCAAAGAGGAAGAAACTGTGCCTCACTTGATATGGATGGAGGAGTAAATGGAACAAGGGGCAGGAGTCTGGAAAAGACTATTTATGGCAGCGATAGCAAGGGACAAGGAACAGAAATGGAAAGACAAATGCGAGCAAAAAGGACAAACTAATAAAAACCAGGGACTCTGAATACCCACCTACCAAAAAAAAAAAAAAAAGGGAGGGGCGAAGGGAGAAGGAAGGAAAGAAAAAAGAAAATATGATGAAAGTAGGTTGGGGTGGAAGCATTATGGTGAAGCTGAAGGACAAAGGTTAATGCACAAGGAAAAAATATTATCAGAGGTGGAAAGGGATTAGGATTCTGTTCCAAATGAGGAATCATGACAGGTGACACAGAAGGGTGCTCCATGAGGAAACCAAGCATAGAGGGAGATCAGAATTTCAGATAAGCTCTCCAGCAGGATGTTGATACAAGGTGCTGCACTTTAATTATTCATGAGAGACACAGAGAGAGAGAGAGGCAGAGACAAGGCAGAGGGAGAAGTAGGCTCCATGCAGGAAGCCTGATGTGGGACTCGATCCCAGGACCCCGGGATCATGCCAAGCTGAAGGCAGATGCCCAACCACTGAGCCACCCAGGCATCCTGGTGCTGCACTTTAAAGCATATTTTCAGAGTGAGGTTGGGTGACTTGGGGGAAGATCCATATGTATAAGCTCATTCTTGGCTGGTTCATTCACTTATTTCTTGATACATTTCAACAAATAGTTATTAATCTTGTTCTCTGGCCTATTACCTGAAAATAAGATTGACCTGTCGATCATGTTGCTTAGAGCCTAACGATCAGGACAAACGATGAAACAAGAGATTCTAAATTATAATAAACTGTAATTGATGGTAACATAGGGAAGTGCACATGTCAGACCCTCATGGGATGCCTTCATTCCCATACAGGGTCTTTCCCCAATTCAAGGGCTGGCCCTTGGACTTTGTAGGTACAGAAGCATGATCTGCTTCTATGCCTACATCCGTCTCTGGAGGATGGACACACCCTAGCCAAGTTCACAAAGGTGTAGCCACCAGAAGGACAATTTACTGACTTCCAGCAAGAAAAATAAATATGAACAATTTGTATATTTGTATTTTCTGATGAGCACAGTCTTTCATGATAGACAGATCTATGTGGGGAGTCAGATTACCAGCCCCAGATTACTCAGAGAGAATGGATCACAGCAAAGGAGGGGTGAGCTGGATGATCATAATGCCCAGTGTCACCTCTAAGTCATTATCCTCACAGAAGATACTGGTGTTCATGGGTCAGGGCACCATCCCTCCAGCTGCTACTAGAGGAGTTGTCATATTCTATCTTTTTCAATATCCCTTTTATAGATTCCCCTACTTTTATGTACACATTCATTCTCCAGACATGGTACAATGGAATTAACTAAATGTAATCTTTCTTAAATATCATCACAATTGAATTGTGATGCAACAAACACCTTGCTTGTTCCAGCTAAGGTGATGCGCACATTTCTCAAATTCTATCTGGGCACTCAAAATATGTTGGGTACTCTCTGTGTAGACCTGATTTTACTAATAATGCTTTAATTATCCACTCTTCTTGTTCAAAGTGTAATTTAAAAAAAAGATTTTATTTAATCATTTGAGAGAACATATGGGCAGGATGGCAGAAGGAGAGGGAGAAGCAGACTGCCCACTGAGCAGGTAGCCTGATGCAAGACTTGATTCCAGGGCCTTGGGATCATGAACTGATCCTGAAGGATCCCAACTGAAGGCAGATGCTTAGCTGACTGAACCACCCAGGCACCCCTTAAGAGTGTAATTTAACATTATTTTGTGCTGCCTATTTCCCATTTATTAGATCTACTCTCTAGCCAGCTAAGGTTGGGTTTGACCAATGAATGGGACATCAGAGATCAGTGGGAAGGAGAAAAATGGGGTAGGGTTATTGGATCCCTCAGCTCTCTCCTTATGGGGTCACTGTAAATAGGCTACTTCTCCAGACCAATGATCACAGCTTTTGTGGTGAGGGTCCTCTCTGTTTCTGAGTTTTGGTAATGACTCTCATCCTTTTCCTCTTTTAGCCTTGGGGTGGTAATAGTTCCCTAGTCTTGCTAGTACCAACATAATTCATTGAGCCTTTTTGGTCTCCCTAAATCCTGCCCACACCATCATAACAATCTCTTTATTAAACTTTCCTAATTTTCTCCTTTGGACATGCCATCTCTTTCCTGTTGGGACCTTGATATGGGTTGGTGTTGACTTTAAACCCATATATTACCTATGAGAAGTAAAGGCTGGAGTACAAATATGTAGCCAACTAACTATATAGTGATAGAGACCCAAAGAACTAGCAATTTAATCTTTGGGGCTCTGAAAGAACAAATGTTAGGTATTACTTTGCTGAAAAATAAATGAACAAAGTAAGATAGAATGTTGAGTTAAAAAAGAACCTTAAAGAATGTCAAGTTTCTAGACAATGCATAAAATTGTGGCAAGTAGTGGTTTATCTGCAATCACAAAGTCCCTTAGCTACAGAATTGAGAGTAAATTTGGATTTCTGGTTCCTAGTCCTCTGCTATTCACTTTCCCTGAGCATATTATTTTGATTCCTTGAAGAAGAAAGCAACATGGGTGTCCTACAGTTCTCTTTTATCAAACAAGGATTATAAAAAAGAGAGGAAGGAGGAGGTAGCTGTGGTAATTTAAAAATATGCACACAATTTCTTTGGTAATTGTCCATTCAAGAGGTGGAGTTAGATTCCTCTTGAGTGTAGAGTGGATTTGCTGACTTGCTTCTCACTAACAGAATATGGTGGAACAGATGGTATATTATTTCCAAGACTAAGTCATAAAAGGAAATGTGACTTCCTCCTTGCTCTCTCCCTTGGGCACTTGTTCTGGGGGAAGCCTGCTGCCATGTTGTGTGGGAACTCAAGTAACCCCATGGAGAGGAAGTAAGACCGACCGTCAATAGCCCTTCAAGTACATCATCTTGGAAGCCGATTCTCCAGCCCCAGTCCAGCCTTCAGATGATGACAGCCCTAGCTAACAGCTTGACTTCAATCCAGAGTCAGAACTACCTCTTAAAGCTTTTCCTGAATTCCTAACCTAGAGAATCTATGAAATAATAAATATTTGTTGTTTTAAGCTGCTAAGCTTAAAGGTAATTTTTTAAAAGATCTTATTTATTTATTTATTTATTTATTTATTTATTTATTTATTTAATTTATTTATTTATTTGAGAGAGAGAGAGAGAAAGCACAGAGGAGAAGCAGACTCTCTCTTGAGCAGGGAGCCCTATGCAGGGCTCAAATCCAGGACCTTGAGATCATGACGTGAGCTGAAGTCAGGCACTTAAAAGACTGAACCACCCAGGTACCCCAGCTTGAAGGTAATTTGTTACACATCAATAGCTGGCTAATAAAGAAAGGAAGAGGAAGGAAGGCAGAAAAAGAGAAACAAGGCAGAAAGAGTAGTCAGAAAAAAATGCTGCTTGTAAAATATTCTTGCATACCACAGCCAAAAACTGCTCAGAGAACAACTACACAAAACACAGAAGGCTGATGAGTTGGGAAGTTGCTGAATCAACATATTTGGAGCATAGGATGTCATGGTTTCTGTATGAATACAAAAAAAAAGTTTCATAATTTAAAAACTTGCAAAGGGCCACTCTGGTCAGATCATGGTCTGTATAAGCCTGATGTTCTATTTATGATGGTAGAACAAGATGTTGTGGGAAAATACTCTCTATATGCCACTGATCTCTGAAATCAAGATAATGTATCCAACTAATGTCAATATATGTATGCATATTGAAAGATCTTTTTTCAATATTATTTTCTATCCTCTTTCTTTTTTCTCTAAAACAACCTCCAAGGTCTGGGAGTTGATCCTTCCATCTAAAATTGTTGACAGTCTTTGCTGGAAGATCTGGAAGCCTAGAGTCTAAAGGAAACTCTGCTAACTCAATGTTAATATTTGGGGAGGGAATGGCTATTAGAGACTGTTAAGGCCCCCTAAAATAACCAAAGTTACAGTCATTACCCATCTCAACACAGGATTTAAGCTCCTCAAAGATCAGCTGTTTATCTTGTTAATTCCATGGTTTGAGTCTTCATAAAAGACATAAGTTTTTTTTCCTTAACTTTATTTTTTTAAGGTTATTTATTTATTTATTCATTCATGAGAGACACACACTCACAGAGGCAGAGACACTGGCAGAGGGAGAAGCAGACTCCCTGCAAGGAGCCTGACGTGGGACTCGATCCCGGAACTCCAGGATCACGCCCTGGGCTGAAGGCCGATGCTCAACCACTGAGCCACCCAGGTGACCTTAACTTTATTGTTTTTCAGTAATCTCTACACCCAGTGTAGAGCTCAAACTCAGGACCCTGAGATCAAGAGTCCCATGCTCCTCCAACTGAGCCAGCCAGGAGCCCTACCCAAGCTCTTCTTGCTACATATACATGCCTCGCTATGAACCTCTTTTTCTGTGGCTTTATGTTACATCTAATACAGAATGAGAGGTCCTCTAAACTTTTTGCTTATAGGCCCCTAATTGCTGCTTCTGATATTTGGTGGATGTCACTTATCCTAAATGTGGGTTATTTCTTTTATAATTCTTGATTCCTTTTCCATCCAGTTTTCATCTTCTCAGACTCAACAATGGGCAAACATTAAAGGAAGAGAGCTAAAATAAAGACATACGAATATCAAATGTAGCAATGTGTGTCCACTATACTTCAATAAAACAAAAAAAAAAAAAGGAAAGTTGAATTTTTTTGAACGGTGTAGTTTAAAAGCTAATAATCTGCAACAATGTGTGGTAAGAGAGTAGCTGTGCTTCATGCTTGGAATCAGAAGAGCTGGTGAGTAAAATGCCTAAACTAGTGTCTGTGAGATTGGGGGGCGATGTCAGATCATGATACAGAATGGAAAGGAGAAGGCAGGCAGGCTGGGGCTGGGGGGTGGGTGGGATCTGTGTGTGACACCAAGGAGGCAGCCAGCAGAGTGGGAATCAATCAAGGAGAAGAAATCACTGAAATTAAAGAAGACATGAGCAAGCAAGTTTATGAAAGATGAAGGAGGGTATTGACTCCGGCAAGTTTCATTGAGAGACATATGAACCAACATAAGTCAGATAAAGGAGAAATGGTCCATGGTTTGATAGACAGCTGCAGAGCTAGCTAGCTAAGTGAGAAAGTAGATAAGTAAGGAAATAAATATGTCAGTACAAAGAAAAGAGGAAAAAGGATGGTGGAGTTTACCCCATGCTGCTTGTTTTTCCCAGAGAAAGAAGTCTGTAATACCTTGTGAGTGACAGCAAGACCCCTAGAGGATGACCGTCCACATGGTCCAGCTCTGAAAAGAGAACCTCTTATGATTATGCAAGTCTTCGGGGGCAAAACAGGACTCTGCCTAATGCTCCAGGGTTGCACCGTTTATTTTCCTAATGGGAGACTGGATTTTCAGTGGCACAGGCAAATGTCTGAGAGCTGGAAAGCATAATAAAGTTCAGGAGGGAAAAGAGAGTTCTGGAACAGATCGGCTTACCACTGCATTTGCAAATAATTCCCCTACTGTTAAAATCAGCCCTTGGCAGATACATTTGGTTTGAGTCTGGAGAAAAGGGAAATAATAAAATCCCCGACACCAGTGCTTTGGACTATCTCCTTTAAGAAAGCTAGCAAAAGAATAGCAGTAATTGGAGGTGTTCGACATTTTGGGATGCAGATTAAATTTTTTTTCATAATCTCATTGCAAAGGTTAGTAGTAGCAAGCAGCTAAAATAATAGCAGCAGCCTCAAATTATACTACGAAAAGAAGATGACAGACTTGACTTTCCAATATGTTCAAATCAATAACAGAGTGACCAAAAAGGGCCCAAAGGGTGCCTTTGTCTCAGGAAAGAGTTGTCAATACAATGAGGAAAAAAATCTTTTAAAAATAGAGCCAGCATATGGGTTGCCTTCTAACTGTGTGAAATATATAAAAATGCTAGGAAAATGTGATTAGAATTCCAATACATTATGGATAAAGCTTGAAATAAGGCAAGAATATTCATGCACCCCTCTGTGATATGCATAACAATAGAACATGAAAATGCACTGCATGGTAAAATGCTAATGAAACATTAATAAGCAAAAATTTCTGTGCATAATCAGTGAAAGTAGAGGGTTATTAAAGATTGGAAATCTACTGTTTAGGGAAAAGTGAAGCTATATAAATAAAGAGGACAGAATTAGAAATGGTGGAAGCAATCTGTTTTGTGTATCAAAGGATTAGGAGAAAATAGTATATAAAGTATGATCCCAAATTTCTTTTAAAAAATACCAGCTGCTGGTTCTGAATATTGGGAATATGGGAAATTCTAACTTTTTCTTTAGGCTTTCTTGTTTTTCAAGTAATCTCATGTCTTATTATTTAAAATATTATTTAAAAAACTTGTGCTGCAGATATAAGGATGTAAGAACATAGTCATTATAAGGATGATAAGAACAGATGGATTCTGTTTTCACTTCGGTGACAAATACATAGGTCTGGATTCAGTGTAAACAACTATAGAGTGATTGAGACAGAGAAGAGGAAAAAATATTAAAAGAATGAAAAAAGAAGAAATATCTTTATTAGAATTTTAAGAGTGATTCTTGAAAAAGTGAAAGGAAGCAAGCCAGTACTTGGGAGATATATTAAATAAAAAGAATATTGAACAGAGTTGCTTTCCTATAGAGTTTAAAATTTTAACGTGTATGTGCATTGTATAGGTTGTCAAGTGTTTCTTTTGAGACATCCATGGAATCATAGAACTCTAGACTTAAAGAGAACCTTAGAGATTATCTAGTATCAATTCCTCCATTTTATAGAAAAACTGAGGCCCAGAAAGGCAAAGTGACTCAAACCTAGTCAGAGAGAGTTTGAGATTTGAACATAGGACTTCAGCATTCAGGGCTCCATTTATCTGGTTTTATTATAGTTTATGTGGCCCGTGAGCACCGCAGTCTTCTTTTACAACTTCCAAAAAAGAGTAGGAATGGTCATTAGGGTAGACCATGACATGATAAATGCATATTTTAAAAGGATGTGTTCAACTTTCCAAAACTGGAAAGAATTGGATAACGAACCAGGAGCTAAAAGAAAAGAGGAATTGCTTCCAGACTGAAATGGAGAAAATGTGGGTTGGGGGCCACAAGGGATGTCAATGAACTCAAACTTAGAAAGTATGAGTAAGAGAGACGAACCAACCAAATGAGTCTGGTCTTGAATCAAGGGAGGGAATGGATAAAATGGGGTAGCGCTCAATAGAAAATTCATGGCTGATGAAAATAATGCAATTCTAGGTGATTGGGGGTCTATGTTTGTAGAAAGATGGCTAATCGGAAATAAATTTTTTTTTTTACAAAGAGCCAAAAAACAAAGTATTCTGAAAGCCAAAAGTGGAAAACAGAAGGTTAATGGGATTCCTCTGTTTAGAGCAAGATCACTGAAATACAAAGTAGGAAGTAGAAAGAAGGTAGAGCAATCAACAGATGTGTGACAGAGGACACTGAACACAAGACCCAGAAAGAAGTTGGATTTTCAAGGAATTATTTAACACAAAATAGTGCATCAAGTCTTTGGAAGGAAATCTTCTCTAAATAAGTAGAAATAGGGGCTCCCTGGGTGGCTTAGCGGTTTAGCGCCTGCCTTCGGCCCAGGGCGTGATCCTGGAGTCCCAGGATCGAGTCCCACATCAGGCTCCCTGCGAGGAGCCTGCTTCTCCCTCTGCCTATGTCTCTGCCTCTGTGTGTGTGTGTGTGTGTGTGTGTGTGTGTGTGTCTCTCATGAATAAATAGATAAAATCTTTAAATAAAAATAAAAATAAGTAAGTAGAAATAAAAATGTACAGCAGCAACAAAAACATAAGACGAGTAGCAGATATTTAAATTCAGTCTTCTTGTTATTCTGACAATGAATAAATCTGAACCATACAAATGAAGAGAAACTCATCAACATATAAATAATAATGAAAGAGGAAAAGATTGTCTTTCGATAAATATGACGAGTGTGCGTGTTTCAAGTTTCCTCTCTTTTTATGCCAGCCAGAAAAAGTGTTTTGAATTAAAAATATTCGTGAAGTTTTGTGACTAAAGCATTGGCAGCTGAAAAGTTAAAAGAAAAAGAAAAAATAGAAAAAAATAGACTGTCAAGTATTTGCTTCATGACTAGCGGGAACCTGTCTCTCCCACTTCCCAGGAGAATCAGAGGCAATTATACAGTCAAGCTGGCTGGGGAGGACCACACAGGAGCCCTGCTGGGGAGTGGGGGGGGGAGAAGATGGGTGTCCAGGGAGGTAGGCCTAGGGAGGATGCTACCTTTGGCCAACTGCTGTCTCTGGAGCTTTGGCTCTGAGCCAGGGATGTGCATGCATCTTGCTATCAGCTGCTCTTGCTCTGGCAGCCCAGTGGCTAACATTCTCTAGCTCTCTTGAGTAGCAAAAAATGGTGTGTCTATACCCAATATACGTACCCAGCAGTCAACAGACCAAATCAATTAGGTCTCCTCGTCTATACTCTCTCAGATCATCCTACATTTCTGTGTAATTGTGCAATTTCTTTTCTATTTATCTGTTTCATGGCAGTCCCCCACCCCACCTGGAATGCAAAGACAGGAATGTTTTACTTCTGTCCCACTTGTCCCTTTGTGTAACTGTAACTCCTAGCTCAGGGCCTGTGCACACAATAGGTGCTCTAAATCATGTGGACTTCATGGATGAGCTCATGCTCGGATAGTCATCACCAGTTTACCACAGGAAATGTTCCTTCATCTATATCAAACGGGTAACTTCTCATATTTTTTAAGCCTGGAAAACGGTTGCATTTCAAATACCTTTTGAGGCTTATTCTTATTCGTTTTGCTTAGTGGGGACTCTCAGCATTAATATTTTTGATTCATTGGGATGTGCTCCAAAAATAGGAAATCAAATCTAAACACATAAATTGGCTCAGGAAGCAGCATCCGAACATATTATTATTCTTATTGATGATGAACTCTCTTGCCAATAGCTTCCCATCCACCCTGGATTATTGCATGCCAAAAAAGGCATGCTTCACAGAGCTCTTAGTTCTTTAAGTGGCAGGTTCTATTTAAATACATAGATAAGGCTTGTCAGGCTGAGCTGCTCTGAAAGCATGAACTACTACTGTAAAGTCACATTGCAGTAGAAACAATACTTTTGGTCGCTTTCCATGTTCCTTTAATCCTTTCTCATTTTTCAGAAACCTTGTGAATTTAGGGCCTGGTTTAAAAGGAATTTCAATGAAAAAAAAGCAAGTACTAAGCAATGGCTAGAAATGATAGGACGATCATACATGCAAGCATACACAGTGTATTTGATATTCTAAGGATTGCATGATCTACTCTGAGATAGTCTCTGAGATATCATGAGGAATACTATATGCCCTAATCTTTGTTCACTAATTAGATCTTGTGGAGTTTGTATCATTTGTAGCTTGTGTCCAACCCTTTAAGACAACCAGCTTATTCTATTAGATTTATGGTGAGCAACACATTTCCTGAGAAAACAAAATTTTTCAGAGTCCTGAAGTATCAAACAGTGCCTGGAAGAAATGATTTAGCAAGATGTAACCTTAGGTGCCCTCACTGAGTTACTATGTATCATTTCTGATGTTATCTCAGTTTTCGGATCAGCAGGATAATGTCTTAAAGGATGAGGTCACTAAGCTGCTCTACCAATATGTCTTTCCTATTGATACAGTATATATATATCTTGCTGATTCTGTTTTTGCTACTAAATAGTTGGGAAACCTTAGGAAAGTCATTTTTATCTCCATCTGGCCTCTTTTTCTCATTTGCAGAAGGAAGGAATGCAGTAAGATCAATGGTTTAGAGTATTTGGCAACAAAACCCTTTCTTCAAATAAAATATTTTGTCAAAGCCTGAGGTATGGAATAGAATATGGCTCCAATTAACATGGTTTGAAAATCACTAATCTAAATACTATCTTATGTCAATTTGACTATAAAATATTATAATTCCCATTAATAGATTCATGGTTCACATTAACAGGTAGTCAATGAATATCCGCAGGTGTTACGTTCAAGGACTCTGCTGTACTCTGTGCCAGCCAGGCCATTACCCATTTTTGGCCAGCAGATGATTTTCCAGAGGGAGACCACAAAATCCCACAAATAAAATAAAAAGTTAGAATATAAGTACAAAATGATACACACAACAGGGAGTGATTGTTCACTGGAAGGTGGCAGCATTTGACCAAGACGTAGGATTTTTGACTTGGGGAAGATGAGTGTTTCCAAGTGGGGCAAACATAGCAAGTGAAGGTTGGGAGGCAGGAAATTCAAAGACACGATAAGAGAAGGCAGTGTTTCAGTTTGCTTGTGGTATTAATGGTATGAGGGGGACTCTGGGTTACAGCTGGGAAATTAGGTTGGAATCAAATTATCAGAGTTCTTGAATGTCAAGGTAATGAGGTTTGCCTTTATTCTCTAGGAAACAAAAAGCCATTGGAGGTTTTTGTTTTGTTAAGGGTTCTTGGGTTTTTTTATTTTGTTTTGTTTTAGCAGAAAGTGACATAAACAGAAATGTAGCTAGGAAAGTTTTTCAAAATAATGTGTAGCTAGAAGTGGGAAAGATTGGAGACAAGAGGGTTAATTGGAAGACAACAATCCAGCAAGAAGTAATGAACAGGGGATCCCTGGGTGGCTCAGTGGTTTAGCGCCTGCCTTTGGCCCAGGGCATGGTCCTAGAGTCCCGGGATCGAGTCCCACGTCAGGCTCCCTGCATGGAGCCTGCTTCTCCCTCTGCCTGTGTCTCTGCCTCTCTCTCTCTCTCTGTGTGTCTCTCATGAATAAATAAATAAAATGAAGAAGAAGAAGAAGAAGAAGAACTAGAACAAGAACAAGAACAAGAACAAGAACAAGAAATAGTAGTAGTGATGGACGTCAGCCTGGGACGGGGCTAAGGGACTGAAATGTCTCAACCCAGATTTGCTAAAGCCCTAACCCCCAAGGTGACTGCACTTGGAGAGGTTGGTAAGGTTAAATGAGGTCCTAAGGGTGGGGTCAAAATCCCATCGGATTGGTGGTCTTATGAGAAAGAGGAGAGCGATCACTCTTTCTAAGAGTAGAGACTCTCACTCAGTGAGAAGGGGGCTATCTATAAGCCAGGCAGAGAGTCCTCACCCGAATCAGACCATGAGCATCCACATCTGACTTCCAGCCTTCAAAACCATGAGAAAGCAAACTGCTATTGTTCAAGTCACCCAGTCCGTAGTGTTTAGTGATGGTGGCCCAAGCAGACTAAGACAAACAGTTGCATTAGGAATGGCAGGGAAAGAACACATGTCAGCAAGTCCCCATGGAAATAGAATCAACAGGATTTGACAACGAACCCACTTGGCAACGTGAGAGGCAAAGGTCAACAGTGGCTCTGAGTCTAAGTCAGTGACCAGAAGGTGTCTCTGAATTTGCAGATTCAGAGATCCAAGGGGGAAGAACAATTCTGAGGGAAAATAGCTTAATTTTTGTTTCTGCTAAGTTTGGTGATTGAATTTGAGGTGTCGATGACATAACCATGCAGGCTTCCAGCAGCACGCAAACAGAACGATGGATTTGTTGGCTAAGAGAGATGCCTGAACTAAAAATATAGTTCATTTTGGAGTCATCTTCAGAGGGATACCACCAAGGATGGGTCACGGATGAATAAAAGCATTCATGTACAAGAATGATCCTGATCCTGATCCTGAGTTAACCAAGAATAATGCCAATCTGTGTGTTTGCTACCTAGGCCTGACTTACATGAGATTTTTACAAATTCTAGAACTTGTACTTTAAAAGATACTTGGAAATGTCGAAGATCTACCTTCGAAATGGTAAATAAAATGTAGCTTAAGTACCTCAAATGTCCCCTTCTGCTTTGCTACATGTGTAATTTGTCTCTGTTGGCAAGAAGACCAAACAGAACTTACTAGGCCATACAGGCAGCAAACAAGATACTATGATCCTGAAGCCGGGTAGAAGGTCAACTGTTCTTCAAATCAAGCACATACTAGCTCTAAGAGGACTGAAAGAAAAAAATGGAACATTCTATCCCATAGGGATACTGATTAGCAAAAGAATTCTACACCTAGGAATCCTTGGTTCTTGAATTTCACAAGTGAGAATGGAGTAACTAAATAGGAGAGAGACAAGAAGCAAAAAAAGAAAATAGCTAAAATAGAACAAGATCATTGTAAAACAAAGGAAACTTTCACAAATGTTCAGCTAAGTGGGATAATAAGTAGGACATTTAGTGAATAAATACCTTTAGGGTACTTCCTGAAAAAAAGTGGCCGCCTATCAAGAACAATCAATTTCCAAAATTCATAGAACTTGAAGATATAGGCTTGGGATTTCCCACTAGACAGGCCACTAAATAGGGACTAAAAATCTTGGCCACGTGGTCTCCTGAACCCAGACATAAAGGAAAGAGTTGAATGAAACATGGGGATTCCTTTAACTTAATACCCATTATAGAAATTCATCATCTTTAACAAAAATATATGTATATCAAAGCACCTGCGTGGCTCAGTGGTTGAGCAACTGCCTTCAGTTCAGGTGGTGATCCCGGGGTTCTGGGATCAAGTTCTGCATCGGGCTCCCCGCAGGGAGCCTGCTTCTCCCTCCGCCTGTCTCTGCCTCTCTCTCCCAGTATCTCTCATGAATAAATAAATAAAATCTTTTTTAAAAATGTGTATATCATTCCCATTTCCCAGAAGCAATGACTTTCAATTATTTATTTCTTTTGCTATTTAGTGACATATTTCTAAATTTTATCTACATGTTGCTATTTCTGGACTCTCCAATCTAGACATTTCTGTTGACCGCCTGTTAATGTAGTGTCAAGATTTGCTGCTCTTGTTCCATGCTCCCACAACGCAGACACACAGACACACATTGTTCTCTGTCTCTTTTTCTGCCCAGTTTGGTCAGACCACACTTTATGGGTGTATCAGTTCTCATTAGTTTCATTGTTATGACTCCATAAATCCTGTTCATGGCTGAGCCTCATAGTCTTCTTTGGTTTTATTCCCTTTCCTAGTCGACCTTCAGTTTTTCCCTGGAGTGGTTTGTGCTGTTTTTCTTAATTGTCTGGTTTTCTCTGAAACTATCATTTATTCATTTCCCAAACTCTCTGCCAGAGCGGTTGTTTTCCTCAATATAATCAAACACATTAGATAATCGACCAGTGCCTTTCTTTTGCCTTGGCCACTTCCCTCTGCATGTCTTCAATTTCCTGTTTCATTTGGACCTGGCTGATCTCCAGATCTGCTAACAGCTGTTGCCTCAGGTCCTTATTCACTTCCATTCTAAGAATTCCCTTACTCTCCTTCTGCATACATGGCTCTCCCCATGCAACTTCTTTCTTTTCCCCCCACTTTCCTTCTTTTTCACTCAATAAATATTGAGTGACCACTATATTCCAGGCATTGTTCTGGGTGCCAGATAGAGCAGAACTAGCAGTAAAGACGTCAGCATTGGAGTTACCTTCTAAACATCTCAAGGCAATTAGATGTAGAATTACTGAGTTCAGAGAGAGGTTAGGGTTGGAGGCAGACATTTGAGAATCACGCACTTATAAATGGAATTTAAAGCCAGTGGATTTGATGAGGTCACCCAGGGAGTGAGCATCAACCGAGGAGGTATCTGGGACGCATCAACATTTAGATGCAGGAGGGAGGACAAGGCATATCCAGTAAAAAAAAAAAAAAAAAAAAAAAAAAGAGAGAGAGAGAAAAGAGAGAGAGAGAAAGAGAATGAGATGTGGTCATGGAGGTAGGAGAACCAAGGAAAAGTGGTGAAGAAAGCATCTCACACGGCTGCTTACTCTCCCTGCCTATCAGGGAGGGCCCAGATCCTCTTTACAGGGTTTTCAGCTGATTACACCCAGTCTTGGATAAACTTCTTGATTGACTCAAAATCAACTGCTTTGGGATCTTAATTCATCTGCAAAATCCCTTCATTCTTGCCATATATTATTGGCTAGAAGGAAGCTACAAGGGGAGGGGAGAAACACAGGGCTTGAAACACAGGGGGCAAGAGTCTGGGGTCCCCTAGAATCTGTTTCCCACTGAGAGGTTCAGTTGAAAGGGAAACATTAATGACTCAGAAGAGAGGTGGCAACTGCAGATGCAATTTCCTTGCCTGAGTCAGAGGGAACAGGGCAAAAGCACAGGTAGACAGAGCATAGCTGTCCGAGTGAACATGCAGAAGGTAGAGAATGTGAGTCTGGGTGCAGGCAGGCTGCTCGAGGTGATGGTGGGGCCTTACACTAGTCCCTTCCTGTGCTGGATCTTCTATATTCCAATTCCTCTGGGTCTTTCCTTGTCATAAAACGTACTCAAATTCCTGAGAAAGGGCCATGGGAGTCTGTATTATCTAAAACTTGACATGTCTGAAAATACCCTCATTCTACCTTTAATATGCTGCATCCAGAATTCTGGGTTGGAAATAACTTGCCCTCAGCATTTTCAAGATCCTGCTCCACCGTGTTCTAGCTTCCAGCGCTGCTGCTAAGAAGTCTGATGATAGTCTGAGCTTTAATACTCTTCTGTTTATGTGCAACTGTTCTGAAACACTGAAATTTCAGTATCATAAGCCTGGTGGGGGTGTTTTTATTTTTTGTTCTATGCACCTGTCCATGGGCCCCTCAGTCTAGAAACTCATATCCTTCAATTCTGGGGGAATTCCTATAGGATTTCTTTTCTTTTCTTTTCTTTTCTTTTCTTTTCTTTTCTTTCTTTCTTTCTTTCTTTTCTTTCTTTCTTTCTTTCTTTCTTTCTTTCTTTTTTTAAGATTTTATTTATTTATTCACAAGAGACACAGGGAAAGGCAGAGACACAGGCAGAGGGAGAAGCAGGCTCCCTGCAGGGAGCCTGATGTGGGACTCGATCCTGGGACCCGCGGATCACTACCTGAGCTGAAGGCAGACGCTCAACTGCCGAGCCACCCGGGTGCCCCTACTGTAGGATTTCTTTAACAATTTCCTCTATCTATCATTGTTTTCTTTCTTGAGCTCCTGTTACTGGATTTGGGGCTTTCTGAGTCAATTCCATAATTTTCTTATCTTTCTCTTTCATTTCCTAGATATTTTTTTGGTTCTATTTTCTGGTAAGTTTCCTCACCTTTATCTTGACCCATTTTATGGATTACATTTTTACCTCATAGTTTTAATTTTTAGGAGCTCTTCTTCCTTTCAATTGTAGAATATCGGGTATAAAGCCAAACTGCCTGGGGTCCCCTCCTGATACCATTTGCAAGCTGTGTGATCTGGGACAAATTACTTCACCCCACATGTCTCAGTTTATTCATGCGCAGTGTAGTCATATGCACATGTCACAGTGTTCTTGTGAACATCCAATGAGTTAATAGACACAAAGTGTTTAGAATACTATCTGATAAATAAATGTTAACAGTGACTATTGTTATTATTGTTTATCTGAGGATATTAAAGTGCTTTCAGAATTTTTCTTCTGTTCACTGCAGTCTTTACTTCTCTGAGTTTATTTATTTTATTTTTTTTAAAGATTTTATTTATTTATTCATGAGAGACACAGAGAGAGAGAGAGGCAGAGACAGAGGCAGAGGGAGAAGCAGGCTCCAAGCAGGGAACCTGATGTGGGACTCGACCCTGGGTCTCCAGGATCACGCCCAGAACTGAAGGCAGGTGCTAAACCACTGAGCCACCCAGGTGTCCCTGAGTTTATTTCTTTAGTGCATTTATTTTTTTCACACTAAAAGTTTTTCTTGGCAATCTGATGATTTCTACCTGAATTCATGTTTATGAGGTGTGTGTGCAGTGGGTGGTTGGGTATTGGACTGGTGAGCTTCAAAATGGAGTAAAAAGGGATCCCTGGGTGGCACAGCGGTTTAGCGCCTGCCTTTGGCCCAGGGCGCGATCCTGGAGACCCGGGATCGAATCCCACGTCGGGCTCCCGGTGCATGGAGCCTGCTTCTCCCTCTGCCTGTGTCTTTGCCTCTCTCTCTCTCTCTCTATGACTCATAAATAAATACAAATTAAAAAAAATAAAAAAAAAACAAAATGGAGTAAAAAGATAGAGAGCTGAATACTCAAATGTCAGCATCTGTAGATTTACTTTTTAAGATTTTATTCATTTATTTGACAGAGAGAGAGTGCACAAACAGGAAGAGCAAGAGAGGGAGAAGCAGGCTCTCCGCTGACCAGGGAGCCCAACACGGGGCTCAATCCCAGGACCCTGGAACCATGACCTGAGACGAAGGCAGATGTCCAGCCAGTTGAGCCACCCAGGTGCCCTAGCATCGGTAGGTCTTGACTCCTGAGCTGGTCAGTTCCCTAAAGAGGAATCGTCTGATTTTCTGCCTAGAAGGGCATACATTTGGTTCTCGGAATTTGGGGAGCTGGGGAGGGAAAAAGGCCACTGATCAGTAGTTTATCAGATTAGAATCAATCTCCTTCTCCAACATGTCACATCTTACAATCAGCTGAGCAAACCTCCAAGTTAACCCCTCCACCTCCTGCTGGGAATGGAGGAGCACAGTTGCTTGCCTGTGTAGGGCAGAGGGGGGCCAGAGGGTGGACAGTGTTATCAGCTCCTTCTACAAACATTTAATTAATCCTCACTCCTTATTGCTTTTCAGAGGCACCCACTGTCTCCAGATTCTGTGCTTTTGCGCTCTGTGGTACACATGTGATCTCGCTTCTCCCTGGCTTCCTCTCACTGAGCCCTCACCCAAGCTTCAGTTCCAGAGTCTCCAGTTTGCTAAGTTGATTCCAAAATTTTAGTAGACAACTCTCATCTGTTCTTGTCTCTTTTCCTGTTCCTTTCTCTTTTTTAAAAAATTTTATTTATTTATTTGAGAGAGAGAGAGAGGGGGAGAGCATGAGCCGGGGGAGGGGGAGTTACAGAGGGAGAGAGATAAGCGGACTCCCCGCTCAGTGGGGAGCCCCACACAGGGGCTCCACCCCAGGATCCTGAGATCATGATCTGAGCCAAAGTCAAATGTTTAGCTCACTGAGCCACCCAGGGACCCCTTCCTGTTCATTTTCTAAAAATTAAACAATCGAAAAAATTTTGATTGTGATAAATTACATATAACAAAGTTTACCATCTTAATCACTTTTTAGTGTATAGTTCAGTAGTGTTCAGTATACTCACATGCTTGCACAACCAACCTCAGAAGAGTATCATCTTGCAAAACTTAAACTCTTCACCCATTAAACAACACCCCATTTCCCCCTCCCCTCAGCTCCCAGTAGCCACCACTCTACTTTCTGTTTCTATGAATCTATGAATCTGACTGTTCTAAGTCCCTTGTTTTTTTTGTTTGTTTGTTTTGTTTTGTTTTGTTTTTCTAAGTCCCTTGTTTAGATGGATTCATACAGTTTTTGTCTTTAGTAACTGGCTTATTTCACTTAGCATAATGTCTCCAATGTATGTCCACATTGTAGTACATATCAGACTTCCCTTCCTTTTTAAGGCTAAATAATTTAAAAATGTTTACTTTTTTTTTCTTAAGATTTTATTTATTCACAAGAGACACAGAGAGAGGCAGAGACACAGGCAGAGGGAGAAGCAGGCTTGCTACTGGGAGCCCGATGTGGGACTCGACCCCAGGACCCTGGGATCACGACCTGAGCCAAAGGCAGATGCTCAACCACTGAGCCACCCAAGTGCCCTTTACTATCATTTTTAATTTTTATTATAGGTCTTGGTCTTTTGTCCTTATGTTCATAATTTTGTTGTATCTTCCCCATCCCTTTAGCCATGGTTTCAGTGGAGCTTCAGGAAGCAGAGATAAACTTGAAAGCCTGACCTTGTCCTTAAGAGGAAACCCATATTCCATTTACGAAATGTAGCATTTAAGGACATATTCTCTGTTGCTTTTGAGAATCTCTTTAGCTGTATGAGACTCCTTCAAGGAGAACAGAATAATGGAGTTACATTTAGTCCTCACTTAGCCAGAGGAAAAAAAACCTATGTTTTGACATTAAGCAGAAAAGCTACCTCAAGGAGTTGTCTTCTCAGTATGCTCCTAAGCTCCCTCCTGGGGAATCGAATGTCATGGTCTCCAAGTGTGGTCCCCAGGCCCACAGGAGAAATGCAAATTCTCAGGCCCCGCTTCTAACCTACTGAATCTGAAAATCTGGGGCTACAAAGCTGCATCTAGACATCAGTCATTCTATTTAGTCTTAATCCAAACGTTTCCAAGATTCCCGGGCTCTGAGGTGGTCATCTTTCAGAAGTCCTGAGAGAGCCCACGCTACAAGCAGCACCCATGTTAGGGACTTTTCTGAAAAGGCAAGTCTTGCCACATATTTATGCTACCCAACCCCTTCCTGATCCTGCATGCCACTGGCCACACTGGCTGAACCAGGAGAGCACCAGCCAATCCACTGGATGGTCAAGACCATACTATCCTCTCTTCAGGACATGAATTATAGACACCAAAACCATAGTCAGTGCTGAACTGCTGAAGGGATATAAAAACCAAGAGTGACAGCCACAGTGGGCTCTGTGTCAGCACAGCTCCTGTGACCTTTCCATTTGCCTTCATGTCCTGAGTGAGTATATATTTCTTGCATCACAGAGACATATTAACTCTTGGGAAGAAACACTGATTGGTCATAGTTATGATTATCCATTGAACAGCTTGCCTAAACTATAGCTTGTCCATGCTGTCGTCCTGTGATGGCAGCTGCATATAAACAAATTGATGTCTCTGTCCAATATCTATTTAATTTTCCATGTGTGAGCGCAAATTTGGTAGCATTCTCACTTCATTCCAATGCTGAACTCTTGGAGTTCTTTTGCAATTGCTTCTGCTTCTCTGAGAAACTGGTGAAAATTGCTTTGTAAATCAACAACCAAAGAATCAATTTCAGTGATGTTCTTTTAAAGAATCCAAAGATGAAGAGTCCCCATAGGCCACTGTCACTGCACTCCAAGGTTTAGAAGGAAATAGTCTGAAAATGAAAGCAAAGAAAATCACAACATATTATCCAAAAGGTTATGTGATAGTGAATAAAAGCTAGAATAGGAGTTTAGAAGTGAATGTTTGTTCTGAGAACAATATTAACATAATAGGACTACCAGGATCAAGCTTTAATTTTTCAGGTCATGGTTACTGATTTAAGAACTGATGCAAATAAAAATTGTTATCAGACAGCTGCTTGCAAAGATGTTTTAAATCCCACATGTCTTCTTTTAATATTATATTGCTGTAAAATAGCCCAGGATGGGAGAGACCATATAGGTCATCTAATCCAATTATGCATTTTATTCATGCCTGGCTCACTTCTATACCCCTAAAGAAATGACAACCAAATGACCCCGGCATTGCCGTTGATGACAGATCCATGTATCACGCCTTATATAGTAACTCTACAAAAAACAAAACAGACCAACAACAGAAACGACTTTGAAACACAAAATATGCTACTTTGAAATATGGTTCTTGTAAATGTTTGGAAAAGTGGTGGTTTCTTCTTCTGTCATTCCTGGGGGAGAGGATGTTAACCATTTGGCGGACACTGGTTATTGTCGGCAGAATTGGTTCTCAATTTCCAAATGTTTGCTTGGCACACAACTGCTCAAAATAAAGCTTACATTCCCTAGCTTTCCTTAGGGCTATGTGTTTCAGACTTACTGCTGTGTTACAAATTATCCCCAAGCTTAGAGGCTTAACACAACCTCTTTATTATGCTCACAGATTCTGTGGGTCAGGATTTGGGGCAGGCCATCACAGAGCTGGCTGCTTCCGTCATCCTGGCATGACTTCTTTCAAAGCAGTCATAAACCCATCCGGATTCAGGAGGAGGGGAATTAAGATTTCAACTCTTGATGGGGGAATGGCAAGGCCACACTGTGGAAGAACACAAGGGACAGGAGATATTTTTAGTGTTCCCTTTGAAAATGCAACCTGCCATACCTTGGATGTGGCCATCTTGCCTAAGTTCTGGCCAAGATGGTTTAAGAGGAACTGGTGTGATGAACTTTCTGGAAGTGTTCTTAGAGAGGCGTGTTTGTGTTTGGATGGAGACGTGGGGATGGAGGGAAGTGGGGGTGGGGGAGGTGGAATCACTTTTCTTTCCCACTTTTCTCTTGGCTTAAATGTGAATGAGATGACTGGCGGTAGAGCAGCAATTCTGGACTGCTACCAAATTTGGATCCACAAACAGGATTACAGAGCAATGAGCTAGAAGGAGCCTGGGTACCTGAGGACCATGGAACCACCATACCAGTCCTGAACTGCTTACCTTTACGTTATAGAGAAATAAGCTTCTGTCTTCCTAAAGCTACTGTATTGTGCATTTTCTCCCACGCTCGAACAATGCTAATTAATCTTAATAAAATTATCATCATAAGGGGACGCCTGGGTGGCTCAGTCTGCTAAGTGTCTACCTTTGGCTCACGATCTGGGGGTCCTAGGATCGAGCCCCACAACATACGCCCTGCTCACCGGGGAGCCTGCTTCTCGCTCTCCTTCTGTGCACATGCTCTCTCTCAATAAATAAACTCTTCTAAAAAGTCATAAATGAAGGCACATGATGAAAATTCATCTTAACTGCTGGATCTATAAAGATACTAATGCTTACATGGTGTATATAATGCTTACACAGTTAAGAGTTGGACTAATATTGCCCTTTATGAGAATCATAGTATTTTATAAAAGCTTATGGCTTAAAATGTTCACAATTAGATGTATTTTACTGTATTTCAAAATGACATACTATCATGAGGTTGATAAGCAGAAATCGAGAAATACATTCACTCATGGAGCGATTATAAGTTGAATTATGAACAAAGGGTTAATATCAAGATGAATTTATTTTTTTCCAAGATGAATTTCTATAAAATTTTCTGAGTCATGTGTGTTCTTTTTTTTTTCTTTTTTTTTTTTTTTTGTGAGTGGAAAGATTAATCAGAATAGCTGGGCTTGCTCTTCAAATATTTTATTTACAATATGATGTCATTATCGAAAATGAAGTACCTGTTTTGAAAAAAAAAAAAAGTTACTTAGGGGCACCTGGGTGGCTCAGCGGGTTAAGCGTCTGCGTTTGGGTCAAGTCATGATCCCCTGGTCCCGGGAACAAGCCCAGGGTCTGGCTCCCTGTTGAGCAGGGAGTCCCCCTCTTCCTCTCCCTCTGCCTCTACATTCCCATTCTCTTTCTAATAAATAAAATCTGGAAAGAACCCCCCCCCCCATTTAATTGGTAAAAAGCAATTTTCTAATTCAAAACTATGAACATTTGCCGAATAAGCCTCATTTCAAAGCCAAGGGCTTCAACTTTAAAAGTCCATGTCCCTGGTTCTAGTTCTCCTTATATTAAGAAACCTGTTTTGGAGATGGAATTCAAATCCCTCAGCGTGTAAGGTGAAGCTCTAAAATAAATAAGAGCCTCGTGGTGCAAAGCATATCTTGCTCGAAGACCATCTGTCTTGACGGTGACATTCCACCCCAAGCGCTGCACCGTCCTGCCGGCAGGGCCCCCCGCCCCCGCCCACAGCGCGTCTGTCTTCGTGGGCGCCTCGAGGGGCCGACGCCCGGGCCTCGGCGGGGCCGCCCGTGCTGAGCCGGCTGCGCGGCGGGAGGCCGGGCGGGGCAGCCAGGGGGAGCCCAGGGGCTGCGGCGAGGCCGGGGTCTCACTTCTTTGTCCAGAACCGGAGCCGCAGCTCGGGTGGCTCCGAACAAAAGGCGCCGCCGACACTTAGCTCGGGCCGGCGGGGCTCCCGGGGCGGGGCGGGGCGGGGGCTCTCCCGCTGGTCCGCGCCTTCGCCGCCCGGAGCCGCCGGGGCAGGTGCGCGGCGAGGCGCTGCGGGGCCGGGCGGCGCCCACGTGCCGAGCGCCGCCCCCCGCCCCGCCCCCGCCCGGCGGCTCCCGCTCCGCGCGCGGGCACGCCGGCCAGGTTGCCATGGTTCCCGCGGGTCACGTGGGCGCGCTCCGACGCCCCCTCCCGCTGGCGCGGCGCGGCGCGGCGGGGGCGGGGCGGCCCGGGCGGGGGGCGGGGGGGCGGGGGCGCGGGGAGCCGGGGGCCGCGGCGGGAGCGGGAGGAGCCGGAGGTGCAGCCCGCCCTCCCGGGGCCGCGCTCGCTCAGCCGCCGCCGCCGCACGGAGCCGCCGCCGCCGCCGCCGGGCCAGCCGGGCCAGCCGGGCCGCCGGGGCCCAGAGCGCCGCGCTCGCAGCCGGTAGCGCCGCCAGCGCCGTCCGCGCTCGCTCGGCGGCCGCGGGGCCGCAGGCCGGTCCGGGGAGGCGGCGAGGGCGGCGCCCGGGCGGCCGCCGCGGGGCCGGCAGGATGAGCATCGAGATCCCCGCGGGGCTGACGGAGCTGCTGCAGGGCTTCACGGTGGAGGTGCTCCGGCACCAGCCCGCGGACCTGCTGGACTTCGCGCTGCAGCACTTCACGCGCCTGCAGCAGGAGAACGAGCGCAGGGGCGCCGCGCGCTTCGGCCACGAGGCCAGGACCTGGGGGGACGCGGGCGCCGCCGCCGGGGGAGGCACCCCCAGCAAGGGGGTCAACTTCGCCGAGGAGCCCGCGCGCACCGACTCCGAGGACGCCGAGGAGGAGGAGGAGGCCGCGGACGCCGGCGCGTTCAACGGTGAGGACCCCCCTCCCGGTCCCCGCAGCCCGGTTCTCCCCCCCGGACCCCGCAGCGCGCCTCCGCCCCCTCCCCCCGGCCTTGGACCCCGCAGCCCGCCTCCGCCCCTCCCGGACCCGGCAGCCCGCAGCCCGCCTCCCCAGACCCCGCAGCTCCTCCCCAACCCGCAGCTCGCCGGCCCCCTCCGACCCCGCAGCCCGCCCCCTCCCCCCGCCCCCTCCGACCCAGCAGCCGCCTCCCCCCACCCCCTGGACCCCGCAGCCCGCCTCTCCCGCGTCCTCCCCCGCACCCCCGCCTCGTCCCCCGCACCCCCGCCTCGCCCCCCCGCGGCCATCCCGGGCTCCCCCCTCCGCGTGGCGCCCTCCCCCGGAGCTGGGGCGCTGCAGGGGTCCGGGCTCTCGGAGCAGGTGCCGGGGCTGGGCGCGCAGGCGGCTCACGGCCGCGGCGGGGGGGCGGGGGGCGGGGGGGCGTCGGACCCACAACTTTGCCTGCGGTCGGACAGACGGCGCTGGACCGACCGACAGCCCGTGCGTGGGGGAGGCACCTTGGGCTGGTGCACGGAGCGTCGCGGAGGGCAGGCGAGGGGCGCCGGGTCGGGCTGGCCTTGCTGCCGGGAGCGGCACCTTCACTGGGAGCGTGAAGCTGGGACTCGCTGGGGCAGGACACAGTTTATGACGGTAACTTTGACATTCTGGGAAACAGAGTCCTCTCTTATTTTCCCAATTTACCAGGACCGCGCTGTGCTATTTTTTGGACACGCAACAAAGGATCCTGTATTGCCTGCGACTCATGGGGTCTTTGGAATGAGGAAACGGGCTAATGGTTTGCTTTTTATTTTAAACAAGTATTCAATGATTTGGTGCCTTAAAAAATAAAAGTATGTGAAAAACACCGGTAGGAAGTTCTGAAAGCTTGTTGGTTGTCTTCAGAATGAAAAGCCAGTGAGTAATTGTAAGGACTGTGCCAGACACAAGCTAGAAAGAATGAATGAGAAAGAAAAAGGAAATTTTCTCAAATAGCTACTCCTAGCAAGTCCCACCCCTTCTGCTTACAAGCCTCTTTCCCTAACACACACACACGGTTACAGCCTCCTGTGCCTACAGTACATGCCTAAATCCCCTCTTTATGGCATCCCAAGTTAAAATTCCACGGTGTGCAAGTGTTTTTCTCTTTGTGGTGGAAGATAAACATGCATTTCGGCATTGCACCAGTCTGTATTTATTTACACTGCTTGCGGTTTGTGTGTCTGCAGTGTATTCCATAAAATGAAAATGTTCTAAAGTGTCATTTCCTTGAGTGTGTTCCTAGGAAGGTGTTTCCTTTCTTTGCAAATTTGTCGAAACCGTGTTTTGAAATTAATGTATTTTTAGCTCATCCGAAACAGTCACAAAACCCTGAATTAATAATAAGTATTCTTTGAAGATCAAAAGGAAAATTGTTACTTTAAAAATGTTCATCTTGGGCTTTTTATTGTTTCCAGGGATAAGATGATCATAGTCTCAGTTCTTTTTGCACAAGAATTTAATCAGATGCTTTCCTTGCTAGAAACAAGAAAAAGGTAAAAGCCGGCATATTTAAATAGAGGGGAAGGAGAAGCCAACAATAATGGATGACATAGAAAGGAGAGAAGCATCTAATACTCTTTTCTGCTCCTGACACATGCATGAACATATGTACGTGCGCTTTACACACACATATAGGAAGAAAAAAAAAAAGGTTTGTTTCCTAGGGTGGAGGAAACTAGGAACTAAGGGAGGTGGTAAAAAAAAAAAAAAAACAAAACCAACAAAACCCTATATATGTTTAGTATGATTTACTGTTAGTATAACTAAAATATTCTCTTTGTAGTACAATTCTTATGAAGTAGTTTGCATTGACGATTCTATTTTCTTTTTACAACAATGTAGTTTGTACACAAAACAGCTCTTATTTCCATTTTGTGTTGAATAAGCCATTAACTTCTAAACAGCAGGGATCATTTTATATGGTTTTATGTTCTCCAAGGCACCTTTATTGTAAAAATTACTCTGTGTGAGTTTTAATGAATACTCGTTAACCAGTTGCACTATTCATTTTCTCACCCTTATCCCCAAGGACTTTAAAACTTTTTGACTACAACCAAATACAATTCGACATTATGATATACATATATGCATATATGTATAACAGAAATTTTGGCAATGGCACTTCCTTCTAGTAGATGCACTTAGAAAATATCTACTAGAATATCAACTATTTTTTTAATATCAACTATTTTAATTAATTCTCTTATTACTATCTTTTAAGTATGTAAATTGTGTTTTAGTTTAGACCTTCAGTTTAAAAAAACATTATAGGCTACCAGGGGTTGACAAACGTTTTTGTAAAGAGCTAGACAGTAGTAAATATTTTAGGCTCTGTGAGCACCGTATGGTCTCCATTGAATATTCTTTAAAAAAAAAAAAAAAAACATTTTAAACACATGTTTCCTCTGGAGATGTGTTGGGGATGTACAAAATTGACCACAGACTAAGGCCATAGTTTGCTGGCCCCTGGCAGGAATTGGGGGAAAAAGTCAAATAGTGCCATTGGAAAACAAACAAACAGAAGTGAGCCTATCAATTTAATGTTTTGGTGCAAAAAATTGCCAAAAAAACATCGGATCCTGGGCAATTCTCCTAGCATAGTAAAGCATAAGTATTAGAAGACAAGTCTTAATTTACTTGCACAAGTCTTAATTTACAGCACAAGACCAACTGGGTCACTAATTTCTTAAATGTTAGTATGCATGTCAGGGAAGTTTGATTCAAAAATGAGTATTACCTGGCATTGCTCCTGGTGAGCTTATTTGAATAGGTTGGGGTGGAACAAGGGATCTTTTCTTTTTTTTTTTTCTTTCTCTCTTTCTTTCCTTTTTTTTTTTTTTATAGAGACGTCCCAGGTCATTCTGATATCCATAGTTCCCTGATCACACTGTGAGAAACACTGATCAACAGATAGTGATGATGATAATGTCTTTGTCATATCAACATTTTAAAAAAGTGGCCACCATTTATTGACGTTTGGTATGTGCTGGACATTATCTAAATGCTTTCATAATCAAATTCATAATCCCAGCTGTCACTTGTCCAGTGTTTAACAGCTAGGCTGCTGCAAAACCGGAAATGAAACACAGGTGGGCCTGGCTCCATCCCTCTGCTCTCAACTCCCAGGTTTTATCTCTGGAAGGGGCTGGGCCAGCATCACTTGAGCATCCCCTTTGTATCACATCTGCGTGAGACCCTGTGTTTTCTCTGTAAGGCTCTGAAAAATGAACTTGTCTGGGGTTACACACAGGACTAGTAAGTATCAGAGTCTGGTGTTTCTTAACTTCCATCTGTCTGACCCGAGAGAGTTCATCCTAAATTAAGTTTGTTCAGTGGACTGACTCACACAGATCAGGTTGTCCTGGTTATTTTTCCAGTAATGGTGATGAATTTGCATGGATTGGTTTGTACTCACTCTCATGAATCCTTTTAAGACAAGTGATGGTATTTATGAGAAGTTGGGCAAATTTTTGACCAGGAGACTGTTGCTCATTTGACTCATGTAGGGATCAAGCATATAACCTTGACCTCAGTATGGTAGTGGAATCAAATAAGTGAGCCAGGGTCTGGTAGCTTGACCATGGATACAGCACTAGGCCATATGGTCAGATGGGTGAAGGTGGTCTTTACTTCCTGCTTTTCCAAAGAATCCCTTTCTCTGCTGGTAGCTGTCCCATTTCTCTCCTGTTTTTAAATTTTATTACTTCTATTCCTTTCAGTTTGCTATAAATTCTGGTTAAAAGGGAAGTTCTCAAAGAAGCTGTAGTGGAGACTGCCTCCGTCTTCCCCATCCAAGAGGTAGCAAATAAAGCATGACGTGTTGCTTCTGAAAGGCTAGTGTCCCCAGGCTTAGAATGTATTAGAAGAATTAACAGCCGGCCAAAGAATTGGATCAGTACTGATTTGGAGTGGAATTAATGGTTTCGTGCAGGCATCATTGTGAGAGCTTGTGTTGCTCAATAATTTCTTCAGTGAAATTGCTGAAATTATAAAATGAAGTAAGTAAAATTCCCAAATACTCCTCTAAATTGACAAATGGTCAGAAAAAGATTAGATTACATGTGAAGAGACATCAAACTGGAAGAAAAATAAACTACTGTATATAAAATACACAGGAACTAATTTTCCATATTGTGGAAGAAAAATCTAGAGTTCAAAGTGTGTACACATGCCAGACATTTAGAATATCTTATAAACAAGCATGTCAAGATATATAAATAGAAATTCACCATGTAGAAACTATGGTTTAATCCTTTTAATTCTGACCTCTGCCAAATCTTTGTTGGAAAATTGTATGTACCTATGATTTTTTTTAAAAACAATTTAAAGGGAATATGGGTGAATTTATAAGAGATTCTTAAGATCACACAAAATACTAGAAAGTTGGAGCTCCTGGTGGTGGCAGGGGGAGATTAAGAGAACAAATTTATTTCATGAGAAGAAATGGTTGAAGGAGCGTTTGAAAGAATATTCACACATCTAAGAGGTTTTCTTAGAGGATTATGAGCAAGTATTCCTTATCTCTGTATCTCTGACACAGAATCAGAAGCACTAAGCTTTGTTGTAACTTGAAGGATAAGAGCCCAGAAGTTCACTTGTGTGAAGTGGTTTACGTGGTCTTCCTAAAATGAACTGGCAAAAGGAATCAGGGCAGTAGATATATTGGCTCCCTGATAATCTGCTGTGAAAATATTCTTCACTGGGCTCCAATTGGTAGTACAAAACACTTTTACCTGTTGACTTCTTGGTCTAACTGGTAGGAGAAACTTGTAGAGAGTAATTATTGCTTCATTGAATTGTTCCTTTGGCTGATTTATTAGGCCCACTTTTTTTTTTTTTTAACGATTTTATTTACTTATTCATGAGAGACACACACAGAGAGACTGACACAGGCAGAGGGAGAAGGAGGGTCCATGCAGGGAGCCCGATGTGGGACTCGATCCTGAGGTCTCCAGGATCACGCCCTGGGCTGAAGGTGGCCCTAAACCGCTGAGCCACCCGGGCTGCCCAATTAGGGCCCACTTTTATCTCCGTGTTCTTACTTAAGAACCTGCTCTCTCTGGCTACTAGATGATTATGAGGCAAAGCAGCCAGTCGTTAGCTCTTCATCAGCCTTTTCAGTGCATTTAATTGGTTTGAAAATGTTCACCAAAGTCTGACAACATTCATTTTCCTTCAGGGATGAAGCACTGTGCTGGGCATATTGACATATTATCATGCTAATAGTCTTTACCTCCTAAGGTTGTTAGGGGATAAATGGATTAATATTTATAAGGGCCTCAGGACAGTGCACATAGCAAGCATTGTTTCCGTGTAAGACAAATGATCTCATTAACATGAAATCTTAACAGAAGTGTAAACTTCTTGCAGAATAGCCACTTCATTGTTATTTTGTGGAAATGAATCTAGTGTTTGCACTTTTTAGAGAAATGAAGTAGGAAATGAGCTTACGTGGCATTTCCACTTAGGATTTAATGTGAAGTTATGTTGCACAGTAATAAAACCCACATCCTTTCAGCTCATAATTAGTAGCTAAGAGCTGCAGAATTTTATAATTAACGAGACTGTATGGTCTTTGGCTATTAGAGATTTAGAAGTTTTTAATTTATATAGTAGTTTTGAATCCTCCTGAGATGGGAATTACATCATTCATGACAATGGCTAAACTGCTGAAGCCATTATTTTAGTTATGAGCATAAATCAATAATAGAGAAGATTTTAAAAATATTTTGAGTTTAGATGGTAATTGTGATTTTCAAAGTAGGACAGTGAAGAACATTATTCATTTTAATAGTAGTAACATAGGGATTGAAATTGGGAAGTCAAAGGACTTGAAATAATGTCCTTTCTCAAATTCTTACCCATCTGTTAACTTCAGGCTTGGGGAAGAGGGCGAGAGGGAGGAAGAAGAGGGAAGTAAAATCAGTTGGGACTTGTAAAAGATTCTTGGACTAATTTATCATTTGTCTGAAGACAGCATAGAATGAAAAAAACCTGAACAAAAAGAGAAGGGTACTTGAATTTGTCTGTCTTAAAAATCAAACTGTTCAACCATTATTGAGTGTAAGACCGTTGTAAGTTTTCCATTTGAGGTTGTAGGTACAGTGATGTGCTGTGTCTGGGTGAGATGGAGTAAATATTTAATGGTTATTATTGTTGCAAATCCCATTCCATGGGTTCCAGTAAATTTCCAGCTGTCAAGATTTTGTTCTTCACTGCCTCAAAAAAAAAAGCAAATGTGTTTCTTTTTCAACTGTTTAAATACCAACAAGAGACCTTTGAATTCCCCAATGAGAAGCTCATTTGTGACCCATTAAGAAAGTCAAGTAATGAGAGTAGTAGCAATTAGAGAAAGCCTATGGTGGAGGTTGGGATTCAGTGAAGGAGATTGCCTGACCCCAGGGTCTATTTGAGTAGTGTCTATGGTCATAGGATACTGGAAGGGGCTGGGACCTGCGGTGGCCTTAAGAGAAGGAATGTATGAAAATTGAAGATCGAATACTCGTTCACTCACTCATTTACTCCCTGCAGAAATATTGAGTGAGTGCCAACTCCTTTTTTTTTTTTTTAAAGAAAAAATTATTATTCTCTTAAGCTTATCCTCTCTGAGCTTAAGAAACAATCCTTTGTCAGATACTGTCTTCCAGATAGTATAGATAATCTATTTCATTTAACAGATGGGGCAGCTGAGAGCCAGAGAAGGTCCTAGCCCCAACTTAGTTGATTTTGGTCTTCTCGTTCGTAAGGCTATCACTTACATTTTGTGTGCTCTCTATGTTAACTTATGTATAAATTCTTTGTCTTCCGTCAAGGTGATAGATAAGGTTTAAAAGACTAGGCTAATGAAAAGTACCTTAGTGTACAATTCAGAATTACCAAATTTTTCTTCTTTGATTTTTTTTTCCTTGCAGTGAAATCTATTACAGACTTTATTTTTATGTCAGTTGCTTAAGGACAGACAATGGGAAAGAAAACAGTGCAGTGATTTTTCTAAGTTGGGTGAATTATCACTGAGTTCTTGGTTCTGTTGTTATGGTCCTTCTGGTTTTATCCGTATCATTTAGGTATGAGTGAAATAGTCAAAATACCCCATATAAAAACCTCATTATGATGCCGATCACTATCTTTATTTTATGGGAGCGAGTTTTGTGTTTCGGAAATTCAAAATGACTCAGACTGTTCCATTATGTAATTATTTTGTGGAAAGAATTTGAGCTAAATTTTTTAGGTCATGGCTTATATGAAAACAAAACAATCTAAAAAAAATCAGAACTATAAACACAGTTGGTGTAACATTTATAAATGTTTCAGCAATAGGCACTGCCATGTGTAACTTAATATGTTTGGAAACTTAAAAAAAAAATCATTCCAGTTGCTGCTGTTTAAAAATGTTTCTGCATTTAAAAAAAAAGACAAAAGGTCAAAATATAAACACATGTTCCACATGAAAGTGAAGCCAAGAAGATATACTATATACAGTTATTCCCATATCCGTTTGGCTAGGGCCTGACATTGTTTAATTTACATTAGCTGTTCCAAGACAAAATAGTTCATGGGAGTGATATTGAGGGAAATTTTTTTTTATATATATAAAAGAAGGCAAAAAGCTTCCATTTGTTTAAATACATTTCACATGGGTCCAAAAAACATCTTTCCAAAAGGTGAAGTTGAATTAAAAACATGACTCAGCTGTTTCATTTCAGTTACTATAGAAAGCTAATGTTTGTTAAATTTTACCCTTTGTATTTAATAATAATTGGTAACATTTTTTGGCTGCTTAAGTGCCAGATATTGAACGGGGCCATTTATACACGTGCCATTTAGCCTTCTCCAAGTAAGTGATGGAGTCAGGATCAGAACCTGACCTTGAGTTCAGATCCCATCTCCTTAATTGTGGTACACTTTAGTAACTTTTATAGCAGGAACATGGTTGAAAAGAACCACATATCAAAAAATAAGCTCTCTACTTTTGCCTCTCAAAATTTACAATCCAGCTGAGTACTGATCTGTCGCTTTTATGATTTGTTTTCTCAGTTTCACTCAAATTAGCACTTGATGTACTTCAGAAAGTTGGTAAAGTATTTATTTTAGAAATGAACACCTGACAGATATACTGAGCTGTTTAATTCCTAAAACTTTTTGAAGTATGTACCCTTACCGGCAGAAGGAATTTGAGTATGCACTCCCAGTATGTCTTTATAAATGTTGTGATGTACCAGTATAATAACTTATTTCATATGTGATAAAGCACCCCACAGTATAAAGTTTGAAGAGAAGAAGTAACAGGTAATTGTAAATAAACAAGTTCTAATTGTTTCCTGCATGCCAAAAGATTGCCGGATGCTCTGCTTTGGGGTGCATGAACCATTTTGCAGACCACAACCTGATAGTCTATTAATTTGTAAGGTGGCTATGATCAACTTTGCTTTCTGATTTAAGCTCCTTACATTATAAAAGAACTGCAGGTGGGTAGGTGTGCGCGCACACGTGTGTGTGTGTGTGTGTGTGTGTGTGTGTTTTAATAGACATTCGTTAGATAAGTTAATTGACTCAACAGGAGTTTGGTAGAATAAAGAGGAAAATCCTATCTTATAAAAAGGAAATAAGGTAAAATCCAGGCTTTTTCTTGTAAACCTGTATTCTTGTCTGCATCTTGAAGGCCAGCCTTCTTGTGCCCATGGTGCAAATTTTGGGGATGTGACAAAGAGAATCCTATCCTATTATAGGTGTTAAGAATCACTAAATCATGGAAATGCCAATCAGATTAAAGAAAATCAAAGTTTAGACAATTTAAAGAAATGCAATTTCATAGAGTATCTCAGGAGGGACAGCTCTGTAGATGATAGTTGATCATGAGGGAGACTTTTCAAGATTTCCTTTCTTATAAGTTTTGAAAAAGATGTGATATACTTGTATTACCTATTAAGTAAA
Source organism: Canis lupus dingo (assembly GCF_003254725.2). NCBI lineage: Eukaryota > Metazoa > Chordata > Mammalia > Carnivora > Canidae > Canis > Canis lupus. The sequence continues at coordinate 13,462,409 of NC_064260.1, read as the reverse complement.
TTTTAACTCTAAAAGGACGTGAAAGAAAGGCAAGTCTTTCGTAGATATCCACTAAATAGTAAATAAAACACCACCTTTAGAGGCACAGGATGAGGTGGTCAGTTGATGTATCCCTCACAAATATTCTTGGGTGAGTTATTTTCTTGATTCCTTAGTGCCCAGTCCTCTTTCCTTAATTTTCTGACAAATCCTCCTCTTTCTTCAGAGGTTGACTGACATTTCACCTTACCAATAATATTTGTGAGATTCTCTGGTTGACATTAATGTTATCAGTCTGGCAGGATGAATATGTTGGATGTTAGCGGAAGCTTTGCAGATGGGAGGTGCCCTCACCACAGACAGGCAGGAGTATGTAGGTCTATGCTCTCTCCCTACAAAGCTTTCCTGCCCACAGTAGATGCTCCACCGTATCTTAAATTAACCTCAGTTGAGTACTGGATGTGTAATAATTGTAAACGTCCATAAATATATATTTCTAAAGTGATTGAAATTTTCTAAAGCATGTAAACATTTAAAATAGTCTCCTAATAATCCTTTACAGTATGCATTTGAAAATGTTTTCATGAAATGTAAAAGTGTTAGTCTATTTTCAGTTTCAGCTGTTTACACTTCATTATATTAAAAATGAGAAAAAAATAAAAAATAAAAATGAGACTATTATATATTGGCTTGATATTTGGTCATTCTCCAAAATGCAAAGACACAGGTACACAGGCCTGTCTTGCTGGTAAGGATTTCAAGTAGAATGTTTCTTTCTTTTCTTTTTTTTTTTTAAGATTTATTTTATTTTATTTTAGAGAGAGGGGAAGAGAAAGAGCAGTGGCAGGCAGGGCAGAGGCAGAGGGAAGGAATCTCAAGCAGACTCCCTGCTGAACAGAGAGCCTGGTGTGGGGCTCTGTCTCACAACCCTGACATCATGACCTGAGCCAAAATCAGGAGTTGACCGCTTAACAGACTGAGCCACCCAGACACCCCTCTAATAGAATGTTTCTAATCGAGGACTCATTCTTTTTTTTTTTTTTTTAAAGATTTTTTTATTTATTCGTTTGAGAGAGACAGAGAGAGCACAAGCAGGGGGAGAGGCAGAGGGAGAAGGAGACTCCCTGCTGAGCAGGGAGCCTGACATGGGGGGAGGCTTGATCCCAGGACCTGGAGATCATGAGCTGAGTGGAAGGCAGCTGCTTGCCCATCTGAGCCACCCAGGTGCCCCTTGAGGACACATTCTGACCCACCCAAACCTCCATGTCACTGCTTCTGCTTTACAGGAGCCCCATGCTAAATCCTAAATTTGTCTGTGGTCCTGAACGTGTTTTGTCCTTTTTTCCTTTATGCGTTTCATCATCATTCCTACCGCCTATGTTCCTACCACGAATCCTGTCTACCCCGCAAGGCTCAGTTGCCCTTTGACTTTTGCCCCAGCACCAGACAGACCTCCCGGGTCTCTGAGATCCACATTGCCATGTCGGCCTACTTACCAGCCATCTGACTTACATGGTCTTCAGGTACCTCCAAATAATTTTCTCCTAAACTGAAAATGTGATCTTTTGCCCCTCACTCCCTTCCTGTACTCCCATTTCATTCTTTTTTTTTTTTTTTTAACTCCACTAATGTGAGAAACTTGGTCAGCCTCAGTTTATGGAAAACAAATAGATTGTGTTTAGTTGCTGAAAATTTAAAGTAGTGATGTGAAAAATCAGAAACAATGGAAAGTGAAAAAAAAATAAGACTGACTTTGGCACGGATTCTGTATTTGACTCCTGGCTCTGCCGTTTATAGAGATGCCAAACTTTTGGCACCTTAAACACGTTACTTTACCATCTGTGTCTCAGCCTCCTACTCTGTGAAATGGGAATAACAATAGTCCCTACCAGAGAGGGTTGTCGTACGAATTAAATGAAGTTCACGGGTTTTGTCATCTACTCAGCATTGGTTTTTTTTTTTTTTTTTTTTTTTTTTAAGATTTTATTTGTTTATTCATGAGAGACAGAGGCAGAGGGAGAAGCAGGCTCCGCGCAGGGAGCCCAACGTGGGACTCGATCCAGGGTCACGCCCCAGCTGAAGGTGGCGCTAAACCGCTGAGCCACCCGGGGATCCCCGATCTACTCAGCATTGTATGTGGGCTTGGTGGAGAGCGTGGGCGAGCTTTAGGAATCAGTGAGAACATGGCACTTTTTAGAAATGAAGTTTGGAAATGTGAGAATCTAGAGATTGCATTCAAGGCAGCATAGTGATGGCACTTTTTAAAAAGAAAGTTATTAATGAAAAGTATAAAAGTAAAGTCTTTGAATTATTTAGCTAAGTGTTTCAGACCTTAACAAGCCCATGCTCCTTTAAATCTCGGCCCTTCTTGAATTCCATTTGAAATGCAAGGTAAATAGTCCGATTTAAAAAAAAATTTTTTTTAAATAGCAATGGCATAAAGCTTTGCTCTGTTTTCACACCATCCCCCCCCCCCCCTTTGGGAATCCGCATTTAACTAGCAGAATAAATAAATTCGTGTGTGCAGAAGCTCCCATGTTTATGGTTTCATTTAAGTTTTCGCAAGTCATTTTAAAACATCTTTAGGAAAATGTAGGTAGGAGTATTGAAAGTAGCCACTTTATTTAAATGAGGCAGATGCTTATAGTAAAAAATGAGTATGTGCCTGAAATATAAATTGATTGGAAAAAATAGTTATATTAAATTGACAGCCTGTTGCCTTTTCCTCTTGTCATAATATTTATGAAAGTAGGCTCATGGTGGGACAAGTTTCTACCTCCTGGAAGTTTTACATTATGAAGTAAAATGCAGTTTTATTCTAAAAACCTGGAGCTCTCTCCTTCTGCACTACACATTTTGCTATCTCGATATATTTTTAGAAGGAAAAAAAAGTCCTTTTGGATACCTTTGTTTTTACATGGAGCTGTTCACGGGTCTTTGATTTTTTTATTTGACTATCATTAATGACAGTTTATGGACAAGGCAGTATTAGGACTTTTGATTCATGATAAGTCTTAAAATAATTTCCTTGTAATCTCTTAAAAAGAATCCAAAAGGCATTTCAATGTTTGGATTCTAATAAAAACTCATTTGTAAAAAGGGTATTTTAGGAAAAATATTTTGAGTACGTTTGGCATCAAAAGGGTACAAAGTTTCAGTTAATACAAGATGAATGAGTTCTGGAGATCTACTGTACAGCATCCTGATGATGGCTACTGATGCTGTGTCATAGACTTGAAATTTGCTAAGAGTATAGATGTTAAATCTTTTTTTTTTTTTAAAGATTTTATTTATTTATTCATGAGAGATACAGAGAGAGAGAGAGAGAGGCAGAGACACAGGCAGAGGGAGAAGCAGGCTCCACACAGGGAGCCCGATGTGGGACTCGATCCCGGGTCTCCAGGATCACGCCCAGGGCTGAAGGCTGTGCTAAACCACTGGGCCACTGGGGCTGCCTTAGATGTTAAATTAAGTCTTGACACACAAACAGTGGTAACTATGTAAAGATGATGGAGAAGTTATTTAGCTTGACTGTGGTGATCTTTTCACGAGGTATACATATATCAAAACATCAAGTTGTACATCTTAAATACATACAGTTTTTATATGTCAAAGATAATGAAGTTTAAAAAATAAAATGTGAATCAATCTGGTTGGGCTGATAGTGTCAGAGCATATTTGAGAGATTTTTATCTGCCAAAACTAAGTAGAGCAGAACATTTTTTCCTTTTGTTTATTGTGAGATATTTTCAACATACAGAAAGGAACAGAGACTAAGTAAGGAATAAGGAACACTCACATAAGTATTCTCCTAGCTTTAACAAATCTTAACATTTTACACTTGAGCTTTTTTCTTTTTAAGAAAATAGCACATGTGCTGCTGGAGTCCTTGTGTGTTCCTCTCTTCTCCCATTCTCTTAATTATCTTTTCCATAGATTACTACCACTGTGATAAATTTGTTTATATTTTTCTGTGCATGTTTTTGTATTGTTACTATATAAGCATTTATCCATAGAGATAGTGCTGTTTGCTTTTTTTTTTTTTTTTTTTTAAGAGAGAGAGAGAGATTGCATACATGTGAGGCAGGAGAGGGGAAGAGAGAGAGGGAGAGAGAAAAAAGAATCCCAAGCAGGCTCCACGATCAGTGTGGAACCTGACACAGGGTTCCATATCAAGACCCTGACTGAGATCATGACCTGAGCCAAAATCAGGAGTCAGATGCTTAGTTGACTGAGCCACACAGGTGCCTCTATTTGGCATATTTTCAGAGTTTGTATAAATTGTGCCACTTATAAAAGTTTCATTTGTGTAAATTATAATTTTCCACTTTATTTTTGAGGATTGTTTTTGAGATGATGTTGCATTAATTCATGTAGCTTTAGTTCATTTATTTTAGACTGTTATGTAGTATACCTGTGTATAAATAGAAGTTTTATCTATTCTTTGATAAATACTTTGGGTTTTTTCAGTTTATTGGAAACAAATTACAGTGCTATAGCAGACATAGTACGTGTATGTGTCTGTGTGTGTATGTGACGCAAATGTGCTAGAGTTTTATTTTTTATTTTTTATTTTTTTAAAGATTTTATTTATTCATGAGAGACACACAGAGAGAGAGGCAGAGACATAGGCAGAGAGAGAAGCAAGCTCCATGCAGGGAGCCCGATGTGGGACTCGATCCCGGGTCCCCAGGACCACACCCTGGGCCAAAGGCAGACGCCCAACCGCTGAGCCATCCAGGGATCCCCTGTGCTAGAGTTTTAAAGGTGGTTTTCAAAGTGTGGTAAGTGGACCCCTTGAAGGATCATTTCCCCTCCCAATCGTAGACCTTTTCAGGAAGTTTTTGGGGTGAAAACTGTAACAACAGCGGCAACAATAACAAAATATATATATATATATATTATATATATATATATTTTTACCTCTTTACCCCTCTCATTCTGTCATAAGCCTGTATAGTAAAGTGTTTCAGGGGGTACATGATGTATGATATTGTAACACATCTGAAAGTAGAAACAGATTTGAGAACCTAATTGTCTTCCATTATATTAGATTTGCAAAAATGTAAAACAAGGTCATTCTTTTTTACTAAATTTGCTTGCTTGGGAAAATACAGCTATTTCCCATAAAAATATGTTATTTCTAAAGCTATTTAATTGTTTTGTTTGTTATTGGTAGTTTTAGATGAAATATTTATCAATTTTAATTTCTAGTACAATAAATATCAATGGCTATAACCCATAAAAGCAAATAACTTAAGAGTGGACAGAGGTTTTGAGACCAAAAGGTTTGAGAACTGCTGCTCTAGGGTATATACCTAAGTGTGGAAAGACTGGTTGTTAGGGGTGTATAGCTGACTACACCTCATACTGCTGTTTTGCTCTGTAAAGTTTGTGGTACCACTTTACTTTCTCAGCAGAGTCTAAGAGTTCCTGGTTCTCCACAGAATGTTCAAGCTAACATTTATCATTCAGATTTTAACAAGCTTTGCCAGTAGGGTGGATGTTACATCTCATTGTGAATTGAATTTGCTTTTTTCTGATTACTAATAACACTGAGCATCTTTTTATGTTCATTGACCATGTTTGTAGTTTCTCTTCTGTGGAGATTTTTTGTTGTTGTTGTTCTCTGCCATTTTTCTTATCTAACTGAGTATGTTTTTCTTACGGATTTGTAGGAGAATTTCTTTCCTTTTTTCTTTACTTCCCTCCTTTTTCTTTCTTCTTCTTTTTTAAAATATTCTGGTTAGCAATCCTTTGTTGGTAACATACATTTGAAAAATCTTCTTCCAGTCTTGGGTTGTCTTTTCATTTTGTTTATGGTAGTTTTGGTTGAATAGAATTTCTTAATTTTAAGTTTCTTAATTTCTAAATTTTTAAAAAGATTTTATTTATTTATTTCTGAGAGACACAGAGAGAGAGAGGCGGAGGCACAGGAAGAGGGAGAAGCAGGCTCCATGCAGGGAACCCAACATGGGACTCGATCCCAGGTCTCCAGGATCAGGCCCCGGGCTGAAGGCAGCGCTAAACCGCTGGGCCACTGGGGCTGCCCTTAATTTCTAAACTTTAAGTTCAGTTTCATACTTAATATTTTAGTCCATTGATAATATATTTCAGTGTATGGTTTGAGATGGGAATTTCATTTTATTTTTTTAAAACATGCATCATTTATTGACCTTTCCCTCCCACTGATTTTTATTTATACGATTTATTTATTTATTTACTCATTAGAGACACACAGAGAGATAGAGGTAGAGACATAGGCAGAGGGAGAAGCAGGCTCCATGCAGGGAGCCGGATGCGGGACTCGATCCCAGGACCCTGGGATCACGACCTGAGCCAAAGGCAGATGCTCAACCACTGAGCCACCCAGGCGTCCCTACCCCCACTGATTTTTAAACATCAGTTTTCATACATACATGAAGGTACTTAACATGTCTGTTCTATTCTGTTGGCTTTCCTATCCTTTCATCAATGCCTCTTTACCTAATTAAGATTAATATGACTTTATAGGGTCTTGGTATATGATAAGGAGGATAGTCTCACCTTATTTTTTTCAGAATTGTTTATTCATAGGTTTTTATTATTCCATAGATTTTTTAGAATAAGCTTTAAGAAAACTTTATTGGGAGTTTTATTGGGATTATACTTAATTTATAACAAATTTGGAGAGAAAAGACTTTTTTAATGGTATTGAGTCTTTGAGATAGGTTTGAGATATCCGGGAACATGGTATATCTCCCATTTATACAATCTTCCTTTAATTTTCTCCATAAAGGATTTTCCTATCTTTTCTTAGTTTTGTTTCTAAGTAACTTACCATTTTTGTTCTTGCAACTATGATTTTTTTCTATTATATATTCTATCATGTCATTACTAAAAATATATGATAGGAACTGTGAAAACTCAGTAGTGAAAAGCCCCTAAGGAAACTGAGTAAAAAGAATTGACTAGTTCAATGAAGAAGACATCAGAATGGTCAGTAAGCACATAGAATGGTGCTCGGTATTTTTAGTTATCAAGGATAGGAAAGTGAAAACCACAGTGAGACACTATTCAACACACACAAGAATGGCTAAAATAAGAAGACATTCCTTCTGTTGTCAAAGATGTGGAGTAACTAGAACTCACATATTGCCTGTGAGAGCATAAAATGGTACAAATGCTGTGGGTTTTTATAAAGTTAAACATTTCCCACCTATGACCCAGCAATCCCACTCTAGGCTTTTACTCAAGAGAAATAAACACATATGTTCACAAAAAGGCTTGTATATAAATATTTATAGACACTTTATTCAAAATTGCCCAAACTGGAAACAAATGCCCATCAACAAAGAGAATGGGTAAACAAATTGTGGTATATTTATACAGTGATATGCCCTCAGCAATAAAAAAAGAACAAACTATTGATCCTCTCAACAGCTAGCATGAACCACACGTTTATATGAAATTCAAAAAAAGGCAAAGCTAAACTGTAGTGATAGAGATCCTAAAAGTAGCTTCCAGTGGGATACTGGGGATTGACTGTGTAAGGGGGCTTGTGGCACCTTCTCAGGGTGCTAGGAATGTGTATGTCTTTTTTTTTTTTTTTTAAAGTTTTTATGTTTAAATAATCTCTACACCCACCATGAGGCTTGAATTTACAAACCCTGAGGTCAAGAGTTGCACATTCTGGGATCCCTGGGTGGCATAGCGGTTTGGCGCCTGCCTTTGGCCCAGGGCGCGATCCTGGGGACCTGGGATCAAATCCCATGTCGGGCTCCCGGTGCATGGAGCCTGCTTCTCCCTCTGCCTGTGTCTCTGCCTCTCTCTCTCTCTCTCTCTGTGTGACTATCATAAATAAATAAAAATTAAAAAAAAAAAAAAAGAGTTGCACATTCTATAGACTGAGCCAGCCAGGCAAAGTGTTTCCATCTTGAATGGAATGTTGGCTACAAAAATGTATACATTTGTCAAAATTCATCAAATTGTGCATTTCATTGTAGGTCAGTTTCACCTTGATTTTTTAAAAATTGGAAACATGGATCTCTTGAAGTGTTCTTTTCCACATTTTATTTAAGAAGTAGCATTGCTTTCTACACTGTCTTCTGAAATTTTTCATTATTTCTGTTGGACACTACTAACATCTGGGTTACATTTTCATAGGTATAAATGAGGATTGCTTTTTGCTACTTGTACAAAGAGCCAAAGGTTAGTCAAGCTCTACTGTTTCTAAGTCTATTTTATATTTTCGGCCAATACTGTATTTTATATTTTTTAATGCATTATTTTTATTATTATTATTTTTTTATTTTTATTATTTTTTAATGATAAACTTTGTTACATCTTAACACAATAAAAAAACAAAGATACATTCGAGAAAACCATGACCAGGCATATCACAATCAAACCGTTGAAAATCAAAGATGAAAAAAATTATAAAAGCAGCCAGAAGAAAAATGATGCATTATTTACAGAGGAGCAATGATTCAAGACTGTGGATTTCTCCCAGTAGGAGTGTACCCATAGAAAGGGGTGCACTTCGTGTATTAAGGTGCACTTCGGTGTTGCTATGCCATGTCTTTTGGGAAGTGTGTGTATGCCATCACTGAGCTCAATGTGAGGCAAGACACAGCAAGTGAATTCTATCACCATCTTCTGATCTGGAACAGGATTTTCAGGGCTTTGATCTGAACCTGACCCCTCTGGCCCCAGGAAAAACGAAGGCAGGCAGGAGCAGGTCTGTCTGAGGGGAAGCCTCCTGAGCTTTATGATTTATTTAATATGGAGATAGAGAATAAGCACAAGCAGGGGGAGGGGCAGAGGGAGAGGGAGAAGCGGGCTCCCTGCTGAACAGGTAGCCCTACAATGTGGGGCTCCATCCTAGGACCTGGAGATCATGACCTAAACCTGAAGGCAGGTGCTTAACCTACTGAGCCACCCAGGTGGCCCAATGGCCCAGTTTGGCCACCCTGCCATAACTGTATTTTAATTTACAGTCTTCACAAATTTAATACTTGTATGACTATCACTTACTTACGTTTGTCCAATATAATCATTAGATGTCAGGAAACACCCCTATTGTCTTAATTTCCATTAGCAATATTCATTCAGTATTTGTTGAACCTAGTTTATTTCAAGCAGTGTTCTAGACAGTGGGAGACAGCAGTGAAGCAGACAGACAAGGAGGGAAGGACCCTGCCCTCACAGAGCTTGCAGTCTCGGTGAAGGAGGGGTGGGGTGGAGGAAGCTGACAAACTGTATCCTTCTGATTAGACCAGCCTTAATCCTATCCTGATTGATCTTCATTTCAAATCCCTTACACTTTTCTCAGTTACTTTTTCTGAGTCTGTTCTGTTGTGATTTTATGGATGTGTGATACTTCAAACTTTTGTAGCTTTGGGCTTTCCTAATATTAGTAGTCTAGTCTGGATTATTCACTCATACCAACAGATCATTCGTTTCCACGAGTATGCCCTTTGCATATTATTTGAGCACGTAGGTTTAGAAGAGACAGTTAACAGGGCTGCCTGGGTGGCTCAGGAAGGTGGAGCGTCCCACGCTTGATTTCAGCTCAGGTCATGATCTCAGAGTCTTGAGATCGACCCCCTCGTAGTATTCTGGGCTGGTGTGCAGCCTGCTGGAGACTGTAATCCTCCTCCTCCTGCCCCTCTTTGCCTCGCTCTTGAACCTGCATGTTCTTGTTTAAAAAAAAAAAAAAAAAAAAAGCCATAAAAGACCATTTCAGTGTTCACAGAAGCAGAGATTGAATTTATGTAGCTTTGACAGTGGCCCATCTCATATCTTCTGTCCTGAGCCCACATTTTGGAATCCTAGAAGGGTTTGGGAACCTTTCGGCATTTTTACTGCCTCCACTCTCTGTGTCGTTCTAGAAGTTTGGCAACCTCAGCTGAAGCTATTTTTTTTCTGTTCCTAAGAAGACATTCTGGGTAAAGTTCTCATGAATTAAAAAGTTGGAAATCGAGTTAATTTATAAGCAAAAGTAAGTAGGAGTGGTTTTCTTCCCAGTGTAATAGTCTATTTTATTGGTGTTTTAAAATATCAGTTATATTTTGAGGAGTTTGGGTTATGAATAGAAAGAACAAAAATGCACATTGTTTTAGTGGTCTTTCAAGCTGGTACTTTCTAAAAGCTCAAGTGTCTATATTTTGTCCGACTCTGCCCAGCCTCCAGCCAGGCTCCATATGTCTGGATGGGTTGGACACCTGACTTCATGCTGTATAATCAGAAAGGAAGAAAAAAATTGGTGCCCCAAATGCCTCCCTCTCCAACAGTTCCCACCATGTCTGATCACAAGTACTTTGAGGGTACGTGGCTCATAATCTGTGTCTCCTTGGGACCATGACTGGGGAGCTCTGGAGAGTACCCTCCAACTGTGGTTCTGTCTGAATCCAAGAGCCCCTCTAGCGGCTGAGTCCCAGTGGATTCTTGGAAACCATGCATCCATCTGGAAACAACCCAGAGGCTCCCAGAACAACAGCAACTAGAGCGTCTGATTACTTAACGAAGGTGGCCAAGGCTGATCCTCCTCTAACAAAAAATACAGAAAATAAATCGTCCTTTTCCGTGTCAGGAATTAAATATGTATAAGAAAGTTTGAAATAGTGTCTGTTAGGTTAATTAGCAAAATATTTCAAGTTTTGTTGTTGTCTATTTGCTTTTCTGCTGTCAGTCTTTTTAAAAAAGTTAATTCCTTTTTGGTTCAAGAGTGAGGCTTCACTTTTAATTTTTGGAAACACGAGCATGAGAGAATTTAATTCATTCTGAGCTACATGTTTACTGTGTCAAAAATAATTAGCTTAACATGGTCTCCATTTACATAATTTCTAGAATCTTTTATTTAGACAGTTAACAGATCCAGAAAGTGTTTACTGCTGGAAAGGACAATAGGAGAAGAAAGATGCTAATTATTTGGTCAGCTCCAAGATTATTTTATACATGTCTCTTCAGAGTATGTGAACACTATTCTGCTGAAGGTCCATTTCACTGATATGGCTCCAGTATAGACAGGGTCATGGTGTATGTGTGTGTTTAATGAACACAGACAAAACTCAGGGCTCTTACTTCTTTAATTTAGCACTTCTTTCCCAGCATTATGCTCAGAGATGCAAACTATATGCACTGCTAATCAACCTGGCTTGCTTTTTTGAAGACCAAGCTCATTGGCTCATGCTCCCCATGGACTGCTTTTGTTTTTACGGAATTTACGTGTTTTTGGTCTTCTACGGGATTTCTCACCCACCTGATTTTTTGGGTTCGGTCTCTTCAGTCATTGTGTTTGAAAATACCACCTCACGGGGATCCCTGGGTGGCTCAGCGGTTTAGCCCCTGCCTTCAGCCCAGGGCGTGATCCTGGAGACCTGGGATTGAGTCCCACGTTGGGCTCCCTGCATGGAGCCTGCTTCTCCCTCTGCCTGTCTCTGCCTCTCTCTCTCTCTCTCTGAGTCTCTCATGAAAAAATAAAATCTTAAAAAGTAAAAATAAAAAAATAAAAGAAAGTACCACCTCACTTGGTCAAGCTCCCCAGGGCCAAGGACTCTTCCGTGTCCAGTGCCCCCGCATCCACACTCGGGAAAGCAAGTAAAATGAGTGAGACAAGGAGACTTGCTGTGTTTACTTCACAGTTTATTGATTCATGCTGCAGGTGTTCACTTAGCACCGCTCGTCTGCCAGGTACCGCGTTGGCTTGGGGCGTAAAGAGGTGAGAAGATAAGCAGGTCTCGCTGGCACCAGTGGGGACCTGAGTCACTGCGTGGGAAGCTCTCTTCACTGCCAGGAATAGAGAGGCTCCTTCAGGCTTCCTCAGATACTGGAGCATTCTTCTTGTAAGGACGCTCTGAGGTTAAAGAAGGCTTGAATCCATTAGACTTCTGGGCCTCCTGGGAGCAGAGGAGTTAAGACTCGGCTGGTGGAGTATAGCTTGGGAATGGAGAGGATCAGGGCACCGCTGGCCAGACAGGCATGGAGATACTCAGAGGAACACAGGACTCTCAGTATCCCACTGGAATGGCTTTGGGAGAAAATCAAACCTATATAAATATTTCTATGATTTTTCCTTGAGGATTCACTAAGATCTTGGTATAAGGTATAGGACTTTAGTATATTCTTAAGTCACATTTGCTTGTTTCTTCAGGCAGATAATACATTTCCTGTGTTTTTCCTTCTGTATCCTCCTAGTCTGCAGTATTTTGTGTGTGTGTACACGCGCGTGTAAGTAAATACACACAGAAAACCCACAGGATAGGAAAATCTGAAGGTGGAAACCAAGAGTCTGGGAAAACTAAATTTGACTTGTCACATTTGAAAACATCATCTGTTAACCTTTTTTGTGAACTTAATATTGCTTTTTTATGTAGTGTATTCTGAAGATGATAATATGAAAATTGATCATATTCGCTCACAATAAACAATCTCTTATATTTTAATAGAAATTTAGCGTTTACAGGCATCTTCAAGGATTTTTTTAAGTTCTTTAGTTTTTATTATGTTTTTTTTTTAGTTCTTTTCTGAAGTTCTTTTAAAATTCTTTCCTAATTCCCCCCCCCCACACACACACACCCCAAAAGGAGGCAGGCAGATCTTTTACTTTTCATATTTTAAGAGTTGAGACTTTAAGTCAAAGTTATACCATCTCCCAGGTTCCCTGACTCCAGTCGGTGGTCCTGCCCATGTGGCTGCCCTCGCTGCCAGTGGTATAGAATGTCACCAGTGTCCTTCCTCACCTTCATCCTGCTCCTCTAGTTCCTGAGAGAGAGAGCATCAGGCATACTGGAGCCAGAAAGACATGGCTTTCTTTGTGGCAAGGCCTCCGCCCCGAATCACAGCCTTCTTCCCCATTTGGGTAGCTAGGCTAGAAAATCTAGAGAAATTGTGGAGGTTACTGTTAGCCTGCCAAACGTTTGTTCACGGAACCCTTGTGCTTCATCCCTCCATAAGTGGGCATGGAGGGTTATGGATATAAGGGATGGCCTTCTTGGTAATTGTTGTCAAAACCCAGTGTTTGTCTTGATGGCTGCGTATCACTTGCCTGGTGCACTGTCTCCGTAACTGGCGGATCCCACATCCCATTCACTGTTGGGAGGTGGAAATGATTGTCATGTAACCTTTCCACTCACAATTTAATTTTTTTTTTAAGATTTTATTTATTTACTCATGAGAGACACAGAGAGAGGCAGAGACACAGGCAGAGGGAGGAGCAGGCTCCATGCAGGGAGTCCAACGTGGGACTCGATCCCGGGTCTCCAGGGTCATGACCTGGACTGAAGGCAGCGCTAAACCGCTGAGCCACCCGGGCTGCCCTCCACTCACAATTTAGAAGTTGATACAATTTCTAGCAAAAATATAAAGGAGGAGTAAAGGAAAGTAACTTATAGTCAGTGAAAAGTGTATCAGCAGGTGTGTATTTCAGTATGTTCACGGAGAAGTAACGTAGTTAACAATTTTCCCACTTACATGTGGGATCACTAAGAATATATGAGCTGTGGGGCACCTGGGTGGCTCAGTGAGTTACATATCTGCCTTTGGATCACATCATGATCCTAGGTCCTGGGATCGAGTCCCAGGCTGGGCTCCCTGCTCTGTAGGGAGTCTGGTTCTCCCTCTCTCTCTGCTGTTTCCCTTGCTCGCACTCTCTCACTCTGACAAATAAATAAAATCTCTTTAAAAAAAAAGAATATAAAAGCTGCAAATGTCATCTGATCAAGTGTATTTTATTGGCAGTTTAGATACCTTAAGTGGCATTGCAGCAGTGACCTGATTTTTTGAAATGATGAGTATCTATTAGTAAAATTCCAAACAAAACAGAATACAGAACCCCATCCCCCACAAAAAAGTTCCTTTGTTATTTATCTTGTAGCTGTGCTGTGGAAAACTTAATGTAGAACTGTGTAAAATAACTGTTTATATAAAAACACTGTTAGGATCTAGGATCTGAGGGTTGTGAACTGACTTCTTTGCCAACATGAATGTCTAGCGCGATACGTGAAAGCAGGTTGGGGTATAGCAGTGGGATTCAGGACAGCTCTTTGTTGTATGTTATCCACCAGATGCCAGCGACATCCTCTGAATTATTGTGACAATTGAAAAAATTGCCCTCACAAAATTAGAATGCACCACTGAATGGTGATGGCACTTGTGTTGAAAATCTCTGCCTTATTATACATGTCAGAAAGACTTGGAAACCTGAGGGATCCCAAGAGAACAAAGACTTCCCAACATTTCAGATCAGAAGGTTCTAGTGCTGGGGTTTCATTGTCTCAGGAGGCTGGAGAGGGCAGGAGGAGAATGTCTACTTTCATTTTTCTCCAAGGCTGAGAGGTTTTCTGCTTTCCTCCTGCCTTTGTTGGCCTGCACGATCTCTTGTGCATTCTTGTGATGGAAGCCCTCTCCATTCCCTGTCCTTAGAACTTGCTGGGATGCTTTCTTTACACTAGGTTCTGAAGGAGTTTTGCAAAAGGGGTTTGAAAGTTATTCGAGAAAACTGATGGGGTTTTTTTCCTTTTATGTGGTAAATATACACTACATACAGTTTATCCAAGTCAAGGTTTTATGTAAGTAATTTGTCACTTTGCAAATATATGGCTAAATCATTCTGGTATATAAATAATAATTTTATCTTTTGATCAGTTTGAAAGATACAATTTCCTATAAACTATAGCATTTTAATAATTGGGCTTGTCACACACTTCACAGAATCAATCCTTAATAACAATGGGAGTCAATATGGAAGGAAATATTTATTATTGTGTGATTTCAGGAGTCAGTATTTTTGCTTTCTGTTCTCTGTGTGGCAGCATTTTGGTGCTGGATGTGTCTAGGCTCAGATTCTCCAGCTCTGCCACAGAGTGGCTTTGTGATCTAGGGCAAATCAGGATCTCTGAGCTTTACTGTAAAAAATGTCATCAGTAGCATGGTGATGCCGATATTTAATACAGTGGTTGTAAGGATTAATGTAAAACATTTGACACAGTTTTCTTCTAGTACTTGTTCTACGCATCCACGTTTTTCATGTAGTATAACCAAAGGGCACATAAAATCTTTGTCTTCTTTTTTTTAACTTGACCTAGTTCCACAGTGTAAACAATTTTTATAATTACTGTTTTAAAAGTATCAAAGTATTAAAAAGTATTACAGTATATGATGACATTCTGTTTCTAAATATATTGTGGACATATTGTCCTTTCTGTGTATAATATGAACCTTAAATTTACCTGCTTATCCAAGAAACAAAGCTTTGAAAAACCCCACTTCTTGACCTACCTGCAAGCAAAACCAGGAGGACACAACAGCCCTGAGTTGCGTCTGTGCAGGGGGCCCATGGTAGGCTTCCCAGGTGAGGTGATGCACTTCCACACACAATCTTGAAGTTGCAGCCTTTGGTATACAGCTTCGGAGACCTTGACCTTTGGGTTGCACAGAAATGATCAGAACTATAAATACTAAATCAGAATATCAAGGATATACTCACCTAATAATGATTTCAGTATACGTGAGCATTTTTCATTTTGTTTTCTATTTTTTTCATTGTAAAAATGATGCTGATAAGCAGTATACTGTTGACCAAGAAGGAATTCACTGAAAACTCAAGCAAACAGGCAATTTGGGCAATTAGAATTGCAAATTAGGAGGCACAGATGCAGGTAGAAACCTGAATCTGAGGCCGATCTTGGACGCAAGGAAGCCAAAGAGAGAGCAGGGTTATCTAATCTAAAGGCTGAGAGTGTAGTTCTCATTCAGGTCCTCCGAGCAAAACAACGGATTGAAATGAAGTTTACTGGGATTGGTTGGGCTAATATGCAAATGAGGGGTTGAAGCTTGTTAAACTGCTTTGGCTCCTTTTGAAGTGATGAGTGAGGATGATTCAGGTGTCAGGGTGAGGAGGCCTTTAAACCCCTGCTGAGGGCGTGCAGCTGGCTGAAGGTGGTGGTGGGGTTGTCTTTTCTTTTTTTTTTTTTTAAGTTCATGGTTTTTTCAGGGAGGATATGAATAAATTTCTCTTCCCTTCTGGCCTCCTGATCCCATTTTAAGAGAGACTGTTAGCTAGGGCTGCTTGCTGCACTTTGAACTCTCCCTTTACAAGGCATATTGATTTTTCCTTCTCTAGTAGTATTTCTGTAGGATAAATCTATATGTAGAATGACTTTATTAGAGGACACAAGAAACTTGAATGGCTCTTGGATGTGACTGCCAAATTCTTTTTAAAGATATTATATACATTTACATATTGATCCCCACTGAAGTTGTTTCAGCCATATAGAAGTCGGGATTTTTTTTTGGGGGGGGGGCGCGCTGATTTAACAGGTAAAATATTGATTTTTAATTTCTCATTCTTGGCTACTAGTGAATTTATACATTTAATCTGCATATATTTTTGATATTTCCTCGTGCATTACTTACTCATTCTTATTTTTCCTCTATTTAACTTATATAATATGTGTAATAATGTGTAATCATATTATTCTTTTTTTTTTCTTTTAGCTCCGGTAATAAACCGATTCACAAGGCGTGCCTCGGGTAAGTCAGACCATATGATGGATTTTGCTTATTAATGGTGACATTTCTTAAATCACAGTGGTATTGGACAAGAAGGTGCGATGAGAGTAATTGCTGTGGAGTAATGACTTGTCAGTCATTTTCCTCGAAAAAAAACTATCTGATATAATCAAGAATGAGAAAATAATTGGAAATTAACCTGAGTGGCTAAACTTAAAACCAGTGTGCGCCGAGGCTACTGCACCTTTGGAAATGGAGCCTCTCACCCCAATTTGTTTATTCCTGCTGTTGATCAGTTATCTACATGGTTATCGAATGTGTCAGCCACAGGTCAGAAGCAGTGATTTAGAAGATGGGCAAAGGACATCCTAGAATCAGTGACAGGAAAAGGGACAAAAAACAGGGACCACAGACAAGAGACAGGAAAACTCTGAAAATGGAGATATAGGAACCTGTCATCAGGGGGCCATTTGGAAGAGGAGCCAATTGCTTTACATTTGTTTTTGGTTTTTTGGGGTTTTTTTTTGCTTTACATTTGTTAATGCCTCTGAGGCTCTTGCCATCCTAAAGATGCCACCATAACCTAATGCCTATTCACCAAGATAGACCTTGGCCACTAACAAGTGCTTGAATTAGATCCACTCATACTCTGTCCTACCTGCATTGGTGGACACAGTTTGAGAGCATGGTTTAAGGAAAGTGAGTTTGGGCATTGAAGTGGATAAACCATTTGGAAGATTTTACTTCTGTGGAATGCCTTCCTCTGTGAAGATAGAGGACAAGTGAAATGTTACTATGTTTGACATGAGAAAATTACTCTTTCCTTGAAATACAACTAGGTTTTTGTTGTTGAAAAACACAAATATTTAGAACAGATCATTTGGACATTTATATAATAGAATTGAGTAATTTATTTAATAAAATTACCTCATTTTCATCTGTGCTGTATTATTAAAGGTGTTTTAAGATTAAGTTTTTTTTAAATTTTTATTTATTTATGATAGTCACAGAGAGAGAGAGAGAGAGAGGCAGAGACATAGGCAGAGGGAGAAGCAGGCTCCATGCACCGGGAGCCCAACGTGGGATTTGATCCCGGGTCTCCAGGATCGCGCCCTGGGCCAAAGGCAGGTGCTAAACTGCTGCGCCACCCAGGGATCCCCCCCCCTTTTTTTTTAATTTGTCGGCAGTTACTGGTACAATTTAGTCTTATTGTGTAGTGACCAGGCCAGAGAGGAAAGGACCAGGATTAAGAAAATGTGCTATATTGGGATACCATTTACTTTATCCTCCTGAGCTTTTTGTAATCTGAAGACATATCTAAATATTGCAAACAAAGTGGATTGTAATGACTTTTGTGGAATGAGGAATTAATGTTTATGTCAGCAGGGCATCAGACTTTATTCCAAAGTAGACCCGTCAAGTATGATGGTACTGTGGGTAGGGATATAGTCTTCTGTGAGCAGTGGTGGGAATAAGAGAGGAGAAATAAGAGAGAATCTGTAGTGTGAGGTCTTGTCTTCATGCTGTAAAATTCTTTCCATAGACACATAGTTAGGAGGCTTAAAATAAATCCTCTCCTTTTTTGTGTCAAACTGTGCGACATGACATATTTATATCTGGGCAGGTTGCATCAGTGTTTGTTGTCCAATAAACGTATCATCAACTGACGGTCCAGGGGTTCCAGCATATAGGTTAGCTTTGAAGCACCATTATTTTAGTATCTCCACCACCACTAAATCTGTGTCCAGTCCATTTCAGTAAGACTTGGCTGGAAATGTAGAGAAGACGGAATGCCAGCAAAGAAACCCACATTAAAGACACATGTTGTGTTTCTTCCTAGAACAACAGGAAACAGTCTGATTTAAAGAAAAATAAGGGAGGTGATATCCAGTTCAGGAGTTGTGTTATATATAGCAATAAGCCTTAAAAGGAGTAAAAATTGTTACCCTAGCAATATAACACACTGGAATTCATTATGAGAATGAATCTTGACATTGATTATTTTGTGTACATTTCTAGTCTTTCAGGCAAGGGAAATAAAATTATATTTACTACCTTAGATAAAAACAATGGTATAGGAAGAAAAAAGAGGAATGGGACCTGTTAATCATCTACCTGTCTACAATTTTTTTTACTTTCTTATTTTTTATAAAAGTCTGTCTAAAAATTTTCTGGCAAAGAAGAATATAGAAACAGTCTTAAGCCGTCTTGAGGAGGAAATCTTGTAGTTTTTTAATTCACTTAGTGACTAAAAGTAATTTAGTTTAGTAGTAGAGATATACATCAATTGATTTTAAAGTATTACTGAAAAAATAACCATCTACTTAAAATGTAGAAATTCATATTTGATCATTAACAATATTCCTTAGGATATCTTCTTCTGGTGGAGTTTTATTTCAGAAATACTTTTTTTCTTTTCAGAAATAAACTATAAAATTTATGTAAGACCTATAATTTAGGGGGAAAAATAAGCCAGGTAAAATCAACCAGAAGTTTATGTGACATAGGAGTTTGTTTCTTATTTATCTATTTTCAAATTATGATTACAACAATAAAATGCTGTGTAATATATAGTAATTTACTATGTGTAGTGCTAGTATTCAGTCACTGTTGATTGAATGGAAGTGGAAAAGAGGATGTTACAATATATTTCTAGATTTCTGCCTGAGTTTTCTAAATCTTTGAGGTTTTGGCTTTTGCCAATTCCTACTGCATCTTGCAAAAATAAGTATCTGAACCAGAGTACTTCGAACAAACTGTTTCTCTCTTTTGGGCCTTTTTCTTTTATTATAGTTCAGGAGGATGAGGGGATGTTTACATTAAGCAAGTGTTTAACAAATACGTTATTTAGAATCATTTTTACACCTTCCATCTCACTGTTTCTGCTAAACTCTCTTCATGTGTTTTCAGTGCCTGCCCACAAACCCGTCAGTTTTTATTTCTATAAGTAGAAGGAATCCATGTCACTTAGCATTTTCAAACAGAATTCCTAAAATCTTAGGAGTCTGTAGAGGTTTCAGGGCTTCCTAAGCTCGTTTTCCACTAGGTGCGGGCGCGAATAAAAGTCCTAGAGTATAGGATGATTAATAGCAACAAACACAGGTGGGCATTAGATTGGTTAAGTTCTGCAAAACATGATTGAAACTGTCAGGTGTCTTCTGAAATCCAGATGGAATGTATCTTTTGGATCTTCCTGACAGCACCCCATAACAGTAAGTCTATTATTTATTTTTTTACTGTGTATTGAGCTTTGGTTGATGTATAACATTGTGTGTGTTTCAAGGGTACAGTGTGTTGATTTCATACCTTCATATAGTATGATATGATTACCCACAGCCTTTTTTTTAAACAGGACCCAATAATCCTTTTTTGAACAAAAGAAATCCTACTGCCCTTTTTTCTTAACCCATTTCTACTCTAATCACTGCTTATTGGTACGTCTTTTTTATATGCACAGAAGTCCTACATAATCTACTTTACAATCACATAAACTATTAGGTGATGATATAACATACATAAAATTAACGTAAAATACACATAGTCTCTTTTAGAATTTTGATGGAATTAGAGTGAACATTGACAGTTTGGAGTATTTTGGAAGATTCTTCTTCTTGGAATAATGGAAGTACATCATTTATCCTTATCGTTATTATAAGAAATTAATGGTAGTATGTAGACAATTGTTCAATAAATCTTTGAAGAGTAAAACTTATGCAGACAACAGTCCTGTTGCTTCTTTGTTCGTCTAGTATATCATATGGGAAATCTCTAGAGCGTGGGATTTCACAGACTTGAGTTCAAACCACCTGTTTACTGTGTGATTTTGCACGTAAGTCATTTACCACATTGAGTTTTACTTTCATATTTTCACTTTGTTTCGGTTTGGGATCATAAGAGCTGCAGTCACACTTGCTACAAATGGTTAAGCTAGATGGTTTTTGTAAAGCGGAGTAGCTAGGCTCTCAAAAATGTTAGTGGTCAGCTATCTTCTGAACATAGTGTAAAAGAAAAAACAATAAAGGCTTCAGTGCTGTGCCACAGCCTGTCATAAATAAGCCTCAGAGAGTCATAACACTCCTTGATATCATCATTTAATAGGGGACATCTTCTTTTACTGTCTGCACATTATGGTTTTTAGAAAGAGTATAATGGTTTTCCTCTGTGGTTTTGTCTGAATTGAAAAAAAAATGAAATTTCTCATTACTCTTGAGATGGTGCCTTGAGGGATGAATTCATGTCAGACCTCTCTCTGTGTTTTAACCCCAGGACTTTATTTTGAAGTGAAGCTTATAGAAAAGTTCGAGGAATAATTCAATGAACACTCTTCTCTAGATTTCCCAGTTGTTCATATTTTGCCGCATTTGTAGGCTCTTCTTCCATCCGTACACATGGTCATGCCCACGCTTTGTTTTTTCACTGAATCTTTTAGGAATTCTGAGTATTCAAGGGTATCTCCTAAGAACAAGGTCATTCTGCATAATATTACACTCAGGGAATTTAACCTTGATACAGTGCTGTTATCTCTCTAGAGTCCAGTGCTCTTAGTTGTCTTGATGTAGCCTCTGTTCTTCTCTATCTGAGCTGATTCAAAGGTTTTTTTTTTTTTTTTTTTAGATTTTTATTTACTTATTTGACAGAACAAGCTGTGGGGAGGGCAGAAGGAGAGGGAGAAGCAGACTCCCTGCTGACTTGGGGCTTGATCCCAGACCTAGAGACCATCCCCCAAGCCACTGAGCCACCCAGGCACCCCTGATTCAAGGATTTTTATATTGCATTTAATTTTCATGGCTCCATTTTTCTGATCTTTCATAAACTGACTCCCTGGAATTTTTGAAATCTGTTTTGTTTTTTTGAAAGATTTTGTTTATTTATTCATGAGAGAGAGAGGCAGAGACATGGGCAGAGGGAGAAGCAGGCTCCCTCTGGGGAGCCCCATGTGGGACTTGATCCCAGGACCCCGGGATCACAACCTGAGTCAAAGGCAGATGCTTAACCACTGAGCCATCTAGGTGCCCCTGAAATCTGTCATTCTTGAAGTTATGAAGGTTCTCCCTACCAATGAAATAGTTCCCTGTATCACCAGCTCTGAATTCTTAGCTTGTGTGGACACATCCACAGTCTGGTCACAGTGCCCTGTTGGTGTCCATGAAGCCTTTGCGCTGAGCCTTGCTTTATTTAGTATTACTTTCACGGACTGCTGTTGAGCATTATTTGTTCTAGTGCATAATTATTTCTTATAATAGAAGTGAAAATGGAACTCCAAATTATGAATTTGGTAATTTTCTTTTCTCCATGTAGATAATTAGCCATACTTCAGTTTTTAGCCATAACATGAACATTGAATTTTATAGTATATTTTTAACAGAGCTAAAATTTTATAATTTTCTCTACTCTGGCATTTGGAGTAATTCAGAGGTGAAATTAAGTCTTTAAATTTCACACCCCCACTGTGTAAAATGATATATTAAAAACTCAGTAAAATCACCAAAAACAGAAAATGATTAGTCCCCAAGATAGTAGTGAAATAACAGAAGTTCAGATTTTTTATTGACTCCAATTCAGGGAACATATGCTTCCTTGATTCAGGGAACATATGCTTCCTTTTGTTTTGTGGAAATATTTTGTAGCCTTGGTGTTCATTGTTTTTTTTCTTTAAAGTTATATGATGAGAGCTTTTAACCCTCTTGGGGTTTTTTTTTTCTTTGAAAGGTCATACTCATGTTGTCAAACTCATTTGCTAGAGTGAATATATTTACATTTATAATTTATTTTTGAAATGAGCTTCGTTTTGAAAGCTTACTTTAAGCTTAGTAATTACCAACATTAGATAATGCACATTGGGAAAATATTCATTTAATTAATCTCCTAATTAATTCTGCAGACATTGACTGCATCCCTACTGTGTGCCAGATACAGTGCTAGGGCTGCAAGAAGAGTAATATACAGCCCTTAGGAAGTTCACGGTCTAGCAGGAGGCTGGCCGTGAGTGCCTCAGTGTGGGTGAATACTGTAACCTCCAGGAAGGGAAAAGGAGAAAACATAGAGTTCTTGCAGGGTGTGGCTCACGGAAAGGGTGCTAGTCATTAGGGGTTTTATGGAACCCTAGAACGTGTGTTTCAACAGGAAAACAAGGTGAGTATTTGTGCCTTACCACTAGTAGCTAGCTGTTTTTATTCTAAAGTCCTTTCTCCTAGTGTGCCACACTGCACCACCTTGCCTCAGTATCAGGTATCGGTGGCATGGAGGAAGCAGATGCCCATGGCCATGGACAGGGGCTTAAGGCCAGGATTTACTTCGCCTTTAACTTACCATTCTTTCAAAATCTAAAGTGTCTCTTTCAGAGAAGGCAGTATAGGCTCTGGATTCAGAGAAACTGAATACTGGAATTGGAATAATAGCTCCACTACTCTCATATCCACTTAAGACAAGTGGGGCAGGGGACAGGGTGGGGGGCTTAGTCACCTAGCTAAGGCTCCATTACTCCAGGTATAAAAGGGAGTAACGCATCTCTCACAAGATCATTGTAGTGATTAGACAGTAGATAATCCATGAAACCCACAACACACTGTTCTCTCCAGCTTCTCCCTCCAGTGGGGTGCAAGTCCAAGCCACTGTATACACCTGTTGCCACTCTGTGTCCAGACTAATTCTCCCCTATGGTTCCTTACAAATAAAACCAAGTGAGCAGGGGAGGTGCTGCTTGGGTCTCATCCGTATCCTCTTCCCTCTCCTCCTTCGTGCTCTGGTGGTGCTGATTTATTGGCACTTACTAAGCATCCATGTTCCTGTATGCCTTAGCATGCTGTGGGAAAGAGAGCCCTGTACAGTCTGTGCGCAGGGTTGAGGCTCTGGTGGTTCTTTGTAAGGCCTAGGAATGCTGATAGACTGTCTCAAGGCCAGTGAGAAATTCAATTATCTCGAACTTAATTGCATTTTCTTCAAAGTTTTCTTTGAGCCCTCTAGGAAAGGTGGTAATAAAAAAACGATGGGCACGGCAGGTCGTCTCCTTCTGCTCTCAGGGTAGTGTCCTCAGAGTCCTCACATCAGCAGTTGTGGAAGGACTTGGCAGGTGGCTTGGGAAGCCTTTGTAGCCTATTCAGTCCCTTGTGTGTCCTGGTTCCTGGCATTGTCCTATAGAACAGACATGAGCAGGTGGTGTACATGACCATACCCTGATTATGGTCAGAGTTCAGGTCACTGCTCCACAAACGCTCTGTGTGAAGGATCAGCTTCCCTGCCCCCAATCCATTGAAGACCAGAACTTTTGTAAAATATGATAAAATTGCCACTGCAGTGTCAGCTTGCTCTTACACCTTACCCACCCCTACTCTGTGCTCCTCTCACTGTGCGCTGCTGTGCTTTAGGGGCCATGACTTTGGTGTGCTCTGTCGGAGATAGGAATATTCTCATGAAATGTCTTTTCATAAAGGGAAATTACACATTCCCAAATAACTGATAATTAAACCAAAACCAAAATCCATAATTTACTACTTCGGCATTTTGTGAGAACAGACAGCAGTGTGAACGGTGCCTCTTGGAGCTGGAGAACGGTGGCATACACCCACCGTGTCCCAGACCCATGGGACGCAGGTTGTTGCCTCTGCCTGGCACCTGCCTGTTCACATTTGGAGCACTCCAGAAGCTTTGCTTCCCTGGCCTTCCTGTAGCTCACCTCTCAACCATGTCCCTCACCCTTCAGCATTCTTTCTTTCTCTCTGAATGCCATCCACATATAGAGCAGGTACTCAAGCTGCTGTTACTGTTCATACATCATTTGAAACCATGGCTGTTTGTTCACACATCTCTTTCCCTTTCCTAAACTGTGAACATTGTAATTGATTAATTTGAGAGAAGAGAAAAAGTAGTACGCAAAGTAAGGAAGTGAGAGTCTTGGAGGAATGGGGAGATTTGGGCAGATGTGCACAATGGGGTTTAAGATTCCCGAGGGAAGCACCAGCAGGTGTGTGATTATGGGTGAGGCTGAAACTAAAGAGATTTGAGGATGAGCTTGGACACCAAAGTTGTCTGTGATGATGGCAAAACTGGAATGTGAAGAGCATGGAGCCAGATACCTATCAAGAGGGGCACCTGAACCCGTGAATCTCAGAGAAGCCCCCCGCATTGGCATAGGGGTACCCAGTAGTGGTGTGAATGCCTGCGTGGGGAGCTATGAAGTCCCTCACTGTCTTTTGGGTCCTGCAGTGTGCAGGAAGTAGGGCGTTCTAAGAGAGGTGGTGTTCCTGGAGAAGAACCGGGTTTCAGCTAAGGTGGGGATATGTTGGGAGTGCTTTGTAAAAGAACTTGGGGGTGGGGAAAAATATTGGAAAAGAAGGTGGGATATATGGGAGGAATCCACAGGTTAGTACTTCATTCAATTGAGCAAATGTTTACTGAGCAGTTACCATTGCCAGACACTGGGTATGGCAGCAGGAAACGCTCCCTGACCTCGAGATACTATAATCCCACGGGAGAAGCTTGAAAGAATGTGGACATGATGTTGGAGAGAAAGACAGTGGTTGTCTGGAGTCTTGCATCTTGTGGGTGACCAAGGTAATAGCAAAGCGGACATGTTTGGATCAGGGGTCTTCAGGTTATAATGTATTCACTATGGAGGCTTTTTAAAACTTTCTTTAGGGTGAATTCTATCAAGTTTCTAGTGAGAGCACTTTAACTGATACTTAAGTACAAGAGACTATAGAGTGTAGAAATGAAGAGCTTGGATTTGAGGTCATTCTCCCATTTCTTGATCAGATATTCAACATGAAGTGTTTGGCACGGAGCTCTGCCTGAGGCAGGCAGACGTTGTTGAGGATCTTGG
Source organism: Canis lupus dingo (assembly GCF_003254725.2). NCBI lineage: Eukaryota > Metazoa > Chordata > Mammalia > Carnivora > Canidae > Canis > Canis lupus. The sequence continues at coordinate 13,437,121 of NC_064260.1, read as the reverse complement.
TTGCACCACTTATGAGGGTGTGACAGTGAGGTGAGGGTCACTGTGTGACCTTGGGCAGCTTACTTAAACCATCTTCTGTAAAACAACTGAGTAATTCATGGAGTGAATGCAGGCAAAGCTGCCCTATGTTTAAAAAAAAAAATTTTTTTTAAGCACAATGCCTGGCACATAGTGAGTGCTAAATAAAATTTATATATCCTTAGGCTCAATTTATTAAATTTTACTCTAGCAAAAATACCATAATATTAGTATCTCTATTTTCTCCTATAATTTACCCTACTTAATTTTAACTGGCCAGAGGACATAATCCTGCGTCTCTCCTACGGCTAATTCTCCTACCCCAAACTTGGATTGACATGACATTGTATTAATATTTGTGGGAAATGGAAAAGATTTCTCTCAGGGGTAACATCCTTTAGCTTTTTAGATAAAATTAGAAAAACAACTTTAGTCTCCCCTAGATTATAAATTATATTCTTTGACAGTTATTGTGAGAATAGATTGATCTGCCTTTTAAAATTTAACTGTTAACTTTAATCAGGTGTGTGTAAATGCAGCCCTCCCCCCCCCATCACACTGGACCAGTACTTCTAGGAGCTGATTGCTAGAAAGTGTTACTGTTACCGGGTTCTGAGTCTCTGAGAGCCAGCAGTGTGTTTTATACTAGTCATGGGGCAGCCCCGGTGGCGCAGTGGTTTAGCACCACCTGCAGCCCAGGGTGTGATCCTGAAGACCCGGGATCGAGTCCCACATAGGGCTCCCTGCATGGAGCCTGCTTCTGCCTCAATCTCATTCTGTGTCTCTCATGAATAAATAAATAAAATCTTTATATATATATATATTAGTCATTTGATTATGTTTTCTGATAATTTAAAAAATTAATGACACAACTTGAAAACCAAAAAGTGAATCTGGATCTTCTCTTTCTTTTACCATCTTCAGCCTTGAGTTACTAAAACCACAGGATGTTGAGTTGTAGTTGTTGCTTTACTAAAGCAATATAATTAAACTGCTAAAAAATTAAAATATAGATTAATGATATATTGTTTTCAGAATGGTAGAAAAAAGAGTTTTTTCATTTAAACACCAAATAGCTTATATAATTGTGTTTTTGACCTGTTTCAAGGAATATGAATATTCTTTATTGACCTCCATCAGAAAAGATAGAACTGGCCGTCTCCTTAGGTATTTGAAAACAATTCCAAGTTGTAGCTCCCATTTAAAAATAGATGTAGATAGTCTAATATGCTCATTGCATAATATAAAGTAACAGGGTACCAGACTCAAGGTGTTCCAGAAGAGGTACGGGGCATGCTGTGAGGTCATTTACAGAGCTTAGTTTCCACAGGTTGCTGAGTAGTAATCTGCAGTAGAAACTGAAAACTTACACTTACCATAGGTTACTTTGGTGGCTTTCTTTTTATTTATTTATTTATTTATTTATTTTCTTTGGTGGCTTTCTAACAGTAAACTTACTTTTGGGGCTCCTGGCTGGCTCCATTGGAGGAGCATGCGACTGCTGATCTCTCAGGATTGTGAAACTGAGCTTTGCATGAGCGTAGAGATTACTAAGAAGAATAAACTTAAAAAAAAATTAAAAATAAAAGCAAACTACTACTTTCAAGTTACCTTTTTATTTGGTCTTTTCACTTCATTCAATCTCTTAGCCCTGTTACAGTGCAACTTTTCTTCCTTCAGTGCATTTACATGAAGGGGACAGTTTATTTCTCAGATTGAGAGCTGCTCTTGGAATTAGAATAATGAGAATGCTTATAATCCAGAATTATATTTTCACAGATTAAAAAATAAACATTTATGTTGTATTACATAGGCAAGGAAGGTCAAAGTTAAATGAAAGTAAAACTTTCTTTAGTAAAATCATCTTTTTAAAAGGGATTCTTGATGTTAAACTATATAGATGGTGGAACTGAAGTCTTTTGGATGCTTGTTGTAACTGTAGGAGAGTCACCCTGTGTGTCCCATCCCTGGGCAGAGTCACCCCTGTATGTCCCCACCCCCACCCCCAACAGAGATTCTGAGTCAGAGGTCATTATATAATGTGAAAGCAGCCTGTGAGCCCTGTTAAAAGCTAAACTGAGGCATATTAAAAATTTGAAGAGTTTATTTGTGCAAAAATTTATTTAAATCGTGCAGCTTCCAGTCTAGCAGATAGAAAGGAGCTCCAGGAGCTGTATAAAATTAAAGACTTGTTGGCAGAAGAGAGTGGGGACAGAGAGGTTCCATGAGGCAAAGAGGTCGGTTGGTTCCTTCAGGGCCACTTTCTTTCAGGGGATGGCGGGGGTTTGCCTCACTAGTGCTGACTAGATGGTTCCTGATCAAAAGTCGAAAGAATCCATCTCTGGCACAGCTGGAACTGTGATCAAGTCTCAGTTTGGTGACCTGAGGCTTAGCGTAAGTGACTATTTTCGGCCTTTTGTCACTTGTGGGCCTTGTCTTTTCACAGTCCCAAGTGTTTTTCAATGAAGTTGTAATTCCCAGAGCTTTTTTCTCCTCACTTTTTTGGTTAAAGAATACATTTCTCGAACAAGGGAAGTAGCCTAAAAGTGTGAATAAGGATCAGTTATTTTGGTTATGAACCTTACTAGTCTCATTTGTGAAAGTAGATGATGATGTGGTGCTAAAATGTGCACAGCGTCGGCTGTGTGCCAGGCCCTCATGCTCAACTCTGCTTTCCCTGGGTTAATCTATGAGAATCACTACCACTGTATTTGAAGGACATTTTCTTATTATTGCCATTTTACAAGTGTGGAACCTGAGCCACAAAGAGTTTCACATGCCCAAGACCATGTTCTTTTTATTTTTTAGTGTTACTAATTTATTATTTAATGGAATCAACTAGGGGCACGTGGGTGGCTCAGTTGGTTAAGCGTCCAACTTTTGGTCTCCATTCAGGTCTTGATCTCAAGGTCTTGATCTCAGGGTCATGAGTTCGGGCTCACATTGAGCTCCACGCTGGGCACGGAGCCTACTTTAAAAAAGAAAAACAGAATCACCTAGTTTTTACCTCTTTTGTTAAATAGGAGTGCTAGCTCTGTTTCCTTGGTATAACTTTCATCCTGAATTTCGAAATTGTATTAAATATTTTATACACTAAATTCCAACAAAGTAGAAAAAAAGCAATTGTTTAATTTCTAGTGCTGGCATTGACTACTCTTCCAGGTGAAACATGTAACTTGTTGTTGTTTAATAACATCCCAGGTATTCCTATATTTTAATCAGTTCATTGTCCAAATTTTCTGTGCCCAGGTTTACAAAATGGTTTGCATTCTAACGGTTTTAGCAGTCAACTTGAATGATTTAGATTTCTTTTTCTTTCTTTCTTTCTTTCTTTCTTTCTTTCTTCTTTCTTCTTTCTTTCTTTTTCTTTTTCTTTTTCTTTTTCTTTTTCTTTTTCTTTTTCTTTTTCTTTTTCTTTTTCTTTTTCTTTTTCTTTTTCTTTTTCTTTTTCTTTTTCTTTTTCTTTTTCTTTTTCTTTTTCTTTCATCAGAGAAAGGTTTACTAGAAAATTCTCATCCCGGGGTGCCTGGGCGGCTCACTCAGTTGAATGTCCAACTCTTGGTTTCAGCTCAGGTCATGATCTCAGGGGCCTGAGATTGAGCCTTACGTGTGGATCCATGCTCAGTAGGGTGCCTGCTTGAGAGTCTCTCTCCCTTCCCCTCCCCCACTCACACAATTACTCCCTCTCTCCTTAAAATAGATAAATCTTAGAAAGAAAAGAAAAGAAAAGAAAGAAAAGAAGGAAGGAAAGAAAAAAAGGAAAGGAAGGAAAGCAAGCAAGCGAGTGAGCTGTCATCCTGCAGTGTCAACCGGTGTGGCATGTGCTGTGGTACTACCTACCACTTATTAAAACAATCCAGGGGAAATATACTTTTTTCTGAAGCGATCCTTGTGCAAAATGTAACATAAGCAGTTTCTGGTCTGTCCTGTGCTCTGCCTCTGGCCCTTGACCTGCTTATTCAAATTAATTCCGATCTAAAACTAAGTATTATCCCCTTCCCTTTTCAAGGGGAAATCTGAAAATACTAGGTTGCCACCCAAATTAATGGAGAAGTACCTAGAAATAATGTATGCTGTGATACTATTTGTTTTGATATGAAATTAACTACATTTTAGAAGTGATTTGCTTGCACTTTAGTCATGGTTTTTATTTCATTTTGTTTCTTCCTGGAGAGAGGGAGGGGAAAAAAAACCTTTAGTATTGGGAAAAGTCACTTAATTTATACCGTAATGACTGCCATCTGTATATTTTTCAGGGGACTGCAAATCTAACAGAAGCTGACTGATGCAAGTTTCCCGAAGGAAGATGTTAAGAATTGAATAAGTCATGTTTGCTTTGTGTGCAGAATTGTATTATTAAATATTATACTTATTTGCGATTATGGATTCTATAAACAACAACAGCAAAAAGATGTAGTTATATCTGTTTGTATACACTGAAAACCAATGAGACCAGCACATAAAGCAGTATCTGAAAATGTAATTTGTGAGATGTGATGATTTGGAAGGGATAGTGTAGGCATGGGTGGAGAGCCAGGGCGAGAGGTGCTGGTTTGCTTATTCTCTCCATTTTAACTGGAAATCAATTCCAGCTCTCCTGTATCTATAGCAACAATAAGTCAGGATTGATTTTCTTTCTTTCTTTCTTTCTTTCTTTCTTTCTTTCTTTCTTTCTTTCTTTCTTTCTTTCTTTCTTTCTTCCTTTCTTTCTTTTTTTCTCTTCTTTCTCTTCTTTCTCTTCCTTTCTTTCACCTTTTTAATGATGAGGTTATGTCTCCCACTGTATATTAAGTTCAACTGGTAAAATTTTTCTAAAATGGTCTCCTTGTGAATCAATATCCATGTTTCTTATAGCTGTGATCAGTGTTATATCACTGATCATTTAAAGATTTTTAAAAAAGATTTATTTTAGAGAGAGATCACACATGTGTTGTGCACTCAATACACATGAGTGGGGGAGGTTAAGGAAATCCTCAAGCCGACTCCTCGCTGAGTATGGAACCCACAGCAGTGGCTCAGTCCGAGGATCCTGAGGTCATGACCTGAGCCAAAATCAACTGACTGAGCCATCCACACGCCCCTCATTTAAAGATTAAAAAATAATTAAAAAAAATATTTTATTTATTCACGAGAGACACAGAAAGAGGCAGAGACATAGGCAGAGGGAGAAGGAGGCTCCTCGTGGGGAGCCCAGTGTGCGGCCCAATCCCAGGACCCCAAGGGTCATGCTCTGAGCCAAAGGCAGACGCTCAACCACTGAGCCACCCAAGTACCCCTAAAGATTTTTTTTTTAATTTTTATTTATTTATTTATTTTATTTATGATAGTCACACACACAGAGAGAGAGAGAGGCAGAGACACAGGCAGAGGGAGAAGCAGGCTCCATGCACCGGGAGCCCGACGTGGGATTCGATCCCGGGTCTCCAGGATCGCACCCTGGGCCAAAGGCAGGTGCCAAACCGCTGCGCCACCCAGGGATCCCTAAAGATTTTTTAAATGATAAAATGGGCACATGCTCATGGGGAAAGTCAAGTAGTCTAAAAGGGTACTAAAATTACTTGTTTCTCATGCTGTTCCCACACCCAGCCCTGGAGATCACCACTGTTAACATTTTCTTGAGTACTCTACTGGACATTTTTATGCCTCTGCATATTTAGTTGGAATTAAAATGATACCGAACTTTCCATGTTGTCCTTTTCACCTGACAGTATATCCCGGACAGCTATTCATGTCCTCACATCTAGAAGTGCCTCATTCTTATTTTAATGCCTGAATTGTATTCCATTATATGGGATGTATTAAAATTTATAGGTGTTTAAATTTCAGGGACGCGTGGTTTTGCATAATCATACCAGTAAACCTATAGGATATATTTCTAAAAGAGGGATTGCTTAGTAAATGGTACGAGCATTTATACAGGTATTGTCAAACTGCCCCCTAAATTGGATATTAATTTATATTCTCCTTTTATGTTTAACATAGTGTGAAACAGTATTGTAGAATTTTTAAATGTTAATCATTTTAATAGGTCAATTATGTTTTCAGTTGGCATTTTAAAAAATTTATGAGTGAGGCTTAGCATTTTTTCATTACTGTTGACCATTTGTTTTTTTTTTTTAGTCAAGTGCCTGTTCAGTTTTTTTTACCCGTACTGATTTGATAAGTGTTTGAGCTTGGAGGTCAGACGGCTTTGTGTTCAGATTCGGTCTTTGCCACTCACTAGTTATTTAACCTTGAGAGGGTTATTTCATCTCTTTGAACTTCACTCATAGGGTATTGTTTAGTGATTAATGAGATAGTGCAAAATGCTTCACATTTCCTATAGTAAGAATATATGTTTGCTAGCAGCATTACTAATACTACTGAGATCTTTTAAAAATTAAAAGTAGTATTTGTCAAATGCCTTCATAGCATTCATATGATCTTTTGATTCTTCTAACATAATGATATGGTGTTGTGTTGATAGATTTTCTAATATTGAACTATTCTTTTATTCTTAAGATGAACTCTGCTTGGTTATAACATTAATTACTAATCTTGTGCTTGAAATGTAATTAAGACATACCAACTATTGGACAGCCCTGGTGGCTCAGCGGTTTGGTTTAGCGCTGCCTTCAGTTGGGGGTGTGATCCTGGAGACTCGGGATTGAGTCCCACATCAGGCTCCCTGCATGGAGCCTGCTTCTCTCTCTGCCTGTGTGTCTGCCTCTCTCTCTCTCATTCTCTCTTTCTCTCTGTCATGAATAAATAAAATCTTAAAAAAAAAAAGACATACCAGCTATTATTTTAATATAAATCAAAACACATTTTATAACGCAGAATCAAGCTCTGAATTTTAGGTCTATTTCAGAGAGCTGAATGTTGTTGAATGTGTTTTCCTGATTTAGGTGAATAATTAGGGATCAGAGCTAGGAATGACCTATTTAGGAACTGTTGGTTGAAGCACCTGCTTATCCCAACAAGACGCGTTTATCATGATTTGGATGTACTTTCCAGGTCTTGCCTGAAGTGTCACCTCCTGGGAGAGGCATGCTCCCCGCCGCCCCAAAAGGTGTCACATGTCTACTCCTGGAAGAACCAAATCACCTGATAGATTCCCCGACAGATTGACATGCCATTAGTTGAGGATTAGCTCCTGAAAGAATCTGCTGAGAAGCAGGCAGCCAGAGGGAAGCTTGCTAGATTCAGACTTTGCACTCCAGATGGGCTAAGGGACTTTGGAGCAGTTATTTAACTTCTCTGGGCCTCAGTTTCCTTATCTAAAAAATGGGGATGATAACAGTACCTTACACAAAAAGTTGATGGGAGGATTACCTGACATATTTTAAATCAGAGAATGTTGAGGTAGTTGGCAGCCACAGTTTAGTTGATGGGAAGGTTTGTGAGAAGGCTAGTAGAAAATAGGGTTACAGACCTAGGAAGAACAGGGTAGGGTGGTGGGGCTTTGAGGGGAGCTTTTGGTGGGGATTTGTGTAGAGGCCTGGAGTTTATTCTCATTCACAGACAAGTTTAAATGTTTATTCTATTTCATCCTGATGCTTTTTGATAGCTTAAACCAAAGATACCAATCTGTTTTTCAAGGTTTACTTCTCATATAATGCCTAGGCACGTGGCATTTATTTAGTTAATCACAGCAATTCTACAAAGTAGGTCTTAATAGCCACATTTTCAAGATGGGAAAAACTGCATTTAATAATGCTTGGTAATGTATAAGGGTCAGGCAGTTAATAAGTGGCAGGAAAATAAAAACAGCTGAGATGTGCTTAGGTCTGTCTGAATCATGTGTTCTTTCTCTACACTGTAAATCAGTTACTTCTGTATAGTCACAGATAATAATTTATATTCCTGCCTTAACAGATGAATTAATCTCCCTAACCAGCTGGTAGAGGCAGGAAGCCTGATTAGTGCTTCCATTGTCATAAACACCAGGCACAGCTTTACAAATGAAGAGTCAATAAATTGGAATGGTTTTCTGTTAGTTTTCCTAAAGCTAGAGGCATGTTGTGTATGGTAAAACAAAAGTTTAATACTTAATAAATGAGTTGTTTGCAGGGTGCATGTGTCATTTTCATAAAAACACTAAGACTGTTTTAAAAAAAATACCAACCGGTGGTTCTGAAATCCATGGAACATTAAAAAAAAAAAAAAAAAAATTGACCTAAAGCTGACTTTATTCTGCTATAACAGCAAAATTTGGTGGAATAGAATAATTTCAGTTTTGCAGAGGACCTTTATCATTTTTATTCTCTGGTTAATATCCTAGATGAGCAAGCATGGATACTCCCATCAGAGCCACACGTGGGCCTTGACTTTGGTGTCACCTACTTTTGTTATTAGAATTTTGTTGAGTTTGAACTTGTTATCTTGTAAGTACCACTTTTTTTTTTTTTTTTTTTTTAAGATTTTATTTCTTTGGCAGAACAGAAGCAGGGGGAGTAGCAAAGGGAGGGAGAAACAGGCTCCACACTGAGCAGGGAGCCCAATACAGGGCTCGATCCCAGGACCCCAGGATCATGACCTGAGCCAAAGGCAGACATTTAACCAACTGGGCCACCCAGGTGCCCCAAATATCACTTTCTAATCAATGACTGCTCTGTGGTTTTTATTCTTAGTTACTTTTTGGCAGTTGGTTGGACCTTTTGTTATTTTCTTTTCCTTGTCCAGATCTTTTTAAACCAAGGTTCTCCTTCATTTCTTGGTTGTCAGTAACTGAAACGTACATTGAAATTAAACAAGCAAAAATGGGAAGTTTATTGAAATCGTGGGGGTGGGGTGCTCTGAAAGTCATCTAGCCTTCTGGAGGGCAGGCCTGAAGCTGGGCCTCGGAAGGAACTAGAATCTGGGTTTTGAATACTGTTAAGAATCTCTCTGTCTCTGTCCTCTGATCCTCTTTTGCTGTAGGCTGCTCTCTCCATGAGGTTGGGGATAGGACACCACAGCTCTACACACTCTACAGCAGCGGCCACCAGAAAGAGACTGACTTGGTATTCTCTGTGATTCAGGCCCCCCCAGGCCAGGGAAGGGTTCTGATTAAACTAGTCCACCCGTCTTGGCTTGTTCTGGACGCTCTCATTTGTCCCTCTGGGGACCACAGAGGGTTTTGAAACCCTGACCTCATCTGAGACTAATTTCAGCCAACCCATTTTGGATTATTAGAATCTTGTCTGCCAGATGATTATTAGGTTGGGCTGGCCACCCTGAGGAAGCCCTCTATATTCCCTTGTCCAGGGCAGCTTCTCCGCTGGCCCACTGAACTTCTTCTCCAGCCTCAGGTGACATCTGCAGTGGATTCCCTACATTTACAAATCAGAGAAAGTTGATGCACCCTCTGTCATTCTGTGAAGGAAGTTCAAGTCACTTGGTTCACCACCTGCTTACAAGGTGGCAGGTGACCCATGCGGATGTGTCTTTTTTCTGTTGAGAAACATCACCATTTTATGAGCACATAATACTTTACACACAGAATGACAGTAAATAACAATTTAGACAAATGTCATTTCTTTTTAAAAGAATGGAACTATTATCTCATATTATCAGTTCATCTAGCTACAAAGGAATAAAGCCCCAAAGAAGAAATAATACTTTACATTTATACCACAAATTTTTCAAAGAGATGGAGTGGGAGGCTAAAGGTCACTGTAATTTTCTTCTTACAGGCTGTGTTTTTTGATATTCTTCAGAACAGTAGAACAGCCAACCACCTGGTTCCCTTCTATTATGCAAAATTATTGCATTTTAAAATCAGATTGGGTTTTTCCCCCTAGACTTGCAAGGGTTTGTAATTTGGAGGGGTCGTCTCTTTTTTGTGCATAAATGTTTTTGAAATGTTTACGCTCTGGTAACTATAGAAGAGATTGACTTCATATCTGGTTGGTTGTGCTGTCGCGTCGCTTAAATTAAGCATTTTTTGTTCACTATTTGCAAGACAGTGTTCTGCACACACTGTGAGATTGTTAGAGGTAAGACTTAGCTTTGTGTCCAAGCCTCCTGGAAGAGCTGACCGTGTACCCATGAACTTGGACCCATCGATGTGGGGGTTGGGAGCCAGCAGTTAAGAAAGAATTCTTGAGACCTTTTCCTTTTTTTTTTTTTTTAATTTTTTATTTATTTATGATAGACACAGAGAGAGAGAGAGGCAGAGACACAGGCAGAGGGAGAAGCAGGCTCCATGCACCGGGAGCCTGATGTGGGATTCGATCCCGGGTCTCCAGGATCGCGCCCTGGGCCAAAGGCAGGCGCCAAACCGCTGTGCCACCCAGGGATCCCTTGAGACCTTTTCCACACAAACAGGTGCTTTTTTATATCACAGAGAAAGGGCCCATGGGCAGAAAGAGCTGCCTTTCGCTGTATGAAGCTGGTGGTTGTATGCTTGGTGCCCAGGAGGGAGGAGACACACAGGGAGTATTAGATCATAAACGTTTCTTTGAATTTCTGCCCATAAAACTACTTTGGCAAGATTTCTCTGGTGCTTATCATTCAGCTCGATATTAACTAGCAGTGAGATGTACAGGCAGTCATGAGACCTTTTAAGAATGAAGCAGCCAGTACGTATTTGATCCTTATCGGAACAATACAGGAGGCTCTAGGTTAGCCTTCTGGGCTAAAGGTGCACGTTTTTCTGCTTTTGCCCTTCATCACTGTGAGCCATTTGGAGGACAGCACAGCAGATTTGGGTCATGATGAATTCCACTATACACATCTATACACATTCTGCAGGCAGTGTGAACTCAAAGGAGCAGCTAGACATTCCACTCTGAGTTTATGCCCTCAGTGGGTGAGGAGGAGATGCGAATTTCCTCCCCCTCCTTGCTTGCTCAGTTCCTACATGCCTCTTGGAGTATGAGCCTTTCCAGGGTTTAAAGGTATTCATTTTCATACAATGTAGCTTCTAAATGTAAGCCAGCAATAACTTCTAGCCCTCAGCACAAGAAAAAAAGAGCAGATAAGGTGCATTCTGTTTTCCTAAATAGAAGGGAGCATTTAGTCCTGACTCGTATGCTTAGGGAAAATGACAGGAGAGAGAGGACGTTTGTGTAGAGTTTTGAGGGAAGAGTAGGCTTTTGATAAGTGGGAGTGGAAGAAATAAATTTCTAGTTGAGCAAACCATGTGAAATGATATTAGGTTGAAGTAATAGTGAATATTCTAATAAGGTTAGCAATGTATGGGTTTTGGTAAGAGTTTGGGCTTTATTCTGTATGTTGTGGGAAGCATTATACGTTTTTGGGCCAGAGATACATCATGCCCAGGAGTGGTCAGGTTGGGATCCTGAAGTCTCAGAATGGGTCTGTATTATCCTCCTCACCTCTTTCACCTTGATCATTATGCAGCAACAAACTGAGAAGAGGTGGTCTCTTCCTGGGGATAGCCACATGTAATCACCAGACTGCCTTTCCAAGGTGCATGAACTAGGAGGAACAGCCCATTGTGCTGTTATTGACATATGCATTGTATATGTTATAATCCCAGCAGTGCAGTGTTATAATTACTACTTTATGAAATCTTGTCTTTTAAAGTAAAAAGAGGAAAAACCAGCAAAGTATGTTTATATGGTCTTTCCTATTTACTCACATGTTTTCCTTTTCCAGTGCTTTTTATTTCTTCCTGCCAATTTGAGTTAGTATCTGATGTCATGTTCTTTTAGCCTAAAGGCTTCCTTTAGTATTTCATGTAGGGCACATCTGCTAGCAACAAATTTTCTCAGTCTTTGATTAACTGAGAATGCATTCATGTCACCTTCATTTTTCAAGGATACTTTTGCTGGGTATAGAATTCTTTGTGAAACCGTTTCAGCAATTTGAATATGGTATCAGTGCCTTCTGATCTTTATGGGTTCTTTTTCTTTTTAAGATTTTATTTATTTATTCAACAAAGAGAGAGACAAGCAGGGGGAGCAGGAGAGGGAGATGCAGGCTCCCTGCTGCACAGGTAGCCCAACACAGGGCTCTATCCCAGGACCATGACCTGAGCTGAAGGCAGGTGCCCAACCAACTGATCCGCCCAGGTGCCCCAATCTTTATTGTTTCTGATGAGAAGTTAACTATTATTTTATTGTTCCCTTGTATATGATAATTTTTTTTTGCAGTTTTAAAGATTTTCTTTATTTTTTATTTTTAAACAATTTATGAAAATGTGTTTAAGTATGAATTTTTATGTGTGTGTTTATGCTTGGCTAAGTTTCATTGAGATTCTTGAACCATTAAGTTAATGTTTTTCATAAAATTTGGGAATTTGGGGGCTATTGTTTCTATTTTTTTCTCCCCCTTTCTTATTTTTTGGAACTGCAGGTTAATGTGCTAGATGTTGTCTCACGGGTCTCTGAGACTCTCTTCACTTTTATTTGTTCACTTTTTGGTCTCTTCTACAGATTGAGTAGTTTCTCTTGCTCAGTTTTCAAGTTCCTTGATTCTTTCTCTTGCCAAGTCAAACCTGGTGAGCTGATCTAGTGAATTTTCTATCTCAGTAGGCTTTTCATCTCTAGAATTTCTTTCTTTTCTTTTCTTTTTGTAATTTTTACCTCCTTATTGAGGTAAAGGTATTTGTTGAGTCATTGTTATCACACTTTAATTCTTGAAACCTGATTTCTTTTAGTTCTTTGAACAGTCACTGCTTTGAAGTCTTTGCTATTTATTGACTGCTGTTTTCCTGAATATGGGTCACACTTTCCTGTTTTTTTGCTGGTCTTTCCCATTCTTATAAGTTTGCTGAGAGCTGGCATTTTGGATTATATTTTATAGCAATTCCAAATTCTGATTTCTTCTGCCTCAGGGTTATTGCTATTTTTTGCTCAGTGACTTTCCTAGGGTAAATATATAAACTCTGTCTCCTCTGAGTATGGGGCTACTAATGTCCCTGCTTTTTTTTTTTTTAATTAAAAAAAAAACAAACAACATTAGCCTTGGCTTTCTAGGTTTAGCTCCTATGTGTACATCGCTTAGTTATCTCTCCATGATTAGTTAAAGGTTACACTCAAATGCCTTGAGCTGATGGATCTGTGCTTGATTTGGGAAGCATGTTTAAATTTCAGATAGTTTTAAGAAGTGCCCTGACTTTTAACTACCATCTTGTTCTTCTCCACATATGCTACAGGTTTAAGGACAGCCAGGGATATGTGGATGGCCTGGGTCCTGTCTAGTTTCTCCTGCATGCCCACAGAGCCTTCCATTCAGCCATGGACATTTGAAGAGCTTATGAAGCTTCTCTTTGCTGTCTCATTTTTGGGGGTTTAATTTCTAGTTAGTCTTTTGATCTGTTGCTTGCTGCAGCCAGAACCATGACCTAAGGTAGGCAAGGTTCTAGTCCTCCTGTTTGTCTACCTACAAGACCACCATTACCAACCTTGCTGCTGGGCATTGGTTCTTTTGTGCTCTGCGGTCAATCAGGTTAGCCTCCTGCAGCAGCAAAACTGGTAGAGTTGCCTTGGTGACTGAGCTGGAGATGGGGGATCTGGGATAGCAGCTCCAAGCAAGAATGCTGTGGAGTCCCTGTAAAAGAATAGAAATTATATATAGCTGTCTGTCCCTAGTTCCTGGCACAGAGCTCTTCAGTGTCCCTCGTAATTTCCTAAGTGGTAAGAGCATTTGGAGCATCTTTTGTACTAATATTTGGTCTTTAATTCTGGCTTCTGACACAGAATTCCTAAATCCTTTGGAATTCCCTGGGTGATAGGAGTGTCTTTTGTTCTGGTGAGGTGACTCTTGGTGGGCTTCTGGATGCCTTAAAGATGGGGGCTGGTCCTCAGAATGACCAAGCAATGATTAAAAGCTTAGAACTTTTGGCTCTATCCTCCATCCTCTGGAAAGAGGAGAGGGGCTGGAGATTGAGTTATGATCAGTCATGCCTATTTGATGAAGGCCCCATAAAAATCCCCAAAGTACAGGGTTTGGAGTACACCTCTACATGTTGGAAGGGTGGCACACTCTGACTATAAGGACAGAAGCTCCTGTGCTCAGGACCCTTCCGGACCTATCCTTATGTTAGCTCTTCACCTAGCTGTTAAACTGTATCCTTTATTATATTCTTTATTATTTAGTAAATTGGTAAACATGTTCTTCTGAGTTCTATGATGAAATTTGAGGAGGTTGTGATAACCTGCAATCTGTAGGCAAGTCAAACAAGCTGTAGATAACCTTTGTACATACTGCTTGCAATTGGCATCTGCAGTGGGGGGTCAGTCATAGGGGACTGAACCTTTACCTTGTGTGATCTGGTGCTAATTCCAGGCAGTTGGTGTCAGCACTGAATTGAATTGTAGGACACCCAGCTGGTGTTGGAGAATTAGTCATGTGGAAATCAACCCATACTTTGGGTGTCAGATGTGTTTTGAGTGTGGTCATTAAGTAAATGAAAGACATGCCAGTGTTTTCTCCTGTGTTCTCCCTGTTGTAACTTGAGGTGCAGTAGTTTTATACGAATAAATGCTTCTACATTTGTTATATGCCTTTAATCTGCAGAGACCTGAAATGGTTTTGTTTTTTATTGGTGGAAATTTTGTCTTGTTTTATCATTGCTCTTGGGGTGAGGATTTGCATACTCTTCACTCTCTTGTACTCCACCTCTGAGGGTGTTTTTTTAAGTATTCAAGGTGTAGAGGAAGCCATGTTATTGTAAGTTTGAGGTGGACATTAAGCTGGTGTTTTGGTTTCCACAGCTTTTAAATATAGGAAAATAGCAAATGATGGACAAATTCTCATTTGTTTGAAGCTCTCTATTGCTGCTCATTTTTGTGTCTCAGTGACAGTGTTCCACTGGTGCCCTGCACGTGATGGTTTATTTGTGAGGTGTGAATTGTTCTTGATTTACAGTCACTTAAAGAGGAGTGGTATACAGATGAGGGAAAATCGTTTTTAGAAACAAAAACAGAGAAATGAATTGTTAAGTTATGAAGTTTTACTCTAAATTTCTGTCTTTTTAAAAAAATTGTAGTCATTTTTTATTTGAGAGGAAGAAGAGTGTGCACTTGCTGGGGAGGGAGGCAAAGGGAGAGGGAGAGAGAATCTTTTTTTTTTTTTTTTAAGATTTTATTTATTTATTCATGAGAATCAGAGAGAGAGAGAGAAAGAGAGGCAGAGACACAGGCAGAGGGAGAAGCAGGCTCCATGCAGGGAACCTGATGTGGGATTCGATCCCTGGTCTCCAGGATCACACCCTGGGCTGAAGGCAGTGCTAAACCGCTGAGCCATCCAGGCTGCCTGGGAGAGAGAATCTTAAGCAGACTCTCTGCTGAGTGCCTAATATGGGGCTCGATCTCACGACCCTGAGGTCATGACCAGAGCCAAAATCAAGAGTCAGACATTTAACCAACTGAGTCCCTAAATATCTCTCTTGTTAAAGGGGAACAAAAACAGTTGGGTTGTAATGAATCAGGGCAGTTGAATAAAATGTGTGGTATAGCTAAAATGCTTTTGTGACAGAGGGGCTGTTTAATAGTGGAAATAACAGGAAAACATTTATAGCCATTTTTTAGGTAATTATATGTTGGGGATGATTCAAGAACCCACCTGAACGAAGGTTTATATTGCTCTTTTTTGTAGCTGAAATGTAAGCAATAATGGTAGATCATTAAAACTTTTAATATTTTGTTGCAGGAAATAGTAACATATTAAGTGAAATCTTCAATGACTAAATAATATTTGGAAGGCAGTTTTAAGGAAATTGTAATGATTGTGTGTAGAGTTTGAGTCTTAGTCTATAGATTTTTAAGGTAAGAATGTTTTTTTCTTAAGTAATCTATATGGTTGATTTCAGTACTCTCCGTTTCCCTTTTAAACTCCTCATGGAGAAGACAACAGAGGAATCCTTGAGCTTAGGGCAATCAGGTGGTTTCATTGGTTATTAAGACTCTTCACAATACTCTGGTTTTCTCTCTTAGCATCCGATGAGATACATGTCCCTGTGTCCTTGAAGTTAGGAATGGCTGTGTCACTTGTTCTGGGAACTGTGATTATATATTTCTTCTTGGCAGAAGGGATGAGTATCACTTGTAGGCAGAAGCTTTACAAGTGTAGGGAAGGAAAAATTCTCCTGTACCTTCTTTGGGTCTCTGGCTGGGCCTAAGAAACTGACAGAAGAGTAACAAGAGAGGGACGCCTGGGTGGCTCACTCACCTGAGTGTATGCCTTCAGCTCAGGTCATGATCTCAGGGTCCTGGGATCAAGGCTGACATTGGGCTTCCTCCTCAGGGGGGAGCCTGCTTCTCCCTCTCCCTCTGCTGCTCCTCCTGTATGTGCTCTGTGTCAAATAAATAAATAAAATCTTTAAAAAAGGAATAATGAGAAATTACACACATTTTATTGAACTTTTACATGTTTATGGGATCCTTCACAAGAAAATGAAGACCCAAACAAGTGACTAGAGCAGGAAACTTTCATATTTTGGGCAACAATAAATCTATGAAGGATTGACAAGACAAAGGGGTTTGAGCTCCTGGTAGTAAATGGTTAAGGGTTGTTTATATAGACTTCTCACCCTAACTTCCTTGTCTCTGGTGATAAGGATGTCCTCCTCCCCCCTGGTACAGGGAAGGTACTTTTCACATGGGAGATTTCAGGGCCAAAGGGCAAGGTGGGAGAAGTCAGAGTGACCTTCCTGCTTCTGATGTTTTGTCAGACATCTTCAGTTTAATATAGTCAAAATGAGGGTGCCATGTTTTGGGGTGCTATATCTAGAACCTGTCAGGGCCAGCAAGCAATTTGCCATTGCCTTGGGGACTGGTGTTTCCAAGTGGTGGTGGGGCTGTCAGCCTGCAGGCTTCATGAAGATGACATGGAGCAAAGTACCCACTGTCCTGAGATGGACCCATCCTGTGAGCAAGAAATAAACTTCTGCTTTAAGTCACTCAGATTTGGGGATGCTTGTTACTGTTGTGCAAGCCAGCTGTCCCAACAGATGCAGTTTTCCTAGGTCTAAGATGAAAAGAAAACTCTACTTTTCTCACCACTAAAATGACTGTTCCTTTCCCAGCCATTTTTGTTACCATTTACTGTGTGCCAGTTGCAGATCTAAGGGCTACAAATACAGCACGGAACACATACATAGTCTCTTCTTTTCTCAGACTTGGTTGCCTTGCCCGTTAACTGCCGGGGGGCTTCTTTCTCTGCGAAGCCTTCTCTGTCCTCTGAGCAGCTGCCCACTACTTTCTCCTCTGTGCTTCTCCAGCATTCTTTCACTCTGCAGCTTCTCCCGAATTCTACAGACTTTTTTTAAAATGATAAATAAGAATTCCGATGCATCCTTTCACTCGAATGTGATTTGAGATCAAAATGTGAACTTCTATGTTGTGGATGCATCCAAATGCCTTTGCTCTGGGAGTTCAAAGTTAGGATCCGCACTGATGTGTCAGAGCAGGTGTGCACCACACTTTCAGGGCAGAAACATGGATGAGGTAGGGGGAGGGGAGAGTCTCTTGACTGTCACTGTGCCTCTTCCCTTTACTTCACTGGGGCTAGCACATCTTATCCTGGTGCTTCTCAGTCTTATTTTTATCATTGGCTCTCCCCCAAGTCTTTTTTAAAACAAGATTTTATTTATTTATTCATGAGAGACACAAAGAGAGAGGCAGAGACACAGGCAGAGGGAGAAGCAGGCTCCAGAGCCTGGTGCAGGACTCGATCCTAGGACCCTAGGATCATGACCTGAGCCGAAGGCAGACGCTCAACCACTGGGCCACCCCGATGCCCCTCCCCCAAGTCTTTGTAGGCTCTTTCCCTTCATCCCTCCCACTTACCCCACAATGAGATTTTAATAGCACAGGTGTACTGTCTGTGTATTGTGTGTATTTATGTGCTTTACCCACAAAAAATTTTAAAAAGTAATTTTTTTGCCTCCTCCCCCAGTTAATCTTAAACAAGATTAAGAGAATGCATGCCTTAAACTAGTATTTGTAAAGGTAATTTTTTTTCCTTTTGTAGGAGGGCATTTCCACTTCAAAAGCTAAGTTTAACCATCCTGATGCAGAATTATGTTGTCTCATACACCTGTGCTTTTATCATGGCTTTCTTTTGAGCTGATTACCATTTAAATAAGTATGCTAAAATCTTAATGGATTGAGAACATTGGAAAAGTAAATTTTATGTATTTTCCAGAAGGCAGTTTTCTTCCTATGCTAAAAGCCTGTAAACCACGCAGTTTTTCTGTACAGGCCACATTGGCTTTTTGCTCCTTCAACAAATATTTATTGAGGGTGTACTGTGCACAAGGCTGTGTGCCAGTTGCTGAGGCCCAGTGGAATAGCTCATGGAGTTCAAGCTGGTTCCTTTATGCTTTGTTAGGCTGAAAGCTAGCACGGGTTATATAAACTTGTCCAATGCAGAGCTGTGTGTACTCATTTTTATACATTACCAACAAGTATAGTGGCCCTGGGAGTTGCCGTCACCCCTGTCTAGTACAGTAAGAAGGGTGCTTGCTCTGTGTCCTGGGCCCCTGACACAGAGCTCCTGGAAACCCTTAGCATCTCCTAAATGAGAATAATTTCTTTGGTGCCTAGTGACTCTTGGTGGAGGGGCTTCTAGATAGCTTCAGAATGAGGGCTGCTTGCCAGAAAGACCAAACTTTGGATAGAAGCTTGCATTTTTCAGCGCCACCCCACCCCCCAGCCCAGAGCCCCCACCAACCTCCTGGGAGTGGGCGGGAGCCTGACACAGTTAATCACCATTGGCTAATGTTTTAATCAGTTGTGACTGTGTAATGTAACCCTAGATGACAAGAGCTAAGACAGCTTCCAGAGGCACCTGGATGGCTTGGTTAAGCGTCTGCCTTTGGCTCAGGTCATGAGCCCTGTATTGGGCTCCCTGCACACTGGGGAGTCTGCTTCTCTCTCTACCCCTCCCCCTACTTGTGCTCTCTCTCTTGTTCACTCTCTGTCTCTCAAGTAAATAAAATCTTTTAAAAAGAGAGAGAGAGCTTCCAGATTGGTAAAAACATTGGAGGGGAAGGCACTGGGAGGGTGGGATACCCAGAGAGGACTTAGAGGCTCTGTGCCTGTCCCCTATACCTTGTTCTGTGTCTCTCTTCCATTGGCTTTTCCTGAGTTTTTTCCTTTCTAGTGAACTGGTAAGACTAAGGTACTTTCTTGAGTTCTTTGAGTCATTCTAGTGAATTACAGAACCAGAGGGAAGGGGTCGTGAGAACCCTAAGTTTATAGCTAGTTGTTCAGATGTGTGGGTGTCCTGGGAACTGAGGTTAGCATCTCAAGTGGAGGCAATCTTGCAAGACCCAGCCCTTTGACTTACAGGATCTGACACTAAATTCAGGTAGATACTGTTAATTAAATTGAATTGTGAGATGACCCATTTGGTGTCAGTCAGAGGGCTACTGTTGGACAACATGTAGTTGCTGTCATGATGGGGAAAGAAAATCCCTTAACTCTGTCTATCACTGCAGTTGACCCTGAGCAACATGGTTTGAACTGTGCGGGTCCACTTAATACATGGATTTGTTTTTGGTAGGACATAGTATGGTGCTGTAAATGTGTTTTCTCTAAAGATTTTAATAACATTTTCTTTTCTCTAGCCTTTTCTATTATAAAAATACGATATAGAACACTCATAACATACAAAATGTGTTAATCACCTGTTCGTGTTGTCAGTATTTTTCTGATCAACAGGAGGCTCTTTGTAGTTCTCAGAGGGTCAAAAGTCATATGTGGATTTTTAGTTGCATAGGGGGTCGGCACCCTTAACTCCTACATGGTACAAGGGTCAACTGTGTGCAGCTCTGTGTGTGTGTGTGTGTGTGTGTGTGTGTGTGTGTCTATGTGTGTGTTGCATGAAAAGATTGAGGGCCAAGCCCTAAAGATACAGAGTCAATATGGTTCTCACTTCCTGTTCTGTCCTGCAAACTGACAGGCATCTGGCTACACAGTGCATGCATTTCACAGTCTAGCGTGGGAATTGACTTAAGTTCTTGGACTATTCTAGATAACTGATGTATTGTCCAAATCTATATATACAAACATAACAGGAAAACCTCAATGTAGGGTCCACTGGAAGAATAAGGCTCTGTCCCTCACTACTGTGTAATTGCCAAACAAAGAAGGGAGTATACAATTTCAGGCTCAATTTCACATTGCCCAGGAGGGATAGGGTAAATATATTTTAGGAAGAATACAAAGCAGCTTGTATAATCTAGAGGCTTTGGTGTGAGGGTCCTTCCAGACATAGAACTTTTCATCCATTCCTTCCTTGTATTGATATTTATTGAACTTCCAGGCTCTGTGCCAGGCACCTTGGCGAACAAGATAAAGGGTTCTCATTTCACTCTGTTCCTTTTTCTTGGACAAATGGTGTTAAGTCATTTTAGCAAAGGACAGCTTTTAATTCATTCATTCAACTTGTGTTAGAGAGTGTATAATGCAGGTAGACTCTTAGGAGATATTTAAAAAAGACAATCATCTATGCCCTCAAGGACCTTGCAGGCCTGTCTGTTCATTAATCAGTCATTCAAAAAAAAAAAAAAAAAAAAAGTGTGCATTGAGCCAGGTCAGTGCTAGGGAAATAGAAGGAGGACCAGGAGCACATAGTCCCTGATGGGCCTGGAGAGGGAAACGGGTAGTAACAACTTTGGTAGAGTACAGTGTGGTAAGAGATGACAGTGAGCTCTGCCCATGGTATTGGGACAGGGCACAGGGAGTATGGATGTGGGTTTTCCTCAATTTGCTCTGAGGAGGTAAGGCTGTTGTCTTGACTTTTTAGCTGGGGCTGGAGAGAAGGGATGGATGGCTTGGAAAGGAGGATGTGGTGGGAGCTCCAACCCCAGAAAACAGTGGAAGTAAAGATAAGGGGTTGGAAGGCACATGACCAGGTACAAGACTGCAGGTGTTCTATTTGCTCTGGCCGTAGGAGGTGGTTGGTAGATGAACTGGAACATGGTAAAACATTGCACATAAACGCCAGCAACTGAATCCTGGTACTACTGATACGGCAAATAGTTCAATGAAATGGGCAGCCGAGAAACAAAGGAGTGAGAAAGCAGATACCACAAATCAGAAAGGGTGTTAAATAATACTGGGACAATTGAGAGTTATTTAGAAACACAATAGATTCTTACTCCTCCTGATTTTTAGTCAGAATATAGGGGCTTGGAACTTAGGAATTAGAGGGTTAAGATTTCCCTCTGTGAATTAAAATGTAAGATCAACAACTGAAGTGTCTTACCTACTGTACCACCTCATTGAATATATGGGTCCCATTACCAGGGCTGACTGCCCGGGCCCCCTATTTACAAAGGTCTCAGAGTTTGGTCTGATACTCTCTTGTTGCTCTCTTGAAATTCTGAATTTTTGAGACTGAGGCTGTGTCTTCATTTTGTACTGAGCCCTACTAATCAGGTAGCAGTCCTGCCTATGAGATTGGTCATCTACGGAAGCACAGTTTCAGAGCCAAGCTTTAGAAGTAAATGTCCTCATGCTTTTTTGGAAAGTGGGAGCCAACACAATTAAAGTGTCTGGGCCCCATGATAAGGACCATCTGTACGGTCTATGCGGAAAACTCAAGCTGTCCGAGACGAATGCCACCAAACATTCATTTTATTAGACAGACTCTCTTCCTCCTAGCTCTTTCTCACCAAGCAACCTTTTAATTGTGATTTGGCTTCTTCCATGGTCTTCCTGTGGGGAGAGAGCTGGTCATGCTGATTTCCATACTTGATTCAGGGAATTAGTTAGTTACTAAGTTGGCATTCTGGTGATAGGCATCAGTGAGGTTCTTTAACAGGAGCCTGCCCCTGAGAGACCAGTCCCCTTCTGTTGGGTTTCTGAGACAGAAGGCTGAAGTCCAGGCATGATGCCGGTGAATTCACCAGAGTCCAGCGCAGAACAGTAGTTAAGAGCCAGGGCTCTGGGGGTCAGCCAGACAATGCTGGGATCTGGTATTGGTCCTGTTATACTAGAATGTGTGATCTGGCCCAAGATACACGTAAAACGCTCTGCCCTGGTCTTTCACCTGTCAGGTGATAGAAAACTGATCTATTTTAGAGTTGTTGTGAGATTGAATGAGAAAATATACAGTAGGTCAGAGTTTTTCAACCCTAGCACTGTTGACATCTGAGCCAGGGGATTGTAGGTTGGGGGGAAGGGGAGCTGCTCTGTGCATTGTGTGAAGTTTATTAGTATCTTTGGTTTCCCTCAATAACCAGTGACTCCCTAAGCCCCCACAGTTGTGACAATAAAGATGTCTCCAGACATTGCCAGATGTCATCCTAGGGGGTAAAATTGGCCCTGGTTAAAAATCACTCACTCACTGGCCAAGGTGTATATAGAGCAATGCCGGGAGGAAAGAAAGCTAATGTCAGGTTTTATAATAATGCAGTAATAGTACTAATCATGATAATACTCTTGATGCATCCTGAAGCCCCTGGAAAGACATTTGTCATCTTTTCACCAATCCTCTGTTCTTTAAATTTCTATGTTAAAATTAAATGTCTATGGCAGAGTAAAGTCCATATGAATTAAAGGGTAAATGTAAAAAAATAAAATCTACTTTTAAAAAAACAAAAGAGAAATAATCTTTAGATTTGCAAATGAAGAAAGGCGTTTCCTAGGAACCCACGGTGTTTTTGTGATGTTTAATGCTGAGTTTAAATCATATTGGGGAATTTTCGTCCTTGATCTCATGGCATTAAAAGCAAGCATGCATAGCTATCTGCGACAACTTTATAATTACCATGAAAAAGCAAACTGGGTAAAATGATTCTGAGAAAGATAACAAAGTGGTGTTAAGCAACTAGCGTAAATCAAAAGGAAAACCAAGTGCATACAGAGATTGCTCATAAGGACAAAAGGCAGAAATAGAGTCAATTTACAAACATTTGAATATAGTTCAAATTCAAAGTAATTTAAAGATTTAAATGATTTTTTCATCTAAAGTGGCAAAGATTTTAAGCAGTAACATCCATTTCTGTTATATAATTTAGAGGAGTCTTCTTACGCATTCTTTGTAGGACAGTGGGTACATACAGTCCCTCTAGAAGGAAGCTTGGTAATCAGTATGGCTGAAAAATTGTCATACCTGTTAGCTCCTAAAAATAACATTTGGGAATAATTCCTATAGCATTATCTGAAATGTAGGCAAATATTTATGCATGAAGATGTTTATTGCAAGCTTGTTTTAAGAGAAGCCAGCTAAGTGTCTAACCTTAGGAGAGTGGTTAATTATAGCTTATGGTAAACAATTGGCTGTCCTTAAAACAATTTTTGCAAAATATTTCTAATGGTATGTGAAATTCTTACGGTGTTAAATGAAAAAAGCAAGTTTTAACATTGCATATGCAGTATGAACTCAATTCAGAATAAAGACTAGAAAGGAATATGAACACATTAATCGTATTTGCTCTTGGAAGATTGGGTTATGGATAATTTATGAGAGGTGCTTGTAACTGTATAATTAAGTTGATCATTTCATAGTAGACTTAGCTTTTTTTAGTGTGTGTTCTTTAAGTAATTTTTAGATCTTATACATTTCTGTAGCTTAGAAATGAAAGTAGAAGAGGCGAAGCTATGTGTCTCTGAATAACAGAAAGCATTTGCCATCGTCTTAAAGCGCAGCTTTATATTTTAATAAATAAATTCATTATAAATTGCAATAAGGAATCAATTTTTGAGTGTAAACTACTTGCTCTGGATGAAATAAACTAATGTTGTTTTATACCATGATTCTTTTTTTGTTCATTAATTTTTTAGGGTATATTTATTGTATGTTTCCTGATGGAAGAATGTCCATTTTTATTTTTATAGTATGTGCAGAAGCTTATAATCCTGATGAAGAAGAAGATGATGCAGAGTCCAGGGTATGTAATTTACTTAAGAAATTAATTTTAAATTATACTCCAGTATTAGATCAGGAATATAATAATAGAAAAGAGGCTCACAGGCATATAGATTGACAGGAGGCATAATGGAATTATTTTGACTGTTCCTTTTCCTAGTCTTCTCTCTGATACTCCTACTTTAAGCTCAATAGAATTACTTTTCTCCAAAGAGAAAGAGTCTTACTGTTTGGATAAAAAGAAAGATGAACATAAAAACTCACTGCAGTTGTGGCTTTCTTTCTTTTGCAGAAATACAGCCTGGTGATGGAAAATGTTTTTAGTTCTCTTTCTCATAGCATTAGTGTGATTTTTCTGACAGTATTTCTAGTAAAGAAAAATACTGGGGAAAACCTTCATTCTGTTTCTACTAATTTATAACAACAGAAGCTTATTCTGAAACAAAAAAGAAATCACAGTAAAATTATATCTAAAGTGTCACTATAAAAGTTCTTACTCTTTAAAATCTGTGAGTCTGTTTGCTCAGAAACTGATTGCTTGAAGGTCATAATGTTTTTGTAAGAATTTGTCCAGTTTTGTTTGAAGCAGTTTTTTTTAGCTATGTCCTTCCTTCACCTATTATTTATTTAGTAAAAAGTAAACTAAATAGGAGATTACTGTGCCTGGAAATGGAAAGGAATAATTTACCTTTTTTTTTTTTTTTTTTTTTTTTTTTGAGTACTTATTTGGCAAAAGCTCTTCTTTTCTGTTTGGCCTCAAAAGATAAACAAAAATTTATTTCTGTAGCTCTGACAAATACTTAAATGAGGTTGAGTTTTAATATGGAAAAGCAAATACTTTGTTCCTAAGTTATTACATCATTAAGCTCCCTGAAATATATGTAAAATCCATTGGTAGAAAGATCAAGAATCTTATCTCAAAGGTCTTGAGGGAAATCCCACTTCATTCCCATACCCATGGGGATGCCAAGTGAGGGAGGAGCTCACTGTTTGCTACCAGAACATAAATTAATTTGATAATGTCTATAAATTCTAGCCTGAAATTATGCTTCTTTAGGATTACGGTGCCGTTACTAACGTGTAACATGCTATTAGTACTTCATGTAGTCAGGAAAACTAGACCTTCCCCATCATGTACTTGATTTACGTATCTACCAGAAACAGTAATGGATGACTTTGAAGAGCACACACGTCTTCATATTTGTGTATTAAAGGTAAAGGATAAAACTTAGTAATTGAGATGTTTGATGAGCTGGTTTAATTAGTAATCCAAAATGAAGGACATTTCAAAAGTACAGTCTAAAAACAATACACAGGGATCCCTGGGTGGTGCAGCGGTTTGGCGCCTGCCTTTGGCCCAGGGCGTGATCCTGGAGACCCGGGATCGAATCCCACGTCGGGCTCCCGGTGCATGGGGCCTGCTTCTCCCTCTGCCTGTGTCTCTGCCTCTCTCTCTCTCTCTCTGTGTGACTATCATAAATAAATAAAAATTTAAAAATTAAAAAAAATAAAAACAATACACAGTATCTCACAGACTGTCAGCTACCATTTGACCCATGTGATAGGTTAAGGGATTCCCTGGGTCACTCCAGTTCATTCCTGGAGGCAGTACCAGTTACGATAGATTCATTTGGCTATGTCAACAGAACCCAATCACATTGAGATAAAAATTCAAAAAAGAAAATACTGAAGAAAACTGTTGGATGTAAGCTTGTAAATCTTATAGAATCCCAGAAAGTATTGGGGAAGAAAAAAAAAAAAACAAACGAGTAAAGAGACTTTGCTACCAGTTGCTCTTATTGCTGTGACTCTCAGCCTAAAGTTTCAGTTTCCCTGGGAGAGTTTCTCACGGACCCTGCTTTGACTAGGGGGCCAGGAACAAGAAGTGCAGCCTTGGCTACTGGACACCACTTTTAAATGAAGACAGTTCCTAGAGAAGAAAGAATCTTTGTGGGTTGGGCGTTCACTGCCAGAGTTGTCCCCTGTAACACCCTCCATGTTACTTTTAGTCGTTTTTTTTTGTAATTAATTATTATAATTATAAAGTGCTTCAGGCTTTCCATTAGTTTGTTCTCTAAACATGTTCCTAAAAACAGCACTATTTTTGGGGTCTTAGATACTAAAAGGTAAATGACATCAGAGCCCTGGGAAATGATTACTACAGATTTCAGAATTAATTGGCCCTAAGCAGATATTGGAAAATGTCTATAAGGAAAACATATATTTTGATAAAGTACCATTTGAACATTTTGTATTTCACAGACTATGTGTCAAATCCGTAAATCTCAGATTTGTATAAATATTTATTCTTTGATAGAATTCAAAAAAATTTTACATACTTAAGATGGAATTTGGAAAAAAATCATAAATTAGATTTTGTCTTTAATAAGTGAAAATATAGGGGCACCTGGCTGTGTGTCAGTTGATGGAGCGTGCACTTCTCAATTTTGGGGTTCTGAGTTTGAGCCCCCTGTAGGGTGTAGAGGTTACTTAAAAAAAATCTTAATGAAAATATGAGTTATATATATATCTAACATGTAGCCCTGGTAGAGAAGAAATGGTTAATTTTAAGAATGGGTCATTTCTTTGTTGTGTTACTCCTCAACATTTTGGGGGAGTGCCTTCTGCATATCTGGCTGGGTGCTAGGGTATTTGGTGGTGAGCACCGTGGATAAGTCCCAGCCATCTTGGGGCTTAGAGGCTAATAGCAGAATTAGACAACAAGCCAGTAAAGTAATGAACAGTTATAAAATATGAAGTGCTAAAATGATGATGAAAGAGTCTAGTAATTAAAATAAAACCAAACCCCACATGGACAGGGTCCCTAATTAGATGGAGTGGTTGCAGCAGTTGGCAGTTCTGAGTACAGGCAGGTGTGGCTGCGGGCTGGGTGGTTGAGGTGAGGGTGGAGAAGGAGGGACAGGGATTTTAAAGCTCAGTAAATGTGATAGAATCCATCCAGCTGTTCTCATTTAACTTTTTTAAATGTTCCCTTTAGCTCTGTGTAGATAATGGACTGGACAAAAAGGAAACTATCTTGTACAGATACCTCCTGCTTAGCAAAACAGATTGGCAGTGGTTTCTTTTTTTTTAAGATTTTATTTATTTATTCATGAGAGACACAGAGAGAAAGCGAGAGAGAGAGAGAGAGAGAAGCAGAGACACAGGCAGAGGGAGAAGCAGGTCCCATGCAGGGAGCCTGACGTGGGACTCGATCCTGGATCTCCAGGATCCGTCTCCTGAGCTGGAGACGGCGCTAAACTGCTGAGCCACCCGGGCTGCCCTACAGTGTTTTCTTTATAGAAAATGTCTCTATAAACTCTATTAATTGGTTTTCTAATTTTTTAAATTGAAAGACACCAGACATTAGAACAGCAATTGGCAGACTTTTTCTGGAGCACCCCCCCCCCTTTTTTTAACTGAAAAATTTACTGTTTTCAGATAATAAATACTTTAGGCTTTGGGGGCCATGCAGTTTCTGTCACAGCTACTTTGCTGTTACAGCTTGGGAACAGCCATAGATAATACATAAATGGATGTGTGTGGCTGCGTTCTGTTAAAACTTTATTTCTGGGGGCGTCTGGCCAGCTCAGTTGGTGGGCTGTGCTTGATCTTGGGTTCTTGACTTCAAGCCCCATGTTGGTTATAGAGCTTACCAAAACAAAACAAAGTAAAACATCAAACAAACCCCCAAACTAAAAAACTTTATTTATTGACACTTGAATTTAAATTCATATACTTTTCATGTGTGTCAATAAGTATTAATTCTTTTTTTTTAAAGAAATATTAATTCTTTTGCTTTTTTTTTTTTCTCCCAGTCATTCTTAGCTTAGGAGGCCATGCAAAAAGAAATTTGGCCTTTAAGCCAGTTTGCTGACCCTGGTTTAGAGCATAAATTCCATAGCCAGCACGCCTAGGATGAATCCTCACTCTGCAGCTTTGAACTTCCTGACACTGAAGAAATTAAATTACTTAGGCAAGTTCATTTTAATATATGAGATCATACAGTTTCTTTCTTTCTCTGACTTACTTTAGCACAAATTATTACCTGCTTCATGGGGTCAATTACTAGGATAAAATGAGTTAATATTTTTAAAAATTTTTTAAAAAGATTATTTATTTATTTATTTATTTATTTATTTATTTATTTATTTATTTATTTATTCATGAGAAACAGAAAGAGAGAGGGAGGCAGAGACACAGGCAGAGGGACAGGCAGGCTCCATGCGGGGAGCCTGATGTGGGACTCAATCCTGGGTCTCCAGGATCACACCCTGGGCCAAAGGCGGCGCTCAACTGCTGAGCCACCCAGGCTTCCCGAGTTAATATTTTGAAAGCCCTTATCGAGCACCTGGCACCTAATAAATGCTGCATTAGGCATTTGTTTAACAAAGATTTTTATCCTGAAGTCAGAAATAAAATTTCATAAAAAAAAAAAAAAAACAAAGTGATTTCTATGTAATAAAAACCTCATTTGGGTATATTGCTGAAACCTTAGTTAACTGGATGCAGGTCTTCTATGTAGGATTACACCAAACTAAACAGAAAAAAAGTCTTTAGAACTGGAGGAGAGCATTTCTTGAGCAGTTCGTTAGAGGGCAGGGATACCAAAGCTGCAAAGATTCACCTGATTTCTGACTGTTAGCTTTCCAGAGCACAGCAGGATTTTATTTTTTTATTTATTGATTTTTAAAGATTTCATTTATTCATGAGAGAGACACAGAGAGAGGCAGAGACAGGCAGAGGGAAAAGCAGCCTCCCTCTGGGGAGCCCAATGTGGGACTTGATCCCAGGACTATGGGATCACGACCTGAGCCGAAGGCAGATGCTTAACCATTGAGCCACCCAGGTGCCCCCAGAGCAGGATTTTAAGGCAGAGTCTGTAAAAAATCAAAACCTCTGGATACTGAGGAGTGATTGTGGGAGAGAGGACAGAGGGAAAACTGAAAGCCAGGAAAGCAGTGGACTACAGCAGCTGGTGGCGGGATTGAGAACCAGAATTTGAAAGTGTTAACTCATAAGATGCACAAGTAGTAGGAGAGAGAGAGAGAGAAGAGGAGAAAGCTGTTGCATGAGGGGTTCCTACCGAGTGAAAGGTCGGAGAAAGACCTAAATTGATGATAATTTAGGTGCAAGATGGTGCTAAGAATGATTAAAGAAGACAATCTGGGTGATAACAGACAAACCTTGGGGCTTCCTGAAGCGGATTACCAGGGGTCCAGAGAGCTGCAAGCTGGCGTGGAAGGCAGGAAATGTTTGTGGGATAAGGAATAAGGGACAAGGGGGCCGCTTGGTGGATGATGGGGAGCCTGCCTTTCTCTCTGCCTATCTCTCTTCCTCTCTCTGTAGGTCTCTCATGAATAAATCAATAAAAATATTTTTTTAAAAAAAGAATAAGGGATGAGGAAATAAGTCTAGAGCCCAGAGTTGGCTTGGCTTTGGGGATTGGCTAACTGGGTATGCCATGTTTCTGGAGCATTTATGGGGGGCACATGAAGGCTATCTAAATTGTGGTTTGCTGGGTTGCTCCCTGGGCTGTAGCACCTCTTGTCTCAGGCCTAGAACATTATTTCAGCCAGGGTGCCATGGTCTCCCAGACTTTTTCTCTCTGAGGACAGGGCTTCTCAGCAGGCAAACATTTTTTTGGTAAAGATTTATTTTAGAGAGAGAGAGAGCACCAGGGAGGGTCAGAGCTAGGGTCTCCAGCAGACTCTGCACTCAGCGTGGAGCCTGACAGGGGGCTCGACCCCAATCCTGAGCTCACCACCTGAGCTGAAGCCAAGAGCCAGATGCTCAACTGACTGCACCACACAGGCGCCCCTCAGCAGGCAAACAACATATGATTGCTAAGTTTGAAGTTACAACTGGAACGAGAAGTGACTTTTTTTTATTCTATTAACCTTCCTTATTTGAAGTAGGGAGATACGAATTTTGGTTGGCATGTTTTTTTTTTTCAGTGCCCTGATTTAAAAAGTTTCTTGTATGGTAAGCAGCAAGTTAGTTGGCACCAGGGTCTGCTCTTTCTGTGTCCCTATGTCATCTTAGAATCTAGATTGAGATGAATATGGATTGGACAGTAAATGAAAGTTTGCATGTATCTTACCCATATCGGAAAAAATGCAATGACTTCCTCTTTCACTGGCTAATACTCTTTCGTGTGGTAAATAAATAGTGCACATACATCATACCTTGGAGATATTGTGAGTTCAGTTTCAGATCACCGAAATAAAGCAAATATTGCAGTGAAGTGAGTCAAATGAATTTTCTGTTTTCCCAGTGCACATGTGTGTACTCTGTTTTAGTCTGTTATTTTTTTAAGATGTTATTTATTTGACAGAGAGAGCACAAGTAGGCAGAGCGGCAGGCAGAGGGAGAGGGAGGAGCAGGCTCCCCACTGAGCAGAACCTGACTCTGGGCTCGATTGCAGGACCACAGGATCATGACCTGAGCCAAAGGCAGATGCACAACCGAGTAAGCCACCCAGGTGCCCCTGTTTTAGTCTATTGAATGTGCAATAGCATTATGTCTAAAAAACCAAAGTACAAAAACAAAAAAAACACCAAAGTACATGCCTTAATTAAAAATCTACATTGTAGGGACGTCTAGGTGGCTCAGCAGTTGAGTGTCTGTCTTTGGCTCAGGGCGTGATCCTGGGGTCCGGGATCGAGTCCCACATGGGGCTCCCTGCCTGGAGCCTGCTTCTCCCTCTGCCTGTGTCTCTGCCTCTCTCTGTGTGTCTCTCATGAATAAATAAACAAATCTTTAAAAAATACATATACGTTGTTGCTAAAAAAAATGCTAACCATCATCTGAGCTTTCAGCGAGTCATAATAACAGATCACAGATCACCATAGCCAATACCGTAATAATGAAAAGGCTTGAAATATTGCAAGAATTGCCAAAATGTAACACAGAGACGAAGCGAGCAAATGCTGCTGGAGTCATGGTGCT
Organism: Canis lupus dingo; assembly: GCF_003254725.2. NCBI lineage: Eukaryota > Metazoa > Chordata > Mammalia > Carnivora > Canidae > Canis > Canis lupus. The sequence goes on along the minus strand of NC_064260.1, from coordinate 13,406,395 downwards.
CGTGTAGTGCTGCCACACACCTTCACCCTGCGAACACCTCTCGTCTGGGGCCAGGGACAGCGGAGCTGAGGCACCTGCTCGTCAGCTCCCACGGCCACTCTCTGACTGTGAGGGCAGGAAAAGACCGTGCGTCGGTGTCCGGGAGGATGGCTCCACGCCTGCTGCTCTTGGGACTGTCTCCTGCTGCTCTACTCAATTTATAAACTGCAAACGTTCATGAAAGAATAGGCCTTTGGTTCACGTTGGCTGAGCCTCCTGCTAGTCCAGAGGGACTCTGGGGAGTTGACAGGCATTCCCTTGGTCTTCCCCCTCCCGGAATGACACTTTAGGAAGAATATGCTACACTGGGTTTCTCTGAGCTCATTCTAAATCGAGCACACCAGGACTGTTGGATTCATCTTTCCTCAGATTCACTGTCTTGGAATGGCAGCACGTGTTTACTTGGCTGCCTTCGGAAAACCACTCTCTGTGGGGGTAGTTGCATGCATTGTGCGTAAAAACGTACATTAACGTCTAATGCAATATATGGGTAAGAATTGGTTAGCTGCCAGAGACTGTCAGGTTTCAAAGGAAAGATGTACATCCTGAAAGACAATTGTATTCACCGACAGAGTATGAAACGGTGTTAAAGGACATGAAGAGTATTAAGCAGAGTGCAGGCAGTCTCCAGGTCTTCAGCATAGCTCTGCGGCCTGTTGCCCTTTGGTATGTTCCCGAGGGCAGGAAGCTTTGGCGTTTGTAGGGATTAGCCAATCACAGACCTTTGTAAAAGGAACTTGCTCATCTGGGGGAAACACTCCTTTGAAACATGTTCAGGTGCTCTGTTGGTGAATGTCCACCTCCCTGAGACAAGCCCTATCATTTTTCCTTGCTTAGTGGGTGGTGGCTCACGTCTGGTCACCTGATGTGAGCCTCAGCATTGACGGTTCTTCCCTCCAACATCCTGCGGGGCAAATTTGTCCCTTATGAGTAAGATGAGTAGACTAATTTGTTTGTTACTTTGATGTCCTTTTAGATTATACACCCCAAAACTGATGATCAAAGAAATCGATTGCAAGAGGCTTGCAAAGATATCCTGCTGTTTAAGAACCTCGATCCGGTAAGCCAAATCTCAGTAACCAGAAATGGGTTGTTGTTTTTTGTTTTTTGTTTCCCGGTGTCTGTGTGAAGAACTGTGCAGGGGTCATGGATTTAACCCTCTTGACAAGCTAACGTCCCCTGGGATGATGTAAAGGCCCCACTGTGGGTGCCTGTATGTGCACCGGGTTGTCTTCTAGGAGAGCAGTGCTGAGCTCCTTCCAGCCAGGAGTTCGCAGGCCTGCTGGCACTTTGTGTGGGGAAAACATGATCTCATCCGTCAAGGTTACTTGCTAGAAGCATAGCCCTGAGAAATGGCTCAGATGAAGAGAGGGTAGGACCTTGGATTCTTTGTACATCCAGCGGGAACCTGCAGGACGGCACAGGGCCCACGGAGGATTGCCTCTCGCACCAGCTAGTGATAGTAATTACATTTTAGTATACCACTTCCATATTATTTGTATTTGAAAAATAACATTTCACTTTGCTTCAAAGGTAGAGAGATTTTTTTTTCTTCGTAAGGATTTTGAAATCTCTGGTCTTTGGTTCTGGATGTTTTTCTAAAAACCCCCTTTTTCAATATGAGTGAGCATGCTGTTCACATTTTGCCCTGTACTCTGACCTAAATGTTCTCTTCCTTCATCCTCAGATTATGCTTCTTTGTTGCTATGTGGTCATTTGGGTTGCCATGATCCTGCTGCCGTGACCCAAATGTGGAAACTGAGTCAACTCTTGTAGCTTACCTCAACCTTTTTTTGATCAAATGCAGCATTTTACAGTTTTCAGACTGATGCTCTAGGCCATTAAATTAAGACCTACTCTTTTTAAGATGAGGTCTTCCTAAGTCCATTTTTTAAAAATTTTTATTTATTCATGATAGTCACAGAGAGAGAGAGAGAGAGAGAGGCAGAGACACAGGCAGAGGGAGAAGCAGGCTCCATGCACCGGGAGCCCGATGTGGGATTTGATCCCGGGTCTCCAGGATCGCGCCCCGGGCCAAAGGCAGGCGCCAAACTGCTGCGCCACCCAGGGATCCCCCCTAAGTCCATTTTTATAAAGAAGAAGCTGTACTGTATTATACCAATACCATATACTCTGGTTCATAGGACATTCTGAAACATTTTAAAAAAATCTTTTGTTTCTAATACCACATATGTTTCTATCACATCCTCCAGGAACGTGGATTACGTTTTGTGACTTTGGCGATCATTGTTTTAGGACCGGACATTACAAGTTTTGTACAGTTTGGCTCAGATCCTCTAGAATTCATACTGAGTTTGCAAAACTGAGAGCTCTAAATAATGGGGCTATTGCTTGTTTGCTCTAGTAATGGAAGATTAAAAAATGAAATTAAGGGGTACCTGGATGACTTAGTTGGTTAAGCGTCTGATTCCTGATTTCAGCTCAGGTCATGATCTCAATGTCGTGAGATCAAGCCCCAAGTCAGGCTCTGTGCTGGGCACGGAGCCTGCTTAAGATTTTCTCTCCCTCTCTCTCTCTCTCTTTCTCTCTCTCTCCCTCCCTCCCCACTTCCCTCACACACCAAAAAAAAAAAGGGAATGAAATTGAGAAAATTTAGAAATTTAGGAATCGAACTGTTTCTTATAGTATTAAATACTAGAATAAGTGACTAAAGGGAATTTGTGAAATTTTGATGGGCTTCCAAGTAATCCCTCATCTCATTTATCTAGAATGATAATGACTCTGTGACATAAAGGACATTAAAACTATGTGATCTCTAATCATCTTCCACCAATAGGAGTCTAAATAATGATTAGTGGAAAGTTACAACTTTGTGTGTATGTGTGTGTGTGTTACTGGAATTGAACTAATTTAGTATTTAACTCTTTTCCTCCAGATACACACAGAAGACAGCTGTAAAATTAATTCTCAGTTTTACCCTTAGGAGTAGACTTCCAGCTAAGGAGATTCTCTGTTTTTCAACTAGAACTTTACGTGGGAGAATTTTAAAGCTCACTAACTGCAGTGCTGCTGCTTCTTTTTTTTTTTTTAAGATTTTATTTATTTGATAGAGAGACCGCACAAGCAGGGGAAGCAGCAGGCAGAGGGAGAGAAAGAAGCAGATTCCCCGCTGAGCAGGGAGCCCTCATGGGGCTGGCTCCCAGGACCCTAAGATCATGACCTGAGCCCAAGGCAGATGCTTTACCAACTGAACTGCCCCTAAAAGCAGTGCTTCTCACACTTTACTGTGCCTGTCCTCAGGGGATCTTGTTAAAAATGCTGTCTGACCCAGTAGGTCTGTGGTGGAGCCTCAGCATCTGCATTTCTCACAGGCTGTCAGGTGAGGCCGCTGCTCCTGGCCCAGAGCCATGCTTCCAGTAGCAAGGACTAGAGCCAGACGTGGAAGGCTCTAGCTCAGGAGTTGGGTACAAGCGCGTGTTCTTTCGCTTGCGTCCTTTCCTGTTGAATCAAAGCCGTATCTCCATGCTGCAGTAGTGAGTGAACAGTGATCTTTGGGTGCCTGTACACCAAGTGATAAGCAGGCAGGGGGGGAGCTGCCGGGGGGCCTTCCTGAGACGCTGCCCTCTCTGTCTCCTCTCCATTAAATTGATTTTTCTTGCCATTTCAACTTTAACTCTTTTAAAGCACCTGTGTAAATTTTGGATGCACTTGAAATAATAAAAAAAAATTTTTTAAGATTTCATTTATTTTTTTGAGAGAAGAGAAGAGAGAGAATACATGAGCAGAGGGAGAGGGAGAAGCAGGTTCCCCGCGGAGCAGGGAGCCCGATGCGGGGCTCCATCCCAGGACCCCGGAGTCATGACCTGAGCTGAGAGGCAGACACTTAACCACCTGAGCCACCCAGGGGCCCCTAAAATAATTTTAAAAAGTTACCACTAGTATATCCTGTTAAGGAACATCTTAAAGTGGTTATTTTTATAAACAGTAAATATTTTAACCTTTTTTTTTTTTTTTTTTGCTGCTGTGTTGGAGGTCTTTAATATATATGTTTTAAAGGCCAGTTCATGGGCAATGGGAAGAAAAGCCAGTTCATGAAATTACCAAATTCATGAATTTTCATTGTTGATTTTTTTTTAAAGATTTATTTATTTATTCATGATAGAGAGAGAGAGAGGCAGAGACACGGGCAGAGGGAGAAGCAGGCTCCATGTAGGGAGCCTGATGTTGGGACTCCATCCCGGGACTCCAGGATCGCGCCCTGGGCCAAAGGCAGGCGCTAAACCGCTGAGCCACCCAGGGATCCCTAATTATTGAATATTTTATTGGAGAGAAGCAATTATATTTACACATTTGCTTCCAAAAGATCTTTCATTCTTTCTTTTCTTTTTTTTTTTTTTTTTTTTGAGCTCAAACTATCTTGACTTACTTTCCTACTATCTCAAATCCTTCTGGGAGTGATACAAAATTTAGGTAGGTAAAACTGTATTTTTCTTAACAGATTACTACCTGGGATTAGAAAAAAACCAAAAACCTCCCCAAACATTGCAGATTGATGATTTTAGGTTAAGCTCATGTTTTTTTTTGTTTTTTTGTTTTTTTTAATTTTTAAATTTTTATTTATTTATGATAGTCACAGAGAGAGAGAGAGAGGCAGAGACACAGGCAGAGGGAGAAGCAGGCTCCATGCACCGGGAGCCCGACGTGGGATTCGATCCCGGGTCTCCAGGATCGCGCCCTGGGCCAAAGGCAGGCGCCAAACCGCTGCGCCACCCAGGGATCCCTTAAGCTCATGTTTTAAACAGTCTGCTAGTTTTTCACAATATACCTTTTTTTTTTTTTTACAGTAACCCAGATGCACTTAAAGTGAATTACATATTCAACTCCAATAACCTGCTTATACAACCACTCCTTTCGGTTTGATGCCCTGACTGCTCACTGTGCTCCAAAGTCTATAGAAAGCCTTTTTAGGGATGCCACAGAAATACTTAGGGTTCTTGTCCTCTTGGAACTTACAATTTGATGAAGGATTCAAATACACACACAAAGCAGTTTGGTATAACATCGATAAATGCTGTAATGGAGTCAGGACACTGTGAGGATGAGGGTCTCTCGGGGGACCTGGGGATTCAGGAAGCTGGGGAGACCCCCTGAGCTGAGCCTCAGAACTTGAGTAAGGAAGGAGATTGCTAGTGGAAGGAAAGTACAGGGAATGTTCTTACTGGAGCTTGCGCCAAGAGACATCCGTTGGCGAGAGCTCAGATACATGTGTGCTGTGTCACAAAGGACCGTTCTTGAACGCCAGCCACCCTGTAGCATTGGCCACATATTGTAGGCGGTGGGAAGTCACAACTGAAACATTTTAAGCAGCGAAAGTAACAATCAGATGTGTCTGAGTTCACTGTGGTGGCAGGACAGAGGGTAGAGCGGTGGGAAATGGGTTTAGGGAAGGTTAAAAGGGGTTGGTTTCATTGAATATTCAGGATTGGCAGAAATTGACGCTGTTTAGGGACCAAATGATCTGTGACCTGATGGAAAGGGTCTAGGATGACTCCCAGGGTCTTGCTGGAATGACCATGAGCTGGTACCTTTCTCTGAGATGGGAAAATTTGGCGAGAAGGGGAAGCAGTAATTACTAGCAAGAAGAATGATCTTGGCTTTTTACCTCCTAAGTCATCTGAATTCCCTGAAGTCATTGTTTAGCTTAGGAATCCTGTACCTCCTAGGCCTCCAAACAGTTTTCCCAGGAGGGCTCTATAGTCATATGTTGAGCATAGCATTTATAATTATTAATCTCTTTGAAGATATTCTTTTCATGAATATTTTAATGCTCAACTCGGTAGGCCATTTTTCTTCTGAAATATTTCTAATTTGAGACAAACTGAAATAATTTTCCTATTCGCCATGATAGATTCTTCTACTAATGGAGAGTAAATTGTTATTTTTGAAGATAGAGACCTTTCACCGAGAGCTCAGTCCAGGGTTTGCATCCTGTAGAATAAGATGTAGATTTCCTACAGTAGTTGTCAGTCATTGGGATAAGCCCCTGCATATTAAATATTTCCTAAGTTCTTTTCACTCTGTGCATAATTATGGGGAAATTGCATTTTGATTGATTAGAACAGACACCTGTCACATTGAGACGTCCTAGAAGAAATGATTGTTCTGTATTTTACCAGGAATTAGTGTTTTATGTAGCCGTGTGTGAATTCCTAAGCTTTATAAAGTTTTAAAATGCAGCTAAATACCAAGAAAAACAAAAAAATTTACTAGAGCAGTATATCTTTTTTTCTCCATTTGACATTTAGAGAAAGAGCTAATCAATAAGCCTGATATTCCCTCTCCATCTGGCCTAAAAGAGTTTAAATATGAATAGTAAGTGAAACAAAATATTAGTAAACCATTTAATCAAACTTCATAATTTTGATAGGTGACCATATGCTGCCTAGTTGATGAACTCATTTGGATAAAATGGTCCCTGTGGGGCCAATTAGCACCACATGCAGACAGCAATGCTTCACGGTCACATTGGCTTCGTCTTCTGCAGGGGCTCCTGTTTCACAAGTAGGTGTCAGAGCTCACGCAGGGACCCAGGGAGGGGATAAAAACCACTTCCTGCAGGACTCGCCACCATCGTTCCTCCAGAAGCTTTGCTTAGCCAATGTGAAGATGCAATAGTATGTTTTCTGTTTAAATGGAGAGCTGGGGTTTTTTGTTGTTTTCTTTTTTTTTTTAAGATTTTATTTTATTTATTCATGAGAGAGACAGAGAAGCCGAGACACAGGCAGAGGGAGAAGCAAGCTCCATGCAGGGAGCCGGACATGGGACTCAATCCCGGGTCTCCAGGATCATGCCCTGAGCTGATGGCAGGCGCTGAACCACTGAGCTACCTGGGCTGCCCAGAGCTGGGGTTTTTAATGAAAAGTTTTAAGTCTGTGTGCCTATACAATTTATAAAAATCCAAAAAGAACAAAAGAGGAGTCGGGGAAAGGAAATCCCCTTTGTACCCCTGCCTTCCAGCAACCCAGCTTCTCAGGAGCCACGTGCTTAGAGCATTCTCATGGGTATTTCTCCAGGGTCATGTGATTTACAGAGCAGTATATTGTTTTTTAAGTTTCAGTGGCAGCAAACTTTCCACAGTGTCCTGCCTCATTCTTCTTTTTACTTAACAATATAGCCGTATTTATAGAGGTTTTGTATTCTTTTAAAAATTATTGTATTAGTTTATAAAGGTTGAGATTACTAACATTCATGTATTATAAAGCAAAACCAGGAAGACACATTAACCTTTTGCTGTTGTCTAATTTATAAAAATTGCAAACATAGCCAAGGAGGGCCCACAGCATCAAAATAATATTGAAAAAGGAGAGCAAAGTCGGAGGACTCACACTTGCTAATTTCAAAACTTTTACTACAGGGGTGTCTGGGTAGCACCGTCGGTTAAGCATACAACTCTTGGTTTTAGCTCAGGTTGTGATCTCGGGGCTGTGAGATCAAGCGCCACGTCAGGCTCCATGCTCAGTGGGAGTCTGCTTGAGATTCTCTTCTTCTGCCCCTCTCTTCTTTCTCTCTAAAAATAAATAAATCTTTTTAAAAAAACTTTTACTACAGAGCACGAGGAATAAAAACAATGTGTTAATAGCATGGGCAGATGCATAGAACAATGGAATAGAATTAAGAGTCTAGAAACAAACCTATACATTTGATTTATATGTTTAATTTGATATTCATTTGATTTCTGATGAGAGTGCCAAGACCACTCAATGGGGAAAGAAAAGTCTCTTCAACAAATGGTCCTGGGACAATTGGGAACCAAGTTGGATCCCTCCTTTACACTGTACACAAAAATGAACTCAAAATGGATCCAGGACCTAAATGTGAGCTCCCAAACTATAAAAACTCTTAAAAAAAAAAAAAACCCACAAGGGTAAGTCTTCATGACCTTGGATTTAGCAGTGGATTCTTGGGTAGACACCAAAAACAGGAATATGAAAAGAAAAGAAGTTGGACTTCATAAAAAATAAAAATTTTGTGCATCAAAGAACGATATTGAAAAAAGTGAAAGACATCTACAAATGGGAGAAAATATGTGGGAAATCCTACATATAAGGGCCTAGTATCCAAAATACATAAAGAACTCTTACAACTCAACAACAAAATAACAACCCAACTTAAAATTGGTCAAAATACTTGAATATAGACATTTCTCCAAAAAAGATACACGAGTTACCAGTAAGTACATGAAAAGATTCTCAACATGGCTAGTCATTAGGGAATTGCCAATCCTGAAACCACAATGAAGTACCAGCCCAGCACCAATAGGGTGGGAATAATTTTTTTTTTTTTAAGAAGGAAACATAACAAGTGTTGGTGAGGATGTGGAGAAATTGGAATCCTAGTACATTGCTGGTGGGAAAGAAAACTGTTTAGGCGCTGTGGAAAACTGCTTGGCAGTTGCTCAGAAGTTAAACCTAGAATTACCGTATGACTCAAGTAGTTCCCCTCCTAGGGTTAACCCAGAAGAGTTGACATAAACATTCATAAATAGCCAAAAGGTGGAAACAATCTAAGCGTCCAGTGATGGATGAATGGATAAACCAATCGTGGTATGTTTACAGTGGAATATTATTCATCCATAAAGAAGAAGAAGTTGGGATATATCTAGAACAAGGATGAACCTCAAAATGCTGAGTGAAATAAGGCAGATGCAGAAGGTCATCTTGTATGATTGTGTTGTGTGAAATATCCAGATTAGGGGAATCCATAGAGACACAAAATAGGTAGGTGGTGCCAAGGGCCAGCGGGAGGAGAGAATCGCAAAATGCCTACTTGGTGGGCACAAGGCTTCCTTTTGAGGTGATGAAAATGCTTTATAACTAAGAAGTAAGTGGTAGTGGCACAATTTTGTGGCCACTGAATCGTTCACTCAACCGTGGTTAATTTTATGAGAAATTCAACCTCATGAAAAAACTGTGTATATATAATTCATCTGAGCATTTTGATTTCCATTAGTTTTCATATTTAATGGCTCACATACACTTTAAGGGGGCAATTAAATGAGCTGAATCAATCACTGAAGCACCTCCATGAAATCCCTGGGTTCCACAAAACCCAGTTTGAGAAACACCGAGCTCTTTTGTGTATTCGAGGGCCTTTGAATTGTTCCTGTATTTGTTCTGCGGAAAGATTTGTTTGTTCTTCACCTTCTAGTTTATTCTCACCAGCTGGAGTTTATCCTTAAGCCTTGTCAACCACGCTTCAGCAGAATAAAAATTTTATGTAACTTAAGTAGTTGTTGAAGAATAGGTTTTATGTTTCTGGCTTCTGTTTTAATAAATCTGTCCTAGGGTGGTGAATGGTTGCTTCTTAAAGAGAACCGTCATGATAAAGAATAGTGTTTCAAATTTGCCATCATTTTTGGGTTTGCATATGTTTTGTTTTGTTTTTCCTGTTCTGTTGTTTTGTTTTTAGTGCTCAACCAAAAGGATTGGAGGCAGAATTTGGATTCACTAAGTACTTAGGTAATCCCTACATAAATCCTAGTGATGACTAAACATAGGGAAGTTTTATTTTTTTATATTTTTTATTTTTTTTTCATAGGGAAGTTTTAAAAACAGTTATCTTTAAAAGATATTTGCAGTAGTTCATTACGAACCTGGTCATTTTAGTTGCCAAGATTCTATTTCATGTATAAGGTCTGTGGTGGTTTGGTGGTTCATTTTTCAATATATTAAACTGGGTGATCGTTGCACTGAAATATTCTGAAGTAGCTAATTATAATTACTTTCATTCAGGTACTGAATATGAAAGGAAATCTATAATCTCCTTTGTTAGGTGGTAAGGACAACTGCACTGTGTATTTTTTTTTTTTTTTGACAAGACTTAATGGCAGTGATGATATTTCTTTTTCTTTGAGCTGGTTCACAGAAATACAAAGCTGATTACAGTCAAGAGAACATATCGTAGACAAACATAAAGATTGTATCTTTTCTCTTTAAAAAATAGGAACAGATGTCTCAAGTGTTAGATGCCATGTTTGAAAAACTGGTCAAAGAAGGAGAGCATGTAATTGATCAAGGCGATGATGGTGACAACTTTTACGTGATCGATAGGTAAGTTTCGCGTAACCTCACTGCTGAAATGTAAGGAACCATCCCTGTAGAATCTCAGTGGTTCTTATAACAACTGGCAGATTAATATTCGATAGTTGCTGTTACCTCTTTAATATTCACTAGCTTTTAATATTCACTGTTCCCTCTTTATTCTCGTTACTGTATAAAAGGCACAGGAAGCCCGCTGGGAATACGTGTGGTGAAACCACATTAGATCATGGAAAGAGGCATAGTTTATAGAAGAAAGGAGGATTTTGGTTAGTTCGATCTATAAATCTCAATCATTTACTGTGAGCTGCCTCACTTATTAACTTTGGCTTGAGAGGATGCCTGCTACACTTCGAAGGCAAGCAGCGCACAGCATCTGGGGTGTTGAATCATATAACTCAGTCTGTTCTTTTTTCATTAACTATAAAGTAAAGCATGCGCATGGTAGAGAGGGGAGTTTATGCTGTTTCCAGAAATTGTTTATGCATTCTTGTGCATTAAAAACATTATAGAGAAGTTATTTTGAAACATTGTAGAGAAATTATTTTATTTAAATGAGAAGGCATACACTATATTGAAAAATGTGATTTCAGAAAACCTGCGTTGTGCTTTACTTTGTCAAAGCACAGTGTGCTTTAAGCGATAATTAGGTTAAGAGCCCCAAACTGTACCAGGGGAGCGGTCTGAACAGAGGCTTTATTTCTTCACTTCTGTGAAGTGATGCTGAAGTGTCCATGAGACAGTCGGCACCCCCGGCCCCTCCCATTATGGGTGCCACACAGGTCGTCTCTCAGCCGGATTCCCTGGGTTGCATTTGCTTCTCTGGGTGGAGTTGTACTCAGCTCTGAGCCATGCGGGAAATCACACCCCATCTGTCTGCGCAGCCTCATTTCTTGACTTGGCTCTGTGGTTGTCGTCTCTCCTACATCAGCAGTCATGCACGCTCTCTGCGTGCAGGGTTCTCTCTGAGTCCTCCCTTCCCTCGTCCCTAATGCCGTGGTGACCTCGTAGAGCTATTGGCAGGGGCTTCAGGTGAGCCCTCTGATTTTAGCACAGCCCCCCCCTCCCCCATTGTCCCATATGTAAATTAAAGCCTTGATTTTGGAATCTCTGACAGCTTTCATTGGTGAAATTCCTTCAGCTGTTCCACCGTATTTAACTGTAGGGGTGTATGGGAGACCCAAATATGATAAAAACTCCCTTAACCTCTCCATGTTCAGTTAGATCCTAATCACCCATTTGACAGATGAAAATTCCCAGATATGCAGAAGTGACGGGGGTCCCTGAAGTCCTGCCAGCCTGGCATGCAGGTCTCTTGGCCACTGTTCGTGGTCTTTCTGTGGCTCCACTCTGCCCAATGCCTCACGTTGTCAGGGAAGAAATGCATATGAGAAGGTGGTACAGATTTTAGACCGTGTGCTTGCAGCTGGTCTGGGAGCTCATTTTACTTCTCATTAGCACATTTGTGGTGTACTTTGTTCTGTTCAAAGTAGAAAATGTATAAAATGGTGTTAGTGCCAAAGTGGAAACAGCATCCAGAGAAGAATTAGTCTGCACTTGAAAAAGAGTCATGAAACCGTCTACGCATGAATATAAAGTCAGTCATTCTCTTATTCATTAATATCTTTGTGTAGTATCTTGTGTTTTTTGCTTTTGCTGTATCTTTACCATTCATAATCCTTTCCTAATCTTAAAAGCTCCCCCCCCCCACCTTTGGTCTTTGTTAAGGATTTAGCCAACAGAATAAAAGCCAGAGTTTCTGCTGCCTGCCCTCCCAGGTATGTCAGCAAGCCTTGAAGCCATGTTCTCTGATAAAACACAGTATATGGGAAGAAGACAGCCCTCCACAGGAAGAATGTAGTTCTATAGATGCAGGAGCTAGTGTATGTAGGACAGGGCCATGCAGAATTGAGTATTGCTTGCCTAGACTATGAACCCAAATAAAAGGTAAGCATAGAATAAAAAAAGACCTACAAAAGGACCAGGATCAGATATTTACTCTGAATTTCTACCCCTTTTTGCTTCACATTGGGGGTCAGTCTACATTAAAGCCCCAGATGACATAAAGAGCCAGAGTAAATTCTTTAGGCTCTGAGGCTATGTGGTCTCTGTCACAACTACTTGGCTCTGCTGTTGTGCAGATCTGTGATCAAGAAGGCAAAAGTGGACCTATGTGTTTGTGTTCTAGTAAAACTTTATTCATGAAAGCAGGCAGCCGATCCATGGGCCATGCTTTGCTGGCCCCTCCCTTACACTATAAAAGAGTCTTGTAAGTGCCGTCCAGTAGTCATGACCAAATTGTTAGAGCTATATTTTTTTTTTAAAAAAAAAGGTTATTTTCTTCTGACTTCAAAAGTAATACATGTTCATGTAAGGCACAAAAACTCTTTAATTAGACAGTGAACATCCTAGCATCCTTCACTGTTCTTACCCCGAGATAACCAGTCAGCTGTTTCATATATATACATTCCCTCAGAAGGATGTCTGTGCATGTACTATTTGGTTGGAATCATATTTTTTAATCATTTATTACAAACTTCTATTTAGTTTCATCTCATTTTCACCCCCCCAAAGGCACATGTCCGGTCCTTACCATAGTCTAGCTGACGGTCTCTCTTCCTGCTTGTCTGGCACATGGTTGGCGTCTCTGGCACATATCGACGCTCTTTTATTACTTGCCATCAGAGGAGAAAGGGAAGCCAGAAAGGAGATTTCATCGCACACTGGTCTTCTCTGAAATTATGTTTTATTGTCATGAGATTTGACTTGAGTTACTTTTGCCTCTTATTTTTCATCTGCCCAACAGAGGAACATTTGATATCTATGTGAAATGCGATGGTGTTGGAAGGTGTGTGGGTAACTACGATAATCGTGGGAGTTTTGGTGAACTGGCCTTAATGTACAATACGCCCAGAGCGGCTACAATCACTGCTACCTCTCCTGGTGCTCTGTGGGGTTTGGTGAGTGAAATATTTGTTTGACCTGCATGTTATTTGTAAAAATCGTTACCGCAAAAGCCAGGCAGCTAGAGGATTTTAGTTCTAATAGGTGGATTTCTTTGCATTCCTCATCAGTCATCAGGGTATTTATTAAGCAACTACTCGATGCTGAACTTTTGGGTGCTGGGTTAAATCTTCATTTTCTTTTCCCATTGAAGTCAGGAATAACCTACTGGTCCTGGGAAAGATAGATCCAAAATGCTTCCCCCCCCCCTTTTTTTTTAAGATTGTATTTATTTATTCATGTGAGACACAGAGGCAGAGACACAGGCAGAGGGAGAAGCAGGCTCCCTGTGGGGGGCCCGATGCAGGACTCTATCCCAGGACCCCGGGATCACGACCTGAGCCGAATGCAGATGCTCAACCACTGAGCCACCCAGGTGCTCCCAGAATGCTCCTCTTTTACCCAGCCTTCACAACTAGCCACCCAGACAAGGGAACAAAGCCTTCAGTGCTGTCTTCTCAGATAGCTTTCTGTGGTATTATCTATGCTTCCTCAAGTGGGTTCCCCTGGCCGGAAGCATTGAATCTGTATCACCAGGGCATTTTACTAGAAATGCAGATTCTGGGGCCTCCACGTACTGATGGGGGCCCACTGAATCAGCAGCTCTGGAGATGGGGCCCAGTGAGCTATGCTTGAGCAAACCCACCACGTGACTCAGATGCATGCTAGAGTTTGAGAAGCCTCCATAAACAGATCTCTTGGCGTGCTATAAAATGGTAACCACTTCGCACTGCAAAGCTTCTGGGTAGAATCAAGATACTTGATGCCTGTGTTTCTCACCTGAATGCCTGCTGGGGTTGTGTGGGGTTACGGTGCTGAGGCCCCAGCACAGACTAATTTAATCAGACTCTGCAGGGATGAGACCTAGGCTTTTAAAATAAATTCATTAATGATGATATTTCTACAGGACCTGAAAATTGATTTAAAGACATTTGGGTGAGGTGGGAAGGGAGATTTCTTTTCAAACATGATACCAGGATACAGGGTAGCTGATTCTGGAAACTGTTTAAGCTGGTGCTTCTCAGACTCCGAGGTGCTTACGGATCACCAAGAATATAGTTAAAATGCAGATTCTGATTCACTGGATCTGGAATGAGGCCTATGATTTTGCATGTCTTACAAGCTCCCGGGAGACCCTAGTGCTCCTGTGCCCAGAACACATTTTAAGCAGCGCAGATTTTAGGGCATGTTTGCAATACATGTATTTTCTTTTTAAATTGTTGAAAACGGCCCAGTGTATAGTTTTCGACGTGCCTTTATTAGATTAGTTCTCTCAAAAGTCCTTTTGTGGAAGGAGGAGAGGTTGAGATAATAGGAAGTCTGTTGGGCTGGGTCCCAAGGACTGTAGCTTCACAGAAGTAACACATTCCTCTGTGCGGACTCAGCCATTTAACTCTGAAGTGGACTCCGCTGATAAAAATCTCTTGCTCAGAATCAGAAGGACGATACATCTCGTCCAGCTCGTCGTATTAAAATCAGGCGGTTTACTGTTCCGTAGTAAAACTGTGATGAGTCACATTTCAAGTCGTGCAAGAAAAATTGGAATTGTTTCACACGAGAAGAAACTCGTCGTCGTTTGGCGGGTTCTGAGGACCATTAGAGACCAGAACTCCCAAAGCCAGCAGAGTAGAAACCCCAGACCGGAGCAGGCAGGTCCTCCGGCCGCGTTCGCCAGTGACCGGAGTGGTGGGCCCCGTCTAGTCTCCATGAACCCCCGTTCCGTGGCGTCAGTTAAAAATTCAGTCGCGGCGCTGAGGTGGCCAGCCAGGGCCAGAGGGCCGCGCCGTCAGGAAGCCGCCTCCCGCACGTCCTGGGGGCAGCGTGACCGCGGCAGCTTTGGTAGGAGCCCTCCCCAGCGCCTCCCGCCAGTGCCCGTGCTTGCGCCGCCCCGGGATGGGCACCTTCCGAGATGTGACCCATCCATGCGGGTTATTCAAGCGGGCAGTCTGTGACGGTCACCTCGGGGCGGGTGAGCTTTTTAAAAATTAGAATTTGGGCAGCCCGGGTGGCTCAGCGGTTTAAGGCCCGCCTTCGGCCCAGCGCGTGATCCCGGGGTCTTGGGATCGAGTCCCGCGTCGGGCTCCCTGCGTGGAGCCTGCTGCTCCCTCTGCCTGTGTCTCTGCCTCTCTCTCTCTCTCTCTCTCTCTCTGTGTATCATGAATAAATAAATAAAATCTTTAAAAAATAAAAAATAAAAATTAGAATTAACATCTCACTTAATGCTTCACGTGTTTTTTCAGAGTGACTCCCCACACTCCGTTTTTTCAGGGAAAGTCGAATAGAAACGATGTTTCCCTGGATGTTTCCCTCTTAACGGTGACGGTGACGCAGGGGGCCCTGGCACGGGGCGCAGGTAGAAAGAGGAGGGTCCCGAGGGGAGCCTCTCTGCGACTAGGCCTCGGTCACCGTCCCCGTCCCCGTCACCGCCAGGCCAGCGGCCGGGAGCGCTGATGCGCGAGCCCCTGCCCGAGACTCAGGCGGTTGTTGCGAAGCCGCCTCGAGGACATGGGGCTTTCTGGATTTTAATCGTCTGTCACAGCGGGTGAGAAGAGGTGGGCCACTAACAAAGGTTTTCCCGAAGCGGACCCCTCCTCCTCGTGGTTAATTTTTAATCCCTTCCCTCTTTCTAGTCTCCTCTGCCTCGCGCTCACCTGTCCATAAAGTGTAAAGCTCCCAGGCCGGATTCTGCAGCAGAGCCCCTTGGGGACGTTGGTGACCTGTTAGGTTAAGGAGCCCCACATGCAGACGTCGTCCTTGGAGTCCTCCAAGTCTCGGGTCTGAGAACCTCTTTTTTTTTTTTTAATACCACAGCTGATTCTGATGCAGACCCACGCTTGGAAACTAGTTCAATAATTCTACTAATTATCTTGCAGATTTGTCTCTTTCAAAAAAAATCATTTGGATTAAGATGCCAAATTATAGCCCTTGTAAAACTGTAATAAACCACATTGGGGAACAGGATGTTTGCTCTCCTGGAGACTTCCATCCACGCCCGCATTTTTCTCGATCCCGCCAGTTCAGTTAAATTCAGCCTCACTGTGTCGGCACAGTGATATAATAATTAATGAACATATCTCAGTTTTATTTGATAGTACAGTGGTGTAATTGTTTATCAGTGTGTGACAAACCGACATCATTCTGGGGGCTGCTAGCTGAGAACCATTTAATATACCTAATGTTTTATACATAATATACAAAACGAAGTTTGTAGGAAAACCATTTTTTGAGCTGTTTGTTAATCTTTAAATTTTTCCCTGTTTCCTTAATTGAGTTCTGTATCTTTGAGGTTAAGTAGTGTAAACAGAGGAACGTTTTAGAACCCTGAGAATGATAAACACAGGCATTGGACTCTGATATTCAAGAAAGTTGCATTTCCTCTGTGCACATTTAAAAAAAAAAAAAAACTAACAATGTGGATGGAACAACCTAGCATAGTTTTTTCAGGCTCTCTTATAATTGCTTTATGATTAAAAAAATTTAAAAAAATTTCTACTAGTGTTTTTCATGGGGTTTTTTCTGCAACTCACTAAAATTTCCATTAGGAAATATCACAACCAGTATATTTACTTACCAGTATATTATTATATTTATTTTATGTGTGTCTTTGTGTATAACCGAAATAAATAACTAAACAACGCTTTTCTAGATGTGCATGCTATGATTTTCTGTTCTTTATTTTTTATAAAAATGCTGGTCATGGGTTAATGGGGTCAAAAGGTACAAACTTCTAGTTATAAAATAAATAAGACCTGGGGATGTCTTGTCCACCATGGCCACTATCGTTAATAATACTGCATAGTATATTTGAAAGTTGTAGATCCTAAAAGTTCCCAGCACTAGAAAACAAAGAATTTGTAACTCTGTATGGCGATGAAGTGTTTAACTACATTTATGGTGGTGATCATTTCTCAATATATATGAATACTAAATCGTTATATTGTACACCCTAAACTGATATAGTGTTATAGGTCAGTTATAACCCAGTTTAAAAAAATGCTGGTCGTGTCCACTGATGTCTTGTGACACTCTCGGGCCGTCATCCACAAGAGAAGACCTGTGCTAGTCCAAACTCAGAGACGCTGAGTACCGTGGTGGCTTCAGGGGCTGAGGGTCGGGAGAAATGGGGAGATGTTGGTCAAAGGGTGCAGGCTTCCCATTACCAGGTGAATGAGTTCTGGGGATTGAATAAACAGCTTGGTAATTGGAGTTAACATTGTATGGTATACTTGAATGCTGCTTAATGGAGCTAAGTCTTAAATGTTCTCATTGCAAAAAAGCAAAGGCAATTGTGTGAGGTGATACCAGTAGTAACCCACCCTATTGTGATCATCATTTCACAGTATATAAGTGTTTCAAAGCCCCACATTGTATACCTTAAGCTCACACAATATTATAGATCAGTTATATCTCTATAAAGCTGGAGGAAAGCAAAAACCTGGAGGAAAACAAAAACCGGGGCGAATGCCTTTTTTTTTTAAATGGTGCAATAGCACCACCTTGTGGGCTTATCCCAATTACACCTTGGCCAGATCTATTCTGAATAAAAGTAAACTGCTTAAAAAAAAAAAGAAAAAGAAAGTAATATTTTATATGGGTTATATTTTATGCTTGAAGAAGTGGAAAAATCTGAAAAATTTAATAACGTTAACCTTTTATTTCAAAATCTTCAGTTATTGTTTGTTCCCTACAGGGAATAAAATGAAACAGTCTCTTCAAACTTTTTTTCCTAATAAAATCTACCTCTTAACTGTCTTTGTATCTGCTCTTCTGCCTTTAGGACAGGGTAACCTTCAGGAGAATAATTGTAAAAAATAATGCCAAAAAGAGAAAAATGTATGAAAGCTTTATCGAGTCACTGCCATTCCTTAAATCTTTGGAAGTAAGTATATGTTTATCCTTTTGTTTTATCTTGCTTAAAAAGTTTGTTTCATTTAGAACATTTAGTACTGTAGTAAAGTTTCCTTTTTTTTTTTAAAGATTTTATTTATTCATGAGATATACAGAGAGAGAGGCAGAGACACAGGCAGAGGGAGAAGCAGGCTCCATGCAGGGAGCCCGATGTGGGACTCGATCCTGGGTCTCCAGGATCACGTCCTGGGCGGAAGGCAGGTGCCAAACCGCTGAGTCACCCAGGTGTCCCTGTAGTAAAGTTTCTTTGAATAAAAATTTACCCATATTTTTAGTTGAAAAGATTAAATTATGGTGTTTGTATAACACAGTATTTCTTTTACTGCCTGTAGCTACAGGCGTTTTGTTTTGCTTTGTTTTACAGTAGACTTATGTGAGTGCCTACAACAGATATATATGTGGTCTTTATCTAAAAGCAGACTTAATAGATGTTTACTCAAAGAATATAAAAATACTAATTCAAAGGAATATACACATCCCAACATTTGTAGCAGCATTATCTACAAGAGCTAAATTATGGACACAGCCCACATGTCCATCGACCAATGAATCATAACGAAGAAGTGGGAAATATATGTACAACAGAATATTACTATATTACTCAGCCATAAAAAAAAATGAACTCTTGGCACTTACGACGTGGATGAAGCCTGAGAGTATAATGCTAAGCAAACTAAGAGAAACACAAATAGCATATGATTTCACTCATGTAACATTTAAACAAAACAGATGAGCTGAGGGAAAATAAAGTGAGAGAGGCAAACCAAGAAACAGATTTAAAAAAAAAAAAACAGATTCTTAACTATAGGGGACAGACTGGTGGTTACCAGGGGGGAGGAGGAGAGAGGGGAGGGGGAAACAACTGGTGATGGGGGTTGAGGAAGGCATTGCTGCGATGAGCGCCAGGTGTTGTATGCAAGTGTTGGATTTGATTGATTTGTGAACTAGGATTTAAATAAAAACTTAAAAAAAAAATTTAAAGCAGGCTTCAAGCTACAGTAGAAATGTAGACAGTAGCACTAGTTGGTCCAAACACAGTGTATCTTTTCCTTCACAGTCAACTTTACTGTTTAGTCCTCTTCTTCTTCAGATTGACACTCGGGGTCTCTTCTGTTTTCAGGCTACACTACTTGGTGAACTTGTCAAATCCCCTGGCTTTAAATATCATTTATATATTGATGCCTCCTAAAATTGATATTGCCAGGCAAGGTCCCTCTCCCCCCCCCCCCCCCCCCCCCCAATGGCAGGCGCATTTATCCAACCACATAGTTGACATCTGCTCTCAGGTGTCTGATGACCTCTCTAACCTAGCGCCTCCAGATCTCCTACCCTCGTCTTCCCCATCTTACTGCAGCTTGGCCAGAAGCCTTGGGATTAGTACTGACTCATCTATTGAAATTTGTCTGTTGGGTTGTTGGTACACGCCCGGTAGAGGTTTTGGCCACATTACAGAATGCGTATGAGGCAGCTGATCATGTCTAGCAGCCTCTCTTTTAAATGAAAGTCGATTGGGGGCTGGAAATCCTAACGTACAGGAGAAGACAAAGCCAGGATGGGACATCGGCTAACCATGTGCTGCAGCCAAAGAACTGTTGCTGGTCCCCACAGCCTGTTGTCACCATGTGCCATTAATGTGGCCTGAGTGTTGCTGAGTCTCCTGATTTTTCAAGAGAAGCTGAGAATTCAGATTTTTTGTGAGAAATCGATTTTAAAATGGTGGCAGTTCATGAACACGACACACATGCACAAAGCACACATTGCTCCTTTGATTTGGCCTATAGGCTGCTGGTCTTTAACTTGCGAAATAGATAAGATACCTATTTAGTCTGTTTAATGCTATTTTTTTTTCCTTTGTAGGTTTCTGAGCGCCTGAAAGTGGTAGATGTGATAGGCACCAAAGTATACAACGATGGGGAACAAATCATTGCTCAGGTATAGTGCTGTATAGGGGGTTCAGCTCCGGGTTACGATCCGTTCTTACCGCAAGTCTTGATACATTTTTCATGTGTGTCTAGAACTAGTATGCAGTGCAGATTAAATGAATATTCCACCTAAGGACCTGTTGAGAGTGGTTTAATTTACAGCCATTAAGCTATTTGAATATTTTCTTTATATAACAAACTCCTGATGATCATGTATTAAATCGGCAGGTGGATTTCAGGATAATTTTTTATTGGCACGTGAAATTCAAATGTATCTACAGTAAGATGTTGTCAACAATCAGGCAAGTGTTCCTTGAGGTGTAATAAGGACCCCGAAGATGTGCTGGGAGTTACTGCAGTTTGGTCTGATTAGTTCAGGACGAAGCCTCCTGGGGCTACTCCCGTGATAAAATTAATCCACAAG
This sequence comes from Canis lupus dingo, assembly GCF_003254725.2. Lineage (NCBI taxonomy): Eukaryota > Metazoa > Chordata > Mammalia > Carnivora > Canidae > Canis > Canis lupus. Next base: position 13,386,041 of record NC_064260.1, on the reverse strand, counting down.
CAGCGTGTACTGTGTCAGCTTCCAGGCACGAGATGGGGGCCAACATGCTGTTTAACCCCTGATGCTTCTTTGGGACCCCAGTTGGAAAGGGTAGGACTACACACCTTGGTTACAACAGGGTTGCCAAGAAGTAGGATTTATGAAGTTAGTTGAAGTTGACAGATAAAGCAGACAGATGATAGAGCCTGGATTTCTTTTTTTTTTTTTTTTTTTTACAGCCTGGATTTCTTAATTACAGTTCTGAAGCAATGGGTGGGGGCACCTGGCTGGCTCAGTGGGCACAACCCACCGGCCCAATTTTGCCATTTTAACATGCATTTAGAGCACGTTTTGAAAACAAAATTATCGGGCGCTTGGCTGACTTGGTCAGTAGAGTGTGTGACTCTTGATCTTGGGGTTGTGAGTTCAAGCCCATTCTGGGTGTAGAGATTATTTAAAAATAAAATCTGAAAGAAAAAATTACAGTCAGTAGTCTTATTATGATTTTAAACACTTAAAAATCTAACAGGAAGCTCTTATGATAGAAAGATAAGAAATTATAGTCTTTTTAGGTATTACTTGTCTTTTAATCATTTATAAACATACATTACATAAATCTATAGTCCACATTTTTGTGATGTAATCTGATACTGTGTTTCTTGAATTATATGTACTAAAGAGTTTCAGAATACACAAGTTTCTCTAGAATCGCTTTGAGAGGCTCCCGAAAAGTCAGTATCTGCTATCATCTGTCCTGTACTATTTAATTCAGAAGGCATCATTGGGAATCAAATCAGAGTTCACCCAAAAACAAAAAGAAGGGAAACTAGGGATGTAGTTAGAAAGGCTTTCAGAAGCGTTTTTGAGGCCCCGAGGTGGAGTGGGACATCTGTAACAATGTCAGGGCCCCCGTGGACTGCTTCCTGGTAAGGCTGGTGGTTTTCTCCTCTGTGGGTGCCTGTGCTGATGCTTGCTGTCAGAGGACACGGGGTACCCATCCGAGTGCTTCTCGAGGAGCACGGGATCAGCTGGCAGGGCAGGGGCTGTGCTGGGACCTGGCACTCCGTTCCTGACTATGTACGCTGCCACCCAGGCTGGACTTGGGGCACAATTCTTACCTCTGTATTTGTCATATTTTCTTGGCTAGTTTTAGCAAGAAGTGCCATGGGAGAGTTGTTATTATTTCAAACAATTTTACAGATGAGCTCGCGACTATGTAATCATTGATCACAGCCTCTCAGTGTAGACGGTGAGATAGTTTGTTCCAGTGGGGGGGTGGGCTTCACTTTTCGGGCAGAGGGTCCATACGGTGGAGCCGGACTGATCCCAGGGCTACGAGAGGCAACGAGTGTGCTGTCAGCTAAGTCTACATTTCTGCCCTCTGCTTTGGTTTCTATCTTACAGGGAGACTCGGCGGATTCTTTTTTCATCGTAGAATCTGGCGAAGTGAAAATCACTATGAAAAGGAAGGTAAGTGTTTGCCCAGCCCTAAGACTCCGCGTTAGCGATGGCTTTCCTTTCGATGCTTACGCTAGGGTTACTGGGTTTTCGTAAGCGGAGTGAAGGCTCATACTCTTGCTTACCTTGTCAGGGGAAGTCAGAGGTGGAAGAGGACGGCGCCGTGGAAATCGCTCGGTGTTCCCGGGGACAGTACTTCGGAGAACTGGCTCTGGTCACTAACAAACCTCGAGCAGCTTCCGCACACGCCATCGGGACTGTCAAATGTTTAGGTAGGAGTCAGAGCAGGGGACGTGCCTGTCCTGCATTTGGTGTGTTCGTGTGACTGTACTGATGGTCTCACTGGGTTCCCAAGTTCTATGGTCCCCACAAAAGAGAACAAGGTTAGGGTTCATTAGAATCCATTTGTGGGAACCTTTAGTTTTTTTCTTTACAAATTGTCACATGCCTATTTTGTTCCTCTGTACAGGCATGAAAGGACATTTTTTTTTTTAAAGATTTTATTTGACACAGGGCACAAGCAGGGGGAACTGCAGGCGAAGGGAGGGGGAGAAGCAGGCTTCCCACTGAGCAGGGAGTCCAAGGTGGGACTCGATCCCAGGACCCTGAGATCATGACCTGAGCTGGAGCCAGACACTTAACCCACTGAGCCAGCCAGGCACCCCGAAAGATTCTGACTGTGGACTTCTAGGTCTAATCTTTCCAGTAAAGTTTGTGTTCCTTATAAAAAGCAAGCTAGAACAGTATTTTGATTGTGTACATCCAGGTCTGTGGGCAGAGCCGGAAGGTCTGCGGAAATACTTCCTCATCCTCGTCCTAGGAAACAAACGTTCAGCTTTGTCAGAGCGCAGTACAGTTTTCTCTGTTGTTCAGCAGTTCATTCTGTGCAGTACAAATGCCCCTTCAGCCGGAAGACCTCTGTCTGTATGAGATCTGACGTAGGAGAAAACTTCACTTTAACAGTGAAAAATGGAATTCAGGAATTGATGTAGACGGACATTGTAGGAAAATTGATTCCACAGTAATTGGCCACTCTGTGCTCTTGCCCACGGTTCAGTAGAATAAACTGAGCTTCCTCAGATCTGCAGGCTTCTTCAGAATTAACTTCTTTGAGAAGTCACTTTTGAAAAGGCTTTTCAGTAAGTATAATATTAGTCAAGTGTTGGGATCCCTGGGTGGCGCAGCGGTTTGGCACCTGCCTTTGGCCCAGGGCACGATCCTGGAGACCCGGGATCGAATCCCACGTCGGGCTCCCGGTGCATGGAGCCTGCTTCTCCCTCTGCCTATGTCTCTGCCTCTCTCTCCCTCTCTCTGTGTGACTATCATAAATAAATAAAAATTTATTAAAAAAAAATATTAGTCGGGGATCCCTGGGTGGCGCAGCGGTTTGGCGCCTGCCTTTGGCCCAGGGCGCGATTCTGGAGACCCAGGATCGAGTCCCACATCGGGCTCCCGGTGCATGGAGCCTGCTTCTCCCTCTGCCTGTGTCTCTGCCTCTCTCTCTCTCTCTGTGACTATCATAAATAAATAAAAAATTAAAAAAAAATATTAGTCAAGTGTTATACTTGGAGGAAAGAGATGGTAGGTAGAAACTGATAGGTGATTTTCCTGAGTACAGACAGGAGTAAGAGTAAAGGTAAAGTGAGTGAAACCCCATTAATTTTTTCCTATACTGGGCAGCCCGGGTGGCTCAGCGGTTTAGCGCCGCCTTCAGCCCAAGGTGTGATCCTGGAGACCCGGGATTGAGTCCCACGTTGGGCTCCCTGCATGGAGCCTGCTTCTCCCTCTGCCTGTGTCTCTGCCTCTCTCTCTCTTTCTGTGTCTTCCATGAATAAATAAAATCTTAAAAAAAATTTTTTTTCTATACCAAATTGAGTCACATTAAAGAAAATCTGAGAAATACAGAGGAGGTTAGGAAAATCTAAGGAGTCACTCATACCACCACCACCTGGTGATTAACACATCTTGTTATAATTCCTTCTCATCTTTATTTGCATGAGTTTTCTGGTTTTAAAGTTTTGTCAACTGGTTTTTTTTTTTTTTTTTCATTCACTGTAGCTTATTAGGCACTTGCTCATTTTATTTCTCATTTTATCAAATTGTAACATTGTATTACGTGTATACATATAAGTTAGTCATCTCCATCTCCCAGTGGCAAGTATGTTGGGGGTTCTGGCTCCGTATTTTGGGGTGGGGAGTTTCATGCCTGTGTGCACAGACTACTTTTCCACATACAGGATTTTCCCTTAGAAATGTTCTCAGGAGTATGCTTTCTTTTTGTGGCGTTCAAGGTAAACCGCCAGCTCTCTTGGTCCGTCCTAATTTACATGCTACCAGCAGTGCAGGAATGTCCACTTCTCTATTCTTACAAACTTTGTCTTTTGTACCTTTGCAAATATGAAAGGCAAAAAAAATTTTTGTTTTAATTTGTATTTCTACAGTAGAAGAGTGGGATCATATTTCCCATGTGTATATTACACACTGAGTTTTTAAAAATGCATGAGACAGGCAAGGAAAGTGAGACACGGCATATACTTACAAGCGGACAACAGCCTTTTGGCCACCACTTGGAACTGACCGGACAATAGGGTGAGAGAGTAATCATTATAAAAGGTAACACTGGGTCTTCACAGCATAGCACTGTAAACCCCGAGAGGGGAAGACAGTAGAGGAAAAAGAAAAATCCCTTGCCCCCTTTAAGGAGTTCATATTACTGAAGTGGTGACATCAAAACGAATTTATTTTTTCAAATTCCAAGACCCTTGCCATAACAGCCCATTTTTTTCTTACCATAGACCAGGAGCCTCCCACCCAACCTAGCATTGCACAATCACTGGCTGTTGACTTTTTCAAGTGGAACATTTTTATCCTTATGCCCTTTTCTCGCACTTGATACATGTCTGAAAGTACCAAAGCATTAACACAATGCAGAATGGGCATCATAAGTGACTTCAGAATTTTTCAGATTTCCAAAGAATGTTAAATTTATGTATTTTTCTTTTATTCTCGCCTTTTCTTAGCCATGGATGTGCAGGCATTTGAAAGGCTTTTGGGACCTTGCATGGAAATTATGAAAAGGAACATTGCCACCTATGAAGAACAATTAGTTGCCCTGTTTGGAACTAACATGGATATTGTTGAACCCACTGCATGAAGCAAAAGTCTGGAACAAGACCTGTAGTGACAAAATTACACAGTAGTGGTTAGTCCACTGAGAATGTGTTTGTGTAGATGCCAAGCATTTTCTGTGATTTCAGGTTTTTTTCCCTTTTTTTTTTTTTTTTTTACATTTACAATGTATCTGTAAACAGAGTAGTGATTTAATACTCAATAGGCTTTACCATCACTTTCTAAAGAGTAGATCAAAGAAATATTGACATACTGATGAAATGACTTTGTACTCCACAAAATTACAATTTGAGTGAAAGGTTTATTCAAATGATTGTAATATATTGAAAGTATCTGTGTGTAAGAAGATAATTCAAGGACGCTGCCATGGGCGATTTGTGTTCATTTGGACTTCCTCGGATTGCTTGTGTTAGTGACTATGCCCATGTAAAAGGGAATTGGCAGTGAATCATGCTGGACAGCATGGCATCACATTCTTTTTACAACTCTCACTATATATAGTAAGTACAGTTTTAATCATTTTTGTTTTCTCAAGTTTTTCTGGCTTGATAAGTTCTGTGCTGGCCTTGGGCTATGGTGAAATGATAGAACACATCATATGCAATTTTCCAACCTTTTATATTTTTGCAATAAAGTACATTTTGACTTCTTCGGCATAATGTCAGCGACCAGTGGTTTTAAGGACGGGCAGTGTGGTCATTATGATAATAGGGAAGAGTCCTTTTTTAGAGGAGAGATCATTAACACAATTTCCTCATAAAGCGTATATCTGCTTCCTTTTTCCATTTTGTAGTTCTCTATACTCTTTAAAAGTTTGAGTTCGACATTTAATGTAACAAATGGTTTTTTAAGTGCTATATAAACTTGTCTTCTACAAGCCAGAGATCTTACATATGCTAAAAAAGAAAAAAAAGAAAAAAGAAAAAACCACCTCTCCTATGCCAAAAATATTTTGGGGTCCTTATCCACACATAGCATATTTCTCTGTTCTTTACTAGGTGTACATAATATGATCCTTTGCAGACATCTCCCATGGGTTTTCTTTAGGGTGGCAGAAATAAACTTTTATAAGCAAAACCATACGTAAAGATAAAAGGAATTTCTGTCCTGTCCCAATGTACCATTAGGCCTTGCCATTTACATTAATGTAGGACTCAAAAGTGCAGGATGAGCTTAATAGATTTTTCATTGATAATTAATGTGCTTACTGTTCTGACACACAGGATGAATTACATTCAACCAAAGCAGTATTATTCTTCACGTGATTTCTAGGCCCACATGACCCCAGTGTCTGGAGAGGTTAATTTGAACCAGTAGTTCACTCTTAAATGAGTAATTTCATTTTGGGAAATAAGTTTTAAGGAAATGTGTACCTGGGGAAAAATATTCTGTGGCCATTATAGTATGATGTTACTAGAGAACGTTTATGGTCTTACATATATAATGAAAATATGGTTAAAATGTGTTCATCAAATAATGTACATATAAAAAGTATGTAAAGTATAACTTAGCCACGTTTTAGAACACTGTTTAACAATTTTGCAAACTTTCTTGTAGGAAGAGAGCTTACAACAAGAAGATGACTTGTTTTCTATTTCAGATTTTATTTTAAAAGCCAGGTCTGTTAAACAAGAAAAAAACATGACGAATCCCCAGATTCCTGGATCATTATTCTGTATTCTTTATCCACTTTTTTTAAGAGATCTTGTTGCATCAGCTGATTGTTAACTATTCATGGAATAGCAGACAAATGCCTGTTTAATAAAGAACTCTGACCAAGGCTGTAAATGCCAGTTACATTATTTTCAGTATTGTTGGTTATATTTAAATTTACCTTATAATAAAGCACACTTTTATAATAAAAATGTTTTTAATGAAGTTTGGGGGTTTTTTTATTTTTGTTTTTGTTTTTGTTTTGTTTTGTTTTGTTTCACTTATTTCTTTACTAGGACCTCCGTAGCGCATATTGTACTATGTGAGAAGCAGGACAGGGAGGTGGCCCATGTGAGAGCTGCCTCCTGGGCATAACGCAACAAGAAAGTATAGTTCTTTATGGCAATGGGTATTTACAGATTTTAACTATTAGTCATACGTGATTTAAACAGTTGTAGTGTGCTGCAGACTAATTTGGCCGTTTAGGTCTGCTAAAGAAATGTGGCTAATCGGGGGAAGTGACATGTTACAGTGTCTAATTAAAACACCTCAAGTTTGACTTGTGGATGTGGATGTTATCATTCAGCCACAAATCAAGATTCTTTACTCTTGGGAAATCCTCTGTTGAAGTTTCATTCAAGGATATATTATGTATAGCTACAAATTATTCTAGAAGAACATTCTAGTAACACAAGTGCTTCTCCTTGTTTTCTAGAAGTGTGTGTCCTGCATGTCATCATGAACTAGGGCTTGCTGCGTGTATTGTAACCGGCACTACTTGTGACACCTGTGGGGGTATTTGGCTTACTGTTAGAAGCTGGCAGGCCATTTAAAATGCGGAGAAATGTTGTAAGGGAGGCATGAGACATGAAGTAAGGGACCTGAGTTGGACTGAAATATGTAAGATTAAGTGCCAAGGCCTTTTCCTTTCTAATGCATCTTGAAGACACTGATCGAATTTTCCCAGTATTCTGAAGCAATGTTATGTTTACAACAAGGACTCCACGACCTATGGCATTCTTAAAACTGGTCATGTGTAAGCCCGGAGGGGCAAGTAATACATCTGGATAAGCCACGGCTTGGTTAAATAACCAAAGAAGGAATTCTAACATCTAAATAAAATGTGAATACCTAAGGGGGCAATGGGATTATTAACACACAAGGGAGACACAGGAGGACAAGGAAGGCTGGCATCTGAAATTGAGACTGTGAAGTACAGCCCCATGTTGAGTATCAGAACTGTGACCAGAACAGATCGGAAGAGGAGTTGAGACAACCTTACCTGTTCCAGGATATTTTTAAAGGCAGCAAAACTGGTTGAGCAACTGAAACTGTATAGTTGTTAGTCTTACCAGGTACTTAAAAAAAAAAAAAAAAAAAAAAAAAAAAACACACACACACATACACACACACAAACCTTAACAGTATAACGAATCATGAAAACATAAACAGGAAAGTCTTTACCAGGGACTGGAAGAGGGCTTGTGCGCCCAAGAAGAACTGTGGGGGCTCAGATCAATTCAGTCTGTGGGAGTGAGAAGCGGGGACTTTGCCCCATCACTTAAATCACTCACGTGGTGAGCGGGTGGCAAACTCCAGGCACCTGCGAGCTCTCGGTTCCCCCGTGCAGTTCTTGGCTCCCTGTTTTTTCCCATATTGAGCCTATTGAGAAAAAGGTGTCAAGTTTGCAGTGCAGAGGAAGACTCTCGAGAGGAAAACTTTTATTTGACCAATAGATCTGGGCCTTTCAGTCCCTTTTTATGCTTTAAATCTATAAATCTAAAATTGCCCAAGAAATCCTGAAGATGGGTGTAACGTTTACTTTTGGGAAGATGGGATGAAGCATGCTGTGGAAGTAACTGCATCATAAAGATGAAAGGACACGTATTAGGTAGGTGGTTAACCCCAGATTTAACCACAGCCTGACCCTTGCCACCCTACCCCACAAAAAAAAAAAAAAAAAAAAAAACCAAAACGTAGTGCAAGATGTATATATATGAAACGTTTTGTTGGTATTGATAATTGAGATGTTACAGTAAGTGGATTTTTACTCTCAACTGCAAAAAAAAAACCCAAAATGAGCTCTTTTCCAGGAGACCAGGGAAAGTTTTAAGTGTGAGCTGGCAATGGACTCAAATGACCAAAGCAGCCTTAGCTCCCGCCCATGACCACCCAGAAGGGAAACCCTGAATGTTTTCTGCTTAACATTAAAAAAAAAAAAAAAAAGGTTACAGTGAGTGAATGAGTGAGCAGTAAATACGACCAGTCAGAAATCTCATAAAGTTGCTTCCCATCGCTGATTTTCCATCTTTGTCCTAATGGAAACCGACCCAGGTCCTGCTGAGGAGCAAGAGGACCAGCTGTCTCCCGAGACCCCCTCTGCCTCCTTGGGGCCACTGCTTTACAATAGTGACTATATTCTTGACACCTATACACACGGCATGTGTAAATGACACGTTTGATTATTTTAGAAGAGGTGCTCGGTATCAACACATCTTTGGGCAATTTTTTTGTGTGCTTGGTCCTTAAATTAGCCGAACTTAAATGAGCTTCCACATTTTTACTCTCCCGGCAATTGTGATAAGCTGTGGGACTTGAGGGCGTGCAAGTGGATTGGAAGCCTGTTCGCGGCGTGTGTCCAGCAGCACGGGACACACAGCGTAGCCCGTGATGACTCTATTCTCGTAAGACAGAGCACGCTGCTCATTTCCTCCCAGCTCCTCCTTCATTTGTTGAGCAGACTTGTACACTGAGGGCCCAGACAGAAGGATGCACAGGAGGTGGAGGCAGGGGGGAGGGAACGTTCGCCAAGGTTGGGGGTTGGCCAGTGGAAGCAAAACACTAAGTGGAGCATAGTGTGACAAGAGCTGTGCACGTCTTATCCCTGTGGTTTTAATTGCTTTTTATCAGACTCGCCTCTAAAATGGGGTACTTTTGACTGGCAGCTGAAAGAAAATAGTAGATAAGGGCCTAGAATAACTGACATGGGGAGAAAATATGTGGGAGTTTGTGTTACATGGTTCAGATAACAGGAATTCTCTAATCTAGAAAACTTGTAATAAAAGACATAAGAAAGACATTGAAAGATGAAAACCCTATTACTGCTGCTTAACTTTACAAATAGGAAGTAGGATTAAGTCAAAATTTTTGTTGCCTTCTCTAAATGCTCACATTTTCATGAATACCAAGTTGGGCAACTTAAAAAAATTTCTGAGGACAAGTGAGGCCACAAAGCATCGCCCCCTCTGAGTCCTTAGGACACCCAGTTGATTTCTCCCCACTTGGATCTCCTAAACCCCACATAGTTTCAGCCACATTGAAGAACTCTACCTAAATTTCTTCCTTGCATGGAAAAGCTCACGATCTAAAGTTGAACCCATTCTTTCCCCTTCTTTCAGTCCCCAAGTCTGTTCTCCCCCAATGGCATCGACATACCACCAATACCCACCCACAAGTAATCCTACACCCAACATCGGGCTCGAACCCACAACCCAGGATCAAGAGTCACACGGTTCACCAACTGAGCCAGCCAGGCGCCCCTCCCCCCATCAAATCCTCCTTGGTTCTTCCTCCTAAAGGTGATGGTGTAAAGACACCCAACATAGCAACCACTGAAGAAAGGTCTTGCTTTATGGTCATCTGAGTAAAACTTAAACTTGTAGGAGAATCACAAATTACAACAAACATGTTACTCATTTCTAAAATGGCACTCGTCATTAGCTCCCAGGCATATACTCCCTTACAACTTGAGTATACCTAAGTACTTGGAATTAATTACAAAATTAATTTATTTTAAAAGTATAGTGCATACATGGAAAGATATTTGTAAGATTTTGATAATGTACCGAGAGAGGCTATCTGAAGAGTCTAGGCACTACTTTAGACCATACATGTGTCCCATTTCCTGGTTTTAGTACGGATGGTCCCCAGCTTAGAATGGTTCAACTCACAATTTTTCGACTCTACAATGATGCAAAAGCAATGCGCTTTCAGTAGAAACCTTACTTTGAATTTTATCTTTTCCCAGGTGGACAATCTTCTCTCAGGAAGCTGGGCAGGGCAGCCGGCCACAGCTCCCATCAGCCATGTGAGCATGAGGGTCAACAGCCCAAACACTTACAGCCATTCTAGTTTTCACTTTCAGGAGAGTGTTTAATACGTTACATGAGACATTCTACACTTTATTATAAAATAGCTTTTGTATTAGAGGATTTTTGCCCAACTGTCAGCTAATCTAAGTGTTCTGAGCATGTGCAACGTAGGCTTTGCTGAGCTCTGATGTTCCACAGGTCGGGTGTGTTAAATGCATTTTCCACTTAATGATATTTTCAACTGATGATGGGTTTATTGGACATAACCCCATTGTAAGTCGAGGAAGATGTGTACTTGATTGGAGTGAATTCATTTCCTTTTTAACGATCTGAACAGCGATAGTCTCAATATGTAAGCAATGCCATGTGCTTGAACTCAATCTCAGTCAACGAAGTAGTCATTGGTGTGCCAGACGTATTGGAATTGAGGCAAATTTGTTGTTTAATTTTACCCTCCAAGTAGGATTTACCTTTTTTTTTAAAACTACCTTTAACAAATCAGTACTTCTTGTTTCTTTATGAAAACAGAAGTTAAAAAAACAAACAGAAGTTTCTGTGTTTATGAGTTCTTAATTATATCTGTCTTAGTGAGAGAGCAGAATTTACATACATAAAGATTTTCAAGGAGATCTCACTAGTTTTTTACTTTGATCTTTGCTCTGGGCTATGCGTTGGCTGGTTTTGTCAGTCACCCAAGAATTAATGAGGATGATACACCTGTTAAATATACATGAGGTACTAATAGCTTCCCAGGAAAGTCAAAAGACAGGACTAATTGTCCACCTTCAAGATGTAGAGATTCCAATACTGATACTTAAAACAGTTGTGACTGAAATGTCAGGATTTTACTCAGTGACTTAGACGAAAATAAAAGTATATGAAAATACTTTAATCTTTGTAGCCTTATCAATTAGCAAGTGGTCAACAAATAATAGTCGCAGCGAGCGATTCGGACTGTTTATGGCCTGAAATGGGTGCTGCGGGAGCCTGGGGTTCTCCGAGGGCTAAGAGAGGCCCAGAGGGCTATTAAAAGGTAATTATAATGATGTGAAAAATCTTCATCTGAAGCTGAAATTATTCTTCCCATCATAGTGTCCACCAACGAAAACATCTCCAGTAAGGCTTTTAGTAAGAACTTTCAGATAGAAAACCCTTTAAAATTAAGGCAAGGTTCAGGGACACCTGGGTGGCTCAGTCAGTTAAACATCTGACTCTTCAACTCAGGTCATGATATCAGGGTCATGAGTTCAAGCCTTGGGTTGGGTGTGGAGCCTACTTAAAAAAAATAAATAAGGTAAGGGTCAGCTAAAAGCAGGCCTCACAGTTTACGGTTTACGCAATGAATAGGCAAAGGAGTGGCTTGAGAGCCCATTTTTTGGGGAGGAAGGAAAGGATTTCAGTTCTCTGGAGGGAGTAAGATAAATATTTCAAATTTTATTTTAAATGATTAGGTAAATTCCACAATTTTTTCTTTTTGTCAAAAAATTAAACACTGGAGAGGCAGCACAGCAATCCTCCTCTATAAGGAAAACAAAAAAGGAAGGCAAAGTAACAGAGTCACAGTCCAGTTTCTTTTTTGGATCCCTCTTTTAATCTCTGAGAGATAATAAATTCAAATCCTGTCCTTTTCCCTCAGTGAAAAATTCAGGCATTTTGTTCGCCCTCAATTATTTTTAGGAAAAAAAATTTACAATGTTACTATCTGTGAATACAAGAAAATAAATCTTTGGTCCTATGGTAGGGAGAACTATTTTAAAATAATTTTACTTCAAGGCTTCAAACTGGGAACCCCTAAAAGAAGAGGCAAACTTGTTTGAACCCACGAGGTTATTTGGGATTTGATTTGTTGTGTGGCTTTCGGGGAGATTTAAAAATTCAAGAGATGTACGTGTGTGTATGTGTGTTACAGGAATAATCAGCCATGGTTAGAGAGTCTTTTCAGTCGCTTGACTACAGATTTCTAACTAATGTACGATTTCCTCTTAATTTTCAGCACACATATGGTGATGTAAAGATATAAAATCCGAAGCATAGCTTAAATGATTAAACATTACAGGTTCAAAGGAGAAAAGCTTAATGATGCCTCCGTAATGTGAATGGTAAAAACATCAATTACAGACTCGGTGGACTGATGGACAGCCGCGTTTAAAGGGAAGGGACCTATAAAGCCTATAAAGCCGGGGAAGCCGCCCTCCTCTGATGAGTCAGAGGTTACTAATAAGTAACCTAAGGAGGAACTCCTAGTGGCAACGGAGTGGCAAGACATTCTTGTCTCTTCATCACTGGCAAGACGTCTGGAGGGGAACACCGGTGGACAAAAACTCACCAGGGACACCTGGACAACGATTCACTAATTCAGTTTAAGTCACAAGTTGTGCTCCTGTTCCCTTAGCCAAGGGGCAAGCTCGTCAATATGGAAAAGACCGCTTGGAGTTGCCTCGGTGTCTGAGGCAATAGTAATTGTCTACAACCCCACCCCCACCCCCAACCTCTTACAGCTTTGTATGTTCTCCAGACCCTGAACTTTTCCCTCACTGCTCATCCCCGAGCCTCTCAGTGCCTGGCAAGGAGCCAGCGTTCAGCACATCTTGGGGGAACCGATGGGAGGGGGCAAGTTGCTGTGCAAGGGGGGGGGGGTGCAGGGGGTGCTGGCCAGGCAAGGCTGAGGATAAAGGAATTCTAGTTCTTCCCACTGGAGCCCAACGCCGGCTTTATTATCCCCATCATGCCCGGGGCTCTGATTTGTGGGTGACTGGTCCCCCGCGAGGCTGCACTGCTTCCGCTTGTGCAGTCATCTCCTTCCCCTCGCACTAAAACAATACCTTGGCCTCCTGCCAAACTTCCAGCAGCGAGCGACTCGGGCTGTTTATGGCCCGAAATGGGTGCTGCGAGAGCCTGGGGCTCTCCGACGGCTAAGAGAGGCCCAGAGGAAGAGAAGAGGCCGAAGCTTTAAAACACTCCCTTCCTCCGCCCCCTCCCTTTTGTCCCAGACACCAAAACAAACGAGCTGATACACGTGTCCCTATGACTCTTGTTTACTATCAAGACAGCGCGGCGCACGCACCTCTGGGATATGTAGTCCAACCGGTTCCTCGCGCCCGCGGTTTCCCGGAACAGAGCAAGGCCGAGACTACGAACCCACAATCCATTTCGGGGGCAAAGTTTGGCTTGGGTCCCCGGAGTCTCGGCAGCAGTCCAATCCGGAGCGCTCACTCCTGTGACTGACAGGCCGCCTTCCCCAGTGAACACAACGCAAAAGTCAATACAAGCCCGCCTCCCGAGACGGGCCACGGGAGCGCCCAATGGGAAAGGGGAGGCGCCGAAGGGCAGTTCCGTAGGCCAATGGGAGGGCGGAAGAGCTGGGAGGAGGCTCGGCCCCCGGGGGGTTGAGGGGAGGGGGAAGACGAAGCTTGAAAGACTTGGTAATGGCGACGGGTTTGGTAAGTAGGAAAGTTTCGGTGGAGCAGTGAGAGCGGCGGCGGGAGCCGGGAGGCGCGCCGGAGAGGCCGCCGTCAGTCGGGGAGGGGGCACGCGAGCCGCCGGTGGTGTTGTCGCGTCCTGGGCGGGCCCCGCCGGGGCTGCCCGCACTCCGCGGCGGGTTTGTTGTCTTTCAGTTCGGGAAGGGGTGGGGGTGGGGAAGGGAGGGGCGGGATCCCGAGGGGACCGGGGAGCTCGGGTCCGCGCTCCCCCCCTCCCCGCCGAGGGCTGCCCCGCGGCGACCCCGCCGGGCCGGCGCCTCCCGCCAGCTCCCCCGGGCTGGGCGGCGGCGGGGCTCGAGGGGGCTCCCGGGAGCGGGGGCGGGGGCGGGGGCGGGGAGGAGTCGGCGAGGTCGGCGCTCGGGGCCGGGTGGCGCGGTGGGTGGCCCGGCCGGGTGCGCGGGGACGGGGGGGCCTGGGCGGGGGGGAAGGGGCCGACGCGGCGCCGGGGCTGCCCGGAAAGTTGGACTTCAACTCGGCGCGTGTGGGCGGAGGGTCGGAGGCCGGCCCCGGGTGGGCGGCCGGCGGGGGGTGGGGTGGGGGCCCCCCGCGAGGCGCCGCCCCCGCTGGGCGCCGGGAGGGGGCCCGGGCCGGGCCGGGGGAGCTCGCCGAGCCGCTGGGCCCCGGGGCTCATTGTTACGCATTTCGAATGAATGGGCTCCGGGGCGCGTGCGCGGTGCGGCGGGGCCGAGGGGAAAAACAAGCCTGGCGTCCAGGCTGCGGTCACATGACGGGGGGAGGGGCGGCGGGGAGCGGCGGGGGGCGCGGGCGGGGGCGCGGCCTGCGCGGAGCTCGCCCCGCCCCCGGCCTGGCCCCGCCCCGGCCCCCGCCTCCGCCGCGCGCTGGCCCCGCCCCCGGCCGCCGCCGCCGCCGCCGCCGCCGCCGCCTTGAAGCCAAACAAAAAGGAATCCGGGCGCGGGCCGGGCTCTGCGGTTCCTTCCGCGCCGCGCGGCGTCGGGGGCTTCGCTCGTGCGGGCCGCGCCCCCCGGCCCCGCCCCCGCCCCGGCCCGGCCCCGGCCCCGGCCCCGGGAGCCTTCCCCAGAGGCGTCCCAGGAGGAGCCCGCCCGCAGGCCGACCTCGCCGCACCCCGGCCGCGCGGGCCCCGGCCCTTCCCCACCGAGGGCTCGGGGCCCCTTTCCCTCTAGGCTCGGGCTCCCAGCCTTGGTTTTTGCACTGAAGTCACCTTTTAAGAATTAGAATAGTTCTCGACGTCTGTGAATACTTTTCTGTTGTTTCACTAGTGGTGATGATCTACATTGGTAATGCATTCCTAATATTTCGGTCTTGGCCTTTTTTTTTCTTTTTTCTTTTTGTCCGCCTCTCCCTGCTGTTGTCTTTTGTTTGAGCTTGCTAACCGGGTGTTAGGGCCCTTTGTTCAGTTTCCTGGGTTAAGCTACATAGTTGAGCTCTCCTTGCTTACAGGTGGAGGATCTCTTCCCAGACCTGTGGATGCCTGAAACCAGGCATAGTATTGAGCCCTATAAAGGCTATGGGTTTTTGGTTTTTTTTTTTTCTCTTCTTCTTAGGATAAAGTTTTTAAGTTAGATATTAACAATAATAGCTAATAATAAAATAGAACCAAGAGTATGCTGTCATGATAGTGTGGAGGTGGTCCTTCTCAAAATACCTTATTGTCCTGTACGCAGCCTTGTGATGGGAGCTGATAAAATGCCTCTGTGGTGAGATGAGGGGAGGTGAGTGACCCAGGCGTTGTGACTTCGTGCCTGCTGTTGACCTTTCTGACGGTAGGTAGGTCAGGAGGAGGATTAACTGTTTCCAGAGTGGGTTGACTTCGGGTAACTGAAAGCACGTAGAGGGAAACCTCAGATAAGGCGCGACTGCTGTGATCCATTTTATTTATTTTTATTTTTTTTAAATATTTATTTATTCATGAGAGACACAGAGAGAGAGAGAGAGGCAGAGACACAGGCAGAGGGAGAAGCGGGCTCCATGCAGGGAGCCTGATGCGGGACTCGATCCCAGGACTCCAGGGTCATGTCCTGGGCGGAAGGCAGGCACTAAATCGGTGAGCCACCCAGGGATCCCCTGTGATCCATTTTAAATATCTCAATTCCTCATGGTAGAGATGTAAATTAATTACATGTTATCTTCTCTTTGTCCCGCCCGCCTCCCAACAATTTTAGCTTGGTAAAGAAATCCTCCAGGATTAGGAAAGGACATCTAGAAATCCTTTGCACGATATCCTTGAGGGTGGAAAGCTGAGGGTTTAGGGAGAACACGCACTTAAAAGTAGGAGTCTAACCTCTGTTGCTCTATGCCTTTTGTCTCTTTAAAAATAAAATAGTCACACTCAGTTGTCAGAGTCCTGTTTTCCTCATTCATAAGAATAACTTTGTCCCCAAAGCTGTTTTGAGGTTTTTATGACATTAGAGGAAGTATGTAAAATGATCTGTACGTAGTGGGTAGGCATTTAGTAAAACCTAATTTCCTTCTTGTCCATTCATGGAGATTTAGCTATTTCTGGTCCTCTCCTCTAAGCTTTGGTGGATGTTTATTTATGAAAGGTTGCAAAACAAAGACAATAGAGCCTACCCATGTCCACCCAGTAGAAATTTATAACATTGGGCATGCTATTTCAAAGCACAGCTGTTGGAGAATTTTACTCTTCCCTTTTGAGAATCCCTGGTGTAGTTGCAGAGTTAGCTCCAGTACAAGGCAAGCTATGTCAAATCCTGTAATACCAAAGCAGTATGCAAAAGCATCAATGAACAATAGGGTTAGCTCTACCAGGAGATACTTGAAAGAGGAGCTTGTTTATCAAAATGAATGTCTAATTGGCATAATGCATATGGGGGTGAATTTTTTAGTATGGAGCCTTTTGATATTTTACTGTATCAGAGGTCTTGCTTCCTCCAAGTAGTTTGACAGAGAAAAGTTTGAGAAGAAAAATTTACATTCATACAGGGATTGGAATTTTGTTATCATGTATTTTATTTAATTCTTCCAATAGCCCAGTGAGATTAAGTGCAGGTGCTGAGAGGCCGAGGTTAAGCGGCCTGCCTCCTATTCCGTGGCGAGCAAGGGGGACCTCCTGTCTTTTGACTTAGGTCTAGGCTCCCATTTACTGCGCAGGAGGCTTGCAGAAGCACTACCTCCATTATCTCAAGACCTGACTTTTGATAGCCTTGAGCAGCGAGAGGTGTACACAGATAGAATTCAGATTCAACAGATACTTGGTGTTTTGCTAGTGGACGATAACTGTTTTGAAATTTTTTTTTTTTTAAGATTTTATTTTTTTATTCATGAGAGACACAGAGAGAGGCAGAGACACAGGCAGAGGGAGAAGCAGGCTCCACGCAGGGAGCCCAACGTGGGACTCAATCCTGGGACTCCAGGATCATGCCCTGGGCCCAAGGCAGACACTTAACTGCTGAGCCACCCAGGTGTCCCATTTGTTTTGAAATTGAAATATTTTTTCCCAGCTTCTTGTAAGGAATGTTGTGAGAGGATGTTGGGAGATCACTAGGACAAGGGGCTGAATGATAGAAGTTGCAGGAGGTGGTAGTGTAGTGTAAATGGTGAGTGGGGACAGTGCAGGACTCGCTGATGGGGAGGAGAAAATCTGATTGGAAGAAGGAGAGAAAGCCAAAAAGTTCTGCAGAAGGAAGGAGAGGACAAAACAAATTATGACTCTGCTTCCGCGGATGCCAGAGCGGTTCTGCTCCATGCACTTAAGGATGGCTCTAAGGAGATACGTATGTATAGTATGACCTCTGAACTTCCTAATCGAGGTAAAATGAGAAAGTGGTCAAGTTTAAGATTGCAGCTTGGGCTGACTTTTGCAGATCACACCCTCTCGTGAAGCTTGGGACAACAGATGTTCATGAAGAGTTTGTGTCACTAAGATAGGTTAAATTGTGTTGTGTACACTTAAGATTTGGAGAATTTTCTATGAGAGGGCTTCAGATATACTACCTAGGGCAGCCTGGGTGGCTCAGCGGTTTAGCGCCGCCTGCAGCCCAGGGTGTGATCCTGGAGACCTGGGATCGAGTTCCGCGTCGGGCTCCCTGCATGGAGCCTGCTTCTCCCTCTGCCTGTGTCTCTGCCTCTCTCTCTGTCTGTGTCTCTCATGAATAAATAAATAAAATCTTAAAAAAAAAAAAAAACGAATATACTACCTAAACTGGGAATATTTGCTAGTCAGAGAACTCAGAAGGACTAGTTCCTCTCATGTCTTAGGCATTACTCAATAGGGAATCTGCTCTCATACTACCAGTTTTCTTTTATGAGAACTCTTGCAAAGGAAGCTGGGAGCAGGTGGCTGACAGACAAAATTGGGAATTTGAATACACTTTTTATACATTTTCCCTTAAATATGTGTTATAGGTATTTCTGCATATTCCCGTTTCAGTATGTTTTTTTTAAAGGCTCAGAGAAAGTGTTTATAGTTCTGATCACATCACACCTCTTCAAAAATCGCTAAGGGGTTCCCCATCGTCTGATAATTGCTAATAATATTACTGGCCGCTCTGCATTGAGGGTTTGCTCTGTGTTAGGCACTACTGTAAGCTTTTTACATTTGTCAGCTCACTGAGTCTTTACAATGACCCATGTAAGTGTTTTTATGATTTCCATTTTACAAACAAGGCAAAAAGATTTTGAATAGATCGTCCAGGACACATAACTAAGTAGTAAATCTAATATATAAACTCAGGTAGCCTAATTTCAGAGCCCTTACTCTTGAGTACAAAAAAACAAAGATACCAATTTTCCTAAACTAGGATTGAAGATTCTGACTCAGTCTACCTTTCCAGCCTTCATATCCATGACCACAAGACACACAAGGCCAGCCTACTTTCTGGTAATACTAGATTCTATGTTGTTTTCATTTCATCCATTACTTTGCAAACTCTGCAAGTTTGCTCATGTTAGTTTCTCTCACTGGAAGACTTTTCTTCCTTTTTACCCATTGGTAGCCAACCCCTGCTATGTAGAACTGTCTTTATTTGCTTATATCTTTCCACTAAAATATAGATCCCTTGAGATTCAAGACATATTGTTCATCATTGAGGTCCAACATTGCAGCTAGTATTGTGCCATATACATAATACATAATGTGTATTTTTTTTCATAATGTGTGTTAAGTAAGTGAATATACTTACATGAAAAAGGAATTTAATAATCATTTTTAGCTCACTCGTTTTCACAAGGCACCTGGTATTCTTTGGGAAGAAAATAAATAAAAACCAGTACCCAGGGTTATACCCTAGACCAAACAAATCATTCTCTGGAGATAGGGGCTAGACATCATTTTGTTTGAAGCACATAGGATTACATGCTTGAGAATCCCTTATCTAGCTAAAGAGTACTTGATTTTTGCAGCGTGAAAGGTTCAGAATAATGATTTGGCCAGTTATGCTTGAGAAATCAGTTGGTGTTACATACCACATCTTTTGTAGCCACCAGTTTTGTAGGAGATTATTATACTCCAGCAGATTTGCCCTTAGCTGTATTATAAGACTGTGCTTAATTGATATATAATAAATTCTACTAAACTGAAAAAGTGTTCATTTCTTATAAATGCCTTGGACATCTTTTATTTTTTTTTTGTTTTTTTTTTTTTGTGTGTGTGTTTTTTTGTTTTTTGTTTTTGTTTTTTTTTTTTTTTTGTTTTTTTGGTTTTTTTTTTTGACATCTTTTAGATAAACTGTTACTTGCCTGAAATAATGGCATGATCTGTGGTTTTTATTGAGAGGTGTTGGATAACGTGTCGTATTTCCCAGGGAAATTACTGAAGCTGAATAAACTAGCTGCCTGGTCTCCTATCATTAACTATTTTCAGTAACTGCTCTATTTAGGACGTTAAGTGCCCAGAGGACGTATAAAGTTGCCCTGTGTCAGCCTAGGGATAAAACATTTTGTGAAGTCATTTTACATTTTTTTCACTTACTGTGTCTCAGTTCATCCTCACAACCCCTCTAAGAGGAAAGTAGAGCAGCTGTTTTACAGATGAAGATACCGAGTGAGCAGCTTACTCACTTAGGTCAGATAGTGAGTGATCAAGCTAGAATCAAAACTCATGATTTCTTACATCTGACCCAGTGCCCTTTTCACTACTCTGTAGAACATCTTAGATTGAGTAAGACTCTAGAGCAGTGCCTAGGATATGGGTCATTTTTGAGGGGTGCAGGCAAGAAAGCACTTGAAATAGAATGTTAGAAATAAAGTAAGGCAATAGGCAGTTTGGCTGCATGTGTCAGGAACCATAAGATGTTTAATTGCCATTCACCTACTGATGTGTAGCTAGAAATCTAAAAAAAAAAAAAAAAATCTGATATAAGCAGATACTAAAAAAGAAACTTAAACTGTCATTGAGAAGAGTGAAAACCTGGGAACAGCATGTTTAGCACTAAGAGGGATAAGGAAAATTTGGTATATCTTAATGATGTATATTATGGATTTATTTAAAATAGATACCTAAGAAAAATTAGTGACCTAGGAAAATGCTTATGAACAAAGAATTATATATAGTGCAAAGTATGAAGGAAAATATATTATCATAGGTGTCTATATAAAAAAGAGATTGGATTATAAAACAGTACACCAAAGTGTTAGCAATATCTAAATCTGGTTGGTGGGATTAGAAGTCATTATTCCTGGGCGCCCAGGTGGCTCAGGCGGTTTGTCTCACTCTTGATTTTGGCTCTGGTCATAATCTCAGGGTCCTGAGATAAGTTCCCTCTTGGGCTCTGCACTCCGTGGGGAATCTGCTTGAGATTCTTTCCCTCCACTCATGCCCCCGACTTGTGCCCTCTTTCTCTCTCTCTCTAAATCATTTTTTTTAAGTCATTATTTTTTTTTAAAAAATGCCTCTTTCCCCCTCCACAGTGATTATGTATTACACAGTTAGGAAAACATATTTCATAATAAAAAGATCATGAAAAAGCCTTTGTAGAAAAATATTTGTCAGTGTTGCCAGTGTTTGTTGGTGATCATGTCATGGCTTAGAAAGTTCTGGTGTAAATACTGACCAGTTAACATCTTTTCACTGCATTTTTGGTCAGTGCAGACTGGAGTACTAGACTTTTAGTGACTTTATTTATTTATTTATTTTTAGTGACTTTAAATTGCAGCACATCTGTCTTATTTTGAGGAAAAACTATGTCATGTTAGATTTCTTGTGTGTATTTCATATTAGCTCATTAGGACTTTTTTTTAAAAAATGAGATCTGGAGGGCAGGCCTGGTTGCTCAGTGATTTAGCGCTGCCTTCAGCCCAGGGTGTGATCCTGGAGTCCCGGGATCGAGTCCTACGTCCGGCTCCCGGTATGGAGCCTGCTTCTCCCTCTGCCTGTGTCTCTGCCTCTATCTGTCTCTCTGTGTTTCTCATGAATAAATAAATAAAATCTTAAAAAAAATGAGTCAAGCCTGAGAAATCAGGGAATCTTCTTGATGCTATTACCTCTGTTAAATAACCAATTTGATCATTGTCCAAAGGCAGAGTGTAAAGGGTATAACCACATTTTACTTTTGTAACAAAATTTAGTTGGTAGACTTGCTTGAGATTATTTTAGGTATATTAATCCTATGTTATTTTCTTCCTTGTGATAACTTTGTAGCCTTAAAAGGAATAGATTTGCTATTTGTTTAAATTTCCTATGATTATTATTCATCTTTCTAGAAATATGTTATTCAGAAGGACAGGTCTCTTTATGATGGCTAGGTACCAAATTTTCATAAAGAAACAAAGCATTTTAATTTTTTTGAGAAGGATAATATATGGCCATTTTAAGAAACTCTTCAATGTCTTTCAGAGAATGTTATTTTAAGTGTATTAAACTTTACTTTCAGAAGACGAGAAAACAAAATAACAGTTGGTAAATAGAGAAATTGAAATAGAATCTTCAAAAATGAGAAAAAATGGGCAGCCCGGGTGGCTTCGGTTTAGCGCCGCCTTCAGCCCAGGGTGTGATCCTGGAGACCCGGGATCGAGTCCCACGTCAGGCTTCCTGCATGGAGCCTGCTTCTCCCTCTGCCTATGTCTCTTCCTCTCTTTCTCTCTCTCTCTGTCTCTCATGAATAAATAAATAAAATCTTAAAAAAAAGAAAAAATAGAATATTTCCTCAGGGTTTTTTTTTTTTTTTATTTCAGGAAAGTTTGTTAAAAATTTTTTTTAAGATTTATTTATTTATTTATGATAGAGAGAGAGAGAGAGAGAGAGAGAGAGAGAGGCAGAGACACAGGCAGAGGGAGAAGCAGGCTCCATGCCGGGAGCCCGATGCGGGATTTGATCCCGGGTCTCCAGGATCGCGCCCTGGGCCAAAGGCAGGCGCTAAACCGCTGAGCCACCCAGGGATCCCCGTGTTTTTTTTTTTTTTTAAATGTGAAGATACAAGTTGAAAAATGGCTTCCTTGGTCTCTATATTTGGGTCTCAGAACTACTAAAGAAATAAAAAAATATATAGCGGTGCTATTATTTTTTTAATAAAAGACTTTTATAAATTTAAGATCTGAATCCTTTGGTATCTGGGTATGATTTAGTGCTGACTACATGGTTGTAGCCCAAGAAATCAGGGAGTCCCTGGTCTGAAGGATTTGAGGGGGATACAGATGGCAACATGATTAAGTTAAAGATACAGCATTCTGAGTCTCTGTTGGATTTAATACTTCTGTAATCTCTGGATCACATGACTTGACATTTTGGTCTTTATTATTTTTATTTGCAGTCGGGGCACCATAACATGGTGTGGGAAGTGAAGACAAATCAGATGCCTAATGCGGTGCAGAAACTCCTACTGGTGATGGACAAGCGAGCGTCAGGAATGAACGACTCACTGGAGCTGCTGCAGTGTAATGAAAACCTGCCGTCCTCACCCGGGTACAACTCCTGTGATGAGCACATGGAGCTTGGTAAACAAAATTAAAAGTTGTTGAGGAATCTGAGATTCATATTTTTATGTTAAGTCAGCTTCTCCACCTCTTAAACTGCTTGAGTACGTGAAGTTTGTGTACCTGAGGAGTTTTCAGTGTTCCATCGTTACTGCTTGTAAAATATTACTTAAAACCAATGTGACTTTGGGCTATTTATGGTTCTCATTGCGACTCATTTACAAATTATCAAACTAAACCACTGTTATGGGTAAAGGTCGGGCTGCACCTCAGGAAAATCCTCTGTGTGACTCGTGACTTTTGAAACACGCATGAGCTTAGTAAATGTTTGGCGTTCCTCTTCTCCATCCCTGACCCCCTCATGGCCGGTTTGTTGCTGTGATGGGTGAGGGACAGTGGACCCTTGAACCTGGGTGATCTGACATCTGTGGTTTTCACCGCCACCAGGCTTCTCCAGGGATGTTCGGCCCATGGCAGTGTGTAGGTTTGTGAACGTAGGACTTGGAATCATATTGCCAGAAGGTTGGTGTTGAAGAGCCCCCCCCCGCCACCGAGTGACCTGGACTTGCTGCCCTGCTTCTCAGCTTGGCTCTGTCTGCATTTAGTATGCAGCTTTCCAAGAGGTTCACCACCCCCTCCACCCCCCAGCCCAGATTACCCTCACTTTGCAAATGATAAAGCAGAGGGGACCACGTACTGCAAAGCTCTTTGGGAATTTGGAGATGCTCAGGTCTTGAGACATGGCCTACATAAACGCCAAGGGGTTGCTGGCCCCTGGGAGTCTCACTGAGTGGTGGGTGCTGTGGAGCACAGAGCGCCCGTGTGTCTGGGTGGTCCACTGTCCACCAGGGCACTTTAGTTTCTGGAGGAAATGGAGGCCTAGCAGTTAGGGCCCAGGGGTGCCAAAACTCATACCGCTCCTTACTGCTTCAGTTTTAAAGCAGTTATTTTCCGGAGCTTGAGAGACAAACGGACCCTTTACATACAGAAACTTGAAGTGCTGGCTTGAGAAGGTTGTCAGCGGTGAGGGAAGGGGAAGGGCTCCCCCAGCACGACAGTTACAGGGTGCAGTTAGATGGGGTCGGTATGGTGTTTTTCAGTTGCTTGGTGAAGGAGACACCTTCTTGTCTGTTTTCTGAATGGATGTCTTGAATCAGTCCTTAGAAGTAAGACATTTAATAGGCCGTCCTGAGATATTTGCCCGAACAGGAATTCTGCGTCTGTACCCACATGGTAACAGCTGGCCAGAACTCCCAAGGCTAGAAGGATTTCCTGACTTACATGCTGAGGGGACCCAGGGGATCTGTGGTTTGTTGTAGGTGTTTTACAAAGTTGTTTTAAAGCTGGCAAGATGATTTTTCTCCCCTCCTGTTTATTTTTTTAAATATTTTTTTAGAGCTCAGCCTTCCTCCGTGTTTATAACCATGATGAATGCATGAGCCTTGGAAACAGACCTTTAGGAAAACATAATCAACAGTTACTATTGTAACTGTTCAGAATTTCTCGCTCAAAAGAAATAATTTAGCATAGATTAAGTTGAATAAGTAGCACCTCAGGACACCTGGGTGGCTTTGTGGTTGAGCATCTGCCTTTGTCTCAGGGCGTGATCCCAGTCCGGAAATCGAGTCCCACATCAGGCTCCCTTCCAGGAGGGTTCTCCCTCTGTCCCTCTGCCTCTCCCTGTGTGTCTCTCACGAATAAATAAATAAATACATCTTTAAAAAACAACAAAAAAAGAATAAGTAGCACCTAAAACTTTATCATATGACCTGTCGATCTCCTCTTTAAAAAGTGTTCCCATTATTGCAGTAACCTTCCATAACGGTAACAAAGTGTCAGAGTAAGTACATCTGTGTATATGTGAGATGCCTTTTTCCTCATTAACACGTTAAGCTGAAAATGTCTTGGTGGTATATGGACTAATCCCAGGTGAACTATAAAAAAAAAAAGAGAAAACACAAACTTTGTTTTTCCGGTCTGAGAACAGGTGTGGTAATTACAAGTCATTAGTACATTTACATCCATTCAGTCTATTTCCCATCAGGCTCTGTTGAC
Source organism: Canis lupus dingo (assembly GCF_003254725.2). Taxonomy (NCBI): domain Eukaryota; kingdom Metazoa; phylum Chordata; class Mammalia; order Carnivora; family Canidae; genus Canis; species Canis lupus. Next base: position 13,361,350 of record NC_064260.1, on the reverse strand, counting down.
CCTTGAATATAGAAGGTGTCATTTTTTAGATTGAACTTTGTTTTATTCAAGAAAACATTTCGAATTTGCATTTTTCTTTTTGCAAAATTAATTAGATTTAAGGACTTCACTTCTAGCTGTAATTATAACATTATTCCCTGTATTAGCAATTTCCTTTTTATAATTTTGAGTATGTTTATTTGCAGATGACCTTCCTGAACTTCAGGCTGTTCAAAGTGATCCTACCCAATCTGCCATATATCAGCTAAGTTCAGATGTTTCACATCAAGAATATCCAAGACCATCTTGGAACCAAAATACCTCAGACATATCAGAAAATACTTACGGTGAAAATGAGGTGGATTGGCTAACAGAATTAGCAAATATCGCCACCAGTCCACAAAGTCCGCTTATGCAGTGCTCATTCTACAACAGGTGGGAACACTGCCTATATTTTTATTGCAAACTTCTATCATTACAAGGAGCTGGGTTTTTTTTTTTTTTCCTAGTTTGAAAAGTAATAATGCTATTAACCATTTAATGAGGGGGTTTACTGAAATTAGAATTTAAGTAAAGTCATTAGAATTAAATTTTCTGTTCTGTAATGATTGCAGAGCTTTTTCACCTAATATGATTTCATACTTTTATTTTATTTTATTTTTTTTTTGATTTCATACTTTTAGAAGTAGATAAAAGTGATCTGAGGACTGCAGAGTCAAAAATATTTGTAAATGTATTAAAGTCATCAAAAAATAAATCCAGACCAAGATACACCTTTATTATATATTTATGATTATAGAATTGAAAATTATACTTGTCTCAGAAACTGTAGGTATAATAAATGTTTTATTTTAAAACTTAACAGCCTGGAGTTTGGCTTCTTTTGGTCTAGGTTTATTTTCTTCCACAGTGTATGTGACCTTATGTTATTTACCTATTAGTGAAAACTATAATTGCTAATGTTAAAATATGGAATTTAATAAAAGTGGACTCCTATTGGAAAAAAAAAAACCACTGTTTCTTATATTCAGACCACAGTTTCCGCAAATGAGTTGTTGTGCTGTGAAAATTGTGGAAGCTTTGAACTAAAATTCCTAGAGACCTAAGTGGATAACTTTTCATTAATTATCCCTAAAATTAGAAAATTAAGTAAAAAGACCTAGCTAAATATGATAGTTTGTAGAGGACACAATTGCCCATATTTCTACTCAGGTGGGTAGACAGACTGTAGTCCATTCAAGATGATAGAGGAATAATTGAATTTTGGTAGTGCTTCTAACTTACTGTAGTTCTTTGCTACAAAATAAACTTTAATATGTGAAGCCCTGGTTTTCTTGCACCCCATGAAATTATGTTTTCCTTCTGTTCAGGATATTGGTCTTGATTAGGGCAAATTTAGTTTAGTTAACTGAATCTTTCAGTTTAATTCATGAAAATTTCCCAGAAAGAAAAAGTAGTCAAAAAGCTAAAAATTCATGTACAATTAAAAAAAGCAGACTCTGATTTTTCAGTTGGACTTTCTTTTTCCTAGTTTAGAGATAACATTTTTTTAGCACAAACTTAAGAGAATTAATAATGTAGTTCATGGAAAGTTGAGTAGAGCCTCAGAAAGGTAATTGATATAAAAACATAACTAAAGGAGTATCTCCCTGAAGATATAAACGTATTCTGCAGCATTTTCTGCGCTTCTCTCCTTACTAGGAGAGTCCAGGAGTCCTGCTCTGCTGTCTCGCCTGTCTGCTGACACTGTCAGGGGCTGCTCATTGCAACTTCTCGTAGCATGTTAAATGGATTTAGTGAGCTCTGGATGTCTGAGGTTGTAACTGTGCAGTACCAAGGGGCTGAGGACAGGTCCAGTTTATATTACCCCTGCGCAGGTAGAGGGACAGAGGAGACCAGTGGTGTTGGTGTTGTAGACATGTTTGGCATGTTAATTTTTACAGAAAATTTAGACTGTATTTGTTTCAGAATGTTATGTTGTTACTTCTCCTTAAGTGGTTCAACAGAAGAATAAATAAACCCCTTTTCTTTAATTAGTCGGGAAGCCAGGGTATACTTGAGGATGTTTTAGCAGTTTGGCCATTCTCTAATACTTCCTAAAGGTCTAAATGTTTAATAAAAGGAAGAAATGTGGCAAAGATGAAACATTTAATATTCATATTTTGAAATCCAAAATTGGTTGGAAAGTGTGCTAATAAAATCCTTCAAAACTTTTGAGGGGTTTTTATTTAAGAAGTGCTCTGAACATGAAAGCATAGTTCAGTAGACCCTTATCAAAAAGTAACTTCTGCAAAGGCATAATGAAAAAGTGTTAATGAGGATAAAATAAAAATTGAGGGGCTAATAAAATTTCTCAGGGAATAAATAAGGGAAGGATTGGAAAATGAGATGCCCCTCCTCCTTTAACTACGAGGGTCAGTACAGACATGCGTACACTTTCCTCTCTTGTGGACCAGATCCCTTCCTAGTTGGCATCTCCGAGAACTGTCCTGATGTGAGGCCTCGGGCGGGTTGGTCTCCTAGAGCCTGTGGTCTTCCTCTCTGCTGCTTTCCCAACTCGTGGGCTCAGTGCGTGGTGCTACTCACCCTGACTGGACATGCTGCTTACTGGTACCCTGCCCAGGAATCCCTGACCTTTTTAAAAGGTGATCTCAGGGAATAATAACCAGCCTTATGAGTATATGCTTTGCAACAAGTTTGTATCAGAAAACAAGAAGTGGTGTCCAGTTACAAGAAGTTGCAAAGAGGCTGCTTTCTGCTATAGTAAGTTTAAGCATTTTAGCCTTAGGTTGTTCATTTTATCGGCCCAGTGACAGGTGGTTGGTAGATAGAGGGTCCGCGTTGGTCGCATTCAGCTTAGGGCCCCTGTTCATACTGATTGTGTGAAAGTAGGAGAGAAATAGACAGGGAGCCTTGCAGATGATCCTTCGTGAATGAGAATATGCATGTTTATATGTACTTACTGATATAAAAATGAGTGAATAAAGGAAAGTATAATTTGGAATTTAAAATACATAAATATGAAAAAAGAATGGTATTTAAAATGTGTGAAGAGGGCTTGGATAAGAAGTTAAGGATAGCATTAAAAAAAAGTTAAGGAGTAGCAGATTGCAAATGAAATCTTGATGTCTTTACTAGTGTTTTTCCGTAGGTGTCTTATATGTGATAACACTGGTATTAGGAATATGAAGTTCTTTTCATCAGAAGGAAAGATCTACTTTAAGGACCTCTGCTTTATGGTTAAAACTGCTTCCTTATTTTAGATCATCTCCTGTACACATCATAGCTACTAGCAAAAGTTTACATTCCTATGCACGCCCTCCACCCGTGTCCTCGTCTAAGAGCGAGCCAGCCTTCCCTCAGCACTGGAAGGAGGAAACAGCAGTCGGACACGAAAGGGTGAGTTTATTCATGAGAGTAAATTGTTACGGAGTTTGCACAACAGTTGAAATATGTTAACTTTCCTTTTCTCAGAAGTACTTTTGAAGCACTTACAGCTGGGAAGTCGTCTCATTGTTCTGCCAGTGGTCTGGATTCGATTTTACTTTACTTACAGCTCTACCAACTGTTGGGAAAGTTTGTTACCAGTGGGAACATGCACTGAACTAAAACTTCTAGAAACTTTAGTTTTCAAAGGAGTATTTTTACCTAAGTTTATAGTGCTTAAAGTTATCTACTTGTGGGGAGAGAGAGCCTGAGGCCTTGAGATAAAGACAGATATGAACAAAATATGTTACAAAATAAAAAAGTTTCTGCTGTTTTTCTCCATAGGCAAATAGTGAGTCAGAATCTGGCATTTTCTGCATGTCCTCCCTCTCCGATGATGATGATTTGGGCTGGTGCAACTCCTGGCCTTCAACCGCCTGGCACTGTTTTCTGAAAGGTGAAAGAATGCTTGAGTTTTTACAGCCGACTTGTGTAGCATGCTAGGCATGTACCTAATATTTGTTTTTGTTTTCTACTTCAGGCACACGACTGTGCTTTCATAAGGGAAGCAATAAGGAATGGCAAGATGTTGAAGATTTTGCTAGAACCGAAGGCTGTGATAATGAGGAAGATCTCCAAGTGGGCACTCACAAGGTTGATTTAAAATTCAGAAAACTGTTCCAAATCTTTCAGAAGGAAACCTAGGCTTATTATGAATCAGTAGGAGTAGTCTCCATTTACTTTGATATTTACGCGACATCTTACATTTTAGGTAGAGGTTTTGTGACTCCGTTCCAGCTTAGCCAGACGGAGAGCGGCAGGGACTTCGGGTTTACCTTTGCAATTATGCTTTCTCACGAGGGAAAGAGATGTATTTCTCAGTTCTTTTTGTACGTTTTAGGTTGGGGGAAACCAAACTGGCATTTGAAATAAAATGAACAAAGGAACCAAGGGTTTATCTTAGGTAATTTGCAAAGTGGTTAATTCCCAAATGGATAATTGAGAGTTGATTATATTGTTACTTTTTAAGTGACACGATAAAATACTGGCATTTTCAAAATCGATAAGCAAAAGCACTAGTAGGAAGCAGTAGGATAAATGTCGGTTGATATCTTTAAAATCTTAATCTTTGAAATCTTTAATTTCTCCGTCTCCGCTGTAGGCGGAGAATTTGGGCATGTGAAGTGTGCCTATTTAAAATTCCTGTTTGGATCCTGCTGTTACTTACTGTTGAGTCTAGAGAAAAATAGTCCTGATTCGACTGCCTTCAGTTTCTCCTTCTTGCTGTTACTCTCTCCTAGGCTGACTTCCGCCTCTACTGCTCTACTCAAGTTGTCTCAAAGGTCGCTAGCTTAATTCTGATTTCTTGAGAGACTTCTTGCTCTGTTTGCCATCCTTGCAACATTTGACACCGTGTGTTGTCTTCTCTTGATTTGTGCAGCATGGCAGGGCTCCGGGTCTCGGCTGTCTCTGTTCCTGCGGCCGGTGCCTCGTCTGCCCATGGCGCTGAGTGTGAGAGAAGGTTCTGCCCCTTGGTGGTGTCTGCGGAGACGCTCAGCAGGGCTCCTCGGTGGGCCTGTGGAAGGCGTTCTGGTCTCGGAGGCGGGAGACCCGGGGTGTTTCTGGTTCTTGCAGACACTCTCTGTGTAACTATGTCGGGCGGATTGTCGACCCCACTCTTCCTGCTAGTTGGCTTCTCGATCTGTAGAATGAGATTGGATTTGTTTGGAGGTCTTGGCAGCTGTAAGAGTGAGAAGATTCTGTAACTTCATTTACACACACACGGCTGTAGGCCTCGCCTGCACGTTGGACATCTGCGCACGAAGATCAGTTCTTTATACTCAGCTGTAGTATAACCCCGACTGGACTCCCCTTCTCCTTCCCCTGCCTGGCCTTTCTCTCCCTTCTAAACACGTTAGCCTTCTTGACTGGCAGAGTAAGAACCAAGAAGTTGACCATTCCCCTCCTCCCTTCAAATCTTGTGGATCGGTTCTATTTCCCTAAAGACGTGTTGCCGTCACGCTTGTCTCCTTCATGCCTTCTTCACGCGCTCGTGTAAGAAGGGCTGTGTACCGAAGCTAGCCGGTGGCGTGCTGGTCTTTGTTTTTCTGTGAATTGAAGGGGGGATCGCGTGGAGGTGATGTGTGTTCAGAACCCAGTACCTGGCATGTGCCGACTGCTTAGTATTTTTGGGTTAAAATTCCCCCAGTTCTGCGGCCGCGGCACCTGTCAGCGTCAGACTCGGGGGTTTCTCTTGTCGTGTCTGCAAAGACATGAATACCGGAGGCACCTTTTATTGTGCAGACTTTATCATCTTCTTAAAATTGACAGTTGTTGGTGAAAATACTTGCATCGCCCTGCGGTGCCGTCAGAGGAAAGTTTGAGCGCTCCCTCCGTCGCCAAGGCTCCTCTCCTTACGGACCGGCCCCTGCTTGGCAGGCTTCTCTGCCTCCGCTCTCAACTGTCCTGTATGTTTTAGCTGGTTTCCACTGTTCCTGGTACTGAGGCCTGTTCTTCTGCTTTCTGGGTTTCCTTCCTTTAAATCCCAGTCCTGCTGGGAACTGAAAGTCCTTCCTAGTGTCTTATTAGAGTCTATAGCTCCCTTCACTCGAGTCCATTAGTGTCATTTGTCGTCCCCTTGAAGAGCTCGTTCCAGTCTGCTTCCCACTGCGGTGACGCTGGGTGTGCCTTTCTGCAGCACCGGGTGGAGGGTCCGGACTTTACAGACAGAGTATCCCCGTCTTGTCTGTTTTCACCTTTCCCAGTCTGACGTGTGATAGGAACTTCACTGTGTGTTGAATTAAACATTGCCTGTTTGTTCACTCTCTGCATGTATTTTCAGGGCTATGGTTCTGATGGTCTAAAGTTGTTATCACATGAAGAAAGTGTATCATTTGGCGAGTCTGTACTGAAGTTGACTTTTGATCCTGGTACAGTGGAAGATGGCTTACTTACTGTAGAGTGTAAGCTGGACCACCCTTTCTATGTTAAAAATAAAGGTAGGGCTTCAATTTGAATTTATAGTAACTTTTTAAAGAAAGCTTCTTAAATCTGTAACTGTCTTATGGCATAATTCTTTGATGATTAAGAAAAAAAACCTTGAAGGTCATACTTCTTTCCAGCTAGAGAGAACTACCATAGGACGTGCCGTATCATAAGACCTAATGATGCGTACGTGTCTTAGCAGGAGTCAGGTGGGGCTCTAACTTCCGTGGGTAGGAGCTCTTAGAGTTGGGTAGCACACTATATAAGCAGCTCTCTGTTATCTTGGTATAGTTTGGGGAATGGAGTATTCTGGTAATTGCATTTTGGTTTATGATCACCAAATATGCTATATACCTGAATCACTTTTCCAAAATCTATTATAACAACTCTGTGTTAAAAATAGTAATTCAGAGGCTCTACTCATGGTCTCAGTCATCATCATCTACCAGTATCTTGTGAATTGCTGGAAGTGCCGATCGATAGAATCTGTATATTAATCAAATGCTGAATTAAACTAGTTTTGGAGAGCTTTTGCTTGCTTGAAGAAAATACTTGGCCTTGCTTTGTGGCAAAGATAAGGACATGATAAAAATCTGCTGGGACTTAACTAATAACTTTTTGTTTTTAAGGTTCAGAAGTGATAGGTCTCTCATAGAATAAATAATTAGGGTTCCTTCTATCCATCCCCATCCTTTACGTAACTGCTGTTTGATTTAATTTTAGGTTGGTCATCGTTTTATCCAAGCTTGACTGTGGTACAGCATGGCATTCCATGTTGTGAGATTCATATTGGTGATGTATGTCTACCTCCTGGACACCCCGATGCCATTAATTTTGATGATTCAGGTGTTTTTGATACATTTAAAAGGTAATATTGGGTTCTTTTTTTTCCTGTTATGTTTACCTTTGATCTCTGTAATGATTGCTAAGTCAGTATTCAGGAGGGTAAACCTACAAGATTTGAGAATTATTAAAGGACTACTTAGAGGAAGTATATAGACAATTAAAAAATACTAGGTAATTAAAGTAAAATAATAGTTCAAGGGGAGCTTTATACAGAGTAGTCATATAGGAAAACTGTGAGTTCATAAAATATTTGGTTATTAGGTGAGGGAAAATGCTGCATGTTCAATGTGACCAAGAACTAAACAGATCAGCTTTGGTAGTTTTATAAATAATAAATTTCAGTATCTGGCCAGTGGTTTTCACCAGGCCATAAGTCTCTTAATAGTGGTTTTCTGTTGTTAACTGTTAACCCTTTTCTTTCCTTAACGGTGTCTTTAATATTCATTTCAATCAAGGGCATCAGTTGAGTGAATTAACAAATAGTAAAAATAGCAAAAACTTGACATTTGGAAAACCTTAAAGAGGGAAGTGATTTTTCCTGAGTTCACCTTGCTAGCAAGTGGTAGAACCGAGCAAGTACCCACGTGTCCTGACACTCGAGGCTGATCTGATCAGCTCTCTGGCTGTAGCAACTTTTCTGGTGTTAGCACCGAAAGGCCCGCATCTCGGGAAGCTCCGCAGGCCTGGCAGACTGGGGCCGTTGGTTACCTATGCCCAGAAATTACCCAGAGAAAGTCCATCTGTAGGTATTTGGGATTTTAAGACTCATTTTTTCTTTAAGATAATTGTCACATAATAAAATATAACGTTAATATACTTTTATTTCAAAAGGATATGTGAGGCTATTCTTTTTAAAAAGCAACTTAACTTAGCACAGGCCCTGGCACAGGTTATATGCGCAATAAACATCTGCAGATTAAAGTCTAAATGCTATTTGATTATATCCCTCATGAACACTGTTCTTTTAAAAATTATAGAGAAACGAGACAGTTTGAAGGTCCGAACCTCTAAACATTCTTAGGGTGTATAGGTCAGTGATCCTCTCACATTTTGGTGAGCATATTCTAGAGATAGAAGAACTTGGGAAGATGATTTGGCTTTATCCTACATCACTGAATGTCAGTAATAGTTGCACCTAGAGAAGTATGTGTACCCTAGAGAAGTAGATCCTTACACACACGCACCAGGAGACATGTAAATAAGGTCATGGCTGTGTTGCTCAGCATAGTGGGAACATGGGAACGGCACAGTCTTCATCCGCTGCAGTGAACACACAAATTGTGATACAATCATACAATGGAATTCTTTTTACAAGCGGAAGATGAATGAGCCATAGTCATACGTTGTGAACATGGGTCAATTTTCAAAGTAATGTTAAGTAAGATTAGTCTCAGAAATATAAAGTATCATTCCTTTGTTTTTCTGGGATCAGATGTTCTTCAGAGATACACCTAATAAAATGATAAATCTAGTAACATAATTTTTACATAGTATACAGAATACACATTATGCAGTTACGCTGGGGATCCCCAGGACCACCCCAGGTTCAGTGGTATTAGGATGACTCACAGGATTTGGCACGTAGTCACACTTAGGCCTAAGGTTTCTTATAGTGAAAGGATACGAAGCAAAATCACAAAAAGTGAAAGGCGCATGGGGTGAAGTCTGGAGGAAGTCAGGCTTCCAGAACTCTTGTCCCAGTGAAGTCACACAGCACGCTCTGACGTCTCAGCAGGGAGTGGTGCCAACAGGTATGACAGGGCATCTGCCAGGGAAGCTGCTGGACGCCCAGCACCAGGCTTTTCCTGGGAGCTTGTCCCGTAGGCTGTTTGCCTTGCACGTACCCAAATCCCACGCTGGTCTTTTCCCCCAGGGGAAAGCAGTGTGCGGGGTAAACCATGTTGTTAGTAGCGCACAGTGTGGGCACCGTGAGCCACTCTTACCTGTTGTGGAAGTGATGAGAATGGTCCTTGGAACCCTACCCAGACGCGGCGGCCGCCTGGTGAGGGTGGCAGGCCGCCTCCCCCGACGTGCTGCCGCTTAGCGCTGCTCGGTTTCTGTTGTGTCCGTGAGTGACTTACTATTTTTTATGATGACATCATTGTAAAAGTAAAGGGATGACAGGCCGTTCAGGAGGCTGGCTTCCTGGGGTGGCCGAGGAACCCCACGGTGGCGCGCGCAGCTTTCCTTCAGGCGGGGAGGACTGCCCCCTGCTCTCCTGCTCTCCGCGGTGGCGGCTTCCCGTGCGGGGTTCCCGGCGTGGCACGCACCCCCGGGGTGGCCCTGGACGGTGCTCGCGTTTTCTTGCGGCGACACGGCGACTCCCGCCTCCCCGCTCCTCACGAGTGGGCGGGGGGCCGCCCCGGGAGAGGCCCTGAAGGCGGGGCGCCCGCTCCCACGCTTTCGGCGGCGCCCGCGGCCGCGGCAGGTTCCGGACGTGCTGCCCGGGGAGGCCGCCAAGGCGGGGAGCAGCGGCCCGGGGCGCCCCGAGGTTCCCAGGAGCGGAGGCCGGAGGCGCCGGCCCTCGTGTGTCGGGCCTTTCTGTGCGGGGACGCAGGCGTCGGGCTCGCTGCCCGGGGGGCGGGGGGGGGTCCGCGGTGTGAGGGTCCGGGTCCCGCCGTCGCTGCGGGGTCACTGAGGCTCCGCCCTTCGCGCTTCGCGGAGCCGCCAAGTCGTGCCCGGGGGGGAGGGGGGGGGGCGGGGCGGGGCGGGCTCGGCCCCAGGAAGGTCTCGCAGGGTCACGCCCTCCAGAACTTACCTTTGTACCTTTTCAGTTAGTCGCCAAGTATTAGAGAGCCTGACGTGGGTGCCAGGGACCCAGGGTGCCCGCGGCGGGAGGGCGCCGGGCCCCACCGAGCTTCGAGCTTCGGGTGGGCCGGGGCCGGGGCCGGGGGCGGGGGCCGTCACGGGGCTTTTCGGCGGCCCCTCGGAAGCCGCACGGCGACGGCGACGGTGACGGCGACGGCGACGGTGACCCAGCGCCGAGGGAGACCCGGTCGGCGTGGGCCCGGCGGCCCGTGGCCTGGGCTGCGGGGCTGCCCCCGCGGGGAGCGAGCGGCGGCCGCGGGAAGGGCCCGTGGGCGGGAGGTTGCCCGCGGGGAGACCTTCCGTGTGGGAGCTGAACGCTGCCGTCGTGTCCAAGTCCTGAATGTCTCTGATTAAATACCTCCAGTACAGGACGTAGTGTCCCGCGGGGCTGGACGGCTGGTTCTGCTTGTACCACTAGATGGTGGTGTCCGATTTCCGTGCCGCACACGCTGCTCTCTCTCGTGGAATCTTGGATTTCCAACTGTAATCAAATACTTCCTTTGGTGGAGATTAATGAGTTTGTGCCCGGTTCATTTATCATGCTGGTTCGGTTTTGCTCTTTTTCTAAATTACATACGGGAGGGGCTCGAGGAGAGCAAAACCTGTTGGACGGAGGCCCGACGTTACGCTAAGCAGGCTGAGCATTGATGAGGCGATTTTGGAGTCACATTTACATTCGTTTTACGTCATAGCTTTAAAAAGCCAGGCATTGTGTGCTTGGTAGTTGGTAGAAGCCACTTTTATCGTGTGCGGTGCGTGGCCCGGGCCTCCTGCGCGAAGCCCCGGCCGCCCCTGTGCCCGGACTACTTCGATCTCCTGCCGCTTCACCTTCAGGCACGTACCTACTATTCCTGTAGCTGACGTCAACCTGTTGTGACGTATTACCAGAATTTCTCTTTCAGGGAGAGAGTAGGGGCTGATTTAGAATAAAAGGTTTTTCTGTTAAGATAAAAAGTGTAAGCAGTAGGCGTTAACACATTTGGAACAAAAGAAATCTTTTGACAGGTGTAATCTTTAGGTTGTCGGCTCCATTAGCTCTACTTTTTCAGGTAGTATTTTCAGTTAATTTGGTTATTGTTTGTTCACCCTGAGGTCAGCCGGGGTGAAGGTGTTGGTGAGGAGACCTAGGGCCCTGGGGACGCCCAGACCCGGGGCCTTGGGTGAATGGTACTTGTTCCTTTCTTGGCCTGTTTCTTTATATAGAGAAGGTAAGGATACTCCCTAAGCAAGCTTGTTGGGAAAATAAACGAGAGAATGTGGATATGGCTTGTTTCCATGCCGATGTTAAGCTGAGTATACTCCCCAGAATGTGGCCTCGACTGATAGGTGTGAGCTTTTGCTTTTAAGGTACCAAGTTGTGTTCTAATGGTTGGCCTCTAGGGGTGGTGGACGTTTATATGAACGCTTTGACCTAAACAAAGACTTTTAAGTTCTTTAGCTGCATTCAACAGTTTTGACTTTTCCTTCCCAACACTTTGTCTTGTGTAGCAAGACAATAGTCCTTAGTCCTGGTATGTGCCTGCCACTCCATTTTAATTCTCTAGCTTTATTTAGGCTTCTGCAGGCCAAGAAATCCGATTATCAAATTTGTTAAAGTGAATCTAAAGTAGTAATTAAGTGGGTTGTGTGGGATCTGGAGGAGGTACTTGCTATGAATAAAGTGCGTGGATTTTAACATTCTTATGGGGGGCTTGAAGTTTTCTTTTTAACTTTGTATTCTCTGCAGATTTAAAAAAAAATAAGTTTAGTCAATGCATATACAAGCTTTCGTCTTAGAAGCAGCTATTGGTGACGAAGTTGTTAAAAGTAGGGTTGGTTAACATTACATGTGCTCAAGTTTCCAATCAGATGTTTTAAGGTTTTTTTCTTCTCTTGTTTTTTACAAATTAATTAAATTGAATTAAAACCATGTTAATAATTTTTTTTTTTTTAGCTATGACTTCACACCTATGGATTCTTCTGCAGTCTATGTGTTAAGTAGTATGGCTCGTCAGCGTCGTGCGTCTTTGTCTTGTGGAGGGCCCGGAGGTCAAGACTTTGCAAGATCTGGACTCAGTAAAAGCTGTGGCTCGCCAGGATCCTCACAGCTCTCTTCCAATTCCTTGTATGCTAAAGCTGTCAAAAACCACAGCTCAGGGACTGTGAGTGCCACCTCTCCTAACAAGTGCAAAAGACCAATGAATGCCTTCATGCTTTTTGCCAAAAAATACAGAGTTGAATATACTCAGATGTATCCAGGGAAAGATAACAGGTAAAAGTGGTATTTCTGATTCTAACAAATAACACTTCAGTGCAGTTTCACAGCAACTGGGATAATGAAGTAAACTCGCCCTCCAGTAGGTTTTGTTTATTATTAAAGATTTTATTCGTTTATTTGAATGAGAGAGAGAGATTGAGAGAGAGAGAGAGCACAAGCAGAGGGAGATGCGGACACTCCCGCTGAGCAGGGAGCCCAGTGCGGGGCTGGATCCCAGCACCCTGAGATCATGACCTGAGCCCAAGGAAGAGGCTTAATCGACTGAGCCTCCCAGGTGCCCCCCTCCAGTACCTTTTATTATTGAATTGTTTTCTTAGGTTGACTTTAAAAGGTTAAGTGGGGGGATCCTGGGTGGCTCAGCCGCTTAGTGCCTACCTTCAGCCCAGGGCCTGATCCTGGAAACCCACCCGGGATCAAGTCCCATATCGGGCTCCCCGCAGGGAGCCTGCTTCTCCCTCTGCCTGTGTCTCTGCCTCTCTCTCTGTGTCTCTCATGAATAAATAAATAAAATCTTTCAAAAAAAAAAATAAAAGGTTAAGTGGAATTTTTAGGGTCATGGGTAAATATTTTATAATACCTAGAGAGAATCCGGTTACCTAAGGATCTGCCTTCTAAAATAATATTAAATGTTTGTTTGCCTGTTGGAAGACTTGTTTTTTTTTAAAGATTTTATTCATGAAACTGAGGCAGGAACACAGAGGGAGAGGCAGCCTCCCTGCGGGGGGCCCGATGTGGGACTCAGTCCTGGGGTTCCGGGGTCACGCCCTGAACCAAAGGCAAGACGCTCAACCACTGAGCCGCCCGGGGGCCCCGGAAGACACAGTTCTAACAACTAACTGTTGCATCTTTATAGAAAAGTTTGTGTCAGATCCCAAGGATGTCCTTACATCTGTGTCATACTATGGAATGTGCAGGCAGAGGCAATTTGTAGTCTTTCGACAAATGTGGAAATTATTATAAACTGCCAAAGGCTAAACTTAGAGGTGTCCTCAGTTAGAACCCAGGGATAAAACTGACTCTAGTCCTTTCTACTGTTTGCTTACCCTCTCAGCGAGCATCCGCTGCTCACTCCCTATCAGACCAGCCTAATTCTCTATGTACTAAAATTACATCTTCCAGTTTTCCTGGTTCCCTGAAAATCAAAAGTACTGTTTTCCTTGACATCATGAGAAAAGCCAAATGATTACCCACATAAAATAATTGAGTTTTGAACTCAAGTTTCAATGTCTTAGGAGCTTAACTGATAGACGGAGAGGGAATGGACATAGTTTCAGGTCAGCTAATGATTTGATGTTTGTAGATACTGTGAAACTCTCCCCACAGGAAGCCTAGTTCTCATCCGTCACTACACAGGTACAAATTTTTCTTTTAACGAGAACTTTTAACAGCTACTCTTTGCAACTTTCACATGCACGATACAGCGGTATGAACTGTAGTCCCGTACAGCACCCTACAGCCCCAAAGCTTATTTTATAACGGGCAGTTTGTACCTTCTGACCCCCTTCACCTATCTCGTCCACCCCACCCCACCCCCAGCCTCTGGCAACTGCCAGTCTGGTGTTGTGAGCTAAATTTTTAAGTATTTACATTTTAAAAAGAGAAACTTCTCAAACCAACTGCACCTCTGATTTGGGAATTGATCCCTACTAAATGTTTCTTACCAATTTGGTGAATGTGTCAACTGTTAGGTGGTACCTTTAACTCAGAAGCTGTAAAAATTAGTTTCCATTTTAATAAAAGAAGATGCAATACAGCATTTAATTGCATCAACATACTGGAAAAATATATATACATATGTACGTATACTACACACGGAATTTCCTGTTACTCAGTAGAGCTGTGCTTCCTCTTGAGGCTCAGATGCTCAGCTCTCACTTTCACGTCAGGCACTGCCCTCGTGTACACCTTGCGCAGCGTCTTTGACCTTTTATTTTATGTCAGTGGCGTTCATGGTTAAAAGCTCCTCACAGAAGGGAAATGCCAAAAAACAAAAAACAAAAGAAGGGAAATGCTTTCTGCCTGCATGTTCTGGATGAGACTGTATGGTTTTAAAATAGCTTCAGATTTCTGTCATGATGTGTTTTATCCAGTGAGGCTTCTTTCCCTTTGAGTTTATCCGGTCTCCCCAAGTACAGAAAGCACCTCGGCTTTGTCTTAGGAGGGGAAGGGTACGGTGCACATAGTTAACGCCGCCACAGTTTCGCTGTGGTTGCATGAATAGATGAGGCTTTAATCCTAAGTATTTGATGGGTTGTGGGCACAAAGAGAAAGCAAGAGTAGCTCCTCGTACCTTATGCTGCTGATACTGAACGCTGTCTGCCTTGCTGTCTTCAGCATCTTGGAAACTGATGTGCCAGGATAGAGCCAGTGGTAACTTAAACCATTTCTCTGAAATACTTTTTCCTTTAAGCTCTGTAGGACATTGAATTCTTAGCCATTTTGGATGTCCTTGGACAACTGGAAGTACTGGCACTATTCCAGGAGGCCTTAACTGCCAAAATTATGATGAAAGGGCCCATGGGACTTGAGATTTTACTGGAAATGACTACTATAGCCTTGACCTTTTCCCTCTCTCTGTTGGACAAGATTCTGGTCTTTTTTTCTTTTGACTTTCCATCTCTTCCCGAGGTAGCAGCACTGGACATGCATCTAAGAGAAGCTCTGGCCTTCAGTGTGGTGTCCGTGTTTATTTTACAGAGCCATAAGCGTGATCCTCGGTGACAGGTGGAAGAAAATGAAGAACGAAGAGAGAAGGATGTATACGTTAGAAGCTAAGGCTTTGGCTGAAGAACAGAAACGCCTAAATCCTGACTGTTGGAAAAGGAAAAGAACCAATTCAGTAGGTTTCAACAACTAATTGCTCAAAAAGACCCTGACTTCTCCACATAACTGTACTGGCACATGCAGCAATGCTTATTAACCTTTAAAAGGTGGTAGCGAGGCTCTTGCTCAGCCTTTTTATATTTCATAACATATAATGTTTTTACACCATCCTATGAGGCAGGCTGCCTTCTTTCTTTTCTTTCTTTCTGTTTTTTTTTTTAAGCATGAAGTGCTCTTTACTCTTAGCATGGAAAGAAATGTCCAGTATGCTTAAGAAGGTTTATCCAGAAATGCTGAGGTGGAAAAATAATTTTGGAATGGTATTATTTTTAGTTGGGTTGGAAGATCAGTGTAAACAACTCAGCAGCACAGTACAAAACCTTTCTAGTCTTGGGATGGCCCAGCCCAGCAGCCTTTCATCCCGTAACTGGGCAGGGCCCAAGGAAGATGGGACACATTAAGCTTTGTGGGGCCTTTGGACACTGGCACAGAATTCCTAGATTAAAACCTCAGGAAGGAGAGAAATAGGCCCAGGAAGAGACTTGTAATGAATTCACACCATGATAACGCAGCCTTGGATGGACTTGATTCTTAGAACGTTTCCGTTAGGCTAGCGACTTTTAAGTTGTATTTTTAGATTAATTACGAGGGAAACTTCACGATAGAAGAGAGTAGCTCAGTTTGGAACACCGTTTAAAAACTAAGAGGAAGACATCCATCCTTTGCAGGGGGAGGGCTGGCCAAGGATGCCTTCCGCTCATTCTGTATACATTTATGCGTGTTATCTTTTTTAGAGTAACACGCAGCTCACACTTGCTTATATTTATTAAGATTTTCTTGTAAAGAAGTAGATGGTAGGCAGACTCCCATAGAAGAGGGGGCTCCGCTGGTTTTCCAAAGTTCTGTATTACCTTAGACTTGTGCGTGGTGAGACTTGGCCTGGATCCCC
Source organism: Canis lupus dingo (assembly GCF_003254725.2). NCBI lineage: Eukaryota > Metazoa > Chordata > Mammalia > Carnivora > Canidae > Canis > Canis lupus. The sequence continues at coordinate 13,345,277 of NC_064260.1, read as the reverse complement.
TTGCTTTTCTGCTCCTGCTAATCCATCTCTTCTGACCATTTTCATACGTTTTCTGGATGTTTGAGCTGGCAGGTGTTAGCACACTTTTAAAAATCATCCCATTGGAGAAAGTGATCTTTTTTAAGTAGCAAGTTTATAAACATTCTGTTATCCATCTTTGCTTTCATTTGTCGAATTACTGTGGATTGATTTGTAAACATTCGCTGTTTTAATTCTGTCTCCACAGGGCTCACAGCAGCATTAAGCCAGGATGCTTATGTTCTAAAGTCTATAGTTGCATAAACACTGACTGTTGACGGAGGGACGTAAGAAGATCGAGGTGTCACCATTTGTCCTGAATTCGTGTGACCATAAGATACTGATAGCATTGAGTCTTGAAATGATTTAATAATATGAGTGAGGATTTGCTTTCTCCATTAGAGCATTAAGTAAGCTAAAACTATCAACATTGTAAACCAAATTGCCTTATTTTTCTTCCAAACTTCATATATGTCTATCAGGTAATATAGGCTTGAAAATTGATATCCTGTGGTGCTAAAGTACAGTAGAAAGAGAGGAGAGTGTATACATGTTTTATTTTAAATTGTACAAAAGGGGAATTTAAAAATATGTAACTGCTGTCTATACGTTGGCTCCTTACTGCTTATTAATCTGTATTGTACACATAGTGGAATGAAACAGCTGGGAGCCGGCCTTTCCCTGAGCGACCACCGCATGGCCCAGCATCTGTGCCAAACATGGGAGCTCTTAGTGGGGCCGGTGCCACGAGGCTCCCGGAGCACGCGGCAGGTGGATGGCGGCAGTGCCCTGAGGAGGGCCGCCTGCTGCAGGCCCCTCCCCGGGCACGCTCCCCAGCCCCCGGGCACGCGAGGCAGGCCCATCCATTGCTTCCGGCGAGGCCCGGTGCGGGCCCAGGTCGAGGTCGTTAATAGCATTGGGATATAGTCACTGTAATGGTGCTATTAACAGTTGACACCATTGTATTTTTTAACTTTGTGTTCTGTATCTCCTCAGCCACATATCTTAAATATCTTGTTTGTCATCATATGTTTATGGTGGGGGCAGACTTTGCACTTACTGCGGTGCAACACGCGCACTTTACTTTTCCTCCAGCTGTCTGAGGTGAGAGCACGTTGCCAACACGCGGCAAGACAGCTGCTTCTGCTCTGAGCTACAATCATGGCTTTTCATGTTACTTACCAAGTGGTGTTTCTGGGTAGGAATCACAGCTGTAAAACTGATCTCAGTTCCTTACACCTCTTCATGATGCTGCCCCTGAATTTTGCACACTCTATTCTTGTATATTATTTCAAATAAAATGAAAGAAAATTGTTTATCTCTGACTTCTGACTGAACTTGACTGAATTTTAGGTCTAAACAGGTGCAGGGCGTGGAAAATATATTAAGAAGTGGCTGATGGGGTTTTTAAACATTAAAAACAAAATGTTGGGCAGCCCTCATAGCTCAGCGGTTTAGCGCCGCCTTCGGCCCAGGGCGTGATCCTGGAGTCCCAGAATCGGATCCTGCATCAGGCTCCCTGAGCTCCCGCGCTCTCTGTCTCATGAACAAATAAAAATCTTAAAAAATGTTAGTGACAGGTCACGGGCAATAGACAAGGATCTAGATTATCTATTTGTAAGACTCTTTGTAGACTAAAAATTGTTTTTAACAATTTAACTCGACATCTCTACTACAAAGTTAAACAGCCCCCAAAGTCTGCTTTTAATAAAATGACACGCAGAGTACAAAAGACAGCCTTGCTCTGTCTTTATTAAAATAGATACGGTAGGACGTACTTAAACAACATATGACCCTGCGCCTTAGCTCTGGGATATACCGGTGGTTCCCAGACGTCGCTGCGTATTAGAGAAATGCCCGTGGACGTCTGTAAAAACAAGCCTGGCTCCTACCCGTGGACATGGCAATATAGGGTGCAAATCGGGCATTAGAATTTTCGAAAGCTTTCCACCAGTGACTCACTCTAGCGTGAAGTCAAATTTGGAAACCACGGGGTTGTCCAATGACCTGGGGGGGGGGGAACAAAGGTTAATTGGGAGCAATTTATAACTTGATCAGATCCCTTAAAAAGTAGTGACGAGTTAGGATGTGTACACATACAGGGGGAATCTTATGTAATGGAAAAGAAATTTTAGCTACTCTCATAGAAAAAGCCTGAAAGGAGGAAAGAAAAATGTTGGCTATCTTGGAAAAATCAGGTCCACGGAGTTTGAAGGTGGGAACGAATCTATTTGGACGGTTTACGCTACTTAAGGGAGAGGAGCTAAAGAGGGAGGCAGAAGACGGGAATCCGGAGAGCTCGATTACATTCCTGCAGTAGTGGACGGTGGCTGGTTCTCAGAGTGTGTTTCTTAGGCCAACTGCCAACCTGGTCTGGGTTCGCGCAGAAGGGAGGCGACCGACCCGGTGTTACTGGAGGGCAGATGTGGCTTTCTGAAGCAGCTGAACCATGATGGGATAAACTGGTGCAAATTCTTTGCCTTCTCTACTTCTTACAGATTGAACGTAAGCTTCCAGAGCGCCCCTGAAAAAAACAAAGTGTCAAAAAATACAGGAAAGCACTTGGAGGTCGCGGTCCCGGCGAGCTAAGTGGCCGCCAGCCTGCAGCGTGGTTCCCGGCCTCGGACTCGGGGCAGAGGCTCGGCCGCCCTGCTCCTGCCCTTCCCCTCCCCCCGGAGCCACGAGGGGGCGCCCCGCGCCGCGCAGAGGCCAGCTCGGGGTGCGCTGGGGGGGTGGGGGGAAGGGGGCTCCCGCACCGCCGGGCGCTAAGCCAGGTGAAGGCTGTGCCGTCCTGAATGAGCTCTGGGCGCGGCCTGGCGTCCACCGCAGCCGCAGAGGCCTCAGACGGCAAAGCCCACGGTATTTACTCTCTGGACCTTTACGGAGAAAGTTTCCTAATCTCTGCACCAACGATCTGTTTAAATGGAGCCAGAAAGAATGGTTAATAGATTAATTTTTCATTATTGGCCTATTTATGCCCTGACAAAAAATTTTGGCAATCCTGTTAAAAGTTGCACCCTGAGGGATCCCTGGGTGGCGCAGTGGTTTGGCGCCTGCCTTTGGCCCAGGGCGTGATCCTGCAGACCCGGGATCGAATCCCACGTCGGGCTCCCGGTGCATGGAGCCTGCTTCTTCCTCTGCCTGTGTCTCTGCCTCTCTCTCTCTCTCTCTCTCTCTCTCTATCATAAATAAATAAAAAATTTTTAAAAAGTTGCACACTGAGATTAGAACATTTCTATGAAGATGGAAGTTCATACCACTGCTCAGCTCACATCACAAACTCAGCTCGTCTGAGATGTAATTTTTAACTGTTTTTTGCTCCCAAACACAGAACACACTGACCCCTCGGTCAGATGTGTTGATTATCGCTGGCTCCGTAGCCCTCCACCCTGCCAGCCGCTTCACAGCCGGCTGTGACACATTCCTCAGTCCTATTTCCACCCAGGCCTCCTGATTGTTTCCATTTGTGTTCTGGGCAGAATTATCCAGTTTGTGCTCTCAAACTCGCTTGTCAGAAACAGGGCACTCTAAACCACCTAGAGAGAACCCTAATGGAAACCATGGGCCCTGGGTGCCGATGACATCAAGGTGGGCTTGTCAACTGTAACAATGGACCACCTGTGGGGATGTGGTGGGGGGAAACAGGGGAGGCAATGCATGGAGGGGGCTGCAGGTGGATGGGAACTCTCTGTACTTCTCAAATATGCTCTGAGCCTAAACCTGCCCTCAAAAATAAGTCTATCCAGGCACCTGAGTGGCTCAGACAGTTAAACTGGGTTGTGGGATCTACCCCTGCATCAGGCTCCTTGCTCAGTGGGGAGTTCGTTTCTCTCCCTCTCTCTGCCACTCCCCCACTCACACTCCCTCTCAAGTCTTAAAAAACAACATTTTTTAAATTAAAAAAACTAAAAGAAACTTAGGGGAAAACTCTTCAGGGTAGTGTTTGACCCACCATTCCCTGTGTCAACAAAGGGCCCTAACCTCTCCCCAAGTCTCTAACTAACGTCCTCTTAACCTACCTTACTAATTTCCACACCTAGCACCCCCCACTCTTTGCTTCCACTTGAATCCTGCCACGCAGTGCACAGTCACAGCTGTCGCCTCGGAGGTGGGGCCCACCCCTGCCAGCGGGACTGATGCCGGTGCCTGCTACGCACTATCCCACGAGGCCGGTGTCTACACTCAGAGCCCACTGAGCACCAGCTTCAGCATACCCCCACCCCCACCCCCTGTGCTTCTGCCGGGTTCTAGATACTTTGCCGTGGCCTCAAAACCCCTTCAAATCATGAGTTCAGGTGTCCGCGTTCCCACGTCTGAGATCCCTGCCCAACCTGAGGACCCCGGGGAGAGGCCCAAGGAGTGTGTATCGCTCCGGAAGGAACAAGGGAGCGCTGCAGAAGGGCCTGCTTCTCCCCACCACAGAGACTCTCCCCTCCTTCCTGAGCCCTGTTCCCCTAGGTCTTTCTCCGTTCTCTTCCTTACTTTGGGGATGCTGCTCCATGCTGTCCTCCCCGCAGAGCTCTTTGCCAGGACAGAGCCTCTCCTAACTCCAGGTGGCACCAAAGAAATCACCTGGAGTCCCGAGAATTTGTGGAGAGGTCTAAGACTTCTGCATCAAGAGCCATGCCTTAGGGGGACCCGGCATTTTGGGATTCCTGAAGGCTGGCTCCCTGCTCTGCTCAAGGCATGACGACTTTAAGTCAGCTGTGTGGAGGGACCGGCAGGGCCTTCCCCTGCCTTGCTCTGCGAGCTAGGCCCCATTTTGAGCCATATGGTTAGAGTCCCTACATGACAGGACAAGACTTAAGACTGCCCGGGAAGCACCTGGTGCTCCCCTAGGAACACATATGGACCTAGAAGGTGCTCCAATGCTGTGCTCCCCACCAGGCTTCCACCACGGGGCTGCCAGGAGGCCTCGGATTCTCCAGGGGAGCCAGCAAGCGGCTGACACTTCCATCAGGGCGTCATCCCACTGCACCTCACTGCCCGTTAGACTGCAAGTATCTGATCCATGCTAAGTTTCCCTCTTAAGAATGTAACTTCATTTGGAGGGTTGGGGCTGTTCTGCTCCCTTACGCAGCCCCAGGATGTAGTGCTTGACAAATGCATGATCCGTGAGTTTTTAAAAATGAATTAGAAATATAGGAACATAAACTGTAATGAAAAGTAATGACAAGAGTGCAGAAGAAAGAGAATAAAGGAGAAACGTGACTGTCAGATGCTCCAAAGCAGCAGCGACATGAAAAATGGAATTTAATGCTCTGAGAAAATGATGTTTTATGAGATGCCTTAGTTCATGTCAGAGCTGAACCTTCATGAAGCTATTTATGAAATATCTTGCTGCTTTTAGTAGTACTTTTTGAGTTGCTATGGCATCCTGGGCAATCGCTCCACTCCCAAAATGTAGCCCCTGCAGGCTCATACACAGAAGAGAAGTCCCCGAGGGCTCCGGCTGTCTTTGAGACAATGGTGTCTATACATCAGTCTAAGGAATTAGTGCACTGAGATTCACGGAAATTGCGATCTCTCCGTACTGAATGAATTAGATCCATTTTAGCTAATAAATGAATAAAAATCAACTGAGTTTCATTTGCATTCAAAAAGACAAGACATTATGTAAACTACGCGATATGTAGAAGAAAGTTCAGAAATGAGTTTGGTTAGTTTGGTATTCATGAAAAACACCATCAGAACTACAGGGAGAAAAACAGATTAAAGCTACCCTCCCACATAAGATGAGAGCAAGATTTTCAGGCAATTATTAAATAACTTCATTTGCTTGAGCAAAACATCAGCTTTCTTGGAAGTCAGGCCAAGCATTATGTAAGAGTCTCAGCTCTCGTTTGTAATCAAAATAAGCAGATTGTTAAAGTTACCCTTATGGAGGGAGAAAAAAAGGTAGTACAGGAATTGCACAATTAGTAGGGGAATGGTTTGCGGGAACATGGCAACACTGCTCGGTGTGACACAGACTGGCCAAGAGGTTTTTAGGGAACACAGAATTCATTGCTGCCAGGCACTAAATATCAGTGGGCCTCATAATGAAACACAGAAACGACGGAAAGCCCTACCACGTGCCCTCACAGGCAACTAGTCCCTGACGTCCCCTGGGCTCCGTCCTCCCGCTGGATCCCGTCTCAGGCACCCACACCGTAGGTAGCTAGTGCCACGGGACACCAGGAGAGTGAGCCTCGCCCTCACCAACAGGATCATGAAGGGCAGGACCAGCCCAAGGGCAGAGGAGCTGGGCTGGTTCCGCCCTGGGCTCCGGGGTGGAGGGCAGGGGTCCTGCCTGTCAACGACGCTGTGGAGCTGTTCGCACGAACAGACCAAGGGAAAGCGGAGCCGGAGGGGCAGCCCTGAGAAGGGCTGCGGCTCTGCGGCCAATCTCAGGAGCTTGAGGCCGATCCTACCACTTCTGCGGAGCGGAGGAGCCGGTCCTCATCTTTGATGAAAACTCACTGGGGGGTGCAGAGGACCCCCACCCTACCCCGGGCCGCCCTGCCCCTGGGGGCACCTCTGTCTGCTGTGGCGCCTGCCCAGTGTGGGGCTGCTGGGGACACCCAGTGAGCTGGCCCCATGAGTCCGCGATTACTCGGACTCTACCATTACGTGACTAGTATCCATTCACGCTCTAGAGAAACATCTGGTGTCAAAAGAAGCAGAGAGGCAGGCGGAGGAGAGTTCATTATTTGCCACTTCCTCAGCAGCAGTGGCTATCCTGACGTGGCCTATTTATGACAACTTAGCACACTGTGCTGGGGGGGACAGATGAGCCCACGACAGGGTCTACCCCAAAGGTTGGAACAAATGTACTGACATTTAAAGAGCAATACTCACCCTGGGTTTATCTACAGGGGAGAGAAGTTCATCTGGCGGTGCTTCGGCATGCAGGGACAAAATTAGTTTTGCAATAATAGATAAGAAAGAACATTCGCTAGGACAAAGATTCTCTCCTTGCCAACAGCCTGGGCTGTGGCAGGAGCTTGGTGTTTGGAGCCCCCCAAGGAGGGCTCAGTTTTCTGCCCCAGGCTTGAAGGTTCTGATACCAGACGCGTGTGGAGTGATGGGCAGGCCTGATTGAAAGAGCGTGACAGTATTTCTGAGCCTGATTTTCAGCTGCTAAATATGGGCTTAGCAACAGCACTGCGATGAAGTCACGCAGGAGACATTTTCAAGAGAAGCGAAAGCAAACAGACTGTGATGTGCCCGCAGCCGGACGGCTGCTGCGGCCGCGCTCCCCCCGCTGCGGCGAGGCCACGGAGAGCCGCTCTCAGCAAGGGTGTGGGGGGCTGAGCGCTGCCCTGACGCCCCCACGAAGCCCCCGTGGGAGCCGCGCGGGCGCCCTGGGGCGGGGCAGGAGGGCCAGCACCCGGTGCCCCGTCCACGCGAGCTCACAGCGGGCAGGGTCACAGGCGCAGAGAAGCGCAGGCCGGGCCCTGCCACCCGCCTGCCGGGGAGGCCTTATGAGCTCCGCTGCTGGTCCCCGCCCTGAGGACCCGGGGGCGGTGGAGGCGGTGGTGGGGACACCAGGCTTCGTCTGCGCTCGCACAGGGTGCTCCGGGCCCCACGAGGCCCTCGGGCCTGGGGACCCAGCTCTCTACTCTGTACCGAGGCTCAAGCAGAGGCTCTCGGGGCGCCGTGTCCCCCCACCAACTGCATCAGCACCCCCGGGGGGGCACTGAGAGTGGCTTCAAGGGCGACTTAGGAAGTACGACTGACGAACACTTGGAGACTAAGGGTGCCAGAGGAGTTGAAGGATGTCGCAGAGGTTTTTCTAGCTTGGCTGGGGCGTGATGGTGACACCCCAACCAAGACGGGGAGTCTGCGAGAAGGAGCGGATTTCAGAAGAAAGAGGATTTGTTTTTAAGATTCTGAGCTTGAGAATTGTGTGAGACTTGGAGGGACATGTGACAGTCAGTCTGCTGGCCCGAGGCCCTGGGCAGTCGAGGGGAGTCGCGGGCCTGGGAGCCATTAGGACAGAAGAGGTCACCAGAATCGGGGGTCTAGGTGAGCTCACCTGGGGGACCAAAGCCTACACAGAATGGGCAAGAAAAAGAGCCAGACACACGCTGTGGGACATGATGGCGTGTGAGGAGGGGACAGAAGACGATTCTGCAAAGTAGACTGAGGAATAAAAAGGAAAAAGTGGCCAGAGAGATTAGAATGGAAGGAGTGGACAGGGGTGCCAAGGAAGCTCTGGAAGGCAGGACCATCTCAGTTTGCTTTAACGTCCCCAGGCCTGGCACATAGTGAACATTGATAAAAATGTCTTTAGTCAAATGGTCAGTGCGATGTTTCCAGAAGGAAGTGGCAGTCAACTCTAAAGCTGCAGAGTAAGAAGGCAAGAACAGCAAGGCGTGGGTTTGGTGGCTCGAAGGTCTCTGGGGCTCTGGGGGAGAGCGATTTCAGAGAGGAGGCTGAGGAAGAGAGCCGCCCGGTGCGCGGCCTCAGAGACTCCCAGGGGAGGCGCCCTGGAGGGGATGCGGTATCTACATGGCTGCTCAGTTTACCTTTTTTCTGCTAATAACTGTATCACGTTTGGGTATTTTAATTTTTTTAAAGATTTTATTTATTAATTTGAGAGAGGGAGAGAGCATGAGAGGGAAGAGAGAGAGAAACAGACTCCCTGCTGAGCAGGGGCCCCGGGGTGGAATTCGATCCCAGGACCCTGGGATTATGACCGGAGCTGAAGGCAGATGCCTAACTGACTGAGCCACCCCAGTACCCCACGTTTGGGTATTTTGTAAAAGTTTACTCACGTCTGCGCTCCACCAGTTCAGTGACTACAACACGTGAACATGAAGCAGAAAATGGGGACCTAAAGCAAGGCGTCTTTTCACAGCTGGCACTGGCTTCCAAACCCAGGGCACACAGTTCCTAGGGCTGTGTCACGTGAAGTGTGAAGATTTGGAAGTAAGGACACAGGGATGTGAAGATTTGGAAGTAAGGACACAGGGAGCTGCAACTGTGGGGTGCTCGGGAACATGTGTGCCCATGCCCTGAGGTGGCCGGCCACAGGGAGGTGGCACCGTGGGTGCACGCCCACCCATGCACTGCTCCTCCCCGGCGTCTCCCCCCTCTCCCCCGGGGCTGCGGGAACAGGCAGGTGTCCCGGGGGCACTCGGCCTTACCTGATGAGGAGGAGCCTGTCCTTTTCAGATGGATGGTCATCTAGCCACTGGGAGAAGCGTGCGTGGGACCACTCTGCTCTCTGCAGGTTGGAACACAAATCAGTGACGACAGTGCATGCAAGTCCTCCCATGAAGGACAGTACGTACTGGCACAAGGGATCTCCAGGATGCCCTTGGCCAAATTATCCAAACTCCTGCCTGAAGGAAGGTGGCAATCCTTTGGTGCACCTTCTTGACTCCCAAGGACCTTCTGGATTTTCCAGTTGAAGGTGGATCAGCATAGGAAGTGGGGCCTCCGTCAAAAAAGCCTTATAAACTTCCATTACTTGTGTCATTATACTTAGAGGGGGAATTCTGGCTTCACAGGTAATTTTTGCACTGCTGAGGGACTGGGGGCTGAGCAGTGGGGACTTCCTTTCCTGCATCATACGTCCAAGGCAGAGATCCATGACTGAGGAAGGCGAGAGAAGGCCAGGGACCATTCTGTGAGTGGGGCTCCGGATTCACAGACGTAAGAGGGAGGACTCATAAGAGAATTCTGGCTTTACTTTATTACCTGAAAAGGCGATTTCAGCTCAGCGGGTGCTCTGGTGAACAAAAACTGAATAATGATGCTGAACGGAATAATGTCTCCCAGTGCGGGACTACTGGCCACGTGCTCACTTGTCTGGAAGAGCAGGGGTCTGAAAGAAGAAAAAGCAACCGTTATTTCACACTGTTCAATCCTGAAAGAGGCGGCTGCGTAGGAGAACCTCAGCAGCAGAGCGGCACGCTAGCGGAAGCGTCTGTGATACAGCATTTGTCCTAACCTGGTGATTTCCTAACCCCCTGTTCAGTCTGAAGACAGACACGCACGCACGTACCCCTAACCTATGTACTCTGGCTGCCTCACGTGCCCTTCCCCTCCTTCCATGACCCCCAGTCACGGGCCTGTGGGTCTGACTTGACCTCAGCGTGGCTCAGCAAATCCCCCTCTTAGAGCTCATCTGATTTACAGGCTGAAAACAAAGCAATGGTGAAGCCTTCAGGCAGTTATAACCAATAGATTCTTATCTTGGTCAGAACTTCCAGCTTTTTTTTTTTTTAAAGATTTATTTATTTATTTATTCATGAGAGACAGAGAGAGACAGAGAGAGAGACAGAGACAGAGAGAGGCAGAGACACAGCCCAAGGGAGAAGCAGGCTTCGTGCAAGGAGCCCGATGTGGGACTCGATTCCAGGACCCCAGAATCACGCCCTGGACTGAAGGCGGCGCTAAACCGCTGAGCCACCCGGGCTGCCCCAGCTTTCACTTTAAATAAAATCCCTCTTTGGGCTATAACCTAACACGGGCAAACCCAAACACCATCTACACAACTTTCAAAGGGCAATTATGTCCCCCATGTACAAAATTACTGCCTTGCCGAACATCCCAGCAAGATCTGTGCCCGCTCCCTTCCAATGCATTACGTGTCTGGGAGGACCCCTCCTATTTCACAGAAGCAGGTGGCACATCTACCCCCCCGCCAGTCACCTACCACCCTGTCAGAAGGCTGGCAGAGATCATTGAAAGCTTTCATTGACCTCTCCCTGGCTTTGGGCTCTGACGGACAGGTGATTACAGGCCCAGCTGGAGGGGCTGAGTCTCAAGAGGAAGATGGCAGAGCTGTACCTCCATCAGGAGCAGAAACAGTTCAGAAACATATGAAGCAGCTCTGTATCCTGGGCTCCTCCTTCACTCCATCTGAGTTACTCCCACCCACCCAGGAAGCCTGCACAACCCAGAGACCAGCAGCTTCCTCACACTGATGGTAAGGTTTGATGTCAAGAGTCAAGAGTGCTCTCAACAGGTGCTTGGTTCTCGCTGGATCCAGATTATTCTTAGGATGTCTTTATTTAAAAAAAAAAAAAAATTTTATTTATTTATTCACGAGAGACACAGAGAGGCAGAGACACAGGCAGAAGGAGAAGCAGGCTCCCCGTGGGGAGCCCGATGCGGGTCTTGATCCCAGGACCCCGGGATCACGCCCTGAGCCAGAGGCAGATGCTCAACCTCTGAGCCACCCGGATGCCCCTCTTAGAATGTCTTTATAGTAACATTCTGTAAAAGAAATCTATCCCTGCTAGGGATTTTTCTAATTTCAAGCATTTTATCAAATAACATGATCCTGTACTTTCTCTTCCTTAGTTATTGTGGAAACGTCTCAGCCCATTTGTGCCAGCCATCACCAATAGCCCATAAAGCTCCAGAGCCAGCCTCTGAGGGAGTGTGACGAGGGACTTCCTGTGGACACACCAAGGCTGTGGCACACTTGTCCTGAAGATCCCTAAGGCCCCAGTCATCTGGCAGCAGAGCTGCAGGCAGTGAGTCAAGCACCCAGGAAGCTGTGAAGCCGTGGCTGAGGGAAGTCTGGTTTTGTCGGCAGGCACCCCTCCCTGTAAGTCCATGTGTGTACAGATGACGGTCTCTACCTGGGTGAGAGCCTAGGTTTAACCACTACAACAGCACAAGTCGCCACACGCAGGGTGTACAATGCACCAGACGCTGCCTAAAACATTTAATAGTCCTGCAGACACCCCTGCGAGGGAGGCTGCGTTCTACCCCCATTCTACAGACAGGGAAACTGAGGAGTAGAGAGACCACGTAAAAGCTAGAAAAGATAAGGGTAAAGGGTTCAAATCCAGACAGCCTGGCTCTTAATTTTGCCATGCAGCTTCTCTCAGGGTAATCAACTGTAGCAACTACTCAACCTGTTTTTAAAGCAGACAGACTTATTCTCAGTGGGGAACAGAGAACCCTGGAAGAAGTACAATTTCAAATTGACAATAACTCCTAGAGAAAAACCTGAGAAAATGAATGTTTACAGGTACCACTTGAAGGCCATGCAATGATCATTTCTTTAGGGACCCCAGATCCTCTCTGGGTCAGCGTGGCCCTCCAGTGGCCTATGTACCTCAACCACATCACACAGTCTCTCTTGGCAGTATCTTCACCTGGCTTCATCTTAAGACCCTGTGGGGCAGTGAGTGGTACTGTCTTAAAGGCCTCTGGACTCTGACCCTGGGTCGGCATGGGGATGAGGCTGTGCTGGTCCCACTTCCCAGCAGTGGAGCTCAGACAGCTCACGGCTGAGGTCCCTGGGTGCTGAGCAGCTGGCATTCCCAGAAAGCTCCCTGGAACTCCAAATCCAGCCACTGGCCAAGCAGTCTGCTTACTGCACCAGCGACAAGGCCGCTCCTGTTTGAGCTGTAACTTTAAAAGAGGGGGTAGGGAGGGGTCCTCGCGCTGGGTCACAGGCTCATCCTGAAGGCCTGGCATGGCTGACAGCTGCCGGGAGGGAAGAGGGATGTGGGGAGACAGCAGAACTCATGCCTTCACTTCTCTCTGTGCCTCTCTGGTCCTATGAGGCTTTCCCCTTGCCCCAGGAAAGCTCACTCTGTGCCATCTGATTTGGCAGGATTCATCTTGAGCCCTAGTCCATGACAGGAGGAGACCCTGGGGGACCAGTCCTGGACTTAGGGAAGTGCAGCCATATGGAATCCCTTCTGCCTCTACTACAGGATGACAGTGGAGGATTCTGGTTCCCCGTGCCTCTCAGGGCTCTGTGTATGGAGTCCCGGATACAGGTGCTTTAGCATTAGTCACAGGGAATACGGAACTTTCTCTAAAAATTGATGTATTTGCTTCCTTCTGAAAACGAAGATCACATAGCTGATTTCGTTTCTCTTTTACCTTGGCTTCAGGGAGTTTAAGGTCAAATATGAGATGTACGGTTAGCAATTAAATTGGTTTCATGGTTTAATACTTTGTTTTTATTTTCCTCTACTATATTCTTGATGCAAACCACAAATGATACAAGGGCAAACAGAATGAGGACAGGACTGGAGGGAGGGAGCCTAGCAGCTGACACGTACCAAGGGTGCTGGCTGATGTGCCCCCATAACCAGGCCTGGTGAAAACTGGCTCGTTTTTAAGCAGGCAGGATCTTTTCATCACCTGTCCCTTTGTAGCTCTGAGTCAGAGCAGTTATTTTTCCGCCAAGACCAAATCTCCTACCCTAGCCACTAACAGGACTGCCAAAAGAGCCATGGAAAGCAAAATTGGACTTGATTCCATACCATGCATCACTGACATAATTACCTGTAAACATCAAATGCAGACATTTTACTTCTGGTGCTCATTTTAAGAGTCTGAAAGAACACAGCGTGAGAACTTCCCTTCTCCCTGATTCCAGGTGGAATCTGAAATACTGGCAAGTTAAAAAATAAATCACCATCTGAGGTGATATAAGGAACAAAAGGAAATTAATTAAGGTGTTATAAAACGCAGTTACCCCAAATGCCACAATACCGTCCTCAGAGAAGAGTGCTCTCAGGAGAGCGGCACTTCCAAGATTAAACTTTACACACAGCAGGAAGTCCTTATCAACCAAGTAATAGGTCCCATTAGAAAAAGCTCTTTCCAGTAGGGATCTCCACACTGAAGTGACATGCAGCTGGCAGCTGGCAGTCTTTAGTTCAGGCCAATGATGAGGTGAAGTAACAATGTGTGTTCCTATGGCCACATCCACCGTTGGTGGCGGCCCATTCACTTGCCACCCCCCCTTCTAAATTTCCTTTGGGTAAGGGGCGTGGGAGGGTAGTAAGGCCACAGGGAATGTGTACTGAGATCTGGAACCAGCAGAGAAATGAGAGGATGAGGGGTGGGGGAGGGGAACACACACACACAACACACACACACACCTGTGCACAGGATGCACAAAGACTTCTCTTCTGGAGACGGGAAGGTAATGCTGGAGGCCGGTGGGATGGGGACCCCAGATATTGTGGCAGAAGGGGCCATGTGGGCCCCTGGGTGGGTAATAAAGCAGGAGGCTGATGGCTCCAAGTCAGGGCCTCAAGTAAAGAGGTTTGAGAACTCCCAGGTTCCTTTCTCAGGGTCTGTATGTCATCAACCCCAGCAGACCAGGTGGGAAAGAGGCAAGGCTTCAGGCACGTCCTGGAAGCCTGTACGCAGCAGCAGACAGTGAGAGGCAGCATTTCAGGGCAAAAGGTCACTACTAAAGTGGGGAGTTTATATTTTCTTTAAGCTGACATTTTCCTGGATGATTTAGATAAGCATTCAGACACTATCCTAGAAGCAGAGTGAAAGCAAAAGAGAACTTCTGGAATAAGCTCTGGGTGTAGTGGTTACAAGCAAAGGCCTTGGGAGCAGGCGACCCTGGGTATGGAAGGCAGCCCTGGAACTGCCACATGACTGTCAGACACGCAGCCCTGTCCATGGACCCCTCTCAATATCAAGGCCTCTGGGGGGTCACTTCCGACTCGGAAGTGTCCTGGTGAAGGCAAAATGGTTAAAGTATCAGGGGAACACTCAGCACGGGCAGCCCTGAGTAAATGATCCAAAAATGACTGCTAGAATGAAAATGATACTCAGCTAACTACCCATCCCTCCACATTTGCAGGATGCTCCTAGCACTGCCCAAGTATCAACAAACAACAAACCAAACCAGGCCCAAGAGGTGGCTGCCTCCTGGCTACAATGCTGAAATCTAAAACTTGGAAAAAAGAACCTAGAGGATGGACTTAGGACCCAGATTCATAGTACAAAGAAAGGCTGGAACACCTCTGGGGGTCCTGATGCTAAAAATGGAAACTGCAGAGATGGCTGCCTTCACCCTACAAACGTGCAGGCAGAGGGGTGGTATTTCAAGCAGCAGTACCAACATGGAAAACCCTCACCACGCCCGCAATTAAAACCAGCTGATGTGAATACTATACTGGGGGGTTACTGATGGTTTCCTTCTTCTGCAGCTCCACATGCTGACAGGTCCCCCCATAGCAGCCCCTGTCCCCTGATGGCTTTCATTAAACCCAACAAAGCTTCCAGCAGGGCAGGCTATGGGCATAATTCAGGGAAAGAGCTGTGCCCTCCAGCACAAAGGTGTTGGGGCCCGCCTGAAGGTGCATGGTCTGTGTCCCTGAGCTGCTGAGAGCATGCGGTCCCTTTTCTGTCCCTTGTCTCACAACGATCTGCCCTGAGAATGTCAAGTCAGAGCTCTCAAGCCCCCGGCCAGGTGGAGCTAGGATACCACCAATGAGGGGTGAGGAGGGGCCTGTGCAGCTCTGAACGTGTGTCTCGTGTACAAATACAAATCACCCAAGGGCAAATCCCTAATGTCAGCAGCTCTCTGAGGCTGACACACACTCTGTCCAGGGGAAGAAAATAATTCCTGCGGCCTGAGAAAAACTCTAATGGAGACAGTAAAATGTAAATGTATGCGAGAAGTTTGCGGGCTTAATTCCACAGTCCACTAATATTACTGTCAGGAAGAAAGCCTCCTGCAGCAGATGGCTCTGTGATGGCAGTAAGGAATGCCTGCAAGGGCCCGTGTGTCTGGGTGTGGTGGGGGTGGGTGGTGCTGCACTTGGGGGCTGGGCTGGAGGGTGGCCTTTGCAAAGAGGCCCCCCACACGGGACCTGCTGCCCTCCTGCAGCCACTCCCTCTAAGCCAGGCAGAGGCCAGCCTGATGGGTTTGGTTGTTTGGCTCTCTATTTTTCTTACTTCCCCCAATTACATAATGTTTTAGAATATTTTATATTATATTTTAGCTTCCTTGTTATTTTTAAATGGGAATAACACTACAAGAGGGACTTTAAAATATATTTACTGGCTTTTCTAACTACAAATATGAAACGACCAAAGCAAAACCCATGAAAAATATAGAAAAAACCTCTAAAGGGAGAATCACTAGTGACAATCCTGCTATCCCCAAATTCTAATGTTTACCCTTCTTGACTTGTCCTCTCCACACATACACTTACTCTCTTAAAAATAGTAGGGAATCATATCATTTATACTGTTTAGTAGCCTGTTTTTCATTTCACGATGCATAACAAAGTCATTTCTCATATTTTTAGATACTAGCCAGCAATATAAACTATTAATGGCTACATACAGCATAAGTGCTTTTAATTATACATTGATCGATCATTAATTTTTGAATCCATAAACAGGTACTAGAAAGTGTCACTACTCGAACTTTAAATGCTTGGTTAAGATGTTTTTCTCACGTGAGGACCAAGAGGGCTGGCGGCAGACTCTCGTCTAACATAACCGACAACAGAACTGATCTCACGCAAAACCGTCGGAGCTTATATCCTACACTGTGATACAACTGTAAAAGCACAGGGATGAAAGCCATCTTGCCCAGCAAACAGAAAGATAAGTACTATTTTAATTCCTACATGTCCAATAAACAATGAAACACAAAAGCCAGGGCTGTCAAAAATAATAGCCTAATCTTAATATAGCAAATCCCAAATCACAGCTTTCCCATACCTTTTTCAGGAGCTAGTTGGTTATCACCTCCAGTATGCTAGCTAACTCTGTTGACTCAGCCATCTTATCACCCAAATGGGATTGCTGGGTTACCCTATTCCTCAGTAAGAGACTACAGGGGTCTTATTAGAGTGTTTTTCATGGTATAGGTAGGTGACTGGTGGATTAGTGACCTCAGGATCTCTTAATCATTCCCCCGTCCATGTTTGGTAATGTCGAACCCTAAGGCATCAACAAAATATCTAAGTACCTTTTAAAAGGTCTGAGCTGATCTAAAGAAGTTATCTGAAAATACTTGTGATGCAACTTTAAGTTTTTTTTTAAAACTCAACTCTGTACAGATGGGCACTTGAGAAAAATAATTCAGTCTCTTGGGATTAAAGAAAAAATTTTTGCCAATTGCAAACAGGCAAGACAAAGCATAGGGCTTTCTTTTCAATCAATAACCTTGGATTCTTTTAAGTGGCATTACATACCTGAATTTTCTACTATCAAAAGCTTGGATAAGACAGTGAAGCAATCATTTAAAGGACACACTTCTTACTGATGGCTCTAGTTTCTAGTTCTGAGTCAGTTTTTAGAAATGGAATCTCTTACCTTATCTTTATAAAGAAACATTTAAAGACCATTATGTGGGCAGCCTGGGTGGCTCAGCAGTTTGGCGCCACCTTCAGCCCAGAGCATGATCCTGGAGACCCAAGATCGAGTCCCACATTGGGCTCCCTGCATGGAGCCTGCTTCTCTGCCTGTGTCTCTGCCTCTGTGTGTGTGTGTGTATCTCATGAATTAATTAAATCTTAAAAAAAAATAAAAATAAAGACCATTATGTTCTCGGATATTATGGAGAGTTACATCAAGGTCTCCCATCTGGTATGCTGTGGTCACAAAATGGGTATTATGTTTGGTCCCCTCGGCCCTCAGGATTGGCTATCTTTTTGTATCTATACATTTTCTAATATGCCACGATGTGGAAAAGTCTAGAAAGTTCTTGTTTATTGAATAAACAGCGATAGTTGTCAAGTTATTCGGTGTTCCTTAAAATCTAAGTTGGTAGGAAGCTAAGCATTCAAGGCTGAAAGGATTTTTTCCCCATACATTGCTATATTCTTAGGTAGTGAGTTTGAATTAAGGTACTGTTTTTCTTTTTGAACTGGTCCCTGGGAAGTTCAATCATAAATTTTGTGCTCAACCACATTAGACATTTTTATCCTAAATTAGCTGTACCCTTTCTTAGTCATTCCCTATATTTCGCCACTAAACTCAATTCTTTAAATATTCTAGTCAAGGGATGCCTGGGTGGCTCATTGGTTAAGCGTCTGCCAATGGCTCAGGTCATGACTCCCGGATCCTGGGATTGAGTCCCTCATCGAGCTCCCTGCATGAAGCCTGTTTCTCCCTCTGCCTGTGTCTCTGCCTCTGTCTGTGGGTCTCTCATGAATGAATGAATGAATGAATGAATGAATGAGTGAATGAATGAATAAATAAATCCTTTAAATGAATAATAAATATTCTATTCAATATTTTTACTATGGAATGTAACCTCTGACCCTTTCAGAGGTAGATTAGACTGGAAATGATAAATGAGCAAATAAAACTTCAGAAAAAATATTTCTACATAATTATGAACTGCCTGGTATTACGACTCAATATATTTCTGTAAGAATGGAGAGAAAATAATCCTCCCTAGAAAGGGCATAATAAAATTTATCAGCTCAGTCTTGTGAATTTTAACTCAAAAATCACATACACACGTGTGCATGCACATGTATGCACACACAAGCACACCATTGCACATAATTCTGTATGGGTTTCTGGTTTGAATAATAACTTTTAAGGTAAACCCTATGAAATTGCCATTGTTGTAGGTCACAAAATGATTGAGTATTGATAATTTCATATAGCTCAACATGAAGAGCAGGAAAGGATTTATCTGTTCATAGGATATGGATAGTTTATATCAACAGCAATAACAGAACGATGTCTCACCTGAATGACCTCAGCATTCGATAGGACTTTCCTAAATCAGATACTCTTCTGCAGAATGGACCCACAGCCAACTCCATCTGAAACATAAAAAGATACTCCACAGTGTCGATGTCAGAATCCTATGCTGAACTGGGGACACACCTGGATCAGAGAGAGTTGCAGCTTGCAGCAAACTTAATTTTAACTACACTGTGAGGCAAATTTTGAAAGTCAATTATATTTAATAAAAGGCATGAACTTAGATAATTTCTGCATTTATTTACTAAAGATATTTTTTTCACAAAAGCAGAAAAACATTTTTTTGGTTATGTGAAAGGAGGAAATTCAGATCTTTTCCCCCACTGCAAAATGAAGAAGGGAAGGTTTTTAAGACTGGGGGCCTATACTTTAAGTAGGCATCACAAACCTTTTTATATGAAACATAAATAATGACCACTCTTATCAAGGTGGTCCAAGTGATTAAAAGCCCTGAGTCTGAGAGGGAGCACATACCCGTGTCAGAATGCCAGCTCTGTAATGCCTAGTTGTATGGCCCTGGATTTCACTTAAGTTCCAGGTTGCTTGTCTGTCAAATGGAGATCATGCTAGTTCATAGAATTATAGCAATACCATAGATAATGTCACAAAGCAATATGGGTGTGGCACCCAGTAAGTGCATGTTAAATGTTGGCAATTATAAGCATATTTTTTTAAACTTTCCCTCTTTTACATTATTAGCAAATTAATTTGCTCCCTGACTCAAGAACTGTTGGTTTCACTTCTCTTTATTCTCCTTCTTTGACTGGAAATTTTACTTGTCATTGAATGGAGTTTTAGGCTCTCTGTGCTTCATCTAGCAAGTGCCACGTTTTCACAGACGTGGCCCTTAGATGACAAACCATTTGCCCACTCTTGCTATCAACAAGACCTTGGTAAAGAATGGTTTAGAAAACGTCTGAAAAAAAGTAATAAAGCATCTTTCTTCAAGAAAAACAAAGGATTGTAAAATGGGGCTTCTGTCCTGTTGGTGATCCTTCTAAAATGGTGCTCAACTCTCTGGCCACTGGAAGACCATGGAGACCTAACATCACTCATTTGACAAATATTTCTGACTCCTATTAATTGCCAGGCACCAAGTTACACACAGGAATGAAAAGATAAATTAGACTGTCTGGCCTTTAGGGAGCTCTTTCAAATTTAGTGAAGAAGGGGATATCTATTTATTTATGAAAACAATATAATTATTATTTAACAAAATCATAAAAAGGTGTGTATATATATATATATACATATATACACACACTTGATTATTATTAAGTAAAATTACAAGTTTGACATCAAATCTATGAACCGATGGTCATGATGGGCAGCTTCCTTGAGTTGGTCTTAAGAGTAACTAGTAGAATTTCTAGGTAAAACAGGTGAATTCTCTCCTAACATATAGAAGACACAGAGCATGTCTTCTATGTCCTAGAGGGAAACCTTGATGGGGAAGAAAACTCCCTAAAATAGAGAAGATTGAGTAAAAGAGAAAAATTTGAGGCATAAAAGTCAGGATTCTTGCCAACAAAGCAAAACAGAGCAGCTTCAAGTCAGTGTTCTCAAATCAAGACAGTGGCTCTTTGGGACCTATTCAGTTTCTTTACCTGATGGAGTTACTGGTTTCCTTCAGAATGTGGCATTTATTTTACACTGAGCACAAAGTTAAAATGTTATCATGTATTCCTGATTTGGTAATTCCAATCGTGTGTGTGTGTGTGTGTGTGTGTGTACACACCTACATGCCTGTGTGTGCACATGTGCATGGCAGGGAGGGAAAGAGAGAGGGAGATGGAGAGTGGGAGAGGGGGAGAAAGGGAGGGAAAGAGAGATGGTTTTTACATTCTGAAGTTATATGAAGTATTTTTCATGAAATATTTTTGACTTTTTTTTTTCAGTTACCCTAGTGGATTCACCATCTTCAAAGATTAAACCAAAAAACCTTTGCCTTAGCACTTGAGCAGGATGGAATGTTAAAAAAATACAATATGAGAGAATCTGATCTTGAATTGCTGTGAAATCTATGATGATACAGGAGATTTCTATGCTAGAGTACAATTTCAAAATGTTAAGTGTTTAAAATAAATAAAGGACCCATAAGGGAACACATCATTAAAATGAAACACACACACAAAAAAAATAAAAATAAAATAAAATAAAATAAAATAAAATAAAATAAAATAAAATAAAACACAGCACGAATGGTACTTCAAACCATTTTCTTCTGCCAGAATTCCATGAAACAATAAAGGCCATGTTTTTAAAGGGCAGGAGTGTTCCTTTTAGAGGAGGTGACTGTGCAATTAGCTGTGGATACACAAACTACATGCACAAATGCCTCTCTCCAGCTTCTGGCTTGGATGGAGCGGAGTGGTCAGCTGCAGGCCTGGTGAACTAATTACAGAGCTACTCCTGCCCCACCACAGACATTTGGTTAACCGCGGGGCATCTTTGGATACTCCTACATCTCTCCTGCCCTGACACTGTTCAGGAGAAAAGGCAACTGCAATGAAAATCTTCATTATTGTTTTCTTTTCTAAATTTATGTATTTAAGAAAAATGAAATAGATATAAATGCATATTTAAAAGGCACCAGAAGATCTATAAATAGAAGCTGCCAGGAGTACCACTGAGTAAATAATTTAATGCCAACTCCACAAGCCATCCTTTTCCTTGGGGAAGACATAGAATTGTGTGTGGGGGGGGGGGGGTGAGAGGGAAGTGTGTGCTTTAGAGGGCAGTGTGGATAAATCCCCCGAGAGATTGTGAGTCAGTAGACCTCAGTGGCCTTGAACAAGCTGAGTGTTTCAGAACTGCTGTGTGATGAGTGTAGACACAGAGAGCATGTGGTCACAGTAGGGAATTAATTACCTGTAGGAAACCACCTCATGCCCATGACCTGATTCCTAGGAGGCTGTATGTTGGGTACTTCCCTCACCATGAACCCTCCAGATGGCACCCAGCAACTACTTTCTCTTTTGCCTGTGCAACAGTGCCAGAAGGGAGCAGTTACGGTTCCTAAAGAAATCTTCAAAATATATCATTACCTGTCTTTGTAACTTGACAACAAATATTCTGCAGTCCCAAACCTACTCTACAGGTCTCTTCCCGGGCTCTTTCTTTCTGTGATTTATGCCAGAAGAGCAGGCACTTTCAGCACAAGCACACTTCTAAAACCCACAGAGGATTTCTGTGTTCTTGATTCCAGTGGCCTGGATGGCTTTGTTTCATTTGAATACAAACCAATAGAACTTTCAATAATGAGGCCATAAGAAAGCTTCCCGGTCATGAATATAAATGTCAGGGTAACACCTCTTAAGAGTTTGGACTCACCCAGAAAATACATCTAACCAAGCAAGATCCTGAAAGCTGAGGTGCAGAGTCATGTGACTGCAGGTGTGCGACCCCTTCAAATTAAACAAAAGCCCCAATTCACTGTCATATTTTTAAATATGGAAAAAATAAATAAATAAATAAATATGGGGCGGGGGCGGGGGTGCGGGGAGGGGAGTGGCTGGATACTGTTTGCCAAAGCTGTTGGCCATAAATGTGACAGTACTTCCACCTGTCTTTCCCGTGCCCACAACCCACAACCCACAGGGTGGGAAGCCATCCAAAAGGTGAGTGGCAGGCTTCTCTGAAACTGGGACAGGCTGTCCGCTGTCCTGTCTGGAGAGGACAAAGGCGTCAGCACCACACACACCCTGCAGCAACCAGTGTCATTGAGAAGCTGGGCAACGGGCTCCTCACACTGAATAAATGCGGTGGTTTCTATATTTAAGAAAGGGAAAACGGGATGCCTTGGAGCACAAGTTAGTAATAAGGACTAATGAATTTCATTTCTCTTAAGGGAAGGGACCTGAGGAAAGGTTTAGTTTACTGGGCAACATGTTGAAGGGAAGAAGAAACACCTAGGAAGTCTGAGTATTGCAGTTTCTGGGGGGTGGCACTCGATGCTTTGCATTTTGAGCAGGTTGCTGGCTGCAAGTAGCAAGGGCTCCAGGACAGTGCTTTCCATCTTTCAAGACCCATAAGGGAACACATCATTAAAATGAAACACAGCACCAAAAAGCCTGCCTGCCCCGGCACTCTCATTCTGGCCAGCTAACTGCTCACTGCCATTCTAATCAGACTTGAAGTGCTGCCTCCAGGAAAGTGACTCAAGAACCAGCTGGAGCAGAATGCAAATAAATTGGTGGGGGAGGGAGGCCAGGGGGAGGGAAGAGAACGGGAAAAGAAAAACAAAATTCAGGAGGAAAGGGGGGAAACAGAGAACAGATACTCATTTCTGTAGAGCTCACAGTGTTTTTAACAACTGAGAGCAAGACTCCTCCGTCCCAGTGCTTTTAGCTCAGTGAGCAGCCTGTAACCCCACTAAGGGTACACAAGTAACACACCGCTTACATGCAATCCTCTTTTAGCTGAAGTTTACCTGTAACAATAAAGCAAAGTATACAAGGGCATGAGAAGGAAGCC
Organism: Canis lupus dingo; assembly: GCF_003254725.2. Taxonomy (NCBI): domain Eukaryota; kingdom Metazoa; phylum Chordata; class Mammalia; order Carnivora; family Canidae; genus Canis; species Canis lupus. Next base: position 13,322,324 of record NC_064260.1, on the reverse strand, counting down.
GTTGAAAATGGGAAAGGTCACAAGAGCAACATTAATGATAACGTTTAATTCTTATTTTTATGCCTCAGCTACTAAAGGCATATTTCCCAAAGGAAGGCTCTTTACTATGGTCCAGTGGTCTCAAGCATACATCATTTGGGTATGAAAATGACTAAGTCTAGACCACTTAATACGCAAAAAGCCTGGCTGTTGAAACATTAGATAATGTACCTATTCCCTCTGGACCTCTGTCAGGTACAAGTGTCTGAAAACAACCCCTGTACAAGGAATCTGCCACATTTTCTCCTCGGCATGGGAATGATGAACCCAGACTTGCTCCCCAATCCACACAGGGGTAAATAAGGACATTAAGTGTGACTATCCTTATTAGCAGGGAGGATCTAGCAAATTATGAATAATCCATCTGAATAACTAGACTGGTAAAGTTAACAGCTTTGAAAGGCTTAAAAAATGAGTTCACATTTGACATGCTATGTATATACAAGTGATCTGTTTGAGTATCTTTTAACTCAAGTGTATGCTTGAGGTGTTTCTTCTTTGCCTCTGATACTATTGGAAGGCTTTAAAAAAAATCTGTCTAAAGGAAAAACCCCTTTAGGAGGTGATTATGGTTCAAGAACCTGAAATGATTTCAAGCCTGGCCATATGCAAGAAAGGTACTCTGTTCAATAGAGGGAGACCAAATAACCAGAACTTCTATGTATGTGGCCCATGGTGCATCTACATATATTAGAACATTGTCTTGAAACCCTGAGCTGGCCACTACAGGATAACAGATATGCTGAGTTCTGTCTCTTTACGTGAAAAGAGATAGCACCTTTACAGTATTTGAAGATAATTTCATTGTCTCTATTATTTTCCAGCAAAATTCATCAATTATTCTTATCAATACTGATATTGTGGGATAATAAAATAGTAAGAAAGCCCTACATTATATAAAAATGGGGTGTTTTTGTACTATGGAATGAGCTACTTTTACCTTAACCTTGAAATCTCAAAGATGAGTGATGATTCTTTTATGAAATACAAAGAAAAGAAAAATCTGGCATGAAAGTATCTTTAAACTCTCCTCTTTTTCTTACCAATTCAGTTTACTCTTTTTTTTTTTTTTTAAGATCTATTTATTCATGAGAGACACAGACTGAAAGAGAGAGAGGCAGAGACATAGGCAGAGGGAGAAGCAGGCTCCTCACAGGGAGCCCGATGTGGAACTTGATCCCACATCCTGGGATCATGACCCTAGCCAAAGGCAGGCGCCCAACCACTGAGCCACATAGGCGTCCCACCAATTCAGTTTAAATGGATTTTTCTTTCTGCTTCAACTTTATAAAACACTAAAGAATACACATTTAGTCTTTCAATAAATAGATAATTTACCTGAGCAAAATCAGCAGCAAGTCGAACTTTGCCACCTTCACCAAGAGGTCTTATGAGACTGGCATTGCGAATAAAAAGTTCAATTGCTCTTTGGGCAATAGCTTCAGTGTTGTCAAAAACAAAATCCAAGCATTCAAAGTGTTTAAAGTAGTCACTCATAACTCTGGCAATGAAACCTTGAAGCTCCTTCATGTACAGAGAACAAGGAACATCAGGCTTTCCTGAGCTGGATATTGACCTGCGAAAGGGAAAAAAAAAAAAACAAAAAACAGCCAATGCACTAACAGCCACTATTTCATTTTTATCCCACCCCCCCACCTGCTATTTCAATTCTAAGCTATTTTTTCCCTCAATGGTAAAAAAGGTATTGCTTATTTTTGCTAATAGTTAAAGAGTATAAAACAATGTTTAAATAATAAAGACTTTTAAGATGCCAGGAAGATGACTGAAGGAATCTTAGAATCCATTTACCTAGATATTATTGAGAATGAAATGGACAACCATCTGTCTCGGGTAATTCACACAGTGCCTTATGCACTCTCTGACCTTTCAAGGTCCTTCTCAGCTTTATGAATCTCCATCCACTCATATGTTTTGCCTGGTTAGTGAATAAATCAATAATGAAGCCTGAAATAGCTTTCTACACTTTGTAAGGGCAGAAAACACTGCTTCCCCAAACAAATTCTTGGCAAAGACATTTCTGCTCCTGTGCTATTTAATCTGATCAGCCCAATAGTAGATTTCTGCCTGTGGAACTGGTTATGTAACAATACACATGGTATGCAATTTTTTCCTCCCAGATGATGAGGTTTGCAAAGGCTTTAATTTGGATCAACAGATGATGCCAGCTGATGCTCCATGAAATACTATTTATAATTTATAAGTGTTTGTAATTACTCTTTAAGGAATATATTAAAAGAATGTGAAATATTTATAGGAAAGAAGTCATACCAAAATTAGAAATCACCTGATATTAATTAGCTAACCAATGAAATCATTGGCTACAAAGTGCTGAATCGTCTTAAAAAATGAGTGTTTCCATATTCTGAGAATGACGTAGAAAAAGTAGCAATGATCTAAAGAAGAATAACAGATATGACTCAAATGCCTAGAGCAAGAGAATGAGGTGAACTTAATTATTTTCAAAGACACCAATGAATGGTTATTATCAGAGGATGCTAACCAAAGGTCTTCTATTTCCAGAAGTAGACAGAAATAGAGAAACTAGTCATAAGCTCCAGAAGGGAGAGATTTTGGTCAGGTGTAAAAAGAATGTCCTCACTAAAGCAAGGCCACCGAGAGGGAACATGGAGGACCAGTGCTGTCTTCAGCATCACACAGTGGAGTGCTGCTTCATACAGCCTCAGTAAATGATGGCAAATGTCACGTGGATTTGGTTTTGCCAGATTCAGATCATTGCATGGCGTATCTTTGTTCAGTTCAAAAGACTAGGTTGGAAAAACAAGGGGGTACCAATCTCTTTCATGTTTTATTATGCTTTATCAAAGGCACTGTTTGTTATCTGTACTATTCTGGAGGAATGTTTCAAGAATTTTAATCTAGTCAATTAAAATGATTTGCATGAGGATTAGATATACTAAAACAAATTCCAAACACATGTCAATATAAGTAAAACAATCCATCAGACAAAATCTTGAAATGGGTGTTAGCAATTATCAGTGTGGATTAGAAACTGATTTAAATTTACTAGAATATGATATTTGCTTCGCCATCGTTAAAGCTCAGTTTTTCCAACTATGGTGAAGTTTTTGGTAAGAGATATTCTTTTTAATTATTCTATTTATTTATTTGAGAAAGAGAGAGAAAGAGAGAGAGAGAGAGAGAGAGAGAGAGAGAGGCATGAACAGAGGAAGTGGGATAAGCAGATGCTCTGCTGAGCAGGGAGCCCCACATGGGTCAGTAAGAGATTTTCAACTGATAGAGTACAATAATACATTTTGCAGAAATTTAAGGATCTTTCTAATGAGACCCTGCATGCACAAGTTGAAGGCAGATGGACTAACCAGATGCACACCTGAGAAGTGGTAGATGACCATCTTCAGGTTACCAATCCTTTTGGCATGTATGTGCATTCTCCCCTTGGCAGAGATGCACATCCATCACTTTAGGTCCTAGGGTCTTCCTACTTTTACCACCTTCCCAACACCATTCAATATAAGATTTTTTTAAGATTTTATTTATTCATGAGAGAGAGAGAGAGAGAGAGAGAATGAGAGAGACAGGCAGGTAGAGGGAGAGGCAGGCTCCGTGCAGGGAGCCTGATGCGGGACTTGATCCCGGGTCTCCAGGATCACACCCCAGGCCAAAGGCGGCGCTAAACCACTGGGCCACCGGGGTGCCCCCCCAACCCCATTCATAATTGGACCTGAGTTATTTTACATTAATCAAGGAATTTCAATCAATGTACTATGTCGATTAGATATTTACATTTTGAGCTGTACCTAATTTAGAGAGAAATACACATTTCAAATACAAGGAAACTGTGTTAAGCATTACTTTTTAAATAGCAGAGGGATTCTGTAACCATACTCCATATAAGGCTGGCTGACAAAGTAAATCTGCTTTATTCCTTTTACCTAAAATAAATATAGAGGGCTTTCCAAGGTAGGCGTTCACTATTATTTTTCCAAGTGTGACCCCTGGGGGCTTGCCCTGCTATAAAAGTGATTTGTACTTCCTGAATAGTTTCATCTAACTTCACCATAGATTTCATTCAAGCCAAACATTTCATATATGAAATCCCATGACAGAATTACCAGTAATAGTTCTAGAAAGTAAGAAAATTACTGCCCTGGAGCAATAGCCTTAAATATACTATAAAGCAACAGAGTTTCACATTCCTATACAGGGACGTATGGAAGACAACCATGGGTGGAATCAAATGTCTGCCGTATATAGACAGAGCTGAAATGGAACCATCAAAAGCCATTGGGGGGGGAGGGGCGAGGAATTAAGGTTACTGATATACACTTTAAAATAATGCTTCAGGGCAGCCCCAGTGGCACAGCGGTTTAGCGCCGCCTGCAGCCTGGGGTGAGATCCTGGAGACCTGCGATCAAGTCCCACATTGGGCTCCCTGCATGGAGCCTGCTTCTCCCTCTGCCTGTGTCTCTGCCTCTCTCTCTCTGAATAAATAAAATCTTAAAAAAAAAAAATAATGCTTCATACTTGTACCAACCTATCTATGAGTGATCATCTGGCTCCCTAGTATTTAAGCAACCTAGTAAGGACATCCCTACTAGGGAGACCAACTTTTAATGTCTAATCCACTAGCTCAGGCACTAGCTGTGGCTCACCAATAAATACAGTTGCTAAAGAAGCTGACCACTCTGATAGAAGGAGCCTTCATTTTTTGCTTCCTTTTCAGAGGCATCAAGGATTGGTCTAACTGGGACATTTTAGATTACTCTTGAGTACAATTCAGTTCCTTCCAAACTGCTAAATCAGCAGTTTTGCATTCCATCTCCAAATATTATAGCATTTTGGGTATAATCCACTTTACCCTCTGTGTTTCATTCCATTATTAAAAAGAGATCAATCTTTTATTTTTTTTTTGAGATCAATCTTTTATTCTTCAAAAGATATTTTGTGAATAAGTGGTTTGAAAAATTAAAGGACAGTGTAAAATTCACACAGTTTTCTACAAACAGCTAGCTAGCTATTGGGATGCCTGGGTGGCTTAAGCATCTGCCTTAGGCTCAGGCTCCCTGCATGCAGCCTGCTTCTCCCTCTGCTTGTTTCTCTGCCTGTTTCTCTGCCTCTCTCTCTCTCTCTCTCTGTCTCCCATGAATAAATAAATAAAATAATAAAACAACAACAACAAACCAAACAACTAGCTATTGTGAGAATTTAAATAGAAAAAGGAAAATTCAAAAATAGTAACTATGAACTAGGAATATAAGACACATATCTACATATTACTATTTGAATGTTTAGCTCTAGACTGTGTTAAAAAAATCCTCCAAGCATGTGCAAATAACTATTCCAAATTCTCTACAAATAATGTCCTAATACATGGAGTCCAAATCATCCTATTCTCCTTTAAAAGATTTCAGAGAACACTGAGTTAGGACCTATGAGTTTCATTCTCAACATATATATGATACAGATAAGCAGTACTCTTGTAAACAGCTGTGGAATACTACCAAAGTATTGACGGCTAGGTGTGACTTTGCCAGATTGGATTGCCACAGAACTGAGAAAGGAAAATGATTCTCACAGGGCGTTGAGATGCAAAGCCACAGCAGGATTCAGACTAGCATAGTGGTAGAGGTGGGACATTTTACATAAGAAATAATATGCCTATGCCTGAGGCAAGTACAGGGCATTTGTGAGAAGTAAGGATATAGATAAGCTTGATAAGAGAGGATGGTACCAACTACCAGAAGTCCTGCAGTGGCAAACGGAGTCCTGTAGATGTTAATGATTCTATGTTTCAATGACAGGAGAGAAATGATGAGAGAAATGATGAAAACAAAAACTGGAAAATTTTAATCAGCTAAAGGTGCTCACAATGGATAAAGCAGTATGAGGCTGGAGGCCAAACCCATCATAAGAGGAACAAGACCTAGGTGGAAACAGACTTAGGGAGGAAGAAGGATAGAGGTGGGTAAATGAAAAACAATACAGTAAAGGTTAGTGAAAATTGTGGTTGAACGTGCTTACCCAGAAAAATCTTCTTGATGCATAGTGATGATTATGGCCTCTATGGCATCTCCCACTGAAGTTAGTAAGGGTTGCACAGCACTTCCCATAAGAACATGAATTGTCTAAAAAGAAAAAGGAAGGATAGGAAAAGTTAAAGACCAACATAAAGAAATCCAAGATGGGGGAAATATTTTGACTAAAAGTTTTTATAACCAATTCTGACTACAGTTTCTAACTGTAATAACTCAACAGAAGTCTTTTCCTCTCCCGACTGCTATTGGGAATGATCTTGAAAGCTGAAAATATGTGGAACATGGCACTGAAAATTTCAACTCCCCCACTTCTCTCAAATTTTCAGGAAGTTTCATGGTCAAATGAGCTCCTGGAGGAAGGAGAGAAGACCAGTGCCACTTAACAAAGATCAAATGAATATATTTTATAAAGTTTCTGAAAAAAGTGAGGCTAGACCAAAAGTCATTTTTCAAGACTGGAACATATGCTTTTATGCAGAGTGAATACAATAAATATGCTGGGGATTCTTACAGAGCAGAAGAGTTAGTTATATCATGGATTAAGTTCTTATTCAGTAGGAATACTATTGGTATTCGGCACCATCTTCCCTTCCCAATCTTTGTCACAAACACCCGGCACCTGAGGCTCTGGCCTAGGCATTTGCTACTGGCAACTCAACACCATCTTCCCTTCCCAATCTTTGTCACAAACACCCTGTACTTGAGGTTCTGGCCTGGACGTTTGCTACTAGCATCTAGGGTGCAGAGGACAAGGATGTTGCTACATACCCTACAATGCACAGGACAGTCTCCCACAACAAACAACTATCCAGCCTAAAACATTAATAGTGCTAATGTTGAGAACTGTTCTACAGTGAGGTATAACCATTGGCTAGGTTATATAAGACCCCCTTGGCCTTAGTTATGGGTTTTTACTGTAATAATATTGACTGGGCCTCAGTACACACTTAAAATCTAAAATTTAAGTATACTATTTATGTATCAATTATGATTACATATAATGAAGATGGATGGCTTTTTGGCTCATAGGAATGATAGAAATCAATAAAAAAATGTTAAATAGGACCCTTATTTATTAAACTCCTAAATATCGTCTCTATCCCTTAATCTCTGATAAAAGCAAACATACTGTCTGTGGGGATTGAGAGAGGGAGGCACAGGGTGGGCAGCACAATGCCTGAGCAACAGCATAGTTTGTTACATTTGAGAATTATGGAGCAGAAAGATTTGAGGGTACACTTAGATTTTTTTTCCCTTAATGATTAGTAATGGTATCACTAACTGAATGTAGTGATGCAGAGGAAGTAGGTTGATTTGGGGATGGAGAGAGAGAATGATGAGTTCAGATTTGGACATGAGTTTGAAGGGCTTATGGGAAATCTACATGGGCTATCCAGGAGGTACTAAAATATTTACATTTGTAGTTTTCGACACATTTCGACTAGATTTGGTAGTCTTTCGCTTTTAAGAGAGAAGATGAAGCCAAAAGAGACAATGAGATCACAGAAGATGATTTGTAGAGTAAGGCTAAATGCTATTTTGAAGTCATTCAGAAGAGGAGGAGACCCTGAAAGATTAAGAAGGGTGGGATTATTTATTGAGCATATATTTTATGCTGGGTATTATGGTATGTGCCTCACATATTATAACTCCACTTAAAATTCAATTATTCCCTCTTCTAAGAGTATTAATTGATGGGGAATCTAAAGTAATTTGTAGATGGGGAAATTAAAGTGAAGTAAAGGACACCGACCTTAAGTGAGCAAGTAGAAGAGCTAAGATATCCTAGGCATGAGTCCGATGAGCTTTTGGTTACACTTTGCCCACTTGGAGCAGAGAAGTAGGAAGAGACTTTAGAGTATGGTGGAAACAAATGGGCAAGATTTCAAAAAGAGTGAGTTTTTTTTTTTTAAAGATTTATTTATTTATTCGTGAGAGACACAGAGAGAGAAGCAGAGACACAGGCAGAGGGAGAAGCAGGTTCCATGCAGGGAGCCCGATGTGGGACTCGATCCCGGGACTCTAGGATCACACCCTGGGCCAAAGGCAGGCGCTAAACTGCTGAGCCACCCAGGGATCTCCAAGAGTGAGTTTTCTACTCTGATATCTCTGAATTGAAGTAGTGTCTAACTACAGATCTTCCTACAAATAAGACAAACAAATGACCTACTGGAGGGCTCTAGAGATTAAAAAAAGGTAGGTAGTTTTTAGAGGCTGTGGAAATCTAGAGTAAGCAACCAGAAGAAAGCGAGTTTTCCATCTTCTATGACTTTGTTCTAAGAGTGCCTATAGTCATGGTGGTGGTTAAGGCTGGGTGGCTAAAACACTGGGAGAAAAAACAAATCCAGCAGTCTTTCAGCACAAAGGAGCAATGGAAAGGGGACTTGGTTCAACTAGGGCTGCTAGAGAGTGAGAGGGGAAACTCAGAAAGGAGAGAGCCAGAGAAGAATGCCTAATTCTATATTTAAACTCAGCACTAGTCTTCAGCTGACTCATCAGCCATGTCTGTATAAAGCAAACAAAAAGTAGCTGGCAACCAAAGCTTAAGGACTAAACTGAGGTCTGAGGCATGGCCAGCTGCAGATATGACTGTGTACAATAAGAGTCTAAGCAATCAGTAAAGAAACATCAACACTCAGGAGCAATGTAAAAAAATACTGAGTCTATACAACATAACTACTACATATACAAAAAGCTTAGAAATGTTATCAATTTTCAAGGAAAAGATCAACAGCTGCCAACCCTGAGATGATCCAGACTCTACAATTATTAGGCAAGAACTTCAGTGAGGTAAAGAAAGAAATGCTCACAATGAGGTAAAGAAAGAAATGCTCACAATAAGTAATAGGAAACCTCGGCAGAGTGAAAGTGTAAAAAAGAACCATATGGATATTTTCAACCAAAAAAAATTGCACTAGATGCATGCAGATGTAAATGTACTTGTATAAATACAAGGTTTATATATTTTATGTAACATGGTGAAATATTAACTCTAACACTTCTAAATAACCCATGAATCAAAGAAGAAGTTGCAAAGGAAATTAGAAAACATTGCAAACTGAATGAAGATAAAAGCATAACATATCAAAATTGAAGTCCTTAGAGAGAAATTTACAACTTGTTAAGTTTCTTTTGGGAGGAAAAATGTCTAAAAATCAATGGTATGAGGTATATTAAAAAAAAAAAGGCAAAGAAAACCCAAAGTAAGTAGAAGGAAATAAAAAAGACAAAAGTAGAAATCAATGAAAAAGAAGGACAATAGAGGAAATCAGTGAAGTCAAAAGTTGGCTCTCTGAAAAGATCAGCAGAACTGATAAACTCCTAACTAAACCGATGAAGCAAAGAAGAGAACACAAACACCAAGAGAAACAATTAAAAAGAAGTTCTCAATATGGGTCCTAATGACATTGAAAGGACAGTTAGAGAATATTATGTACAACACTGTTCTGACAAATCAGGTAACTTAGGTGAATAGATAAACATCCAGAAAGTCACAAAGTATCAAAGCTCATTCAAAAAGAAACAGAAAACTTGAATACCCTTTAACCTACTAACCAAATCAAATCAAATCTGTAGTTACAGACTTCCTACAAAGAAAACCACAGGCCCTGATGGCTTCACTGGTGAATTCTACAAAGCATGTAAGAAGAAAACAATATAAGTTCTTTCAGAAAATAAGAGGAAATACTTCCAAACCTAATTAATGAGGGCAGTAATAACTTGATACCAAAATTAGACAAAGAATTACAAGAAAACTATATACAATATCCCTTATGATTATAGATGCAAACATCTTTAATAAAAATTAAGTAGACCAAATCCAGGGATACACAAAAAAACCCCATCATAACCAAGGTGGGTTTGACATCTGAAAATAAACTTCTGTATTTTACTAACCGAATAAAGGAGTAAAACCACTTGATTATTTCAATAGAAGAAAAGCTATTTGATGAAATACCATTTGTAATATTTAAAAATATGTCAGTAAACTAGGAATAGAAAGGAACTTGTTTATTCTGATAAAGGCCATCTAACATTATACTTCAAAGAGTAGAATATGGCTGGAGTGCTTCTCCCCAAGACAGGGAAGCGCTCATCAACCTCCATTCTCAATAGTTCTAGTTAACACTTGTACGAGACGTCCTAGCCAGTGAAACAAGATGGGAAGAAACAGGCCTCTACTTGCATACGACATGATGGTTTACACAGAAAACATTCATTCTGACTGGGTGAGGCTTCCCACTTAGAGGAAATACAAAACAGGAATGGTAGAGGATTAAGGACTAGCAGAGGGGACAGAGAAAGGAGACTAGGTTATATTTCAGGCTCTGTACAAAGCAGGGAAGGGTGCCATACATCTTCCAAAGATTTATCTAAAATGGCTAAGATTACAAAAATATAGAAGCCTCAGCAATCTGGATTATTCTCTCATTTAGAACCCACACAACAAGGGAGAAATGAAAAACTGTCATATATAAACGTAGCAATACAATCACTATCTGTACAAAACAATCTCAGTAGTAAATGATTTGGAACGACTGGGCCAAGGTGTTTAAATGCTACTTACAGCTGAGGTGCGTATAATGAAATGACTCCAACTTAATATTAATTTATGCTATCCATGACATAGAGGATAATCAGGAGATGGGAGATGTTAAACTTCAGCCTAAAATAACATTTAATTCTGTATAAAATCTCAACAAGGTAGAGAAGACTGTTATGTATCTTTATCTATATTTTTAGTAAGTGAAACATATATTTAATATCTTCTCTATCAAGGGGCACCTGGTTAGCTCAGTTGATTAACCGTCTGCCTTCAGCTCAGGTCATGATATATGTCGCTGGATTGAGCCCGGTGTCAGGCTCCATTCTCAGTGGAGAGTCTGTTTGAGATTCTCTCCCTCCGCTACTCCCCCTGTTCTCTCTCTCTTTCAAGGAAATAAATCTTTAAAAAAAAACTCTATCAAATAATAAAAGTACACAGATTTTTGGTTCTTGAGCTACAATCATTTATGCACCCTAATATTCTATGCCTAATTCAAAGTAATGTACTAAGTATCCTACAATTTTAAAATTCAAGGTTCTTTTTTTCCCTTAAATCAGAGGGTTTTGTGTTTTACTTAATATGTCATCATGGTTTTTATATGATTTAACTTAAAAAGCAAGGTCAAAACTGTTTCATTGAGTCCTTGTTAACATAAGCAATTAAGTCTCTAATTGTCAGGGCCACTGCAGAGAGGCTTTAGGCCAACTGCTAGTCTTCTCTCATCCAGTTCTCAAGGGCAAAATTGGCGATGCCTCAACAAGCCGCACTCCCCAAGGACATGAGGCCCTGGCTCCAGTGAGCAAACCTCAGAGTGAGGGCAGTAGCCCAAGATCAGGGCAATTTTCACTGCATTAGCCTCAACTCCCAGCCCAAAGGGGCTAACAACAGGAATAAACTTTGTTTTATGTTAAAAATACAGATTTGGAGAGTGCATTCTATACTGAATTATAGTCTCTAAAGAATTTTTCTTTTTTCTTTTTTTTTTAAGTTTTATTATTTATCAGAGAGAGAGAGAGAGAAAGAGCAAGCGCAGAGGGGGAGGAAGAGGGACATAATCTCAAACTGACTCCATGCTGGGCCAGACACCGGCTCAATTCCATGACTGTGAGATTATGACCTGAGGCAAAACCAAGAGTTGGTCACTTAATTGATGGAGCCATCCAGGCACCCCTGAAGAGTTTATCTTTTTAATTTGCCAGGAGACTTTTATTATCAGGCAAAGTGTAGGCACTCTGTCTTAACTCACAAACTGGACTTTCTCAAACTATGAACTATGATAATTAGGGGTTAAAAAATCAATTAAGTTGGTTACTATCAGAATGTTTTAAAAAGTAATAGATAAGAGAGGGTGCCTGGGTGATTCAGTGGGTTAAGTGGCCGACTTGATTTTGTCTTAGGTCATGATCTCAGGATAGTGAGATCGAGCCCCTTGTCAGCTCTGTGCTGGGCATGGAGCCTGTTTAAGATTCACTCTCTCCCTCTGCCTCTGCCCTGCACCCTTCCCATCCCCGCCCCCACATGCTCTCTCTCAAATAAATAAATCTTTAAAAAAAGGTAATAGATGAGTATGGAAAATATAAGTGTGCATCACACAAAATAAGGAAAAGGATTATTTTGTAAAATCTTTATTTCAATTACAGAAATACATATAGATAATATATATATACACAATTTTATGTGTGTGTATATATTTATAAATGCTTATGTATTGTGTATGGGATCACAAAGTAAAATCTATTTTTTTCTTTTATTTATTTATTCATGAGAGAGAGGCAGAGACTTAGGCAGAGGGAGAAGCAGGCTCCCTGCAGACGGTCCAATGTAGGGCTCAATCCCAGGACCCCAGGATCACAACCTGAGCCAAAGGCAGCTGCTCAACCACTGAGCCACCCAGGTGCCCTGTAAAATCTATTTCTTATCTTGGGTAGTGATCAAAATATGTTTGACAGCTACTCCTAGAAAAGAAGGGAAAGATGTGGAACTATAGAAAAGGAGACTATGTGAATGCCTGGAAGCAAGAATGTTAAGACCTTTTAGTGTGTCATACTGGTTTGATTTTTGGTATTCTTATGATCATCAATAACTTGGATAAATGTCAATAAAAACAATTATTTTATGATGACAGCTTTAATAATATTTTAGCATAAAATGAGATCAGCATGTTGGAGGAAAAAGAAATACAGAGAAAACATCCAAGTGTGCTTTCACTGTGTTGGGAGAAAACAGACTTGTCTTCTCCTACCCTCATATATGAATTTTAGTGTCCTTAAGTTTTGGGGCCTGTTAAATCCCCATCCATGTCATCAGACAGCATCTGACCTCAGAAGTTCCTTTCTCCTTTAGGATTTGTGACATCATCCCCTCCCAATCTTCTAGCTCATACTTACTGTTGTTTCTTTGTAGCTTCTTTAGTCTCTAAATAAATGTATTTCTCCTTGGAGTGCACTGATAGAGCCTGTCTCTGTCTCCCTCTCTTTTAACTCTATCCAAGTGATCTAAATCCATTGACTTCTATGACCTTTGTACAGTTATACTGTACCATTTCACATATGCAGAAACTAAGGCAAGAGAAAATGAACTCGTCTTAGGTCCTACAGCTAGTTAAGGCTGAGACGGCATTCATATATAAGGAGTTTGCTCCAGAGTCTGCTGTACATTGGGGAGAATCCCTGGGTGGCTCAGTGGTTTAGTGCCCGCCTTTGGCCCAGGGCATGGTCCTGGAGTCCCGGGATCGAGTCTCGCATTGGGCTCCCTGCGTGGAGCCTGTTTCTCCCTCTGTCTGTGTCTCTGCCTCTCTCTCCCTCTCTCTCTGTATCTCATGAATGAATGAATGAATGAATGAATGAATGAATAAATAAATAAATAAATAAATAAATAAATACATCTTAAAAAAAAAGTAAATACCAAATAAATATTTAGTAAGCCAATGAATGATGATGGCAAGGTGCAGCAAACATAACTCTGAGGTCTGGGTTTATCAACATCAGGACTTTGAACAGTTATTATTTCTAAATTGTGTAAAATAGGGATAATAATTCACAACTTGAACAGTTGTTATAATATTTCAATATATGGCATGTGACTGGCAAGTAGCAGGTGCTAAATAAAGGATTTCTATTACCATCACTAAAATGAATGATATCCTTGTTTTTTAAAAGAGTTACCCACTGTCAACTACATATGGCTCTGAATCTCATACCAGCATTCTTTTTCATTAAACTTCCCAAGTATATTTATGTTAGTATGTAAAAAAATGGGAATTTACCCTGATTTCAAATCGTACAGATACACATTAGAGTTTCTCAATCTTGGTATTACTGAAGGTTTGGGCCCAATAATTCCTTTTTGTTGGCGGCTGTCTTATGCACTGCAAGATGTTTAACAGCATCCCTGGCACTAGATGCCGAGAGCACCCCACTCCCAGTCGTGACAATCAAAAACATCTCCAGCTTTGTTAAATGTTCCCTAGGGAACAAAATCACCCTCATGGAGAATCACCACTTTACAGAGGATAATACGAGGCTGTACTACCTAAGATACAGTGATACTTGAAGACTCTTGCTTCCCTTATGATAAAATTCTCATAAGTAGAACACAATCTGTAGACACCAACAAGGTCTATTTTTAAGCTCTAGAAAATATAAACACACATGTATCCTTTCTCTTTAGGATAATTATCAGCAGCTACTTTTGGTATATACAGAGGATACTGAATTATTTTTAAAATGTGACATCTCCCACTCATCCAAACAATTCTAAAATCCACTTTGATCTCTATAGTCAAAGATTAAATTCTTTTACCTTAAGGGCTGAGATTATGGTTTGCTCAGCTGCTGGTGGGAATGAACTCTGACTGGAAACCACCTAGAACAAGGTTTTGATTCAGTTAGTTTTACTTAAGTCATTTATTTTTATAAATACTCATTGTGGTCGTAACATGATAAAGCTGTTTCTACATACACATAAAATAGCATCATTGTTTTAGATTATATCTTATAAGTGCTTTGAAAACTCATTAGTAATTACTAGTTAAGATAGGATGAAAACTACTTTCCTGTATAAAGCAATTATACTATATACTTCAAATAATCAAAACATTAAAAATTCTAAGAGTTGGCTTTTCTTTATTCACTTTAGATAGGTTTTAATTACAAAGTTTTAACCTGAAAAGGTCAGTCTAAAGCCATATTTAGGTATTTCTTTTAAAAAAATCACTATACTCAAGGCCAACTATAATTTATCAAGTCTTTAAAATACAAATGTCAAACATTTACATATCAATACAAATATTATGAAGATTCCAAAAGTATCAATAAAAGCATTTAAATCAGCCTAAATAAAGAGAATCTTTCACTGATTGCGATACTTTAGAGTAATAATGAAAGGGAATGGAAAAATACATCATTTATTCTTCCTACTTATGTCTGTTATTTCTTTTCTGAGGTTTACTTGTTAATAATGCTTTAAAATATATTCTATTTAATATGTGACATACACATCTTTGAAAACCCTTGATAAAAAAACTTGTTAAAAATTTAAGTGAATAGTCAATTATAAGTATTCTAAAATACAACTGAGCATATTAAAACTCGAATTAAAGGTCATGTTTTCAAGAGCATCCCCTAACCTTTAGCTTCCTTCAGGCCTTCTAAATACTTATCTCTCTACTTACTAAATATTTTTGAAATGATTTATAGAGAGGAAACACGAGCTACTCAGAAGTCAAAGAATGGGTTCAAAGTGTTGCTATCCCCACAAATACAGTTCATCTTAGAAATAATAGATGAAAGCAAACAATTGAAAGTGCATCATTCAAAAAAATTACACCAGTAAAACAATAGCAAAAAAAGAATACATTTTTTCTACATTCAAGGAATCATCAGTGATTATATCATAAAAATTCACAGTTTAATGCAGCTCCTTCCCTCCTCTTCTGTGCAAAGAAAGAACCTTCACAATGTGTAGAAGGGATTAAGATTTCTTACTCTGCCATTAGCTTTGCTCTACTACCAACCACATGATAGCAAATTATGTTTTTTAACAGGCATGAAACACATATGATTTTACCCTTACGCCATTTGCTCAATAAACTTGATTATACCAATCAAGGCTGATGATCTATAGTTCATAGGTTTTAAACCAAATGAAAAGACAAAAGTGACACAAATGATAAAGGCCAGGAACAAAAACTGTTTAAAAAGAGTTCATTCTGCAGCTGATTTTATATTCATCATGTTCTCATTGCATTCCTTTGCAAAAAAAATTAAATAATTCCTCATTGTCTAAATTTGAGGCAAAAAGAAAGCTGAAATTAAGTCAAAAGAACGTGATTAAAATAAAGATTACCTTCGTTATAGACTGATGCAGCTTATACAGTGAATTCACTACTGCTACATTTCTTCTCTGCCCTTCTGTAAGAGGTCCAATCACCTGACTTGCATCTCCTTGTGTGGATAGCTGTAAGAATGTAACACAAAAGGAAATGACCAAAATGACACTTCATATTTAACTGGGAAGCTCATGTCTCCTGACCAAAAAAAAAAAAAAAAAAAAAAAAAGGTTGAGAAGTATCCAGGTCAAGGGTTAGACTTTAGGCATAGCTGGAACCTCTGTATTCAGAACACCATGAATGTGGAAGCCCAATTAGCCCAACTGTATGCACAAGAAGAATTTCTTCCACCAATACTTCACAGTGGATGGACCCCTGCTGCACATGTGATCCAAAAGCCCCATGTGTGCTGGTGTTTTCATACATCAGCAGAGTACTTTCAGGCAATACCTTCTGGCAATTGTGAATAGTCATTCTACTTAAAAACTCAGAAATAAGCCATCAAAACAAAATGAAAAGAAAGGAAAGGGAAAAAAGAAAAGAAAATGAAAAATCAACAAAGGGAAGGAAGGAGGATGGAATAAAAATAAACCTAATATATATCTGACAGCCATCATAATCCTCCATGAAATGGGTGGTAAAAAGAGGGTTTTACTTTCATTTTTATAGATTAAAATTTTGTTTTAAAAAAGGAAGTTAGCTAAGATTATACTGTACATGGATGATCAGTATAAGTGGTTTTAAAAACTTTTTATTCCCTTACCTTTAATTTAGTTCTGAATACATGAGTTTTAGGACAGAGGACATGTAATGCTTTAAGAATTAATCTAGAATTCTTATAGTTTGATAAAAGAAAAGAACCCACATATAAACTATTCTCAATATATTGATCATATTTTAATCAAATCATCTGTAACAATTGTTTTTTAAAGATTTATTTATTTAGTTTAGAGAGAGAGTATGCACAAGTTGGGGGAGGGGCGAAGGAAGCGGGGGGGGGGGGAGAGAGAGAGAGAGAGAGAGAGAGAGAGAGAGAACATCCAAGCAGACTCCACACTAAGTGTGGAGCCTGACATGGGGCTCGATTCTGGGACCCTGAGATCATGATCTGAACCAAAATCAAGACTTGGATGCTTAACCAACTAAGCCACAAAGGCACCCCTGGAAAAAAAAAATTTAAGTGGATTAAATTTGATTAGGACAAATAAATTTGATCTAAGTCAACTCTTTGAACGTGGACATAGATCTCAAAATGTGAAAAACTGATCTTTTAGAAAAGCTGAAAACTAAGATCATCTTGCCTTTGTTATAGCAAGCCAATAAAGTCTGGGAGAAAGAAATACTATCTTGCTTTCTATTTTCCTTTGATAAACACACATACATACATTTATAAAAATTAAATTCAATGTCTACTTTATCAATTCCTACTGTAGTTATAAAATGCAGTTTAAAAATATTAAAAACTGCAATTAAAGGGAATATTCCTTTGTTAACATTACAACGTATGAAGATGGCTACAAGGTCAACATAAGACTTTTTGACATTAGCTTAAGGAACTCTACTTTATTCTGGCTTTCCTTATGGACATGGTCACCAACTTGCAATTAAGTTGAGCTCGAAAACTGGAGAATAAAATGGCAGTTGTCAGTGGCACCAGTTTTTACGGTAGATTCAGGGTGCTGAATGCTGTAAAGGGCATTTAAAAGTTATGAATTCTAGCTATACAATTTTTAAAAATCCAATCTCTCTTACTTTTCTTGAGATTCTCTCCAAATAATCTTGAAGTAGTAACAAAGAAATGGGAAAGGGAAAAAATTTTTCTTATGTTTTCTTACGTCTATTTATTTCCTGTATTCTATATTTAATGAAGAGACAGGCTCACTGCTAGAAAAGAATAAAGAACCGTTTATTACTGATAATTGACCTTATTTGGGGGGATTTAAAAAGTACAGAAAGGCCCTTGTCAGACTCATGATGATGCTGTAATAAAAAAGCAGATAGTAGCAAATGTTGGCCAGAATGTGGAGAAATCATAACCCTCATCTCTGCTGGTGAGAATGTAAAATGGAGTGTCACTTTGGAAAACCAGTCTGATGATTTCTCAAATATAAACAGAGTGACCACATATATACCCAAAAATTAGATTCTTTGTTATATACACAAGAGAAGTAAAAACACGTTTCCATAAAAACATGTATATAAATGCTCACAGCAACATTATTCCATAGTGTAATAGCCCAAAAATGAAAACAACACAGATGTCAACTGATAAATGGATAAATATGATGTAGTCTTTTCATACAACGCCCAGCAAAAAAAGAGAATGAAGTTCTGATACATGCTATAAATGTGGATGAACCTTAAAGACATTTTAACTAAAAAAAGCCAGTCACAAAAGCCACATATGGAATGATTACATTTATGTGAAATATCCAGAATAAGCAAACCCAGAGACAAAAAGCAGATTAGTAATTAGGGGAGGCAGGAAGAGAGGTTAAATGGGAAGTGACTGCTAATGGGTAGGAGCTTTCTTGTTGGGGTGAAGAAATGTTCTAAATTTGATTGTGAATATACTAAAAACCACTGAATTGTCCATTTATATGGGTGAATTACCTTTTAATAAAGCTGTTTTTTAAAAAGTATAGAAATAAAAATCTCCACACTTCAAGGGTTACCTGCTGGATGCCTCAAGCCTTGTAAAAACTAGCCTTTATGATATGATGGCTAAGTTGGAGACCTACAAGGTTCTGCGAAGAAAACATTACACTTAGAAGAGCAAAACATTGACGATATGAAAGAACTATGGATGAAATACCGCTGTGCCAAAAACAACAAAATTCAAATATCAATGTGAAACTATAAGACTAGGAGATTAGAAATGTAAGATAATCTATTGCTTCTCCTACTTTTACAGCACAGAATATAGTCAGCCCAACACCTGAGCTTGGTGGATTGCCCTGTTTCTCTCCAACACCATTCTTGCCATAATTGTTCTGGGGAAATAATTTCAAATTTACAAAATACTAAAAAAATAAGAATACTGCAAGGAGCACTCATAGATACTTTACCCAGATTTGCTTATTTTAAAAAAAATATTTATTTATTTACTTTTGCATGGGAGTTACAGAGGGAAGGGTAAAGAATCTCAAGCAGATTCCTCGCTGGGTGTGGAGTCCCACTTGGGGCTCCATCTTACAACCCTGAAATCATGACCTGAGATGAAATCAGACACTCAGAAAACTGAGTCACCAAGGCACCACCCCATCAGATGTTTTTAACAACAACTTTGAAAAGTTCTGATAAATGTTTAGTTACACAGTTATACCTATACTTATTTTTTTTTAAGTGGTGAGCCTGGCTACATAATTACCAATTTTTAAAAAAGATTTTATTTATATATTCATGAGAGACAGAGAGAGAGAGAGAGGCAGAGACACGAGCAGAGTGAGTAGCAGGCGCCACACAGGGAGCCCAACGTGAGATTCGATCCCGGGTCTCCAGAATCACGCTCTGGGCTGAAGGCAGTGAGCCACCGGAGCTGCCCACTAACTTAATTTTTAATGAGGAATTTATATTGAGATAAGATCTTTTGACCTAATACATGCTTTCTATCTAATTTTGGGGTTCACAGCGAAAAAAAGTACACACAGAAAGGCAAGGTATTATTACTGTTATTATTTTAATGAAAAGTATAAAGGGTAAATATTTAGTTCTCAGATTGTCTCCCCACCTCCCACTCATACAGAAGACATCAGTAATCAAGTAGTCCTGTTACAGTCTGGCAAACACAGTGCTCCAGGCAGCAACTACCAATTTCTTAAACCTGACACAGGGGATGAAATCAATTTGTAATCCCTGATCTATGTCATATCAGATTTTCTGGACAGATGGTCTAATAATTCTAAGTGTATTCATTTAAATGTTTTCTAGGTCAAGAGATGCTAATGAGCAACATATTCCAAGAGCCTTAAAACTGCTATATCCTTATTTTCCCCTCTATTAGAAATGTATCCTAAGAATACAATAAATTAAAACTATATGCACAGAGATAATGCTATTTATAAAACAGAGAAATTGGAAAATCCCACATGTCTAAGAATAAGAGAATAGTTAGGTATATTTGGCAACTCGTATTATGGAAGAAAAAACAATGGGAGATGCTTATGTTACAGTGCCGACTAAAAACAAAACAAAACAAAACAACAAAAAAACCATGCAAACAGCACATTTGTGCAGAAGTTCATTTTCACAAAAAGACTAGAAAGAAAGCAAAAATGTTAAGAAATATTATGAAGCATTACACAGTGAGTAAAGTTTCTCTGAAAGACTTAAGATAATTTGAGAAAATAAGCTGCTTTGGTCACTGTTTAATTGTCCAAAAGAAGGTTTGGGGAAAGACAGTTTCTTTCTTTCTCTCTTTCTTTCTTTCATTTATTTATTTGAGAGGGGAAGGGGAAGGGGAGAGAGAATCTCAAGCACACTCCCCACTGAGCACAGGGCCTGTGGGGCTTGATCTCATGACCCTGAGATCATGACCTGAGCCAAAATCAAGAGTTGGACACTTAACCAACTGTAGCTCAGGTGTCCCAAGAGTTTCTTTTGATCTAAAAATTTGTGACACAAATGAAAATAACTGATTTTTATTTATATTTATTTATCAAATGCCTTCATCATAGATTACCTGGTTCAGATTAAGGAATACAAGAATTACAATTAAAAATATTACTTAGGGGAAGCCTGGGTGGCTCAGTGGTTGAGTGTCTGCATTTGGCTCAGGGCATGATCCTGGAGTTCTGGGATCGAGGCCCACATCAGGTTCCCTTCAGGGAGCCTGCTTTTCCCTCTGCCAATGTTTCTGCCTCTTTCTGAATCTTTCATGAATGAGTAAATAAAATCTTTAAAAAAAAATAAAAAATAAATAAAAATATCAGTTCATTATAACATGTCAATTACCCAATAAAAACATAAAATTAAATACATACACATACTCACAATTAAATTATCAAACATCCCTAGTTTGTAATACATTAAAAACTCTATTGTATTTGGAAGCCAGACACAGGGTATATTTCTACAAATGTACAGCAAAGGAAAATTTGTAGGTTTATGTAGCATTTCTTCATTTCCCTGGCATGTCAACTTAACTATTAAGTTCTCTCACAAACGAGACTAATTTTCTTAGATGCTAAAACTATCAAAAAATACTTTCAAGTAAATCTTTCTACACTGCAGGTCACATGTTTCTGGTTTCATAAATAAGGCCCACAGAACATGTACCCCAGGGCAGCATATTCTACTTAAATGAAGCACTGTATCTGATCACTAGTGTTCCAGTGAGCCGTGTTTTATGCTATTACCTATTCTTGTTTTAAAAGTGAATATATCGGGATCCCTGGGTGGTGCAGTGGTTTAGCGCCTGCCTTTGGCCCAAGGCGCGATCCTGGAGACCTGGGATCGAATCCCACGTCGGGCTTCTGGTGCATGGAGCCTGCTTCTCCCTCTGCCTATGTCTCTGCCTCTCTCTCTCTCTCTCTCTCTGTGACTATCATAAAAAAAAAAAAAAAAAAAAAAAGTGAATATATCAGAGATGCCTGGGTGGCTCAGCTGGTTAAGTGTCTTTGGCTCAGGTCATGATTCCAGGGTTTTGTGATTGAGCTCAGCATGGAGTCTGTTTCTCTCTCTCTTCCCTGCTCATGCTCTCTCTCACCTTCTCTATTGCTGTGCCTGTCTCTCTTTCTCTCAAATAAATAAATAAAACCTTTAAAAAAAAAAATAAAGGTGACTCCATCAAAGTTTAGTGGGTTTATATGGCTGCTTGCCCCTTCACTCCTTAAGCAGCCTTAGGTTACTATCTCTTTAGAAATTTAGTGTTTCCTTTTTCTTTAACTTTTGGAGATTTTCAGGAATCCTTCTCTTATTCCTAAGGTGTCAGTTTTCTCTTCTTAATCTCTCTTATCTCCTCTCATCTTGGTCTAACTTGTATTAAAGTGGGAAAAGAGGACTAACCACATGATAGCTTGGAGATATTTCTATGAATGAAGTGTATACTTCAGTGCATGGACACTGTGACATCAATCCTAGCAGTTCGGAGGATATTTTTATTCCCTTCTTGATTCTAATTTATATTTCAGACTGTTGAATTTGTCAAATATTTGACCACTCTGTTTAAAAAAAAAAAAGGAAGCATTACTACATGTCAGTTTATCTAAAAATAAGGATAGGTACATTTAATCTGTAATGTTATGTTTTGACATCAGATCAAGCCTTCACAAAAATCTGTTATCAAAGAGGGGACATGGGTGCCTTTGGACAGTTAACATACAACCGAAATGGTGGAAATAAGACCAAAGCTTGTTTATAGCTTGTTATATGCACACATGTAGCTTTGTAATTCAAAACTGTATTGCTCGTACACCCTGTATTCCTGTTACAAAGCCTTTTTATCATTACTTTTCTCATTAACCTTCTCTAGATCTTCCACACTTTTACCCTTTAGGTCAAAATATCCACCTGGCACATGAGATTTGGTAACCACAGAGGGTGGGAAAGGCAAATATAATTTGCTAAGAATGGATTATTTAAAAGTTTTACTTTATTTTCCTTCAAAGGACCTCATGCTTTTGAACAAAAGATGGAATTTCCACCTACCCATGACTAATCACTGGTTTCTAAACACTGGCTTTGTTAATTAAATGTAGAGTCACAAGTCTGCATATTTTAAATTCTTTGTGGAAGAGAGAATTGTTCAGTCAGGTATACTGAGTTTTTCCCATTTTCTAATAATGAATACTATGATTAATTCATTAATCAACAAACTCTTCACATATATCAGTATACAGGAGGAAGCGTCTTTGATTTAGGATACTCTGGGTTTGGTAGAGAATGAATTTTAAACCATAGATTTTCCAAAAGAATGAAAATGTATTACCCTCAGGGATATAGAAAAACTAAAATCCTAGCATCCTACTATTAAGGCCTTAATTAGCTAATTAAAAAAAAAAAAAAAAAACACTCCTAACATCCTACTATAATATCCTACTATCCTAAACCTAAGTTAGCTAATACAATTTAAAAAAATAATTAATAGTTTATACATTTGTAAATATAGACTAGTACTTTTAGTTTTTGAGACATGTAAATTCTAATGTAATTAAACCTACAATCTTGAATGCAGTATTAATTTTCATTGCAAAGTTCTTTATATACAGTCAAAATATAAATTTCAATCTAACTAAAGTCCTAATAACAAAAAAGTTTATATTATTGAACTTCAAAGCAATAAGGTTCTGAATATTAACCTTAATAGTAGTGTTCATAATGTTAAACCAGAAAAAAAATTATCTGATTGAGAGTAATTATTATCTAAAAAACTAGGAATTTATTTTGCAAAATCTGGCAATGTCATTTTAAGTTTGTGTCTGCCTTAAATGACTACAGTTGTCTAATAGAGTCTTGAAGTAGTTCAATTTCCCATTTTAATAATTGATTTGTCAATTTCTCTCTGAAATTCTCTCCATCCGTTTTATTAGTCTGAGGTTACACTGTAAGGTGTATCATAATTCTTACACCTTCCTAGTAAATTATTCTTTTTCTCGTTTAATGACACTCCCCCTAAAACCCTAATAATGCTTTTTGCGTTAGCATCTATTTTGTCTGATATTATTATAGCACTTTTTATCATCTCTCATCTAGTTAGTATTTGCCTGAAACATCTTTTCTCCATTCCTTTACTTTTATCTTTTAATATATTCTTATTGATGAGGGATAGAAGCAGAAAAATGTTCACCTTTAACCCAGAAGGCTGACCTATAACCTGCATTGTTCTTTTTTTTTTTTTTTTAAAGTTTTATTTATTTTAGAGAGGGAGAGAGAATCTGAAATAGAGTCTGTGCTGAGCATGGAGTCCCATGCAGGACTCAATCCGATGACAGCAAGATTATGATCTCAACCGAAGCCAAGAGTTGGACGCTTAACGGACTGAGCTACCCAGGTGCCCCTAGCCTGCAGAGTACTGATAAGGATCAAATACATGCAGGTTGCTTCATTCTTAGAGGGTCTCATGACTGCCTGTACATCTCACTGATAGTTAATATCGAGCTGAATACTAAGTACCAGAGAAATTTTGCTAAAGCAGTTTTACAAGTGGAAATTTGAAGACGACATTTATGATCTAACACTCCTTGCTTGTCTCCTCCCCCTTGGGCACCAAGCATACAGCCACCAACTTCATAGGGCAAAAAGTGTAGCTCTTTCTGCCCACGGGCCCAGTCCCTATGCTATAAGAAAACCACCTGTTTGTACCAAAAAATGTCCCAAGTATTCTTTCTTGACTATGACAAGAAATCATATCACTTCACATGTGATACACCATATCACTTATGTTTTAGGCGTGTCACACAAAGCTAAATTTAGTTATTGAATCTATCCAAATTGAGAAATGTCAGTGGTCAGTTTAGTCTTCCAAATATACTGTTTACATTTATTGTAATCAGTGATATATTTGACATCCATCTTACTATGTACTTCTCATATGATTTTCTTTGCTTCTTTTTATTTTCAGCCTTTTGCTGAATGATACTTTTGTCTTTTACCTATTTTTCCATCATGAACTGATGAAGCTACATATTTTATTTCTACTCTTTCAGTGGTCATAGTTAAGTTATTAAAATTCATATTCAATTTAAGTCAAAACAGGGATCCCTGGGTGGCGCAGCGGTTCGGCGCCTGCCTTTGGCCCAGGGCGCGATCCTGGAGATCCGGGATCGAATCCCACGTCGGGCTCCCGGTGCATGGAGCCTGCTTCTCCCTCTGCCTGTGTCTCTGCCTCTCTCTCTCTCTCTGTGGTGTGACTATCATAAATAAATAAAAATTTTAAAAAAATTAAAAAAAAAAATTAAGTCAAAACATCTGTGGCTTTACAGTCCTCCTGAATAATATGAGCATTTTAGAATGCTTTAAAATTCATTACCCCTCCTCCTCATTTCAAATTTTAATGTAGGATAGTATTTCAGTTCTATCTTATTTACAAGTCCCAAATTAGTCACTATTATTTCTTGTTTTATGCAATTAAGGTTTGGATTTACCTACATGTTTACCAATTGTTTGTGCTTACTATTACTTCTTGCATTCCAATACTTCCTTTTGAGTTAGATTTCCTCCTTTTCTGTCCAACCATTAAATGGCTTCCATTTCTTGCAGAGTGAAGTCCAAGGCTAAACCTCCTACCATATTTCTACAAGGGCTGGTGTGACCTAGAGTTATGGTTACAGTTTCCAGAAAATCAGATTGGGTCACAGAAATTCCAAGAAAGCAAGAGCATTTAGTCAGTCTCTAGTCTTTTAGTATTCCAGAATACGGCCACATAGCAAGGCTGAAGAAGCAGGGTCCTTAGAACCAGAGAGAGGCTCTGGTTTGAAGGTGCTACTTTACATATAACAGAATACAGAACGCAAACTGCTGCAACAGCTACTAGACTCCTGTTGGCTTTTAAGCCACTTATACCTCTCTCCTCATCCACACTCAGTGTGATCAGTCCCTTCAGGTACCACTTAACTGATTTCTTCTGCAAGTTAAAAACCTGCATATGGTAAAAACAGAAACAGAACTCACTTAAAAGTATAAATTGAAAACCAAATGTTCTCTCTCCACATCTTTAGTCCTATGCTCCAAAGTTATACACTAACAGTTTCTTGTTGGGATCTTCCAGAAAAGAAGAGAAAGAAAAAACAGCATTTATTTATATTAGCTGTTTCACTCACAGGTGGGACTACTAAATGTACTATTTTTACCTTTTTTTTCTAGCTTAATAATATGTCTTAAGTTTTCCAAAATAGCACATAAATGCCTTCACAAGACTACCAGGTATCTTCCTTACTATTTCACTCACTAGTTCACACTATCAATTATTTTCTTGAAGCATTTTCTATGGATTCCTGAGAGAAAAAGGAATCTCAATTCCCCAGAGCTCAATATTCCTTGTCATTACTGTCAATGTTTGAAGGCTATCAGAATGATTACAGTTAGAAACTCAATTTCCCAATAGGGTTCTCAGCAAGAGTGAGAACATATATTTTATAAAAGTAAAAATAAAGAAATCTATACCCAAGAAAAGATGCCTCACACACACACACACACACACGCACACGCACACTCATATCCCTTATTTTCTTCAAACTTCCAAATGTACAGCATATTATATCTAGTTTTGCTTAGTTTATTTTAGGAAGTTCTTAGATGTTTAAACTGGGGAGAAGTGGGTGGTTGGTGAACTAAAGAAGAAAAATAGGCATTTCTACTTTTCCCGATCTGTCCTTTTTTACTTTATTTCTAAGGTTAGTTTATGCAATATTAGAGATTCACTAAGCATCTTCCAAAATTTATAAAAGCCACCATATTCTTTCAAGTCCTAAAGACTACATGATTATCCCCTATAAAGCTAGGATATACCTATGTGGCCCAACTCTACACATACCTTTACAGGTTTTTTTTAAAAGTATTTTTAATTTAAATATAAAATCAAGATAGAAATATATTTTAAAAAATCAACAAACAGGTAAATGAATTATCACAAATCAAAAACTCTTGTAACCACAAACAAGAAATTTAAATATTACTAGCACTTCAAAAACCCTTCCTTGCGGTCCCAATTCAATCATCTCCTCCTTCCTCCTATAAAGTGATTTCTTTATATAAATGGAATCATTTGGGACATATTATTTCATTTATATTAACCATATACATGTTTGTATTTTGCTCAACATTATGTTTGTCAGATTCTTTCACGTAGGAATGTATGTAAGCTATAGTTTCATTTTTAAATATTGTATAGTATTCCACTAATGAATATCTTAGCATTTATGTATCCATTCTACTGTTGATAGGCATTTGGGCTGTTTCTAGTTTGAGGCTATTACAAATAATGCTATTACAAATGTCTCGTGATGTACACATATGGGTATTTCTTTTGGGTTTCCTTTTCACATTTAGATCTACATTCTATCTAAAACTGATTTTTGCCTCTGGTGAGAGCCAACTATCACTTTTTTCTACAAGGCGTTGAAAGGAAATCATCACTTACTGGAAAGACCATCCTTTCCCCACTGGTCTCTACTGCCACCATCTTTGTCACATAGCAAGTGACTGTATATGTGTGGGGCTCTCTTTCAATGTATTTCTCTATCCTTATGCTAATACTTCATCATCTTAATTACTGTAGATTTCTAATGGGTCTTGATATTAGTAGAGCAAATATTTCTGCATTGGTAAAAAAGTATACTGTTATATTGAACTTATAGATCGATTTTAGAAGGACATATATATTTACTATGCTGAGCTATCCAATCTGTGAAGAGAGTATGTGCCATCATTTACTTATTCCTTTAATTTCTCTCAATATGACTTAGTTTTCAGTGTAGTCTTCCCATGTTTTCTCAAATTATTCACAGAAACATGTTATTTTTGATGCCATTATAAATAATGTTTTCAAAAAATAAATTCTATTTTCTTTTTGTAGCTGGTATGCAGAAATAGTTGATTTCTGTATAACTTGTGTATGAAGGAGTTCAGGACATGCCACTCCAAAATATGCTGCTCTGGTATATTATTTTGAGTTTAAGTCACTGAAAAACAGCAAATACGACAGAATGGCTTTCTCTGAATTTGCCGTATCTGCCTGAGGGCAGTCCTCCAAAAGGAACTCAACCGTCATAAATCCTCTCTCTAAGAGTTTCATCGACCAGGAAAACTGATTCTTATCACAGGACAGAAGTAACCATCACAACCACACACACATTTTGTCACAAACTGTATCTCCCATCTATTCTTCCAAGGGCCTGATCATCTTTTCTAAAAATCATTCATTCTATCCTAAGTGGGCCATATCCCCTCTTCCTTTTCCTCATTAAAACATTACAGTTTGTGACAGACAAATATTGGGAGATTTTCTAGATAATTTTCAATCCTTTCAGGAGGAGGGATTATAGACCTCTTTGAAATATGTCACAGTTTCCCAGAAAAAATTCACATGTCATAACATGTGATAATTTCCTGGGCTTCACAGCCAGATACCCCTGAAGCCCCTTCACTGACGTTGTAGATTAACAATTCCTACCCTAAAATATTGAAAAATGACTTTAAAAAGAGATTATCCGAGGAGAAAAAGGATTTTCTTGATTCCTATCACAGAACACTTTCCATATACATCATTTTTTTAGGTATGTCTCAGAAAATATCCTAAATTGGCATAACTTCATACTAGTGAGTTGAGTAAAAGTTGTCCAAAAGTGTGCTATGTGCTTGATGTAGTAAAGGATAATCTGAAAATATCAGTCTTCTGAGATGTAAATGAGTTCTTTTATATTCAAAAGCAGGAAACTTTAGTTCGCATCCTAATATTTAAAGGAAGGGTTTATATGTCTTTTTTTTCTTCCCCTCTCACAGATTGTCTCAAGTGTTTGGGGGTTTTAGAGTTGGTCTTTCAATCATGCTTCCCTCTCCCCTCCAAACCATTGTTCTCCAATTCACAACTGTATCTAATGCTTAACGCTCAGAAATCCCATCACACTGGCATATTGCAGATCCAATTCCTGAGTGTGTTTTGGCCTTGTTCCATTTACCAAGCAATATTGCCTCATATCATACTATGCTGGTACTTATAGCAGCCCTCAGAGTTAAATGTAGGTTTTCTTTATATCATATTTGTGAATATGGCTAGATCTTTACTGTTAGGTATATCTGTACGTTTGAGTATGCTAGCTAGGAGAGTGTTCTGAGTGAATCAAAGCCTAACCTTGACTAAAGGCTGACAATTTTCTCTCTCAGATACATACTTCTATGTAGTGTAATTTTGAAACATACATTAGGGAATTAAATTATATTCCAATACCCTGGAACAAGGATGAGAATAAAAGCTCTTTCTGATCATTAATATGCTTGAAAAGATGTAAAAGCTCTATGGTAGTGAGACTTCTAATTCCTGCAAAAATGGACCAGGTAATTCAGACTAATCCTGTTAATGAGAATACCTTGAAAAAGTGAATAATGTATTTTCAAAATCTTTATGGTATGGAAGTGCTAATATGGTAGTAAAAAATTATGAGGCAAGATTTAATTGCCCAAAATTCTTTTCAAGTCTCTACTACTTCTATTTCCTAGAGTTAGTATGGGAAATTCTATTGTTCAGAGACTGAAGAAACTTCACATTCTGAAATTAAGTTAAAAATAAATAAAAGTACCTTTTGTAATGAAAAAAAGAAAACATGAAAGAAAAATATTTATTTAAATATTATATACAGTAATGAAAACATGGATAGGGCAATAAAGATTAGAAAATGTGATAAGGGGTCAAAATACATATCATAAAATAAAAACAAGGCTCTTGAGTTTTTTAAAGTAATATTAACATTAATTAAAATCATTAAGTGAATTATAATAGTAATAAATTTCTGTCTTTTTGGCTATGAAACTGATATTGAATGTCATTAAAATTTATTACACACTTGGGAGAATGTATTTGCCAATCATATATCATAAAAGATTAATATCCTACATATATATTAAGAACTCCTACAACCCAGCAGCAAAAACCAAAAAACCCAATGAGATTTTAGATCTTCTGAACAGACAACCACAATGATATATGACCTCTTATACCTAGTATCAAAAAAGATATATAGTAAGTATTAGTGAGGATATGAAGAAAAGGCAACTGTTAGGCACTGTTGGGAATATAAACTGGTGCAGTCACTATGGAAAACATTATGGACCTTTCTCAAAAAATTAAAAACAGAACTATCACATGGATCTACTTCTACTTCTCATTCTGTTTCTGGGTATTTACCCGAAGAAAATAAAATTACTATCTTGAAGAGATATCTGTACTTCTATGTTCACTGTAGCATTTATACTAGCCAAGACATGGAAACAACCTATGAATAGATGAATGGATGAAGCAAATGTCAGAGATATATGTACACGTGTGTATGTATACATACTCATACATACATCACACATACATAACACACACACGTATATGCAATGGAATATTATTGATCCATTAAAAGAGGAAGAAAATCCTGTCATTTGTGATAACAAGAATTGACCTAAGGCCATTATGCTAAATAAAATAAGTCAGACAGGGAGTCGATACTGCATAATTATCACTTGTACATGGAATATTTTAAAAAGAAGAATTCATAGGCACAGAAAACAGATTGGTGATTGCTAGAGGCAGGGCAGAGGCAGAGGCAATATGAATGAAACGGTCAAAATACAAAATTCTATTAGAAGATAAATAAGCCCTGGGAATATAACATATAGGAGGGAGCTACAGTTAACAATACTGTATTGAATATTGAAAACTGCTAAGAGAGTAAATTTTTAAAGTTCTCACCACAAAAGGGATCCCTGTCTGGCTTGATTGGAAAAGCATGCAACTCTTGATCTTGGGGTCATGAGTTCAAGCCCCACACTGGGTGTAGAGATGACTTAAACAAACAAACAAACTTAAAAAAAAAAAAGTTCTCACCACACACACATAAATTAGGGGCACCTTGTGGTGGCGCACCTGGTTTCTTTTTTTTTTTTTTTTTTTTGGCGCACCTGGTTTCTGTTCAGGTAGTGATCTCAGGGTCACTGAGATCAAGCCCCGTGTCAAGCAGACTCCCTGACTGGGGAGTTAAATGCAGATCTTCAACTCCATTTTTTTATAGCTCAAAAAAATACACACATATGTGAATAGATATTTTAAAAAAATTATTACACACTGATAGGCTTCTAGTAGAGAGATTAAGGAATAAAAAGGAAAGTTCATGAACTGTCTTTTTTTGTTTTTGCCATGATCCTAATTTGGCTTTGAGACATACAGCATGATTGGTCCCAGTCCCTCATCCCTCTCTGCATTTACATCCTATGCAATTAATTAATTAATTAATTAATTTATTTATTTATTTCCATCCTTTGCAATTTAATACTACACTGTGGTTGGGTTGTTTTGGTAAGCCAGACTTTTGGGAATATTTTCTCTCTTGTGCTTCTGCCCTCATCATGCGATCAAGCCCAAGAGAGCCTGCTGCAGGAGTAGAGACATGCAGAACAGAGTATTTAAGTATGGATGAAGCTAGCCTCCACGAGCAGCCAGCCTGCTGTGAGCAAACTCAACCAAGATAAGCAAAGTCACCGAGCTGCCTCCTATCTGTCTGGAGAAATATGAGCATTAAGCGCTTATTATATGCCCTTTGGGTGTTGTGGCTGTCTGTCAGGCAATGTTCTCATGGCAACAGATAATACACACTTTGCAGACTTTAACCAAAAACTTTGCATTTTTTACTTCCTTCTGAAAATACTGCCTAATGACAATAACCATTATTTGACATTTCTGTCTTCACTCTGGCCTATTGAATCTTAGACCAACATGACCATTTACTACTGTACTGACCTGGCGTAGCCCACAGAAAATCAAGCTCTCACAACTCTGGGAGCCAAGTCAGAAAACAATCTCAAAGGAAAGAGAGAATGATCCTAAAATAGCTCAATGCAAGAATGGAGGTAAGAAGGAGTAGACAGCTAAGAATCAAGAGAGTAGGTAACCCAAAGAGCTCAGTGTCTTTGTATTATAGCTTAAGTGCATTTAGGCCAAATAATCTATTGATATGTATCGTATATTTGCACATAATATAAAAACTCTTCCAAGTGATTTCATATTTTAAAAACCTTTTGCTATTTTAAGGTTAATAATACAGATTACTGTATAATATATAGAGCAGTATCCAGGTAGATGACATTTAAAACTAAAAAAGTTGAACTCACATGTTCTCTGTTGTCATTTAAATATCATACATGTTGGTTTTCTTCCACTATAGGAATGTCAAGTCCCCAAATTGCTTAAGAAATTACACAAAGAATAAAGGGCATATTTACAAAGCTTTAAAAAAAAACCGAAACCCTATTGCCATCTAGTACTATTGACCTCATACACAGCTACTGACCTGCATTAAAGTTGAAACCTCTCCTTAAATGTCACTCCTATTATTGTTTCCATTTAAATGGCCTGCAACCTAATTAAATGTCAATCTACTTTCTCACAGTTTATAACATTTGACATTTACACCAAGATTCTAGATGTCATCCTCTGAAACCATCAGATAGTAGTTATTGTTGGTAAATGTCCTCCCAGTTTACCTTTTAAAAGGACCAATTACTATATTTGCCTATAATTTTTAAAAAGATTTTATTTATTTATTCATGAAAGATACAGAGAGAGGGGCAAAGACATAGGCAGAGGGAGAAGAAGGCCCCCTGCAGGGAGCCCGATGTGGGACTGGATCCAGGACCCCGGGATCACGCCCTGAGCTGAAGGCAGAGCCTTCAACCACCAAGCCACCCATGCATCCCTATTTGCCTATAATTTTGACATGACAAGTTTATAAGCTTATAAAGGTTTATAAAGGTACCACAATAACTCCTTTATATACTAATATTTTAATTTCATTTTAATATCCAGAGGACAAGAAAAACATCGATTCAAACGTGAAATAGCAAGGTCTAGTGACATTTTCTTCTAAAGGTTACATTTCAGAACTATACAAATTAGTAACATATAACCATTAAATTATCAGTTTTGTTCAGTTCAATCATAAAATAGGATATACACATCTGTAGGTGTGTGTTTTGAACATAAAATTCTACTTAGTAAATTAATTATAACTTCAAAACTGATGTCAAAACAAGTGAATAAGAACTTTTAAATAAAGACAGTCTAAAAAACACTGATCTCCTTTTCACAAAAGGGCACCTGGGAAGCTGATATTCACATTACACACTAAATTAAATACATACTAGAGGTAGTAAAACCCTTACTGGTTATAATTCACGTATGAAAATTCAAGGTTAAATCCCTGTTCTTTTCTAAACTTAAAAAAAAATCATCTAAATATCTGTTATGCTCTGTATGTTTGTATCCTCATTCACTCCACCCTGGATTTATACCTTGAAACCTAATGCCCAAGGAGATGGGGCCTTTGGGAGGTGATTAGGTCATGAGAGTGGAGTGAGCACCTATGAATGGGATTTGTGCCCTTACAAAAGAGGCTTGAAAAAGCCCCCTTGCCCCTCTGCCCTGTGAGGTTACAGGGAAAAGACAGCCATCAATGAACTAGTAAAGGGGCTCTCACTAGATACCATTTATCTGCTGATGCCTTGATCTTGGACTTGGCTCCAAGAATTGTGATCTTGGACAGGCTCCAGAATTGTGAGAAATAAATTGATGCTGTTTATAAGTCACTCAGTTTTTATCATTTAACTTATTATGGACCAAAGCATTATCCATTAAGACCACAGAAGTTAAATTGTAACACATACATAAAATATATCACGCATATATTAAAGTAGATTTAGACCTCTATCATATATTGTAAAATAAATTAGTGAATAAAGAAGTCACAAAAACAGTCTCACTTTTCTTAAATAAAAAACAAAGAAAGATCTATTTGTGTTGAAGTACGATACAGTTTAGTGCTTGGTTTAGAGTAAAATCTGAGGTTTTAAAAATTATTTATTTAAAAGATTTTATTTATTTATTTGAGAGAGAGAGGGCAAGAGAGTACAAACAGGAGGATTCTGGAAAGCTGCTCATACTACATTTTAGGTTCTGTCAAGTCCCTCATTTTGGAAACATGTTTGTCTTGAAAATTCTAGCTTTCCTTCATCTCACTGCTTGAACATTCCATTAAGGATCTGATTTCTATCACTTATCAACCTTGTGGACTTAAATTTTTCATCCATAGAAAGAATTCTTCATTTCCAGAAATATCATACCATATTTCAAGTCAACATTTCCATTTACAGATAAAGAAGTTATTCTACTTTAAATTCTGTTTCAAGTCTTTCTCCCACCAAAGACTTAATACTGGGTATTTTCCTCTAAATTTTTTCAGTGAAATAATTCTTTTTTTTTTTTTAAGATTTTATTTATTTATTCATGAGAATGCACAGAGAGGAGAGAGAGAGAGGCAGAGACGCAGGCAGAGGGAGAAGCAGGCTCCATGCACCGGGAGCCCGACGTGGGATTTGATCCCGGGTCTCCAGGATCGTGTCCTGGGCCAAAGGCAGGCGCCAAACCGCTGCGCCACCCAGGGATCCCCTTCAGTGAAATAATTCTAAAAGAACAAGAATATAGCAAGACCAAAGAATAAAACATGTCCAATTTAAAAACATAAAGGAATAACAGAAATACTACTATTAGCCCAGAATAAGAGATGTATACTAAAATGTTACATAAATCCTTAATCAATAATATATTTTAAAAATAAAGCATATAATGCTTTTTCTACTCTTATTAATGCTTAAGCTCTGTTTAAGCACTGAAATCAAAGTTGAAAATAACTTTCTGGTTAGCTTTCAGCATTGTAGGTTTTGTAAGCCTGAGTAATTTAGGGTCACAAACTATCTGACCACCAGTATCAATTCAATCAAACATCTGTTGATACATTTTAATTTTGTCAAAGCCTTTACCATTAGTGTCTTAACTTATCACTACCACTGCCACCTCCTCCAACAGAAAAGAAAAAAATATATATATACCCCCACACACACATACACAAACATATGTGTACATATATACACATATATATGTAAAAAATATATATATATATCTTTCAAATAAAATGTAAAATATATTCCTGCCCAGAGGAATGGAAGAGTTGCCTCTCTAATCCTTCCATAAATAGGTCAAAAGATCAAGGTCAGTATATATATATATATACTGGCTCTTCCTTATAATGTTGTTCTCAGGTGGGACCATCTAATTTTTTTTTCCTGACATTTTAGTAATTACACTAGATTCTATTGGATATAATACTGAATTTCACTTACAGTAACAAACCATGTTTTTAAAAGCAATGATCATAAAAAAAGCTTCTATTAAAAAAGTTTAAGAGGCAAAATTAGTTATCTAATTACCTATGAAGAGCTTCCATGGTCTCTGTAGGACCAGTTTTCAATAAACAAAAATTTTAAAAGCTAGTTCTAAATTGCTTGTCAAAGCTACAAGAACAACTGAATGGAAAACAGCATATTAATGTGCAAACAAAATCTGGCCATCCACTGGAACTGAAAGAAGCTTCATGATATGACTGTTACCACCAAGGATCATTTTATGCAAATTCTTTCTGTTCAATTTGGTACCAACCTACCCTAAAAATCATTCCAGAACCAACTAGAACTACTAGAATATAGGTAAAGCCAGATTACTTCATTTTATGATGTTTATCTGGGAGCAGTCAGAGAGGCTAAAGTGAAAACATGGCTGGTCACTCCTGTAAAGACAGTAGAGATATTGGCACATTCCTTAAAACTCATCTATCAGCACAGCTGAAAATATACTAAGCCTTATGCTTTGGATTTCAGTTAGCATACACACATACTGGTTAAACATGTGTGCTTAACTTGAAAACATTAATGCATAGAATTAGGACTATGATGCAGTTATTTACCCATATTTTATTTATTTTATTTTATTTTATTATTTTATTTTTTAAAGAGTTATTTATTTATTCATTCAGAGAGAGCGAGAGAGAGGCAGAGACACCGGCAGAGGGAGAAGCAGGCTCCATGCAGGAAGCCTGATGTGGGGACTCGATCCCGGTCTCCAGGATCACACCCCAGGCTGCAGGTGGCGCTAAACCGCTGCGCCATAGAGGCTGCGCTACCCATTATTTTAAATACAAATAAAATAATCTTTCAAATAAAATTATATTAGTGTTTAACTTCCATATTCTAGGATTAAAACCTGTTAAAAGTAAGCCAACATTTTTTTTTTTTAAGATTTATTTATTTATGATAGACACAGAGAGAGAGAAAGAGAGGCAGAGACACAGGCAGAGGGAGAAGCAGGCTCCATGCCGGGAGCCCGATGTGGGACTTGATCCCGGGACTCCAGGGTCGCGCCCTGGGCCAAAGGCAGGCGCCGAACCACTGAGCCACCCAGGGATCCCCGAAACCAACATTTTTAATCACAATTTTAAGCACTTCACTTCTTCTAGCCATCTTTTAATAGTTCAAGTCAATTTCACAACAGGTATGAATGATATCTGGGGTGAGTGGTCACACCACAGGGGAATTTTGATCAATCTGAGGTAATTATATTTAAAAATCTATATACATAATGATGCCATAAGGTGGTACAGACATTTTTTTAAGCCTTATGAAATCTTCCTGTATTCTGAAAGTATAACAATGGCGGGAGGGCCATTTTTTAAAATAGATTTAGCTTTTTGGGGGGCTCAAATTCATCGGGAAGTTTCAAAATTTCCATAAAGTAAAACCAGTAAATTCATAATCAGTGAATTCAGTATTTATACTTATAGTCAAGTATAATTAGCAGTTTTATTTTAATTTTTAAAAGATTTTATTTATTTATTTGACAGAGAGAGGGAGCATACAAGCAGGGGGAGTGGGAGAGGGAGAAGCAGGCTCCCCACCAAGCAGGAAGCCAGATGTGGGACTTGATCCAAAGGCAGATGCTTAACCAACTGAGCCACCCATGTACCCCTAATTAGCAATTTTAAACAAAATCAGAAAGTTTACAGAAGCGATATCACTTACAAGCTGCTCCGATTTAACACCGTATAACTGGATGGTCTTTGCCACGTTTCTTGACACAGCTAATGTGAGGTCTGCATCTACAGCAGCTACGTTTAGTTCACTGGAGAAAACAAAAACAGACTTTAATTATTAGCAACATAGTTCATCAACAAAATGAAGAACAACATATAAACTTAAACCCAATAAGCAATGTAGTGATTCTTTTTATAGATCTCACTGATTGCTTCCAAGAATTGGTTGCATTGTCTCTTTTTTTTTCTCTGAAATTAGCATTAGGAAAAAGTGCTTTGAGATGGTTTGGTTAATGACCAGTTTCTCATTAATAAAAGCACGTCATGTGTGGGTCCAGGCTGTGATTAAGAGAGTAAATTGTGTACAGATTTTTAAAGTAGCACTCTTGTTAATACTGATAAGTGCAATTAGAGACACTGCATATCACAGACATCTGCAAGGAAATGACAGCTTTTGAATGGAAATCATGACCTTGGAAGGACATAGGCTAAAAATATAAATTACACATGATACATAAAGATGCTCAGTAGCATTCTGTAGAAATTATGTCAATCCATGCTATTTTGTAGAGTAGCTTTTTAAATATATCAAAAGTATAACAAAAAATTTAATTTGAAATTTTAAAATTTGGAGTCTTGAAGTATTTTTCTGGCATACTTTTTTCAACTTTAACACTGGATTAGTTGGGGCTGCAAAAAAGGAAAATGAAGTATTTTGAAGACCGTGGAAAAAATACTAGGAGTTAAAAACTGGGCAAAAACCCGTATTTAGTTATTGACTTTGAAGGAGCAAAATAAATCTTGGCACTTAATAATTTTCTTTATGAAGAAAGTAAAGGACTTTGAAACAACACTAGTGCATACTGTGTGGAATAAAAATGCCCTTTCAGAAATAGTGAGACATAACTTTATTAATGCTCACTTTTAAATTCTACTGAATATTGGTGTAACTATGCTTCTTCAAGCTTCATATTGTTTTTGATTACAGCACTGCCAAGCTGCCCAGAGGAATGGAAGAGATGCCTCTCTAATCCTTCCATAAACAGGTCAAAAGATCAAACTGAGAAAAAAAAAAAAGATCAAGTTGAATCTAAGACTCTTCTTGTCACTACCATACAGAACGGATAACAGAGATATTACAGTAAAAAAATCTAGAGTCAGGACTTTGGAAGGTCATGATAATTGTGTAAAGATTCAAGATCAGGATGCACAGCAATTTCAACACCATATAGGTATGTTTACAGCTGGATATATGCTCACAGACATTATACCTGTGGCTTCTTAGTCCTACTTTACATGGCTCCAAGTCACCATCTTCAAATTTGTATAGTCTAAAACAATCTAGACAGTTCTACACTTTGGTCGTATATTGCCTAACTACTATTTTTGTTTCTTAAAATGTTCACCTACAAATGCACAGACCTACTGTTATGACAACTTGTTAGCTGTGACAGGAAATGAGATAGTCTTAACATCAAATTAATCTGGGTAACTGTAAATGTCTAAGGCAACAGTATAATTACACTGTCTGCAAGCATTCAGGTGGCACCTGTACGAGGATACCTTACCTTCTGAGAGTTTTAAAAGCTGTCACATTCACTTAGAAAGCTCAAAATAGGTTCAAGTAGGCGAATCAAGATTATAATCCTGTGTATGCCATGAAGCACTTTATGGATTTAAGATAAAAACACTAAGCTCTATGCTTTAACTTCTCAATATGTAAAATTATTTTTATGATTACTTTACTGTATAATATTATTTACTATGGAATAAAAATTAGGTTTATTTGGTATCCTTGATGAGATATAGAATAATTATAATAAGCTATCTTTCAAATGCACTTAAATGGTTTTATCAATTGGAATCTTAAGTACGTACTGTATGTGCACTGATTCATTGCAAAACTCTTGATTTAACTGCAGGATTAATTACTTGAATTCATTTGAAGCAAATCAAAACATCACTAACAAATGTGGCAGGCCTTTTACAGCATGCCATTATATAAAAATACATACCTTGCTATAGTTTTAATGATACCTTCAAGTTCATCTGCAGAAGGAGGATTGCGACCACCAGGGGGAAAAACCAAGTTGATAGGATCAAAGAGTCGAGATAAAGATTTTGATAAATAAGCAGCTTCATAGGGTTGCAGTGAGTCTTTCAAAGCCTTTTCTGGGCTGTGGAAACAAAATATATTAAAACTGAATTCAGATCATACAAAACTAAATGCTATTTTATTGGGCTATAAATATCTTACTTAAAAACCTATCTTCTAGGGATACCTGGGAGGCTCAGCAGTTGAACATCTGCCTTTGGCTCAGGTCGTGATCCCGGGGTCCTGGGATCGAGTCCCACATCAGGTCCCCAGAAAGGGAATCTGCTTCTCCCTCTGCCTATGTCTCTGCCTTCTCTCTGTGTCTCTCATGAATAAATAAATAAAACCTTAAAAAAAAAACCTATCTTCTATATAAAAACATAACTATATGAACAAAAAGAAGAATTTTGTTTAAAAAGTATACTTCATAACTAAACCTTTACTAAGAACTAAATGTATTAATTCATACATAAGTCATATGTATAAATACAATATAAGCCAGCATTTACCATAGTCTGTCATTTGAAATGAAAAGAATAACAATGTAAAATCTTACTAATTCGAATGGGGTTATGTCTTTGCTTAGGAAATCCAGTTTTTATATCAAAGTTTCACAAGAAAGCCAAGTATACAGAAATCTGCTCCACTAACTCAACTCATTTCCCACAGAACTCCTGGAGAGGGAGGTGCACAAGGTCCAGGCTTTTATCAGCCTTCCCATGCCAAACTAACAGAACAGGGACAAAATACAGTGTTTGTGAAAGTGCAACAATCACATAAATCCTCCCAATTGGAGAGGCAGAGACATAGGCAGAGGGAGAAGCAGGCTCCCTGTGGGGAGCCCTATGAGGGACTCAATCCCAGGACCCCAGGATCACACCCTGAGCCAAAGGCAGATGCTCAACCACTGAGCCAACCAGATGCCCCCCAATTGGAGTTCTAAGCTCATTTGTTTCACAACATTCTTCACAAACCAGAACTTAGCCTACTACACACATCTTTCCTTCTTACTCTTTCCTTCTTACTCTTCCCATGCCTCCAATTACTTGTCAGCAGTAATTGTCCAATTACAGTCAGCAGTCCCACTATTGGGTCTTCTATTTTTCTTTTGGCAATTATATCAAATGTCTCTATAACCATCATTTCCATCTGCTTTCTTATTCTTCTTCTTTTTTTTTTAAAGATTTTATTTATTTACTCATGAGAGACACACAGAGAGAGAGACACACACACACACACACAGGCAGAGGGAGAAGCAGGCTCCAGGCAGGAAGCCCGATGTGGGACTCAATCCCGGGACTCCAGATCACACCCTGGGCCAAAGGCAGGCACTAAACCGCTGAGCCACCCAGGGATCCCTGCTCTCTTATTCTTATAATTAACTCCCTATCTCTCATATCGTCCCTGTTTATAATCCTTCTACCAGCCCTTCCATTGTCTTTTTCTTAAATAAATCCCCCTTCATTCTAAATGTCAACCTTGAAAACATTGGACTTGCTCTATCATATAATTTATGAAACCTTGCTTTCTCCTTTCCCCACCCTTTCTGGTCATCTACAAGCCCTAGAGGTCACAATGCTCTTGGCTTGTACATTATAATTCCATAGTTATCTCTTAGCATTTTCATTCAGTAAGTATTTCCCTCAGCACGTATTTACTGAGAATACTATGTACCAGGCCCTGTTAAGTGCTGGGAAGATGTAGATTACAAGTACTTTACAATGCAATGGAGAAATGAGCAGGTAAAGGGCTAACTATAGTGATATCTGTAATAGGTGAAGACAGAACACAATGCAAACAGGGAGGACCGTACCTAAATCGGCCTGAGGCAACCCTCTATTGAAGACCCTGCCATCTATTTAAATGTCTTTGCTATTTTTGCTTCTGTCATTTACTGACCTTAGGAAGCCTCTCCTCTTCTGCAGATATTTCAGTTCTGAGTTTTAAGTACTAACATTCTTCCTGTCTTCAGATCTGTACTAAAGATCCTTGGTGACTACAATGCCAAAACTGATAGCTTTCTTAAAATCCATCCTGTATGAGGAATCTACTTTTATTTTAGCTTTTCTAGGGAGCTCCCCTATTTGAGTCATCATTTTGAACTACTCTACTTTTAAGATCTCAGAGCTTGAGAACCTTTCATACTCCCACTGTCCCTATCTCCTTCACTCCTACAAATACTATTAAGTCTCTACAATTTGCCAGGTAATTCCTAGGTGTGGGAAATATAGTAGTGAAGTCAGTCAATTAAAATTCCCTGTCCTCCTAAAGTTTACTAATGAGAAACTTAAGGTTGCTAATGACAAAGACACACACAAAAAAAGAAATACAAATTGTTAACTGTTTTATAAATATGGAATATGAGAGTTGTAAGTCTCAAGAGAAAAATGAAGCAAGCAAGCCAGAAAGAATGTGTTCATCCTATTTTGGATAATAAGGGAAGGTTTGCTGAGCAGAACTGAAGGGAAAGAGGGAGCAAAGTGCTAGAGACTTTCAGGATAAGAGCTTTCCAGGCAAAATAGGAAACGCAAAGGCCCTGAGGAGGGACCACATCTGACTTGGTTTGCCACAAACTTTGAGGAGCAGAGCACACAAATGCCAGGAGAGTATTGCAAGATGAAGTCAAAGAGAAAACAGATGGAACATATCATGCCAGGCTTTGTGTGTCAATAAAGGTGCTAGATTTTACTCAAAAGAACTTTCTCTTAGACCTTACTGTGATCAGTGCTATGGAACCCTTTCTGACTCACCCTCCATCAGTCTACTAGGTCTGTCCTTCTCTATCCACAGTCAACTCTTTCAACTATTAGCATCCTGATTTCTCTAATTCACCTTCCTTTCAAATCTCTAAGAATTGCTTATTTAGATGATCTCTATATCTGCTGCTAAGTTACCCACATATTGCAGAGGAAAAAGTAAATTGTATCTATTATACATTTATGCAAAACCTTTAATTTCAAGAGACTCTAAGTGCAAGGTATTAAACTGAAATTCTACATTTGCAGCCCCTTGCTCGCTATAGACCTTTCTCCTCTATTTTACTCTGAGACCAAACCACTGGCAATGACCTTCATCAACTCAGACTTCTGTGGCTTTTTTCCCCCTCTGTGACTTCATCTACTCTCTGTGATTGTCCTATTATCTCAAAGAAAGAAGTAGCTTTATTCCTTCATCCATATTAAAACTTTTAAGAACTGAATCTACTGCTCTTCCCATCCTTTCTTAAAAAACTGCTTTATTGAGAGAATTCATTCAATTCAACCATTTTTAAAAATGTACAACTTAATGGATTTCAGTATAGTCACAGATATGGGCAACCATCACCGTGTTGTTTTAGAACATTTTCATCACCTCAAAAAGAAACTTCATATCCTTCAGCTATAAACACTTTTACTTCTCACTCCATCCCCAACTCTGAGCCACTGCTAATACTGATCTAATTTTTATTAGATTTTGCTATTCTAGACTTTCATATGAATGGGATCAAACAGTACCTGTTTTCTGTGACTGGCTCCATTCACTCAGCATAATGTTTTCAAGGTCTATTTACATTGTAGCAAGTATTGGTACTTCATTCCTTTTTATGGCTGAATAGTATTCCATTGTATGGATAAACCACTGTATTTTACCTATTTGCTAATGGATATTTGGGTTCTTTCTATCTTCTGGCTACTATGAATAATGCTGCTACAAACATTTGTTACAAATTTGTGTAAACACTAAAAAATCTGTTTAATGTTTTGTTTTGTGAGAAAATACATATAACAAAGCTTACCATTTTAGCCATTTTTAAAGTGTACAGTTCAGTGGTATTAAGTACATCCCTTCTTGATTGTGCAACCATTACCACCATCCATCTCCAGAACTTTTTCATCCTCCCATACAGGAACTATATCCATTAAACAATAACTCCTGATTCCACCCTCCCCAAACATGTTTTAACTTGTCTACGCATATGCCTAGGAGTAGCATTGTTGGGTCATATGCTAACTGGCTTTAATAGTTTAAATAACTACAAAATGATTTCCAAAGACCTGTGTCATTTTAGATTTCTACCAGCAACGTATGAGGGTTCTCATTGCTCCACATCTTTGCCAACGCTTGTTATCTTTTTGATAAAGGCATGCTAGGGGTGTAAAGTAGTAACTCACTGTGATTCTGATTTGCATTTTCCTAATGGTAAGGATATTTTCATGTGTTTATAGGCCATCTTTCTATGTTCTTTGAAGATATGTCTACTCAGAGCCTTCTTCCATTTTTTAATTGGGTAAATTGTCTATTATTCTTGAATTCAAAGGTCTCTTCCGTATTCTACATACAAGTCTGCTGACAGATACAGGAGCTGCAAATATTTTCTCTCAGTCTTGATAGTATCTTTTGAAGTACAAAAGTTTTAATATGTCAAATAGTCCAATATATACATTTTTTTCTTTGGTTGCTCAAGCTTTGCAGGTCATAGCTAAGAGTTCTTTGGCAGATCCTAAGTCATCTAGACTTGCCTCTATATTTTCTTCTGTTTTATATTTTTGATCTTACATTTAGTTTTTTTTTTTTTAAGATTTTATTTATTTATTCATGAGACACAGAGAGAGAGAGAGAGAGAGAGAGAGAGAGAGGCAGGCAGAGACACAGGCAGAGGGAGAAGCAGGTTCCACGCAGGAAGCCCGATGCAGGACTTGATCTCAGGTCTCCAGGATCACGTCCTGGGCCGAAGGCGGTGCTAAACCACTGAGACATCAGGGCTGCCCTGCATTTAGTTTTTTGATCCACTTTGAGTTATTTTTTTATATATGGTGTGAGGTAAGGTTCCAGCTTTATCCTTTAGAATGAAACTATCCAGTTGTCTTACCATCATTTGTCAAAAAGAGTTTTCTTTCCCCATTGAATGCTCTTAACAAGCTTTTTGAAAAGCAGCTGACCACTGATATATGGCTTTTTTCTGGACTCTCAATTATTTTTTTTAAAAGACTTTAATTATTTATTTGAGGTGGGGGGAGAAGGACAGAACACACATGAGCACGGGAGGGACAAAGGGAGAGGGGAAGCAGATGCCCCACTGAGTAGGGAGCCTGACTCAGGGTTCCATCCCAGAACCCCGGGATTATGACCTGGGCTGAAGGCAGCCAC
The DNA here is from genome assembly GCF_003254725.2 of Canis lupus dingo. Taxonomy (NCBI): domain Eukaryota; kingdom Metazoa; phylum Chordata; class Mammalia; order Carnivora; family Canidae; genus Canis; species Canis lupus. Next base: position 13,278,541 of record NC_064260.1, on the reverse strand, counting down.
GTAACTGGCTAAACCACCTAGGCATCCTTGGACTCTCGATTCTATTCCATTGATCAATATGTCTCTCCTTGTGCCAGTGCCATATCATCTTGATTACCATTGCTCCGTATTAAGTTTTGCAATTGGGAAGCATGACTCTTACTGTATTTTTTTTTTTTCTTGAAAACTAGTTTGGTTATTCTAAGTACCTTGCAATTCCATATAAACTTTAGAATCAGGTTGTTACTTTCTTTTTGTGTGTGTGTGTGTGGTAAAAATATATACATATACATTTCTTTTTTTTTTATTTTTTATTGGTGTTCAATTTATCAACATACAGAATAACCCCCAGTGCCCGTCACCCATTCACTCCCACCCCCCGCCCTCCTCCCCTTCTACCACCCCTAGTTCGTTTCCCAGAGTTAGCAGTCTTTACGTTCTGTCTCCCTTTCTGATATTTCCCACACATTTCTTCTCCCTTCCCTTATATTCCCTTTCACTATTATTTATATTCCCCAAATGAATGAGAACATATAATGTTTGTCCTTCTCCGACTTACTTCACTCAGCATAATACCCTCCAGTTCCATCCACGTTGAAGCAAATGGTGGGTATTTGTCATTTCTAATAGCTGAGTAATATTCCATTGTATACATAAACCACATCTTCTTTATCCACTCATCTTTCGATGGACCCCGAGGCTCCTTCCACAGTTTGGCTATTGTGGCCATTGCTACTATAAACATCGGGGTGCAGGTGTCCTGGCGTTTCATTGCATCTGTATCTTTGGGGTAAATCCCCAACAGTGGAATTGCTGGGTCATAGGGCAGGTCTATTTTTAACTCTTTGAGGAACCTCCACACAGTTTTCCAGAGTGGCTGCACCAGTTCACATTCCCACCAACAGTGTAAGAGGGTTCTCTTTTCTCCGCATCCTCTCCAACATTTGTGGTTTCCTGCCTTGTTAATTTGCCCCATTCTCACTGGTGTGAGGTGGTATCTCATGTGGTTTTAATTTGTATTTCCCTGATGGCAAGTGATGCAGAGCATTTTCTCATGTGCATGTTGGCCATGTCTATGTCTTCCTCTGTGAGATCTCTCTTCATGTCTTTTGCCCATTTCATGATTGGATTGTTTGTTTCTTTGGTGTTGAGTTTAGTAAGTTCTTTATAGATCTTGGAAACTAGCCCTTTATCTGATATGTCATTTGCAAATATCTTCTCCCATTCTGTAGGTTGTCTTTTAGTTTTGTTGACTGTATCCTTTGCTGTGCAAAAGCTTCTTATCTTGATGAAGTCCCAGTAGTTCATTTTTGCTTTTGTTTCTTTTGCCTTCGTGGATGTATCTTGCAAGAAGTTACTGTGGCCGAGTTCAAAAAGGGTGTTGCCTGTGTTCTTCTCTAGGATTTTGATGGAATCTTGTCTCACATTTAGATCTTTCATCCATTTTGAGTTTATCTTTGTGTATGGTGAAAGAGAGTGGTCTAGTTTCATTCTTCTGCATGTGGATGTCCAATTTTCCCAGCACCATTTATTGAAGAGACTGTCTTTCTTCCAATGGATAGTCTTTCCTCCTTTATCAAATATTAGTTGACCATAAAGTTCAGGGTCTACTTCTGGGTTCTCTATTCTGCTCCACTGATCTATGTGTCTGTTTTTGTGCCAGTACCACACTGTCTTGATGACCACAGCTCTGTAGTACAACCTGAAATCTGGCATTGTGATGCCCCCAGATATGGTTTTCTTTTTTAAAATTCCCCTGGCTATTCGGGGTCTTTTCTGATTCCACACAAATCTTAAAATAATTTGTTCTAACTCTCTGAAGAAAGTCCATGGTATTTTGATAGGGATTGCATTAAACGTGTATATTGCCCTGGGTAACATTGACATTTTCACAATATTAATTCTGCCAATCCATGAGCATGGAATATTTTTCCATCTCTTTGTGTCTTCCTCAATTTCTTTCAGAAGTGTTCTATAGTTTTGAGGGTATAGATCCTTTACCTCTTTGGTGAGGTTTATTCCTAGGTATCTTATGCTTTTGGGTGCAATTGTAAATGGGATTGACTCCTTAATTTCTCTTTCTTCAGTCTCATTGTTAGTGTATAGAAATGCCACTGATTTCTGGGCATTGATTTTGTATCCTGCCACGCTACCAAATTGCTGTATGAGTTCTAGCAATCTTGGGGTGGAGACTTTTGGGTTTTCTAGGTACAGTATCATGTCATCAGCGAAGAGGGAGAGTTTGACTCTTCTTTGCCAATTTGAATGCCTTTAATGTCTTTTTGTTGTCTGCTGAGGCTAGGACTTCTAGTACTATGTTGAATAGCAGTGGTGAGAGTGGACATCCCTGTCTTGTTCCTGATCTTAGGGGAAAGGCTCCCAGTGCTTCCCCATTGAGAATGATATTTGCTGTGGGCTTTTCGTAGATGGCTTTTAAGATGTTGAGGAATGTTCCCTCTATCCCTACACTCTGAAGAGTTTTGATCAGAAATGGATGCTGTATTTTGTCAAATGCTTTCTCTGCATCTAATGAGAGGATCATATGGTTCTTGGTTTTTCTCTTCCTGATATGATGAATCACATTGATTGTTTTACAAGTGTTGAACCAGCCTTGTGTCCTGGCGATAAATCCTACTTGGTCATGGTGAATAATTTTCTTAATGTACTGTTGGATCCTATTGGCTAGTATCTTATTGAGAATTTTTGCATCCAAGTTCATCAGGGATATTGGTCTGTAATTCTCCTTTTTGGTGGGGTCTTTGTCTGGTTTTGGAATTAAGGTGATGCTGGCCTCATAGAACGAATTTGGAAGTACTCCATCTCTTTCTATCTTTCCAAACAGCTTTAGGAGTATAGGTATGATTTCTTCTTTAAACGTTTGATAGAATTCCCCTGGGACTCTTGTGCCTTGGGAGGTTTTTGATGACTGCTTCAATCTTCCCTGGTTATTGGCCTGTTCAGGTTTTCTATTTCTTCCTGTTCCAGTTTTGGTAGTTTGTGGCTTTCCAGGAATGCGTCCATTTCTTCTAGATTGCCTAATTTATTGGCGTATAGCTGTTCATAATATGTTTTTAAAATCGTTTGTATTTCCTTGGTGTTGGTAGTGATCTCTCCTTTCTCATTCATGATTTTGTTAATTTGAGTCTTCTCTCTCTTCTTTTTAATAAGGCTGGCTAATGGTTTATCTATCTTATTAATTCTTTCAAAGAACCAACTCCTGGTTCTGTTGATCTGTTGCACAGTTCTTCTGGTCTCGATTTCGTTGAGTTCTGCTCGAATCTTTATTAACTCTCTTCTTTTCCTGGGTGTAGGATCTATTTGCTGTTTTTTCTCTAGCTCCTTTATGTGTAAGGTTAGCTTTTCTATTTGAGTTCTTTCCAGTTTTTGAATGGATGCTTGTATTGCGATGTATTTCCCCCTTAGGACTGCTTTTGCTGCATCCCAAAGATTTTGAACAGTTGTATCTTCATTCTTATTAGTTTCCATGAATCTTTTTAATTCTTGCTTAATTTCCTGGTTGACCCATTCATCTTTTAGCAGGATGGTCCTTAACCTCCACGTGTTTGAGGTCCTTCCAAACTTCTTGTTGTGATTTAGTTCTAATTTCAAGGCATTATGGTCTGAGAATATGCAGGGGACGATCCCAATCTTTTGGTATCGGTTCAGACCCGATTTGTGACCCAGTATGTGGTCTATTCTGGAGAAAGTTCCATGTGCACTTGAGAAGAATGTGTATTCAGTTGAGTTTGGATGTAAAGTTCTGTAGATATCTGTGAAATCCATCTGGTCCAGTGTATCATTTAAAGCTCTCGTTTCTTTGGAGATGTTGTGCTTAGAAGACCTATCGTGTATAGAAAGAGCTAGATTGAGGTCACCAAGTATAAGTGTATTGTTATCTAAGTATTTCTTTACTTTGGTTAATAATTGATTTGTATATTTGGCAGCTCCCACATTCGGGGCATATATATTGAGGATTGTTAAGTCCTCTTGTTGGATAGATCCTTTAAGTATGATATAGTGTCCCTCTTCATCTCTCACTACAGTCTTCGGGGTAAATTTTAGTTTATCTGATATAAGGATGGCTACCCCTGCTTTCTTTTGAGGACCATTCGAATGGTAAATGGTTCTCCAACCTGTAGGTGTCCTTCTGTCTAAAATGAGTCTCTTGTAGACAGCAAATAGATGGGTCCTGCTTTTTTATCCAGTCTGACACCCTGCGCCTTTTGATGGGGTCATTAAGCCCGTTCACGTTCAGAGTTACTATTGAGAGATATGAGTTTAGTGTCATCATGATATCTATTCAGTCCTTGTTTTTGTGGATTGTTCCACTGAACTTCTTCTTAAAGGGGAATTTTAAGAGTCCCCCTTAAAATTTCTTGCAGAGCTGGTTTGGAGGTCACATATTCTTTCAGTTTCTGCCTGTCTTGGGAGCTCTTTATCTCTCCTTCCATTTTGAATGAGAGCCTTGCTGGATAAAGTATTCTTGGTTGCATGTTCTTCTCATTTAGGACCCTGAATATATCCTGCCAGCCCTTTCTGGTCTGCCAGGTCTCTGTGGAGAGGTCTGCTGTTACCCTAATACTCCTCCCCATAAAAGTCAGGGATTTCTTGTCTCTTGCTGCTTTAAGGATCTTCTCTTTATCTTTGGAATTTGCAAGCTTCACTATTAAATGTCGAGGTGTTGAACGGTTTTTATTGATTTTAGGGGGGGATCTCTCTATTTCCTGGATCTGAATGCCTGTTTCCCTTCCCAGATTAGGAAAGTTTTCAGCTAGAATTTGTTCAAATACATATTCTGGCCCTCTGTCCCTTTCGGCGCCCTCGGGAACCCCAATTAAACGTAGGTTTTTCTTCCTCAGGCTGTTGTTTATTTACCTTAATCTATCTTCATGGTCTTTTAATTGTTTGTCTCTTTTTTCCTCAGTTTCCCTCTTTGCCATCAACTTGTCTTCTATGTCACTCACTCGTTCTTCCACCTCGTTAACCCTCGTCGTTAGGACTTCTAGTTTGGATTGCATCTCATTCAATTGATTTTTAATTTCTGCCTGATTAGCTCTAAATTCTGCAGTCATGAAGTCTCTTGAGTCCTTTGTGCTTTTTTCTAGAGCCACCAGTAGCTGTATAATAGTGCTTCTGAATTGGCTTTCTGACATTGAATTGTAATCCAGATTTTGTAACTCTGTGGGAGAGAGGACTGTTTCTGATTCTTTCTTTTGAGGTGAGGTTTTCCTTCTAGTCATTTTGCTCAGTGCACAGTGGCCAAAAACGAGTTGTATTGGGAAAAGGAAAAAAAGAAAGGAGAGAAAGAAGGAAAGAAAAGAGAAAGAGAAAAAAGAAAAAAGGAAGAAAAAAAAAAGAAAAAAAGAAAGAAAAAGAAAGGAAAAAAAGGGTGGGGGAAGGAAACAAATCAAAAAGCAAAACAAACCGAAACAAAACAAAACAAAACAACAACAACAACAAAAAAAACACAGGGGAGTATCTTCTGATTCTGTATACTTTAAGTCCCTTGACTTCCCCTGGAACTTGTCGGTCTAGCTGGTCTTCTGGGGGAGGGGTGTTTTGTGCTGATTTTCAGGTGTTAGCACTTGGGGGAGCTGCTCTGCCCCCTGCCTGGTGCAGGGCTCAGTGGGGGTTGTTTACCCCGTGAGGCCCCAGGAGGAACAACTGCAGTGGCGGGGCCAGCTCTGGAGCCCTGAAGTCAGCCCCGGCAGTAGCTCCAGAAATCTCCGTCTGCAGGGCCTGGAGGCTCCGGGGCGGGGCCGCTGATCTGCTGAGCTCGGGGCAGGAGCGTCCTCGCTGTCCTTGGCCCTCCCGGCCTCTGCCTGTCCCGGGGGAGGCGGGATCCTGGGCTGTGTCCCGGCGCCCTGTGCTCCGGGGCCTGCGCTGTTGGATTCGCGCTCCCGCCCCGCAGCCCCCTCCGCGGAGCCGCCGCCCGAGCCCCTCCGAGCTGCTCCGGGTCCCGCCGTGCGCGCTGCGGCCCTTAGGGAGCTCGGCGCACTCTCCTGGGCGCGCAGTTGCTCTGTTATTGTCCCAGGGAGCCCGAGGGCATCCCCGCCCTCCTGGGTCCTGCTCCAACTCCCTGCGAGGCCTTTCCTCCCGGGAAGGTTGGTTCAGCTCCTGCTCCTCCGGGACGGGGCTCTCCTGTCCTGGGGACACTCGCCCCGGCCTCAGCCCGGCTCCTCGCGGGGCCCCTCCCCCTTGGAGGCCTTTGTTTCTTTATTTCTTTTTCCTCGTCTTCCTACCTTGGTAGAAGCGCGAACTCTTCTCACTGTAGCATTCCAGGTGTTCTCTCTTTAATTCTCAGGCCGAATTCATAGATTTTCAGGAAAATTTGAAGGTTTTCTAGGTAATTTGGTGGAGACAGGTGATTTGGGGACCCTACTCTTCCGCCGTCTTGCCCCTCCTCTGCCAGGTTGTTACTTTCTACAGAGAAGTCAGCTGCGATTCTGACAGCAACCTAGGTGAATCTGTAGATCCGTTTTGGAAATACTGCTATCCTAACAATGTTAAATCTTGTGATCCGTGAACATGAAATGTTTTCAATTTATTTAGATCTTCAATTTCTTCTTAAGTATTTTATCTTTGGTGGTATTACTGCTATATATAGCAGCAAGTCTATTAATATTAAAAATCCAACAATAAGTTGTTATAATTATCAGTCAACCATCTGTCATTGTTTCCATAGCACATTATAGCTACCTCCTCTATGCTGTTTTGGAAAATTTATACATACACATTACATTTCTACATGTTATAAGCCCAACAATATATTCTATACATGTTTTATACAACTACACTTTAAATCAGTTAAGACAATAAAGGAGAAAACATGCATTTATAATATTTTTTATAATTTCTTTACTGGTACTTTTTGTTTATGTGTATTTGAGTTATTAACTGAAATTACTTGGTTTTGGTCTGAAGAACCTCCTATAATATTTTTTGCAAGTTAGGTCTGCTAGCAACAAATTCCCCCAGTTTTTATTTATCTAGGTAAGTCTTTACTTCTCTTCATCACGAACAACAGCTTTACTGGATATAGGATAGTTGGTTCAGTTTCTTTCCTAAAGCACTTTGAGTCCACCATCTTCTAGCCTCCTTTGTTTCTGCTGAGAAGTGAGCCATAAATCTTTTGGGGTTCCCTTGTAAGTGGGAAGTAGTTTTTCTTTGCCTGCTCTGAATATTTTCTCCTTGTCCTTCACTTTGAACACTTTTACTATGATGTGTCTGTTTGTGGTCTTTATGTGTTTATCCTACTTGGAGTTTGTTGAGCGTCCTGGGTGTATATGTTGTTTTTCAATAAATTTGGGAAGTTTTCAGCCATTCTTTCTTTGAATATTTTTTCTTCTCCTTTCTCTCTCCTCTTACTGTGGCACTCCCATTACATATGTTTAATTGTTAATTACATTTCTCTGAGGCTCTGTTCATTTTTCTTCATTTTTTTTCCTATCTGTTCTTAGGCCTACACAAATCTAGTTTCCAGTTGGCTTTTTTAATGCCAGTCAATTCTACTGTTGAGTCCTTCCAGTGATTTTTAAAAATTTTAGTTTACCTAACTATTCAACTCCAGCATTTCTACTTGATTCTTTTTTATAATGTTCATCTTTTTATTGATATTCTCTTTTGATGCATCATTGTCATCATATAGTCCTTTAATCATGCTTTCCTTTAGTTCTGTGAACATATTTCTAATGACTAATTTGAAGCCTTAGTCTATTAAACCTGAATGTTCATTCACTCTCTGTGAATAAGCAGTCTCTGTTGCTTGTTTGTTTGCTTTCCTAGTGTTTGGGCCATACTCTTATTTCTTTGATTTCTTTGTATGTCTCATTATTTTTGTTAGAAACTGGACATTTCAGATAATATGCTAGATCTCTGTACCTCTAGCTTGTTATTGTTATTTGCTTGTTTAGTGACTAGCTAGATTATTTTAGTGAAGTCTATTTCTCCCCTGCAGTGTGAAACCTTTGTTAGAGAGGCATAGCTTTGGGTATGCCCATAGTCACCCAGGGAGAACAGTGGGACCTGATAGGGTTCCATTACCCCTCTTTCTTGGACTACACTCAGCTGCTGCAGATTGCTCTATTGTTTTCAATAGACCATAAATTCCTTTACAAGCTAATCCAATCTAATTGTAGCTCCTTTGATAAAATAATTTCTGAGGTCATGTTGATATTTGTTCTGATCTCCAAGAACTCCTTTCAGTTGTCTTATTCCACAGATCTCTCCTAGGAGCTAGTTGGCCTATAGTATAGTCTGTATCTTCCTTATCATAACCTTCACCATAACCTCCACTGCTTCTGAGAATGTCCTCAGCTTTAAGCTTTCCCAGGCTTATTGCAAATGATGTCAGTTACTTTCAAGGAAATATACAGTTAAGGTTTTAACTGCTTGCTTCTTCCCCAAGGAGAATTTTTGTGCCAGAGCTCTGGGACTAAAGGTGGAGAAAATGGCAAGCCTTTCTCTGAGTGACATCTCACTTTAGGAACTTAGTGGTGGGGTGTGGGGCCAGCAGCCTGAGGTCCTCTCAGCTTGCCTTTCTTGGCATGGAACCACTATTTTAAAAGTGGGAAGTTTATTGTATTTTCAGAGAGTCCAAAAGATAGAGACTCTACCTGTTGAGTAGGGTTGTGCACAATTAAAGAAGCACCCTACCTCTTGATCTCACTTGCTTGAAACTTAGCCTCAGCTACAGAAATGAGGGCAGGATGAGAAGTGCTGAGGTTCTGCTCCTCTTAGGAAGGAAGCCTTCCTGTTGGGAGTTGGCGTAGAGGGGGCCCTTGGCTCTTGACTGCTACAGTCTGAGTGGAGTCTATGCCTTGCTGAGCGGGTAGAAGGAGAAGGAAGGGAGGAAACAGTCTTGGTTCAAAGATCACAACCTCTTACAGAACTGTTACTGAATGTTCATAGATTTTGAGTACATGACTTTTCATTTGTTATTTGCTTTTAGGACCATTTTCAGAGGTTTTGGAAAAAAGAGGCTTTTTTCCTCCAGTTTCACTGGTGAGTAACTGGTGACTGGTGAGTCAGGGGAATACGGCATATTGTCACCCCAGAAATGTCACCCCAATCTTCTCCCATTTTGTCTTTCATCAATTCTAACAATGCTTTTGTACCTACCATTCCATATCTAGGCATGATTTAGATCTCAGATCAAATGTCACCTTCTCATAGATGTCTTCCCTGATCACACTATATAAAGTATGCTATCACATTATCTTATTTTCTTCATAGCAATTACCACTACTGAAAATACAGCATGAATACTAAAAGGTAAAAAAAAATTGCTAACCTAGTTACTTATTTCTTGACTATTTTGATTCTTCTAGGGCCTTGTCCCATTCATTACTTCTTTCTTGTATCTCCTATCTCTCTCTCCACCAGCTACTTCTATTTATAAACACTGTCCAATCTCCCTATCTTTACTAAAAATAAAACAAAACAAATTTCTTTTAGCTCAGTTAACATGGTCAAATTTATGTTTTCTTCTCTACCTTACTTCTTGAAAGAATATTAAAAAACCCATTGTATTTGTTTCCTCATTACCTTCATGATTTTTTGGCTTCTTAAGTATATGGATCATACCTCCTCTCCCCCACCAACTACTTAACTGAATTTGACCTCCAGAAGTTGACAATAATATCCCATTAATCAAAACACAGCAGGTTTTTCCTGATTTTTTTCTCTCTCCATTGAATTTACTGCTCTCCCTCCACTCCTTTTTAATTTTAAAGAAAAGCACAAAATGCCAAACAAAAATTCTACCTCCTGGAGACAAACCACTATCACCTTTTGCTGTGGATACTTACAGATCTTTTTAAGGGCAAGAATATGGATTTAAAAAATAGAACTCCTCCCCCCAACAAATAAAAAAATAAAAAATAGAACTAAGCCAAAAATAGAATAATATATTCTATTTTACATACTTAAAAACTGACTAGATCTTTATAGATCAAGAGATGAGTTTAGTTCTCATGCCCTTCTTCATTAGTTCTTATCTAATCTCCAAGTTTAGCATAAAAGAGTTATGGAAGAGAACAATATAGTTTCAGTCTATCTTCCTAGCCTACTGTCATGCCATTTATTTTGCCAATGAAAACTTCTACATCCTGTTATTTCATTAGCTAGAACTTTTTACAATGGTGGATACACTAGGTATTTAGAAAACTAAAAACTAAAAGAGAAATATTTAAATCCACCTAACATCTTTTTTTACAAGGTACGTGTTAAGAATTTGCTGTTATCTGAGCAATTTATTTATTTATTTATTTATTGTCACAATAAATGATTCTAGTTTTTTTTTTTTTAAAGAGATCTTATTTATTTATTCATGATAGACATAGAGAGAGAGAGAGAGAGAGAGAGAGAGGGGGGGGGGGCAGAGACACAGGCAGAGGGAGAAGCAGGCTCCGTACCAGGAGCCCGACGTGGGACTCGATCCCAGGACTCCAGGATCACACCCTGGGCTGAAGGTAGGCGCTAAACCGCTGAGCCACCCAGGGATCCCCATGATTCTAGTTTTTAAAGAAAACGTGCAAGCCAATCAATTGATTTGTTGTTCAAAGAGAAATTTGAAAATAATACTTTTTCAATTTAGGAGGAAAGTTGGATGGCTTAAACTTACGAGATGGTATATTGTTTTCCAAAGTTGCACCTAACTATATGGCTACATATACTGTACTTTATGAATAAGCTAAGAGATTTGAGGTTTAATTGTGACTATACTCAGTTTTTTCCTACCACACTGAGAAGCTATCCCAGCATAAGATTTATTTCCTCTATAGTTCCTGAACACACTAGTTACTTTTATGTCATATTTATGCCAGTGGTCTATCAATGGTACTATCTGATGTAATGACAGGTATATTACCAATTAAAAGATGGTGACCACATATGCTCATCTCCTAGCTTCTCTTCACCCTATGTGGTGCTATATTTTACATCAGATTCCAGTTAGGAACCAGGCTGCTCAACTAAGAATCACATCTGACTTCTTCATTTAAGTGTTCCAAAGTCTTCTACAGTATACATATAAATCATGATAATTATAAATATATAGAAGATTAACATATTCCCAATTTCTAGTTCATTATAAAAACAGTAACAAAATCCTTATCATGACAACAAATAGGCTTGATTAAGCAACATACTCGTAATCTGGCTTCTTTGGTATGAATATGTCTTGCGTATCATCGTCCATCTGTTGTAGGTCAACATAAAGGTCTGTAGTTCCACTTGCATTAAACTTTCCTTGAATATTTTGGCTGTATTGTTGAAGACGCTTCCATAAGTCATTGTAAAGACGTAATAATTTAGGGTATTCTCCTTCAAATGCCTGTTTCAAAAACATAGAAGCTGCCAAGCAAAAAAATAACATGGATAAGATAAACAATAAAATAAAATGTAGCAAATAAATTTTCTTTTATATATGATGATGGTAGAAGATATACTCTAATAAGGCTTTTTAAAATAATGCCAGTAAAGGTAATTTTTCTCTTACACTAATCACTGCATTTGATATGTGAATCACATATTTTGAAATCTAATCTATAAGAAAACAGGCAAATCAACAATTAGAACTAAAGATTTCAATTCCTTCTCTCGCAATAACTGATAAATCCAGTACACAGAAAGTCAGTAAGCATATAGAAAACCTAAACAATATCTAAATTCACTTGACATTTATATAATACTTCATCCAAAACAGCAAAGTACACATTTTGAAGTGCAATATGAAGATCAATAATATTTGATGCCATAAAACAGTCTAAATAGATACAAAAACTTTCAAGTTATACGAAGTATTAGAAATCAGTAGCAGAAAGAAATCTTTAAAAATCCTGGGTAAGTACCAGAAGCAGAATTGCCAGATCATATAGTTCTATTTTGAATTTTTTTGAGGAACCTCCACAATATTTTCCACAGTGGCTGCACCAATTTACATTCCCATCAACAGTGTAAAAGGGTTCCTTTTTCTCCACATTAGGATCACTTCTTATTTCTTGTCTTTTTGATTCTAGCCATTCTGACAGATGTGAGGTAATAGCTCACTATGGTTTTAATTTGCGTTTCCCTGATGATTAATGATGCTGAGCATCTTTTCACGTACCTGTTGGTATTCCTTCTTCTGGAAAAATGTCTATGCCCATGTTTAATTAGGTGATTTATTAGTATTTTTTGTACTAAGTTGTATGAGTTCTTTATATATATTGGATAGTAACCCCTTATCAGATATATTATTTGCAAACATCCTCTCTCATTCAGACCTTTTTAAAACTCAAAGAAGCCCTATTTAAGATAAACAGATATTAAAATGCAAGTTTTAAATAGAAAATCCAATCAAAGCCTAAAACATGAAGTTTTGAATGGAGAATCAGACTTTAAAAAACAACAACAAAACCACCTGTGGTTATCCCCTTCTGCAAACTATATATCCATATAATTAGGACAGAATAACTGCTTGCCTATAACTGGCTATGATCAGTAGAAGGTTTCTTAGTTGTTTTTCCATAATATCAGCAACACAAAGTTACAGAATCCACCAACTGGGTATGCATTCTATCCCACAACCATCCCTTTTAGCAGGAATATAAAGCATACATATTCTCCTCCAAACTAACTAGTTCATTTTGAATCCACTTACAATATGAAGATGACCACCTTTATTATTACCCCACAGAAAAAAATAAAGGTCACCCAAAAAATCCTTCCAACTTCTTACCTTCCACTCCCCCTAAATATTTCTAGTTTCCAGCTTTCCTCACAGGAACCAAGTACCATTCCATAAAACACACATAACAGTCTGAGAAAAACAGTAATAATACTACCATCAATAATAGGATTACTGAAAACAGCTCATGGGATTTTGGGGGGGTAGTTGTCACTGTCCTTTCAATATATCCCAAGAAGGCCAAAAAAACAATTACTATAAAGTAGTCAAATGAGTAAAGTAAAAAGTCAAATGTGAGTGCCTCTCTGTATGGTTTTGCCACCAACTGGACAAACATTTGCATTAAGATTTTCCATTTTACTTTTGATATTTAGTAATTTCTTTTTTCATTTTCATTCCATTTTATAACTATATAAAATATTTACATGACTTCGAAGTTAAACCTACACAACAAAGTACGTTCAAAGAAGTCTAGCTTCTATCCCTGGTCTCTCCAATATATTCTTCACACACAACCCTTCTTCCACTCTTGGTAGTCATTTTTCTGGACTTTATGGTTTATTCTTCCATTTCTTAAAAATATAAGCCAAAATGTGTATTTATACCACTCCATATCTTGGGTAAACAAGAGCACACTACACATATATTTCTCCACTTTTTAAACTTAATATATCTTAGAGATCATTCCATAGTAGCATATATATATTCCTCATTCAGGTTTTTGTTTTGTTTTTGGCCTCTTTTTCTCATTATTTGAAATAGCTGCATGGCATTACATCCTATGTATGCACCAGTTTGTTTAATCACCTAAGTGATGAAGATTTGGGCTACTTCCAGTTTTTTTTATTCCAAATAATGATCCAATGAATAGTCCTGTGAATACGCCTTTCCACAGTTTTGCTGGTGCATCTGTAGAATGGATCCTTAGGAGAATTGCTGAGTAAGAAAGCAAATGCTTACATGATTTTGTTAAGATACTCATGAACTCCCCTCCATAAGGTCTGTATTTGAATTCACAATGTATAAGGACATTTCTCCACAAGATTATTAACGGAGTGTGTTTTTAAGCTTTTTTGATTTTATCCCTATTTGATACATGAGAAATGGTGTCTCTATGTATGTTTATTTTGCATTTCTTGAGTCATGGAGGACACTGAGCATCTTTTCCAAATAAAAGGTAGGTGTGTATATATATATATATATATATATATATATATATATATATATTTATTTATTTATTTATTTATTTTTAGGGTTGTTAGCCTTTTTCTTAACATCTTTTTATATTTAGGATATTAGCATCTTTTCTTTGATGTAAGTTATATTTTTCAAGTTTTCACTTGTCCTTTTATTCTGCTTAAGGTTTTTTCCTGCCATGTACAACTTTTAATATAGTCAAATAATCAGTCTTTTCATGATTGCTTCTGGATGTTAAATCAGAGAAGTTTTCTCTATTCCTAACTTAATTATGTTTTCTTCCAGCACTTGAATGGATTCATAGTTTACATTTGATTCTTTGATCCCTTTGGAATTTATCCTGATATTTGAGGTAAACTGGGGATATTTTCCCCTGAGCTCTTCTTATTTCACTCTACTCTTCAATTCTGAGCACTTTATCCATTTCCATAACAACTGGGTCACATTATGCATTCAACAAATCCCCATGGAGGACTTAATTAAATATCTGAATCTCATATTTGCTTTCTTCTTTTACCTCAACGAAAACTGCTCCATATTTTATCAATGATGACATAAAATGTTCACTGCAAGGATCAAATATATATAAAAGTATAATGAAAAAGGTAAAAATTATTTGATATTCTATTATCCTGTGATAATCATCCCTATGTTTTTGTGCCATCCTTTCATGTCCCTGTGTATCATACATACATACTGTTGCTTTCTAAGAGTATTTTACAATAGGATCTCATTTAGCTTGTAAGTGCTTATTATTCTTTTAATAAAAGGTATTTTTCCTTTTAGTTTTTCCTCCTCAGATTTCCGAATTCCTGAAGCCTTTAAAAATTAATTTAACACATTAGGCATCCATTTCAACTGAATGTCATTTATATAATGAACACTGTGCTTTGTGACAGGAGCATAATATGGAACAGAGGCACACAGATAAGCTTTTCCTAGAGCCTGGTAAAAGATACAGACAAGCAAGGAGGTGAGCCATTATGATACAGTGGGATAATTACATTGGCGACATAGAAGAGCTTTAGGGGAGCAGACAGAGGATGTCATACCCATATCTGAGCATGTGTATGGGGAGGGAGACATCAAAAGAACACTTCATTTCTCAACTGAGAATGGGAAGACTAATGTGAGTTATCCAGATGAGGGGGAGGATAGAGACACGTGTTTCAGGTACTTGTAAGTACTGAGGAGAGCGTGATTCATTCACAAACTAATACTCCACTACAGAGATAAAAAATTAGAAAGGAAAAAAAAAAAAAAAAGAGTGCTGATAAGAAGGGACCAGAAAAGTCACATTGGGAATGTATCTTGGGAATAATAGCAGAGGGTGGAGGTGGGGGTGGAGAAGAATGGAGACAGATCAGGGCTCCCACTGTAACAATTAAAGAAGCCATATATATTTTTATAAATTCAAGCTTGGACCAAGCAGAGGTTCTCCTATGCTGGAGAAGAAACTAGCAGAGCTTTTAGTGGTTCATGGGATAGAAGATTTTTGAAGCTTAAGGACTCTCAACCCTAGTGTCCCATGGAAGATTTACTTAGTTATGGACTTGTAAGGGAAGCTGGGGAAGTAGGTCTAAAACTTCAAAGGGCAGAGGTAAACTATCCTTCATACTGTGGAAACATATCATAGGAAACAAAGGCCAGCTATGGGGGAGAGATCATGCCACAAACACAAGCAAGTCTTCCTTCCTATGAAGACGTTCACTAGATTCTGCAGTTTCATGAAGCGGAAAGCTGAAGAGCCTTGTCTGAAAACCACTGAATGGCAGATTAAAATCAATTATTTCGGGACACCTGGGTGGCTCAGTGGTTAAGGGTCTGCCTTTGGCTCAGGTCATGATCCTGGAGTCCCAGGATCAAGTCCCGCATCAGGCTCCCTGCATGGAGCCTGCTCTCCCTCTGCCTGTGAATCTGCCTCTCTCTCTGTGTGTCTCTCATGAATAAATCAAAATCTTTAAAAAAAATCAATTATTTCAGGGATGAAGAGGCAAAGACCCTCCAGCCTCTCAATTAAAAGCCTGGGAGAAGCATGCCCAAGGAAAAGGAAAAATTAGAGATAGACTGAGTCTTATTAAAACTGCAACTACCTTAATCCATCCTAATCCCAGAATGAAGTGAAATGATCAACCTATATATGTACAACTAGATTGCCAAAGGGGGATAAAAGAAACCAGTTAAATCAGATTATGTAACAAAATCTTATAAATCAGTAAGATAGTTCCATAGAAATGAACAGAAACTTTGAAAAAGAACATTATCTAAATAGCCTATAAATATATGGAAAAAGTGAGTATCATTAATCACTAGGGGAATACAATTAAGACTACAATGTGATTTGACTAAATGTCCACCAGAATAGTTAAAGGGAAAAAAAACACAAACAATACCAAGTGTTGACAAGGATATAGGAAAAAGCAGACTGCCTCAAAGAGTTTAAATTGGTGCAACATTTGAAAACTCTTCAGCAGTAACTATTCAAACTGACCATATGTAAACTCTATTACATACTAGTTTCCACAGCTGCTGTGACAAATTACCATAAATTTGGTGGTTTAAAACAATATAAATGTATTATCTTGCAGATCTGGAGGTCTGAAGTACAAAACTGATCTAAGCCAAAATCAAGTTATCAACAGGCTATGTTCTTTCTGATGGTCCTAAAGGAGTTTTTCCTTGACTTCTCCACCTGCCTAAACCACTTGGCTTGTGGGCCCCTTCCAGCAGTTGTATTACAAGCTCTAACTTCTATTTCAATAGTTACATCTCCTCTTCTGACTCTTCTGCTCCTCATACCCTTCTAAAGGCCTCTGTGATTATACTGGGCCCACCCAGATGATCCAGGACAATCTTTCCATCTCAGAGCCACAAATCACATCTGCAAAATCCTTTCTGCCACCTAAGGTAACACATGCAAATCTCTATGAGGCATGTAATTCTGTCTACTACAAGTACCTATTTTCCATTCCCAGGTTTTTTCCCAGTAAAAATGGACAGATTTCTCATAAGAGCATTACTTAATATAGCTCAAAATATGAAATAACCCAAATGCCCATCAATAATATGGTGGATAAATATATTATGGTATATTCACAAAATGGAACATTTTACAACACTGATAATAACCTACAAATGCATGCAACAATATAGAGGATTCTTAGAAACACGTTGAGTGAGAGGTATCAGGCAGCAAACATAAGACTTACAATATGGAAAATTTTATCTGCATAAAATAAAAATTTAAAAAGAATCTATGTCATTAGAAATGAGTGAATACTCTTGTCATAACGGAGAGTGCCTGGCAAAAACTAGGAGACCTGAGGGGAGCTTCTGGGTCAGGTAATACTTTGTTTCTTGATCTTTTTTTTTTTTTTTTAAAGATTTTATTCATTTATTCATGAGAGACAGAGAGAAAGAGAGAGAGGTAAAGACACAGGCAGAAGGAGAAGCAGGCTCCACGCAGGGAGCCCGATGCGGGACTCGATCCTGGGACCCCAGAATTACACCCTGGGCCAAAGGTAGGCGCTAAACTGCTGAGGCACCCGGGGATCCTGTTTCTCGATCTTGATGCTGTTCTTCATTTTGGCTACATGGCTATATTAAGGTTTGAAAAATTTATTTAGGTGTATAGTTATGATACTTAACCCTTTTTTCTTTATGAGTCTGATACTATAATAAATGACTTTTTAAGAGTAATGCGGGGGTGCCCAGGTGGCTCAGTCAATTAAGTGTCTGACTCTTGATTTCAGCTCAGGCTATGATCTCAGGGTCGAGGGAGCCCTGTGTCGGGTTCCTTGCTCAGCATGGTGTCTGCTTGTCCCTCTCCCTCTGCTCCCCGTCCACCACCTGCTCACACACTTTATCTCTAACATAGATAAATAAATACAATCTTTAAAAAAAAAAGAGTAATGGAAAATCAATGAAAAATTTTTAATCTTTTAAGGTTTATTTTTTCAGTTTTATTGAGATATAATTGATTTGTAACATTTACTAGTTCAAAGTATAAAATATAATGACCCTGTAAATGTATGTATTTAATATATATATATTCTATCAATAAAAGTAACAGACATAAAGCTTAGAAGTCATTTTGGAAATAACTATCACCCAAAGATAATTAAGGCAGCAGATATCCTATAGAAGCTTTTTTGAATTTTCAAGGTGACAGGTTCAATCAGGCTCCTTGCCTTTTTAATAAAGTACACTCATTGTCTAGGATTATATTTTATCAAATCTAGTAGAACTTCTTTTTACTAAGCATGAACATTTATAATCAGAAAGAACATGTTCCTAACTAGGAAAATTTCCCTTTAGATATTTTCTGCCAAAATATTCCTTACTAAGGCAATCTGTTACGTTGTGCATAATCTTCAACTCTGCAGATGGTTGTATTCCTTAATATTGCCTGTCTATAATTTTAAGAAGTACTATGGTACACTTCAGGGACTGTATGTGCTATATAAATGGAAGGTGCTTTACAAACAACTTACTTTGGAGTTCTCCCAGAGGAAGTTATTAAGGTAATAATGCTATCAGAAGTAACAAACTACTCTGAATGTGAAATACTGATGGAATCTTTTGCCTAAAAATATTATATTTCCTCTCAGTGGCTTCTTTAACTACACAAGCTAGATAGATAGGTCCCATAATTTAAGAACTGAAAAATATTTGGATCTGATCATTAAAAGGCAGGTCACTGCTTACTTTGATGAGAACAATTTCAATAGAATAGTAAAAGATGGCCAGAGTACACCTAGTTGAGAAATCAACAGTATGAAAATGAAGGCAAAAAACAAAACAAAACAAAAAAAATACCAACTACTCTTTTGAGAGGTTTGGATAAAAAGAGCAGAGATCAAATAGTAACTAAAGAGGAACTCTCTAGTTTTAGTTTTTACTAGATTAGAGCAACCTGGAGGGGTTTCCTATCTGAGGGGAAGAAATCAACAGAAAAGGAGAAACACAAGATAGAACAGAGACTTATGAAAGGTGTTGCTGTGAGCAAAGGGTACACAAAGCAGGCAGTCACTGATGGTGAATGGGCGGCTCTGGAGAATAAGACTGTTACCTCACACTCAGACCCACGGGGAGAAAAGAAGGCTTTCATTCAGAGGATATTGAAAGAGTTTCCTAATGACCTTAATTATCTTGATGACCCAGGAGACAAGGCTGGTCACCGAGAATGAGCAGAATGGGAAAAAGAAGAGCATGTAAAGAACGCCAAAGGCTTATAATGGTTAAGGATGATAATGCAGCACATGACCAAAGAGAAGTTGAATGACAGTAACTGTTACACATGCACATACTGTATAGTATTTTGAAATGTAGTTTTAATCATTACTCTTAATACTAGCTGAGATACTTCTGCTTCTGGTCAAGGTGGAGTAGCAGAGACCAGATTAACCTCCTATCTGAAACAACCAAAAACAAAAACAAAAACAAAAACAAAAACAAAACAAACACCAAACTCACAACAGACAAAATATATAAAATAATGGTTTTTGAAACACCACACATTAAAAGATGTGTAATAAAAGACAGTGATCTCTTGAGGCATAGGAAATAAATGAGGTAAACCCTACAACCATCCCAGTGCCACTGAGGACTTACTAACAAGTCACAATAACTCAGTCTTCTAGCCCTACTCACAGGTGCTGCTTTCTACCAGAAGCTAAGGCAGGATGCCAAAGCCACAAGCTCCAAAAAAGCCCCCAGGATCCAATATAGAGTGGTCTGATCCAGTTTAGACGCTGTGCTAACCGTCCAGATGACCTCATCTAACTGTAATAAGAAAAAACACACCTAACAGCCCATGACAGATCCGACAGTGCCCATTTAGGGGAAGAAAAGAGATTATACCCTTGTTCGGAAGCCTCCTCCCTCATCCTGGAAAAATTCCTCTGTCAATTTGCTTGCCAGCCCCTAATTACCCTAACCCCATAAAACCTACTTGGAGAGAAGGTACCATTACAGCATGAACTCCCCTTCTCCATTCTATGGCCACTGAATAAATTATGTGCTTGCCATCAGTTACTGCTTTGTTAGTTGGCTATTTGGCAAAAGGTATTGAGTAGGGAAAGAACCTCCCACTTTGGTAACATCAGCTTATTTCCTACCAGGGGCTTCTAGCCTACGGCACTGGCAAGAGTAAGAGACTCCTCTACACCTTCTGTCCCCAAGACCAGGAAAACTGAAGCAGCTAGAGTTCATGGGACAGAACACCAGAGAGAAGAGAACTGCACATAAAGGATTAACCAGAGATCTGCAAATGGTCCACCTTGCGTACTGAGCAAAACAATACTCATCCTATGTGTGTGAAAAAAGTTCCAGAGTATGGGGGAAGAACCTATGCAGGATTAGTTAGAATATCCGTTACTCACGCAAGACTGCGAAGACTGCCTGTTCCTGAAAGCCAGGTTGGAAGACCTTATAATTCAGAGAATCTGGTAGAGTACTAAGGAAAGTATTGCCTCAGTAGTGGAAAATAATTAGCTCAAGACTAAACACTACTCAGGCTAATCTTAAAAGACTCAAAAAAAACCCAAGTTGTTTCTAAGTCATTTGACAGTATCTAACAAGAATATTTACAGGAGATAAAAGTGTCCAGTACCAGACATTGTAAAAATTTATGTCTTATAACCCCCCAAAATTATTAGACATGAAGAAAAGTCAGAAAAAAACTATCCATAAGAAAATTCAATCAGATCCAGAATTGACAGACATGACTGAATTAGTAGACAAAAACATTGCCTTTATAGCTGCACCTCCACTCAATATCTGTGTGATTTATTGGCATGAAGTTTACCTTATACAATTTCTACTAAAAATGTGCCAAATCAACTGGTAACAAACAATATTGGAAGGTGAAATTGGTTAAAGGTCTGAAAGTTTTCAAGTATGCTAAAGGCTATTTTCTTTCATCTATCCCTGTCATTGAGCAAGAATATTCAAAATAGAAACTAAATTTTTACTCTACAGAAAGAAAATACTGACTACAACAACTCCAAGATTTCAAAAAAAGGTTTTATTTATTCATTCATGAGAGACAGAGAAAGAAAGAGGCAGAGACATAGGCAGGAGAAGCAGGCTCCAAGCAGGGAGCCCAATGCAGCAGATCCCAGCACTCCAGAATCACGAAGGCAGATGCACCCAACTGCTGAGCCACCTGGGTGTCCCTCAAAAAAAGATTTTAAATGATAAAGTACATTTAAAAGAAAAGATTTATTTATTTGT
Organism: Canis lupus dingo; assembly: GCF_003254725.2. NCBI lineage: Eukaryota > Metazoa > Chordata > Mammalia > Carnivora > Canidae > Canis > Canis lupus. The sequence continues at coordinate 13,257,459 of NC_064260.1, read as the reverse complement.
TTATTCATTTATTTTTAAAGAGAGAGAGAGAGATAGAATGTGTGTGGGGGAAGGGACAGAGGGAGAGAGACTACTCAAGTTGACTCCCCGCTGGGCAGGAAGCTCCATGCAGGGCTTGATCTCACAACTCTGAGATCATGATCTGAGACAAAAATCAAGAGTTGAATAGACGCTTAACTGGCTGAGCCACTGAGGTGCCCCAAGTACACTTTTAATAAATGCTTAAAAACAGATACTTTGCAACAGCCATAAATGAGCTTTTCACATTAGTTTTCACATTAGCCTAAAAACTGAGTTTTTAATCAATTTTGTAATTATGCTTACATATTTTGTGGGTAAATTTACATTCTTGTATTTTATTTCTAGTATATTAGTACATGCATTCCATTAAATGCAATTGACTTATGATTTAAAAAGTTAAATATTAAAGAAAACTTCATGGTGATTATTGTTTTCATGAAAACCCATTACTTTCATACATGGTGTGAAAAACTATTGAAAGTCTATATTTACATAATATTGTATCTGAATATTTGAAAAACTACCTACTAAAATCATTCATAAATTTTAAATTTATTTTTTAATTTTATTTTTTATGAATTTTAAATTTCAAACACATCAATCTCAAAATGCTCATTTAGCGGGAAAACTGTTAAATACTAAATCAAAGGTATAGATATATAGATGCTTTTTCACTATTCCAACTCTTCCAGATGTTTGGAAAAATAGTAAAGTGGCATGCAGCTAAAATACTGTTTATAGATAAATTTGCAGTGTAAACAAATTACAAAAGGAAGGTTTAAGTCAATGATCTAAACTTAATCTTAATAAAATGAGCAAATCAAACCTAAAGCAAAGCAAATAAATAATAAACAATAAACACAAGAGCAGAAATCAGTGAAATTGAAAATAAAAAAGACAAAAATCAATGAAACCAAATGTTTTCTGAGAAGATAAATATAACTAATAAACCTCTACTTTTAATTATTAGGAAAAAAAGGAGAAACTAATGATATCAGGAATACAGAACATTAATCATATTCCACATACATTCAAAGGGTAATTAAGAAATCATTGCAAGCAACTTTATGCCAATAAATTAGAAAACTTCAATGAACTGGATAAATTCTTTGAAAGATATAAACCACCAACGCTTACCCAAGAAGAAATAATGGAATAATCCTTTATCTAAGAAAATAGTTGAATTTGTAGTTAAAATCTTCCCACCAAGAAAATTCCAAGCCCAGATGACTTCCTTGGTAAATTCTACCAAACATTTAAAGAGGATTAATGCCAATTTTACATCAACAGCTTGAGAAAGCTGAAGAGGATGTAATACTTTTCCACTTATTCTGTGGTGTTAGCATTACCCTGATACTCATAATGGAAAAAGACATTAAGAAACTAAAGATTAATATCTTATACACACATTCAAAAAACTTTACACTTATTTATCAGTTTGAAATCAACAACATATAAATAAGATAATATATCATGACCGTGTGGGATTTATCCAAGAATACAAGGTATTAACACATTAAAATAACTAAATCTATTTGATCATCTAAATGCATGCAGAAAAGCACTGTAAGAAAATTAACAGCAATATAAAAAAAAACTCAAAACTCTCAAAAAACTAGAAATGGAAGGTAACCTTCCTCAACCTGATTAATGGCATCACTGAAAAACCTGCTGTTAAGATATTAAAGGTGGACTACATGCTTTCTAAGATTGTAAACAAGGCAGAAACTACTTCAGTTCTACACTACTGCAAGTGCTAACCAAGGGGAAAAAATGAAAGGAAGCCAGAAAAGAAGTAAAACTGTCTTTATTTGTAAACTGTATGATTATCAACATAGAAAACATTAAGAAATCTCCAAAAACTACTACACTAATAAGTATGGGTAGCAAAGTCAAAGATATAAGGGATAGTACATGAAAGTCAATTTTATTTCTATATTCTAATAATGAACACTTGTAAAATTTTTAAAATACCATTTACAGTAGCACTGAAATATATGAAATAGTAATAAATTTAAGAAAAGAGCTGCTAGACCTGCACACTAAAAACTATATAGCACTGACATGAGACCAAGATCAATAGGAAGATATATACACTCACAGATTAAAGACTCAATATTGTTGAGATGTGAATTATCACAAATTGATCTGTAGATTCATCATATAATTCTTTTTTTTTTTAAGATTTTATTTATTTATTCATGTGAGACACAGAGAGAGGCAGAGACACAGGTAGAGGGAGAAGCAGGCTCCATGCAGGGAGCCCGACATGGAACTTGATCCCAGGTCTCCAAGATCACACCCTGAAGCTGAAGATAGATGCTCAACCACTGAGCCACCCAGGCGTCCCTAAATACCAGTTTTCATGCACTTTTATCTCCATATCATAAGGTGTTTTGAGAAGTAATAATTTTCCCACTGTTCTAAGCTATCACACTATTCTTGAACAGATGTTGGTTATGTTTTAAAATATATCTGTTCGATAGCAAAATACTCATGACCACGTGTTTTCAAACTTGAAACATTTTCCTTTTGCAAAATGAAAATAAGTTTTCCCATTAGATAACCAGCGAAAGTCTATATGGAAAAAATATTTTCATAGGTACCCTCTATGCTACAAAAGGCACTGCAAAGATTCTACCCTTTTATGATCATCACTCAGTTATTTACTCATGAATGACACAGAGAGCGGCAGAGACACAGGCAGAGGGAGAAGCAGGCTCCATGCACCGGGAGCCCGATGTGGGATTCGATCCCAGGTCTCCAGGATCGCGCCCTGGGCCACAGGCAGGCGCCAAACCGCTGCACCACCCAGGGATCCCTACAAATGACTTCTATGTGAACAACTGCAGTAGTTTTATTTGTGATAATCCAGTTGTCTCCCATCTGGGGAATGGATAAACAAACTGTTGTATAATCTATACAAGGGAATATGATCAGCAATAAAAAGAGACCATTGGTAAATGCAACAACATGGATGAATCTTGCAGTAATTATGCTGATATGAAAGAACACAGCCGGGATCCCTGGGTGGCGCAGCGGTTTGGCGCCTGCCTTTGGCCCAGGGCGTGATCCTGGAGACCCGGGATCGAATCCCACATCAGGCTCCCGGTGCATGGAGCCTGCTTCTCCCTCTGCCTGTGTCTCTGCCTCTCTCTCTCTCTGTGACTATCATAAATAAAAAAAAAAAAAAAAAAAAAAAAAAGAAAGAACACAGCCTGTGTGACACCAGTTTTACAAAAAGCTAGGGAAAGCTTACACTGACAGCAGATCATTACCTGCCAGGAACCAAGAGCTGGGAGGAGGTGATTACAAAAGCACCTGTGGGAAATGTGGGGAGTGACAGAAATGTTTTCTATCTTCATTGTGGTGGTAGGTAAAAGGATAAAAATGACTGTTAAAACTCATGGAATTTTCTGCTTATAATTGGTGAATTTTACTGTATATAAGTTGTATCTCAAAAAGCTGACCAAAATAGATACCTATGCAGGGAGATGCACAACATTCTCAGAGTAGTGCAATCTGTAGAAGTAAATGGAGTGAATCAGTCCTAAATCCACCCTCTGCTTAGGCTCTATTTGGCCACACCAATGAAGACATCCTCTATGGTCACTGCCTGGCTGCTTACTTCCTTAGAAATAGCAGTAGGGAGGCAGGGGCACCTGGATGGCTCAGTCACTGAAGTGTCTGACTCTTGATTTTAGTTCAGGTCTTCACCTATGTGTTATAAGATCAAGCCCTACTCCAGGCTTATGCCTGTAAGATCGAGCTCTGCATGGGGCTCCACACTAGGTGTAGAGCCTCCTTAAGATTCTCTCTCTCCTCTCTCTGCCGCCGCTCCCTCCCTTTCTCTCTTAAAAAGAAAAAAATATAGTAGGGAGGCAGGTAGTATGGTTTATTCAACTCTGGATTGCCAGTGACTAAACAGTGTTTACATCTACTAGGTACTTTTGGTAACATTAGTAAATAAGAATTTATACACAAACTCCTAAAACTCTTTTACATTCACTGATTAGGCAGGCAGTACCATTATTTCATGACAAAAAAAAAAAAAATTAACAAATTTTGGGGATCATGTTTGAATAAGCAACTTTTAATTCATGATGAAGGCATTTAATCTGTTCATCAAATCATCATTTTTAATAAGTAAACTATGAAGTCTTGTATTTTAATACCTTTTAGTTAGAAAGTAATTCTATTAAGCATCAACTAATTCTTCAGTATCAATTGCTTTACATCCTTTACATAGGAAAACTTCAGAGTTTCTCTATGTTTGAATTATGGAGAATTCACTCATTCTTCTAGAGAATTTTATTCCACAAGCCAATTATAAAAAACATAAAAATTAACTTATTGTTTATAAAACTGAATATATGGCTAACATAAAAAATGACAGCCAATGAGTTTTAAAAAGCTGTATTTTATAAATCAATAAAGCAAAATTTGACATTACATTTTAAGGCATTTGGAAAACCTTGAATGAAATTGCAAAATAAATAGCATACTTACAATCTGTAGCCATGCGAAATTGAGAAGAAAGTGCTTGAGTAACTGAATTCCAAAAAGTGTACAAAATTTCAGGTTGTCCATCCTATGACCCAAAATGAGGATGTATTCATTAATTATTAAAAATTGTAATGGATAAGAAAATATATTAAAAATTTATTAAAAATGCATTTAAGTGAACTTTTCTAAGATATCTAATTATCAAACAATGGTATTATTAAGTCACTGAATAGAAATATATAGATGACTTCAAACTCCTAACTATAGTAAACAAAATGACAGTTGCTAGAGGGGAGGTGGGTGGAGGGATGGGGCAATAGGGTGATGCAATGAGCACTGGGTGTTATATGCAACTAATGAATTACTGAACACTACATCTGAAAGTAACAATGTACTATATATGTGGGCTAACTGAATTTACATTTTAAAAAAAGAAATACATAGATGAATCAAATTATGTCTCATGTTCTCATGTTCAAGTAATCGGTTATCATGCTTCTCTGCTGTGTGAACTTGGGCAAGTTGTTTAATCATTCTGAGCCTCCTTCCATCTATAAAATGGTGATGATAACAGTACCTACATTTCACTGCAATATTATTTTGAGGATTAAAAATTTTACAAAAGTGTCCGGACAGTCCCTAATATATAATAAGCCCTCAGTGAATTTAGTTATTATTATATAATTATTACCATCTTCCTTACATATGCAGAAGATAATTGTGTGACCATAACAAAATGATGAACAAAGCAAGCTTAGATCCGGAATGAGCACCAGAGTATAATCCATCAATTACAAGAGAGAACTGCCTAAAGTATAAATACAGCTAAAAAAATGTTTAGATGTATTTATTTATTGAGACAGAGAGTGAGAGAATGAGCAGGGGAAGAGTAGAGGGGGAAAATCTGTCAAGCAGACTCCCTGCTGAGTGAGGAGCCTGACTTGGGGCTTGATCCCACGACCCATGAGATCATGACCTGAGCTGAAACCAAGAGTTAGGCACTTAATTGAGCCACCTGGGTGCCCCAGTTAAAAAAAAAGTTAAAAGTCACAGAAATTACTACTACTCAGAACAATACTTCATTCAACTTTGAATAAATGTTTTAGAAAGTAATTACTAAAAAGAGAAATATTAGTTCAAGTATCATTTATTAAAAGAAGATAAAATACTTTAATACTCTTAAAACCGATTCATACTTCTAGAAATTTTACCAAGTATTTTTAAGATATTTTTATATGTGTGGTATACAATATCAAATCGCTAATATTCTACTTTTGAAGGACAAAAATGACAATTCATATGCTTAGCCCTAATAACATTAATAAAATGTATCTAATATTTAAATATGTCATAAAAATGAAAAAGCTCTAATTGGTTTAGTTTTGTGCTTACAACAAATAAAATTCCAATTTTCTTTTTTTTAAATTCCAATTTTCAAGGTTATAAATGAAAAAATAAGTAATGAAAAGTACTGATATCTTACTTTTATACCCATACATACATACTTCTATTTTCATTATTTGTTTCTTTAATAAATTTTTTGCTTTGAATTCAACTGAGTATTGTATACCATAAAAAAAGGCAAATCAAATAATTGTTCACTTCTTACACATTGATCAGAAAATAGATTCAGAGTCTCAAGATTCTATGTAATAAGTATACTGGATATCATGTACCTTAAAGGAAATGTTTTTACATTAAAAAAAACTTTAAAAAAATATTAACAGAATGAAGGACAAAACACGTGACCTTCTCAATTGATGTGTATTAGTAAGCATCTGACAAAATCCAACATGTTTTCATGATAAAATCACTCAAAAAGCTAAGAACAGAAATCATCTCAACATAATAAAGGCCATATATAAAAAGCCCAGCAAGTACAGCCAAATGGTGAAAAACTGAAAGCTTTTTCCTCTAGATAAAGAAAATCTGATGACTAATTCTACGCACACATACTTGGGTCAGTCTTAAGAATACAAACACAAAATTCTCAGACATGAACGCAAATTGATTTCAACAGGATATTGAAACAATTATTTGAATTATCTAAACAAATAGGATTTATGTCCACAATATAAGTATTATTTTTGTCTCCAATAAGGAAATCCACAGAATAATTTAGCTAAGTGAATTCAAGGCAATTAATAACCTTTAATAAAATACTTAATACCCAAACCTCATATTTAAAAAAAATTCATAGAAAATGATGCACAAAGTGTTAATTAAAAAACCACAAAATTTAGGACTGCCTGGCTGGTTCAATGAGTAGAGCATGCGACTCCTGACCTTGGGGTTGTAAGTTTGAGCCCCATGTTGCATACAGAGATTATTTTTAAAAATAAAATCTTAAAAAAAAATAAAAACACAAAATTTACTATCTTAACTCTCTTTATGCATACAATAGTGTTAACTCTATGTAGCTTATTGTACAACAGACCTGTAGAAATTTTTCATCTTGCAAAACTGAAATGCTATACTTATTGAACTCTTTTCTTTCTCCAACCACCCATCCTACCAACCACCTATTTATCTACTTTCATTTTCTAAGAGTGTAACTACTTTGGTATACCTCATGTAAGTGGGATATTTTTTTTTTTTGAATGGTTTATTTATCCCAATGCCCTCAAGTTTCACCCATATTGTAGCATGCAACAGGATTTCCTTTTTTTAAGGCTGAATAATATTCTTTGGTGTGTGATACTCTCTTTATCCATTCATCCATCAATGGACACTAAGACTGTGTCTGTCTCTTGGCTATTATGAATAATGGTGCAATGAAACACAGGTGAGTAGATATCTCTTCCACATCCTGTTTTCAATTCTTTTGGATATATATCACCAGGAGTGACATTGCTGGATCATATGGTAATTCCATTTTTCAATTTCTAAGGAACTTCTCATACTATTTTCCTCAACAGCTGTGCCATTTACATTCTCATCAACAATACACTGAAGTACCAGTGTTTCCTTATCCTCACCAATACACTGTTCTCTGATGAATGCAAGGTGATATCTTATTATTTCGATTTGCATTTCCTGATGATGAGCGATGCTGGGCATCTTTTCATAAGCCTGTTGACTATTTCTATCCTATCTTTGGAGAAATGTCTACTCAAGTCCTTTTTTAGACATTTTTAAAACGCAGTTTTATTTTTGCTGTTGTTGAGGGAATTCTTTACATATTCTGGACATCAATTCTTATCTGACCTATGGCTTACAATTACTCTGTATGTTGCATTTTCATTTCGTTGATTATTTCCTTTGTCACACAGAAGTTCTGAAGTTTAATGTGGTCCCTTTGGTCTATTTTTGCTTTTGTTGCCTGTGATTTGGGTGTCATGAAATCACTACCAAATCCAATTTCCTGAAGACTTCTCCTTATGGTTTCTTTCAGGAGTTTTATAACTTTAGGTTTTACACTTAAGACTTTAAATCATTTTCAATTAATTTTTGTATATGGTGTAACGTAAGGGTCCCTTTATCTCTTTTGTACAAGGATACCCAGTTTTTCACAGCATCATTTGTTGAAGAGATTGGTGACATATAATTTGTGTGACCTTCTTTATTCTATCTAGCATCTTTTATCTGAAGTTAATACTGCCACTGTTTCATTTGAGAAATGTTTGTCACTCCATTTATTTTTACTCTATATTGTTTGCTTTTGATGTGATTCATAAATAATGATTTTATTTTTAAATGCAATTTTTGTCTTTTAATAAGAAATTACAAACCAAATATGTTTACCTAATATGTTGTTCTTGCTTTTATCATTTCATTTTACGCTTCTTTGCATTTCCTTGGTTTTCTGTTTTTGTTCTGTGGATTATTTGCATTTGTTTTTATCTCCCCTAGAGGTTTTTTTTTCTTGTATTTCTTTCAGATGTGTCATTATTCCTACAATTAACCATAGATTCCTTTGAGGTAAATCATCTTTTATAACTCCATAGAACTACTGAAACAGATTTCTAGAAAAGGCAGAAATTCTTTAGGGCTTTAGAGAAATTGCCAAAATAAACAAGAAAATTTCTAATTCCTTGACATATCCTATTGAAAGAAAATATTGAGTCCCAAATAATTGGCTACTTCTTTGTTCTTAGTGACTCTGAGTCACTCAAAACTTGAAATCCATAGTTAACTTTTAACTCAGAGAACCCAGACAAACTTTGGCCAAGACATTGACATTTTTTGAATGTGCATTATGTAATAGGTATTATGGGATGTTATCTCATTTAAACCTTAAAACAACCCCTAAAATGTAAACTCCAGGTCAGCAGAAGCACCATTTTTGTCTGTTTTACCACTGCAATTTCAGCAATGAGAACATGACCCAGACATAACAGACACATAATAAATATTTATTGGGTGAATGAAAAATCTCAAAAGAAGGCATTCTTAGTCCCTTTCTAGAAAGAAAATAGGAGCTCAAAAAGATAAGATGACCTACTTAGAATTAAATAGAAAGTAGTAGAACTGAGATTCGATCTCAGTTCTGTTTGATATATTAAAAGTGTTATTCCTGGGCAGCCCAGGTGGCTGTTTAGCGCCACCTGCAGCCCGGGGTGTGATCCTGGAGACCTGGGATAGAGTCCCACGTTGGGTTCCCTGCACGGAGCCTGCTTCTCCCTCTGCCTGCGTCTCTGCCTCTCTCTCTTTCTCTGTGTCTCTATGAATAAATAAAATCTTTAAAAAAAATAAATAAAAGTGTTATTCCTCCTTGACTTACAAAGACTTTATGACTTGATTTTCTCAGCCTATATTTCCTGTTTCATACCACTGAGGTCAAAGATTCAACCATATTCAAATCCTTTCAGGTTCTTGAAGGTTCTTTCATAGTCTTAGTTTTAGCAGCTTTTAAAAACCTGCACCTTCTTCACAGTTCAGTTTAGGTGCCTCCTCTCTTGGTTCCCCTAGGTTTGACACACTCTGTTATATACTTCTCTAGCATCCCATATTCCCCATCATATTGATATTTTCCTGTGTGAGTAAAAGAAAGAGTAGTGGTTAAGAAGAGAAACTCTGGAGCCAGACCCTATCACTGACTAACTGTGACTGTGGGTAAGTTAATATCTCTATTCTTCAGTATCCTCGTCTATGAAATGGAAACCCATTCGTCCATCCATCGGGAAGATTCAATGGGTTAATTCCGACAAAGTGCTTAAAATGGTACCTGTCAGAATAAGTACAGAATATTTGTCAACACTGCTAATATTCTTTGTAGTATAAAATCAAACAAAATAACTAATATGTCTCACTGTATCTCCCAGTGACTACCACATAGTACTACCTACTATTGTTGTGATGGCCATTTCTATGGGTCAATTTAATTGCCTACTGGGTGCCCCCGGTATTTAGTCTTCACACTTTTGGTGTGTTTGTTAGGGGGGTTATAGATGAGTTTAACAGCTGAATGGGTAGAACGAGAGAAGCAGAATGCCCTCTCTAATGTGGGTGGGTCTTACCCAATCAGTTGAAGGCCTAAAAGATATTTTTTTTTAAAAGGTTAAGAGAGAATTCTTTGTGCTTGACTTTTTCAAGCTGGAATATCAGGGTTTTTGTTTTTTGTTTATTTTTTCCTCCTGCTTTATGACTCAAACTGAAAGAGCAGCTCTTCCTGGGTCTTCAGCCTGGAGACTCTTGGGCCAGAACTATATACTATTGGCTCTCCTGGGTCTCAAGCCTTTGGTTTCAGAGTGGAACTACACTGTCAATTCTCCTGGGTTTCCATCCTACTGATTGAGATGTTGGGACTTATCAGCCTCCAAAATCTGAGTCAATTCTTTAAATCTTCCCCTCTCTCTCTCTCTCTTTTTCTATATATATATATATATATATATATATATATATATATATATATATAATCTTTCTATATATATATAATATATAATTGTCATACTAAGAACTAGAGTCAGTTATCAAAGAGGTACACTAAAAAGGATACACAGTTGTTGGAATAAGAAAGGACATGCAAAGTGCTTCAGAAAGATAAAAAAAAGATGAGGTAGATTCAGATGGAAAAAATGTGGAAGATAATAATGAAAATGTAGATTTGGGGGTAAGACAGTACAACAAAGAGTTTTTATATATGTATATATGCTTCTGTATAGGTATATGATGTGCATACACACATATTATATAATTCTTCCAAAATATAAAAATATATTAATTTTATTTATCAAATAATTATCAAAAATTTTATTGTCAAAGCCACAATATGTTACAAATAGAACCACCTGCAAAAAATAGGAAAATATACAGATATATAAAAAAATAATTTTACCTACACTTTCAAATCAAATTAGTATGTCACATAATTGCTACTAAGTATGTTGAAACAAAATTCTACTAGATTTTAATAATTCAACAAGATTTCAACTGGAAGGATATTTGATATTCATCTATTTATAACCTACATCCAATACTGTCTTACTTTGGACTGCTGTAATCAAAATGCCATAAATTTGATGACTTAAAAATAACACAAATATTTTTCTCACAGTTTGAGAGGCAGAAGTCCAAGATCAAAGTCCTGGCAGATTTACTGTCTAGTAAGGACCTTGTTCCTTACAGAGGGCTGTTTACACTATAACTTCATATGGTAGAAGAGAGGAGCTAGCTCTCTGGGATCTCTTTATTGTGAAGCCTCTACCTTCATGACCTAATCACACTTCCTAAAGGCCTCACACATTGGGGGTTAGGATTTCAATGTACGAATTTTATGGGGACAGAAACACTCAGACCACAGCACTTTCACTTTCATTTTAGTTCAGTGCAATCATGTTATCAGATAATTTTTGGGAAATGTTTGCAACTTAAAAAAACCCTTGGCTTGTTTCTCAGTTAGAAGTATAAAAATAAAATATACAGGAATTCTAAAACATTTATGTTAGATGAATATGTTATTTTAGAACAGCACTTTGGCTGCTTTTGTCACTAATTTTGACCTGATTAAATATACAGAGAGAAACTTAGAATAACATCTGGATAAAAGTGATTTTAAAGCAGATATTATCCAGTTTATCTTTATAACATGGCAACTACCATGGGTTTTCTTGATAAAATGTACTTGATTGTACCTTATTGCACACAGTAATAAGGCCCAAACCTTCAAGTAAACATTCTTGCATTCAGGTGTGGTGAAAGGGTATGGGCTCTGAAATAAAATAGCCTTGACTTATACCCAAGGTCTGCAATATACTAGCTCTGTAACCTTGGGCAGGTCCTTTATCTTTCTGAGCTTGTAAGCTATGTAAACAATAGGGATAATAATAATTTATAGAATTTATTATTAAGAAGAGTCAGGATATCTTGAGCTAGATTCCAAGGAAGACTGTAATTTACCATACAGATGGGAAGAAGAGATGAGGAGAGAAAATTCCAGACAGAGGGATGAATAGAGCCTAAAGATGTAAAAAGTATTTTCTTTCTGTTTTTTTAAATATATTTTTTTTATTTTTAAGTAACCTCTATCTACACCCAACCTGGGGCTCAAACTCACAATCTTGAGATCAGGAGTCACATGTTCTACCAACTGAGCTAGCCAGCTGCCCAGTGAAAAGCATCTTCTCCTCTCTGAATGTACAGTGAGCATTCAGAAAAAGACAAGAACCAAATCCAGAAGTATCTTAATTCATCATGTAGATACCAGTGAAATATTTAAGGATTTTAATGGGAGAATACCATGATTAAACTTGTATTTTAGGTAAATCACTCTGGTAATAATGCAGAAGATGAACAATATGTGGGGTGGTGGTGAGCCTGCAGGTAAGATCAGTTATAAATTTGCTGGAAAAAAAAATGTAGGCTTACTATATCAGCAGGAAAACAGATAGGACTTGATGAGCAATTAAAAATATTTATGAAGGGCTAGGACTAAATATATCTGTATAGGACTAAGAAGTTGGGAGACTGATCAACCAAAATGGAATTTTAGACAGGGCAGCAGGTAGGTAGAGAAAGATTAACTCATTTAGACTTATGCTTCTAGAATCTATGAAGCATCCAAGTGAAGATGATCTAAGCTGGTAAATATGAATCTCTTGCTTAAGAACAAGATGGAAGCTGAAAAAATAGATTTAGGTGTTATTAGCATTTGGGGGTTGTAGCAATTGTTAGTTAGCATGTGTGAGCTTTTCTGATTGCATGTAGCATGAGAAGGAAAAAATGTTGAGGATGGGACCCAGAAGAAAAACATTATTTAAAGGTTGGAAGAGGAAATAATTCAGAGTAGAGAGAAAGGAGTAGGTGTAGACAGTTACAAAAAAAAAAAAAAAAATTGGTCATAAGTTAGTAACTGCTGAAGCTGGATGATAACACTATTGATCACTCTCCTGTACTCGGCTCTCTACTTTGTGTAGGCCTGAAATTTTACAAATAAATTATTTTAAAAGGTAGGTAGAGGAAGAAGAGTCAATGAAGGATTCTGAAGAGAAGTAATACCTATGAAGGAGAAAAACATTAAGCTGAAGCAGCAGTTATTGCCTCAAAAGAGTGAAATAAGAGATGGTTATAGAAGTGAGAAGAATGATTTAGCAGTTGGGTCATCAGAATGAATTTAACAAGAACTGTTTCAAAGCAGTAGAAGCTTGATTTCAGTGGCTTGGAGCAAAACAGAAATAAGAAAGTAGATACACAAGTAGCTAACTAAAACTGGGGCATGAAAGGAAAAAATACTTAGGTGGAGATAGAGGACCAAGGATTTTATTTTAATTTTGGTTTTAAACAGTAGACCCTTGAGAGGAAGTAGCCAGGGAAGGATGGTATTGGAGAAAGCAGAGAACGTTCTAGAAGAGGGTTAAGATGTAGAATATAAAACAAAAGTAGAGGGATAAGTCTGCCGTGGGGGGGTGGGTGGGAGGATAAGATCTATCTCTGAGAGGAAATGAGAGGATCTCCTTCTCTAAGGATCAGTTTAGATAAAGAGTTGATAAATTACTGTGCTTATTATTATTAGTAAGAGAAGGTCAGAGGGAAGCAGAGGGAGTTAAGATCAAAAAAGAAGAGAAAGTAAAAGACTGAGCAAAATTCTGTGCCAGAGATCTCTTTGGAGAGATCATGTTGTAAATAAGAAAGCCTGCAGACTTGATCAAAGAAACCAAATATATATGAATTTTAAAGTAGCTCTTAATTATCTTCTGGATTCAAAGGAGAGGAATCCTGGTGAAGCAAAGAGAAGGCAATGAAAAATTCTTTCACTGGAAAATAGCCTTCTGGGAGAAACATTTTGTTGTGTCAATTATAATGCAGACACAAATTCAGTAGAGACTTCAAGATGAACACTACAGAGCAAAATGAGAAAGTCTATACAAAACAATTTTAGCTGAAGTCAAAATACTGGCTTTTATATGTACATTATTCAAAGAAAAAGAATAATACTTTTGGTACATTCTACTTTTTGTTTTTAAAAATGGGGGATTCGATTAAAGTGGTAGTGGGAGGTAGTGAAAAGTAGATTTCAGATACCTTTTGAAGGTAGGACTTGATATAAAATGTATACAGTTAAACAGAAAAACTATATATAACGTATTAACAGATTATCTCTGGGTGATACGATTAAATATGACTTTTTTCCATTCATTTTAATTTGGGGGGGAGGTAATTGGATAATCTTTCTTTAAAAGATTTTTTTTTTAAGATTTTATTTATTTGACAGAGAGAGAGAGAGAGAGAGAGCATAAGCAGGGGAGCAGTAGAGGGAGAGGGAGGAGGAGGCTCCCCACTGAGCAGGGAGCCCAACATGCAGCTCCATTCCAGGATCTTGGGATCTGACTTGAGCCAAAGGCAGATGCTTAACCAACTGAGCCACACAGGCACCCCTATATAATTTATTTATAAACAGCATAAATTTTTGATGTAAAATATACAATGCTGAAATAAATATGGCAAAAAAGTAAAGTTCTTCAAACTCAAATCCCACACTCTTCCTTTGAGAAGAGGAACTCGGTACTTCGGTTAAACTACAGTACTTTTACATGGGTTTACAAGGTTTTAAAGTCCTTTCTACATAGTTTTTTGTGTTGCTCAATTTTTTTTCATTATTGCCCTTAAAAGAGAAAAAGCTAAATTAATTGCATACAAATATATAACACATATATTATGTTTATAGAATTATGATGTACTTAATTTAAATTTAATGTAGTTTCTTGCTAATAACAGAAATTAAATTAGTAAGAAATAAGATTTTGTAGGGCAGGGTTGAGCTTTAGAGGCCACAAACCATATATATATAATATCTAAGATTTTTTATGTCTCTTTACTCCTTACAAAACAAAACAAAACAAAACAAAACAAAACAAGAGAACTATTTCTCCCTCTTAGAGCCAGTATTGCCCTCATTGAGAATGCATGATTTACTAGTATTTCAAATTTCAAACTAGATTTAGTACAAGCCATACACGCCTTAAACCCAGTGCCTCAGCTTCCCTTGCCATATTCTCTTTGGTTTCATTCTCCTCCTGGGACACTCCTTGTTGCTTCCTCTGCTGCAGTGTTTCATAAACTCACCCAATGGAAAATATTTGTTGATAGCCACTCTAAAATATATTTACTTATTTGTTTAAAATTATACAAGTACTAGTATGTTAAGATACATATAATATGAAATATATAAAATAATTTAAAGGATAAGACTTTTTAAATGTATAGGTAGAAGTTATAACTATCTTTTTCCAAGCCAAACTGCATACACCACTTTGGAAAAGATGGTTTTATATGAATTTTATAAGTTGCATTTTCTTTGGACTCTATTTAGGTACATTTCTTTTCTCTATATAGCCGATTTCATCCATTGTCATGGCTTTGGTTGCCATCTATGAGTTCATGTCTCTGGTCTAGGCCTCTCTTCTGAGCTTTAGTTCCACATATTAAAATGCTTAACTGTCATCTTCACGTAGAAGTCACATAAACAAATACCTTAATACAGAGCTCATCATCTTTCCTTTCTTTTTATTTTTCATGTAGGCTCCACATCAAGCATGGAGCCCAATGTGGGACTTGAATTCATGACCTTGAGATCAAGATCTGAGCTGAGATCAAGAGTTGGACACTTAACCAACTGAGCCACTCAGGTGCCCCTCATCATCTTTCCTCTTAAATATGTTTCTCAGTTTATGCTCCCAAATGAAATTGCTACTATCTCCCAGAACTTTTGTCAAACTAGAACCCTTGGTGTCATCTTGATACCTTTTCCCCCATCTCACTATTTCTAATCCATTACTAAGCGGTATCAGTTTTATCTTCTAAGTAATCCTCAAATCAGTCCATTTCTGTCCATTTTCACTGTCATCAATGTTAATCATTGTAATAAGCCAGGTCAGTTCCCCACAAAACTCTATGTTGAAGTCCTAAGCTTCCTATACCTGAGAATGTGACCATACTGGGAGGTACAGTCTTTAAAGGATTAAGTTAAAATGGGATCATGAGGATGGACCCTAATCGAATACCACCGGTATTCTTACTGAACACAAACACATACGAAAGGAAGATGATATGAAGACACAGGAAGAGGACAGCCATTAACAAGCCAAAAAGAGGGGACTGGAACAAAAAGAGATCCTTCCCCAGTGGGACTCAGACTGAACCAAATGCCAAACACCCTGACTTTAGACTTCCAGCCTCCAGGTATGAGAAAATAATTTTTTGTTGTTGTTACGACACTCAGTTTGTGGAACTTTGTTACAGCAGCCCTAGGAAACTAATGCAACCTTCATTATTATCTCTTTCTGAATTCCTGCAACAGGCCGCCTTTCTCTAGAGTTGGCGCCCTCCAATCTATACCCCCACAGTGTAATTAACATTAAAACCTATAAATATGAATCATGTCACTTGTGTTTATGTAAAAGTTCAAAATACGTAAAATAGTACATGGCCTCTTCTAGGCACTCTGGCCACATTACGAATGCTCTTCCCCTTCCAGCTGCACTGGACTTTTATCAGTCTCTGAAAAGGATGTGTTCTATCCTTTTTGCATACTTCTCCCTTTCACCAAGCCAACTTATTATTAACATCTAAGTTTTTAAAATTCATTTAATGAGGTTACATCACCCATTTTCATAGAACCCTGAAAATTTTTGTAAGCTACCATAATTATAAACCATCATATATACACAATTGTTTGCTTAATGCTTATTTCCCCAATTAGTGCCTGTTTCTATTCCGTTCATTTTGATATCTCCAATCTCTATCACAGTGTCTGGAATATGGAATATGGTAGGCATTCAATGACAATTTAATAAAGGACTTAGACATACTCCATTTTCCTAATATTCTGAAATATTTTACTACAATTTTAACAAAAAGTAATCATTTGCTTATAAATATATGCTGTGTAGATAAAACTACTTAAAGAGCTACTAAACTTTTCCATTTCGCTTCTTCTTTACTTTGAGGAAATGATGAGATTCCATAAAAGATATATAGCTTCCTATAGTTAAAAGATTCTTCCCAATGTGAAAATTCATTTTTATGGAAATATAATCTAAAATAAATATAGTAACAACTGAAACTTTTCATATATAAAATAAGCCAGACTCTACCAAAAATAATTTCATTAGATCTTTTAAAATCACATATCTTTAAAAGTTTTATTATAGTCTTAAGTTTGATGTATATTATGTCTTAGGTAAATTATATAGTTAGAAAAAAATATATTTTACTATGGGCTTTAGTTGTGGTGTTATTTATTTATTCTCCCATCCCCCAGAATAAAGAAATGCCTGAATTCTTTTACAATCACTTAAATTAGTACCAATATGACTAAGAATATCCAAACATTCATATTCATTATTCACTTTTTCTCACATACAGATATGTACATATACACAAAAGCATGCATCTTGACATATGCTTAAACACTGATTCATGTTGAAATGCAGATCTTTAAAGATCTTTAGTTTCTGTTGTTAAATTAAGGAGAGACATAAATTAAGCTGAAATAATATAATGCTTGCCTTAAAATATCAAATTAACATGCATGGCTAAATCCTCTCTAGTCAACGGAATTAGCATGATAGCTAATGTACTATGTGAAATTACTTTTGAAGTAATCTAGCTTGTATTTTCCATTTTTCCCATCTTTGTATCAACCAAACAGTAAGGCAAATAGTTGCCTACTGTTTCTTTCTTCAAAAAGGAGAAAAGCAAGAACAGAAAAACTCAGGTCAATATGTTATTCTAAAAAACCAAGAGATTCAGGGTCACTGGATGGTGTAATAGTAAGACCCATCTCTTCTTATTCACAAAAACAGACTTAACAACAGTTAAGGTTGGACATAACAGTTGTGGTCCAAACCCCTTTACCAGAACTCCAGAAACCAGTGAAGAGTCACAGTACCCCACACAAGCTCAAAGTCAAGAAGAGAAGCATTGAAAGGGTAAGAAAAGCCATTTCATTTCAATCATGTCAGCTCCTCTCTCAAGCTAGCTCAGAACTGGGAGGAAAATTCTGACTTGCAGCTTCTCCCTTGAGAGGGAAAGAGAAAACTGAAATGTACATGGCCATGTATGTACAACACCCTAAAGAGTGCATTTAAAAAAACTGTTAGAATAGATTAATTCATTTGCAGAATACAAAACCAACACATAAGTATCAGTTGCATTTCTACACACTAACAATAAACAATCTGAAGAGGAAATCATGGGATGCTTGGGTAGCTCAGTGGTGGAGCACTTGCCTTTGGCTCAGATCGTGACCCCAGGGTCCTGGGATTGAGTCCCACATGGGGCTCCCCGCAGGGAGCCTGCTTCTTCCTCTGCCTGTATCTCTCATGAATAAATAAATAAAATCTTTAAAGAAAAAAAGGTGCACACGCTTTATAAAAAAAAAATCCGAAGAGGAAATCAGTAATCCCACAGTAATCAGACAGTAATCCCACTTCAAAAAGCACCAAAAAGAATAAAATGCTCAGAATAAACTTAACCAAGGAGGTAAAAGATTTATATACTTAAAACCACCAATCACTGCTGGAAGAAATAAAAGATGATGCAAATAAACAAAAAATTATCTGGTGTTCCTGGAAGACTTAATACTGTTAAAATGTCCATACTATCCACAGCAACCTAAAGATTCAATGTAATCACTATAAAAATCCCAAAGGAATATTTAGCAGAAAGAGAAAAGAAAATTTAATTTCACATGGAATCTCAAAGGACCCCAAATAGCCAAAACAACCTTGAGAAAAGAAAAACAGAGCTGGAGGTCTCAGACTTTGAGTTCAAAACATATTACAAAGCTAATACAAAAACAACATGTACTAGTATAAAGGTAGATACATACACAAATGGAATAGAGAGCCCAGAAATAAATCCTCACATACATGGTTGTATGATCTCTGACAAGGGTGCAAGAGCTACAAAATGGGGAAAGGACAGTCTGTTCAGCTGTTTGAAAAAAACTGGATATCCACATGCAAAATAAAGAAACTGGACCTTTGCCTTACACCATATTTAAAATCCAAAATGAATCAAAACCCTAAATATAAGACCCCAAATTATAAAACTTAGAAAACACAGGGGAAAAGCTTCATGATACTGGATTTGGCAGTAATTTCATGGATATAACATCAAAACTTCAGGCATTGGAAGCAAAACTAAGCAAATGGAACTACATAGAACTTCAAAACTTCTGTGTGGCAAAGGAAATAATCAAAAGAAAGAAAAGGCAACATATAGAATGAGAGAATATACTTGGTAGCCATGTATCTTAAAGCCCAGAATAGATAAAGAAAGAACTCCTATGGGGCAACTGGCTGGCTCAGTTGGTTGAGCATGCTACCTGTGATCTCAGGGTCAAGAGCTGAAGCACCATGTTAGGTGAAGAGCTAACTACAAATAATAAATAGACAAGATTTTAAAAAGTCAATAGAACACTTCTACAATACAATGACAACAATGAAAAACAAATAATTCTACTAAAACAATGTGTAAAGAACATGAATAGACATTTCTCCAAAGAAGATAATACAAACGGTCAACAAGCATACAAAAGATCAATATCACTAATCATCAGGAAATGCAAACCAAAACCATAATGAGATATGACATCATACCTGTTAGGATGGCCACTATCAAAACAAAGAAAATATAACTGTTGGTAAGGATGTGGAGGAACACGTCCTTGTGCACTAATGACGGGAATGTAAAATGGGCCAGCGGCTATGAAAAACACTATGGAAGTTCCTCAAAAAATTTAAAATAGAATTATCGTATGTCAGATCTTAACTAATTGGATTACTAAAAAGAAAATAACTACATTTCATCTCAGCATTAGATTTCCTATTTGAGCAAGCAGCCTAGTACAAGATTTCTTTTTATAACAGATTATAGAAGTATACATTACATTATGCCTAACTAAAGTACTCCTGCATAAGTTATTTCAGAGAACTATTAATGTCTTTCACTTGTACTTAAGTAGTTTTAATCCCTAGTATAGGCTAATTGATGCTGCAGAGAATTTTGAGGAACCATAACTGGTTGCTGGTTAGAGAAGCCTATGACTCTGTCAGAAAGTTCAGGTTCTTCTATGGAGTCTAAGTATCACTTTTGCACACTAAGAACAAAACTATTACGGAAGTCTTCCTTTAGGTCTTCCTACAATAAGCTTTCCTTCTTCAGATTTGGTAATATTTTACCACTATAAATTATTAAAAGGTATTTTCTGTTAGTATTTCCAGAGACTATCATAACCAGTACATCCCAGTGAAGGGTTCCATGAATGGAACAAGTAAGATTGGAAAGGAAACCAATGGGGAAGTAAGTTGTTTAAAGGGGAGGAATAGGGATCCCTGGGTGGCGCAGCGGTTTAGCACCTGCCTTTGGCCCGGGGCACGAACCTGGAGACCTGGGATCGAATCCCACATCGAGCTCCCAGTGCATGGAGCCTGCTTCTTCCTCTGCCTGTGTCTCTGCGTCTCTCTCTCTCTCTCTCTCTGTGTGTGTGTGTGTGACTATCATCAATAAATAAAAATTAAAAAAAAATAAAGGGGAGGAATATGTCGCTTTGGTTAACTTTTTATCCTATAACCCAGCAAAGCATTCAATTATATTTTGTAAATATGCTCATTTCAGTACCAGATAGTATTTCCTTTTTTTTTTTTTTTTTTTTTAGTATTTCCTTTCAGAAGTCAAACATGAAATAGAAATGTTATTTAAGCATTCCCCAGGAAATAAAGAGCAAAAACTAAACAGAAAAGAATTAGAGTGACTTTAAGGGTGTTTGAACACTTCAAAAGTGTTTGCCCTTTTACTTTCACTCACACATGTTTACTCACTATAGCTTCTCTACAACTGCATGAACTAAAACTAATCCATCTGCATGAAAGCGTGAAACAATGTAAATATTTTTCAAAGTTCTAATTGTTGAATATAGAAAAAAAGTCTAATGTTTGGCAAAAAATGATTAGTGTATCATACAGAAGTTAAATATCTTGGACATTTTAACATATAACAAGCAATGATTATATGAGAGAGAATATAAATATAATAAGTTTCTTCACTCAGATGAGGAGAAAAATATTTGGAGAGAATTTCCTCCTATCCACTCTGACACTCTGTTAAATATGGTTGACAAGAGATATTACAGATGATCCTTATCAGTAAAAAAATTGTTATATTTACAGTTGTGTTCATATCCAGGACATTCAAAAGCCAACATTTGATACACAGTATGAAAAAGTTTATAGAGAAATAACCGGTACAGAGAGGAAGAGAGAAAGAGGGGGGGAAAAAAAAAAAGAGAGAGGGAAAGAACAGCATGAAAGTCGGAACCAAAATGAAGATACCGATTTTAAATTATAGGCATAAACTAGTTCAGTTTTTCAGAGATAGACATGTAGCTTTCTGGTGATTCTGACAGGTCTAAGATTTGTTCAAATGTACAGAAAAGCAATAGGAATGAATTCTTCTGGGATATTTGAAATCTATTATTTATTTTTCTTCTTTTACTATGTTAGGTTGGCCCTACGGGACAACATTGAAAAGTAGCAGGGATAGTGGGCATCTGGCCTTTTTCCCTGACTGTTAAGGCAATGCTTTTCACATTTTATCACTAAAAATAATGACTGTTAAAGGTTTTATTAGATATCCTTTATCAATTTAAGAAAATTCCTTTCTCTTAGTTTGCTAGTATTTTTTAATCATCACAAATTTTGTCAAATACTCTGTGAGACAGTTATATCATTTTCACTTATTGCTGTGTTTGGTGTACTAATATTTTAAGATTTTTCCATGTATGTGCCTGAGCATGACTGGATTGTAATTTTCCTTTCTTGTAATTCTTAACTGGTTTGGCATAAAGGTCATTTTAGTCTCAGAAAATGAGTGCGGGAGGTTTTTCTTATCTTAAAAAAAGAAAAAAGGACGATCTGTTCCTTGAAATTTTGGTAGAAGTTGCTTGAAAAACCATCTGAGACTACTGGTTTCTTGGTAGAAAGACTTTAAACTAGCAATTCAATTTCTTTGAAAGTTAAAGGACTATGCATAGTGTCTAATTCTACTTTAGCAATTTTGGCAAGTTGTATTTTTCTAGAAAAGTGTCCATTTCACCTCCCTTTTAAAATTAGCTGGCAAATTGATGCCATGAAAAGTTTTTCATGGTATCTTTTTTCCTTTAAACTTTAAATTTTGAACTTAAAGAAAAATTTTACATTTACAGAAAATGGAAATAACCATCCTCCCAAAATCCTACTGTGTCTGCTCACTCCAATCCACCATTTGTCAACCAACATTGAGTCATATTTACTTTATCACTATTATTCTTTCTCGCTCGCTTCCTCCCTCCCTCATTCAAATAGCTGAGAGTTAAGTTGTACATATCAGAGCTCTGTTACCACTACAGAGTGGGTAATTAAGTGACCTTCTAGGAATAAAATTACCCTTACTACAGTTAACAACTTAGGATTTTTACCCTTGTTACACAAATATCTCATATATATTTTTCATATTCCTATTTTATGAATTATCCAACGTTTTTTATAGCATTTTTTTTCTGAACAGGTACTAGTCAGCATAACGTATTTTACAGTTAGGTGTAATATCCCTTTATATAAAGTCTTACTTACTATGAAACTACTCTTTAATCTGTTATATCATTGCTATTTTTAAGCAGTGAGGTCTAGATATTTTACAGATTGTCCAAAAGTTTAGATTTATCTTGTTTCCACATAATTAGACTCAGGTTATATATTTTTGTCTGGAATGAAACATGAATAGTATGTCCTTGGGGTATTATATATATTTGCAGGGTTTTGGGGGGGTATTGTGATTACATAAAGTGTTGTCTGATTCTTCTACGGCATAGTTCCCAGCTTTCTTTCGGAATTAGTTAAGTACTGGGGAGACACTTTAATACCATGTAAATATACTGTTCCTTATCAAACTTCTCCTTCTTCCAGATTTGGCATCCACTGATGATTACTACATGAATGCAATTTTATCATAACAGTTGCAAAATAGTTATCTTTTTAATTTCATTGTTCTATTTTCATTATTAGCTCACAGTCCATCTGTCAGTCCATTCATCTGTTTGTCTAGCTTGACATACAGACCTCTGAATTTTTATTTTACTCATAGGTTAAAGTCCATTACTGTCCTTACTTGTTTTGATGATCAGTTCTGGAGCATTTATTTTCTAGAACAAGATATTCTATGCTCACCTTCTATTTTCTTAGTTCCAAGCCCATCACCAGCAATTTCTTTAAATCATACTGATACTATTCCGTCATTGTATTTTGAGTTGGTACAACACAAATACATATTGTTCATATAACACAAAATACATATTATAATCAAATATATGACACTTAGTGAATTCATAATTATAGTCCATCAGCACAATCCACTTTTAGAAGAATCTTATCACCACAGAAGTTCCCTCTTTATCCATCCATTCATCAAACCTTATGACTCATTTATCTGCCTTCTATCTATAGTTTTGCTTTTACAGAAATTTCATATAAACAAAATCATACAATATGTACTTGAGTTTAGCCCCTTTGAATTAACAATGTTTTTAAGGTTTGTTCATGTAGTTTGATGTGTATTTTGTTCCCTCTTAATGTGGCACAGTATTGTACAAATATATAGTGTTTTGTTTATACATTGAACAGCTGATGGACATTCAGACTATTTTCAGTATTTGGCTATTATGAACAATGCTGCTATAAACAGCTGTGTAGAGATCCACTTTGTGGACACAAGCTTCCATTTCTCCTGGTAATGGAACTGTTGGGTCATATGGAGAATGTATACTAAGAAACTGTCAAAATGCTTTCCAGAGTGGCAGTATTATTTTATGTTTCCACCAGCAATATATGAGTGTTCTAGGGTCTCCACATCTTTACCAACACCAGTTACTTTACTGATAGTCATTTTGATTCCACTGGTTGTGTGGTGGAACCTCCCTGTAGTTTTGATTTGCATTTCCCTAATGACTAATGTTGAGGTTTTATGTATGTGATTATTATTCATTTGCACATCTTCTCAGTTAAACAGTCTATTTGTATCTTTTGTGCTCTTTTAATTACTCTCTCTTGTGGCTCCCTAACCTCCTCCACCCCATCTCTTCCCTATATAACCAGTGATCTGTTTCTATCATGATAGATTAGTTGTATTTTCCACAATTTTATATTCCAAAGTAGTCCTTGTTTTGCATGGTACCATGTTAACAGAAACTCATGTATAATCAGAACTATCAGGATCCCTGGGTGGCACAGAGGTTTGGCGCCTGCCTTTGGCCCAGGGCGCGATCCTGGAGACCCGGGATCGAATCCCACATCGGGCTCCCGGTGCATGGAGCCTGCTTCTCCCTCTGTGTCTCTGCCTCTCTCTCTGACTATCATAAATAAATAAAAATTAAAAAAAAAAAAAGAACTATGCAAAGCAAGGACAGAGGTCGAATATGCATACATTTCAGTAAACACAGTCCCATGTAAAGCAATGACTACCTATACACAGAACTGTACAATACAATCCTTTCTCTTTGGAATCTTCCATTCAACATAATAATTTTGAGATTAATTATGTTTTTACATGTATTAGTAGTTCATGTTTTTGTCGCTGATTACATTCCATTATATGGCTTTACTATGGCTTACTTATCCATTCACATGTTTATGGACACAAGTTGATTAAGGTTACTGGCTACTAAATAAAAAGCTGCTAATGGACATTTGTATGCAAGTCTTTTTATGAATATACTCTCATTTTTCTGGAATTAATACATGAGGGTATATTGCTGAGTTACATAGTAGATGTATGCTTAATTTTTTAAGAAACTGTCAAACTGGGATCCCTGGGTAGCGCAGCGGTTTAGTGCCTGCCTTTGGCCCAGGGCGTGATCCTGGAGACCCGGGATCGAATCCCACGTCGGGCTCCCGGTGCATGGAGCCTGCTTCTCCCTCTGCCTATGTCTCTGTCTCTGTCTCTGTCTCTCTCTCTCTCTGTGTGACTATCATAAATAAATAAAAATTAAAAAAAAAAAACTTTAAGAAACTGCCAAACTGTTTCCAAAGTGGCTGTACAATTCCAGATTTCTCATCAACAGTATGTGAGAATTCCAGTCACTCTATAACTTCACCAGTGCCAACACTTGGTACGGTCAGGTCTTTTAAATTATAGTTATGTGCTTATTTGACACTATCTCTAAGTGTTCCTTTGAGTCCTTTGTCCTATTTTAAAAGTAGAACAAAAATAGAAACTGAATGTTTTGTGAGTTCTGAGAGTTCTTTAGACAGAAGTTCTTTATTAAATATAGGATTTGCAAATATTTTCTCAGTCTATGCCTTGTCTTGTAGTCTCTTAATGAAGTAATTTACAGAGCAGAAAGTCCAAATACCAATTTTTTTTCTTTTATAGATCAAGGTTTTAGTGTTGCATAGAAGAAAACTTTGTCTCCTCCAGGTCACAAAGTTTTATTTTGTTCTTCCAATCAGTTTTAGAATTTTAAGTCTTACACTTGGGTATCCAAATGTTCCAGCAAAATTTGTTAAAAAGATTACAGTGTCACCACTTAAATGCTTTTGCAACATTTTTTGAAAATCAGTTTTCCATATATGTGCGAGTGTATTTTTGGTCTTTCTATTCTGCATCAATGATCTGTCTCTAACTTGACAACTACACCACACTTTCTTGAGTAAGGTAGTTTTGTAAGTCTGGAAATCAGATAATGCTAAGCCTTCCAATTCTGATTTTCTTTTTTAAAGCTGTGTTGGGTATCTTAGGTCTTCTGTATTTCTATTTGAATTTTAGATGTAGCCTATCAATTTCTCCAGAACATCTGTTGGGATTATAGATCTACATGGGCAGAATGGATATCTGAATCTACCAATCCATAAATAAAGTAACTCTATTTACTTAGGTCTTAAGTTTAGCAATATTGTATAGTTTTCAGTATACAGATATATTCATCTTTCAAAAGATTTGTTAAGTATTTTACATTATTTGATGCTACATATATGGAATTATTAAATTTTAATTCTCAATTGTACATTGCTTATATAGAAATACAATTAATTTTTTTGTATTGACCTGTATTCTGTAATCTTGCAGTAAGTCACTTTTTGGTTCTAGTAGCTTTTTCTTTAAAGATGCCATCAAATTTTCTACATAGACAATGATATCATCTATGATATAGATGATATCTAAATAGAGACAACTTTATTTTGTCCTTTCCAAACTGGAAATCTTTCATTTCTTCTTGTTCCACTCCACTAGTTAGGAGAATGTTAAATAGAAGTAGTAGAACAGAAAGAAATCCTTGTCTACTCCCTGATTTTAGGAGAGAAGCATTCAGCCCCCATGATTAAGTATGATTTTACCTGTTCCTTATTCCTAAATGCCTTTTATCAGGTTGAGAAAGCTCCTTTCTATTCCTAGTTTGCTAAGAGTTTTATCAGAGAGGATGGTGTGGATTCTGTCAAATGCTTTTCCTACACGTATTGAGATAATCATAAGGTTTTTCTTTCTTAATTTGCTGGCTTTCTTTTTCTAATTATAGCCTTATACTAAAACCTCATTTAATTCTCTATAATTTTTAACCTTTCATATTTTTCATATCTTTCATTTATGCTTTCTAGATAATTTCATTAATTCTGTCAGCCTCTAATTCATTTTTTGACTTTAGGAATATCTGTTTAATCTACCTAAATTTTTTATTTCAATTTTTAATTTCTAAATGTTCTATTTGGTCCTTTTTTAAAGAACTACCTGGTCATTTTTAAAGTCTTTTTTTCCTCATTTTTTACTCCATTTTCTATTCTTTAAATATATACAGATATTTTACATCCATAAGTGTATCTGTATCTGTATCTTTGCCCCTCAGAGATTCTCTTACCTTTTGCAGGCCCAAGAGTGCATTAAATATCATATTTTTCCAATTTACCCGGAATTTATTTCTACTATAGTAAAAGGACTCTTCAGAAGATCCAATCCCCACACTAGTAAAAGCAAAAACATCCTTACCTTTATAAATGAGAGTATTTATTGATGATAACTGTCTTAGAAACTTAACTGCCTTACTGCTACTTGATTTTTTAATCAAATTAAGATGACATAGAAAAATAAACACTTTTCTCATAATATTAAAAGGATTTCACTGTTCAATGTCCTAAAAATTGTGAATCTTTAATCCTATTACCAAATCACTTAATATGTCTAAAAGAGGAAAAGAAAACACATTCTTTTTTCACAGTTAAAATTCTCATTAGTACTATGGCTGCTCAAAATGCTGAACACATTCCAAATTTAGCCTAATACATCCTACACACATGATTATAAGACTTTGTTCGATGATAAAAATTGCTGGCTTAGAAAATGAAAGTATCATATCTACTTCTAAATACAGAGAGACTGGCTTAATTCTACAGATGAGAATCTACAACCTGTTTTCCACAGTGTGGATCCTGATAATTTGTCAACAATTTGCTACACTCACTTTATCAAAGCATTATATACAGTATTAAAAATTATACAGTGACATTAGAACTCTTAACTGGTTTTAAAAGATACCAAAATTGAGTGATTGATAGGTATTAATATGTCTTTTTCAAATTTTTTTTTGTCTTTTCAAATTATATTAAGACCTGAAGATAAGAAGCTAATTCTACAAGTTAGCCAGGACATTTATTAAATTAAGCAGAAGCAGAATTAGTTATCTTACAAAGGAAAGCTTTCAAATGGGCTCCACATTTAAGTTTTTTCCTAAGACTGTTATACCTAATATAATTGGTCCAGTTTTATTTTATACTCATGTTATAAAGAATACATCAGTATAAGATGATATAAATGGGTTGAATATAGTATGAACTATTCCCTATTATAAATCAAAGGGGAAAATAAATAAATAAATAAATAAATGGGAAACTATTAATTTAGCTCTCAGTAAATTTTAAAATACAGACTACTACTTACAAATAAAAACTGTTCTAAGTAGGTTCCAATTTCAAAAGATACTTACTAGAAATACTGTGAGGAAAAAAGCATTAATTTCTAAACAAATACTATAGAAAACATATGGCATAATTCTAATATTTTTCATCTTGACTTATTTATAATTTTATATTATTTTAAATATATATATTCACTGGTTTATTTATTTATTTTAAAGATTTTATTTATTTATTCATGAAAGACACAGAGAAAGAGAGGCAGAGACGCAGGCAGAGAGAGAAGCAAGCTCCACACAGGGAGCCCAACGCGAGACTCGATCCTGGGTCTCCAGGATCACGCCCTGGGCTGAAGTCGGTGCTAAACCACCAGGCCACCATGGCTGCCCTATTCACTGGTTTCATTAAATTAGTAAGAATTTTCAATACCAAGATATTTCCTTCTTAAAAACCTTGAAATTGCAAAAACTAGTAGTATAAGAAAAACTTTCTGTTCAGAACCTTTTCCTCAAAAAGAGATTACACATAGATTTAGAGATGTTGGTTCAGATATCACTCTTCAATGACCCAGAGCACCAAATACACATCATCCTCTACTCAAAAGTTTAAACTTCTCTGAGGACTTTAAGGATCATTATTTGGGGACTCCAATCATCCTAAAAATCCTGCACTTTCTACAAAGGTTCTGGTGCCACCAGTAATTATTTTCACTAGAATAATAATGTTCTTACATGGCAGTTATGTAATTAGCAAAATATCTGTTCATAAGTAAAGGAAAAGGATAAAGAAATAACAGCAAATACAGTGAAGTTTATGTGCTATTTCTGCAATATGTGACAGGTATTTTGAGGAGTTTTATGTCATTTTGTTTTTTACTTTTCTCTTCTGGAAATCCCAAGTATTTAGGATCAAAAGTTATTTTGGACTTTTCACAAAAGACTGATCTTTTTAAAATATACATGAGTACAATGATTTCTAAGAGGGACTTAAGTTTCTTTTCATAAACAGTGCCATAAAAGAACAAATAACTGAACTGGAAATTTACATTAAAATTTATGTATAAATATGTGTGTGTGTATGACTATATTTTTATTTTATTTTTTTTAATTCAGAATTTTAATTATGTACATAAATAGCAACATGAGAACCAGGAGTTCTAATGCTGGACATTATCTCTAGGTGAAAGGATTTCCGATTAGTCCACTGGTAGTATGGTATCACCCAAGATAACAAAGAAGCCTGGTATAGTTTTTCCTGAAGAAGAAAGCCAATTTACTACATTCAGTACTGACTTCTCTGCCATTTTTCTGTAGAAAATGCATGGAGTTTCCAATGTTTACCTATAACTGATTAAAATGGGCAGAGCATGGAGCATTCTACTTATTTCCAGGTGAATTCTTCACATTTCCTGGCTTTTGAAAGTTCTCCTTCCACAAATCTTCTACGACTATGTATCCTCGTAAACCCCAGTCATATAATTTCTCCCCACTGACCTGGACAAATACAATGGCTTGTTGTGGATAATAAAGAGAGGCAGCTAGTCCCATGAACCCAGGTGGATACACCAGCTTCTTTATTTTTGACCCTCTAGCCAAAAGAAGTCCAACAATGCCAGCAAAACCAATAACACCAAGTCTTGGAAAAAATCCAGGAGGTGCATTTTGTAGATATTCATAGCTGTCTAACCCCCATTGAACCAAGCTCTGCATCTTGGGCTTTGTTTGTAAGTACATTTCCTGACACCAACTCGTATATGGCTCGCAATAATGTCGGAGATGTGAAATGCTTTCTTCAAGCTGGGTCCTTGGCTCCTCCACATATTTAGATTGACCCTCAGGAACCGAGTAGAGTGAAAGCTCATTAACCTTCACAGAAGTTTTGTGAGGTGAGTCCCTTTTAGGTGACGCATACACTTTAAAGGTGAGCAGACTCAGGCTGGCTGGCCCCACAGACCTCCGAATTACCTTGAACATGTTGCTGGCAGAGGTGGCTCCGGCGGGGTCCTGTATTTTTAAATAGTCTAATAGTGTTTGAAAGCTCAATATTCACTGGTTTGATTCTTAATTCAATAAGAAATGTTGTGAGTTAATGTAAAGGTTGACTAAAAGTAAAACATATATCCCTGTTTCTAATTATCCTTTAAAATTGGTAGTAATTCACACGCATTTAAAATCTGGCACAGGGATGCCTGACTGTCTAGGGGTGAGCATCTGCCTTTGGCTCAGGGTGTGATCTCAGTTCCGGGGAGCAAGTTCCACATCAGGCTCCCTGCAAGGAGGCCTGCTTCTCCCTCTGTCCAGGTCTCTGCCTCTTTCTGTGTGTCCCTCATGAATACATAAATAAAATCTTTAAAATAAATAAATAAATAAATAAATAAATAAATAAATAAATAAATAAATAAATCTGGCCCATAGAAGTTTCCAGTGTTCATTCACAATAATAACTGATGAGAATTTATATATGAGTTGGTATGTAGAAACTTTATCCAATGTAATAATATCACAAAGTATCTTTATTTATTTATTTTGTATTAATTTTTAAAGATTTTATTTATTTATTCATGAGAGACACAGAGAGAGAGAGAGAGGCAGAGACACAGGCAGAGGGAGAAGCAGGCTCCATGCAGGGAGCCCCACGTGGGACTCGATCCCAGGTCTCCAGGATCACGCCCTGAGCCAAAGGCGGTGCTAAACTGCTGAGCCATCCAGGCTGCCCACATAAGTATCTTTAAATGTAACTATTCCTTTTTATTTTGTTCTTTTCTTTAGAATCTCTTGAATATAACAGTTTCATTATAATTGTTCTTATCCTGTTAGTAAAATATTAGCCAAACTATTAAAAAGGAGCAAAAATATATATAAAGGATTAGTGAAAGCTTGAAATCAAGCCACTCCAATAAAGAATAAATTAATTAATCTGGGTAGAAAGATGACCAAAATCAGAAGAAATTAAGGCTAAAACAGCATCTGCATATGCTTGCCTATAAACATGAAAGCCTTATACTAGTTATCCATTCTAACACTAGATGTAAGAAATTAATAACTATACAATACACTATATGAATCCCCATAGCAATTGGCTTGGAAAGTGAGAGTGACTGAATTTCCTGAGTTCTTGCAAAAAGAAAATTTAAGTCCCTCTTGGAATACAAGACAGGGGAAGACAGCAACTGAGTAGAAGTACTCTAGGCTTATCAAATCATCCTAAATACCCCAGAAATTGACCTGAAGACTGGCAAAACAATTAAAGGTAGAAAAGAGGTCTCACTGAAGAAGGTAGGAAGTACAGAGACACAGTTTGGGAAAGAAACTGATTGTGGCCATGGAGTGGAAAGGGAGCTGCCATTGTGGAGAAAGGCAAGAGACAGAATAGCACACAGGGTAGCACAGAGGGCAAATGAATCCCTAAAGCAATTGGCTCGGAAAATGAGGGGCCAAGTTATGTGAATTCTTGCAACCATCAGGGCTTAAACCTGGAGTTCTGAAGATCAAAAGGCGTGGCTTGGGGATAGCTTGAAGGCATTAGGGCTGCCTTTGAAAAGAAGGCATGTAAACAACCTGTGGACATACAGCATGTGAAATAGCAACCTGAAGAGCACCTAGAGCACACAATGGGGAGGTTATCTGCTCATGTCAGAGCTTTTTCTAGAGAGGCATCATTCACGAAGAGACCTCACCAGGAACAAAGAAACTGGCTGGCACCATTTCACTTCAGCACACCTCAACACAAAGACAAGGTCATGTGGGGGAAACTGTGCAACACCCACATTCTCTACTTAACTTCCTTATGCCAAGACTGCCCCCCACCACTCCAATGGAACTGCTCCTCCCAGTCACACCTGCCTCAGTCATAGCAGCAGGCCCTCTCACCAACAAGACCAGTCCAAACCCTTGCCAACACCATGTCTCCCAACCTGGGAGTTTTGCAGAGTTTCAGTTCCAGCGGCAGTGTCAATAGGTCTCATTTCACAAGCAGACTAGAACAAATCCAGTTAAAATGCATCATATTCAGTCCAGGGACCAAACACTGCCCACAAGAGGCAAAGACAGCCTCTGCAAATGACTGGCCTGAAGGATGAAGTGGTCAGGACACAACTGCTGATCACATGCAGCACACACTGTAGACACTCCCGGAAGTGCCAGAATGTGGGGAACAGGAGGCCCTACATAGCAGGGCACTATAGAACCTGTTCTTCATAAGGCCATTACCTTCAAGAAAAGGAGACATAACTTTCCTAACACAGAGAAACAGGTACAGAGATTTACACAAATTCAGAAGACAGAGAAATTTATCTCAAATGAAAAACCAGGATAAGGCCATGCATGGCCAGAGATTTAGGCAGAACACATATTAGTAACACACTTGATAGAGAATTTAGAGTAATGATCATAAGTCTACTCACTGGACTTAAGAAAAGAGTGGAAGACATGCGTGAGACTCTTAACACAGAGATAAGCAATAATGTAGCAAAGATAAATGACTCAATAAGTGAAATGAGGGATCCCTGGGTGGCGCAGCAGTTTGGCGCCTGCCTTTGGCCCAGGGCGCGATCCTGGAGACCCGGGATCGAATCCCATGTCGGGCTCCCGGTGCATGGAGCCTGCTTCTCCCTCTGCCTGTGTCTCTGCCTCTCTCTCTCTAACTATCATAAATAAATAAAAATTAAAAAAAAATAAATGAAATGAAATGAGAAACACACAGGCTGGAAGAAACAGAGGAACAAATTCGTGACCTAGAAGACAGAGTAACAGAAAGTCATCAAGATGAACAAAAGAGAAAAAAGAATGATGGAAAATGAGAATAAACTTAGGGAACTCAATGACTCCATCAAACATAGTAATATTCTCATTACAGGAGTCCCAGAAGATGACAAAGAAAAGTTTATCTGAAGAAATAATAGATGAAAACTACTGCAATATGGGGAAGGAGACAAATATCCAGAACCAGGAGGCACAGAGAACCTCCAATAACATCAAGAAAAGCAGATACACACCAAAACATATTACAATTAAAATAGCAAAATATAGTACAAAAAAGCCCTAAAGGTAGCAAGACAAAAGAACACAGTTACATAAAAGGGAAACTCCATAAGGCTACCAGAGGATTTTTTAGCAAAAACTTTCCAACACAAAAGGGAATGGCATGATATATTCAAAGTACTGAAGGGAAAAAACCTGAAGCCAATAATACAATATTCAGCAAGGCTATCCTGCAGAATAGGAGAGATAAAAATTTTCCCAAACAAAAACTAATGGAATTCATGACCACTAAGTCAGTAAAGGAAGAAATATTAAAGGGGATTTTATCAGTGAAAAGGAGAGAACAAAGTAATAGTATGCTATGCTAAAGTAAGGAAACACAAAAGCAATAAAATAAATAAATAAATAAATAAAAATAAATATTTTTGTAAAAAATCTGTCACTATATAATCCTAAAGGTGACAATCCAACAAGAAGATGTAACATTGTAAATATTTATGCATCCAAATACATAAAACAGTTACTAACAAACCTACAAAATAAAAAGGTGTGAAATATGACAACATATCTCTAAAACATGGGGAGGAGAGGAGTAAACATGGAGGGAGGAGGTTCAAACTTAAACAACCATCAACTTAATATAGACTGCTATATACAGAAGACGTTATATACAAACCAAATGGTAACCACAAATCAAAAACCAATAATATACAAAGAAGAAAGAGAAAGAAATCCTAATATATCACTAAAGAAAACCAGTAAACCATGAAAGAAAGACAAGAAAGGATCAGAGAAATCTTCAAAAATAACCATAAACAGGTAATAAGTGACAATAAACACATCTATCAATAATTACTTTGAATGTAAATGACATAAATGCTCCAATCAAAAGACATAGGGTGACAGAATGGCTAAAAAACAAACAAACACAAGACCAAGGGGGCACTTGGGTGGCACAGATGGTTAATTGTCCGACTCCTGATTTTGGCTCAGATCATGATCTCAGGGTTCTGTGACTGAGCCCCGCATCAGACTCTGGGCTAGGGATGGAGTCTTCTTGGAATTCTCTTTCCCTCTGCCCCTACCACACTCCCTCTCTCTCAAAAAAACAAAAACAAAAACAAAAAAACAAAACAAAACAAAAACAAAAACCAAAAAACAAAAAGAAACAAGACCAATCTGTATGCTGCCTACAAGAAACTCACCTTAGGCCTAAAGGCACCAGCAGATTGAAAGTGGGAGGACAGAGAAACCTCTATC
Source organism: Canis lupus dingo (assembly GCF_003254725.2). Taxonomy (NCBI): domain Eukaryota; kingdom Metazoa; phylum Chordata; class Mammalia; order Carnivora; family Canidae; genus Canis; species Canis lupus. The sequence continues at coordinate 13,223,321 of NC_064260.1, read as the reverse complement.
ATGCAAACAGATTTCCAAAGAAAGTTGGAATAGCAATAATTGTATTGGATAAAACAGACTTTAAAATAGTCTGTAACAGGGATCCCTGGGTGGCGCAGCGGTTTGGCGCCTGCCTTTGGCCCAGGGCGCGATCCTGGAGACCCGGGATCGAATCCCACATCGGGCTTCCGGTGCATGGAGCCTGCTTCTCCCTCTGCCTATGTCTCTGCCTCTCTCTCTTTCTCTCTCTGTGACTATCATAAATAAATAAAAATTAAAAAAAAATAGTCTGTAACAGGGACGCCTGGGTGACTCAGCGGTTGGGCACCTGTCTTTGGTTCAGGTCGTGATCCTGGGATCTCAGGATCTGGGATTGAGTCCCACATCGGGCTCCCTGCATGGAGCCTGCTTCTCCCTCTGCCTATGTGTCTGCCTCTGTCTCCCACTCTGTGTCTTTCATGAATAAATAAATAAATCTTTAAAAAAAATAAAAATAAAAAATAAAATAGTCTGTAACAAAAGACAAAGGACACTATATAATCCTACAGGTGACAATCCAACAAGAAGATATAACATTGTAAATATTTATGCATCCAAATACATAAAACAGTTAATAACAAACATAAAGGAACTAATTGATAATAAATAATAACAGTAAGAGACTTTAACACTTCACTTATATCAATAGATAGATAATCTAAACAGAAAATCAACAAAGAAACAAGGCTTTGAATGACACACTGGACCAAATGGATTTAAGAGATATAGTCAGAACATTCCATTCTGAAACAGCAGAATACATATTCTTTTCGGGTACACACAGAATATTCTCCAGAATAAATCACATACTAGCTCACAAAGATATAAAGACAGAACAAGAAGGAAAACTTCCAAATTCATTCTATGAAGTCAGCATTGCTCTGATCTCCAAACCAGATAAAGACACCACTAAAAAAGATGTGATATATACAGAGACACACACAAATACTGGAATATTATTTGGCCACGAAAAAAAAAAATGAAATCTTGCCATCTCCAACAACATGGATGGAGCTAGAGTATAATGCTAAACAAAATAAGTCAGAAAAGACAAATACCACAAGATTTTACTCATACGTGAACAAATTAGCAAAAGGGGGAAAAAAGAGAGATAAACCAAGAAACAGACTCTTACCTAAAGAGAACAAACTGATGGTTACCAGAGGAGAGGGAGGCAGTGGGATGGATGAAATAGGTGATGGGGACTGAGGACTGCACTTGTTGAGGATGAGCACTGGATGATTTTTGGAATTGCTGAATCACTATACCCTAAGCCTAAGCCTAAAATTAATATAATACTATAAGTTAACTAAATGAAATTTTAAAAACTTTTAAAAATTACTATGTAAATTGACAAAAGCATCTTGTTTCTTTCATACAATTAAAAGCTAAATATGAAGCAGGATAATGTAAGTAGGTATATACTAATAGAAGTACATGTGTAAAAATGAGTTTACACAGCAGGTCTGAGATTGCTATAGCTAGAATGCCTACTTGCAAGGATGGTTCTTGGCTGGCACCTGGGACTTGGATTTTTTGAGAAAGTCCTCATAACTCTCTGATAGGAACGCTCACTATACCTAAACTGTTTATACAAATAAAGTGGTTTACACTGAACAGCTACTTTTCTTTTGGGAGTCTGGAATTTTGGTTCATGGCTGGCAGTAACTGATTAAAACTCTGAATTCCTGGTGCAAGGTGAGCTTCCCTAGAGGACATTTTGTACATCCTGTTACCACGTGCTACCAGAGGAATTAAAGGTGTCCTGTCTACCTCCAGTGGGAGGACTCTTAGAAGCTTGCAACTACTTGACTCTAGACTTCATCCTATTTGTCTTTTCCCTATTGCTTATTATCCTTTCTTGAAGCTGATTTTGATTCAAATCCTTTCACTGTAATATATCACTGCACAAGCACCACTATAGACTGAATACTGTGAGTCGTCCTAGCAAATGACCAAACTTGGGGGTGGTCTTGGAGATAACACAATATATAAAATGTTTAAATTTTGAACTTACAAAGGAAATAATACTGTAACACTGGAAACTTAGAGAATTTTTTTCTTTGGAACACTTATGTGTCAGGATTATATGATGAACAGAATAATTAATTAGTCTATAATTCCTTATTAAAATATATCAAGATGAATGAATAAAATTTAGAATCAGGGATTTCTATGCATAGAAGTAATTCTTATGGCCCATGAGGCCAGTAGCTTGGTGGATGACAGAAGGGAGAATTTCAGAATATGAAAAACGGGATACAGCAATGTGCTTTATAAGAAAAATTAACAACTGAATGGGTTCCGCCACTTTCAGTAAAGACTTTGTAAGATATAATAACTACTAATAAATCTCTTATTTACTCCAAATTTGCACCTTATTCTCTAATAGAACTTTTAAAAATATTTACAGTAAATCATTTATACGATGGAAAATTAGAAATCAATTTATGCATTTAGAAATTAGTCTATAAAAGGTATTACTGGTAGCATTTACTCAATAAACAAGTATGTTTATACATATGTTATAAAGAAAGTATGTTGTTAAAAAAAAAAAAAAGAAAGTTTGTTGTTGTCAAGAAATAAAATTCTAGGGCAGCCCAGGTGGCTCAGTGGTTTAGCACCGCCTTCAGCCCAGGGCCTGATCCTGGAGACCCGGGATCAAGTCCCACATTGGGCTCCCTGCATGGAGCCTGCTTCTCTCTCTACCTCTCTCTCTTTCTGGGTGTCTCTCATGAATAAATAAATAAAATCTTTAAAAAAAAAAAAAAGAAATATAATTCTAGGGACACCTAGGTGGCTCAGCAGTTGAGCCTTTGGCTCAGGGTGTGATCCTGAATCCCAGGATTAAGTCCCACATCAGGCTCCCAGCATGGAGTCTGCTTCTCCTCCCCCTGCCTATGTCTCTGCCTCTCTCTGCGTCTCTCATAAATAAATAAATAAAATCTTTAAAAAAAGAAAATATAATTCCAGGTGTGCCTGAGTGGCTCAGTCTATTGAGTGTCCGACTCATTTTATTTTTTTATTTTATTTTATTTTATTTTATTTTATTTTATTTTATTTTATTTTATTTTATTTTATTTTATTATTTTATTTTATTTTATTTTATTTTGAGTGTCTGACTCTTGATTTCAGCTCAGGTCTAGATCTCAGGTCATGAGATCAAGCCCCACTCCACTAGGTGGAGCTTGCTTGGAATTTTTCTCTCTCTCCCCACCTCTCTCTCAAAAAAAAAAAAAAAAAAAAAAAAAGGAAAAAGAAAAAGAAAAAGAAAAAGAAATACTATTTCTATGGCTATTTGACAAATAAGCAAGCACTCTGTAAGGTAGGAATACAAATAATGCTTGTTCCTGTCTTCTGCATTTTTCCATAAAGAGATAAAAATATTTTCATTTAAACATACCTTAACTATTTCTTCAATGAAACAAATATGAGAAACAGGATCTCTCTTCTTGGCTAATATTTTTTGTAGATGTTGTACCTAAAAACAGCAGAAACAGGGAAAATGTACATAACTGGGTATTTTCAAAATGAAACAAATGTAAAGCTTAGGCACCAGAAACAGCAAGGGAAGGAAAGGACATTTTGTTAGGGCCTCTACATATATTATAATCAGCTAATGTAGGTATTTTGAAAGCTTGGAGATTTTCAGAAACCTTCGGAAGGTCACACGACTTAGAATTCAAGGCATTAATCCGTAATTAATGTTCTTTCTATTCTCTAAAATAGTTACCTGTCCACAAACAGTACAAATATGATCCACAAGTTTCTCCATATTGGTCCAGAGGGAAGCACGGAAAGCTGCAGTGTTTCCTGGGGTTGGCATAGTAGATCGTCCAGGTCCCCCTGTTTACAAGTGACAAAGAAATATGAAAATAAAAATTTTCAAATATAACAAAATCTGTTATTACAAAAAGCATATCCAAGCTAAAAATAATAAAAATATTTTTTAAAAAAGATTTTATTTATTTATTTGAGAGAGAGAGAATGCAAGAAAGTATAAGCAGAGGGAGGGACAGAGGGAGAAGCAGGCTCCTCACTGAGCAGGGAGCCTGATGCAGGACTCAATTCCAGGACCTTGGGATCATGACCTAAGCTGAAGGCAGAGGCTTAACCAGCTGAACCACCCAGGCACCCCTGAAATAAATAAAATCTTTAGAAACAGAAAAAGAAAACTATAAATTCCAATCCAAATTAAGTTTTAAAGACATATGGAAGAGCCCATGACTGATTAGTTTATCCTGTTTTAAAAAGGGCAAGAAATCAAGACAACCAGAGGCTGTGTTTTAAAGCTGCTTCATTAGTTTTTCAACAATTCTAAGTTTAGAAAAGAATTACATGTATCCTCAGCAAAGAGATGCTATTATTTTTTAGTCTAATAATAGTGGAAAGCAATAAAAGAAAACACCTATGAGAGAGATATTGGTTTTAACAATGAATAACTCCTGTTTGAAATCAAGGTCTAATTAATGTTAAAAATTATTTGCAGTGCTGTGCAGACCATTAAGGAAAAGCATAAAGGGACTAGAGAGGTAATCTGTAACAATCTGCAATTATTGCATATGTAATACACAGAATGAACTCAACAATGAAGAAGGGGTACATAGTGCCTTTGTGAAAGTCAGAAAATACTAATCAAATACCTGGAATATGCATAGCTTAGTTTTATTATAAAGAATTATGAGACATATCAACCTATCACTCTCTTAATAGTAAATACAACCAGATACAGAAAGTATTATTTTCTGCTTATATTTGGAGAAACTGAAACAGAAAAAACGAGATCATAGTCTTTGGTTCAACTAGTTCTAGAGGTTTCATTTTTCTTACTTACAACCTCAGTACTTAAAGATTTTTATCCTCACAAGCTAAACACATCTTGTTCAAGATATAAACATGATAAAAATAATCAACTGAACATAGAAGAGCTATATAAAGGAAGAGGAGAAAGAATAATTTAAACAGAAAAACTGATGCCATTATCAGTTAGCTTTAGGAGAATCAAGAAACAAAAGAGTGTCATAAACTAAGTTTTATTAAAATGATAGAAGAGGGGCACCTGCATGGCTCTGCAGTCAGTTAAGTATCTGCCTTTAGCTCACCTCATGATTCCAGGCTCTGATTAAGCCTTGCTTTGGGCTCTCTGATCAGTGGGGAGCCTGCTTCTCCCTCTCCTTCTGTCCCCCCACTCAGTGCTCTCTCTCTAATAAATAAAACCTCTTTTAAAAAAAAGCTTAAAAAAAATAAAGTGATAGAAGAAACCAAGAATTCCTTAAAAAAAAAAAAAAAAAAAAAAAAAAGCAAAAAACCAAAACCTAAGAGTGATTTCTGGTTACCAATGGTAAAGTCATTTTTCTACTCTCTTCCCTTAAAAGCCAATGAAAATAAGAACAAAAAAGAACTACAGAAAAAAATATACTTCAAAAAAAGGAAGAAACAAAAAACAAGGAATCAATTAATACCTCAAACTTGAGATTATGTATGCCAAATGCTGTGGATAAATCAAAATGAAGAAGGAACCAGATAGCTGTCCTCTTAGACCATTAGCAAAAACAAAACTGCCCTTAAAATTAATAGTAAAAATTTAAGCAAGCTATCCAACAAATTCTTTGCTTAGAGCTGCAATAGGGTGACATGCATGAGCCAGGGAAGAAGCTAAAAAAGGTTTAATATTGCAGTATGGCAACAAAGAAAAACTGAAGGAGAAACCATAATAAAATGATATTTACACTGTATAATAAATAACCCTCTAGTTTGCAGAGACTCTTAGAGGTAAAATGAGGTGAAAGAGGAAAGAAAAGCAGAGAATGTGAAGTTTCCACACAAAAATTGCCTAAATGGCTTTTCAGGGACTCACATTAAGCTCTAGAATGATCCAAAGTTTGAGGAAAGATGTGTTTCCAAGATAGAAGGAATTAAGTTGATGAATGGATACTAAACATAAAAACTTAATCCTAGTTATAGTTTGTCTTCATCTCTCTATATAACCATCCCAGTATTATTCTTCAACAAACAGCCAGTACCTTGCAAAGATGAGTAACAATGAGAAACAAATACAGAACCTAATACAGATTAAGAGGGAAGGAAGAGGGAAGGAAAGGAATTTAAGTTGCCCAAGAAATTCCCAAAGGAAACAACAGGAAGAGTTACTCAGTTTTACACTGTCTCAAAGTAACTACAGGGAATATTGTTAGTGTAAATACATAACAGACTTTAAGAACACATTAGAAATAACAATGCAATATAATGATCAAAGGTGAAAACACAATCAGAAATGGGAAATGAGCAAGAGAAAAATCATATGAAATAAGACCAAAAGATACATAATAATTATGGAAAAGATATTAGAAATGGAAAGCAAATAACATGGAACATGCGCATAATTAAAGTTCCTGAAAAGAAATGAAAAATAAAAATATTCAAATATACAATTAAAGTAAACCTATAAAAGAGAACATATTCTAATTCAGAAAAAAAAATGATACAAAGCATTTGATGTCAAGATATATCCTAAAGAAATTACTAAACTTCAAATATAAAGAAAGATCCATATGGACGTTGTTAAAAAATAAAATTCAACTGACTAAATTTTAAAGATTTTATTTTATTTATTCTATTCTGTTCTATTCTATTCTATTCTATTCTATTCTATTCTATTCAATGATTCATGAATCAGGCAGCAACAAATCTAGCAAATAGAAAGGAGCTCTCAGGAGCTGTACGAAATGAAAGACTTATAGGCAGAAGGGAACAGGAACAGAGAAGTTATATTAGACAAAAAAAGCAAATTGGTTATGGCAAGGTCACTTTCCTTTAAGGGGAGGGGAGTAGAGCAGATTACCTTACTAGTACTAATTTAGGTGATTCCTGATAGACTGGTCTCAGTTTGGTGATGTGGGATTTAGCATAACCCCATTTTGGGTCAGTTGTCTTACTCTTAAAAACATCAAAGAAGAAACAAGTGAGTTATAGGGGGTAAAGATCTGAGTTAGCAACTTCCATTTCTGATTCCAAATATGAGGAGCTTCTAAGTTGCCACTCTGTTCTAACAACAAATAAAATGACGAACATACTGAGAAATTAACAACTCTTGAGCCTGTAAGAGAAGGGAGGCCACCTGGCAAACCACTGCCCCCAAAATCAGAGAGAATGACAGGTAAATACAGGAAGTCTCCACGTATGGGATCAGAGCCTTGATAGCAGAAAATAGACGGTGGAAGCCATTGCTAGGGAAGGAAAACTTAAACTGTAACTGAAGAACTGCTAGAGGCTTACAGTGGGCAGCTCCTAGAATTAAAAGCTCCCAGGTATACCCAGTCATATGGGGCCCACTATATTGCGAGAGTCACATCCAGGAATTCAAGTAGGTTCTCACAGTAAATACTGGAGAAAAATCCCCTTCTGCCTCCAGCAGGAAAAAAAGGAACCATCGTGAAATACATCAGAGGACTGTGTTCTCAACAAAGCCTGCCCTCAGGGGAACTAGTTAACCAGAGCCTGACCTTCTGGGGGTATTATCAAAACCTACATGATCTGGGGAAGGAAAATAGCCAACTCCAACCCATTCTGGTCATTCTCTCCCACACGAGGAAGGAGAAAAAAAATTTAGTATATTTGTGAAGTTCAAGGTACAAAGGCATAGGCTCTCTAAAAAACCAAGACCCAATGATAGCACTTTATTTCAGCTGAAGGAAAGACTGTTTTCCATTTTTCATTACTACAAATAATAGTGCAATATATATATATATATGACAGTTTCTCTAGGGTATATTCTTATTAAAGAAATTATAAGATCACAAGGTATACACACTTTTAACAATTTGATAAAACCGAGTGAAGTGGCTGAATCATTTCATTCTCCCACAATCAGTATACAAGAATTTCTCCTCTTGTTCAACATTAAATACTTAGATTTTAAAAATCTAATTGTTCAACATTAAATACTTAGATTTTAAAAATCTAAATTTAATTTGCCAACATATAGTACAACACCCAGTACTCACCTTAATTCTTAGACTTTGCCTATCTCATGATTGAGAAATAGTACCTTATTTGCATTTCCCTAATTAGTTCGTTATCTAAGAAGAAGCTGAACATATTTTCACATTTATCAGATGTGTTTTTCTGTTAACTGCCTGATCATATTCTTACTTTTTCAAATGTTATCTTTTTTTATTGAATTATAAGCTTCTGAAATACATCATAGGTAACATTTTTCCCTTAAAATTATATTTTATATATTTTAATTTTTTTGGAACAATCTTAAACATAAAGAAAATTTGGAAGTATACTAAAAAAAAATTTCCCTGAAACATTTGTTAATAAGTTACTGACATGATATCCTATCACCCTTGAAATACTTTAACGTGTATTTCAAAAAAGGGGACATTCTACTCCATGATCTCAACATAACCAACAAGGTCAGCAAGTTAACATGGATACTGCCAATGTCACATTTAAAAAACTAAAAACAGGAGCGACTGGGTGGTTCAGTCAGTTAAGTGTCTGCCTTCAGCTCAGGTCGTGATCCCAGGATTCTGGGATAAAGCCATCTGTCAGGTTCCCTGCTCAGTGGGGAGTCTGCTTCTCCCTCTCCCTCTGCCCCTCCTCCCCACTCATGTTCTTTCTCTCTCTATCTCAAATAAATAAAATTTTCTTTTTAAAAATATGTAGGGACGCCTGGGTGGCTCAATGGTTGAGCAACTGCCTTCAGCTCAGGGTGTGGTCCCAGAGTCCTAAGATCAAGTCCCACATCGGGCTCCTTGCATGGAGCCTGCTTCTCTCTCTGCCTATGTCTCTCTGCCTCTCTCTGTGTCTCTCATGAATAAATAAATAAAATCTTTTAAAAAATAAAATAAATAAAAATAAAAATTTGTAAAAAATATAATAGTGATTATTCTTTTAAAAAATAATAAAGAATTGATGCTTCAGGTTTCTACATTAAAACACAGTATCCATTCCTCAACAGATGATAATAAGGCTTTAAAACTCTTTATTCTTTTAACAAAAAGGATGTACATTAGGATTGACAGCATGTGAATAATTGCTTTCATTTTTTCCCTTTTCTTGACAACACAAGAGGGAATGAGATTAAACTGCTCTTGGAAATTTAAACATTAGATCAAACTTTCTGTGAATAATTGCTGGGAAAAGCTGAGAGTGAAATCTCCTTTGGCAATTTCTTTTCAAAGCACTCCTTCTGGGAAAGTCTTAATTCAGACCTATTCAGAGGCGAGGGCTAACCTTTAAAAAATCCCTTTAAGATCTAAGATTCTTTTATCTCTTTTTATCTAGTGCAACTTATTTATGAGTGGCATACATTTTGTGTTAAGGCTATGTTTATACAGCAAATATAAAAATAATAATCACTCACTATAAATTTTTTTTTACTAAAAGCCATATATTAGAAACTGTTATTAATTCTATATGCATTACTTATTCTTTAGGACAACTCTATAATGACAGTGTAGCTTCTTCAATAAAAATTGGGAAGAGGGACACCTAGGTGGTTCAGTCAGTTGAGCGTTCAATTCTTGATTTCAGCTCAGGTCACATGATCTCAGGGTTGTGGGGCTGAACCCTGGGCACTGGGCTCAGTGCAGAGTTTGCTTGTCCCTTTCCCTCTGCAACCACCCCCCCATTCTCTCTCTCTCTAAAATAAACAAAAATCTTGGGAAGAAGGGAAGGGAAGGGAAGGGAAGGGAAGGGAAGGGAAGGGAAGGGAAGGGAAGGGAAGGGAAGAAGGAAGGGAAGGGAAGAAAGAAGGAAGGGAAGGGAAGGGAAGGGAAGAAAGGGAAGAAGGAAGGGAAGGGAAGGGAAGAAGGAAGGGAAGAAGGAAGGGAAGAGGGAAGGGAAGAGGGAAGGGAAGAGGGAAGGGAAGAGGGAAGGGAAGAGGGAAGGGAAGAGGGAAGGGAAGAGGGAAGGGAAGAGGGAAGGGAAGGGAAGGGAAGGGAAGGGAAGGGAAGGGAAGGGAAGGGAAGGGAAGGGAAGGGAAGGGAAAAGACCGAACTGGGGCAGCCCTGGTGGCTCAGTGGGTTTAGCGCCGCCTCCAGCCCAGGGTGTGATCCCAGAGCCCCGGGATCGAGGCCCACATCGGGCTCCTTGCATGGAGCCTGCTTCTCCCTCTGCCTGTGTCTCTGCCTCTCTCTCTCTCTCTCTCTCTGAATAAATGAATAAAATGTTTAAAAAAAAAACATTTAAAAAAGAAAGACCAAACTGCAGAATACTTTGGGGAAATTTTCTGTAGTCTGAAGAATTAAAATGGGGGAGCAGAGCCAAAGAAGGAAATGTAGTCAAAACACAGATCTGTCTTTAAACAGAAGAAGGTACACTAGCATAGCTGTATATGACAGGAAAAAGACTTAAGAAGAAAAACTGACCATATGACAGACAGAGGGGATCTGCTAAAGCAAAACCCTTGAGAGATGGGATCTAATGCAAGAACAGGGTACTTGTTCTTTGTTAGGTACTTTGTTCTTTGTTAGGAACTATAAGCACAGTTCATATATATTAACAGGAGAGAAGAGTGAATACAAGGAGAGAAATGCAGAGATGTGTTGGTTAAATGAGAGGCATATATAACAGTCTTTCCTATCTCATCTCTGAAGAGTGTTTTATACCTGAATGCCATCAGCAGGTACATCTTGGCAGGAAAAAGGTGCAGACTGTTATTGTAGGGCTACTTCCCTCTCACACCTTTCTTGTGTAATTTTTTTTAGATTTTGCTGTAGTTGTAACGTTCCCAAGGGTTTTATCAGTTTCAATGTCCACAGTTAGCCTTCTTTGCTCCTGAATACTGGAATTATTCTAAGGAAAAGCCCAAAAAACTAAGGGATAAATTGCAGTTCCTTAAAAAATATTTTCTGTCTCAAGAAGTACATGTGAGGATAAAAATTTCAGAAAGAAAAATGTTCCTTTTTATTCTTGCATCTGTTTCCTCTGAACTAAGTGGAGCCACAGTTTATAGATTTTTTTTTCTAGAAGTTCTGAATATACCAATTGGCCAATTCAACTCACTGATTAGACAAAAAAAGTTATAAATACATTCTGAAACATAATTTCTTCTCCCATTTTCTGTCTACTAAAAAATGAGTCATTAGACTGCTTTGAAACTTAAGTGTTTCACATACTATTCAAGGGACTTCTTGGTTATAAATAAATAAAGCAGCTAAATATAAACCATAGCCATACCTCTCACAGCTGACTGCGAAGGCTGAGTCAGAACTTTGATGTCTAATGCACTGTTGATGTGTTCTTCTAAAGTAGCACAATATCCATCCACAACACTGGTAATAGTATCCTTCAAAGTTCCAAGATTATGGAAAACCTGGAGAGCTGTTCCGACTTGGGTTGGATTCTTTAAAAAGGTGGGGGTGGTAGGGTGGGAAGAGGTATACAGAGGAAAATAAACAAAGTCAATATAAGCCTACAACTTTAAGTGGTACTTGAGCAGTTACTACCATATTTTTTAATTATCACAGACGAGAACAAAGAGAGTACATTTGGAACAAATATTATTTTTAGTCATTTATTTCATAAAAGACAAAGTTAAATACTATGTATATTATTTCCTCCTTTCCCCTTTTTCTCCTCCTTCAAAGGATAATAACAAGATCAGAAATCTGTTATATTATTAGAGCTTACTTAAAATTTACTACCAATGGCTATAAAGAGAGCCATGCTAGAATTAACAACAACCCTACATCTGTTTGGAGAATAAAGAAATGAATTCTGCAGAGTTAGCTAAGGGCTAAACCACGCAGACAGACACTATTCATTTCATTTCATTTCATTTCATTTCATTCATTCATTCATTCATTCAAACTACAAATATTTACACAGTGCTTACTGCGTCTCTGTCTTGGTTCCAGGTGCTAGAAATATAGTAGTAAGCAAAACCAACTAAGTCCCTACCCTCGTGGAACTTCTATTTACTGAGAAGTACATTAAAAATATGTATGTATAGAATATCAGGTAGTCATAACTGCTATAAAAAATTAATCTGGGAATAAAAATAGACTGATGAGGAAATTATGGTGAGCAGTCAGTGATGCATCTCTGAGGTAATTTTCAAAGACTTGAATATTATAAATGAGGGAGTCTGAGGAGGATATGGGAAAAAAACAGATCTGAACAGATATCAACGAAATGCTGAGGTATAAATATGCTTGCAGCTAATCAGACAGCAAGAAGGCCTTGATAATGGCTGGAACAGAGTGACTACAGCAGAGAGAGGTAGGTGGTAAGGCAGGTAGTAAAAACACTGTGAGTAGATTGGGTTCATAGTATATAAACAGGTTGTTGGTTCTGTCACTGAGTAAATGAATTATCAAGCCAGATTCTAGTACATCAACATGTATCTCCAGGCCCAAACTTTTAAACTTTTAGTTTAAAAGTTAAATTATTTCATTAACTTTGTTTCTTAGTGGTTAAGTTTATAAATAAGACAAAGAGTTACTTCTGAAACATATTCATGTTAATAACATAATATGATACAGTAATACATGCACACCCAGAGGCAAAGTGGAACCTACTTATAGAAAAAAGCAAACAAGGTTGGTGAACACAATACTCATTTTAGACTTTAATTAAGCAAGAAAAAAGAAGTAAATGGGGGTGCCTGGGTGGCTCAGTTTGTTAAACGTTTGCCTTTAGCTTGGGGGGTGATCTCTAGGTCCTGGGATAGAGCCCCACATCATCAGGCACCCTGTTCGGTGGGGAGTCGGCTTCTCCCTCTCCCTTGGACCCTCCTCCCCACTTGTGCACTCTCTCTCTGTCAAATAAACAAACACAATTAAAAAAGAAAAAGAAGCCAATGGACATCATTTCAAATGTTTTAATGAAAAAAGCTTAATTTAATATGGTTATAAAATAATTTAATTCTAGTATATACCATCAGTTCTTTAAAGAAAATGGGAGAAATAATATTTTCATTTATTTTGTTTTGTTTTTGTTTTAAAGATTTTTTATTTACTTATTCATGAGAGAGAGAGAGAGGCACAGAGACACAGGCAGAGGGAGAAGCAGGCTCCATGCAGGGACCCCGATGCGGGACTCAATCCCGGGTCTCCAGGATCAGGCCCTGGGCGGAAGGCAGCGCTAAACCACTGAGCCACCCAGGCTAACCAGTATTTTCATTTATAAAAGTAGAATATAGCTATATATTGTAAAATCATATTTATTGCCTTTATTATTATCAAAGAATTGTAAATCTTTTCAACATATGGTAGGTTTGCAGTGTTATAAGCTGAATGTACATTGTGAGATATATGTGTATGTTAATGGAAAGGCATTTAAAGTCATATTTCAGGGCAGCCCTGGTGGCTCAGTGGTTTGGCGCCATCTTTGGCCCGGGGTGTGATCCTGGAGACCCGGGATTGAGTCCTGCGTTGGGCTCCTGCATGGAGCCTGCTTCTCCCTCTGCCTGTGTCTCTGCCTCTCTCTCTCTCTCTCTTTCTGTGTGTGTGTGTGTGTGTGTGTGTCATGAATAAATAAAATCGTTGAAAAAAAAAAAGTCATATTTCATTTGAAAGATCTGGTTAACATGGACCAGTCTTCATCATTTACCACTCCAAAAATTATTAATTCCCAAAACTTTTCAAAACAGAAACATATACAGTTCATTCATTATATTTTTCTTAAACAAAGGAGGGGGAATGACTTAAAGATTTATTTTTAGAGAGAGTGAGGAAGTGCTTGGAGTGGGAGTGGGGGAGTGGGGGAGTGGGGAGGTGGGATGGTAGGTGGTAGGGACAAGTCAACTCCAAACTGAGCACAGAGTGTAGAGCCTGACTCAAGCCCAAATCAAAAGAAGGCTGCTTAACTGACTGAGACACCCAGGCATCCCTAGTTCATCTTAGAAGACCATCTAATATAGCAATATTTGTAATAATTATAATTTATAATACTTATAATTCTAGTTGTAATTTTAAGCTTTCCAATTTACATGACCACTTATTCAATTAATGCCAGTTATTTACAACCATAGCTTAATATAAGCATATCATTTGCAAGTTGGAAGACTACAAAATATGGGTTAGTTGAAATAAAATTCCTTAACATACAGAGAAGTGTGCAAATTATGTAAATACAACTTTAAGAATTATCACAAAGTACACACATCTTTCTAACTACTACCTAGAGCATAAAACCAAATATTATCAGGCAACTCAATCTGTTGTGGCTTTCCCAAATGCATCTCTCCAGGTACTATCACTTCCATAATTTCTAATACCATTGATTAGTTTTGCAGTTTTACATAAATGGAACAAACCATAAGGTAAGCTATTATTTTGTGTCTGCCTCCTTCTATTATCTCATTTGCAAAATTCATCCATGTTGTTGCATGTAGCAGTTGACTTGCTGTTGAGTAGAAATTTACCTTAGTTTTATCCATCCAACTAACATCCAATTTGTGTACATTTGAGATATTTCCATCTTTTAGGTGTTTTAAAGAATGCTACCATGAACATTCTGGTGCGCACAGCTTTTAGTGAACATATGTGTGTATGCATTTCTGCTGGTTAGAGTAGAAATGCTGAATCATTACGTATTTGTATGCTTAGTGTTTGCAGATTCTGCCAATTTTCCAAAGTCATTGTACCAATTTACACTCCAGCAGCAATACATGAGTTGTGGGTGTTCCACAACCTTACCAAAATTCAGAATTATCATCTTTTTAAGCTATTCTTTGGAATGATCACTGTGGCTTTCATTTACATTTCCATGATGACTAAGGAATTATTTCCTCTTGCATGTTAATTATCCATTTGGATAGCTTCTTTTGTGAGTGCATATTTCTTTTTTTCCCCCCATTTTTCTCACTGGTTATTTTCATCTTTTACATATTTGTAAGAATTGTTTACACATTTGGCTGTAATCACTTTGATGATTATATGTATTCAAGTATATGTATATACTCCTTAAGAAGTCTTGTAATGAAAGAAGTTCCTAATTTAAATGCAGCATTTTATCAACCTATGGTTAGCACTTTTAGTACCTTGTTTAAAAATTGTCCCATCACACATTTATGAAGATGTCTTTCATTCAGGAATTTATGCTCCAGAAATTCTATTGGTCTGCCTTTCATGTTTAGAAATATAATCTACCTGGAATTACTTTCTGTATAATATGAGATAGAAGCCATGATTAGTGTTTTTCTATACAAATACCCAACTGGTTCAGCAAAATTTATTTGAAAAAACTTTTTTCACTTCCTTGTTCTCAAAGCCTACCTTTCCACTTATGTGAGTTTGTTTCTGGACTTTCAATTCTGTACCATTTGTCTATTTTTACATCAATTCACCTGTATAAATTGTTGTAGCTTTAGAGTAAGTTTGATAGTCCTCCAGTTCTGTTCTTCTTCAATTTGGTATAGGCTATTCTTGGCTCATGGTACTTCCATATACATTTTGTAATGGGCATGACAGTTTCCATTAAAGAAAAAGATCCTGAAATTTTGAGACTACTGGAAATCTTCCTAAGAATGAATTCTCCAGGGCAGCCCCGGTGGCGCAGCGGTTTGGCGCCGCCTGCAGCCCAGGGTGTGATCCTGGAGACCTGGGATAGAGTCCCACATCAGTCTCCTTGCATGGAGCCTGCTTCTCCCTCTGCCTGTGTCTCTGCTCCTCTCTCTCTGTCTCTCATGAATAAATAAATAAAATCTTAAAAAAAAAAAGAAAAAGAATTCTCCAGGGCAGCTTGGGTGGCTTACTGGTTTAGCGCTGCCTTTGGGCCAGGTTGTGATCCTGGAGACCCGAGATCGAGTCCCACGTCAGGCTCCCTGCACGGAGCCTGCTTCTCCCTCTGCCTGTGTCTCTGTCTCTCTCTCTCTCACTCTGTGTTTCTCATGAGTGAATAAAATAAAATCTTTAAAAAAAAAAAAAAAAAGAATGAATTTTCCAATCCATGAATATGGTAGTTCTCTTCATTTACTCAGGTCTTTTTAAATTTCTCTTAATAATGTTACAATTCCTGTGAAGAGCTATTACATATCTCTAACTTGAATTACTCCTACACAGTGTGTATTTTGATAGTAAGTGGTAATTTTAAAGTTTTTTGGTGCTCATATACTAAAAATACAATTATTATATATTCAATTTCTCCAAACTTTCAAAGTTATTAATTCTAATAGTTTGGAGACTGTTTGGGATTTTCTATATAGATACTCATGTTATCTCTGAATTATTTCTTCATTTCCAATCCTACATTTTATTGCTTTCTTTTATTATCCTGATTAGGATCTTTAGTATGCTGCGATGTAAAAGCAGTAAGAGTAATATCTTTGTATAATTCCTAATCTCAAATAGAAAAACTTAAATATTTCACTTCTGAGATTTTCAGATATACCCTTTATTGTATGAAAAAAATTCTATCCTAGGTCTGCTATGAATTTTTAAATCATAGACTGATGCTGGATTTTACTAAATGCTTTTTCTGCATATATTGAGATGATCAATTTTTCCCTTTATTGATGACATTACATTGTACTTCTAGACCAAAGCCAGCTTGGTGATGATGAATTATCCTTTTTAGATATCCCTGACTTATACATGCTAATACTTTCATTGGTATTTTTGCACTGATTTTCAAGGGAGATACCTAATATCCTTCCTCACAATATTCTTGCTTTGATACCAAGTTTATACTGGCCCCATGAAACAGTAAGGTTGAGTACTCCTTCTTTCTCAATTCTGGGATGGATTTGTAAAAAACACTGGTTGATTTATTAAATGTTTGGATGAAGTCATTAGTGAAACTATCCGTCCTTGGAGATTTGAGGAAAGATATATAATGATAAATTCAGTTTTGTCAATACAATTATTCAGATTTTCTAATTTTCCTAGTGTTCTTTTGGGTAAGTCGTTTTTCTAGAAATTTCTCAATTTTATCTAAACTTTCAAATGTACTGTTATAAAGTTATACCCAGTATTCTCTTAGTAATTTGCTAGTTTCTGTTGGAACTATAATAAGATCAACTTGTTTATTCTTAATAGTAATGTGTGCCTTTAAAAAAAAAAACCTTCTTACCCTCATCAGTCTTTATCAGTATTTATCAATTTAATGTATTAATCTTGTCAAATAACCAATTATTAGATTTGTTGATTCTATTATAAGCGTTTGTTATTCCTATTTCACAGGTCTTTGGAGTCAGACTTAGATCAGAAGCCAAGCACTAGCAGCTAGTAGCCAAAACCTTAGCAAGTTATTTAACTTATTCTAAGACTTAGTTTCCTCACCTACACTACAGTGAAAATAACCGTGCCAACCTTAAAAGTAAATGAAATAATCATTATAACTGATCTAACACTGAGGACAGAACAAAGAGCTCAACAAGTATTAGTTGCCTTTACCATGATGTTTTGGAATCATAGTTAACGTGGAAAGAATACGGGCTTTTAAAAGTAGGCAGTCTTGGGACAAAAACACAACTATGCTATAATCTGTGTGACACTGGGCAAATTACTTTATCACTCATCAAACTTTATTTTTTATATAATTAATATTTCCTTCCTCATCAGATTTTAAGATCTCTGAGAGAAGGTTCCAAATTTGTTTTGTTTTGTTTTTTTCCTCCAAATTTGTTTTATCACTGCAATACTCCTAACATCTAGCACAGGTGTTAAATAGGTGTTGAATAAAGAAATGAGTAAGTAAATTTTTATGATTTAGCTTGCTAATATTCTTTGTATGACAACTGAAAAGACTATTGAAATAACACATTTAAAAGCCCTAGTACTCAGTGGAGTGCCTGGGTGGCTCACTTGGTTAAGTATCTGCCCTCAGCTCAGGTCCTGATCTCAGAGTCCTGGGATGGAGCTCTGCACTGGGGTCCCTGCTCAGCAGGCAGTCAGCTTCTCCCTCTCCCTCTGTCCCTCTCTCCTGCTCATTCTCTTTTCTCTCTGTCTCAAATAAATAAATAAAATCTTAAAAAAATTAAACGTCTCATACTCAATTTATAAGTAGTAACAAATATTGGTTCTTAGGTCATTTATTAATATTCTAAAAGTTAAACGAATGCTAAGAATAGTCTTTGTTCCAGTTCCCAAGAAATTCTTTTCACTCCATCTTTACTTATCACTGAAATGAGTAGTTACCATTTGAGTAACTCTGAGGAACTCCGTTCTCTCCTCTGTATCTCAATTTCATAAATTTTTTTTTTCAATTTCATAAATTTTAAAATGATGAGGACAAATGGAGATTTCCAAAGCTAGCTGAATATCTTTTTTATAAAAATGTAGCCAACTGAGATCTCAACTCCAAAAACTGTGATTCAGCTGAACCAGACAGAGACAATATTTTCAAAGCTCTTCAGATGCTTCTCATATAGTTGACCAGGCAACCACCTGGAAACCAGCATTTGGGAACCACTGGAATAGATGACTGCCAGACTTAGAAGGATAAAAACCATTTATTCACATGAAGATAGCTTTTATTTTTTTCCTTTTTTTGTAAGGAGAACAGAGCACACAAAGAAATGACAGAGGAAAACTGTATAGAGAGTACGTTTAAGGAGTAGTATACACAGTCTATTGCCACAATGTTACGTGCATAAAAAACACATATTAAAAGATAATGCTGCACTGATAACAAGGCTCTGGTCACTGACAGTGTTGAGTGGCATTCTGTAAAAATTTTATTTTATTTTACTTTGTTGGTAATAAAAAATGATTGATTTTTCTAAATATCACAATTTAAATTGAGGAAATAAAATAATCAGCCAAGTGAGAATCTAAAGAACAGGATAGATATAAGAGATTCTGAAGCCCTGGAAAGACACTGGATACTGATGGACTACAATGGACAAGAGGCAGGGAAAAAGCCTGGTATCCTGAAGTTTCAAGTCATAGAGCCTGAGAAGATGGGAAAAGGAAAAGGACAATCAAAAGGAGATTATTTGGGTGGGTGGGTGGGAGAGAGATGGGCATGGGAAGATCAGAGGCTGTGGCTAATACAGCACTTGGCTGTCAGTCATGCTGAGTCTAAAGTGCCAAGAGGGTGCTCTCAGTGGGAAATGAGAACACTTCTGAAATGGATAATCACAGCAAGTTAGTCTGGGTAACAAAATAAACTCAAGTAACAAATAATGAAAATAGGGGTGCTGGAAACTATAAATCACAAAGGAGGTAAATCAAGAACTGAATTAATGAGAGTGAGAGAATAGAAATGGAATGATATAATACTTCAGCCAGGGATGAAATTGGAACATTAGAAAAAATGAAAATGAGATCATTTTGTCTAGCTACAATGCAAGTGAAAAACATCTCTGAAGATACTGAACATTAACCTCTTTTCTCCATCATCCCCTCATCACAGACGAATACAATAATATTTTGACCACAGGCTTTTTCTGAGCCCTGACGAATAATAAGTTGCAGGTTTTTAGTTCTCTCATCTGTAAAATGAGGGAGCTGGATTAGATGAACTCTGTATCCTTTCCAATATAAAAACATAATGATCTCACTATCATTCAATGTATATCGTCCACTAAGCACTGTCAATGCACAAGACACAGGGGATAAAACAAATGAGGCAAATACTACGGTCTGACTTTTCAATATTTACAAGTAAAGTAAGAACCAGAATATACCATGATAAATAGAAGAGAAATAGAGTTTAATGAAAACACATCAAAGAGGTAATTAACCCAGACCTGGCAAGAGAAAGAGGAATGAGGGGTCAGGAAATGGTCCTTGAAGGAGTCCCAGCTGAGACCTCAAATGAAGCAGTCTAGGGAAGGTGTCTGGTAGCATGGAGAGCAGGTTTGAAAGATTTCCATGAGGATGGGCACCTGGGTGGTTCAGTCTGTTGAATACCCAACTCTTGATCTCAGCTCAGGTCATAATCTTAGAGTCATGAGGTCAAGCCCTACACTGGGCTCCCCACTAGGCATGGAGGGATTTACAGGAGGAGGGAGAAAGCAAAAGGAAATCTCCTCCAAGCAAAGAACAGCACATATAGAAGCTTGTGAATGAAAGCATGTGACGGAAACCACGTCCACTGGTACTGAGAACTGATGGGTAAAAGATCTAACAAACACCTTCCTGTGGAAGTGGCTCTCAAATTTTTCCTTGGTAGATCTAAAAGAAATGGACAAACAAACAAATGGAAAGATATCCCATGCTCATGGATTGGGAGAATATTATTAAAATGCCTATACCATCCAAAGCAATCTATACATTTAATGCAATCCCTATCAAGATACCAACAGCATTTTTAACAAAAGGCCCCAAATAGCCAAAACAATCTTGAAAAAGAAGAACAAAACTAGAGGGATCACAATCCAAGATTTTAAGATATACTACACAAAGCTGCAGAAATCAAAACAGTATAGTACTGGCACAAAAATAGGTATTTAGATCAATGGAACAGAACAGAAAGCCCAGAAATAAACCCATGATTATACATACCAACAATTAATCTATGGCAAAGGAGCCAAGAATGTCCAATGGGAATATAAACAGTCTCTTCAACAAATGGTGCTGGGAATACTGTACAGCAACATGAAAGAAAATGAAACTGAACCACTTTCTTGCACCATACACAAAAATAAACCCAAAATGGATTTTAAAATGTGAGACCTGACACCATAAAAATCCTACAACAGAGCACAGGCAGTAATCTTTTTCACACTGGCAGAAGCAACATCTTTCTAGATGTGACTTCTGAGCCTAGGGAACTAAAGCACAAATAAATTATTGGGACTACATCAAAATAAGAAGCTTCTGAACAGCAAAGGAAATAATCAACAAAACTAAAAGGCAACCTACTGAATGGGAGAAGATATTTGCAAATGACATATCTGACAAAGGGTTAGTATTCAAAATATATAAGGAACTTATATAACTCAACACACAAAAAGAAACAATCTAATTAAAATTGGACAGAAGACACAAACAGGTATTTCTCCAAAGAAGATATACAGATGGCCAACAGACACATGGAAAGATGAGCAACATCACTCATCATCAGAGAAATGCAAATCAAAACTATAATGAGTTATCACCTGACACCTGTCAGAATGGCTAAATTCAAAAACACAGGAACAACAAGTGTTGGCAGGAATGCAAACTGGTACAGCCATTTGGATTGCTTCCATATTTTGACTATTATAAATAATGTTGTAGTAAACGTAGGAGTGCATATATCTTTTCAAATTATAATGGGTAAATACCCAGTAGTGGAGTTACTGGATCATATGGTAATTCTATTATTAATTTTTTGAGAAATCTCTATACTATCTTTTCCATTTTAAAGAGACTTCATATTCACTAATATTGTTTTGTCATCACAACATAGGTGGAATAAGTATTACTATCCTCATTTTACATTTAAGGAAACTAAGGCACGAATAGGGTAGGCCCACAGCTGGCCAGTTTTAGGTCTCGGGCCATTTCCTGCCTATTCTATACTTCGCTCCAGGTCATCCTATCATCACTTGACTTTGGAAGGTCTCCAGATATACCAATTTCACAAGTGAGAAATACTCTCCGGCAAACTTTAAGAGCTCTCAAAACATACAGACTAAACATATTTGAAAAATACCATGCTAGAGAGAAGCTTCTGCTGAAAAGGTAGCAATGTCTTCCAGACAATGTCTTCTTTTTAAGTAAGACAGTCAATTCTAGGGATAATTTTTCTAAAAATTGTCACTGTGACCTTTAAGAAATCATTTAATCTTATATAGAATTTTCCAACTTCATAAATTGTGATATAAAATGAGATAAAAGACCATGTAATAGAGAAGAAAAGATAATTTCATAAGTAGATCAAGATAAATTTCTATCTCTTCAAAAGCATTTCAGAAGATGACACAACCACTTTATTAAGCTAAAATTATTTCTCCTGCTTTAGAAAACAAGGTGTAATTTTTTTCTTTCTCTTCCAACACCTCAGTAGCATGATATGGGAGGAAAATAAAATCTCACAAGAATATAGTCAGAAAAGAAGCATAGTTAAGATCCCTGAAAAGCTTGCCAAAACAGCAACACTGTAACCAAAGCAACAGCTGGCACTGAGCTAATAGAACAGAGATATAGCCAGACTGCTGTAAAGACTGTTCCATGAAGTAGCAAGCAGTCTTTCAGTATTTACTAAGTAAGCTATAAGCTAATATGAGATGATCTTTGTGAGCACAAACACAGCATTAAGTCAAAAGTTTAATGTGACTTGATAAACTTCGTATTATTGAAATCAGAAATGGAAAGAGTGACAGAATTTGATTTAACTGGAAACAAAATGCAGAAATGACATAAATGTACAAAGACCAAGATTCCACTGTGGATCATATCATTATATATTAAAAATCTGAAAGGATCCAATAATCCTTATACCACAAAGACAATCACATTTCACTCTTTCTCCTAATGAAATAATTCTTCAGCAGGTAAATTCTTTTTCTTTAGATTTCATATAAGTGATGAGCTGCAAAAAGAAAAGGACAAATGTAGAATAAATTCTGCTGAGGTATTCTATTTTAACAGTACATGCACCATTCCACAAAGTGACTCAGTTCATAAAGCTTTAAGTCCTAAGATAAAATCTTAGCTGTTTCCCCAACTGATTTTAACTAGAAAGCCAAGTATAAGATACCAAAATTTTATTTTTCCTTAGGAGGCTTAGGACTACAATATTTCCTCAAAGTTCGGACTACAATATTTCCTCAAAGTTCAATTAGCAAGCCATTTCCTGCTCAAAACAAAAACAAAGGAATCCCAGGAACACATTCAGAGAGAGGGGGAGGTGGGGAGGAAAAGGGAGAGATCAACTAGGCCTCCTCAAAGACAGAAAATACGGTGAGAAAGATGCAAAGTCAGTTCAAGCAAAACTTCAGAAAACAGGTTATGTATCACTACATAGTCCTTACTGCTGAATAAAAATAAAAATAAAATGTTTTCTGGCGTTTTCTTTTACAGCTGAGAAAGGATACAAATTTAACAATCTTTACCAGAAAGCAGGTAATTATTTTAGACAAGGAAAAGCTCGGTTACCTAAATCATACACAATAATTTAGGAATTAAAAATCCCAACTATTTTATTTATCAAGGATAGTATTCATAAACTCACAACATTCTATATATATATAACAAGTATATTTTAGGTCAGAATACTGAAGGCAACTTCTAATCTCTTGACCATATGCCCTAATGGGATATACACATTTGACACTTTTTCTGGAGCTACAACATGCCTAAAACACTGAAAACTTAATAGAGCTCCATGGGAGATGACATGTACTAAAGGAAGAAAGAATCACATTAAATAATGTAATTTAAAAGCAAGAATTATATTAGCTACCTTGGTTGTGATTTAGAGCTTACCAGTGGCTCTTCTGATTCAGTAACATGCAGCCCATTAATGCTGGATATGTACTTCTCAGCTAACCTAATATGATTATTTCAGAACCTGTTAACAATCAACAGTCAGCAGTGCATAACCCAAATGAAATTAGTAACTAAGAAGGACATTTAATAGCACAATATGATCTTATCAACCAGAAATCAACTTTATTCTAGCCCTTTTGGAAGAAAAGCAGAAAATAGAAGAGCTACAGAAAGATAAGAAAAAAGAGGGGAAAAAAGAGAAAAGAATGAAAGTGAATATGGACTAGAAGAGGAGGTAACTGCAGAAGTGATGACACACAAAAATCAGAGAAGCAAGTATCAAAGGATAATCAATATAGAGTAAAAGTTATTTTAACTTTCAAATTTCCTTAAAAAACAAATCTGAGAGCATATGAATTCATAGTTGGCATTAAATAAAAATATTTAAATGATGTCAATGCTTAGAGTAACATTCTCTTTTATAATTTATTTTTTATTTTTAAAATAATCTCTACTTTCAACATGGAGCTTGAAACTCATGACCCCAAGATCAAGAGTCACATGTTCCACCAACTGAGCCAGCCAGGGACCCCAGAAAACATTCTCATTGCAATAAATAACAGATAATTTTTCAAGGACACTAAAACATGTTCAATAATAAAATGAATTTTATAGGACAATGAAAGTAATCACAAGACATTAATATGGTAAGCTCAAACATTATTATTCTTTTAATATAATTACATTTTAAACTTAAATGTATAAATGTGGCTTATTTTTTTTAAGTAATATAATGATTCTAGTCATTCTGTGCTTTAGCAAAGATATTTATGGTAGACATTACTAGTTATTCCCCGAAATTCATTCCCTCCTGTTTTCTTAATGTAATGTTTCCAATGTTTCTAATGTAAAAACCTAATTTTCTCCCGGGGTGACAATGTGTACTGCCCCCGGCAATGGCTCACAAGCAGTGTAAGCCGATGCTGACAATTCTGTGCTTTTCTGCCAGACACTTGCTTTCATAGTCCTCTTGACAGCTGGGGTGACAATGCGGCCCAGATATGGCCAGTAAGACATAAAGACAGGTCTTCTGGGGCAATTCTGAAAAAAAATGTGTACTGCCTTTTGGCTGGCAGCTGACACTGCCCATACCCACGTTAAACATGGGCATGGTGCCTAGGGGTGGGAGACCATGATGTGGCAAGTAAGAGGACACTGAGGATGACAGAATGGAAGAAAGACCTAAATCCTTATTGAACAGCTGAAACAATGTTAGCACCACCCACATCCAGACAAATCCCTATTTTTAAGGCACTGTGAATCGGGCTTGGTGTCACAGCTCTCACAGTCTCACCCAGTACCACAATATGTAAAAATACACAAGTCCCTAACAGTTTTTAAAGAATGAAGGAAAAACAAAAGAGAACAAAATCATGCCACATTTGCTAACACTGGAGTTGGTCATCATAGCACCTCATTACTTCATAAATTGATAATAAAAGTGCAAAATTTAAATAGTTACTGATCAGTTTAAAGACGAATTGTAGTTCAGGGTAACCAAATATCCTTAGTTGAAGAGTGAAAGTTCTTCTTTACAAATCAATCACAGCTAATAAATACAGAGAAATAACAAAAATAGAAATTACTTTCACAATCTCCAATGAAAAATATAAAATGATTTAGACAAAAATAATTAATAGATGTTAAAACCATTAGGAGAAAGACTGACAGGGAATTAAATATTCTCAATGTACCAAAACACCTGCAAATTCACAATGAGGTAATTCAATGAAAGAAAAAAATAAGGGGGCACTTGATGGGATGAGCACTGGGTGTTATGCTATATGTTACATCTCTCTGGAAAAAAATAAACCTTACACATACATAAAAATTAAACTTAAAAGATAAACATAAACTTCTCAAAAAACATAGGAAGAAAGCTTTGCAACTTTAGGGTAGATAGAAATTTCCTATATAATATGCAAACAAAACTACAGATAAACTGGTCTATCGAAACTAAAAAATTTTGTTCTTCAAAACGACAATATCAAATGGGAAAAAAAGGCAGCATTTTTCTTTCTTTTTCTTTCTTTCTTTCTTTCTTTCTTTCTTTCTTTCTTTCTTTCTTTCTTTCTTTCTTTCTTTCTTTCTTTAGTATATATTTCTTTATTGGAGTTCGATTTTCCAACATATAGCATAACACCCAGTGCTCATCCTGTCAAGTGCCCCCCTCAGTGCCCATCACCCAGTCACCCCATCCCCCTGACCCTTTCTTTTCTTTTTAAATGCATGGCCTGAACTTATGATTCTGAGATCAAGACCTGAGCTGAAATCGAGTCAGGCGTTTAACAGACTGAGCCACCAGGTGCCTGAGCACCATTATTCTTACTAGCTAAAACCTGTAACTAGGTGTAGTGAAACGACAGGACACCTGCACCCCAATGTTCATAGCAGCAATGTCCACAATAGCCAAACTGTGGAAGGAGCCACTACGACCTTCAACAATGAATGGATAAAGAAGATATGGTATATACATACACACACACACACACGCATGTACGCACGCACGCGCACACACACACACACACAATGGTATTAGCCATCAGAAAGGACGAATATCTACCATTTACTTCAATATGGATGGAATTAGTGGGTATTATGCTAAGTGAAATAAGCCAATTGAAGAAAGATAATTATCATATGGTTTCACTCATATGTGGAATACAAGAAATAATGAAAGGGACCATGAGAGAAAGGAGGAAACTGAGTGGGGAAAAATTAGAGAGGAAAACAAACTATGAGAGACTCCTAACTCTGGGAAATAAATAAGGGTTGCAGAAGGAGAGGTGGGGGGGAATAGGGTAACTGGGTGATAGGCAGCCTTGCATGTTATACTGTATGTTGGCAAACTGAATTTAAATAAAATATTAAAAAATAAAAATAAAACCTATAACTAATCTAATGTCTATCAGCCTACAGATACATTAACAGTGACTATATCCACAGAATGGAATATTACTAAGCAATAAGTAGGCCACTCATTCATGCAACAAAAAGGATGAATCTAAATAAAATACCAGGGACACCAGGGTGGCTCAGTGGTTGAGTGCCTGCCTTTGGCCCAGGGCGAGATCCTGGAGTCCCAGGATCGAGTCCCGCATAGGGCTCTCTGCATGGAGCCTGCTTCTACCTCTGCCTGTGTCTCTGCCTCTCTCTGTGTCTCTCATGAATAAATAAAATATTTAAAAATAAATAAATTAATTAATTAATTAATAAAACACTGTACTGAGTGAAAGAAAGTAGATGTCTAAGACTACAAGTTGCATGGTTCCATTTTTTTTTTAAGATTTTACTTATTTATTCATGAGAGACAGAGAGAGAGAGAGAGAGAGAGAGAGAGGCAGAGATACAGGCAGAGGGAGAAGCAGGCTTCATGCAGGGAGCCTGAAGCGGGACTCAATCCCGGGTCTCCAGGATCACATCCTGGGCTGAAGGCAAGCGCTAAACCACTGAGCCACCCAGGCTGCCCGCATGGTTCCATTTATGTGAAATTTTAGAAAAAGTCAAATCTATAGACATGGAGAGCAGATCAGGGATTGCTTGGGTTTGGCAGTGGGAGGAGGAACTGACTGCAAAGAGAACAAGGGAATGGTTTTGTGGGGATAACAGTTTTCTAAAAATGTGGGTTGTGAGATGGCTGCACAATTGTATAAATTTACTGAAATTCATCAAACTATATGCTTAAATGCATGAATGTTATGGTATCTTAAATTATACCTCAATGACAATGCTAAAAGAAAAAAGGCAAGCCTTAGAATGGGAGAAAATATTTACAATACACATATGTGACAAAAGATCTGTATCCAGGATACATTAAGAATTCTTACATATCAGTAAGAAGAAGAAAAATTCCTTAAATACTGAGCAAAGACCCTTTGTATTAAGCATTTGAAAAGCTAGTCACATCAGCTATTGGGGAAAGGCAAATTAAAACTACAATGAGAATCTACTACCCTCACCCATTAAAATGTCTAAAATTTTAAAAGGCTGCCAACATTGAATTTTGGTAAGGACCCGGAGGAACTCTGATCTACTACTGTGAGACTGTAAACGATAGCACCACTCTGGAAAACTGTGTCTCTAAAAAGTAAACATATCATTCTTTGCAAAGATCCAACCATTCTTCACATTTGATACTTACCTAAGAGAAATGATAACCTATACTGACACAAAGACTTATACCTGACCCATGGAAGCCTTATTTACGTAGCTTAAAATAGGAAATAAACCAAATGACTGTCAATTAGTGAACAGATATATGTAATTCAAATAAAATAGAATACTAATCAGCAATAAAAAAGGATCAAACTACCAAAGCATATGACTTGGATTGATCTCAAAATAATTATGGTAAAGAACAGACATAAGAAAGCACACTGTACAACTTTGACTATATAAAACTATAGAAAATGCAAACTAATCTTTAGTGATCCAAAGTGGTTACCTGGGTCTTTTCTTCTGAATTACAAAATAAAAATGTTATTATTTACTACTATAATAAAAAGCCAGCATTAGACTATTTTTTTATTATTTTTTAGACTGTTTAAATTAAGTAAAATCATTTAAAGAAGAGTTGCCCACATAAAAAGTTCTGAGTTTTTGAGAAACAAAATAATCATGAAAATTTCAGACAAAGAACAGTGATAGATTCTGTATGAAATACAATGAAAATTTAGTCAGTTATTAAAAAAATTATTCACAGGGCAGTATGAAAATGAAATGCCACTCAGTGAACTGGAAAACTATGGAAAGTTATAATGCCAAAAGACCCTAAGGCTGAAAGCAGGCAGTTAATTAGCCTGAATTAGAGTGCATCTACATTAGAAGATAGCAATAAAATTAAATTTAAAAACAAAGTAATCAATGTTAATGTAGGTTGTTCACGACAAGAGAATGTATCAAAGAGTAAGAAAACAGCATGACTGTATAATAAATAAAAATAACACTAATACTTACATTTGGCATGAAACAAAAATACAGAGCAATACCATATGATCACTGAAATGCTACAAAAGAGAAAGGGTCGTGGAGAGAAGGAAGGAAAGAAGAAAAAATATCAAAGCATATACCGTGAAGAAAATACAACTATTTAAAGCAGGGATCAGCATACTTTTTCTTCAAAGGGCCCAAAAGTAAGTATTTTAGGCTTTCCAGGACAAATATGTATGTTCTCTTTTTTTTTTTTTAACCACTTAAAAATGTAAAAACGATTCTTAGTACCTGGGCCATATGAAAACAATCCATAGTACCATCCCTTGAATTGATTCAGAGTGTTTAAATAAGAGTTCAAATTAAATTCCATTCAAATTTAAGGTAAAATAGCAAGAACAAGCTAAATAAGTAAGACTAAACTTCAGGGGAAAAATTTAAAGATCAGTTTAAAATATTTTTTTAAGTTCTAAAACAATCGTTCGGTGCAAATTAAGAATATTACTATTATTGATAACAACCTATCACAATATATTAACTATAGAAGAGTTAACTTTTAAAATTATCTACATGTCATAAAGCTTATTTAACTCAATGTAAATGTAGCCATGCCAGATCTCTACTAAATCCAAGGAAAGTTAACAATGATAGGAACAGACAGACAAATACTTGGTGGAGGGGATGGCAAATCATCCACTGAATTTGGTAAAGAAAATAAATGAAACCTATAGCTTTGTAACTTGAAGAGCTCTTACTATAATCATCCTTCCAAATTGTTTGTTTTTAAATTGAAGTATAATTGTCATGCCACATATTCGTTCCAGGTGTACAACATAATGATTTGATATTTGTGTATATTGCAAAATGATCACCATGAAGTCTAGGTAACATCGTTACCATAGTAACAGAATTTTGTTTTTTCCTGTGATAAGCACCTTTAAGGTCTACTTTCTCAGCAGGACAGTGTTATTAACTATAGTCACCATGCTGTATATTACATCCCCAAGACATTTATTTTAAATGTGGAAATTTGTAATTCTAATCCTCTTCATCTGTATCACCTGCTCCTCCTGAAGTTGTTCATTCTGTGTCAAAAAAAAAAAAAAATGCTTCAGGAAAACTAAAAAAGTTAAAAAGAGAATTACCATATGATCCAGCAATTTCACTACTGGGTATTTACCAAAAGAAAATGAGAACACTAATTCAAAAAGATATATGTACCCCTATGTTTATTGCAGCACTTACAGTAGCTAAGCTATGGAAACAACATAAGTGTCCACTGATAGATGAATGGATAAAGAGGGCAGAGCGTATGTATACTAAGGAATAACCATAAAAAAGAATGAAACCTTGGGGTGCCTGGCTGGCTTAGTCAGTAGAGCACCCAATTCTTGGTTTTGAGATCATGAATTCAAGCCCCAAGTTGGGCATGGAACTTCCTCAAAAAAATAATAAAAATAAAAATAAAATAGAAAGCTAAAAAAAATGAAATCTTGCCATTTATGACAACATGAATGGATCTTGAGGGTATTAAGTTTAGTGAAATGTCAGACACAGAAAAACAAATACCATATAATTTTACTTCAATGTGGAACCTAAAAAACAAAACAAAACAGACTCACAAATGCAGGAAACAAACTGCTGGTTACCAGATGAGAGAGGGACTGAGGGGGCAGGCAAAATAGATGAAGGAGATTAAGAAATACTAACTACCAGTTATTAAATAATTAGGTTATGAGGATGTAATGTAGAGCAGAAGAAATACAGTCAATAACATTGTAGTAACTTTGTATGGTGACAGTACCTAGACTTATGGTGATCATTTCACATTTAAAAATATCTAACCACTATGATGTACACCTGAAACTAAGAGGATATACTCCTGAAACTAAGAGGGTATTATAGGTCAATTACTTCCGTTTTTAAAATAAGCAAAACGAAAAATACTTCAACAAGAGTTGAAAAATTATTGAAACTCTATGCTTAGTAAATGGGAAAACAAAAACAAAAACCAAGAAACACAAAGTAAGTTGGGACCAAACATACAAAAAGAGTTTCTATAGACTCAAATGATGAGATCTGTTCTAGAATTGATGAGACCAGCCAGGAAAACTTGCAGCATCTAAAGACAGAAAAGCTAGACCTTTCAAAGCAGATATCCAGCTTGACAGATCAACTGACAGTCTATTATTAGTGTTTGTTGGGCCAACAGAAAAGAAAGAGATCACAAAAGAAGTGTTGCATGCTGAACTGCCATAATTAGCTACATAAGGACTCGTTTTTTGATTGTTCAACTCTGCCAGGAAGTGTTTTTGAAGCTAAGGAAATGCTTCCATAGATCTTCTACAGAATGCATTTAAATTGCAACCCTCTCTATGCTAGAAGAAACTGAGAATTTTTAACTATAAAAGTAAAAAGGGGTTCATGATATCCTAAACACTTATTGTGTACTATGTAGACATTTATATATTGACTTTCAATTCTATAATGTCATCTCTTAAAAGGACTCTGTCTAGATCACACTGTCACAATACTTTTAGCTGTCAACTAATAAGCACCAGAACCCTGGGCTTGCTTGACCAAGGAGGTTTTCTGCCTTTGAGAAAAGACATGTTCATGGATATTCACTTCCTAGCACTGGCAACAATTACCATGAGAGAGATCATAGCTGAGTCCTGAGCTCTCAAAGAATAGATCACATAGACTCTACCTCTTCCTGATGACTTTTAAAGACAAAAGAGTACATCATCTTCCCCCATCCTGGAACCTCCAGAAAGTCCTGCACTTGTTTACCGAGAAAGCTTATAATTCACAAGTTAAAGCCATCATTCTAATTAAAATGTCATCATTTCACTGTGGAGGCCTGGTATCTATGGTGATGCAGGAACTCGTCCAGATCAAAATCTCTGTCACCTATTTTTGAAAGCTAGTTAGAGCTCGAGGTAATGAATCTGTTGCAATCCTGAAAATACTATAAGGTTCTCCTTTGGCTCTGTCAGTGAAAGATTCTGTGGATCAGTACAAAAGGCAGAAAGACAGAGAGAGAAATAGGAGTCACGGAAGAACTATGGATAGAAGCCATATCTCTAGTCCCATGTCTGTGACAAAGACAGCCA
Organism: Canis lupus dingo; assembly: GCF_003254725.2. Lineage (NCBI taxonomy): Eukaryota > Metazoa > Chordata > Mammalia > Carnivora > Canidae > Canis > Canis lupus. Next base: position 13,191,877 of record NC_064260.1, on the reverse strand, counting down.
AGTGAATTTTTTTTCCTCCAATAAAGTTATTTTATTTGGGTTTAACCTAAAATAGTTTAAATTTGATCTCTCTTTGCTAGAAGAAAGAAATCTCCAATTGTATAGACTTAATAAAAAAGTACTGAATTTGCCATTTCCAATAGAAGGTATTTTCTTCATGCATTGGGCATCTACCATAGTAACCCAAACACTACTTGCAGTAAATAAAACCATCACAGCACTGAAATGCCCCAAATCAATTTCCTTTAACTGCGAAAGTTGTCCTTATGTTACCATAATACATGATCTTTAGTCTTCTGACTATTCATATTGTTTGAAAACCATGAAAATACAATTTTTAGCATGCACGCCCAGCTGTTTTTTTTTCTATTATGGTGATACAGTATGCTTCATCAAAAGATGCACTCCAAGTCATCAATCCTTCCAAACTTTTAGTAAAGAAAATGGTAGTGATACTAGTGATACCACTATGAATCTTTTCCATATAGAAATAATACAGCTTTTGTGTTAGTTTACTTCTGTATTTTTTATGTAGGAAGAAACAACCGTTCCTCAGTATCTAAGTAATAATTTGGTTTACAACTTCAAAATAAATTTTGAAACACTAGAGACTTTGTGATACTACAAAGCTATTTAAAACCTACAAATGAAAACAGCACATTTAAGCAATTAATTAGGAAAAAACAGTAATGATCAAAAAGAAATTATATTTACTAAAATTTTACTTTTAGTAAAAGAATGCCAAGAAAAGAAAATGCACTAACTTTATTTTAATAAAATTAAGTTTTACACGGACAGCCCAGGTGGCTCAGCGGTTTAGCACCACCTTCAGCCCAGGGCGTGATCTGGGGTCCCGGGATTGAATCCTGCATCCGGCTCCCTGCAGGGAGCCTGCTTCTCTGTCTGCCTGTGTCTCTGCCTCTGTGTGTGTGCATGTGTCTGTCATGAATAAATAAATAATCAAAAAAATTAAGTTTTACAATTAACTGACAACGAAAATTATGGCAATCAACTACACACTCAAAAAACAAAAAAACAAAGAAAAAACAAAAACAAAAACACGGGATGCCTGGGTGGCTCAGCGGTTGAGCTTCTGCCTTTGGCTCAGGACAAGATCCCAGGAACCAGGATCGAGTCCCACATCAGGCTCCCTGCAAGGAGCTTGCTTCTCCCTCTGCCTGTGTCTCCACCCCTCTCTCTCTTTCTCTCTCTCTCTCTCTCTCCCCCTCATAAATCAATCAATCAATCTTTGAAAAAAATCAGTAACATTTTTTAAAAGATTTTATTTACTTATTTGACAGACAGAGAGAGAGAGAGAGACCCAGAATACAAGCAGGGGTACTGAGGGTGGACAGCAGAGGGGAAGGGAGAAGCCAGCTCCCAGCTACACAGGGAGCCAGATGCAAGGCTCCATCCCAGAACCCTGGGATCATGGCCTGAGCCAAAGGCAAACACTTAACTGACTGAGCCAACTAGGTACCTCCTAACATTTTTGAGAAGCCAAATTAATGTCAGAAGTTCATTATCAAATGCAACTGATGATACATAATTTTTCAAAAGTTATTTATTGAAAATCTCTGTTCCTGTTATGAGCCTATGAACTATTTAGTATGCAATATTTCATGAAGTAATAGTACTTCAAATTAAAATGCTATCATTCTTTTGGTCTATATTTACAATAAATATTAATAACATGTTTAGCTACATCAATGATGTCTGATAAATGGGAAAGTATGACTTGAGAATAAAATAGGTACAAGTTGTAGCATCTGTTTAATGGAAATTGGAAGGAGTATTCCAGGCATCAAAGGAACATGAAAGCCCTAAAGAAGGAAGGAAAGCAGGCACGTGAGAAACTAAAAGCAAGCTTGTGAGCCTGAAAAGCAGAGAACACAGGGGAAACTGGCATCAAATGTACATGTTTAAATGCTGATGAGAAGAAAAAGAGCACAAGAGAAAGGATCAGGGCAGCCCGGTTAGCTCAGCGGTTTAGCACTGCCTTCAGCCCAGATCATGATCCTGGAGACCTGGGATCAAGTCCCACATCGGGCTTCCTACATGGAGCCTGCTTCTCTCTCTGCCTGTGTCTCTGTCTCTCTGTGTGTGTCTCTCATGAATAAATAAAATCTTTAAAAAAAAAGAGAGAGAGAGAGAGAGAAAGGATCAAAACAGAAAGGAGAGCTGGAACTACAATGAGATAAGGTTCCTAAGAAACTGGGACCCAGAGCACAGGGGGTACAAGTGGTGCTAATGCGAAGTAGAAAGTAAGGGCATCTTCTGCTCAGGGTGAACTGAAGTGTGGGACAAGGGTGGAGTGGGGGAGGCTGATGGAAAGTAGAGAAAGTCTGAAATACTAACTTCAGAGAATAGGGAGAAAAAAAGTTGGCCGCAGAAACATAAGAATACTGAAGAACGGGTTGAGATTAGTCATCATATGGAGACTTCCCAAAGAAATTTTTATGCTATAAAAGTTCCTTTTTCAACATAAATTGCTTTGCAGACTGTCAAATAATTTAAAATGCAATTATTTAACAAAATTAGAATAAACTCCTTGGTCTTAAGAAAGGTGGAAAGCAGGCATTTCTACACCATGACTCTACCGCTTGCTAGCTGTGTAATCTTCAGCTAATTTCTTAACCTTTCCAGGGCATTGTTTCCTTAACCATAAAAAGTGGATAATTATATCTTCCTCACATATCTGTTACTGCGACTGAGAATAGGGACTAACCACAAATCCTGGCCAAGAACATGTATTCGATAAAGGTTAGTTTCTTTCTTAATTCCTGAACTGCTGGTGACACATCTGGATGACACTTCTGTCTTGTTGCTTTCTAAGAGGAAAGGAGTCTCCAAAACAGACTCCTTCCACTAAGACACCCTGCTTCCCAAGAAGCATTATCACAATAGCTCACTATCGATTAAGGTTTATTCTTCTCAGTTCTGCAAGATCAGAAACCTGACACTATGAAAATAAATCAGAGGACTCAGGTCTGAGAGACACACACAGGACTAAATTCAGAAATAAATGATATTATGAACACAAATATCACTTTACACATTGTAAAACTTGTAAAATGAACAAGAAAGTTAATATTGACAGATCGGTACATTTTCTTTCTTTAGGAAAATTAATGTAGGAAGCCCAATTATACTCAGGTTGGTTACTTTATACTTACAGAATCTAAATGAGACAAATGAATTGGATAATATTGACTAACAACAAACTATGCTAATATAATCTGTATAGCCTAACAGAGAGATAAGATTCCCATCTAGTAAGCAGAATCTATCCTCCTTCAAACAACACTGAGACATACAAAATTATAGCTCCCCAGTACTCGTTCTTCTCAGATCTATATAGACCATTCCGCATCTACCCATGTAGACACACAATATTTTTATATTTTTTCTTCTTTATCTAACTTAATCTCACTGATCAGACATGGGCCATTAGCTAACTGACAACTTATCTACTTTACTAATCTTTTGATTATACAATCTGAATATATAACAACACTATTAATATTAAAGGATATTAATTTCCTACAAGCTTATCAGTTCTCTTTTAATTTTAAAATGACTTACTTCACTCAGCATAATACCTTCCAGTTCCATCCACGTTGAAGCAAATGGTGGGTATTAAGTCAATCGGAGAAGGACAAACATATGTTCTCATTCATTTGGGGAATATAAATAATAGTAAAAGGTAATATAAGGGAAGGGAGAAGAAATGTGTGGGAAATATCAGAAAGGGAGACAGAGCATAAAGACTCCTAACTCTGGGAAACGAACTAGGGGTGGTGGAAGGGGAGGAGGGTGGGGGGCGGGGGGTGGGGGTGAATGGGTGACGGGCACTGAGGGGGGCATGTGACGGGATGAGCACTGGGTGTTATTCTGTATGTTGGTAAATTGAACACCAATAAAAAATAAATTTATTATAAAAAATAATAATTTTAAAATGATTTAAAAAAACTGAAGAAAAGTCAAATTTGACAATTGTTAAAAAGTACCCAAAACAATAACATATCTAAAATTGAGTTTAATTGGGAACAATTATCCTAGAAAATATTTTCCCAATTTAAATATATATAAGAATACAGTAAAAAAATAAGCCATTAAAAGTATCCATTCCTTTGCAACATGCTAAAATCACCCACCCGTACTGAAAAATGATATTTTAGTTCAACAAATTTTAGTAATGTCTCTTTTCTACCATTTTTGATTTCAGTCCCATGACTCTGAAACATAATAAAATACTAAGAAGTACATAAATTAAAGATATAAGCATACATATACATACATACATAGCAATAAATCCTTCACAGGAAAAATTTTAAATAGTATATATAGATGAGGTTTGAAATCTCTGACATAGTGATAATATAGTTATTAGATGAATACAAAAGGCTTGTGATCATTCACTTTCTGAAATGTAACTGCTACCTCTCACAATGAAATAAGCTGGGCTGATATCAATTTTCTATAGAAATATTCATCTTAATTCAAAGTTGACTTGGAATTCCTTGAATATTTCTTTGAGAAGGTATCTTCTCTAATTTTTTTAAAAATATTTTATTTATTTGTTCATGAGAGACAGATGGAGGGGTGGGGGGCAGAGACACAGGCAGAGGGGAAGCAGGCTCCATGCAGGGAGCCTGATGTAGGACTCAATCCAGGACTCCAGGATCACGCCCTGGGCCGAAGGCAGGTGCTAAACCGCTGAGCCCCCAGGCTATCATGTATCTTCTCTAATTTGATGTAGGCAAGTATCTTATTTTTTTTTTAACAATATAAGGGGTTTATCTTCATAATGAGACTTAAAGTTAGAAGAACTGTAGAGTTCATCTCCAGTATTATAAGTTGGGATTCGAGTTACCTTCAGGGAAAGGACAGCAGTGACGTGAGAGGGAGTAAAGGGAATCCGGGAGTGCTGGGAGTTTTCCATTTCTTGACCTGGGTCTTGATTTCACAGATGTGTTCACACTGTGGTATTCTGCTCTATATGCATGTGTGTATGTGGCATTTCATTCTGTATGCACACATCAATTGTTCGCTTTTCATTATGTATATAATAACCAATTTCAAAGGTTACTTAAAACAGTGACATTCAGTATTGCTTTTTAAATTTTAACAATGAAGAATCAGAAGTCAAATAGTTACCTTCCTGATTTAGAGACTACTTAAAGAATAGAATATTTGTAAAATTATTTTTATCCAATACCCAAAATGCAATTCTTGGTTGAAAAGACCTGAATAAAAAATAGACACTAATAATTGTATTTGAGTCCAATACAAATGAAGAAAATACCTGGGTACAACAGTAATGCAGAATAACAGATTTACATCGAATTTGCTGATTCAACTACATCAATGCCTTTGGGTTTCTTCCACTTCAGAACATTAAACGTCAGGAAAATAACACCTTAGGAGATATCTCAAGTCAAAATAATTTTTTTTTTTAATTATGGCACAGTGATTATTAATGGTGCAAGGTTCTGGGTTTAAGTACTTAGTGTCTAAAACCAAACTATACCAGGTGATAGCTACGTGACCTTTGACAGATTAATTCTCAGTTTCTTCATTTGTAAAGCAGAAAAAATAATAATACTGACCTCACTAGGTTGTTGGAGGGCTTAAATAAGTAAGAGTGCCACAGACAAAATAAGCATACTCAACAGGTACTGTCTATCTACACAGACATCACATAAACTATATCTCATGTTATGTACATTACATACCAAAATCTTAGAATCTATTTTTTAAATTAGATAAATACATATTAAATGAACTTTTCCCTGTACTTACTTTATAATCTACTTTCCAATTCAACTGTAAGCATAGTTCCTCAGTGATGAGGGCATATATTAGCTTTTAACCTCAAAGTTAAAGGCAGGTCTGTCTTATATTTGTCACGTTAAAAAAGTATTATTACTTTTATTACCTGAGTCTCTACCCCCTGTTCCAGTAGGCGCTTAGCTTGATTTTCCACTTCAAGTCGAGCTCTTGCAATAAAAAGTAGATCATTTTCTATTACTTCTATTCCAGAAAGATCTATTCCTTGAGAAAGATAATCTTAAAAAAAAACACATTTAAGTATTTCACTATTGAATATATATCAAGGTACTGAAATATGTCTTACTTTTTCAAAATACTATAGATTTGCTGTTGAACACTATTTATTCCCTTTCAAAATCTGTATTTTAAAAACTACAGTTACCCAAACATTTTCTATTTAATAAACAACTTTACTCTGAAGCAAAATATTCTAAAGATTGAGATGATAAAGCAAGAATAGAAATTATTATTATAGTAAATCCCAAGTAATGTCAACGATTACATAAAAAATAGTGTCAAATTTATTTTAATGTAAAGAAATATCTTGATAATCTTATAAATTTCTCAAGCTGCAAGACAGTTTTAAAAGTTATTCTGTATTTGAAACAAGTGTCCACCATTTGAATAATAAGTCATAAAAATAATTTAGGATGCTAGCACTTTTCATACTGCCAGTTTATATGATTAGGTAGCCTAATAGCAACTTACATTGAAGGATTTTCATATCACTGGATAAAAAAATTTACATAATAATTAACTAGTTTTAGAATTAACATATTCTATTTACAGAATCATACAGGGTAAGAAGCATGAAAAGATCTCTACAAAGATGTTAATAATAACTGTGCATAGTTAGAATTTGAGAAAGTTATTTTTTCATGTTTTTATTTTTTGACTTACCTTAGACATATCTAAAATAACTAAAATGCTAAAACTAAAGGTCAAGATTTCAAGATTAAGCAGCTTATTCACAGTTCTAAAACTCTATTTTCTATTTTAACAAGATAAATTATTTCTGAAAAAACAGAATTGCTTTACATAGATTAGTTTTCCACTTACTCAAGAATATCAAATCTCTTTTTTCACTATATTCTCTTAATTGGAACTGATTTTTAAGTCTTATTAAAACATATTCCTAGCACTTAAATGTTATCATTTTTCTACCTCAACCCTCGTCATTAGGACCTCCAGTTTGGATTGCATCTCATTTAATTGATTTTTAATTTCGGCCTGATTAGATCTAAATTCTGCAGTCATGAAGTCTCTTGAATCCTTTATGCTTTTTTCTAGAGCCACCAGTAGCTTTTTAATTGTGTTTCTGAATTGGCTTTCTGACATTGAATTGTAACCCAAATTTTGTAACTCTGTGGGAGAGAGGACTGTTTCTGATTCTTTCTTTTGAGGTGAGTTTTTCCTCCTAGTCATTTTGCTCAGTGCAGAGTGGCCAAAAACAAGTTGTAATTGACAGAAGCGCAAAGTCTTCTCACTGTAGCATTCCAGCTGTTCTCTCTTTAAATCTCAGACCAAATTCTTGGTTTTCAGGATGATTTGAAAGTTATCTAGGTAAATTGGTGGGGACAGGTGACTTGGGGACCCTACTCTTTCGCCATCTTGCCCCGCCTCCCATGTTATCATTTTTTACTTAAGCAAAGTCACAGCAAGTTACCTACTATAATGCTAACTAACCACTCCAATATCTACTGATTGAACACCATATATAGCGCTATATAAAATGACAAAAGGAAACAGAGGGCAGCTCAACAGTGGTTATTGCTAATCGCATATCAACCACAAGCATTTTTGTTAAATGTGTGTATCTACAGGGACCTTGGCCTACCACAGTAGAAAAAGTTTCAAAACCCTTTAAATCATATGGGCTTGCGATTTTGCCTCATAATTAACTGATCACTAGTTGATCAGTCATAAGATATAGCCTCAACGAGCCCCAATTTTTTGTCGTAAAATGCCAACATATAAGTCATGCTTATAACTCTTAAAACTATCATTAGAATCAAAACAAGTTAATGAATGCCAAAGTGATTTATACATCAATCTATTATGTAAATGTAGGGTGGATTATAACCCACAAAAAAGTTTTTAATCTGATTTTTTTTATTTTAAATTTTATTTTTCAGAGAATTTTTTTGAGAATTATATTTGATCCCAGCCATGGTAATGGTCAATGAGGAAATGCTTTGTTTACCCTAAAACATTTACTAGACAATATAGAATCAAACTACAGACATGCACACGATAGAAAATAAGTATTATTTTCTTTTCAAGCAGGCTATCAACGTGTTTTTTTTTTTTTTTTGTAAACTAAGAAGGAAAAATATCACAATTAAGAAAAAAAAGAGAAAAGACATCATGAGTAAAGATACCTGGATTCTATTTCTGCCATTAATGTTTTTTAATATAAATCTTGCCATCTTTGATATCAGTTACTTTATTTGAAAAATGAAAAACTACAGTATATAAACCTTAAGTTTCCCTCCAGTTATAAATTTCTAGAGATAAACAAAACCAAAAGTTGCTTTATTCTTACAAATGCTGATCTGTCACTCTGAAGACAATTCAAATCACTCATTCAAACCATTTATTGAGTATCAAAGTCACAGACAACCACATAAAAGAATCAGACCTAAATTCTCATCCTAAGTAGCAAAGTCTAAGAAAGGAAAACAAAGCACAAAGTTGCAACCACTGAAAGATAGATAAAATGTATTATGCAAGTGTTGTGGGAATAAAAAGTAAATACTGTAAATTTATGCTTTCACAAAGTCTACCATCTAGCAGGGGTGAGAGGAATATAAATGATTAATTGCAATACTTTTTTTAAGGTAATCAATGGCCCCCATCACATTATCTAATCATCTCCCTCTCCCACTGCTCCATCCCCTGCTTATCCACACTGTATACTCACTTAAAAAAAATACAGCTATTCACTTTTAAAAAATAACCAAAATACATACTATATTTGGAATACAAAAATCCTATGGCTGGGAGGGGGAAAGAGCCCTATTATTTTCCTTACTGATTACTCCACAAATTAGCTTTTCAATAAAAGAGTAGGGAAGCCTGAGTGGCTCAGCGGTTGAGCATCTGCCTTTGGCTCAGGGCATGATCCTGGGGTCCCAGGATGGAGTCCCACATGGGCTCTCTGCATGGAGCCTGTTTCTCCCTCTGCGTATGTCTCTGCCTCTCTCTGTGTCTCTCATGAATAAATAAATAAAATCTTAAAAAAAAAAAAAAGACAGGTTAAATGTAGAAAGAGGAGAGTAAAAAACAATAAAAAAAACAAAGTACCGCCACCTCCCACCCACTCAGCCAGGAGAATGGAAGGACTGCACTAAATTCTCCCCTCCTGTTTAACTGTTCCATACAATTGCTATTAGTGTTTTAAGTCTTTTCACATCTGCTCTTTGTGAAACACATCTAGGGGCTGAAGCCAAGAACAAACAGATGATGATGATTCCAATAATATAATTTTTGAACACCCTACATGTGGAGGGCATTAAACTGGATACAAAATGTCTTTTTATTATTTTAATGTATGCATCCAATTTGTTTGTAATATTCTAAACAACCTTACTAGAAATATTATTAAATTATTAACAAATTCAGCTGGCTAGTAAGCAGCAAAGAAGAATTTAAATCCAGGTCTGACTTCAGTCTTTTCACTAGATCACCCCAGGCCAATCCCACAAGCCTTAGAGAGAAGATAACTTTATATTCAAAGAATAGATAGTATTCCTTCTGTAGTATTCCAATTTGCTCAGTGAAAGGAAAAGATGTAAAAATTGTATCAGAATTAACTGTTCAGGGAATTAAATTAAGACAGGGCGGAACAAAGATAGCATTTAAAAACTCCTATTTTGTGCTTAATAAAAATTAAAAAAGGAAAACTTTTAAAATATATAAAATGTCCTAAAATGCCAAATTTTGAAATATGCCAGCATTAATTACACTTTAACAATTAAATCTTAATATATTTGGGTAGGAAGACATTTATCACCATGTTAACTGTAATAAATATATACATACATATGTATATCTGCATGCTGACATGTATGTATATGTATATACATGTGTGTATAAAGAGAAACATTGTAACTTACTAAAAACCACTTTGAAAATCAATTTGGGATAATCTAATAAGATTTTATGCGAATTTCTCTATGACCAAAATATAAAGTTACAAGGCACATAATCCAGAGAAGTTCTTAAACACGCATATTGGAAGACATGTACAATGTTCACAACAGCATTGTTTAAAAAAATAAAATAAAAACCACCAAAATGACCATCAATTGGAGAAGAGATGAATAAAATGTAACATTCATTCAAAATACTACTTCACAGGAGTAAAAATAAAAAATGAAAGGTATAACATCAATATCAATATCTCTTAGTGAAATAGTATTAAGGAAGAAGAGCAAGTTTTAGAAGAATATACACAGCAAGAGGTGATTTATATGAAGACATGCAAACTTAAATAATATATTATTTAGGGACACATACAAACATTAACAACATTTAGAAAAGCTAGTAGAGATAGGTGATACAACAGGTTTATAATATTCTAATTCTTAAACTTCGTAGGTAGTATTTGTAGCTTACACATGTTAAAAAGATACTGTCCATTAAAAGTTTAATGCTAAAATTATTAACTGGTAACTGGAAAAAGTCTTGTCTTGGGACACCTGGGTGGCTCAGTGGTGAGCATCTGCCTTCAGCTCAGGTTGTGATCCAGGTCCGGGGACTCGGTCCCACATCAGTCTCCCTGCAAGGAGCCTGCTTCTCCCTAGGCCTATGTCTCTACCTCTATCTCATGCATTAATAAAATCTTAAAAAGAAAAAAAAAAAAAAGTCTTGTCTTTTCCTTTTAAAAATATGCTCATTAAGGAATTTCTAGAAATTGAAAAACATTTCAGGGTTCCTAGGTGGCTCAATCATCCGATTGAGCATCCGATTCTTTTTGTTTTTTAAGATTTTATTTATTTATTTATGAGAGAGAGAGAGAGAGAAAGAGGCAGAGACACAGGCAAAGGGAGAAACAGGCTCAATACAAGGATCCTGATGTGGGACTTGATCCCAGGACTCCGGGATTGCGCCCCAAGCCAGAGGCAGATGCTCAACTGCAGAGCCACCCAGGCGCCCCTCAAGCATCCAATTCTTGATTTCAGCTCAGGTCATGATCTCAGGGTGGGGAGATTGAGCCCCTATGCACTCAGCATGGGGTCTGCTTAAGCTTCTCTCCCTTTCCTCTGCTCCTCCCCACCGCCCCTACCCCGCTCATAAATTCTCTCTCTCAAGGAAGGAAGAAGTGGGGGGAGGGAGGGAAGGACGGAAGGAAGGAAGGAAGGAAAAAAATATTTCAAAAGAGGGGTAATTATATAACCTCACAACATAGAGGTCACAAAAGTCAACTGGATCACTGGAAAATACATGATTATGTCTGAGAAATTTATGAATCTTCAAATTCTCAAGTAGCACCAAAATAGTCTATATCCTCCTCCCGGATGTTTATCTGAGAAAGAGCAGAAAAAGCAAAAACTGACATAAAGGAACTGGGCAGCTGGCTATAGTCACTTACCAATGAAAGTGACTCCCTCCTACACACCAACTTTGCAAAGAGCACAATTCAGATATGTGCCTCAGAGAAATTTCAAGCAACCTTCAGATGTTCCTAAAATACTTAAAATCTTGGTGGTGCTTAAAATTGAAAATAAAGGTCTACTATATTCCTTTAAAGTCTTATTTTCCTTTTTAATCTACTCATAAGTTCTTCTGTTCCTGTTTTTGTTTGTAATTGCTTATTTACAATGTCTTATTAATTTAATGTTAAAAGTATTCACCCGTACTATTACAGTCCTTATAAATACCAATTTTTAATAGCTGCCCAACATTTCATCAAATAAATGAACCAAAAATTATTCATTCACCTAGAGTGGAATAATTATCATAAATAACTATTTTATCTTTACATATAAAAATTCTAAATATCTAGAGTTATTCCCTTGGGAAATAATCAAAGAATTATTGAGTCAGTCACACTTTTAAGTTTTTTGATACAAATTATCAAACTAGTTTTCAAAATGACTATATCACATTATACATTTTTTCCAATAACCTATGAGTCACTTTACCATAAATGGCACTGGATATAATCACTGTTTTGAATATTTTATGTGCTGCCAGAAGTAGTATGTTCTATTCATGGTTTGCTATAATTTTTAAATGATGAAGCTAAATAACTATTTTATACTACCTGTATTTCCTTTGGAGAATCTCTAAATAATTTTTACTCCCTTATCTTTTTCTTACATTGTTTATATTAATTACATATTAATATTCAATGTTTACATATCATATTTGCTATGAATATTTCCCAGTTTGCTAATTATTTAATTTTTATTTATGGCCTTACTCCTTGAAGCCATTTTCAGAATCATATAATTATTAACTAAAAAACTCTACCTTTATTTTTTCTACATAGCCCTGATTATAAACTTCAGACTTTTACAAAAGCAAGGCAGTGATATATGAAGGATTATCTAGCAAACTGGTGAATAATAATCTAAAAAGGAAAACATCATTTTAAAATCCATTCTACAAAATTTTAAAAATATTTTATTTAAATTCAATTTGCCAACATATACTATAATACCCAGTCATTCTACAAATATTTTATCTTTAAATCAAGATTAAGTCATACTTTAAGATCAGGGCTTAACACAATGATTCATTTTAATTCACTGTGGATATCAATCTTCTTTGCTGCCATATTTTAGGTTATAAAAAAACACAATTACTAGAGAATAAGTAACAAATTTAAACTACTACCAGGCAAATAATAACTACAAAACAACACCAAACAACATGGATGCTGCAAGGTTACAGTACTGATAGAATTAATTTGTGCAATCAACAATGAGATCTGGGCTTCCACTTATTGAAGGTACTCAAGTCAATAATGACAATGATAATAATACTAGTAATATTATACCAGAATCCTTATTTGCTATTTGAAACAAATCTAAGATTGTCCAATGTAGTTTTGAAAATTGTTTTAAAGAAACACACACACTATCTCTCCCCCTCTTTCTATTCATTTTGTTTGGTTGGGGTTTTTTTTCTAAGTAAGCTCTACGTTGAACATGGAACTTGAACTCATAACTTAGAGATCAAGAGCCCCATGCTCTACAGACTCAGTCATGCAGGCACCCTGTTTGATCATTAAAAAAAAAATTTTTTTTTTCACTGAAGAAACATTAAGGGTGTTTCTTTAAATTTTAAATAAATTTGGGTTGCCTGGGTGGCTCAGTCAGTTGGCTGTCCAACTCTTGGTTTCTGCTCAGGTCATGATCTCAGAGTCCTGGGTAAAAACCTGGCTGAACAGGGACACTGCTTGACTCCCTCTCCTTCTGCTCATCCCCTGCTCATGCATGTGCAAATAAATAAATCTTAAAAAAAAAAAAAAGAAAACATATAAAGTTAGAAATTATAAGTTAAAAATTCTAACAAAACACCAACGAAGACAACTACACACAAATTTTGGTTTTCATTTCCTTATTCTACATGTAAAGAGTGTTTTATTTTTCTGGTTGACATATTTTAATCATATTTAAGTAGATATCTTGAATCTGATGACAAAAAACACCTTTAGGAAAAATATTTTTTAAAAAAATGTTTATGTGCAATTATAGTATAATTTTGATAATGTAAAATATAAATGAAAACATAATGAAATTATAAAGCAAAATTCTAAAATAGTAATGTGTATTTGTACAAAAGTAGAACCGACGACTCAGAAATAAAGAATAAAATAACATAGGTTTAAAGTTTATAAGACAGGTGCCTAGATGGCTCTGCTGGTTAAGCCTTCAACTCTTGATTTCAGCTCAGGTCATGATCTCACCGTTGTGAGATTGAGCCCCACATTAGACTCTATGCTGAGCTTGGAGCATGCTTCGGATTCTCTCTCTCCCTCTGTCCCATCCTATCTACATCCCCAACCCACTCCTGTTCTTGCGCTCTCTCTCTTTCTCTCAAATAAATAAATAAATAAATAAATAAATAAATAATCATTAAAATAAATAAGTGTATAAGATTTTACTGTATGACAACCAAAATATAACTAAACAAATAGGAAAAAGTAATAAAATCTTCTCACAGTATTATAAACCCAAAACAGAAAATTTTTTTTAAAACAATATGGAATATTTATTCCAACTATGGGGAAAATAGCCAAATGAATCACAAGAGAAATTTCACAACTATTAATATATATAATTTTAAAATTTTCTAATGAAAAAATAATAAAATAATGAAGAAAAAAATTGAAATCAAACACATAAAAGCTACCATTAAAAACATATAAAGAATTATAGTTCTCAATTTAAAAAATTATCAAAGGATATTAAAAACAAGTTTATATAAGAGGAGGTTAATAATTAAGCGAATGTTTGAAAATCTAAAAAAAGTTTTTTTAAGATTTTATTTATTTATTCATGAGAGACAGAGAGAGGCAGAGACACAGGCAGAGGGAGAAGCAGGCTCCATGCCGGGAGCCGGACACGGGTCCTGCCTTTGGCCCAGGGCGCGATCCTGGAGACCCCGGATCGAATCCCACGTCGGGCTCCCGGTGCATGGAGCCTGCTTCTCCCTCTGCCTATGTCTTTGCCTCTCTCTCTCTCTCTCTGTGACTATCATAAATAAATAAAAATTAAAAAAAAAATAAAGAGAACATACAGGGCAGCCCAGGTGGCTCAGTGGTTTAGCACCTGCCTTCAGCCCAGGTTGTGATACTGGAGACCCGGATGGAGTCCCACGTTGGCTCCCTAAATGGAGCCTGCTTCTCCCTCTGCCTGTGTCTCTGCCTCTCTCTCTCTCTCTCTCTCTCTGTCTCTCATGAATAAATAAGTAAAATCTTTGAAAAAAATAAAATAAAACCTTTTCTTTTTATAATATATTAAATTTATCTTTATGTAAAATGAAGTAATGCATGATTATTAGAACACTTATAAATCAATAGGAACCTTTTAACTAAAGTCAATTCCACACGGTTCAGAGAAAAGAGGTATATCCTTTCAAAGGCAGAGTATGATGTGAAGAATCAACTAGGAACGAAAACACCTGAACTTTATTCTACTCAATTCTATGACCTGAGAAAGATCACTTAACCTTTTTAAGAGTCCTAAGATGAAAAATGCTGTGTTACACATTTCACAGGCTGGTATGGATCAAATGAGATAATATGCATGAAGAATGTTTTATAAAATATCAAGAATTACATGTAACTAAGTGATTTTTTTAATAAACAGGATGTTAATTGCTCCCTTTTTTTTCATGGAAGGAGGGAGAAAAGCCCTAAAAATCACTCTTAAAGAGTTCAGTATTACAAAAAAATAATAAGGGTAAAATCTGTACTTTTCTAACCAAGGCTTAATTGATCTTACTGCTTGTACTATGCACAGCATATCTTCAGGCTTAAGTGAACTCTTGTGGTTGAATCCTTCTATTTCAAGTCCAAAACAGTTCTCAGGGTATGCTGATCTTTCTTGTTCTTCAAAGCTTCACGAAAATTTAGCATTGAAAGATTTACTCTTTTTTTTTCCCCCTGGCTCTCACTGCAAGATGGGAAAAAAATCTTACAATTAAAAAAACGGATTCGTTTTTCTTTCCTAAATCTTACTCTGTTTCAGCTAGCACAAAAAAACTTCCCAGGGCCAAAAAAGACGTGTATTTTCTATTTTTCCTCTGGGCATTGTAGTTTGGTTTTCTTCCCCTATCTAAAACATAGATTTATACAAACTTCCTTTGTTGTCCTCCAGGAAGATATGGCAAGTGGTTTAGTCAGGGCCTACCTTCCACTCAGTACCTGAGTAGAAGTGTCAATATCCCTCCCTCAATATAAGTAGATAAGCACTAGATAAAATCAGCAAGGATATTTAAAAAAATGACCACCACCAAAATCCAAAGGGATCTGATTGACATCTACAGAGCACTCCAACCAACAAAAACAGAACATACACATATTCTATTCAACTACACATAGAACATTAACCAAGACAGAGCATGTTCCTTGGTAATAGTACAAATATTTAAAATTTAAAATTACTGAAATCATACAAAATATGTTCTTTGATCACAATGGTAACAAACTAAGAATAACAGAAAAATAACTAAATTTTCCAACTATTTGGAAATTAAACACATTTCCAAAGGGTTTTTTTTGTTTTGTTTTGTTTAAGTAATCTCCATACCCATCGTGGGGCTCAAACTTACAAGTGTCACATGCTCTACCAACTGAGCCAGCCAGGCGCTCCTAAACAACACATTAATAAATGATCAATGGGTCACAAAGGATCTCTGAGGAAATTTTTTTCAAAAATTACTAAACTGAATGATAATGAAAACACAACAACAAAACTTTGGGGATTCAACTAAGCCAGCAGTTAGAAGGAATTTACTAACACCAAATGTGTGGGGGTTTTTAATGTGTAATTAGGAAAAAAGAAATGTCTCAAATCAATAATCAAAGTTACTGCCACAAGAAACTAGAAAAAAAAAGCAAAATAAACAAAAACAAGAACAGAATAAACAAGAGGAAATCAATGAAACTGAAAACAAAAATAACAAAATCAATCAAATCAAAAGTTAATTCTTTGCAAGGATCAATAAAAATTAAAGCCCTCGTAAGACCAACAAAGAAGAAAGCAGAACAAATTACCAATAACAGGAGTGAAAAAGAAGATCCACCCACTACAGACTTCACAGTATTCAAAGGATAATGGAATACTATGAATAGGTTTCTAACTTAGATGCAACTACTGGAACTCATACAAGATGATCTAAAAAGATTTGAAACTATTTTAAAAATTGAATTTGTAGCTCAAAACATTCTAAATAAGAAATCTATAAGCCCTGGTGGTTTCAGTGCCATTGAAAAAAGAAATAACCTAACTCTACACAAAAGAACATTTCCCAAAATTAGACAAAGAAAAGAACACTACAAAAAGTACCTTTCCCTTAAAAGCATAGACACAAAAATTCTCAAAATATTAGCAAATCTCATTACCCTGATACAAAAGCCAAAGACATTTTTAAAATAATAATAAAACTAGAACAATCTGCCTCAAAAGCTAGATGCAAAAATCTTCCATTAGCAAATAGGATCTAGGAATATATAAAAAATAATAATACATCATAATCAAGGGGAGTTTCTTCTTAGGAGGCAAGGAAAGGAACTTTGATAATTTAATGATGTTTACTAAAAAATAACACAGAGATTATAGCTAATAAGCCAACAAATGAGATAAAATGTCTCATAAAGATACTCCAAAAGAGGGTAGAAAAAAAGGGAGGCAATGAACAGATAATACATAAACAAAAATGATACAAAACAGAAAACTATAAGCAAGATGGTAGCATTAAACTCAATCACACCAATAATGAAATGAAATCTAAGTTGTGTAAACATCCCAATTACAATGCAGAGATTATAAAACTGCATTTAAGAAAAAGGTGCAAAGTATACACAGCCTACAAAAACCCACTGAAGATATGAAGACACAAATAAATTCAAAGTAAAAAAAAAAATTCAAAGTAAAATGACAGAAAAAGATACACAAAACTAATACTAATTAAAAACACCTACATTGATTACATTAATATTTTTAAAAGTAGATTTCAAGGCAAAGAATAATAATAAGGAGATATCATTTTATGGTAATAAAAGGGTCAAGTCATCGAAATCATCATATTCCTAAACATTTCTGCATGTAATAAAAGAAATTCAAAATACCCTGAAGAATTGCAAGGAGAAATGATCAAGTTGGAAAATACAGTGAGAGACTATAACATTTTTCATTCAATAACTGATAGAACAAGAAGATAGATAAATCTAAGCACTGAAAGGCCTGAACAAGATGTATCAATCAACCTGACCCAATTGAAATTTATAGAACATTCCACATGACATCAGAGGACACATTCTTTTCAAGTATAAAAGGATTATTTAGCAGATAAGACAACACTCTGCGCCTAAATCAAGTTTCAATAAATTTAAAAGGACTCAGTTCATACAACATATGTTTTTTGAACAAAATGGATCAGAAGTCAACAACAAAGACCCCTAGAAAATTCTAAAAGTTCAAATTCTAAATATTCAAAAAATAACTTCTTTAAAAAATTTTAAGTATTCAAAACAAAGTGATGTCTGTTAAAAAATATCCATGATGAAAAAAAAATACCCATGATGAAAGAGGAAATTAAAAAGAGAAAACATTTTACACTAAATAAAAATGAAGGGACGCCTAGGTGGCTCAGTGGTTAAAGCGTCTGCCTTTGGCCCAGGGCATGATCCTGGGATCCCAGGATCAAGTCCCACATTGGGTTCCCTGTATGGAGTCTGCTTCTCCCTCTGCCTGTGTCTCTGCCTCTCTCTTTCTGTGTCTCTCATGAATTAATAAATTTTTAAAAATAAATAAATACAGACATACATATACACACTAATAAAGCAAAGTTTCCAGGATATAGTCAAAGCAATACTTAGATGGAAATTTAGAGCACTGAAGACTTATGCTAGGAAAAAAAAAAAAAAAAGAACAAACAAAACCCCAAACAGAATAAATGAAATAATGAAGAACAAAGTAGAAATCTAAAACTATAAAGAATATCAAGGAAACCAAAAGCAAATTCTTTTTTTTTCTTTTTTTTTTCAAAAGCAAATTCTTTAGAAGATAAATAAGACTGAAAACCTCTAGCTAAACTGACTAAAAAAAGAACACACAAATTACCAAGTATCAGGACTGAGAGAGATGACATCACTAAAATAACTAGAGATATTAAAAGGTTACAAAAGGAATCTGATGAATGACTTTACACCAAAACAATATAGATGACTCTCAAATATTCATGCTTTGTGAAAGAAGTCAGATAAAAAAAGGAGCACATGTTGTAGCATTCTATTTATACCATTTTAGAAAGTGCAAGCTAGAATGGAGGTCAGTGGTTCTCTGGGGATGAGAGGAAATTTTCAGGGAGGGCAGGAGGGAGTCCTGACATGGAAACTTTGGAGGTGTGGATTATGTCTGTTACCTTGATTGTGGTTTGGTTTCTCAGCATATAAACATGTCAGAATTTATCAAATTGTAATTTTGTTTTTAATTGTACTATTTAACATGTGCAGGTTATTGTATATCAATTATACTTTGATAAAGCTGGTTTTTCTTAAATGAAGAAAGACTGCAACAGAAATACATCAAACAGAACTACAGAGCTTATTCAACAAAAAAATCATTTTCCCTCTTCATCTTAATTATGAAAGATGATGGTAAGAAGGATCTGTACGACTTTGATTTTCTTTCAGCCATTTAAATGCCTTCTCTGTGGTAGGTACTGTCTATATATAGACAACAGACACCAATTCTACCTTCAGAAACATTTACAATACAGCTTTGTTGGCAAACTAGAAAACACAACTACAATCCAGGCAGTCTCCCTAACCAAAAATTTTACCAATTTGCTTATACATTAAGAGATTTTTTTCTCAGATACCTAAAAACAATTATATAATTCCTTATTATGGATACCAGTGAGACTGCTTTTCTCGAAGGTCCTGGCACTCAAAAAGATTAAATATTTAGTAAACACTGACTCTGCACTGTATTAATAGGTGCTGTGATACACAAATTTAGGAACTGTTGGTTAAATACAAAGTAAAGCAGGTTTCTTAGCTATATAATACTCCTCAAAACCATAACTCGGCAGCAGAAACATCCAAAAGAGGCATATAATATATATTCCCCAAATCTCCTTATCCCGTTTTTGTTCCTCAAATTGCAGAAAATCTAGCAGAACCAGCACTCAAGGAACACACTTAAGAAAATATAGTAATTATATCATACTGGTTTAGATGCAATGCTTAAAATATATAAAATCCATATAAATCTTTTGTTTCCCCCTCTAAAGATCTGGTCACTAAAGGATCTTGTTTATATAGTGTAAAGCACTAAGAAGCAAGAATATAAAAAAAAAAAAAAAGGAAGATACAGAGTCATATATCTTATTCTTGTAAGAATAGTACCTATTAGGTAAACATCTATGATCATACAATCAATCTCTCTCTCCTTCTATCTATAAGATGTAACAACTTCTCACCATATTAATTTTTGTTCTATATCTGAAACACAAGAAGTATCACATAGCTATAGGAAAATCATATACCCACACTATGACTAGAGTCCTTACTGTGAAGAAACAACATGAAGGCTGTAAACTAAGTTTTACAAAATTAAAGTTAATTCTCATCTAAGAATATTTAATCTCTAATCCACACAGACGCAGCACATTAAAGAAAAAAAGATTACAGTCATAACACAACTCTTTATCAGAATAACAATAATAATTCACATTCACATAGTGCTTACTACGTGTTTATTACGGGTTGAGATATGCCCCATCCCCCCAAATATTATGCTGAAGTCCTAACTCCCAGTACCTCAGAATGTCACCTTATTGAGAACTAGGGTAGTTTCATATGTAATTATTTAAAATGAGGCCCCTAACCCAATGTGATTGGTGTCCTTATACTAAGGGGAAAATTGGACAAGTCACCCACACAAGAAGAATACCACAAGAGGATGAAGGGAAAAATTGGGATGATGCTTCTCCAGGCCAAGGAACTCCAAAGACTGCCAACAAACCATCAGAAGGAGAGGACACACATGGGACAGATTTTTCTTCATAGGCCTAAGAAGAAACCAACCTTACTGATATCTTGATTTTGGACTTCCATCCCCCAGAACCATGAGAATAAATTCCTGCTGTTTAAACCACCCAGGTTAGGGTACTCTGTTACAGCAATCCTAGGAAATATGTCCTATACTATGTGTCCAGACAGTGTTATAAGAACCTGTATATTCATCATTTAATACAACAGCCCTTTAGTTATCTATTCCACTTTAAAGACAACAAAACTGATACACAGAGCAGTTAATTATCTTCCCTATTTCACAACTAATAAGCTATAGAGATAGGATTTGGGAAGTGACCCAAACAGGATTAACACAACAGTCCCCTAAGTATGGCTGAATATTTCAACTGTCTGGAAGTTCAACATCAAAGTTTGATTCTTTGGCCTTCTAAAGCTTTGTTCTCCTCATACACTCTCTAAAATTTCATTATTCCTTTCTTCTTAAACTAGCTGAAGTAGATTCACTTGGCCTCAACTAGGAACCCCGGCTGACAGACAAAGAGGTCAGTTAGGAACTGGAGTGCTGGGTAAAGCTGAAGTACTTATAGAATCTGACAATGGTCAGAGACTCAGAAAACTATCCCAGTGATCTCTAACTACTACTTGCTACCTGGGTCTTGAGTTTTGTACTGAGGTAGTGAAGGGCCTACCTGACAAACCTGGCCACAAAGGTAATTCCTCTCACCTTAAAGTAACTTTATCCAGTCTGACCATCAACACTTTAAAACCTCTCTCCATAAGCAAGGTTATGTGTACATAAACCACACGGGAGTCCAACTGAGGGGCCAAGGGTAAGGAGGTAAGGAGAATAGTGGAAGGGCCCAAACTAACAGGGAATTCAAGAGAGGAGAATATACATCAAAGTTGACAATGGCCCAAGTTCGATAATTTCTTCTCTTTCATAGCTCCTAATTCACTTCATGTTAACTCTCTGTGAAAATACTGCATTCACAACTTATTTCACAATTTGATAGTTAAATATTTTTACAAACAAAGCATACTCTTCTACAACAGATTGAATTGTGTCCCATAAAATGACAGACTAAGGCCTTAACCCCTAGTAACTATAAATGTGACCTTATTTGGAAAAAGGTTCTTTGCAGATGTAACCAAGTTAAAATGAGGTCATACTGGATTAAGGTGGGCCTTGCTCCAATGACTGGAGTTCTTATAAAACAAGAGAAATCTGGACACACAGAACGGCAAACGTCATGTAATGATACAGTGACGCACAGGGAAGAAGGCCATGTGAAGAGAGAGGCAGAGGTAGGAATGATGCATTTATAAACCAAGAAACAAGCATTTCCAGCAACCACCAAAAAGCTCAATGAGGCAAGGAAAGTTTCTTCCCCTAGAGCTTTCAGAGACAGCGTAGCCCTCCCTTGATTTCAGACTATTAGCCCCAAGAACTATGAGAGAAGTTTTTGTTGTTTTAAACCACCGGTTTGTGCTAATTTGTTAGAATAGCCTGAGGAAACTCATACATCCTCTCTCTAATATAGTCATTTTTTTCCCCCATCTTCAATCAACCCCCAATTTAGGCCTGAAGCTATAGACCAAATGAGTTAATTGAGAATTAAAGTCAATGAAGGTTCCACATGCACAGCAGCTGCAGGATGAGCCATTTAATCTATACAACATTCACTGGTCCATTACCAGCGAGTTCTCTATACTCTTAAGAGCTCTTGAGCTACTGAATACAATTTTCACAATGAATGAATTATGCTTGTAAAGAGGAGTAGGAAAGTGGAAGAACAACAACAAAAAAACTATTTGAGCTTAAAGCACAGGAATCAGATATTTTGTAATAAAATAAGATCATGATGTCAATTCCATCATTAGCATTTGTCTGCTCAATATTATAAAAGAAAATGCAAGAATTTTACATAAACAACCAATTGTACAATGAAAGACACTAAGTACTAGAATACTCCTAAAGGTACTATTCAAAATTTTAACCTAAAAATGGGGCTGTACATATAGAAACATAAATACAAACTATACAGGATCTTTATGAAACAATCATATTTTAGTTAAATTTTCAAAGAGATTAAATAAACTATGATCTTGGTATAACTCTGGCAAGCATATGAACCTGATATGTTTATGTGGAGTGGAATGAATGGGATGTTTCTAATTCCAAGTCCTGAATTAGCAATCTGATATTTTTAGGAAATTTTGAGTAACTAGATGATACATGAAGCCCTGGTCACACCATATATACTATGTATGCATACTGTTACTTATTATAAAAGACAAAGAAAATGCAAAGGCCAAAATATCCTAATGTTTCTTCTAAGTATAAGAAAGATGAACTTACAATGCACTTACGGTGCACTTTTCAGATGTTTTTATGAAATAATCTCTGAGGTATTATTTTAATATTTTATTGAGATATATTTTCATATGCCATCAAATTTACTCACTGAAAGTGTGTTTACATATCCACACACACATAAGTATTCATGGAGCTGACAACCATCACTTCAATCTAATTTTAGAACATCTCTACCACTTGAAAAAGAAACTATTCCTATTAACAGTCACTTCCCATTTCTGCTTCCCCCTGCCTAATCCACTCTGCCCCAGCCTCAGGCAACCAATCATGCACTTTCTGTCTTTATGAATTTAGCTATTCTGGATACTTAATATAAACAGAACAACACAATTTGGTCTTTTGTGATTGGCTTTTTTCACTTAGCATTATGTTTTCAAAGTTACTCTCTGACGCATCATGTATCAATACTTCATTCCTTTTTATTGCCAAATAATATTCCATGTATAGATGTGCCATATTTATTTATCTACTCATCAGTTGATGTACATTTAGGTTGTTTCAAACTTGAAGCTATAATAATGTTGCTATGAATATTCATGCATAAGTTTTTGTGTAGACTGTTTTCATTCCCCTTAGGTACTAAGAGTGGAATTGATGAGTTGTATGATAATTTGGTTTAACATTTGGAGGAACTGGCAAACTATTTTCCAAAGTGGCTGCATTCCTATCAGCAGGATATGAGAGTTCCAATTTCTACCCATTCTCACCAACATTTGTTATGGTCTTTTTTATTTTAGCCATTCTAGTGGCTGGGAAGTGGTATTTTATTGTGGCTTTGATTTGCATTTCCCTAGTGACTAATTATGTTGAGCATCTTTTCATGTGCTTTTCCTTTGTGTACCCTCCTTTGAAAAACATCCATTCAAGTCCTTTGTCCATTTTTTAGTTGGCTTGTCTTATTTTTGAGTTGTAAGCATTCTTTATATATTCTGCGTACATGTCAAATACATGACTTACAAATATCCTCCCATTCTATGGACTGCTTGTTCACTTTCTTAATGGTGTCTTCTCTTTTCATTTTCTTAAAGATGCCCTTTGAGGACAAAAGTTTTTAATTTTCATGAAGTACAATTTATCTATTTTTTTCTTTTGTCACTTATCCTCTTGGTATCATATCTAATAAATCAAAGTTACAAAATTTTACTCCTATGTTTTCTATGTTTTCTTCTAGGAGTTTTTGGGTTAGTTCTTATATTTACGTCTAGAATACATTTTGAGTTCCATGGTGTAAGAAAAAGTTGCAAATTCATTTGTTTGCATATGGATACCCACTTGTCTCAGCACCATTTGTTGAAAAGACTATTCATTCCCCATTGAATTGTCTTCACATCTTTGTAAAAAGTCAACTCGCTATGAGTGTGGGAGTTTATTTCTGGACTCTAAATTGTATTCCATTGATTTGTATGTCTATTCTTATGCTAGTACCAGACTATCTTAATTACGGTAGCCTTATAGTGTGTTTTGAAATCAGGAAGTTCCCCCAACTTTGTTCTTTTTCAAGTTTATTTGGACTATTCTTTTTCAAACTTGTTTTAGCTATTCTGGATTGCTTGCTTTTCAATATGAATTTTAGGATAATTTTGTCAATTTCTGCAAAAACACCAGTTGGGATTTTGAGAAGGACTGCACTCAATCTGTAGATCAATTTAGGGAGTTTTGCCATCAACAATGTCCCAAGTATATCCATATCCTGATCTTCACAATTTGTAAATACACTACCTTACATGATAAAAGGGTCTGTGCAAATGTGATAAATTACACATATTTTTTAAAGATTTTATTTATTCATTATATATATAATGATATACATACATACATATATATACACATATATATATACATACATATATGTGTGTGTGTATATATATACACACACACACACACACACACACACAGAGAGAGAGAGGCAGAGGGAGAAGCAGGCTCCATGCAGGGAGCCTGACGTGGGACTAGATCCTGGGTCTCCAGAATCACGCCCTGGGCTGAAGGTGGCACTAAACCGCTAAACCACCCTAAATTACAGCTCTTAACATAAGATTATCCTGGATTATCTGGGTGGGCCCAATGTAATCACAAATGTCCTCATAAGAGTGAGGCAGAGGGAGATGTGACTACAGAAGGGGCAATGTGAGTATGGTACCAAGAAGAGGAAAAGGTGATGGAATGTACAGCCATGCCCCAAGAGATAAGAAGAGTCTCTAGAAACTGGAAAAGGCAAGGTAATGGACTCTCTCTTATGGCCTGCAGAAGGAACTAGCCCTACTAACACTTTGATTTTAGTCTCATAACACATATTTCAAACTTCTAACTCCAAAATATAAGAGAATAAATTGGTGTTAGGTCATCAAATTTGTGGTAATTTGTTATAGCAGCCATGGTAAACCAATACACCTAATACATCCTAATGAGTTTTGCACATAATATCAGAGTTCAATACATGGGTAGCAAAAACTATTAAAAATGAAATAAATAGGAAAAGTCTACAGTTATAGTTAGACCAAACAAGGGCTTCTATACAGATAGGAGAAACATAGCCAAATTTTTGCAAATGGTAAATCTAGGTTATAGGTAAAGGGGTATTCACATCACTATTCTTTCGAGTTTCCTCTAGTTTGAAAATTTTTGAAATAATAAAATGGAAAAATTCACTGAAGTACAAAGTATATAATATATGAAAGTATTTTTAATTGGGGGCATTATCAAATTTGGCAATCTTAGCATCAAGGTATTGTTAATTACTAGAAAAGTCCTCTCATTTGCCAAACCGGTTTTTAAATAAAGGTCAGCCTCCAAACATCAAACCTGAAGAATTATTATTTTGGACAGTAGTTTTATGTATTTTCTTTGACATTTTATTATAAAAAGCTCATTAAAAAAGAAAATGGTATAATGGGCCCCTGGCACCCTATTACTGAGTTTCAACAACTCTATTCATGTTACTAATCTTATCTTGTCTACACCCCCACTCCACCATTTGCTTGTTTTGCTGGAGCACTTTAAAGCAAGTCTCAGAAATCAAGTTCTCCCATATATACTTCAACATAACCATTAAATCTTAAATACAGAAAAATCAAGGAAATATATCAAGTGAAAAAGACCAAAATGTGCTATAAAAATAACTGCTTTTTAGTTAACTGAGGTTGAAAAATTAAGCACAAGGAGATTAGACAAAGTACTGCTAGGAAAAAATAAAATTCAAACTGATAAAATATGCCAAGCTGAAAAACATTTTGGCAATTCAAAAATAACTGATGTAACACACACACACACACACACACACACACACATGCACGCACACACACACATGGAATTAACAAATTGGAAGCATCTAATCTACTGAGGGTATAATCTTAGGACACTGAAAAAAAAATGTAACATGAGTAGAACCCAGAAGGCAAGTACTATAATACATTTACTAAAGGCAATAGTTTCAGTGTAATTATCTCATTTAACCAAGGATTACCTTCAAAAAAAGGTATCAAAATACTCTTGTAAGAAAACCTCTTCATTTGAAGACTTTTCTCCTTAAATAATAATTCAAACTAGAAAAATAGGGATTTGTAAAGTCATATTATATTTACATCACATATACTCTGTCCTGTACTATAAAAAAATATAAGGATCCATCATTTTTTGCAGTAAAAAAATTCTGCAAAAAAGTCTATTTTTTCTATTCAACATAGTACTGGCAGTTCTAGCCAGGACTATTAGGCAAGAAAAAGGATTAAAAGGCATCTAAATTAGAAAGAAAGAAGTAAAATTATCTCTGACAAACATGATCTTATATGTAAAAACCTAAAGATTACATACACACACACACACACACACACACACACACCCATTTGGAATAAACTAATTCAGCAAAATTGCAGGATACAAAATTAACAAAAATCTCTGCATTTCTATATATTAACAATGAGTAATCTGGAACTAAAATTTTTTAAAATTCCAGTTATAATCGCATTAAAAGAAAAAAATACATAGAAATTGGTTTAACCAAAGACATGAAAGACATACTCTGAAAACAACAAAACACTGATGGAAATTAAAGATGAGATAAATAAATGGAACGATATCCAGTGTTCATTGGAACAATTAATATTGTTAAGATATAAATATTACCCCGGTAATTTACAGATTTAATGCAATCCCTTTCAAAATCCCAATGTTACATTTGGAGAAACAGAAAAAGTCATCCTAAAATTCATATGGAATCTCAAGGGACCTTGAATAGCCAAAGCAATCTTGAAAAAGAACAAAGTTGGAGGTCTCACATTTCCTCATTGCAAAACTTATTACAAAGTACTGGCATAAAGGCACAGACCAGTGGAATACAACACAGAGCCCAAAATAAACCTTCACATGTATGGTCAGATGATTGCTGACAAGAGTGGAGTGTCAAGAGCATTTAATAAGGAAAAAATAGTCTTTTCAGTAAATGGAACTGGAAACACAGGGTATACAGAATAAAGAAGTTGACCCCTTATCTCATACTATATGCAAAAATGTTTTCTCAAAATGAATTAAAAACCTAAGTGTAAGGGCTAAAACTATAAAAACTCTTAGAAGAAAACATAGGACACAGTATCATGACACTGGATTTGGCAATGATTTCTTGGGTATGGGACCAAAACTAAAAATAGATAAAACAGACTACATCAAAATTAAAAACTGCATCAAAGGACAGAGTCAACAAAGTAAAAAGGCAGTTTACAGAATGGGAGAAAATATTTGTAAATCATATAGCTGAAAAGAGGTTACTGTTCAAAATCTATAAAGAACTCCTTATAACTCAGGACATCTGGGTGGCTCAATGATTGAGTGTCTGCCTTTAGCAATAGGGCATGATCCCAGGGTCAGGGATCGAGTCCCGCATCAGGCTCTCTGCAAGGAGCCTGCTTCTCCCTCTGCCTATGTCTCTGCCTCTCTCTCTCTCTCTCATGAATAAATAAAATCTAAAAAAAAAAAAAAAAAAAAAAAAAAAACAGGCAAAGGACGTGAGTATACATTTCTCCAAAGACGATATACAAACGGCCAAGTACCATATGAAACAATGTTCAACGTTATTAATCATTAGAGAAATGCATATCAAAATCACAATGAGATTATCATCTCATATCTGTTAGGATGTTCATGATCAAAAAACAAAGTAACAAGTGCTAAAGAGGATGTGGAGAAACTGGAACCCTTGTGCACTGTTTACTTCTATAAAATGATACTGCTGCTATGAAAAACATTATGGTTGCTCCACGAAAAAATTTTTAAAGAATTACCATATGATCTGGCCATCTCATTTCTGTTCTTGGAAATATATACATATATTTTTATATAAATATATATAATGTAATATATATATATATATATTTATCCATCCCAAAGAACAGAAATCAGGATCTTAAAAAGATATTTGCAAACCCATGTTTCCTGCAACATTATTCATAATTGCCAAGAGATAGAAGTAATCCATATGACCTTTGACAAAGGAATGGATTTTAAAAAATGTGATAAGTGGGAATAAAAGGCACAGCACAGGGAATATAGACAAAGATACTGTAAGCACCTATGGTGACAGATGGTAGCTACACTTGTGATGAGCACAGCATGGTGTACAGGGAAGTTGAGTCACTATGTTATACATCTGAAACTAATACAACTAACTATACTCAAAAAATTATAATTTAAAAAGGGGGGGGAAATGTGGTATGTACACTGAATAGAATATTATTCAGTCTTTTAAAAAGGAAATCCTCTCTTGTGCCACAACACTGATGTGACTTGAAGACATTATGCTAAGTAGAATAAGCCAGTTACAAAAAGACAAATACTGTAGGATGCCACTTACAGAGGTACCTAAAGTAGTCAAACTCACAGAAATAGAATGGTTGTCACACTCCAGGGAGAAAGGGAATTGTTCAATGGGTAAAGAATTCTAGCTTTGAATTAACACTATGAATATAGTTAATACTACTACATAAATTTAAAAATGGTTAAGATAGTAAGTTTTATGTTATGTGTTTTTTACCACAATTTAAAAAAAACAGAAAATAAATGTTAGAGAGCATATGGACAAACTAGAACCTCTGCTCATTGCTGGTGGAAATAAAAAATGGGCCAGCCTCTTTAGAAAACACTATTACCTCAGAAAATAAACAAAATTACCATGTGATTCACCAATTCTAGCATATACCAAAAGATGTGAAAGCAAGAATTTGAACAGGTATTTCTATACTCATGTCCATTATGACATTATTCACAATATTTAAATAGTAGAAGCAATTCAAGCATCCATCAAGAGATAAATGGATAGAGAAAATGTGGTATGTATGTATAATGGACTATTATTATGCAGCCTTAAAAAGGAAATTCTGACACATGCAGCAATATGGACGAACCCAGAAGATATTATACTAAGTGAAATAAGCCAGTTACAAAAGGACAGATATTCTTTAATTCCACACACATGTGATGCCTGGAATAGTCAAATTCACAGAGACAAAAGAAGAATGGTAGTCACTAGTGACAGGAGTACAAGGAGAATGAATTCAGTAGTGAATGTATACAAAGCTTTGGTTTGGAAGATGAGAAAATTCTGGAGACAGATGGTTGTGGTGGTTGAACAACTATGTAAATATATTTAACATTATAGAACTATACATTTAAAAATGGTTAAAACACCAAATTTTGTTATATGTATCTTACTACATACACACACATACACACTTTTATTTTAAATATTACTATGAAACTGGCATTGGTCAAGTTTTCAAAATCCTGTTTAGTTTTGCTTGCAAATGATAGGAAGAAAACTAAATCTGACTCAAGCAAAAGGGGTAAGTAAAAAGGAATTCTCTGGCTCATGTAATGAGAAACTCAAAGCAACTGAGTATTAAAGCAGAGATGAATTATGGGTGCTCAGCAAATATCAAGACTCAGTGTGTCCTGTTTAAACATAATAAAAAGTTTACTATTTAATAATTAAAGTAAATAACATAATGTATTTATAAGGCAAATAATACTTAGTATTATCTTTTCAAAAAAGTGAACATCCTCTTATAGTAATACCCAAATTAATTAAAAGAAGACATCCCAAAGACACAATTTATGGTCAAACAGCATTGTTAACACCCCAAAACTAGAGTACAAATCAGGAATCCAACAACTAATCTCAATTTCAACATTCACAGGCCATGAAACTGGATGAGAAACTTTCTAGCTTTAGTTTGCTCATTTAGCTGAGTGAAGTAAGTCAATCGGAGAAGGACAAACATTATATGTTCTCATTCATGTGGGGAATATAAATAATAGTGAAAGGGAATATAAGGGAAGGAAGAAGAAATGTGTGGGAAATATCAGAAAGGGAGACAGAACGTAAAGACTGCTAACTCTGGGAAGGGGAGGAGGGCGGGGGGTGGGAGTGAATGGGTGACGGGCACTGGGGGTTATTCTGTATGTTGGTAAATTGAACACCAATAAAAAATAAATTAAAAAAAATAGTTTGCTCATTTATTGAAATGACTTCTCTCGATTAATATGAGTTCCAAATGAGCTCATTAAAACTTCTAGTAGCTACAGGATAATCTAGTTTTAGTTCTTCTTCCTGGTAAAAGAAGCAAAGAGGAATATGCACATGCATGTGCTAATATGGAACAGAGAGGAAACGGTAGAAAAAGAGAAAAAATAGTAGTTTTCCTTATTAATTAGCTACACACACACACCCAAAATTACACATGCAAAAAAAAAGTGAGCAAAATATATTTGTGGCCATTATCATGATTGATGAGCCTAGAACTACCATAACAAGATTACTGTCCTACAAAAATTAGGAGACTCACCATGCAAACACTTCTTTCAAACAGATTTTGATAAGCAGAAGAGAAAACCCAGAGCTAAAAATGAGAAGGCTCTGTCATTAGGGAGGAGAACAGACTTACCCACAGGAGGAGAGGAATACAAAAATGCTACCTTGTTCTCATCTATCTTCCCCAGACTTAAAGCAACCACCTATTTCACAATTTTTCCTGGTCTGTCCTTTTAACCTTCAATTGACCAACTGAATGGATCTTAGTGAGTAGTTTAGTAGTTAATAAACAGAACTTTACCAGTCAACACCTATTTTCCAACACCAAACTGTTTTCCTCAGAGATCTAAGTGACATAAGAAATTCAACATATCTCCTTCCTTTTTATTTTATTTTATTTTTTTAATTTATTTTTTATTGGTGTTCAATTTACCAACATACAGAATAACCCCCAGTGCCCGTCACCCATTCACTCCCACCCCCCGCCCTCCTCCCCTTCTACCACCCCTAGTTCGTTTCCCAGAGTTAGCAGTCTTTATGTTATGTCTCCCTTTCTGATATTTCCCACACATTTCTTCTCTCTTCCCTTATATTCCCTTTCACTATTATTTATATTCTCCACATGAATGAGAACATATAATGTTTGTCCTTCTCCGACTGACTTACTTCACTCAGCATAATACCCTCCAGTTCCATCCACGTTGAAGCAAATGGTGGGTATTTGTCATTTCTAATGGCTGAGGAATATTCCATTGTATACATAAACCACATCTTCTTTATCCATTCATCTTTCGATGGACACCGAGGCTCCTTCCACAGCTTGGCTATTGTGGCCATTGCTGCTATAAACATCGGGGTGCAGGTGTCCCTGCGTTTCATTGCATCTGCATCTTTGGGGTAAATCCTCAGCAGTGCAACTGCTGGGTCGTAGGGCAGGTCTATTTTTAACTCTTTGAGGAACCTCCACACAGTTTTCCAGAGTGGCTGCACCAGTTCACATTCCCATCAACAGTTAAGAGGGTTCCCTTTTCTCCGCATCCTCTCCAACATTTGTGGTTTCCTGCCTTGTTAATTTGCCCCATTCTCACTGGTGTGAAGTGGTATCTCATCGTGGTTTTGATTTGTATTTCCCTGATGGCAAGTGATGCGGAGCATTTTCTCATGTGCATGTTGGCCATGTCTATGTCTTCCTCTGTGAGATTTCTCTTCATGTCTTTTGCCCATTTCATGATTGGATTGTTTGTTTCTTTGGTGTTGAGTTTAAGAAGTTCTTTATAGATCTTGGAAACTAGCCCTTTATCTGATATGTCATTTGCAAATATCTTCTCCCATTCTGTAGGTTGTCTTTTAGTTTTGTTGACTGTATCCTTTGCTGTGTAAAAGCTTCTTATCTTGATGAAGTCCCAATAGTTCATTTTTGCTTTTGTTTCTTCTCCTTCCTTTTTAGTTCTACCTGTTACCCCATCTTCAGGGGCCTATGATGCCTCTAATTCTGAGGTCTTCCAGAATTCTGGGGGGTGACATGCTTCTTCCTGGCCTCTTGCTTCACAGGCATTTATGTTTCCACTTTCTACACCTGAATAAATCAGTTACCCCCTATCCATTTGCTTTCCATATTCCAAAACTCTGTACTTTCTCTCATCGCTGTATTTCTTTTTATTATTTATTATTCTGGATTTATTTATATCTTTTTAGTCCTTTACTGTCATTTTAGTGAATTTTAAGGAAGAAGCATAAATAAAGGCATGCATTCAACCAATACATATTTAGCCAATAATACATAGCTTGCATTTTGATCACACTAGAGTACTAAGTACTCCCCTCTAACCCTAAACTTTTGCACCTTCTCAATTTCCAAACATCCCAAATAAATCTTATTTCTAGTGTTAACTACACATAATATCTTATCTACTCTCCCTAAACTGTAAATAATTTATCTGTCTCATGAATTTTCACAACATATTACTTGTATTCCTTCTGGCATTTACTTAGACCATATGTGCTAAATTTTAATGACTAATGCTCAAAAATCTCCCCCACTGCCCAAAGTTATTCACTTAACTAAAACACTTTAAATTCCGTCAATCAGGGATTTATTGAGTAAACTAATTGAACTTGTAAAATTTAAGATACTCCTCAAAATAAGCCCACATTACCTGTTAAATAACATCTTTCCTGCTATACCAAACTGTGACCCATGAACTGCATAAATGTGGCATCTGATAAATAAGGAAAGTGAATCTTGCGCAATTTTGATGACTAGGTCTGGCCTCTAAAAAAGGAGTAGGCAGGATATAGATTGAAGTGCTATGAATAACATGCAGGTGTTCCCCTCCCCCCGAACTTCTAATACTTTTATACATGCACTCACAGTAAACATCAGGCCAAAAGCATGTCAAAGGTGCTCTCCCCTTACTTTCAGGTATATGTCTTAGGCTACATGTCACCTTCCTGGCCCCACCTGTTGTTTAAACCAAATCTACACTATCTTCCCCTTCCCCCAGCAAATGGCAATAAGAAAAGTGAAAATTATAACACATAATCTGTCACCAAGAGAGAATTGATTTAGAAAGAGATGATTTAGAATTACAGACCATTTTGGTAGATTGTAGGCCTAATAATATGCTTTAACACAGGCGTTTCAGGGAATACGAGTGTAGTGAGACTCTGAAAGCCAGAGAAAGAACACCAGAAGTAGAGAACAGGACTCACATTAAATTTTACAATAAAATTGTTGACCTTGTACTTATACCTCGTCAGTACCTTAATTTGTACTGCCTAATCTCTTTTCAATTTTGAGAGGAGTTTAAGATCTTTAAAAGAGGGCAGCTCGGGTGGCTCAGCAGTTTAGCGCCTGTCTTCGGCTCAGGGCATGATTCTGGAGTCCTGGGATCGAGTCCCATGTCGGGCTCCCTACATGGAGCCTGCTTCTCCCTCTGCCTGTGTCTTTGCCTCTCTCTCTCTCTCTCTCTCTGTCTCTCATGAATAAATAAATAAAATCTTTTTAAAAAAATCTTTAAAAGATGAAGTATCGGGATCCCTGGGTGGCTCAGCAGTTTAGCACCTGCCTTCAGCCCAGGGTGTGATCCTGGAGTCCCAGGATTGAGTCCCACATCAGGCTTCCTGCATGGGGTCTGCTTCCCCCTCTGCCTGTGTCTCTGCCTCTCTCTCTCCCTGTGCATCTGTCATGAATAAATAAAATCTTTAAAAAAAAAAAAAAAAAAGATGAAGTATCAAGAGTTTTCCTTTGCTGCAGGTCCATGAAAAGGGGATAAGTTAGATTTTTCATATTGTATTACCTTTATTTTTTTTAATATTTTTTAAAGATTTATTTATTTATGATAGACAGAGAGAGAGAGAGAGAGAGAGAGAGAGGCAGAGGGAGGGAGAAGCAGACTCCATGCCGGGAGCCTGACGTGGGACTGGATCCTGGGGCTCCAAGATCGCACCCTGGGCCAAAGGCAGGTGCCAAACCGCTGAGCCACCCAGGGATCCCCTGTATTACCTTTATATTAAAAACAAAATGAGCCACCTGGGTGGCTCAGCAGTTAAGTGTCTGCCTTCGGCCCAGGGCATGATCCTGGAATCCCAGGATCGAGTCCCACATCGGGCTCCCTACATGGAGCCTGCTTCTCTCTCTGCCTGTGTCTCTGCCTCTCTCTTTCTCTCTCTCTATCATGAATAAATAAATAAAATCTTAAAAACAAAAACAAAATGAAAACAAAAAGCTCAAAAAAAACCACCAATAAAATATTTGCCCAAATAATTCTAATGTCAATCAGATGATGAATAAAGGAAATTTTATATTCACACATGAAATATTATTGGGCAATAAAAAAGAATGAAATACTGATACATGCTCCCATATTCATGAATCTTGAAAACATATACTAAGTAAAGAACCAGTCACAAAAGATCACATTTTGCTAATATTCTACTGATATGAAAACAGTAAAACAGTGGTTGAATAGGGTGGCATGGGTTTGGGGCAGTGGGAATTGACTGCTAATGGGTACAGAACTCTCTGGCAGGTAGAAAACACGTACTAAAATTGTGGCTACAATTGCACAATTCTTTGAATACACTGAAAAGCATTGAATCATGCCCTTTAAACAGGCAAATTACATGGTATGTTAATTACAGCTTTAAAAAGCTATTTAAAATTTACCTCTGGCCAAAATGGTATCTCTAATAAAATAAAGTGCTATCCTAAAGGTGAGACCTAAAATGTATCTTGCTAGTAAAAACTAAAAATATGACCGACTTTGCTGATAGTTTAAAAATATTTTTTTGTTAAGAATCCTAGTCTTATTTTGTGGTTGATTCAAGATGATTTAGTATTTCCCCTCGTGTCTATGAGACTTGAAGAACTTATGCCAATTGGCATAATTACATTCCTATTCATCCTATTCACCATCTGACATCATATATCTCATATATTCTTTATCATTTTCTGCCATGAGATATAAATGAGGTCTCTCAGAGAGGTGGGAAGCAGGGGAAATACTGGACTCATATGTCTATAAGAGTCTACAGATTACATATAAATTAAATATCTCAGATTTAATAACCATAACAAAAATGTATTAGGAGACTGCTTCAAATAGTCCTAACCAACTAATTGTTAATAAGATGTAGCCCTATAAGAGCACCAACTCCATCTCTGTAAATAGGCAACTCATTTATCTCTCTGGTCTTGGTTCTTATTTTAAAAATGAGGATGACAAATTATCTGATCTCCATTGTCCCTTCCAGTTCTGTAAGTCTGTAAATTCTGTACCACCTGTAGTCTAGCCAATGCTACCACAACTTTCCTATTCTCAGTAAATCGGCTGGTTGTATGCTAGCACAAGAAGTCAAAATTTGTATTTAAAACAGAGTCTAAATTATTCAGGTTTATTTTTTTTTAAAGATTTTATTCATTCATAGAGATGCAGAGAGAGAGAGGCAGAGACACAGGCAGAGGGAGAAGCAGGCTTCATGCAAAAAGCCCGACGTGGGACTCGATCCAGGGTCTCCAGATCACGCCCTGGGCTGCAGGCGGCGCTAAACCGCTGCGCCACCGGGGCTGCCCTCAGGTTTATTTTTAATAGAGTTTAAATTATTTAAGTCCATCTCATCACCACTTTCAGCAATAATAATTCAAGTAAAAAGTCAGCATGTAAAGTAGCATGGGACAAATAGTTCAAGATTTTTAAGCTCCAAGCTCAAAGGTTAAATCTGTTAGATACCTACCTGTATTTTCACTACTCGTTCCAACTCTACTTTTCATGAAAGTGAAAACCTGTTTAGATTCTTCAAACCAGAGAGTCTCCTTTGAACCTTCATGGCACATTATTAATAACTTTTTTAGAATACTCAGCATATTAAAGTTATTTTTGTACTTTTCTTAGATTCACTCACCCCAAATATTCAAATACCACACTGTAAACTCTCTGAGAGCAAGGACCATGCCTCCTCTGTAATAATGGAATTAGCAACTTCTACAAAGCAAACACTTAATAAAACCGAATAGAATTGAACACAATGACTTTTCTGGACAACCGAATGCAAATTTAAAAAAATAAAAATCAGCAAGAGTACTTCTTTTCAGCTATGACATTCATA
This sequence comes from Canis lupus dingo, assembly GCF_003254725.2. NCBI lineage: Eukaryota > Metazoa > Chordata > Mammalia > Carnivora > Canidae > Canis > Canis lupus. The sequence goes on along the minus strand of NC_064260.1, from coordinate 13,155,538 downwards.
CCCTAAAAATCACTTGCAAGTCTTGCACTAACAAGTAGAAATACAGGTAATAAATGGTTGTGAATGAAAAATAAACAGCTAGTGGTCTGTAATTGTTATCTTTGCATTCAAAACCATCTATAATATATTCCAAAACTTTAACGGAGAGAACAGCATGATTCCTCAAGACAGCTTTGCATGCTAACCATAATACACCTAGAATTTCTTAACTTTTTACATTTATGGTAAGATTACATAAATTGCAGGCAACTTTCCAGTGTACAGCAACTGCTATTTGCAAATTAATTCCATGTTGGTTTTCAGCTGTTCAATGAGGAGTTGAAAAACTGCCTTAATAAATCAGTGACTGGCCAGCAAGTAATTATACCTTCACTTATTCCATCATTTTAAAATTGTTCTAGTTTACTCTTCAGTGTAAATAGAAGCCTCTCGGTACCACAATATAAGTAGTAAGTCAACATATGAAGACTAAAGACAATGATATATAGTTGAAAGTATTTAAATATTTGAGTAACAGTCATAATGTCACATCAATCACTGACTCATTCATCCATTCAACAAATATTTACTGAGTAATTATGTGGTAGACACCAAGCTACAAGATACATCAGTCAACAAAAAAGAGAAACACCTGTGGAAACAAGTCCTAAAACTGTCAAGAATACATAAAAACAGAGCCACTGTGTACAGCTACACCATCCACTTTATAACAATTGCCATTTATATAAACTAGCCTGAGAATAGTGCCCCTGGAAGCTGTGGCACCACCACTCACTAACCCTTCTAGGAACCTTCCCACATCCATTTAATTATACAGCGAAAAGTCATGTTCCTATGATGTAGCCAAATTTTTACTGGTTCCGGAATTATCTAAACCAAGGTATATCAGTCATCATCTTCTATTTTCTTGAATTCCTTAAAAAATACCTCAGCATCCTTAATCTTAAAACAGTACATTCAAAAATATCAAGTGCCGGGACTTTTAAGAAAGACTTTGTTTGCTTAAGCTAGCTTAAGTGATTTCTAGTACTAACATACAAAATCAATTTCAACTAATTTCAATTCTGAATGAATAACCTCAGTTTTAGAGAGGCTAAACAGCTTGCATAAAATTACACCGCAGACCTGGAACTATGCATGACGAATGAGGTCATCTAGAACTGGTAGTTTGTCATGTTGGGCACATACATACACTATGATAGCCAGCCTCCCCTGATAAGCTCTGCCAACTGATAGCCACACTCTTCTATGGTGTAACTTATTATATCAGGATTTGTCTATGTGAATGTCAGAACGTGGCAGACATGATGATATGACACATCTGAGATACAATTTTAAAAGACACTGTGGCTTCTATCTTGCATGTCACAACGCTCCTCGTATTCATTCGTTCTCTCTATATCCCTCTCCCACTTACTCTGGGAGAAGTCAGCTGCCATGTGCTAAGGAGCCCTATGAAGAGGCTTCATGGTGAGGAACTGAGGCCAACCATGTAAGTGAGCTCTGAAGTATCCGCCAGCTCCAGTCATGTCTCCAGAGGACTATAGCTTCTAGACAGCTTCTCTGTAATCTCATGAGAGACCTTGAGCCAGAGTCACCCCAGCTAAGCTGCTTCTAGCTCCAAATTTCTTTTTAAGAGTTTGCTATTGCTACCATAAAATTACAAAATGGTGGCTTGAAACAGTAAAATTTACTCTCACAATTCTATAGATCAAAAGTACATTGGGTTCAGCTGGTATTCTCTGCTCTGGGGGGTCACAAGCTTAAAAATTAAGATGTTGACTACCTGCATTACTTTGAAGGCTCTGGGAAAGACACTGTTTCCAGGGTCATTCAGGTCTTTGGCAAAACTCAGTTCCAAGCCATCGTAGGACTGAGGTGCCTGTTTCCTTACTGGCTATCAAATTCTAGAGGCTGCCCACATTCCTTGGCTCCTAGCCCCAACCTCTATCTCACACTTTGAGTCTCTGTGAACCTCCTTTCACCTGATCTCTGACTCATCTCTTCTGACCTCATCTCTTCTCCATTTTTAAGGGCGCAGGACTAGACTGAGCCTATCCAGACAATCCTGGATCATCTCTCTATCTCATAGTCTATAATCTTCATCATATTTGCAAAGTTTCTTTTGCTAGATAATGTAACATCTTGACAGATTTTGGGAAATAGAATATGAACAACTCTAGGGCCTATTATTTTGCCGACCATACCCTCAGAAACAGTGTGATTTATAAATATTGTTTTAAACTTTTAACTTCCAGGTGTAATTGATTACACAACAGATAACCAACAAATATACCAAAAGAAAAAGTACTCTGAAATTATTAAGCAGTGTATATAGTTATATATAAGGTGTTCAATATTTATACATACACATGCACACCTCAGGCATTATGCTAAACATTTTTTTCCTAATTATCTCATTATATTCTGTCAATAACCACTTATCATTATCTATAAAATATAACTTCTAGTAATTGGTAGAGTTTAGATTAAATCCCAGTTATTTCAAATCCAGGCTATACTTACAAAACCTATTTTTCTTTCTCTTTTATAATCTAAAGTTTCAAGTCATAAAATTTTAAATATCAGATTTTTATTCTAATCATAGTCTTTAAAAATAACTTTTCACAATTAGCTTTATTCTTACTGCCTCCCCTCCTCCACAAAACATGAGATGCTTTAATAACTGCTCTTGACACCTGAAATTATTTCTTCACTGAAAGAGTAACCTGAAAAATGTGCTTCCACAAGTGTTCACGTCATCTCAGTGCCTGTACTTACTGAGGTCACCAACTACTTGGCCGGGGGTGGCGGGGAGGGGGGTAGTTGTGCACATCCAAGACAACTTTTCAATCTCATCTTAATTGGAGTCTCAGCAACTTCTAACAATGTTGACAACTCCAGCCTTAGAGCACTCTTTCCACTCCCTTTGGGGGACCCAACTAACTCTACAGCTCTGCATATTCAATTGTCCTGTATACATTGTAACTTTCAGATCTGCATCTTCTTTTTCTCCTGTATTTCAGACACACATCAACAGTTCCCTATTACATACCTACACTTGGATCCAATAAGCACCTCAAATAGACATGTCTCCACACACACTTAAACAATCATCTCTCACAAAACCATTCCTCCTAAGAGCTGTAACTTAGGGAGTAGCCCTATTATCCACTCAACTTGTCAAGATAGCCCTGCTCCTCTCACCAAATTTCACTGTTTCTAAATCCCCTTAAAATGGATCATATTACTTTGTTCCAATTCTCAATACCCCAATAATTCTTACCACCATGAACTCTTGCCTAACTAAGTTTCCAAGTATCTAATTATGCTCCCAACTTTCCAACCCATTTAATGACATTGCTGTCAGCATGATCCTTCTAAAATATGCAAGTTTGATCATATTACTTACAGGCCTTTATTGGAGTCATCATTGTCCTCTTGTAAAAGTTCAAATACTCTAATATGGCTTGCATGACCATCTACCATCTGGCCCCATCACCCAACACTTCTGTCTTCTTTCCTTGACTTCCTACCTCAAACTTCTTCTAGGAAAGGCTGTCTCTTTCATCTGGTATTCTTTCACTGATATGAACAAGTACCCTTCCCTTGATCTGGCTAATATCTAAATATCATTCATATCTCAGCATATTTACTTCCTCCAGAAAGCATTCCCTGATCATCTCCCTCCAGATTAGTGACCCTCTTATGATTTCTTAGTACCTCATACTTGACCCTTAGTACTCTACCAACTCTGTACCATCATGGTATTTTTATTTTTCTGTCTCCCTTACTAAACTACAAACTCATTATTTATCATTGTTTCCCTAGTACTTATGTATCATCTGACACATAGAATGTACTAAGTAAATATTTGTTAAATGGCTAACCAAGTGATCAGACTTTCTTTATGGTGATTTCGATTTTACTTAATGTCCTAAAAATAGTCATGTCTCCACAACATAAAAATAAGAATTATAGCTGGAAGTACAAGAGTCAAACCTCCCATATTAAATATAGTACATTCAAAAGAGACAAGTGATAGGAATTAAGAATTCTCTGAGTTTCAAATAGGACTCTTATGAGGATTATTCCACATTACCATTAATGAAAATCTGAAAAATACAGAGAACCAATCAGGAGAAGTCTGGGAAAATGGGCAGGCCTAGGCTCACATATTACCTAAATGACTCCTTGAACATCAGCAACACCAAAATGAGTTACACATTTTTGTCTCTGCAAATGAACATATCACTAAAAATCAAGTTATCTTCCAAGACGAGCAAAAAAACAGTCAAAACCTAACATGTTAACTCATCTAATATTTTCATAGAGCAATTTCCCAAGGTAACACAAGTCACTGTGATAACACTTTTATTGGTCTCCTTTCTAAAGCTAGTGAAAACAAATATATTTATAACTTAACTGAAATATCTTCATTAATCACATGTTCAAAAAAAGAGCATGGCACAGTTTTGATTCTACTAGTGTAAGAGTTCATCCATGATTCAACGGATTTAAATATTTGACAAAGCTATTATGATACCAATAAAGTCCTTTTATTCTAGACTCAAATACTCTCAAATTTAAGCATAATGTCAAACATGCATTTAAGAATATTAAACTATTGTATTATGAAACCTTCCAGGTCATTCAGAGGATCTTTCTTCAATTTTGAATAATTTTGAGTAATATTTACATATCTAAAACATCCAATTCAAAACTAATTTTAGAAATTTACTCAAATAGATAAAAACACTCATTAATGATGCCATTGTATGTCCAACAAAGAGAGGGAAGGAGGAGAAAATTCAAGAGTAAAAGACAATTACAAAACTAAACAAATAAGACAAAAGCAAGCAATTAAAATTTAAGACACAAAGCATTGCCAAGCTGTAGTATATATGATTGCAAAAGAGTAATCAAAGGATAACTGCACCTAACAAAATAAATACTTAACAGAGAGCATAAATAACTGCTTTATGATGTAGCCACTTAAGAGATCCTAACATAAATACAGTCCTTGAAAGCTTAAAATGATTTCAAATTTGAACTGAACTCAAAAAAATACATAAAATCTGAAAAGTAAAATTTACAGATGGAAGTCTAGTACTGTGTGTTTTACCTCTGGGAATTGCAGGCTGCACCATGGTTCTATTCTTACATTACAAATCTGTTGTGTGGGGAGCGGGGGAGGAATAACTATGCTACAAAAAAAAAAAAAAAAAAAGAATAGAACAAATTGTTGTAAGAACATGTAGTTTTTAATGTGCCTTTATTCTTTACAAGTAACCTTATTCCTTAAAGTCTATTTTTTGTATAAATGAATTCATCTATATTTAAAACACCTAATGGCCTCACGTTTCTTAGTTATTAGAATGATCCAGAAGTCACTGCTACTTGGCTTAGATTACCATTTGTTTTTAAAACTCATAATATCATAGGAAAAATGAGGGAAAGATTCTTCTATATTTTTTTCCTTCTCCATCATAAACCAAACACTAATGCAAACCACTATCAAGGAGAGGAAAGAAGAAAGACTGTTGAGATAGCAGCTGTGTTGAAGCTCAGAAAGGACATGCGTTGGCAGATTTGTGAGGTGATGCCTGCGACACAATGTGCCTAGATTTAGTCTGATTCCTGAATTAAAAAATAAAATAACTCTTAATGTTTTGCCTTTTAGAGAACTATATCCCTCAACACAGAACATTTTTGCTTGAAACGTTCTAATTCATACGTCTTATTATGTTGTCACTGGGGGGAAATGAAGGAAAACATGGCCAAGATCAACTAACTCATACCTTGTACCTATATATTTTTATTACAGCTTAAAAGTAATTTTCTTCCATTTCCAATTTGAACTCAACTGAAACTGCTTAAGATAAACCACTGTGGTAGTTTGGATATTTTTTTTCCAAAAAAAAAAAAAAAAAAAAAAAAACACACAAAAAACCCAACATTGTGAGAGGTCATATAGCAAAGTTTTAAATGGCAGAACAGCAAACAAGCACACGTTGATATAGTACAGTTGGAAAAATAAAGGAAGATAATACCTATGACCGCAAAATGGAACAATAAACTAGTAATGAACTTAGAAGAGGACAAAGGCCACAATAGCCAAACTGTGGAAGGAGCCTCGGTGTCCATCGAAAGATGAATGGATAAAGAAGATGTGGTTTATGTATACAATGGAATATTACTCAGCCATTAGAAACGATAAATACCCACCATTTGCTTCAACGTGGATGGAACTGGAGGGTATTATGCTGAGTGAAGTAAGTCAATCGGAGAAGGACAAACAGTGTATGTTCTCATTCATTTGGGGAATATAAATAATAGTGAAAGGGAATATAAGGGAAGGGAGAAGAAATGTGTGGGAAATATCAGAAAGGGAGACAGAACATAAAGACTCCTAACTCTGGGAAACGAACTAGGGGTGGTGGAAGGGGAGGAGGGCGGGGGGTGGGGGTGAGTGGGTGACGGGCACTGAGGGGGACACTTGACGGGATGAGCACTGGGTGTTATTCTGTATGTTAGTAAATTGAACACCAATAAAAAATTAATTTATTAAAAAAAAAAAAAGAAGAGGACAAAGGCAGGAATCCACACAGTAGGCATAGGCTTAAATGACAGGATATGTATACATCTTCTCTTGACACAGTGAAAGGTAGACAAGTAACCGAAGACCTAGATAGCTTTTAGATGGGATACACAGGAAGCAAGAAGTTGACAAAGTTCAAACCTCTATTTTATCAATGAAGTTAAGAAGTAAGGTCTTCTGGGATAAATGAGAGAGGAGAGGTTACCTGGACTAAACTGCAGTGGTCTATGTCAAGGGTAGTCAAACTAAGGCCTATAGGCCAAACGTTAAAACTAAGACTGGTTTTTACGTTTTTAAAGAGACAGAAAAGAAAAAAAAAAAAAGGAAAAACATGCAATACAGATTGTATGTGGCCCACAAAGCCTAGAATATCTACCTACTCTCTGACCCCTGATTAAAAAAAAAAAAATTCCCAATCCCTGGTCAATATAACACCTGTGACAGAAGGGGAGTGACAGAAGACATAAATTTGCAAAGGCATTAATCTGCATAGTTATGTGATCTTTTCTTCAGCACTGTTACATTTTTCTCTGACAGAGGGGGAAAAAAGTAAACAGAGGCACTTACGAAAGAAAATTGTCCAGAGTAGATATTTTAAATGCAAAGAATCTGAATTACAGGACACAAAATATCACCAGCCTATTATTGGACTGTAACATAAGAAGACATAAAAAGGAAAACAAAGTTTAATCACTTTAAGACAGCAGTAAAAAGACTGTCCCAAGATAGTTCATAATTAATTACTAAAAGAAATCATAGGATAATTAGTTTTTAAAGCAAATTTGGAACTTCTTCCAACCTAATGGAGTAATTGGTATAGCACTTATCCTAGCAACTGGAAAACTGGACAAACTTTATGAAACTATTTTCAGATCCTGGACAACAGAAGAGCAAGACTGTGACCCGTAGGAAACAAACGAAGTAAGCCTAGAATTATCGAGGCTTTCTGCCTAAATACATACTCCCCTACGACATAAGGGAAAATCCCTGCAAAGCAAAACCAGTGGTCTAGATGAGTTGAAGAGACAAATCTGAGTTAAAGAAGGCTTAGTTACTGGAAGGGGAAACAGGTCAAAATAATAGAAAAAAGCAAGCTAAGCAGAAAAACAGTTTCAGAAATTTGTATTCCTGTTTCTTGAATCTTCAAAAAAATATTATTATGAAAACATATGGTGAGACTCCAAGAGGCCAGGCAAAGAACAACCAGAAAGCCTGAAAACTGATCAATTCTCAGAGCACTTCAAGCTCGAAGGCCAAAATACACACTATTGAGTACAGGGGAATTCAGTATATATCTACCAACGGTCATGCCTTAGTGGTAGGGCTAATCTAGTCTCACAGTAAAGTATCCTCTGAAGCTGCCCCCATATAGCTTAGAAAAAGAAACCCTCAAAAGTATCAAGTTGATCCACAACTTGACTGCCTGACAGAGAAAAGTTCAACATTCTTTCCCGGGAGACAACAAAATGAAATTTACAGGATTCAAACATAATGGCCAGTATCCAATCAAAAATTATTACAGGGGTGCCTGGCTGGTTCAGTGGGAGGAATGTTCAACTCTCAATGCTGGGGTCTTAAATTCGAGCCCCATGTTGGTTGTAGAGATTACTTAAAAAAAAAATTAGTAGAACTATCAAGATGCAAAAAGATGATAGAATTAACAAAGACCTTAAAATATCTATTACAACTATGAACATGGAGTTAAAGAGAACATGAACACAATGAAAAAAGAAAAGGAAACTATAACAATCGATCACATAAAATCTCTAGAGCTGAAAAACAGAGTAATTGAACTGAAAAATCCACTGGAAGGGCTTAGGGTAGATCAGACACTACAAAAGAAAAGCTCAAAGAACCTGAAATGAGAGCAAACCAAAACTACCCAAACTACAAAAAAAATAATAGAACACAGCATCAGCGGCAATACCAGGGGTCTAAAATACATGTTATCAGAGCCCCAGAGGAAAGGAAAGATGTGACAAAAAGTATTTGAAGAACGAATGAATTTTTTTTCAAATTTGACAAGAAAGCCAAAACCCAAGAACAAATAGCAGCAGCAGCAGCAGCAGCAGCAGCAGCAGCAGCAGCCCAGAGCCACGAATCTATGTGAGCCCCAAGCTAAAGAAGAATGGAAACACAGAGAAATCACATCAAGGCACATCATAGGGAAATTATGTACAAAGTAAAATAAAAAGAAAATCTGGAAAAGAGGAAAAACAACATATTATATAACAAAGAACAAAAATATGAATGACCAGATTTCTCATCACAAACTACACATGCCAGAAAACAACAAAATAGCTTCTAAATGATCAAAGAAAAAAAAAATAGTTCTCTACATTAAGTGAAAATAAGTAAAAAAACAAAGACACAAGGAACACATCTTTACCAACAGCAGAATTTGTTGCCCAATTCTGGATGCCAATAGCATCCCAACCCCCACACTATTCACAGGTCAAGTACATATGCATGAATATAAAAATTTTTTCTTAAAAATTTATTTAAAAGATAATTAGGTATTTAAAACAAAAAGTAACCATCTATTATGAAGTTTATAAAGCAGGAGTAAACTTTTTTAAAAAAAAATAAGCACAAAAACAAGCACAAAAGATGGAAGAGGGACAAAGGAAGTGATATAATAAGGATCTAACATTATATATGATATGATCTATAATTTATAAATAGACTATGATAAGTTAAACATGTGTATCAGAAAACCTAAAACAACCACTAAAATAAGGAAACTAAATAATATTATTAATAAGTCAGTAGGATACTGATTACTCCATTTTATTTACTATTATTCCATTTTATTTATTCATTAATTATTAAAAATTACTAAAATTCCAAGCAAAATGGAATAGTAAAAAGTTACTCAATCCAAAAGACATTTAAAAAGGAAGAAAAAAATGAGTAAATAATACATGGAGCAAACAAAACAAATGCCAAGTGGAGGGCTTAAACCTAATGATATTGAAAATTATACTGAATGTAAATGCTCTATGCTTCAATAAAGATATAAATCAGATAGGAAAAAAGTCAAAACAAATTATTACAATCTACAAGAAAACATACCTTTAAAACAAAGATACAAAAGTTTAAAAATAAAAGATTGAGAAAACATGTATGATGTAAACCACAAAACAAACCTGTAGTAGCTATGCTGAAATCTGACAAAGCAGACATCAGAATAAGAATAAATATTAGGGTTAAAGATGTGTTTCATCATATTCTTAAATGTGCACATATCCAATAAAATATATGATGTAAACACTGGAAAAAGTCAAAGGAGAAATATACCAATCCAGAATTAAAGCTGGGAACTTTACAATGCCTCTTTCAATAAAAAGTTATTTTCAGTTAAAGACTAGTAACACAAAGAAACATAAAACCAGAAAAGCTAGAAAAGATGTGATCAATATTATCAATCAACCTGACCTATTTAACACTTAAGAAACTCCATGGGAGAAAATACATGATTTTCAAACATGGAAAATTCACCAAGACAGATTGCATTTTGGGCTCTTACACAAATCTAAATAAAGTTTGTAAAACTGTAATTCTACAAAGTATGTTTCCTTAATGAAATTAAATGTGAAATAAGTAACAAATAAATTAGAGAAATTACCAAATATTTGGAATTTGGAAAAAGAACTTAAATAACCCAGGTTATTTAGAAATTAGAAATTAAATAACATACTAAACCAAGGAATACAATACAAAATCAAATTTATGGGATGTAGGTAAAACTGTATGAAGCACATACCAGATAAAAAGAAATTAAAATCTATTAAAGACACTTTCACCAAAATAGTAGATGGAAGGAGACACTAAAGGTAAGAGCAGGAATCAATAAAAATAGAAATAATAATAATAATAACATTGTTCACTAAGAACAACGAAACCAAATGCTTGCTATTTGGAAAGATTAGTAAAATTAATATACCTCCAGGCAAACTGAAAAAAAAGACGATACTAATATCCAATATCAGTAATGAAAGGAAGATGCAACACCAATACTACAGATCCTAAAATACAATGAGAAACTTAAAAACAAGTGGATGCTAATAAATTTTGCAAATTAAATGATACAAATTACTCAAACTAATCATCAAAACAGACACGAGAAAATAGAAAATCTGAATCTATTAAATTATTTGAATTTATAACTAAAAGGTTTTAAGTAACATAAAACCTCCTAGGCTCAAATATCTTCTCTTTTGAATTCACTGAACATTTAATGAGAGAAGAGTTTTGATCTTATATAATTTTTTTAAACTAAAAAAAAAAAAAAAAAAAAAGAAAACATTTTTCAATTCACTTTACAAATCCAACACTGTCCTGATTCTAAAACCAGACAAAAACACTACAATAAAAGATAGTGGCAGGTCAATATCTCTCATGAATATACAAACAAAAGACTTTACCAAAATTTTTGGGAATACAATCTTGCAGTCTCTTCTAATTCTACCCTGACCAACTGGGGTCGTGAAATCAAGCTTTTATTATGATAAATAGCTGCCTGGAGAGCTTAGGTTATAGGGCCACCAACCAACTCAAACTCTGAGGAAAAACAGGTACCTTGAAGGGCATATGGGACATGAGTACCCTCTAGGAAAACACTACTGGATACCAATAAAAATAGTTCAGCTAAAACTGCTAATGGATTGCTAGGGGCTGAATGTGTGCTAGCAAGAAATATAGAACCTATGGAGGCCACAAAGGCAGGCCGGCATACATATCCCAAGGTTCCTCAAAAACCTCACCATGTACACAACACACAGACAAAAGGATTAGGTGCAGAGTAAGTGACCTGGAAAGTGCCCCTGTTGGCGGGGGAGTGGTGACAGCAGCCGTCACTGAGAGCAAGGGATAAAGTCCAGCCTGGATCCTTTCCACCATGTCTAATACAAGGGGGACGGGAAGGGCCTGAAAGGAAGTACAACAAATCCTATCACTCTCTGGACACTGCTGAAAACCCGTTAGAGCTAGGGGTAGGAAACGGCAAAAAACAAAACCAAAATAAACCTATACCCCTGGGGGAGGAAAAAAAGAATTAGTCCTACACAAGTGGAAGTAAGGGAGGGACACTGAGAAATCCCCTTTCCCAAAACCCAAGGCACAGTGGTTGCCCAGTCTATTATGATGGATATAATGCTATATCCGAAACAGGAATGGATCTGGGTAGAAATGGCAGCAATCTGGGAAGTACAGGCTCGAGTAAGCCTGACAGTCACAATTTGTTTCCATGGTGTGCAGCCCCAAAGAGAGAGGTTTTTGATCTCTTGATCTTCCCAGTGGCACAGCTAAAGGTAATAGCCCAAGAAGTCCAAAAGTCCATAAACACTACAACGTTCATCAAGGGGCATATTGGTCAGAGCTATGAGAACAGAGTTGAGTGATCACCTCCATTCCCAGGTTTCTGTAGCTGGCTCTGGTTGAAAAGCTACAGCAGCACAACAGATACCATCAGCTTTTATCTGGGCTGAAACATAAGTGAACCAGGCCAAAGTATTTATAGGAGCCTCTGTGAGTCAAGGTTCCCACTAAGCCAGGAGCTCTGCTTCAAGAAGTGAGAGATGCTTTTTCAGATGTAAGAGGTATGGTTTTTCCCAAAAGGGGTCACTTCCACCCCTTTATGCAAAACCAAGATGATGCTAAGGCCAGGCTGGCTGAACAAACCATTTTCATTTGATTAATGCAATTTCTTGGGTCCTTTTCTTGTTAATGTCCAGTCTGAGTTAACCTACCCTCAAAACGGCAACATCATGCCAGAGAGTTGCAAGGAGGCTATGGGTCAGGTGAGTGGTTTTAACAAGATCTTAGCAGTAGGCCTGAAAAAACAGAGGTGCACTTGGTAGCTGGGTCAGGCAGGTGGCACTGCTGTACTAAGAAATGGCCTGAGTACCTTAGAAGCAGTCTGTCTAACTAAAGCTGTGATTTTCTTCTCTTTTCTCTAGGGATAATCCATTGTTTGTGCTGGATCACTCAGGGAGGGGACCAGCAGCAGCCCGCGAATGGGAGAATCTCCCGTGAACTTATAAGCATTCACAGTGTAAGCACATATAAGTAAAAATGGCAATACCAAATATACATTTGGAGGAGGAAGCCAGAACAACGGTATATTGAACAGACCCTGAGACTCCACCCACACTCTGGCTTTTCTTGAATTTGACTGTTTTCTCCCCTGCGGGAACATAGAACAAGGAATTTAACACACACACACAAAAGGAACTATAGCCACAGCTGCCAGGGGAAGACATTCTTTTTTGACCAGGAGCATGGGGAGTACATGGGAGTAGGGGGTGTGGGGGAGGCTAACCTGCAGAGGAGCAATGAGGTGATGGGAGGCTTTTCTTCTGCTTGGCTCCTCACACCAGGGTCCGTGCGACTTACTCCCTCAAGTCTCCCAGCTCCTCCAAGAGCCAGGGCGTCCTTAATTTGCCCTGTGCACACTGCCAGAGGTCCACCCTGCAGTCCTCAGAGGCTTCAGCCTCCTTGCTGCCTAGCATGCTTTCTCCCCAAAGGACCATGTAGGATGGTGCCTGGCCACCCTATCCAACAGAACCATAAAAGTTGGAACTCCAAAAAAAAAAAAAAAAAAAAAAAAGGTTGGAACTCCCACACCTCCTTGAGGTTCCCTACCACATAAGGCTTGACCTGAGGCAGCTGAGATTAAAGGAAGAGAGATGAATCAGAGGGCACAGAGCAAACAGTAGTTCTGCACCAATAGGCAAGATTCACATCTATGTCCAAACTGCCTGCTTGGACTGAGCAAATAAAGTTCTAACGTATTCAGTCTACCCATCCTCCTTGTTGACTCCTTTTAGTTTAGTTCTGGGGACCCCTTGATTCAGCTTTTGCCTAAGGTCCAGAGGCTTACTGTCTTATTGATATAATAGCCTCTTCCCTCCTCCAGCCACGAGAGTGAATATAAATAAACCAAAGTATCATTCAGGCAGCTCTGTTCTACCTCTCTCGGCTTAGCCTCTAAATATTCGTTTACAGGTACGTCAGCAGGGGATCTACTAGCTTCCCACTTCAACAAGAGCATTTGCTACTGGATCTCATATCCCCTAAAATGGCCCACAAGGCCACTCATCTTTTTTCTTGCAGGAAGCCATGTTTCTGTCAACATCATGATCTTATTTCCAAAACTGTCGAAAATCATGAAGGGTCAAGGATTTTATTCTACCTTCAAGCTATGAAGCTAGTCTGTTCTTGTCAAGGATACTGGCAGAAGACATAAGATGCCTGGGTCATCGGCAAAGGATTTTATGACCCATGACACAGCAAGCGGTAAGAGGATAACGTCAGCAACAGCTCATTTCCCATCTAAGGCCCCTTGGCAGAGGGGCCCAGGTAAACACTATGTATACAGTGGGTTTGCATTACAGCCAAACAACACTGAGCTTAGAAAATTTACCATTTTTGTACAAGCAGAAGCAAGTCTGCTCTTCATCTGGGGAGTCATTACTGCATGCCTCAAGGTTGCTAGCTTCAAACACAACTCTGAGAACTGGACCAGATAAAGAACAGTCAGGTCTTTGCAATCTTGGTGTATCTAGCAATACCCAGCATACCCAAGGACATTCAGGAGTGCTCAGGGCTCTTGGCAGAGTGCTTCTCCCAACACATTCCTATCAAATCTAATACTAAAAGTCCTAAGCAGTACAATAATGCAAGAAAGAAAAGTCACACATGGTTCAAGAAAAAGTCACTAGTCTCTATTTGCAGATGATATTAATTGCCTGTACAGAAAATGCCATGGACTTCATTTTTTAAAAAAACGTCCCCAACACTAATATATGAGTTTAGTAAAGTTGCAGGATATAAGGTCAAGAAAAAAACAAAACAAAACAAAACAAAAAAACCTGTATTTCTATGTACCAAAAGTTAAAAATTGGAATTTTGTTTCAAAAAGGTAGGTGCTACTTTAATAGGACTAAGGAAGTGAAATAATTAGGTACAAATCTAACAGAATATGTGCAGGATCTATAAACCAAATACCATAAAACACTGATAAATCAAAAAGATACCATGATCATAAATTGAAAGACTCAATATTGTTTAAGCAGTTGATTCTCCCCTATTTAAATTGATCCATAAATCCTTTGCATTATCAATCAAAATCACAGCAGAACTTTTTGTAGATAGTATATCCCTAAATGGGGACTAGAAGCAGTAGTAACTGAAGATATATTGCTGTATTTTAATAGCACAAAGTCACCAGTGAGCAGTCTTTAGCTATTATTAGTAAACTATGAAAACGCATCCATTTTCCCAAACGGGTGCCCTAAGTGGTACCATGGAAATGAATGAGTCTAGATTGGAACTTTACCATTCTATGGCTTTACACATTAAAAAAAAAAAAAAAAAAAAAAAGCATTATGTGTCTAACCAATTTCAATAACAGACCACCAGTTCATAGATGATCATTCCACATCTCCCACTAGATCATGGGACTCATTAACAGCACAGACAAGGGGATTTGCCATAGCTCTGTTAAATGTATAATCTAGTTCATCAAATGACTTGGTTTCAGGACACAGAAATGAATGTGATTCTGCATAATAAACTACAAAGAAGAATTATACAAAGAAAATGAAGCAAAAAAGCAAGAAGAGAAGCCAATGAGGGAAAAAAAAGCACGAACATGACTGCATAATTCTTTGATGTAAATATAAGAGAAAAACACCAACAGAAAGCATCCATAATATTTAAGAATGTAAAGAGGAATGTAAGTTAGTGAAAATAGAAAGCCAAAAAATTGAGGGGAGTGGTATTAAGCTGGACTAACATTAGGACGACAAACAGAGATCAAAAAGTAGTAATAGTCACAGAGTCCAAAATCTAAGTTTGGATGAGAAAATGGAAAGGAAAGCCATGTATTTATTTTTATAATATATGTGACGCTGGCAACTGACTTACAAATACATAGTGTAAAAAATAAAAATGAAAGAATTTAAATATCCAATTTAGGTGAAGTAGGAAGGTTGGGGAATAATAACATTTTGTGGAGTTTTCTGTTAAGAATATATAATCCTTATGCATGTACTTCATGGAATTATAATCAGTTTTCAATTATTCTCATACCAATAACGAATCACCAACATTGTTGATTCTCTACTACTTTGGCTACTCCCCACTTGATGAAGGTTTCAGCAGATGGTCCATTTCTATTTTTCTGGTAAAACATTTGTTGTGAAAGAAATTTAAAGTTGAGAAGCCAAATGAAATTTCTGAATTGTCTTTAAACTGAAATAATTCTTTCTTCATTGGGCTTTAGTATCAGAGAATTGAGTTAGCTATGTTAAGTACTCACTGAAAGAGCACCTTTGAAGCAATACAATTTAAAAAGCAGATTTTTCAGCAATTAGAAACTGCTTTTGCATATATTTTGCCATCAGTTTCAAAGCACTTTTTAGTTGTGGTTAACTTCAGTATTTCACAAAGTTGAATTTTTTTCACTTACAAACTCAGAATCATCAAAAATGTAGCATCAGAACCAGATACAAGCTGGATAAGAATGACTTGACATCAATAGTGTGATGTAAATGTGAACAACAAATTACTCTCTCACATTTACGGCTGTCCAAACTTAAGGGAACACATGTATACAATTAAAAATCAAAGGCTCCGTATCAAAAATGTTACAAATTAAAATTTCTATGCAATCAAAATATTTGTAACAAAAAAGAAAAACAGAACTTGGGGAAAGGATTTTAATGGAGATATTTGGGGTCTTAGATTCCTATCTACTGCTTAGTTATCATTTGCAAGGTAAAACTGTTGTTTTAGGTTATTAATTAGCCAATTAATAGCAAATCTATGAAATTATTTTATAACAATAAAATCTGGTCTTAAATCCCCAATTGTCCAAAATGAGTATCCTATATAAATACAAAATGTATTAAAGGCACAAGTGTAAAAATTTGTTCCTATGGAAATAATAATCTTTGTAAATTCTGACATGTAATTTGACACTAATTTTTTCGTGAAAATAATATAATCTGACTTTGAATCCAGTGGTCTAGATATTTTCATCTTTGTTAAAAACAAAAGAAGTGAGGATTATCCTGCTAACAAATCAGAAAACCTTTTAATTACCAAACCAATTTGTGGTTTTAAAAGGAAAACTATACTAAGCATGTGTGGTGCAATAAAAATAATTGTTGTTTGTGATATCTTGTATATCTTTAATCACAAGGCACTTGCACAGGGAATAAAGAGCAATGTCCAAAGCTAAGCTATTTTGCTGCCATTATTTCTTACAGAGATAGTAGAATTTGTTTTATTCAAAATAGTCTGAGTATAACTTGGAAACACTGTATTACAGAGAGCTAAAGAAAACAGAAATAAAGAAACAGAAACGGAAATAAACTTCAACAAAAAGAATCAAAGCTATATTGTGTCCCAAAGAATGCCTGACTTGCCAAAAGTCATATAACTAATAAGCAGTGACTGAACCCAGATCATCCAATTCTAAGTCCCAAGTATCTTCAGAATTTTCCAGAGATGTGGGGGAAGGCGGGGCGAGGAGGTTACCGAATTCTAACACTGCTCTGCTAGTAACTTACCTAGACTTTTTCAAGTCATTAAACTTTGTTCCTTGGTTGCCCCTACTCCACAGAGATATTTTGAGGATAAACATAAGCATATTTTAACTCTTTGGAAGAAAATCACTGTGTATTTTACTATGTTAATGATTTCTTACTCCCACCACAAGTTTCAATTGATGCTAATATGTTTTCTCCAATTTTAGTTTGAAGCTCTGGTGTCAGTCTGAAGCTTAAAATAACATTGTGTGTGCATGTCCTTGCACACTATCTTTCAACATGGTTGGCATTCTAACAACATCCTTTTCTGCAACCTTCAAAATGCATAGAAAGTAGCACAACAGTATTTTAATTTTTAGCACTACTAAAGCCTTGCCTCCCAAAGCTGTGCATAAAACTTCAGGAATTCACAACAAAATTTTCTACCACATTACTCTCAACTTCTATACAAATACAATTCAAAATTCATATACTACTCAGCTTCCCTACCTGTGAAGCTTAAATACTACCAGAAGATTACAAAAATGTATACTGCTTTCTAAAATTATAAAAGAATTCCAGTTACAAACTGAAAATTTAGCATACATTTTAAAAATGAATATTAATAGTCCTAAAATAATAAAAATAAGTTATGATCAACATTCTAATAATTCAGTCATTTGCAAGGTCTTCTATTTTGTCAACTGATATAGAATCCAGCCACTTTATATACTCAAAGCTAAAAAAGCATTTTCCTCAATACTTAGAACAGGTAAGCAAAGTTAATAGAAATTTAATTTTAAAGTAATATTTTAAGTTAATTACTTATACTTGCTTTTATTCATTTGACAACCTATCTATCTTAAAATAATTTAGCCTTTTAACCTATTAAGACACATAACTAACTTCGTTTTTCCTTTACTGGTATGTTTACCCGATAACATCAGCAAACAGCTACATATCATATTTAAGGCATAGCAATCCATTAAAAGGTTAAAAACAGAAACACCCAGTTGAAATAAAATATTATGGCAAATGATCAGTATATACCCACTAAATAAAAGGGTTACCAAAGGTGAAGATAAAAGTAATTTGAAAGGAAAGCACATGATTAAATCTTTATATGTTGAGACTATGCTAATAGCAATAGAATTTTTAAAAAATATTCTAGGGTAAAACATCTTGGATCAATCTCATTAATATTTTGAATGAATGAATGGAATGAATGAATACCTGAATGAATACGGTAGTCATAACAATGTTTAACACCTTGAGATGCTAACACCAATTTGAAATACACAGAGAAGATGACTTGAATACAAACAAACTAGTTGAAATTCAATGTGGTTCACAGTAAAGATGCAGTGGCTTTCTATTTGTAGAACAAAGAATTTCAACCAAAAACATATATATGACAAAAATATTCTGGAGTGCAATCATCTAGGCTTCAAAAAGAATATACACTTTTTACCGTGTAATTCTTTCTTGCCCCCCTCCACCTCCCTGCATCTTTTAATGTTTGGCATAAGTGAACAACAAACCCAAAATAGAATACACATTTTTAAAAGACTAATTTACTCATATTCTATTTAAGAGCAGCATACAACCACTTATAAATATAGCCTTTTAAAAAAACACCCTTATATAAAACAGTGGGGGGGGAGAGGAATCCCTGCTATACATATGAAGCACAGTTTAAGCCCAATACAACTGACCAATCAAAATTAGTGAATGCACTGCATCTCTCTGCAGTGGAGAGAAGCGACAAGGTAGGCTGTCATTCTGCAAAAGCTGCCCAGAACAGGCTTTCCTCTGAAAAGCAGTGCCATTCCTTTTTAGAGAGACTGAATCTAAATGTTGTCTCTGGAGACAAGAAGCCTTCAGTATGTTCAATTACTTCATTACGTTTTTCAGATGCTTATTGATTCCACAGTAGGAAGAGTGAGACTGCAGCAGCCTCTAAGCAGCACCACACGTTCCATACATTAGCAGTACTGCTGAGACAATGGCACAGTACAGACACATATTTTCATTAAGGTCTTTTCTGAAGAGATGTTTATGACCCTCTTCCCCCAGTCCTCTGCTAACAAGTGAACAAAATGAATCAATCAAAACTGGAAACGCTTCAACTACATCAGGAATGTATCAAATCTTTAGCGGAGGTAAGATGTGTTCCCTTATTACAGTATACAGCTGCTTTTGAACTGGCATAGTGGGGTAAAATTACTTTGAAAAATTTCAACCTAAATTTTAACAGTTTATTTGCTTAATTCTATTCATTGCTAAACATGTATTTTTTTAGATCTATTTCTTTTAAGACATAACATTTTAAATGTAATTTTTTTAGGATGCAATGTTAAATACCAAAAATTTTTCTTTGTTGATTCACTACGAAGATACCAGCTTTTAAGTCACTTCAGACCTACTAAATATTCTGAATGTCATCTGCACAGTTTTTCTCAAGTGCTCAAAAATGTTTATATTTCTTAAAAGAACCAGGTTTACTATTTAGTTATTATTTATTACTCAGTTTTAGGTTAAGTTCATTATTGGGCATGTTCATTGAAAATTATTTAATTTGCAGTTACATTTTGCATTGCCTTTTACATTTCAACTACATGAACAACTTCATCAGTGGAAATTTATAGCATCTTACCGTGAAATGTTTTAATCAGTTAACATTCAAACTGTGTGCTAATAATTAAGCAAGCTACAATATTTTCCAGTAGGAAATAGTGTTAAATTTATTATAAAGACAAGAGAGAACGACGGTATGTTTAGTGTATACTAATTGCTCATAATCTCTGAAAACACAGGTTAGCTTCTTAAATGAGCAGAAATTTGTCTTAAAACTGCAGCTTTTCCTTCACAGTTATATTTATAATGTTACCTCTGTTATTAAATAACATAACATTTGCAATCTCTGTTCAGAAAAGAAAATAAAGGAATCCTTAAATTTATGTAGAAGTTGTGGCTCTAATAATACAGCTGGCTTACTTTGATAACGAATACTGTGTATGGTGTTGGAAGTCAACAAAACTAAAGTAACTTTGAGTTAATTGGACATTATTAGGAACCCTATTTTTTAACTATTTTTTTCTTTTTCACAAGGGCCCACAGCAGCTAATTCAGTATTTACAACTGACAATATGAAGAATGCATCTGATCAAGCATCTCCCTAGATGTCTCAACCATAAACTGCAGGATTTTATTCTTCTAACACATGAATTTAAGACACTAAGGAGTTAAACCCAGAAAATACAGGGCCACATTACTGCTGGGATATAACACATGGACAGTCATCATCATAAGAAGATTCTGTATAAAAGAGACACAAAAAGAAAAACAATTTAACTGGAAAAGCCTGAAAACAAAATGGTGAGCATTTTTAAAGGGGGAAGTTTATACTTTAACATACCAGGATTGTGGAGCTGATTTCTGAAGAAACAATGAGGCACAGATTGCCAAAAAGAAAATGCCATGCATTAGGAGCAAGCTAAATAAAGCTGTATCAAGTATTTTCTACACTAAATATTCAGATATTCGTAGCAGTTGATATTGCTAAAGGATTTTTTCATCTAAGTTTTATGACTATGTATCCTCTTCTAATGAAAACAAATCAAATTAAATAGCAGATGGTTTTTATCAAAAGAACATGGACTGGATTTATAATATAAAGCAAGTTATGTGATCAAGAAATCATTTCAAACTAATGAGGACTGCTATAGGAACAGATATACATTTGTAACAAAAGGATGTCTAAATACATTTTAGAAGCTAGAAATCGTATGTTTCCTTTTTTGTTTTCACATGTTCTGGAAAATAAAGAGACACTATCATATATTCCCTCAGAGGGAAATATAATTCCTATCATTGAGGAAGTTTCTCTTGGTCGTGACTTTTTAAGGCAAAACAAACACAAGTATTTTGTACTGGTCTTTAGAAATCCATCAGCCAACTAAATCTCACAATTCATACAGTTTGAAGTACTGGAGAGAAAATGAAAGAATTTCTACAAGACATGAAATAAAATACAGCTCCTTCACTGTTGTCAGGTAAAAATTCATGTCAAAATTTGTCAATGACATCATGTATCAATTTGTGAAAAACTGCTATAGTGAGCCAAAAGGCCCATAAGGCAACAGCAAACAGGTAGGTCAGAAGATGCATGCACCCCACCACGCTGTTTAACATTTACAAAAGAAAAAAATCCTGCTCTAGAGGAGATGCATTTTACTTAGTTACTAAGTTGGCATGCTAAATTTATTTAATTATAAATCTAACTGATGTGACAGAGACCTGATGTTTAATCTGTCAGTTCCAAAAATTTGGCACACTTAAAATTTTTCATTTTCATAGGATTTCATGTTAGCTAAGACCTTCACTTACTTGAGTATATACCTCTAGTGATACTTTATACCAAGCTTAAAAAGGAATTGATAATGTTATCATCTGTGTTTCTGAAATATCGCCCCTAAAGTTACATGCATAAATAAAATTGTATTCTAAAGTCTGTCAAAGGTTACATCAAGTGAAAGATTAACATGAATTTTGGAAATTATTATAGCCTTTATAGTTTATGTTTGATTATGATTTTGTAGTCAAAATGCTGTACTTGAAATGTGAAATATAGTTGGTTGTATGATTTTATATTTTAACTGAATATACTCATTACTGACATATTAGCCCACAAAATCAGACATTATTTTTATAAATTACTCTAAACCTCTATACATTAAAATATAGATTTACATGAATTAGCAAAAGAGTTCTTTTTTTAATTTTCCTCAAAATTATACACACTGGGTGATTTGTACAAAAGATTTTACAGGGAATGTGTAACTCTAAAAGATTCCTCAGAAAATGAGCTTTAGATACCCCTTTTCCAAAATTTCATGTTTTACCTTAAAATCCTGTTTAAACAAATAAAATCAACTGACATATTCTTTTAAACCACTCCAAAAATCGTCACTTCTTAAGATGATATTATTAATTTCAATTTACCCCTCCCACAATAAATGAGAGGGTGTGGTCACAAAATCATAAATCATTCACTGGAGTGATTAGTACTCTTTTACCAAGTTTTGTGGTGGTTAAGATAATGTCCTTTTTCGTCGAATTTTTATAACACAGGTTTGTCCATTATAAAGTTCAGTGAGCATTTTCACTACAAAATATGTAATATTTACCACTTGCCTACTTCTGTGGGAAATAGCTCTAAATATCCTCAAGCACACTGTAGACTCTTGAATACGAATTTCAACCAAGAATAGGGACAAATGGTTTCAAACTAGTGCTCTGTGCCATTTATCATTTTAAATGAACACTTGTCCTGTTCATTTGAAATCTCACGAGAATAATTACACCTACACTAATTATGCTAGAACATATTAAAATAGCGTTATTACCCACCTACTCACAACACTTTAAAATGAAATCTTAAAACACTGGACTAAAATTAGTTTTGCATACTGGGTAGTTTAATTGTACAAAAATATACTGTATCTCCATAAGCTTGAAAAACTCAAATGAGGAAAATCTTTTTAGGACATTAATTTTGAACTATATAGCATTCCCCATACAGTTATCTTCAAAGGGAGAATCCAATTTTCTGTTACGTCAAAACAATGCAATCTTGTTATCTCCTAATTTTACCTCTGCCATAATTTAGAAACTTAAAAATTAAGCCAAGTACACAATAAAAAGATTTTTTTTACAAGGAACACATGTTTTATACGTCATTTAAATTGCCAAATATCAAAGAGTTTATTCTATTTCACTTTCTAGGGAAAACACCAACTGCTCCAAAAGAATGTGTTTTTCTCCCATTCTGGAAATCAACATGCAGTCTGAATCTAACATTACAGTGCGAGATGACATTGATGACATCGACACCAATATGTACCAACCACTGTCATATCCATTAAGCTTTCAAGTGTCTCTCACCGGATTTCTTATGTTAGAAATTGTGTTGGGACTTGGCAGCAACCTCACCGTATTGGTACTTTACTGCATGAAATCCAACTTAATCAACTCTGTCAGTAACATTATTACAATGAATCTTCATGTACTTGATGTAATAATTTGTGTGGGATGTATTCCTCTAACTATAGTTATCCTTCTGCTTTCACTGGAGAGTAACACTGCTCTCATCTGCTGTTTCCATGAGGCCTGTGTATCTTTTGCAAGTGTCTCAACAGCAATCAACGTTTTTGCTATCACTTTGGACAGATATGACATCTCTGTAAAACCTGCAAACCGAATTCTGACAATGGGCAGAGCTGTAATGCTAATGATATCCATTTGGATTTTTTCATTTTTCTCTTTCCTGATACCCTTTATTGAGGTAAATTTTTTCAGTCTTCAAAGTGGAAATACGTGGGAAAACAAGACGCTTTTGTGTGTCAGTACAAATGAATACTACACTGAACTGGGAATGTATTATCACCTGCTAGTACAGATCCCGATATTCTTTTTCACTGTCATAGTCATGTTAATCACATACACCAAAATCCTTCAGGCTCTTAATATTCGAATAGGCACAAGATTTTCAACAGGGCAGAAGAAGAAAGCAAGAAAGAAAAAGACAATCTCTCTAACCACACAACATGAGACCACAGACATGTCACAAAGCAGTGGTGGGAGAAATGTGGTCTTTGGCGTGAGAACTTCAGTCTCTGTAATAATTGCCCTCCGGCGAGCTGTGAAACGACACCGTGAACGACGAGAAAGGCAAAAAAGAGTCTTCAGGATGTCTTTATTGATTATTTCTACATTTCTTCTCTGCTGGACACCAATTTCTGTTTTGAATACCACCATTTTATGCGTAGGCCCAAGTGACCTTTTAGTAAAACTAAGGTTGTGTTTTCTAGTCATGGCTTATGGAACAACTGTATTTCACCCTTTATTATATGCATTCACCAGACAAAAATTTCAGAAGGTCTTGAAAAGCAAAATGAAAAAGCGAGTTGTTTCCATAGTGGAAGCTGATCCTATGCCTAATAATGCTGTAATACACAATTCCTGGATAGATCCTAAAAGGAACAAAAAAATTACCTTTGAAGATAGTGAAATAAGAGAAAAATGTTTAGTACCTCAGGTTGTCACAGACTAGGGAAACACCTAAGTTTCATTAAGCCCACATGCAGAAGTTTTACATTTAAACTGTAAAAAAATGAAATTACTGCCAAACAGAAGAAAAAACATTTTAAGTATTGGTTATGTTGTAAATTTTCAATGTAAATGTCAAGATTAGATTAGGTCATATATATTCAATTTCTTCATTACAATGTATTTGTTGCATGGCAGTTTGTTAAAGTAATATTGTGTATATTTTGTCAATATCATGTCCATCAGAAGATATTCGTGTAAGTCATATTTTCTAAATAATAAATACATAGCCTTAAAACAGTGTATAACTTTAAAATGTAACTGACACAGATATCCTTGCTTTTTTTAATGAGGTGTATTTGTTTCTAAGCCACAAACTATAGATATATTTATATAATGACCAGTGGAACAGCACTTTAAGAAGAACAAAAATTATGGGCTCCAAAAAAAATCAAAATAATTCAGGATTTTCTATGTCACTCTATTATGTTTTCTGGTATAGTCTACTTGCTATAATATTTGATGCATCAAAATAATGAACTACATGTAAAATGGTAATTTTTTGAATGCAGAAAATTGTAAGATTTATCAGGATTTTAAAATTTAAGAACCAAGAAACAACCCTGTATATATACACTCTAAGATAGGGAAACTTTGAAATTTAAGTTTATTATGAAAAAGAGTTTGAATTTCTAAGATTAAGGATACTATGCCTATAAATATACAAATAAACTGACAATAAGGAAGGAAGAAAACTAAAGCACCAGCCTTTCTTCCTTCCTCACTTTGCTTGAGTCTAAGCCAAATGCTCTGGTTTAATATAGTATACTGGTAAAAACCAGTGCATTAAAATAAACTAACTTCCTAACTTTATTCAAGTCAGTCATTTTGTATAACAGAAGTCAATTATTATAATATGAATAAAAGAGAAAAAAAGACTATCATTGTAGAGAAGCTTCACAAAGCCAACAAATTCTAATTTTAGATATATAGCAACTTTAGAGTAATATAATTTACACAAGGCTACTGTGCCATCATAGCTTCCAAATGTTTCAAAATACAACAGTTCTATTTCCACTCTTAAAATCATTTAAATGGCAATAAATTCTTGTCAAGTTTTTATTCTATATCACTCAATTTAACTTTAATCTTTGTATCTCACATTTTCAATTCATGTTGGAAAACTATCAAATTATTAATCCTAACTACAGATAACAGGTTTGGGAATCTCATAACAAATATTTTCCAACTGTTATAATCCAAAATCTAGCAATGAGGGCTAATTGGTCTCTGTATCAGAAAAATAGCAATAAGTTACGTTACTTAAAATAGGCAAATACAGTACTTACTACCGTATAGCTGATTCACTGGACAACTTTTCGTCCTATTTTTAAACACTGTATCCATTAAATCAAGTAGCAACTCATTTTTCATAAAATCTTGTCAAACAATTCAATAATACATCATTTTTATGTAAATAAGGGAACTTGAGGTTGACCCAGTGTAGTTTACTGAATACATTAATCCTTGGGGGAAATGAGCACCATGCAATACCTTGAATTCACTGAGGTTACATGGGAATTGTAATAGTGATTTATTTCTGATAATGTTAAAATGTCAAATATTGGCAAAAGAACAGTATCCTTCTGTCTTGTTTTCTACTTTTATGGAATTAAAGAAATGCTTCAATTTGACAAAACGTAGCATAAGAAAGTAAGACATTTTTCGGAACCCTGTAGAGTAATTAAGACTTCAGAGTTAATGATATTAAAATCATTTTCATTCAATAAACATCTTTGGCACAGAATTTCTCCTAATACAGCCATTAAAATTTTTTAAACTAATTTTATACTTAAACTTCCAAGCAAAAAATATAATTGTATTTAGTTTTATAATCTTCATAAAAATTAGACTATTTTAGAATTTTCATATTAAGAGAAACCCTTTGTGTTTTAAATATTTTTAATCTTCAAGTCTATAAGCATGCCAAAGAACTTGGTTAAAAAACATTTTTAAATATATTTGCCTAAATTGCTTTCATGCCCTCTTGTTCTCTGTAATAAGAAATCTAACAAAATAAGTAATAAATGGCAAATATTATAATGTTGCCTTCTAAACTGTTATTATTTCTACATTTGACACTGGAACAGACAATTAATAAGCATTTTTGCCCTCCAATAATGAACTTTCAGGTATACAAAAGTACACTCAGTGATTTACAACAAAGAAAATTCATACCTGCCAAATAACTTCTAATAGCTTTTTAATGTTAAATAGTATAAAATATGTAAACCAAAATAATATTTATGTTAAAATTTCAGCTTTTAAAAACAGGTCACAAATAGGCTTACAATTACTGACCTCAGCTTAAATGAGAGAATGAGAAGCTTGGACAACTTTTTTTATTAAGTGTTTGTTCTATGAAAAAAAAAAAGTGTTTGTTCTATGAAAAGGCAAAGTAGTTTTATTTTTCTCATGATGGGCTTCACCAAAATGTGTATGTCTTTCACTGTATTTCTAATAATTTTATGGGAAAAAATACTAATGCCAATTTTTCATGTTAGAATGAAAATTGTAAGTACAAAAGAATTAGAGGTAATAGCAAACTCAATATGGGATCCTTCTTAAAATGATATTTTTCCACCCATATGCCATAAAACACAGACACGGGCATCAATTTATATACGGCTAATTGAGTTAATTCTTCAAAACCATAGAAGTAAAAACTATTATTTTAAAAACTAACCAAACAAGAGCTCAATAAGGTATGGAACTCTTTTGCTTGCTATTCTACCAATTAGCCCCAAACCTATTATAAAAATTTATAATTGTGCTTTTATAAATGCCATTCATAATATTTCTGCACTTCTCACCATGGTAGGTCAGTTTTTAGGTGTGTGGTCTATTTTTTAATCCCCCAAATAAATTAACAGTAAAATCTAAGTTCTCTGGGCATTTAAAGTCAAACTTCTCATTGAACTGAGATTAGACTGAAAGGTAAAAACCTAAAAGATAAGAAAACAGATACTTAGGCTTTAGTCAACACAGTAATTTGAAGATTACTTTCCAGTCAATAAAACTTTTAGTTTCATTAAATCTTGATTATACACTTAAGTAAGCTCTGTAATTCATATAATATTTGAATCCTTACAATGTAGAAGGCGCTATGGCAGATATGCACATTCATATGGAATAAAGTCATTACCCTGGACCTAGAATCAAGGAAGCTAAAAGTCTGGCAATACTGACAAAAAGGCAGAATGCCTTTTTAAGAAAAAAGCAAAGTTCTTAATAGACTTAAAAAGAAAGAAATTATGTTGGATTTAAGAACAATATACATAAAAGCATTGTTGAGGAAAACTACTGAAGCAAATCTTGAAATAGTAAATTGCTATCTTTGAAAAGTAATACAGTAGTGAAAAGTTGATCTGATAAGTTAAACTGGGGCCAAAGACAGAAAGAAGGCTTTAAATACTACCAGCAAAGCTATATGAGCAGGGGAATAATACAATGATAAATGGGCTACAAATCAATCAATCAATCAATCAATCAATCAGCAATATGTAGAAAGGTTTCATTGGGTAAGTCTCAAATCAGAAAGCTGAAAAACCAAATTGTTGGTTGGGTAAGACACAGAAGATGGGAAGCATCGGTGATCACCCTGACAGGTAATGAAAGGCCTGGCAAAAAGTGCTGGCAGTAGCTGTGCAAAGGAGCAAACGTGTGACAGGCCATATGAAGGCAGAATCAATGGGGTATGTCAACTGACTAAAAAGATAACTGGTATAAGAAATTGAAGAATTTAAAATGATGGCTAAAAAAAGACCATATGAAACTAGATTATCCTCAATAATCTAAGAACTTTTAAATTATGTTCTCATAAAGTACACAGAAAATGAGGACAAAAACAAAAAGAATTTCTGGCAAAGCAAAAAATTCAATTAAGTAAAATAACATTATTCAAGAATGTTTTAGTTATTATAAACTATTCAAAATGAAAATTTCAAATTGATGTTTTAAAATATCTACTTTATATTTTGCATATTGGCTTATTCAGTTTTTCCACTAACCACATACTTTCTTAATTTTTTAATTACAAAGTTATAAACAATGTGAAAACACAAAGGTATATAAAGTAAAAAATATAAATCTTATATTGCTCCTAATAATTATGAGTATCTATCCAACTCATTATATACATGTCTCCTTCATTCTTTGTTAATGGTTGCTTAAAAATAATTTTTAAAAACTAAAAAACATAGAGCAGTATTTCTAAAAAATGATAATAATAAAATATCAAATACTTAAACCCTTTTCTATTATCATTAAATGATTTTGAGCTAACTTCAAGGTCATCTTGAAAAAGGTAAGAAAAGTAACTTGTCAAATTGTGAGACAGGTTATTTTTCTAAATAGAAGAAGCAAGGAAAAAAGACATAAAATAATCTATTTTTTTCTTCCTTTTCACTAAATAAGATGAGAAAGAAAAAAACTAAAGCAAACTTTTGGAGCTTATTTTTTTTTTACTTCTCAGAAAAGTACACTTGTATATTCTCCTTATGAATGTAAGCAAGCTCCCTACAGGACAGCAATGAAGTCAAGAAAGCTAAACATGAGATGACTAATAATATGTTCGGGGAAAGTAGACCTCAGACCATATTATAAAAGGCGGGGGATGAGGGAGAGGAGATAATTAAACCTAGACAAGGCAGGGAAAAGATCTAAAATACCCAGAGAGATTCAGCACTTAGAGAAATAAAGTGTGAATATAGAATTGTGGGTTAGAGTTCACAGAAGAAAATCCATTTGAAGATGAATTAACAATTTAGCATTCAAAACAATGAAAGCAATTTTTTTTAAAAGAAATCCCAGTTAACAGACTGGGCAGATTAGTAATATAATAACACATTGTCTGACACAAAGTAGAATAAAAATTAGGATGTTACAACAACTCAAACTTTTGAAACAGGTAGATACTGAGATGGAAAAGTAAATGGAAAAACTAGTCTCATCTTAATATGAAAGCTTTTACTTTTTTGTAGAAGAGAAAGAGCTGAGCAAAACTTAAACACAATATTTCTCCCCTTGGTCATGATAAAATAACGTGTGAAAATAATTCTAAGTATCTCTACCCTTCTATTCACACATTTTTTAAACAGACCTCTATAAGCTGTATCCATGGCTTTCAAGCATGACAGCTTTGTACTTCCACCAGCAAGTGGTAAAAAGTGCTGTCATTCCTGTCACTGCCACCAATATCAACTCCTACCACTATCAAACCCTGAAGCATCAAGTAAGATAAAGGAGGAGAGCTGAGTCTATCTGGGATTGAGGTCATTTTTCTCACCCTGCTTCCATGAAAGCAATATGTCATATATTTCTGAGAGGCATTAAGCAAGGCAGTCTACCAAAGCACATTCACCAATTTTTGAAGGCAGAAAGTAAAAGGAGCAAGAGAATCTTTTAGTCTAATTACTAAGATCATAGACAATTGCTTTCCACTCAGACACGTATGGACAAATAATAGTAGATGCAAAATGAAAATTTTTAACATACAATTTTTTAAATGTTAATGCTAACAAATGAGAGTTCTGACCATATTAGATACAGACTATAAGAGTGAGAAATACATGAGATTGACACTATATATGTACCATAAATATACATATGCTGTATCTATATAGCACAGCCATTAATATTACATACAATCCCAGGTCACATATTGTATATTTCACATATTGTATATTGATCGTCACCCAAAGATATGTATTTCACTCTAATATTGCTAATATCTTAAAATAGGTTAAAATGTAACAAACCAAATTTAGTCTATATTTTAAATTTTTTCCCCAATTCTTAATAACTGTAGACTTTTTTGTTGTTAAATTTTTTCCAACTATCTCTTCTTAAAAGCAACAAAATGCTACCAAACTGTAGCTACCTAACTTTATAAAACTCTTTAATCCACACAATACAATAGCCTATAATACTACTGTAATAATACTTCTCCAAAAAGTGCCTGATACATCCTAACTGATAAGTAAATATTAGTGAAATTGAAAGGAACCATTTTTAAACTTCTGACCCCATGTATCTTGTTTAGGAGAGTATTTTTGAAAATGTAACTCACCTATATCAGAATATTCTGTGGTACAATTTCTGCCCCCAACCCCAGACTTAATGAATCAAAATACCTGTGGTTGCAGTTCTAGTAAGTTTTAATAAGTACTCTCAGGTGATTTGTGGCTAAAGCTTAAGAACCACTACTTTCTATACTAGAAGATACACTATGTATCAAAGTGACAGTCAAGGGCAGCCCTGGTGGCTCAGCGGTTTAGCGCCACCTTCAGCCCAGGGCGTGATCCTGGGGACTGGGGATGGAGTCCCCCATCAGGCTCCCTGCATGGATCCTGCTTCTCCCTCTGCCTGTGTCTCTGCCTCTCTGTCTCTGTCTCTGTCTCTCTCTCTCTGTGAGTCTCATAAATAAATAAATAAAATCTTTTAAAAAAAAAGTGACAGTCAAGTACTGATAAATGAAAATATACAGAAATAGCTCTGGACTCAGTTCAGGTCATAATGCTTTCCTGAAGAAAAAAATGTTTAAGCTTACATTATTTTAACCAATAAAATTTTAGTTGAATTATATATACTATAATCCAGCAGGACATTTGCTTCCTAAGAACGAAAATTTTATTTATGTATTCACTCATCTATTCACTTATTCATCCAGGAACTATTTATTGAGCATTTATTATGTGCCACATGTAGGGATAAGAACCAATGAAGCTTGGCTTTCACTGAACTTATAGATGATGGTAAGTGCTAAGAGAAAGTAAAGCACAGTGCTTGCTTCAGCGGCACATATACTAAAATAATAAAGTAAAACACAGTAAGGGAGAGAGAGGTGAGGGTCTATATGTGCAGCATTGTCAAGAAAGTGCATAATTGCTTAATAAATGCTGTTGCTTAAGTGAATGAGCACAGCCGTACACAGTTTATTTAGTTGGTCTTTCAAGAATTGATGACCTATACTCAACTGGTGCCCTCTTTCCTAGGCGTTTCCCTTTTAACATATTTAATTGTTAATCATCCCAACACTATTTTCATGTTAGGAGGAAATTAAATATGGAAATATGAATATTAATGACTTAGAACAATGTCCAGCACATAGCACAATACTTGGCATATAGTAGGTATATTGCAAGGCTTGTTGACCAATAGCATTAAAAACCTGAAATAAAAAAATAAAATAAAAATTTAAAAATTAAAAATAAAATAAAAACCTGAAATAAGACTGAATTTTGATTGTCCCTCTAGAATTCCACACACTATCCCAATCTGCAGTGTTCAGTCTTGTCCGTGAGAAATGAGTTGCTGTTTTAATTCTTTAGACTATCCTCTTACAAAAGTCTTCCTAATACTTTTTCTCTGGATGAGAAAACATGCCCCAAGAAGTTAGGTGACCTGCTCGGCTTTACACAGCTAGGAGGTTAAGACTGGGTTGGAGCCGAGGCTGTCTTCCTAAAGTTTTATGTCCCTAAAAGAAGTTACCTAGGCAAAAAGTTTCCTTTAAAAACTATACATTCAGAAAAGAAAATGGTACCAAACATGAAACATGACACTATAAAGTGCTATTTACTTTTACTTTATTCAAACGAAATACTGTTAATTATAAAACTGCACAGCTACCGTTTATTGTAATGTTACTCTATTCTGTCCAAAAGTTAAGTACTATACTTGTACATTATTAACATTTCAAGACAAAACTTCTATTAAAATGTAATGCTATACATAAAGGATAAGAATTACTTTTAAAATACTTGCAGTGGAAATACTAAAAACTCTATTTTGTGCAACTTTTGAACAGATATCACTCAAGTTAAGTAGATGGGTCAAGTCAAATATTTTCCTTTGTTATTGTAATTTCCTTTGTGCCATCAACACAATTTAGGGAACATTCAGTTCCTCTTTGATAATTTATGACAACTTTAATTTCCTATTCTGTTTTATAACAGTGAAGTGACACTGATAGTCAATAAATACTTCAAATGGTATTGCAGAAACACCACCCTGGGAACATTTCTTATTAACCGTTTCACCAAGAATTCTTTCCAAAAACATTGATATAATCTTCTGTTATCATTGTTGCTTTTTAGCATTTCCACTGAAAGACAGAAAGAACCAATCCGTAACAAGTTATTGATGAAAATGGACTGCTACTGAATACAATTTAAATATACAAAAACAGTACAGGTAATTGGATATAACCACCTTATAGAAAAACATTTCCAAAAAATATATTCCAGATAAATAACTTGGGTTTAGGGTTTCCTGGAGTCACAAAAGTCCAATGAAATTGGATGCAAAATTCATGGGTATGTGAAAATGTGTTTTTTCCTTGGAGCAAATAGCTACAAATTCATTAAGATCCTCAAGAGAGAATGCAACCCAAAACTAAAACAAAAACTATTTAAGAAAGCAAAATTGGTAAATGCTACACATTATTTATATCCTGCTTTATGTTAAGAACAACTTTTTTTTTTTTTTTTTAATTTACTTATGATAGTCACAGAGAGAGAGAGAGAGAGAGAGGCAGAGACACAGGCAGAGGGAGAAGCAGGCTCCATGCACTGGGAGCCCGATGTGGGATTCGATCCCGGGTCTCCAGGATCGCGCCCTGGGCCAAAGGCAGGCGCTAAACCGCTGCGCCGCCCAGGGATCCCCTATGTTAAGAACAACTTTTAGAACAGACTTCCTGCTGAGCATGGACCCTGAGATCATGATCCAAGCTGAAATCAATAATTGGATGTTCAACAGCAGAGTCACCAAGCACCCCATCGACTTAATCTTTCTTTTTTTTTAAGTTTATATATTTTTTAGTAATCTCCACACCCAACTTGGGGCTTGAACTCACAACCCTGAGATCAAGAGTTATAAGCTCTTCCAAAAGAGCCAGACAGATGCCCTTTACAACAACTTAAAGACAATGGAAGTCTCAAGCAGTTACTGATGTCTTCCAATATATAACAATGGCCACAATAATCTTACAGAAAAGGCA
Organism: Canis lupus dingo; assembly: GCF_003254725.2. Lineage (NCBI taxonomy): Eukaryota > Metazoa > Chordata > Mammalia > Carnivora > Canidae > Canis > Canis lupus. The sequence continues at coordinate 13,122,231 of NC_064260.1, read as the reverse complement.
AAAAGTCTCATAAGGTTGATTATAATTTTCTTCAAAGAACATGAAATAATGGTACTAAAGGGAAATTCAGTAAAAAGAATTATATGGTAAAGAATAATATAGTAATACGATATAATTCTGGTTTAATCCAAGGATGGATTCTAGAAAATTAAAGCGGTGGATCTCAACCATTTCATACACCATCTAAGGAGTCAAATCAGACTGGCTAGAAGAAAGATGTGGCACTCTCAAATGAAAATAAGACAGGTCTTCTTAAAAATGAAAAAAAAGGTCTCCAGTTTCACTCTGATGTGCTTAATCCTTCCCTCCCTCCCCTCCCCAACCTTCTGAGATTCTCTAATCAACAGAAATAGATAGACTGATTAGCCTTCAGAAAAACTGTCCTTGGGGTGCCTGGGTGCTCAGTCAGTTAAGCATTCGGCTCTTGACTTCAGCTTAGGTCATGATCTCAGGGTCATGAGATCCAGTCTTGCGTCAAGCTCTGCACTCAGTGCAGAGTCTGCTTAGGATTCTCTAGAGCCCTCTCCCTCTGCTTCTCCCCCTACCCTGCTCTGTGCATGTGCTGTCTCTCTTGAAAGAAAAGGGGGGGAGGGGAGAGGAGGGGATACTGTCTTTAAATATTCTCACTCAACAAAATTCTATGAAAAATAATTGGAAATAAAATAGTTAAGTGCAAAACCATAAACATGAATAACCATTTGAGCTGATGGAAAGACTAATATCACAACACTCTACTCTTGGACAGAGGTGGCTATTAGCGAATTCTGAAATGACAAGTTAAAGAACTGAATATTCATCAACTAATTTGAAGATAAATCTACTTTGCCTGAAATATCTCATCCTCGTTAAAACATCTTCTTCCTACCAATGATTCAAAGACAAACAGATACAGGAGCTAAAAGAACTGAGCCTTCAACTACAGAATAAAAGATAACACATAAATACTTCATCACTGTTGTTAAATACAAGAAATAAGATACAAACAGCTTTTACATTTAAATATAGTATTTTTCTATCAGTACCATTTAGATTAAATACAACTAACTTCTCAAACTACATAAATCTTTCTAAAAACTTTATAACATATGTCACAGGACCTAGTAGGCAGATTCACAAAGTGTCCAGATGAATTTGCCAAGCATCAATAACTGTAAAATCCTAGTTACTATCATAAGCAAGTCTGTTATCTTGGAAACATTTAAAAAAAATCATTAAAGCACTTTAAATGGCCCATTATAATAGCACTTAACCCTCATCTGACCAAATTTGAACATTTCATAAAAGGTTTGAGTTGTATGCACTTACAAAAGTGGTGGTGATAAGACAAGTATGTCAACATCAGTATCACAAGGCAAAATATAACTACAGTAAGAGTATAAACAAAGAGCAATGGGGCGCAAAGTAAAGGGAGCACATTTGCAGCAGCACCCCCTTATCTACACTTTTGCTTTCCGCAATTTCAGTCACCCCAGTCAACTACAGTTCACAAGCAAGTGTTCCCCCCTTTGACTTATCTGAAGGCCAGTAGCAGCCAAACACTACATCACAATGCCCACGTCATTCACCTCACTTCACCCCATCACGTAGGCATCTCAGTATCTCTCATCATCATTATCATCAACAGAAGACAACCAAGTATTTTAAGACCACATTCACATAATTTTTAGTACAGTATATTTATATACTGTTATAATTGTTCCCTTTTATAATTCTTGCTGTTAATCTCCTACTGTGCCTGATTTATAAATTAAATTTTATCGGGGGTGTGTGTGTGTGTGTGTGTGTGTATATAAATATATGTATATATATATATATATATATATATATATATATATAAAAGCATAATGCATCTATGGTTCATTGCTATCTGTGGTTTCAGACATCCACTGGGAATCTTGGAATGTACCCCCTGCAGATGAAGTGGGGAAGGGGACTACCATACCTGGGAAAGCTACAGAAAGGAAACAGCAATTGAAATGAACTTTGACAGCATCTGGGCAACAATAGCATATCAGGCAGAGACACAAGCATGAGCAATTACAGAGAAACAAGAAAAATTCTCCAGGCCAGGGAACAATTCAATTTGGCCGGTGCACAGACTATGAATATGTAAGCAGGGAGATATAAAGCTGGAAAATAGGCTATATTCGTGTTTTATCAGGCAAAAAAAAAATTTAATTTAAACCCAAAGCCCAGTGACTGTCTTTCTAGATTGGACAGTGTATGATAGCACCTAAATACATATACTTACACTTTCTATCATCAGTTTAGGCCCTCAACACCCAGACCACTGTGTCAGACTGACCTAGTCTCTCTACCTCAAGCTCTCACAATTTCCACATCCTAAAATACAACTCCGCTCATTTTTAACCCTTGTCACAGAAGACCTTCCATCAGATACCATGCCATGAGATTTAAAATACAACATAATATTTAATAGAGAGTAATTAAAATCCAGAGGAAAGCATGGTGGGGAGATGAGAGAAACAGGTGATGGGGATTAAGGAGTATGATTGTCATGATGAGTACAGGGTGATCTATGGAAGTGCTGAATCATTATTTTGTGCATCTGAAACTAAGATAACACTATGTATTAACTGGGATTAAAATTTTATTTTTTTGGGCAGCCCCGGTGGCGCAGCGGTTTAGCGCCACCTGCAGCCTGGGGCGTGATCCTGGAGACCCAGGATCGATTCCCACATCGGGCTTCCTGCGTGGAGCCTGCTTCTCCCTCTTCCTGTGTCTCTGCCTCTCTCTTCGCTCTCTCTGAATGAATAAATAAATAAATCTTTAAAAAAATTTTATTTTTTTAATTAAAAAAAGGAAAATAACTAAAATTCAAAGAGTAGCAACTTAGTATCACTCAAATATAGAATTAGAGATATCCCACAAAATTATACAAGCATACAGCCTTGAAAAAATGTCAGTGGAAAATGCAATATGTCCAATTCTATTTTCCTATTAAAAAGTATTTAAAGAAAAAGAAACACTGAGAAAATAGTAATTAAAAAGTGACCACAAAATAACTAAATGAAACCAAAAAAACCCAGTTAACCCCAACATTTAAAAAAAGGAAATTGAGAATAGACAAACAGACATGTAACAGAAAACCCAGTAAGGAATCAAACAAATAAAAGAATGCATTATAAAATAGTGGGGTATTTCCACTGTGTGGCGAAGTGAGGGATGATTTGTTAAACGATAATGGGGAAAAAAACTAAATGTTGGAAAAATACAGTGAAATGCTTGCCTATTCCCAAGGTCAGTGAGTTGCACAACTCCAGGAAGCACAGTTCACGTAATATTTCACATGACAACGAATGATACTGCCTAGAGTTGTGATGTGAGGTGGTTATGATTGTACCATGTTTATGTGTTAAAAGCAAGATGCAAACATTTGACTACGATGTATTTTTATCTTGTAATACTCAAAAGGAACACACTGAAATCTCAAACCAAACTCCTATCTTAGCTGGGACAAACATTTGTTCAAAAGAAAAGTACAGGTAGCATCATGGAGGAGAGGAGGCATCATTACATTTTTTAAAAATGTAATGTCTGGGGGGGATTCTTTTTGGGGGGATGCCTGGGTGGCTCAGCAGCTGAGCATCTGCCTTCAGCTCAGGGTGTGATCCTGGAGTCCCAGGATCAAGTCCCACACTGGGCTCCCCACATGGAGCCTGCTTCTCCCTCTGCCTGTGTCTCTGCCTGTGTCTCTAAAAAAAAGGGCTTTTTTAAGTTATATAAATCAACTTCCACTGACAAATAATATTGCTATAGCCCCTCCCCAAATTTATGAAAGTCCTAAATTCACACAACACTTGTCTCACAGGACTTTGGTTCCCATCCACCAGAGTACAAGCAGAAGAAATAAGTACTAAGTTCAACTAGAGGTCCTCTTGGTACTAGCTACATACTCCTGGGAATGTTACTTAATCTCATCAAGACTGTTCCCTCAGCTGTAAAATTGTAATATCTACTCAGGGGACTGTTGTGAAGCTTCAAAGAGATAAAGTATATACAATACTTAACACAGTACTTGCCAACAGCAATCAAATGGCAGGCCTTATCACTTTTCTGAAATTTTATTTTTAAAAAAATTAACATTGTACTTTCAATTCAATTATGTGATGTAGTTGTAAAAGAAGGAATCACTATTGACTAATTACTCTAGCTCCTCAAAAAAGGACAATTCCTGGTGCCTGGGTGGCTCAATTGGTTAACAACCTGCCTTCTGCTCTGGTCATGATCCCAGGGTCCTGGGATCAAGCCCTGCTTTGGGTGCCCTGCTCAGTGGAGAGGCCTGCTTCTCTTTCCCTCTGCCACTACCTCTACCCCCTTTGCGCTTGTGCTATCTTAAATAAAATCTTAAAAAAAAAAAAAAATACAACTCCTTCTAGCTTCAGTAGGAATTTGAGTCTTGATATTTACTTTTCTCAAATGTTTTTTATTCTCCTCCAGTAGCCATCTCTAACTTGAAAATCTTTATAGTAATACCTCAATATCTTGTTACCAGAAAAAAATGCACAATAAATGTACATCATATGATGTGGTTTTGGGGAGAAAAAAAGATAGCATTTTTGCATGTTACAACAGTAGAACACAACCACAGACAATGTATACCCAATGTGATCTTCAAAATATACAAATTTGTTCTTTACTTCCAAGAAAAAGAAGAAAACGGTATTAGGGGGATCTACTATATGTTAAGCAAGGTGAAAGGCAATCTATAAACTCTGTCTCATTAAATCTACTCCACAGTCCTTCAAAGCCTAGGAGAGAAGTTAACTTTGTTGAAATTCACAGTTACCACAGAGATGGAAATGGAATTTAAACCAATGTCTAGATGGTTTCAAAGCCTATGTTCTCCTGTGTCTTAATTACATAGCAGGAACAATTATGATATTTTATGGCATAATCTTATGATGTGTTGAAGTCTCTAAAGTGTTAGTAAAGTGAATATTACTTTGATGAAAGAAAAGTTTAGGAATACTGTGTTGCTCTGGTTATTACATTAAAATAAGTAGCCTCTATATACTCATTCAACAAGATTTATTCGTAACTCATTTACCCTCAGTAGAAATCTTCCCCAAAACTTCAGTTTTTATTTTTGCTCAACAGTTAGCTCACACAAAAATGTCAATTTTGTTATGTAGCTTTAGATAGAAAGTCTCTATTAGTTAACCACTCTTAAGTATCCCCAAACCTTATAAAGAAACAGCAAACAAAATACATTCTCTCTATCCTTTACCTGTCAAGCAATTACCATAGCTGGAGAAAACCAGGCAGAGGTTACTTCTCTCCTTTATCTTCCAAAGAGGAGATCATTATCTTGGAATAGTCTTCCACCCCCAAAACATAACTGGATCAAGCTGGTGGATGCAGGCCACTATACAGCACATTTCAATAAATTACCATCTTATCCTACTAACACTCTTACTCTTTTTTACCATTCATGTTCTCTACTCTAGCTAAAGAGTAATCTACTCAAGATAAAATTCTTCCTCAAGTCTCTTCCAAGCAAGGGTTTGATTCTGTAGATCACTCAATCAATGATCTAATACATCTCCCAAGAAATAATATGACCAATTTTTTTTCATTTTTTTTTAAGATTTTATTTATTTATTCATGAGGGACACACAGAGAGAGAGAGAGAATGGCAGAGACACAGGCAGAGGGAGAAGCAGGCTCCATGCAGGGAGCCTGATGCGGGACTCGATCCCAGGACTCCAGGATCACACCCTGGGCTGAAGGTGGCGCTAAATTGCTGAGCCACACAGGGATCCCCAATATGACCAATTTTTAAACTTCTCTGAGCAATATAACTTATTCTTTCATATTATTTAACCAAACCCAAATTTATAAACAAGATAAAAGCAGATTACTCTCAATGAAGTAAAATTAAGGGTTCAGAGTCAAGAAACTCAACATTCCCTTCATCCAAATACCACGGACTCCTCAGAACTCTGTAAAATAAACATGATTTTGAGCTACTAACTTTCATAGGACACTCTATAGGAAATATTCTGCTCATTGCTTTTAGATTCTGACTAAATATTATTCTTATACCTGTTAGAAATTAAGTACACCTATAATTCACAACCAGACCATACCATGTCTGTAATCTGATGGGAAAACATGCTACATATGTTCAAAAGACCAAGAATGGTTTTTATCAATCTGTGTAACTCTAAAACAGTCTTACAGGTGAGCACAAAGAATAGTTTAAAACATATCTAACAGCATAGAAAGCATATGCAAGTCTGGTTAGAATAAAAAGTTTTCTTTAATTCCAAATTATCTGTCTATAAGAATCTTTAATATGACTTGATGCCACTATTTATTTCTTAAGAGCAATAGAGGGGGAAAAATGTATCATTAGCCATGATACCAGAGGAGTATATAAGTAGGATCCCATTACAGCTGTTTCCTTTTAAGCCATCAGTTAGGGGCACCTGGGTGGCTCAGTGGTTGAGCATCTGCCTTTAGCTCAGGTCATGAGCCCAGGATCCCTCAGGGAGCCTGCTTCTCCCTCTGCCTGTGTCTTTGACTCTCTGTGTCTCTCACGAGTAAATAAATAAAATCTTTTTTTAAAAAAGAAAAATAAATAAAACCACCAGTTAACATTTTATATCTGTGTATAAAAATGGTGTCTGTTCCCTCATATAACTCTGGAACTTTCTTCTTCCATGAGAAGAAACAAGACACATTAAAACACTATGGGTGGGTGGAGTATATTTTATTTTGACTCTGTCTTCCTGGGCAGACTTTTAAAGATCAGTCATTCTCTTTCCTACAAAAACAAATACTCCTCCTTTCAGATAACTGATTTGGTACAGATGCTATACATATTAATTTCTTATTTGCTACATAGCAAATTACCACAAAGTTAGAGGCTTGAAAACTACCAATTTATTAACTTACAGTTCTGGAAGTTAGAAATCCAAAGTGGGTCCCAGTGGGCTAAAACCAAGGTATTGCCATGGTTGCATTCCTTTGAAGTTCTAGAGAATGTGTTTCTTTGCTCATTCAAGTTGTTGGCAGAATTTAGTTCCTGGTGGTTAAAGGACTGAGGTCATCCCCACTTCCTTCTTGGCTGTCAGCTGAGGACAATTCCCAGCTTCTAGAAGATATCTGCCATGTCTTGGCAGATGGTCCACTTCCTTCATCTTCAAAGCCATCAAATCTGGTTAAATACTTGGATACTTCAGCTCTCCACTGCCTCTTCTTCCATTATTGCATCTCTCAGACTATTCTTCAGCCTTCTTGTACAACTTTTAAGAACTCACATATTTAGAATGGACCTACCTGGATAATCCAGAAAAATCTCCCCATCTCAAGATCCATAACCTTAAGCACATTTGCAAAGATCCTTTTGCCATGTAAAATAACATCTTCATAAATTCCAGGGATTAGGATGTGAACATCCTTGGGGGCCCATTAAATCTGTACCTACCACACAATATTTATTGAGCTATTGTGACTTTAAGTCAGGAATAAAATCACAGAATATGTCACTATCCTTTGACTAAACTATAAAAGTATTAGGCCCAAACACATTAGAGTTCAAAATGCTGAACAACCTCCATTTAATAGGAGAAAACCCATCAATTTAAATAGTTTTTATCACTAAATCCTTACTTTTTAAATGGATGAATATCTAAATACCTGAACAGAATTTACTTAAGGCTGAGTAAACTAAATTTCTCACTGTAAAATAGCACTGGTTTCTACCTTTAGGCTGTTCTCTTTGTTCACTTCCTCAACGTCTCACAAATCCTTATCTAAAAGTAAGCCTCTCATAAGGCTAAAGCCACAATGGAAGACACAGGACTTAGATGAGATTTTCTAGAAAGCATGATGCTTTTTATATCATAGAAACGTAAATTTGTCAAATGGTAATAAGACCCATGAGTGCAAGGTACAACATTCAGAATCTTAGACTCCCCATGTTAAATATTTTTAAAGACTAAATAAAGAAATGGTATTGCTACTTTCAGGGCCCTTGGGTGGATGGGGGACCTGGGTTGTTCGGTCAGTTGAGCATCCAACTCTTGATTTTTGGCTCTGGTTGACAGTCTGCCTTTGGCGCAGGGCGTGATCCTGGAGTCCCGAGATCGAGTCCCACATCAGGCTCCCCACAGCGACCCTGCTTCTCCCTCTGCCTGTGTCTCTGCCTCTCTCTCTCTCTCTCTCATAAATAAATAAACATAATCATAAAAATAAAATAAAATAATCTTTAAAAAAGAGAAAGAAATGGTATTGCTACTTTAAACTAGTTTACGCAAAGAAAAAGATTTATCTTAGAAAACAGACTGTTAAATAGAATGAGTCCATGAAACTTTCAGTGAAAATTTCCACAATACATATTACCTTTTCAAAACAAAATAACTTTTTATACTACTCCAAAAGGCAAAGCAATGATAGAATGACATGGCAAATTTACTGTTCTAGGTTTGTATGTTACTTAGAATCTTTTAAACATTCTTGTATCCATTCATTCTTTGGAATACTGAGATTTCATATACATAATATTTAAGTCTGGCATTTTTCATCACCTCTAACTATATTTAAAAACTAAAAACAATGTGTGAATTCTTAACCTATACATATTTTTTTCTGAGTGATTCAAATTTAAAATGCTTGTTCAATTTTATGGACTTTGAGTGTATATGAGAAACAGGCAAATACAAATTAATTTAGTCCAGCTTCCATTAATGGCAAAATGAGTGGGTCAGGCATAGTTTCCTGCAGATAATTTTTAAATCTAGATAAATCATTTTTCAAAACACACTATTTGAGGGCACTGGAAAGTGACTAAAGGCAGGATCAGACTAGAGAGGGTTTATATTTGAAATACAGAAACTGCAATGGGTGAGAATTGCAAATTTGGGCTTTTTTTTTTGCCTCAGGGCACTCACCATCACTATACCCACACCAACACCTCTAATCCCAATATCCCCAGCTCTTACAGCAGAAAAATGCAGGTTTATAGTTGAGAGATTGCAGGGGCAGAGAGATTAGCCACAAAGTTAAGGAAGAAATTCTAAAAGTAACAGTCACAAAAGAAGCGAGACCCAAATCCCTGGCTTACCACTGAAATATATATGCAGAGGCAAGATCCAAGGGGATGCAGAATAAAGCAAAGCAAAAATCAGTGGGGAGTTCGCCCTTAAAAGACTGGTAAGATATTTACCTTTACTGTGCTTTTTCAACTGAGGGCATTCCCCAAACAATACATAGCTCAAGCAGTAGAAAGCTGGGGCCTTATTAAGTTGAGTTGTCAGAGGACAGAGCTTACAGCTTAGGGAGCAGCTGTAAATTTAGGGAGGAAACACAGAAGAAAAAAAAAATGCCCAGAGAGGTGAGGCCTATATTCTTAATATCAACTCTGACAAAATTATTAGTGACAGCTAACTACAGAGGTACATTAGGCACCATCATACAAACACACGAGCTATAAACTGAAGAGACTAAGTAGAGACAAAGGCAACACAGTACCAGGGGAAGAATCTGTTGCTTGTGACCAGACAAGTTTTGGGCTAGCTAACATATCAAGGAAAAAGTAATCCTCAGAGAAAGTAACAAAATCTAGAATGACTAAGGTGTTTTATCTACAATGTCCACTTTTCAATCAAAAATTACTTCACATGCAAAGAAATAAGAGTGTGTGACCCATACTCATGGGAGAAAAGAAAGCAGTCAATAGAAATGGACTCCATGAGTGAACTCATAAGTGGGATTTAGTAAACAACAACTCCAAAGGAGATACTATTTCACCTGAAATAATTTAACACAAATATTAAGTAGATTGTGCTAAATTAAAGATGCTGTTATAATTCCTAGTGGAACTCCTACAAAAATAATACAAACATATAGCCAAAAAGTCCACAGACAAATATTTGATTAATACAAGAGAAAGTAGGAAATTACAACATAGAAAAGCCCAGGATGAAATGGCTTCACTGGTGAATTCTAGCAACTATTAAAGAATACCAATACTTCTCAAACTCAAAAAAAAAAAAAAAAAAGAGAGAGAGAGAGAGAGAGAGATAGGAACACTGCCTAACTCATTCTATTATCAGCATTACCTGATATCAAAGCTAGATATAGACAATACAAGAATACTATAGGTCAACATCCCTTATAAAAATGGATGCAAAAATCCTCAACAACATACTAGAAAACTGAATTCAGCAGTACATTAAAAGGATTATATACCATGACCAAGTGGAATTTATCTTTGTAAGCAAAAACAGTTCAACATACAAAAATCAGTGAATATAATACACTATATTAAAAGAACGGAGGAAAAAATCACATTATCTCAGTCTGCAGAAAAAGTATTTGACAAAATTCAACACTTTTGTGATAAAAACACAATAAAGTAGAACATAATTTCCTCCACATATTAAAGGCCCCACAAGAAAAACCCACAGCCAACACCATACTCAATAATGAGAAACTATGTTTTCCCCTAAGATCAGGAAAAAAGGATGCCCACTTTCTCTACTTCTAGTCAAAATTGTACAGAAAGTTCTGGCTTGTGTGGTTAGACAAGAAAAAAAAATTAAAGGAATTCAAATTGGGAAGGAAGATGTAATAATATTTCTATTGAAAGATGACAAGATCTTATATACAGGAAATCCTAAAGAAGACACACACACACACACAGAGCTAAAAAAATGAATTCAGCAAAGTTGCAGGACACAAAATCAACACAAAAAAGCAGTTATATTTCTATATATTAGCAATGAACAATTCAAAAGGAAAATCAGAAAATAATTCCACTTATATTGTATCAAAATGAACAAAATACCTAGGAACAAATTTAACTAAGAAGGTCAAAAGCCTCATATACAGAAAACTACAAAAGACTTCCAAAAGAAATTAAGGACCTAAATAAATTGGAAAACTGAGTATTTTAAGATGACAACACCACCCAAAGTAATCTGATGATCCAACGCCATCTCCATCAAAATCCCAAAAGTACCTTTATACAGAACTAGAAAAGCCCATCCTAAAATTCACATGGACTTTCAAGGGATCCTGAATAGCCAGAACAATTTTGGAAAAGAACAAAGAGAACTCAATCTTCCTAATTTCAAAACTAGTAACTAGTAAGTGTAGTACTAGTAAGTACTAGAAAGTAATCAAAATACTATGATACTAGTAAAATGATAGACATACACCAATGGAATAGAAAAGACAGCCTCAGAAATAAACTCTCACATAAACAGTAGATTAAATTTCAACAGGGGTGACAGATCCATGCAATGGGGAAAGGATAGCATTTTGAACAAAGGGTGCAGGAAAACTGCATATCCACATATGAAAGCATGAAACTAAATCCTACCTTGCACAACATACAAAAATTAACTCAAAGTGAATCAAAGATCTAAACTGAAGAGCTAGAACTATATAAAACTCTTAGAAGTTTTGGGGGGGATATCATGTCCTAGAATTGGCAATAGTTTTTTTTTTTTTTTTAATTGAAGTATAGTTGACATACTACATTAGTTTCACATAGTGATTCAACAATCATATACATTACAAAATACTCATAATAGGGGATCCCTGGGTGGTGCAGCGGTTTGGCGCCTGCCTTTGGCCCACGGCGCGATCCTGGAGACCCAGGATCGAGTCCCACGTCAGGCTCCCGGTGCATGGAGCCTGCTTCTCCCTCTGCCTATGTCTCTGCCTCTCTCTCTCTCTCTCTCTCTGTAACTATCATAAATAAATAAAAAAAATAAAAATTAAAAAAATTAAAAAATTAAAAAAACAAAATACTCATAATAACAAATGTAATTATCATAATATTGTTGGCTATATTTCCTATGCTGTACTTTTCATCCCTGTGAATTACTTATAACTGGAATTTGTACCTCTCAAGCCTCTTCACTAATTTTACCTATCCCTTTATCTTCCTCCCTTCTGGCAACCACTAGTATGTTCTCTATATATGAGTCTGTTTCTCTCTTTGTTGCTGGTTGGTCAGTTTTGTTTCTTAGATTCCACATGTAAGTGAAATCATACTACAGCAATGGTTTGTCAAGTGTTACACTAGAAACACAAGGAACAAAAGGAAAAAAGGTAGGTTATATTTCATCAAAACAAAAGTCTCTTAGTATCAAATGATACAACAAAGTGAAAAGACAGCTCATATATTAGGACAAAATATTTGAAATATTTGTTAATCATGTATCTGACAAAAGACTAGTATCCAGAATATATTTAGAATTCAAAAACAACAAAAAACCACCCAACCTAAAAACTGAAAAGATATTTTCAGACTAAAGACTTGAAAAGATATTTCTCCAAATAAGATATACAAATGGCCAATAAGCACATAAAAACATGCTCAATATCTTGGTCATTAGAGAAACGCAAATCAAAACCATGAGACACTACTTCAAATCCACTAGGATGACAATTACAAGGAAGGAAGGAAGAAAGGAGGGAAGGAGGAAGGAAGGAGGGAGAGAAAGAGAAAGGAATGAGGAAGAAGGAAATAACAGGTAATGATGAAGATGTGAAGAAACTGGAAGCCTAGTTTGGCAGATTCTCAAAATGTTAAACACAGAATCAGCATATAATCCAGCAATTCACACCTAGATATACACCCAAAGGAACTAGAAACAGGGATACTGGTATACCAATGTTCATAGTAGCATTTTTTTTAAGATTTATTTATTTATTTGAGAGAGAGAGAGAAAAAGTGCACAAAGAGTGAGAGAGAGAGAGAGAGAGAGAGAGAGAAACTCAAGCAGACTCCCCACTGAGCATGGAACCGGACACAGGGCTCAATCTCAGGACGCTGAGATCAGAAGACCTGAGCCAAAACCAAGAGTTAGAGGCTTAACTGACTAGGCTACCCAGGTGCTGCCACAGCAGCATTATTTACAATAGCCAAAAGGTGGAAACAACCCAAGTATCCATCAATAGATAAATAAAATATCCCATATACATGCAATGCAACATTATTCAGTCATAAAAAAGAAGTTCTGATAAACACTGGGACATAGAAGAACCTTAAAACATTACATGAAGTAAAACCAGACACAAAAGTACAGATATTTGTTCCACTTATATGAAATATCTAGAAAATGTAAACTCATAGAGACAGAAAGTAGAAGAGAGGTTACCAAGGAGTATGAGAAAAGGAAAGTGGGGCGTTACTCCTTGTGAACTGTAGAGTTTCCATTTGGGATGATGAAAAGGTTCTGAAAATAGTGTTGAAGGTGATATAACATTGTGAATGTACTTAACAACACTAAATTGTTCACTTGAAAATGGCTTTTTTAAAAAAAGATTTTATCTATTTATTCATGAGAGGCACAGAGAGAGAAAGAGAGAGGCAGAGACACAGGCAGAGGGAGAAGCAGGCTCTATGCAGGGAGCCCAACGCGGGACTCCATCCCATGACTCCAGGATCACGCCCTGGGCCAAAGGCAGGTGCTAAACCGCTGAGCCACCCAGGCATCCCAAAAATGGCTTAAAAAAAAAAAAAGTATGAAAGAAAGACAAGAACAAAAGAAAAATGACAGGATCCCTGGATGGTTCAGCAGTTTAGCTCCTGCCTTTGGCCTGGGGTGTGGTCCTGGAGTTCTGGGATGGAGTCCCACGTCAGGCTCCCTGCCTGGAGCCTGATTCTCCCTCTGCCTATTTATCTGCCTCTCTCTCGGTGTCACTCATGAATAAATAAATAAAATCTTTTTAAAAATGACAAAAATAGGAGGAGGGGCAAGATGGCGGAAGAGTAGGGTCTCCAAATCACCTGTCTCCACCAAATTACCTAGAAAACCTTCAAATTATCCTGAAAATCTATGAATTCGGTCTGAGAATTAAAGAGAGACCAGCTGGAATGCTACAGTGAGAAGAGTTCGCGCTTCTATCAAGGTAGGAAGACGGGGAAAAAGAAATAAAGAAACAAAGGCCTCCAAGGGGGAGGGGCCCCGCGAGGAGCCGGGCTGAGGCCGGGGCGAGTGTCCCCAGGACAGGAGAGCCCCGTCCCGGAGACGCAGGAGCTGCACAGACCTTCCCGGGCGGAAAGGGGCTCGCAGGGAGTTGGCGCAGGACCCAGGAGGGCGGGGATGCCCTCGGGCTCCCTGGGACAGTAACAGCAACTGCGCGCCCAGGAGAGTGCGCCGAGCTCCCTAAGGGCTGAGCGCGCACGGCGGGACCCGGAGCAGCTCGGAGGGGCTCGGGCGGCGGCTCCGCAGAGGGGGCTGCGCGGCCCTGGGAACAGCTCGGAGGGGCTCGGGCAGAGGAAGAGGCTCCGTGCGGAGGGGGCTGCGCGGTTCCAGGAGCAGCTCGGAGGGGCTCGGGCAGCAGCTCCGCGGAGGGGGTTGCGCGGCCCGGGAGCGCGAATCCAACAGCGCAGGCCCCGGAGCACAGGGCGCCGGGACACAGCCCAGGATCCGGCCCCCCCGGGACAGGCAGAGGCCAGGAGGGCCCAAGACAGCAAGGATGCTCCTGCCCCACCTGAGCAGATCAGTGGCCCCGCCCCGGAGCCTCCAGGCCCTGCAGACGGAGAGCTCTGGAGCTACTGCGGGGGCTGACTCCAGGGCTCCAGAGCTGGCCCCGCCACTAGGGCTGTTGCTCCTGGGGCCTCACAGGGTAAACAACCCCCACTGAGCCCTGCACCAGGCAGGGGCACAGCAGCTCCCCCAACTGCTAACACCTGAAAATCAGCACAGCAGGCTCCTCCCCCAGAAGACCAGCTAGACTGACTGACAACTTCCAGGGGAAGCCAAGGGACTTAAAGTACACAGAATCAGAAGATACTACCCTGTGGTTCTGTTTTGTTTTGTTTTGCTTTTTTATTTGTTTCCTTCCCCACCCCCGTTTTTTCTCCTTTCTTTCTTTTTCTTTCTCTTTTTCTTCTTTTTTTTTTTTTTTCGGTTTTTTTTCTTCCTTTTTTTTCTCTTTCTCTTTTCTTTCCTTCTTTCTCTCCTCTCTTTTTCTCCTTTTCCCAATACAACTTGCTTTTGGCCACTCTGCACTGAGCAAAATGACGAGAAGGAAAACCTCACCTCAAAAGAAAGAATCAGAAACAGTCCTCTCTCCCACAGAGTTACAAAATCTGGATTACAATTCAATGTCAGAAAGCCAATTCAGAAGCACTATTATACAGCTACTGGTGGCTCTAGAAAAAAGCACAAAGGACTCAAGAGACTTCATGACTGCAGAATTTAGAGCTAATCAGGCAGAAATTAAAAATCAATTGAATGAGATGCAATCCAAACTAGAAGTCCTAACGACGAGGGTTAACGAGGTGGAAGAACGAGTGAGTGACATAGAAGACAAGTTGATGGCAAAGAGGGAAACTGAGGAAAAAAGAGACAAACAATTAAAAGACCATGAAGATAGATTAAGGGAAATAAACAACAGCCTGAGGAAGAAAAACCTACGTTTAATTGGGGTTCCCGAGGGCGCCGAAAGGGACAGAGGGCCAGAATATGTATTTGAACAAATTCTAGCTGAAAACTTTCCTAATCTGGGAAGGGAAACAGGCATTCAGATCCAGGAAATAGAGAGATCCCCCCCTAAAATCAATAAAAACCGTTCAACACCTCGACATTTAATAGTGAAGCTTGCAAATTCCAAAGATAAAGAGAAGATCCTTAAAGCAGCAAGAGACAAGAAATCCCTGACTTTTATGGGTAGGAGTATTAGGGTAACAGCAGACCTCTCCACAGAGACCTGGCAGGCCAGAAAGGGCTGGCAGGATATATTCAGGGTCCTAAATGAGAAGAACATGCAACCAAGAATACTTTATCCAGCAAGGCTCTCATTCAAAATGGAAGGAGAGATAAAGAGCTTCCAAGACAGGCAGCAACTAAAAGAATATGTGACCTCCAAACCAGCTCTGCAAGAAATTTTAAGGGGGACTCTTAAAATTCCCCTTTAAGAAGTTCAGTGGAACATTCCACAAAAACAAAGACTGAATAGATATCATGATGACACTAAACTCATATCTCTCAATAGTAACTCTGAATGTGAACGGGCTTAATGACCCCATCAAAAGGCGCAGCGTTTCAGACTGGATAAAAAAGCAGGACCCATCTATTTGCTGTCTACAAGAGACTCATTTTAGACAGAAGGACACCTACAGCCTGAAAATAAAAGGTTGGAGAACCATTTACCATTCGAATGGTCCTCAAAAGAAAGAAGGGGTAGCCATCCTTATATCAGATAAACTAAAATTTACCCCAAAGACTGTAGTGAGAGATGAAGAGGGACACTATATCATACTTAAAGGATCTATTCAACAAGAGGACTTAACAATCCTCAATATATATGCCCCGAATGTGGGAGCTGCCAAATATATAAATCAATTATTAACCAAAGTGAAGAAATACTTAGATAATAATACGCTTATACTTGGTGACTTCAATCTAGCTCTTTCTATACTCGATAGGTCTTCTAAGCACAACATCTCCAAAGAAACGAGAGCTTTAAATGATACACTGGACCAGATGGATTTCACAGATATCTACAGAACTTTACATCCAAACTCAACTGAATACACATTCTTCTCAAGTGCACATGGAACTTTCTCCAGAATAGACCACATATTGGGTCACAAATCGGGTCTGAACCGATACCAAAAGATTGGGATCGTCCCCTGCATATTCTCAGACCATAATGCCTTGAAATTAGAACTAAATCACAACAAGAAGTTTGGAAGGACCTCAAACACGTGGAGGTTAAGGACCATCCTGCTAAAAGATGAAAGGGTCAACCAGCAAATTAAGGAAGAATTAAAAAGATTCATGGAAACTAATGAGAATGAAGATACAACTGTTCAAAATCTTTGGGATGCAGCAAAAGCAGTCCTAAGGGGGAAATACATCGCAATACAAGCATCCATTCAAAAACTGGAAAAAACTCAAATACAAAAGCTAACCTTACACATAAAGGAGCTAGAGAAAAAACAGCAAATAGATCCTACACCCAAGAGAAGAAGGGAGTTAATAAAGATTCGAGCAGAACTCAACGAAATCGAGACCAGAAGAACTGTGCAACAGATCAACAGAACCAGGAGTTGGTTCTTTGAAAGAATTAATAAGATAGATAAACCATTAGCCAGCCTTATTAAAAAGAAGAGAGAGAAGACTCAAATTAATAAACTCATGAATGAGAAAGGAGAGATCACTACCAACACCAAGGAAATACAAACGATTTTAAAAACATATTATGAACAGTTATACACCAATAAATTAGGCAATCTAGGAGAAATGGACGCATTCCTGGAAAGCCACAAACTACCAAAACTGGAACAGGAAGAAATAGAAAACCTTAACAGGCCAATAACCAGGGAGGAAATTGAAGCAGTCATCAAAAACCTCCCAAGACACAAGAGTCCAGGGCCAGATGGCTTCCCAGGGGAATTTTATCAAACGTTTAAAGAAGAAACCATACCTATTCTCCTAAAGCTGTTTGGAAAGATAGAAAGAGATGGAGTACTTCCAAATTCGTTCTATGAGGACAGCATCACCTTAATTCCAAAACCAGACAAAGACCCCACCAAAAAGGAGAATTACAGACCAATATCCCTGATGAACATGGATGCAAAAATTCTCAACAAGATACTGGCCAATAGGATCCAACAGTACATTAAGAAAATTATTCACCATGACCAAGTAGGATTTATCCCTGGGACACAAGGCTGGTTCAACACCCGTAAAACAATCAATGTGATTCATCATATCAGCAAGAGAAAAACCAAGAACCATATGATCCTCTCATTAGATGCAGAGAAAGCATTTGACAAAATACAGCATCCATTTCTGATCAAAACTCTTCAGAGTGTAGGGATAGAGGGAACATTCCTCGACATCTTAAAAGCCATCTATGAAAAGCCCACAGCAAATATCATTCTCAATGGGGAAGCACTGGGAGCCTTTCCCCTAAGATCAGGAACAAGACAGCGATGTCCACTCTCACCACTGCTATTCAACATAGTACTGGAAGTCCTAGCCTCAGCAATCAGACAACAAAAAGACATTAAAGGCATTCAAATTGGCAAAGAAGAAGTCAAACTCTCCCTCTTTGCCGATGACATGATACTCTACATAGAAAACCCAAAAGTCTCCACCCCAAGATTGCTAGAACTCATACAGCAATTCGGTAACGTGGCAGGATACAAAATCAATGCCCAGAAATCAGTGGCATTTCTATACACTAACAATGAGACTGAAGAAAGAGAAATTAAGGAGTCAATCCCATTTACAGTTGCACCCAAAAGCATAAGATACCTAGGAATAAACCTAACCAAAGAGGTAAAGGATCTATACCCTCAAAACTATAGAACACTTCTGAAAGAAATTGAGGAAGACACAAAGAGATGGAAAAATATTCCATGCTCATGGATTGGCAGGATTAATATTGTGAAAATGTCAATGTTACCCAGGGCAATATACACGTTTAATGCAATCCCTATCAAAATACCATGGACTTTCTTCAGAGAGTTAGAACAAATTATTTTAAGATTTGTGTGGAATCAGAGAAGACCCCGAATAGCCAGGGGAATTTTAAAAAAGAAAGCTGTGGTCATCAAGACAGTGTGGTACTGGCACAAAAACAGACACATAGATCAGTGGAACAGAATAGAGAATCCAGAAGTGGACCCTGAACTTTATGGTCAACTAATATTCGATAAAGGAGGAAAGACTATCCATTGGAAGAAAGACAGTCTCTTCAATAAATGGTGCTGGGAAAATTGGACATCCACATGCAGAAGAATGAAACTAGACCACTCCCTTTCACCATACACAAAGATAAACTCAAAATGGATGAAAGATCTAAATGTGAGACAAGATTCCATCAAAATCCTAGAGAAGAACACAGGAAACTCCCTTTTTGAACTCGGCCACAGTAACTTCTTGCAAGATACATCCACGAAGGCAAAAGAAACAAAAGCAAAAATGAACTACTGGGACTTCATCAAGATAAGAAGCTTTTGCACAGCAAAGGATACAGTCAACAAAACTAAAAGACAACCTACAGAATGGGAGAAGATATTTGCAAATGACATATCAGATAAAGGGCTAGTTTCCAAGATCTATAAAGAACTTCTTAAACTCAACACCAAAGAAACAAACAATCCAATCATGAAATGGGCAAAAGACATGAACAGAAATCTCACAGAGGAAGACATAGACATGGCCAACATGCATATGAGAAAATGCTCTGCATCACTTGCCATCAGGGAAATACAAATCAAAACCACAATGAGATACCACCTCACACCAGTGAGAATGGGGCAAATTAACAAGGCAGGAAACAACAAATGTTGGAGAGGATGCGGAGAAAAGGGAACCCTCTTACACTGTTGGTGGGAATATGAACTGGTGCAGCCACTCTGGAAAACTGTGTGGAGGTTCGTCAAACAGTTAAAAATATACTTGCCCTACGACCCAGCAATTCCACTGTTGGGGATTTACCCCAAAGATACAAATGCAATGAAACACCGGGACACCTGCACCCCGATGTTTAGAGCAGCAATGGCCACGATAGCCAAACTGTGGAAGGAGCCTCGGTGTCCAACGAAAGATGAATGGATAAAGAAGATGTGGTTTATGTATACAATGGAATATTACTCAGCTATTAGAAATGACAAATACCCACCATTTGCTTCAACGTGGATGGAACTGGAGGGTATTATGCTGAGTGAAATAAGTCAGTCGGAGAAGGACAAACATTATATGTTCTCATTCATGTGGGGAATATAAATAATAGTGAAAGGGAATATAAGGGAAGGGAGAAGAAATGTGTGGGAAATATCAGAAAGGGAGACAGAACGTAAAGACTGCTAACTCTGGGAAAAGAACTAGGGGTGGTAGAAGGGGAGGAGGGCAGGGGGTGGGAGTGAATGGGTGATGGCACTGGGGGTTATTCTGTATGTTAGTAAATTGAACACCAAGAAAAAATAAATTTAAATAAATAAATAAATATGACAAAAATAGAATACAACAGCAAAATGGCAAACTTACTTCAACCGTATCAACAATTAGTAAAAATACAAATGAACACTCCAAACAAAAGGAGACTGAAATTATGAGATGAATAAAAAACCAAAACCCAACAATATTCTTTTACATGAAATACACTTTAATTCAAATAGAAATAAAAAAATGGTCACAGTAACAAAATATAACAATATGTGGCATAAAGATAGACACAGAGATGGAGAATAGAATCCAAAACACACACATGCACATATATGTATATATGTGTGTGTGTGTCATATATATATATGTATATATATGGCATATATATATATGGCATATATAGTATAGTATATATAGTGTATATATTTTTATATGGTTTTTTTTTTTTTCAACTGATTTTCTAGAAAAGTCCCAAGGTAATTTTATGGCAACAACAAGGTCTTTTCAACAAATGGTACTAGATCAGCTGGATATCTTTAGGGGAAAAAATAAGCTTCAACCTTTCCTTCACATTATATCAAAATGATCTTGACATGGATAATGGACCTTAATGGAGAAACTAAAACTGTCAAACTTCTAGAAGAAAATGCAGGCGAAATTCTTTGCAATCACAGGATAAGAAAAGATTGTCTCAGAGCTCCAAAAGCACAAACTACAAAACAAAACAAGATACACTGGGCTTCATCAAAATTAAATTTTTCTGCTCAAATACCACAACTAGGAATATTAAAGGCTAACCATATATTGGGGGAAAAAAACACAAATAATATACATATCTGACAGAAGACTTGTATCCAGAATATATAAAAACTTCTTATACCTCATTAAGAAGACACACCCTGGGGCACCTGGGTGGCCCAGTGGTTGAGCATCTAGCCTTTGGCTCAGGGCATGATCCCAGGGTACTGGGATCGAGTCCCACATCAGGCTCTCCACAGGGAGCCTGCTTCTCCGTTTCTCTGTGTGTCTCTCATGAACAAATAAACAAAATCTTAAAAAAAAAAAAAAGAAGACAGACACCCACTCAAAACAAGGGCAAGAGATCTAGAAAGACACTTCAAAAATAAGGTAAACAAAATAAGAAATAAACACAAAAAGAGGCTCAAAATCATTAGTATTCATGTAAATGCAAACTGAAATCACAAAAATACCACTATACATCTATTAGACTGCGTAAAATGATAATGACTCACAATGCCACACACTGAAGGATGTAAAAAGCAAATGGGACTCTTATGTACTGCTAGTGAAAATGTACAAAGTATGACTAGTTTGGAAAATAGTGTAGCAAATCTTAAGAAGTTAATCACAACACTTAACAGATAACTCAGGAATTCCACTCAAGGATTTATCCAAGAAACACTGAAAATAAATGTTCATAAGAGCTTTATTCACAATAGTCAAAAGATGAAAAGCAACCAAATATGCATCAAAAGCTGAATGGATAAACACATTGTAGCATATACATGCAGCGGAATATTATTCATCAAAGACGTATATACTGTATGATTCCAAGTATATGAAATTCAAGAAAGGGCAAAATGGAATCCCTGATAACCCAAAGTTTGTGGTGGAAGTGGGGACACTGACTCAAAGAGGCACCAACAACTTTTTTGGGGTAATGAAAATGTTCTGTATCTTGACTGTGGTAATTATACCAATGTATACACATATCATATCCTATCATAGTGTACAGTTCAAATGGGTACATTTTACTGCATATAAGTCAAATCTGAAAAAAGGTGATTTTCTTGATATTTCTCAAATAAGGAATACCCAAACCAGTCTCAATCTAACTCTGGTGTCACATTTTTCTTCTAGCTCTTCAATTCAAATCCATTATTAGTCCAATTCCATTTGGGAAATAAGGGACTATGCTTAAATCACAACAGAAATGTACTTAAGGGAGAGGGGAGGAAGACAAAGAAGTGGGTGAGAGAAATTAGAAAGAAGATGAAGATAAGGGGATCCCTGGGTGGCTCAGCGGTTGGCGCCTGCCTTTGGCCCAGGGCGTGATCCTAGAGACTGGGGATCGAGTCCCATGTCGGGCTTCCAGCGTGGAGCCGGCTTCTCCCTCTGCCTGTGTCTCTGCCTCTGTCTCTCTCTGTGTCTCTCATGAATAAATAAAGTCTTTAAAAAAAAAAAAAAAAGATGAGGATAAAATGGGAAAAAGCGGCGGGGGGGGGGGACATGAAGAGAAAAATAATGAGAGAAGAAGAGAACTGAAAGGGAGATAATCTGATAAGATTCTATGTGTGAACATATAGGTTATTAAGACCATACCAATATAAAGTATTAGTATTAATATCCAGAAAAAAAAATTTTTAAGTGTGTGGAAAAAAAAAGGAAAAAAAAAGTGTGTGAAATCAGGAAAATGAGAGCACTGAATGAAATGGTAATGAGATCTGGTATCCATTTATTTGTTGCAAATAGAGTAGTAAGTCTCAATTCTCAATTTCAAAGTCTAGAAATAAGAATAGTATCTAGTTACTATCTCTAGTTTCTCCTTTTTAGTCACATCTATTTGCAAACAAAGCCTTTACAAAAAATGTGGAACTTCCCAGCTCACTTCACTCAAATCTCCTTAGTCCAGATGAGATCACATGTCTAAACAATTACAGGAAAGGAAGAAACTACCAAGACCAATCATGTTCTAAGCCCTGGAGTAAGGGCAGAGCCCCTTCCCTAAGCCCAGGGTTACGAAGATGAAAACTCAACAAATCTTGGACTCTGCCAGAAAGAAAGAAGAGGGGGAGACAGGATTTGGGAAGACAATCAATAATGGATAGAATATAAATCTGTATGTTTTGGGAACCAAATTAAAATGTAAGAGTTGGCATCCTATTTTGAAAAATAAAGATCCTATCCAATCCTTCTTTCCTGAAACAGATGAAGGAGGTGTTCAGGAATAGTTGCTGACAAATTCAGCATTTTTCTCAAGTAGCAGCTCTGGATAAACTTGAGAAGTTAAAAAACTGAATCTCCAGAGACACAGACCATATAATTTAGATATGGAGATTTTTCAAAACAGATGTTACCAATTCCTATAAATGCTGCAGAAGAATCTTTATTGGGTGCCTGGGTGGCTCAGTCACTTAAGCGTCTGCCTTCGGCTCGGGTCATGATCCCAGGGTCCTGGGATCAAGCCCCGCGTCGGGCTCCCTGCTCAGTATCTCCCTTTCCCCCTGCTCGTGCTCTCTCTCTCTCTCCCAAATAATAAAATCTTTTAAAAAATTAAAAAGGAAAATCTTTGTTAATTTCCATGTATCATCTCATTCTGAGCATCATCATGCCTTTTCAATTTACCCGCCAAAATATATTAACCATAAGATACAGTCCTACCTAACAAACCTGGCCATTTTGAGTTGTATGGTATTAATCAACTGGATTTTAGAAAATGGTTTGCCAGACAGAATGATATCAGGATTTCTTCCCCAAAATGGAATTATTTTAATATACTGATACATTAATTTCAGTGTTAACATGTAAATAATAGGGACGCCTGGGTGGCTCAAGTGGTTGAGCATCTGAACCTTTGGCTCAGGGCGTGATCCTTGGGGTCCTGGGATCGAGTCCCACATCAGGCTCCCTGCATGGAGCCTGCTTCTCCCTCTGCCTGTGTCTCTGCCTCTCTCTCTGTGTGTCTCTCATGATTAATAAAATCTTTCAAAAAAAATAACATGTAAATAATATAGATCACCACCACTAACCACTGAATATATATTCCTAGTTGTGATAATAAAACTGTATTATCAGCATTATCTTCCATTCAGATATGGTAGAAAAGCATATTTCTGATTCACTGCCACAGATTTCAAGCCAACAACATAGAAACTTAAATGAATAAAACTGAACACGTCTCTCAGAGTATCATTCCTGCCCACCTGCCCCGTTGTTTACATGGCATTTAAATGGTAAACTCCAGGGATGCCTGGGTAGCTCAGTCTGTTAAGTTCGAGCAAAAGTTTCAGCCTTTCCAGCCCCCCATCCCACACCTGGCTCCCTGCTCTGCCTGGAGTCTGCTTCTCCCTCTCCCTCTGTCCCCCCTGCCCCACTCATGCTCACTCCCTCTCAAACAATTAAATCTTAAAAAATAAAATTAAATAAATAAAAGGCTAAATTCCATAAATATACCTACAATCATAAATTTACATCAAACCCTTTTTAACTTGGCCTATAGCTAAATTTAATTTACCAAAGACTGATTAAAAAAACCTTTCATATAGTTCTAGAGTTTTTTATAAAGTAATGAAACATAACAGTAATGAAAAGTAGAACATCCCACCTAAGCTTCCTACAAAATATCAGACTTAGAGATCCAAATGTAATTCACTAAGAAGCAGGCTAACACCATTTTTAAGGAAGTCAATAAACTAATCAGTTTTAAAAAGTTAATAAAATAATAAGCCTATATTTTTGAGGCTTCTTTTCATAACCATTTAAAATATATGTTAATTTTTAAAACTTAACATTAATGATAAATACTTGAATGGAAAAGAGGTTGAGGGAACCCTGGGTGGCGCAGCGGTTTAGCGCCTGCCTTTGGCCCAGGGTGCGATCCTGGAGACCCGGGGTCGAATCCCACGTCGGGCTTCCGGTGCATAGAGCCTGCTTCTCCCTCTGCCTGTATGTCTCTGCCTCTCTCTCTTTCTCTGTGACTATCATAAATAAATAAAAATTAAAAAAAAAAAAAAGAAAAGAAAAGAAAAGAGGTTGAGAACTACTGGGCTAAGCATCCAAATGGAAAAGAAAACTCTTAGAACCAAGAAATAAAAAACTCTGATACATTACTAGTCTGAAGAACCTTACACTATATAAACCATTCTCAAATACTTATAAAGTTCTGGCAAGGGATGACAAATAGCTGTAATACAGAGCCTCCACAAGTAGTAAATGAACATATGGTAGAAATGTAGTAGCAGTAGTAGTAGTTGTTGTTGTTGTAGTAGTAGTAGAAATGCTACTGTAACTTTGAAATGTATGAAAATATTCTGAAGTTTACAAAAACGTAAACTGCTTGTTTTGTCTGGATGTTATCCTGCTTTTTTGATACTGTGTGATAAAAGATAAAACCAATAAAATAGGATCATAAATGCTGTGTGGGTATCATCTGTTAAATATAAACTTTAGTAACATTAAATTCCATTAGTTAGGGCAGCCCGGGGGGCTTAGGGGTTTAGCGCCACCTTCAGCCCAGGACGTGATCCTGGAGAGCTGGGATCGAGTCCTGCATCAGGCTTCCAGCATGGAGCCTGCTTCTCCCTCTACCTGCTTCTCCCTCTGCCTTTGTCTCTGCCTCTCTCTGTTTCTCGATAAATAAATAAAATCTTTTAAAAAAAATCCGTTAGTTAAAAAGAGGGGCTGTGTATAATTTCAAAATGCTTATCTCTATAACAGGCAAACCCATACCGAAGCATAATTCAATTATTCTGAACATTTGGATTTGAGCACAGCATCACCCCCACCTGGTGGTAGTTGAATCCAGTCACATATGTACATAATTTAGAGACCATCTAAAACAAACATCAGAAAATGTTTATCATCACAAGGTGATTACAATGCAGGTTGAAAAATGCATATTGAACTCTCCATGTTGAAGTTGTCACAAAAAAACCTATGTGTGTTTTACAAACGTTTACGAAGTCACCTGGGGCCTAATTTAATACTGGAAATAGTTACATAGTATATTTACAAATTCTCCTATAAGAAGAAAATTTTACTAAGCTTGAAATTACAAAAGTTTCTGAAATTGTCACCAACGACATCATCACGTAGACATCTCAAAGAACATTCATCAGTGTAGTCAATTATCGGTCACCTACTATGTGGCAAAGATTATATAAATCATACTTCTCTCATATGTGCATAAGTCAGGAATGTTTCCCTATAAATACTGTTTTGAAAAATACTGTTTCACTAGATTAAGAAATACTGTTTCACTAGATTCACAAGTTACAAAAAGAACAGTAGTGGATGGAACAAACATATATATAATCCTTTCCTTCTACCTTAAATATTTCCCAAAATGCTTCTCTGATAAATCTGGTTTACAGAATATTTTCTCATGATACATGGTAGTAATGTATGGCAGCTTAGCAACAAAATAAAACTCAGAAAACAAGCCATAAGCAATAAAAATTAATTTCTATTATATCCAACTGCTTAATTATAACTTAATGCTTGGTTATACATTTTTTAAAATGACCTTTAAATGAAAACTCAATAAAGCTTTAATACAGAAGTCTCTAACAACAGTCAATCAATAATCACAACATAAAATACATTATATAAACACAATGTATCTTAAATGTCATTTTTTTCATCCTTTTTTTTTTAAAGGACCCTGAGAGATCTGCTAATTGCAGCAATGCCCTTTGTGAAGTAATTCAATGCTGCTATAGAGGTTAATAAAAAAAGTACAGCACTGGTGGTTAAGAGTTCAGGCTCTGCAAACAGATGTTTACACATATACCTTGGGACCCACTAGAATATAAGCTCTTATAGGCAGAGAACTCTTTTTATGTTTTGTCCACTGATGCATCTGCAATATTAAGAACAGCACGTAGCACATGTAGTAGGCATTCAATAAATACTGGCTGAATGAATGAATTTATCTAAGTCTTATGGAGAAAACCTGACTGGACCTTTTTTATTACCCCATGGAAAATGCAGATGAACTGACATAAGAAAGCTAGAAAGAGAGGAGACTGGTTTCTCCCATGGATGATGAGAATAACAATAATAATATCATCATCATCATCATTATCAGTTTTATGCTTAGTTTCAGATAAGGACTTATCTTAAACTTCCCAAACACAAAATCTACATTTGCTCATTTTATACCAGGTTCCTAACAAGCTACAGGGCTTATGTGTACTGAAACCTGTTTGCTAAATTAAACTACATGATTTATAAATCATGATTTTCATAAAAAGATTAGAGAGTATCCATGAAAGTATGGTCTGCTTATTTTTTTATGGAAAACTTTTTCTCCTTCATTCCCTATTTGTAGGATGAGTACAAAATAATTGGGTAGTAAAAAACTACCCAGAAATAAAGTTATCATAAGACACAATATATATGATGTACATATATTATTTTAAAGCTAAAAATCTTTGAAAATATAAAAATAGACTGGAACGAATGAGGAGACATTTGTTTAGAAAGCATCAATACCATAAAAAGATACAAAGCTCATCAAATTAACCTATAAATCTGAAGTATGTAAGTACTAACAAGTTCTTTTCAGTAAGTGGGAGTAATAGAAAATCATTCTAAAATTAAAGAGACCAAATGCATGACGAGGGAACACTCAAACTCCCAATTCATATCTGGAATATAACTGTACTCAGCATTGAGATATAATTTTAATGGAAGCAGAAAGCTAATCAATGTTATTGCGTCCTACTTGGATAAAATAATGTGTAAACTAAATAAGGATAGTCAACAATATGAAGCATAAAAGGAGAAATAAAGAGTTAAGATCAAGAGACTGGCAGAGACCAAATAGAGGGCTCCCCATGACCCAAGACTTATTCAGAACTCCAGGTAAAAGTAGGCTGAGTATTAATGTGTAGATGTAATAAGCATCAGGCTTATCACAGTGTGTGCCAAATATCTGAATCATATAACCAGTTTCCCTTGATCTAACTCAAATTCTATCAACAAGTCTCTGATTACAAATTTGTTTTTCCGTTTAATCCATCCAAAGAGAAAAATGTGTTCAGCCCAACGAACAGCACATATCTCATTGCAAATTAATGAACAGTGTCCTGGATTATAAACCAGCACCTTAGGAACTTAGTTAATATAAAGAGAAAGATGAAGCATTATTGTGGATTTGCAGAATCAAGAAAACTTCAGAAGGTTGAGTTGTCATTACAGTTTGTGAAACTGTACCCATGGATGAATCCCCTATTTCATTTCTCCCAAAAGCTGTGAAAAGAATGCCTCTCAATGGAAGGAGGAAGAATCATGAATCATCTCTGCCTCAACTGAAGACTCACAAAAAGTTGGGCTACTAGAGGAACTCTCTATGGATCACCCTTTTAATCTTATTGCTGGCCTTTGATCTGTTGTTTGTTCTTATAAAAATACATAATAAGAAAAAATACATAATAAATCAAATTAACACCTTCTTTACAACAAGTCAGGCAATTAAATATCCATAAACAATTATGAAATCAGTTCTCACTGTTGGAAAAATAAAGTTTCTAAGCCAGAAAAAGTGAGAGAGAGAAATAAATTCTGAATTATGGTAACTTTACAAGGTAAACACTGGTTCATGGTAGTCATGACTCTCAAAAACATTTAGTAAATTTTAAGATAATTAAGAGATTCATGGTTTAAAAAAAATAAACTTTCAAAAGTAAGGGTCCGATACAAATAAGGAGAAATAAAATGGAAGGAATTTAAATGAAACCACAGTACAGAGGAAAATCGTTTCTCACCAAGTCCAAGGCAGCTAGTATACAAGAATTATCCACCTAAATTCAAAATGGTAGATATACATCTTCCATGTTCTCTCTACATTTAGATATTCTAATCCAATAGTATCCAGCAGAATTTTAGCTCTTGATAACACTAAAGCAAAGAGCACAGTAGAGTCCTCACCAATGAGTGTATGATGGATAGGTGAAGGGGTCTATGTCATAACATAGGAGAAACAAAGCGCTAATGTGAATTGTGGAAATATAGTACTTTCTGGTTTCACTAAACAGCGTCAATCAACACAGGAAAAATACAAAAGCACTCCGTGGAGTAAGGACACCTGTTATTCAACCTAATCTAGACATACTGATATTACAAAAACCTTTTTTTTTTCTTTTTACAAAAACCTTTTTAATAGTTCTAGTCTTACATGATTTCAGACATTAATTTTATTTGTAAGAAGGTACCTTTCTGGGGCACCTGGGTAGCTCAGTAGTTGAGTGTCTGCCTTTAGCTCAGGGCATGACCCCAGGGTCCTGGGATCAAGTCCCACATCGGTCTCCTCACAGGGAGCCTGCTTCTCCCTCTGCCTGTGTCTCTGCCTCTCTCTGTGTATCTCTCATGAATAAATAAGATCTAGGAGGAGGAGGAGGAGGAGGAGGAGGAGGAGGAGGAGGAGGAGGAGGAGGAGGAGGAGGAATCTTCCTTTGGTTCACAATGACAGTTTACGAAGCTGTTCTAAAAATTCTGAAAAGATATCAAGCTCATGAATTATGTAGAGATTCTGCTTCAATGGGCTAACAACAATTTTAAAAGGTAGATGGTAACAGTACCTAAAAATAATTTTAAAATACATTATCTTACTAATGCTCAAAAAAATGTTCTCAATTTGTAGCAAGGCTCATCTAAATTTTCATTTAGTCCCAAGACTATTCATGAAGAAAAGCCATAAATCAATATGATACAATTTAATCCTGAAACCTAAACTATGTAGTTTTAAAAATCATTACATAATACTCTGCATGAAAAATTACAAGTATGTCTACACTAATTCTGCTAATTTTCTGTAAGACACTAGTATAATTTTAAATTCCCTAATCCCTAATGATGTTGAGCACCTTATATGCATGGCTGCCTCCATGTATCTTCTTTGGATGAAGTGTTTATACAAATCTTTTGCCTATTTTTTAATTGCATTGTTTGGTTCTTACCAAGGTTGGAGAGTACTATATATTTTGAGCACTAGTCCTTTAGCAAATATATACTTTGCCCGTACTTTCTCCTTGTTGATGGCTTGCCTTTACATTCTTCTAACAGTATTATTTAAAGAACAGAAGTTTTAAAATTTCTATAAAATGTAATTTATCAGTTTGTGTGTTATTATGCTTTGATATATTTAAGAAATCATTTTCTAATTCAAAGTCACAAAAAAGTTCTCTTGTATTTCTTTCTAGATTTCCTATAACTTAGGTTTTGCATTTAGGGATATGATCCATTTTCAGTTAATTTTTTTTTATGTGAACTAAGGTAGGACTACAAGTTCACTGTTTCACATATGGATACCCATCATGCCAGTATCCCATCTGTTGAAAAGACTACCTTTTCCTTGCTAAATTTGTCAAAAATCAGTTGTTCATTTAAGTGTGGGTCTAATTCTAGACTCACTATTCTGTTCATTGATCGGTTTATCTATCTTTTTGTCTTGTTTACCGTAAGTTTTTGTAATAAGTCTTCGTACCAGGTAGGATTAATCCTCCATTTCTATTCTCTTTTATTTTTAAAAAAATTATTTTATTTATTTATTAGAGACAGAGAGAGAGAGGCAGAGACACAGGCAGAGGGAGAAGCAGGCTCCATGCAGGGAGCCCGATGTGGGACTCGATCCCGGGTCTCCAGGATCACACCCTGGGCTGAAGGCAGCGCTAAACCACTGAGCCACCCAGGCTGCCCTCTATTCTCTTTTAAAGGCTTTGTCTATCTAGATCCTTTGCATTCCATATAAATTTTCAAATCAGTTTGTCAATTTATAAGTGAAAGCCAGCTGGGATTTAGATTATAACCATACTGAATTCATATAGACCAATTTAGGGAGAATAGACATCTTAATAATATTAAGTCTTCCATTTTTTTTTTTTTAATTTTTTATTTATTTATGATAGGCACACAGTGAGAGAGAGAGAGAGGCAGAGACACAGGCAGAGGGAGAAGCAGGCTCCATGCACCGGGAGCCTGATGTGGGATTCGATCCCGGGTCTCCAGGATCGCGCCCTGGGCCAAAGGCAGGCGCCAAACCGCTGCGCCACCCAGGGATCCCTTAAGTCTTCCATTTCACAGACAAGGTTTATTTATTAATTTAGGTCTTCTTTCATTGTTCATAATGCTTTCTAGTTCTCAGTCTATAGGTCTTACAAATCTTTTGTCAAACTCAACCTAGGTATTTCATATTTTTTATAAGTGGTATTTTTGAATTTCAATTTCCAATTGGTTAACAGTAGAGTATATGGAAATAAAACTAATTTTTGTATATTAATCTGGTATCCTGAAACCTTGCTAAACTCCTTTATTAGCTCACTTTTTTTTTTTTTGTAAACTCAAAACAAAGTACCACTACATCCCTATTAGAATGGCTAAAATTAACAAGATTGACTAAAGCAAGTGTTGGCATGTGGAGGATGTAGAATTTTCATATGCTACTGTTAAGAATCTAAAATTTTAGGGATCCCTGGGTGGCGCAGCGGTTTGGCGCCTGCCTTTGGCCCAGGGCGCGATCCTGGAGACCCGGGATCGAATCCCACATGGGCTCCCGGTGCATGGAGCCTGCTTCTCCCTCTGCCTGTGTCTCTGCCTCTCTCTCTCTCTCTCTCTCTGTGACTATCATGAATAAATAAATAAAATCTTTAAAAAAAAATTAAAATAAAATAAAATTTTAGAACTACTTTAAAAAACACCTTGGCAATTTCTTCAAAAGTTAAACATACATCTAACATATGATCTAGCCATTCCATTCTTACATATTTATCAAAGAGAAATGAAAGCATATGTCCATACTTGTATGTCCAAAGACTTGTATATGAATGTTCATGGCAGCTTTGTTATAGTCAAAAACTAGAAACAACCCAAATATCTATCAACAGGTAATTGGATAAACCAACTGTGGTATATTCATACAATGGAATACTACTCAAAAATAAAAAGGAATGAGCTGCTGATACACACAACGACATGGATAAATCTCAAAATGAACTGACTGGAAGAAGTCACAAAAACACATACAAACTGTATGATTTCATTTATATAAAATTCTCTAAAGTGTTAATTAAATCTATAGTGACAGAAAAAGATCAGCAGGTGCCTGAGGAAGGACTACCAAGGGGCATGAGGAAACTTGGGAGTGACAGTTATGTTCATTACCTTGATAATGGTGATGTTTCATGTCAAAACTTACCAAATTGTACATTTTCAATAAGGGCAGTTTACTGTATGTCACTTACATCTCAATTTTTTTTAAAAAAGTAACCAGTATAAAATAATTGTCACCAGGTACCAGAATATACTTTTTATATTGATATGTAAAATTCAACCTTTTCAAGTGCACAATTCAGCAGCTTTTCTGTATATTGATGAGGTTGTGCAACAATCACCACTATTTAACTCCATTAACCCAAAGAGAAATCTGTAGCCGTTAGCAGGCACCCTACATTCCCTCCAGTCTCTCAAAATACACTAAATACACTAAATACATTAAATACAAGACAATGTATTTCATCTGGTATCTGTAATTCAACCCTCAAGGTCTTTCAAGTTGAAGAGACTAGTTTTAAGTAAATTTCAAGGGCCTGTGAAAACACTGCTACTATTTTAATAATTTTATTCTTTCTAATGAGAATCAGAACCATACGGATAGAGACACTGATAATTTCAGAGATGTTCTAATTATCAAATACCCTTTTGAATATTTGCATAACTTTAATAGTGACTATAATGTTAGTACTTTTATTAAAATATTAATTCCAAATGTAGAAACTTTATCTTCCTCTTGGCTTCTCTTTATTATCCATGCCAGTGTTGGTCAAGAATAAACCATAGTGGTAAATGATGAGATGGTGCCTTTGCAAATTCTGAATGGTACATAATCTGAAAAGCTTTAAAAATTTTAATTAATACAATCCATTTTGAGATAATCCCACCATGAACTATACTTTCTCAACCACTGCTCATCATTTAATATTTATGAAACTTTGGGTAAAGTCAAGGCCTCATTGGAAGGATAATGGGCCTATCCTCTACTCCACACTGAACCAACTCAGATTATGATTGACGCTTGTATCTTTAAAAAAAAAAAAAAAAAAAAGACATCACCATTTGCATTACAGCATCTGTTGTTTCTAGAAAAAGTGATAATCACAATCAAAATCTAGTAATTTTTTATTATGGAACAGTGTCAGTGATGACAAATATACACAATAAACCTCAGAATAATTTGTGCTTGTTTTTAATGATTCTATTATCCTACAGATTATTTTTGGAGCAAAGAAATTAAATGTGATAAAGCAAAAAATAAAAGCTGATACTATAATTTTTACACTCCTACATTTAGCACACACTGTGAAAAAAACACTCAAGTGTTACTCACTGCTTAAAAATTAACTTTTTAACAGACTCTTAACTAGAGAGAACAAACTGATGGTTACCAGAGGAGAGGTGAGCAGGGGGATGGGTTAAATAAATGATGGGGATTAAGGAGGGCACTTGCTGTGATGAGCACCAGGTGAAGTATGGAATTGTTGAATCACTATATTATATATCTAAAACTAATATAACACTTGATGTTGACTGACTAGAATTTAAAAACTTAATTTAAAAAAATTTTAATATAAACTTTTTATACTTTATATAAAATATTCCAAGCATATTAAATCACAAGTTAGATATATTCTCAATGATGTATTTAAGCCTTAAAAATTGATGTTGAAGTATTTATGAAGGATGCTATTTTCTTAGTAAAATATATGGAATAAGCATTACAACCTGACTATGTAATTGAAATATCAAAGATAGGGATCCCTGGGTGGCGCAGCGGTTTGGCGCCTGCCTTTGGCTCAGGGCGTGATCCTGGAGACCCGGGATCGAATCCCACATCGGGCTCCTGGTGCATGGAGCCTGCTTCTCCCTCTGCCTGTGTCTCTGCCTCTCTCTCTCTCTCTCTGTGACTATCATAAATAAATAAAAATAAAAAAAAGAAAAAAAAAAGAAATATCAAAGATAGAGAGATGCCTGAATGGCTCAGCAGTTGAGCATCTGCCTTCAGCTCAGGGCATGATCCCAGGTCTAGGGATGGAGTCCCACATCGGGCTCCCTGTGAGGAGGCTGCTTTCCCTTTGTTTATGTCTCTGCCTCTGTCTATGTCTCTCATGAATAAATAAATAAAATCTTTAAAATATATATATATCAAAGATATAAAAATTAGAAAATAACGTGTAATGCATATCTCTCTGGTATTATTTTCAAAGCATACCACCAAGAATAAGTAGCCTCTTACTACTTGAATTGGATAATATCAAACATCTCTGAACCTACAAAGGTACAAAATCACTAAGCACAACCACTTCAGAAAAATTATAGGGTACCCAAGAAAAGAACCACAAAGCCTCATAAAATGCAAGTGTGTTAGTTCTACATACACTCAGTAGCTATTCAAAATTTTGCCTGAAATATTATGAACTATATCATCATGGACCTTGTAGCTTGGTAATAGTCAAAACCGTGAATGTTAAACCCTTGAATGTAAAGAGTCAGTTCAAAATACTTGAAAGATGAATAAGCACATGAAGAAATAAATTCAATAAATCTTCCAGGCATAATGTCAACATAAGATTTGTTACCTAAAAAACAACATTTCTTCTACAGACATGAAAATTAAGTTACCATGAAAACCTGTACAAGAATGTTTATAATAGCTCTATTCATAATCACCAAAAACTAGAAACAATATAAATTTCCTTCAAACCCTGAATCAATAAACTGTGGTACAACCACACAATGATATCCCAACAAACACCAAGTAACAAAAGTTTCAGTATATACAAAAA
This sequence comes from Canis lupus dingo, assembly GCF_003254725.2. Taxonomy (NCBI): domain Eukaryota; kingdom Metazoa; phylum Chordata; class Mammalia; order Carnivora; family Canidae; genus Canis; species Canis lupus. The sequence goes on along the minus strand of NC_064260.1, from coordinate 13,087,754 downwards.
CTTGGATAAATCTCAAAGGTATTATGCTGAATATGGAAAGTAGCCTCAAAAGGTTACATACTTTATAATCCCATTTATATGACATCCTCCCAAAAACAAAACTAAACTGATGGAGAACCAACCAATGGTTGCCAAAGTTGTGTGTTGGGGGGGGTATAACTGTAAAGGGATAGCAGGAGGGACTTTTGGGGGTGATGGAACTTATTCTATATCATGACTGTGCTGGCAATTACATGCATCTAAATGTGTTAAAATTCACAAGCATGTATACTTCCTCCCAAAAAGCCAATCTTATCATATGAGAATTTAAAAATAAATAGCATTTCTAAAAAATCAACTAATTTTACTCAGCTATTCTGAAAAGTGTGACAATGTTTTTTATACAGCCAATTATTAAATAAATTTGTCCAATATTTGTTACTAGTGACAATAAAAGTCAACAAATCAAGTGACTGAAAAATCTATAAAACTCTACTAACTTTTTAATCAAAAAAGAACTTACCAAGTTCATTAAGACTCTGAGCAGCCTTTGTTATCTCTCTACTTCCCCCTTGCAGTTGTCCTTGGAGTCTCTTAGTGAGATACAAGATGCGAATTATTCTCCGAAGCAAATCACAGGCAACCTGTACAAATATCACAATGTTAAGTGTAATCAACCCATGAAGTTTTATTACTATTATGATGTGAACCCCTCCATTCTTTTCAGATGCTAAAGAATCATTCATGTCTCTTTTTGTTTTTTACCCATCAAAAACCTAAAAAAAAAAATCACAAAGCTTAAAAAGCAACATTTTACAATAAACTCCACTTTATCTCCAAAGAAGAGATTTGAGGACTGAGGTGCTCTAAAACCTGGGAACTCCTCTCCTTCATCCTAGATCAGTTTTCTTCTCTAGGCAAGTGGTTCTCAGACTTCACACTAAATTCAAATGGATATTCCAAAAGTTCCAAAGCCCACATCGTGGTCCTGACTAATGAAATCAGAATCTCTAAAGGTGGGAACTAAGCATCAGTATTTGTTTTTGTTTTTGTTTTTTGTTTTTTGTTTTTAGTATTTGTTTTCTTAAATATCCTCAGTCGTACCAATGTGCAACCAAGGTTGAGAGCCACATGCTAGGGCCATCTGCTTCCTACTATTGTTATTGTTTAACAATATAGTTGTTTCCAAACCTGGTTTCTCTTTTCTAGGTCCATAAGGGAACAGACTTAAAACTTCTCCCAATTACACTAAACCTTAAGGAATAAGTATGCCCTACTTGAATTTTCCTAATGGTTCTTTTATCACTAATAACAAATTATGAAACAGAATGATTAAAACAAAAAAACTATCATATACGCACACGTCATCTCCTCTTCCCGTTTCATCACCAGATCTAATACTGAATCTTTACCTAGCCAAAAGACTAAGACACAAAATGAAGACTCATGTATTTCAGGACACTTTATTATAGAAGCTGGATCCAGAGCATTTGCCTGAGGGAGAGACAGGAGAGGGGAGACTGATGGAATAATAGATATGGAGTGACCCTCAGCATCATAATGATAATGAAGAGAGAGAGTCTATCCTGCTGCATTACCACCAGCTTTATGGCCCTGAAGCTGGTTAAGAAGAACATCTTCCTGTCTGAGGAAAATCATAACTGGAGGCAGTAAGAATTAAAAGCACTAGGAAAACCGCTGAGGCTCCAGCTATGAACATTTTCTTCTGAATGAAACACACACACACTCAGAACCACACAGGCACCCACACAACATACAGAGACACACATTTATTCAAAAATACAAAGTTTACAAACATGTAAGTCAAAGACAACCAATCATTAAACATGCTTACCTGAATGCTCTTCTGAGTAACTACAGTCTAAAGCACTTATGATGATAAAAGAATGCCAACTATCTCTGAAAATTGGAAGATTTGGGCATTTATCTTTTATTTAAAATTATTTTCTGGGATCCCTGGGTGGCGCAGCGGTTTGGTGCCTGCCTTTGGCCCAGGGCGCGAACCTGGAGACCCGGGATCGAATCCCACGTCGGGCTCCCGGTGCATGGAGCCTGCTTCTCCCTCTGCCTGTGTCTCTGCCTCTCTCTCTATCTCTCTCTCTCTCTCTCTCTGTGACTATCATAAATAAATAAAAAAATAAAAAATAAAAAAATAAAATTATTTTCTGAGTAAGTAATATAAGCACATAATTCAAGATTCAAAAGAAAAAAAGTCAGGATGCCTGGGTGGCTCAGCAGTTGAGCATCTGCCTGTGGCTCAGGTCGTGATCCCAGGGTCCAGGGATAGAGTCCCACATCGGACTCCCCACAGGGAGCCTGCTTCTCCCTCTGCCTGTGTCTCTCTGCCTCTCTCTGTGTGGCTCTCATGAATAAATAAATAAATCTTTAAAAAATTTTTTTAAATAAAAAAAAGTCATCCTTATATCTATCTCTATGTCCCAAATATGCACTTACCAAAAACAATCACTGTTACCAGTTTCTTGCTTGTCAGAACGGCATTTTTTTTTATTTATTTATTTATTTATTTATTTATTTATTTATTTATTTATTTAAAATTAAGGCCTTTCCACTTTATTTTTTTTTAATTTTTTAATTTAGTTTATGATAGTCACACACACACACACACACAGAGAGAGAGAGGCAGAGACACAGGCAGAGGGAGAAGCAGGCTCCATGCACCGGGAGCCCGACGTGGGATTCGATCCCGGGTCTCCAGGATCGTGCCCTGGGCCAAAGGCAGGCGCCAAACCGCTGCGCCACCCAGGGATCCCAGAACAGCGTTTTTAAATGAACAGTTTCAAATGCAGAATCCCTAGTAATCATTCCCCTGGGATTCTAAAATCATCATGAGGAGAAATACCTTAGATCTAATCACCTAGAATTTGTCCTTCCAGAATTCCCTAGTACCTAACGCAATAAAGGATATGCCCTCAAACATGGAATCTTTGAGCTTATTTCTAATGCTTTTATTTGTAACCACATTTAATCAGTTATCAAGTCTTATTGACTCTTCTTATGTCACATAACACAAGAGTCACATTACCTCTGTTTCTACAAACATCACCTAATCCAAATCTTTACTACCTTCACCTTCACAATGTGGTCTACTAGCTAGTTTTCCGATCTCTTACTGAAATCCATCCTGCTATATTTATCTTCTTAGAAATACAGTTTTCAGCACTCCAGCCCCCCTCTTTAATAAACTTCAGAGGCTCTCTACTGACAGATTATGTTAAATCTTCTCACAAAGGCATTTAATAAAATCCTCAGTCAAGAAGTCTTAGATAATCTATGAGGCAGCACTTGCCACCATTTTCTAATATAGTGGCCTCCACTCCAGTCAATTTCCCTTCCTTATTTTTTATTTGGAACCTTTATTTTTTTAAAGGTTTTATTTTTTTATTTGTCAGAGAGAGAGAGAGCACAAGCAGAAGGAACAGCAGACGGAGAGGGAGCAGACCCCCTGCTGAGCAGGGAGCCCAACATGGGACTCCATCCCAGGACTCTGGGATTTGATCTAAGCCAAAGGCAGACACTTAACCAACTGAGCCACCCAGGTGCTATAAAAGTCCCTATTTGGGACTTTTATAACCAAATATAATACAAACATATTATTCGGTACTAATAAGATATGAGGTATCAAGCCATGAAAAAGCACAGAGGGAAACTTTAAATGTACGTCACTAAGTGAAAGAAGTTAATCTAAAAAGGGTGTATATTGTATGATTCCAACTATCTAACATTCTGGAAAAGGCAAAACTATGGAGAAAGGAAAAAGATCAGCAGCTGCCAAAGTTTGGAGGAATGAATAGGCACAGTCCAGAGGATTTTTAGGGCACTGAAAATACTCTGCATGACACTATAATGATGGATATATATATCACCATACACTTGTCCAAATCCACTGAATGTACATCAAGAGTGAACACTGACATAACCTATGGGCTTTGGGAGATAACGATGTGTCAATGTAGGTTCATCAATTGTAACAAAGGTACCACTGTGGGATGGGGGGAGGGGATATGGGTGATTAAGGGGGTGGCCATGTATGTGTGGGGATAGGAGATATAGGAGACACCTTCTTCTTCCTCTTACTTTTGCTGTGAACCTAAAACTGCTCTAAAAAATAGTCTTTAAAATAGATAATGAGGGGTACCTGAGTGGCTTGGTTGAGCATCTGCTTTTTGGCTCAGGTCATGGTTTTGTGGTCCTGGGATCAAGCCTCGTGTCATGCTCCCTGCTCCTTGGGGAGTCAGCTTCTCCCTCTCCCTCTGCTTGTGTGCGCTCTCTCTCTCTCTCTCTCTCTCTCTCTCTCTCTCTCTCAAATAAATAAATAATTTAAAAATAAATAAATAAAATAGATACAGATATTACAAACACAGAAAACCACACACAGAAATTACAGCCAGGGCAGTCCGGGTGGCTCAGCGGTTGTGCCGCCTTCAGCCCAGGGCGCGATCCTGGAGACCTGGGATCAAGTCCCGCGTCTGGCTCCCTGCATGGAGCTTACTTCTCCCTCTGCCTGTGTCTCTGCCTCTCTCTCTCTTTCTCTCTTTCTGTGTCTCGAATGAATGAATGAATGAATGGATGGATGAATAAATAGAAATTACAGCTAAATGAACTTAGAACCACTGTGCAGATCAGAACCACCATGTCAATGACTATAGAAGCCTTCTATGTATGGATCCTATCCCAGTCATGATGCCCTCCATTCATTCTCCTCTAGCTCTCCCATCCCAACCAAGAAACACCACTACTCTGGTTTTTGTGGTAGCTACTCCCTTAGTTTTATTTATGGTTCTATTACTGAAGTGTACATATATAACTGCTATGGTTTAAATTTGCCTTTTTAAAAATCTATATAGGTTCCTTCATCCATCTCTTACTTTTTCTTTGCAATCGGCTAAATATATTCCACCATCTGTTCCATACAGTTTCCCACAGACTAGGTTTCACTTAGTGCATTCCCACAGTGCAGTTGAACATGTTCCTCTGTCTTCCATGTTTCCTGTACATCAGAATCATCAGTTGGATGTAGGCACCTTTATCAGACTCAGGGTTAATATTTTGGGCATTTCCCTTAAGTAGTGGTACATGTACGGCACACATGTGATTTTCTCTCTTTCTGTGTTGTCACACAGATACTCAATGCCAAATCCAGTAAAATACAGTTTACTGCAATTCTATCATTCTGTGTTTATTTGCTAGCATATAAAATTTCTCTATAAAAAGAAACTTCACCTCACCTACGATTTGTTTACCTGGTGGTACTGTTCATACAGAAAAGTAAAAATAAATATTTGCCTCTTTCCCTTGCTTTATCAGATTTCTTTTTTTTTTTTTTTTTTTTTGTGTGTGTGTTTTTTTTTTTTTAATTTATTTTTTTTATTGGTGTTCAATTTACTAACATACAGAATAATACCCAGTGCCCGTCACCCATTCACTCCCACCCCCCGCCCTCCTCCCCTTCTACCACCCCTAGTTCGTTTCCCAGAGTTAGCAGTCTTTACGTTCTGTCTCCCTTTCTGATATTTCCCACACATTTCTTCTCCCTTCCCTTATTTTCCCTTTCACTATTATTTATATTCCCCAAATGAATGAGAACATATAATGTTTGTCCTTCTCCGACTGACTTACTTCACTCAGCGCTTTATCAGATTTCAAGATTAAAGACTGCTTTCCTGATATCCACCAAAAATGAACAATTAGTAGGGTTTTGTTCTGGCTGTCAGTATGAACTCAGAGATTTAAACATAAAAAAACATGCCAAGTCACTGTGGCTCTTACCCTTGCAGATGCTCTCACCCTGTCTCTTTGTGGCCAGTGGGAGCCTCTGAGGGGGATCAGTTATACCAATTTGTCTTAGAAGGTTTCCCCGGATCCAGGACTTGCAGTGCTAAAATTGAGATTGTTGATCACCCCCAGAGGCTCAATCCTCTGTCCTAACTCTAGTTAGTAGTGTTTGATGGCTTCCTTGATACACAGTATAAAAATATTCTAGGATCACTTTATATATTTCATGCCCCACACGTGGAATCAAAGATTTATCAAAGAAGTCCTGATTTCTTTTAGAAGTCAACAGCATTTCAAGAACACATTCTGGGAACTAGGTTTGCTCATTTCTGTGACTTTTCAGCAGACATAGCTAGGAAATGTCAGAATCAAATCATCACATAAATATTCATTTGCTTTATTCCATAATATACAGAAAACATTCTCAGATTAATATTATACATATACATATGTACAAATATATATACATATGTGATATATATGTCAAGATAAAATTGAAATACCTCATGAGTTCATACTGATATTTCCAAATTAAAAATTAGGAGCACAGGATGTTTACTTATTCCTCTAACTTACATCTCTACATTATTTCTTCCACAGAGATTTCTGGCTCTCAAAGACACAAAAAATAACAGAATTAGAATAATTTAAAATTATCCATTTGCTCTGCTGCACAACACAAAGAAAACATCTCAATACAAAACCCACACTACAAATACAAATAGTTTTTAAAAAATTGTTTTGCACATGCTTTCCTACCATTTTTTTACAGTTGAGTGTTATTTGTCAAAATATACAGCCACTACCTACTATACTCCTTCATTTAATCTCAGTTCTAATGCTCATCACCAGTCTTACTTCAGTGTTTCTCTAGTCATTCCCAAGTACACAATCAGATTCTGAACGAAAGATTCGCAGAGACAATCTTCCCTGCATTCTTGTTTGGGATGGCTGTCTCTATCCTTGAAAATCAGTTTGGCAGGTCTACCAATTACTCTATTGCTGCAGGAAAAAAAATATCAACCCATAACTCAGTGGTTTAAAATTATTTGCTATGCCTCACAATTCTGTGGGTCAGTAATTTAGGTAGGGTTCAAAAACTCCATGTGCTATCACCTAGGATTACTGACTCTATGGCACCCTGATAACAGAGAGGCTGGTGTGGACAGTACCCAAAGGCTTCCCTCCAACGCCTCGTGCCTGGGTGCTTCTGCACCTATCATCTCCACATGATAAGCTGGGGCTTCCTCACAGCATGGCAGTTTCAAGGTGATTGGACGGACAGTTTAGACAGACAGTGGCTTTCCCAGAACAGAACAAAAGCAATTATGCCCCCTGGAGGCACGGTCCAGAACTAGCACAAAATCACTCACAGCACAGATTCTTTGGTTTTGCTACAGTAGTTGCTTTCTCTCTTTTTACAGTATTTGGGGACACCAGCATTTTATGTTGCTGTTATTTTCCCTCTTCCTTCCTTCCTGGCACATTCACTTCTTTAGTGGATAATTACACAGCCAGTAAAATAAGGCATCATTCCAATCTTATCTACAATAAAGTAGATAAAATTATTTAAAACCACGTTAACTGAAAACTAAAAAGGAGCCTATTAAAGTATATGATGAAAGCAACGTATCTATAAAACATAAACACAGAGAAAAGAGAAAATGTTTTAAGGAGGATTTCTTCTTTCTTTATTAAAATATTTTCTCAAATTTTCTTACCTATATAATTTCAAAGTTAAAAAATTAAATTAAAAACTTTCTGGGATCCCTGGGTGGCGCAGCGGTTTGGCGCCTGCCTTTGGCCCAGGGCGTGATCCTGGAGACCTGGGATAGAATCCCACGTCGGGCTCCCGGTGCATGGAGCCTGCTTCTCCCTCTGCTTATGTCTCTGCCTCTCTCTCTCTGTCTCTCTCTCTGTGTGTGTGTGACTATCATAAATAAATAAAAATTTAAAATTAAAAAAAATTTTTTTTAAAAATAAAAACTTTCCACTAAAAAGCTAATATGTGTATGGCTTAAAAAGCAAAATGATAAAAAGTTAAAAAAAATAAATTGAGAAGATAAAAATGTTATATAATAGGTATGTGGATTACATCTCAACAAAGCTGCTATACTGAAAATTTAAAAACTGATTTTTTATATAATTTTGAAGTTAAAAAATTTAAATACTCTATATAAGAGATAATAAGCTCTTCAAATTCCTTTCTGAAAATTCTGAAGCAGTTCATAAGCAAACAATGTTACTAAAATGAGCTAAGATAGATGATTCTTGGGGTGATAATTAAATTCAACTCATGTATTCATGTATATAGATGAAGTCAGAAGCCTCTACTTGGAGAAAGAAAAGGCTTCTGGAAAGAGAAATGGGGATAAAAAGCAAAAAGAATTAAATGTGAAAGTACTTTCTTCAAATAATTGAGAGAACAATCATAGTGATTTTATGTTCAAGGCAAAAACAACTTCATAGCTCTTTCTTTCTTGCTCTCCTATACCACATGTATTTAAATGAATTAGGAGCTCAAAGAATAAAAAGATTAAACAGGAACATTAAAGTTTCCCCAATGTTCAAAACAGAAATAAGTAGACAAAGTGAACAGAATAAAAATGGTTAAAACATAAGCTTCCAAAGAGCCCCTAGACTTCAAAATACTTTTAAAGGAGGCAAATTTCTAAGATGAATTTTCTTCCTAAGGTAAGCCTGCATAGAAGTCAATCCAGGAAAAATACTGGAAATAAAGATATCAAAATGTACATAGGCATATTTCTTTCTCTTTACTTTCCCTTCCTCTCTTTCTTCCTTTATAACAATTTGACCAAAATTATTTAACTTAGTTGTCCCTCTAGTATAATCTTTTTTAAAATAAGGGTATAGAAAATTAGGCCAAATATTTAATAATAATAAAAATAAAGCATTTATCTGAAACACAAACAATCCTGACCTCTCATGCTTGTGTAACCATAAAAAATAAAAATATTCATTAAAAACAAGAATCACAAGTTCACAGAATCATAGCATTTTAGAGCTGGAAGGGAATTCACAGATCCACTTCAAACTTTCAGTGTAAAAAATTACACCATCACCCTACTACCACCACCACCACAACAAAAATGGTAATTATAAGTGGTGAAGGATATGTTAACTAACCTTATTGTGGTAATCACCTCACAGTACATATATGTATCAAATTATCATGTTATATACTTTAAACTTAAACAATAAGCCAATTACATCTCAATAAAGCTGAGAAAGAGATACTCAAGTTCACTCACTACCACACAGAGTAATGAAGAATAGCAGTCAGGCCTCCTAAGTCTTAGAATAGTGTATGTACTTCATCAGTACTTATAAAGCTGTACTCGTTCTTAATTTTTTTTTTTTTTTTACCTACAGCAAGCTTCTGGAGAACAGAAACAATATTGTCTACCTTTTTTATGTATTCCACAGAATCAAAAGCAAAGAATACTAAATTTAGAGAACAAAATCTCATTTCGCAGTCTTAACACTGCTGCACACAGGCTTTATGAATTCCAATATGTGCCTTTCAGAACCTCAGTTTATTTATTCATAAAATGATGAGATACATAATTCTAAACATAATTATTATAACGGGTGAAATGATTCAGAATACTTGACATTTTTCATTCATTATAAAATCCTGCATAAACATGAAAATTTCTTTTATTGCTAACAGCTAGCTAAGAGGCAAAAATAGATTCTTAAAACTTACTGTCAAAAGAGTGTATTGAACAAAGGGGGAAAAAAGAAATGCATGATTTCTGACAGGTTTAAGATCTGGAGCTAAAAGCGAGGAATTAACTAAAATTAAAATTTTAATTGAAAAATCAAATTTTGGGGCAGCCCAGGTGTTCCAGTGGTTTAGCACCGCCTTCGGCCCAGGGCATGATCCTGGAGACCCCAGATCGAGTCCCACATTGGGCTCCCTACATGGAGCCTACTTCTCCCTCTGCTTGTGTCTCTGCCTCTCTCTCTCTCTCTCTCTCTCTCTCTGTCTCTCATGAATAAATAGATAAAATCTTTTTAAAAAAATCAAATTTTAAATCATTGCCTAAAATTAAACATACATCTACCATCCTTATATGTTAGTCTGTTCTTTCATAAGGGAAAGAATTCCCCTGAACATAATGCCATGATTTTAGGTATAAAATGAGAAAGTTACCCTAAAAAGCAATATTTAAATCCCAACTTAACTATAAGAAGGTATTGTTTTAACATATATTTTAACATAAAACTAAAACATTAACTCACAGGAGAGAACTCTTTCAATGTTCTGGGCACTTACAGTGTCTGTCCTTACTCCTCAGGAAAGTAGCTTGCTCAGGTCCCTATACATGGTTCACCAAACTTCAGGTCATATATGACCTTGAGACCTCAGTCACAAATGATTAGAACGGGAAAACAGAAACCACAGAAGTCTGTCACCAGTGGCCTATGACATTGTCTTGCACAAGAACTGCCCAAATTTGTTACTGGTAATCACTCTTCTCTTTAGGGAAGTTCTCTCTCAGTAAGCAGAAATCTTGAGACAAAAGCACCAAGAGTGAGAAGAAACAATGAAAGAATGAGAGTTAATCCGTAGTGGCAGCAAGAAAAAGTAACAGACAGAGAGAGATGCAAACACATAGAGCCTGAGTCACAGAAAAGCGTGAACGTGTGCTGCCATTACAGGCCAAGCAATGTCTCACTGCACACATGTCCCACTGTTTCAGGATTCCTCTTTGGCTGTTAGGACAGATTCCCATGCATCCTCACTGCCCCACATACTCTTAAGTAGCTATCCCTGAAATAACCCAAAAATATCTCTTCTCTATCTGAAATAGACTGAGACATCCAAACTCTTCTCACATGCTATACTTCTCAAGCTGTTAGAGGAGAGATGTATAAGGACATTAAAAAAAATTTAGTACCACGTATGTTTTGTTCAGTAACATATGCTACATATTTAGAAAAAATATTAAAACTGGGGCACAGAGTAAGGCAAAGATCATTTTACTCATTTCTTAAACATTTAACTGTCTGGTATATAACAACACTATGCTAAGGCTACAGATTTAAATATTAACAATATATGATTACAGCCCTCAAGGAGATCAGTCTTAGAATATAAAAAAGGAAAAAGCTATGTAGAAAGTAATAAAATGGAAGTATCTATAGAATATTAAAGGAACCAAAATAAATAAATAAATAAATAAAAATTTTAAAAAGAATATTAAAGGAACCAAAAAATTAAAAAGAAATATTCTGCTTTGCCAGAAGAAAGGGCAGGAGGAGCCCTCACAAAAGAATTGACACATCAATTAGAATCTGTTGAATGACAATAACATTCTGAGTTAGAGAGGAGAGAAAATGTGCAAAGAAGTGAATGTGAGAATTTCTAGCAAAGAGAAAAGTTGATAAAGGCAAGCATAGGCCATATCATGAATTGGCTTATGTGTCAGATTAAGGACTTGACACTTGATTCTATTTCTTGTTAAGAAACTAATGAATAATTTTATCAGGAGAATAAAACAATCTGATGTTTGTTTTATAGAAAAGATGAGACATGTTTCTATTTTCCGTATGGCAGACTAGGTTGTTAGCTTACCATTGAAAACAACTAAAAATGTTGTACAACATGTAAAAATGTCTGAAAAGGGGACGCCTGGGTGGCTCAGCGGTTGAACGTCTGCCTTCGGCTCAGGGTGTGATCCCAGGGTCCCAGGATCAAGTCCCACATCAGGCTCCCTGCATGGAGCCTGCTTCTCCCTCTGCCTATGTCTCTGCCTCTCTCTCTCTCTCTCTCTCTCTCTCTCTCTCTCTCTGTCTCTCATGAATAAATAAATAAAAATTTTTTTAAAAAGTCTGAAAAGCATCAAAGAAGTGACAGAACAAATAGGAATACCAAGCTAAAAGTGAAGCACAAGAGAAACCAGAGAGAAAAGAAGCAAATCCACTTGTAATCTGAGAGCATTTGCTAATCTTAGAAAACTCCATCTTGACAGCCTCTGAGGCCAAGTAGAGTAGACAGTTAAAACTGATTAAATTTGATGTTGTTTTTGGACTGACAGCGATTTCTGATGCTATAGAGAAGCAAAACCAATCTTCTCTGAAGGACTCGAATATTATAAAAAATAACTTTAAAAAAAAAGGTCAAGCACACAGCAAAAGATAACCAGGGACCTAGGGAAATTCAACTCCATTAGACAAACAAGCAAACATACTACAAAAATAAACATATCTACAAACACTATGAATACTGTACCTCCCAGAGTCAGGTAACAGAACACCTCAGCAGAATATACTCAAAGAAGTAAAAGTCAGAACACAAGAAACAGGACAAGTCATACAGCATTTCAGGAAAATAAAAATAGAACTTTCAAAAAATAAACTACACCAAAATTTAGCAAAATAAGAGATTAGTTTAACCCAGGCTATCATTGGCTAAACAATTAGTGAAATGAAAACATAATCAGAAAAAAGTCCAGGAAAGATAAAAACACATAAATAAGGAAAAGCGAGTAAATGGCATGGATGACAAGGAAAGTTGAGCATACATTTAATCAGATTCTACAGACAAAGGAGAGAAAGAATGATATATATTTGAAGAAATCATGGCTTAGAAATGATGAAAGAGATAAACAGATGGAAGAAGAAAAACTAATTACACTTGAGACAAATAAAAAGGAACCACATTCTGAAACTGAAGGGAATCAAAAGCAAGAGAAAATCCTAAAATAAGTCAGAGGAAAACTAAGCCAGAGGAAAACTATTGATTACCTTCAAAAGTCCAGGTCAGAATGAAAGCTTTTCAACAACTAAAATAGAAGCCAGAACATAATGGAGTGATACCTTTCAAAGTGCAGAAACTAATAAAGAATAAAAAAAGGAAGAAGAAGGAAATAGTTAACCAACTTTTCAAATGAGCAAAACATTTGTATAGACATTTCTCCAGAGAAGATATACAAATGACTAATAGGCACTATAATTAACAGTCCATATCTTGGTTTGTCTCTCCTTTTCCCTTTGCTTGTCTGGTTTCTTAAATTCCACATATGAATGAAAGCATATGGTATTTGTCTTTCTCTGACTGACTTACTTCATTTAGCATTATATTTTCTAGCTCCATGTCATTGCAAATGGTAAGATTTCATTCCTTTTATGGCTAATATTTCATGTGTATATATACCACATCTTTTTTTTTTTTTAAGATTTTATTTATTCATGAGAGACACAGAGAGAGAGAGGCAGAGAGACAGGCAGAGGGAGAAGCAGGCTCCATGCAGGGAGCCTGACGTGGGACTTGATCCTGGGTCTCCAGGATCAGGCCCTGGGCCAAAGGCAGGCACTAAACTGCTGAGCCACCCAGGGATCCCCCCCACATCTTTATCTATCATTGACTGAAGGACACTTGGGTTGATTCCATATTCTGGCTATAGTAAATAATGCTGCTGTAAACATAGGGGTGCACATCTCCTTTGAATTAGTGTTTTTCTATTCTTCGGGTAAATATCCATTAGTGCGATTGTTGGATGATAAGGTTAATTCTATTTTTAACTTCTTGAGGAACCTCCATAATATTTTCCACAGTGGCTGTACCAGTTTGCATTCCCATCAACACTGATGGTTACTAGAGGGGAGGTGGGTAGGGGGATAGGTTAAATAGGTGATGGGGATTAAGAAGTGCACTTATTGTGATGAGCACAGGGTGATGCATGGAATTGTTGAATCACTGTACTGCATACCTGAAACTAGTAACACACTGTAAAAAAATAAAATGATTTTTTAAAAAAGGACAATAGGCACAATAAAAGATGTTCAGTATCTTTAGCCATTAGAGAAATTCAAATAAAACAACCATGAAGGGGGGAGCCTAGGTGTCTCAGTTGGTTAAGCACGTGCCTTCAGCTCAGGTCACAGTCTCAGGGTCCTGGAATCGAGCCCCACCTCAGGCTCCCCACCCTGCTTGTGGTCACTCTCTTTCTCTCAAATGAATAAATTAAAATATTCTTTAAAAAGTAACTAGAAAAGAAAACAACCATGAGGTACAACTTCATACCCATAGATGGCTATATTAAAAAGAAAAAAGGTGATGGTAAGAAATAAAGGTATTAAAATTTTCACACCTTACTGGCAGGAATGGAAAATGTACAGCTTCTTTGGAAAATAGTTTGGCATTCCTCCAGAAGTTTCTTTTTCCAGAGATTGAGAAATGATTGACATATAGCATCATATAAGTTTAAGGTTGTACACATATTAATTTGATACATTAAACAAAAGGAAGCATGTGACCTTATGAATAAATATTCCCAAGTAAACACCCAAGATAATCAAAAATAGTATGTCTACATAAAAACTTATACAAAAATAGGGACTCCTAGGTGGCTCAGCGGTTGAGCGCCTGCCTTTGGCCCAGGGCATGATCCTGGTGTCCCGGGATTGAGTTCCACATCGGGCTCCCTGCATGGAGCCTGCTTCTCCCTCTGCCTGTGTCTCTGCCTCTCTCTCTCTGTGTCTCTCATGAATAAATAAATAATCTTAAAAAAGAAAAGCTTATACAAAAATATTCATAACAGTTCTTCCTCATCTTAGTCAAAACATGGAAACAACCCAAATATCTATCAAGTAATGGGAAAACAAATTGAATAGATACACAAAAATGTTGTATATCCAAAAAATGTAACATTATTTGATCTTAAAAAGGAATGAAGTATTGAAACATACTACAACAAAGATGAACCTTGAAAGCATTTATATTAAGTGAAAGAAGCCAGACAAATAATGCCACAAAATGTGTGATGTGTGAAATGAAATGTCCAGCACAGGCAATTCCATGGAGACAAACAGCAGATTGGAGAGTCGGTGGGGAATGGGTAAAGGGGAGTGTTTACCAATGGGCATAAAGTTTCTTTTCAGGATAATGAAAATGTTTTGACATTAGACACGCTAGTTACATAATCTTGTGCAAACAGTAAAAACCACTCACTTTACAGTTAAAAATACACTTTAAAGTGGTGAATTTTTTTTAAAGATTTTATTTATGTAAGTCATATTATTTATTATGTATTTTATTATGTAAGTCACGTGCAGGTGACTTACATGCTCTAAAACTGAAAGCAACTTCTAACATGATGGAATGATAGACTGGATTTACACTCCCATCTTAAGCAACTAGAAAATTGAGCAAAATATATGAAATTATTTCCAGACACTGAACAACAGATAGCACAGAACTGTGATCTCTGGAAGAAAGAAAATGAACTTGGGAGCGCCTGGCTGGCTCTGTTGGTAGAGCATGTGACTTTTGATCTTGGGGCTGTGAGTTCAAGCCCCATGTTGGATGTAGAGATTACTTAAAACTAGAAAATTACTTAAAAAAAGAAAGAAAGAAAAGAAAAGAAAAAAGAAAAGAAAAGAAAAAGAACTTAACTATCCTAGTTTACTGCTGGGAGACAATTTTTAGGGCCCAGCAAAGGGAAAGGGAAGAGAAACAGAACATGACCGTCTCTTCACAGTGAGGAAACACAGATCAGACTTCAGAAGAACCAGAAAAGCTAGAATTTATGGACAGGGAACTGGACAGGAAGGAGAGGTTGTGGCTATCTGCAAGGATGGCCACAAGTACCAATCTATACATGTATAAGAGGAAACACAGGGAAGGAATTATTGAAACAATTCACAGAGCTCACAGTATAAAGACCTAGCAATAAACATTTAGGACTAAACTATAAATTAGCCCTAGGCCAAAGGCTTCTCTGGCTCTGCACTAACAAAGAATCAAAACCAGTCCTCACTTACCAGGCTTATGAATAAGTAAAAAAATAATACCCATAATGAGAAAAAAGGTCAACAAAAAATGGACCCAGAAATAATGAAGACTGAAATACTAAAATATCTATTGTAAGTATACTCTATGTGTTCAAGAAGTAAATTATAGAAAAGAAAGATTAAAAAAATATATTAGAGATAAAAAAACACATTATATAAAATCAAAAATACAAAGGATGGAAATAACAGCAGATTAGACACTTTTAAAAAATAGATCAGTAGGGAACCCTGGGTGGCGCAGTGGTTTAGCGCCTGCCTTTGGCCCAGGGCGTGATCCTGGAGACCCGGGATCGAATCCCACGTCGGGCTCCCGGTGCATGGAGCCTGCTTCTCCCTCTGCCTATGTCTCTGCCTCTCTCTCTCTCTCTCTCTGTGACTAGCATAAATAAATAAAATAAAATAAAAATAAATTAAAAAAAATAGATCAGTAAACTTAGAAACAATTTCAGGTATATTACAGACCAAAACATATGACAAAGAACAGTACAGAATATCTTCATGAGCTCAGGGTAGAGAAAGTTCTCTTAAAGAAGACAAAACAAAACTAAACACCAACACTAAAAGAAAAAATGGTAAATTTCACTTCTATCCCTCTAGATATTATAAAGAAAGAGAAAAACAAGCACAAAGGGATATGTGAAACACACAAGCGAGAACTTATCTCAGGTATTCAGTCTCTTTGGTAATTCCTGAAAATCGAAACAGAAACCATCACACACTCAAAATATTGACAAAAATTAAAAAGTTTGACAACACTAAATGTTGGCAATGATACAAACTAATGCCAACTCATATACTGCTGGTATGCATGAGTATACCTATTTGGGAAAATAGTTTGGCATTACATAATAAAGCTAAAGATAAGAAATCCCATAACCTTAGCAATAGCATTCCTAGGATATACTTAGGCCAACAAGCATATGAAAAGATGCTCCATATCACTCAACATAGTAGAAATACAAGTCAAAACCACAATGAGATACCACCTCCCATCCATTCGCATGGCCAATACCAAAAGAACAGAAAATAAAAAGTACTGATGAAGATGCAGAAAACCTGGAAACCTTGGGTACTACTGGTGGGGATGCAAACTGGTGCAGCCACTACTGAAAACAGGATGGAGGATCCACAAAAATTAAAAATAAAATTACCATGTGGTCTGGGGATATCTCCAAAGCAATTCAAAGAAGGATGGATTTCAAGAGATATTTGCACATCCATGTTCATTGCAGCATTCTTCATAAAAGTCAAGAGGTGGAAGCAACCCTGATGTCCATCAATGGATTAACAAAGAAAATGTGGTCCACATACACAAATGGAATACTATGCATTCTTTCTCTTTTAAATATTTTATTTATTTATTCATAAGAGACATAGAGAGAGGCAGAGACCTAGGCAGAGGGAGAAACAGGTTCCCCATGGAGAACTCTATATGGGCCTCTGGACTCAGTCCCAGGATCCTTCCTGAGCCCAAGGCAGCCCCTCAACCACTGAGCCACCCAGGTGTCCTGGAATACTATGCATTCTTAAAGAAAAAAGAAACCCTGCCATGTGCTAAAACACAGATGAGCCCCAAGAACAATATGCTAAATGAAATAAACCAAAAGGATAAATACTGAATGTTCTGTTCATATAAATAACTAAACTAGTCAAAATTACAGAAACAGAAAGTAGAAAGGTAGGCACCAAGAGGGAAGACAGGAGGGAGAAAGAGAAATTTTTATTTAAGGCTTTCAGAGTTTCAGTTTTACAAGAGGAAAAAGTTCTGGAGATCTGTTATACAACAATGTGCATATATAGTTAGCAGTACACTTAAAAATGATTAAGATGGCAAACTTTTCAATGTTAATACAAAAAAAATCAATGTGAGTTAATGAGCATTAAAAAATAACTTCTCCTAGGCACATCACAAAAAGTTGCTAACAACATCAATTCACATAAATTCCCCTACATTTAAATTCTGGTTTACAATATTATTTACTTAAAAAAAAAAAACAAAAACAAAAACAGCAGTTAGTTAATCCTGTTTCTTCCAGAAAAAAGCATCAGCATAGGTCTAGAACATTCTGTAATCCCCGAAGAACAAAGATACTTCCAAAAAATCACAATGGCTCCCTGAAAAAACAGAGCCAGTTTGAAAAGATTCCAACTAATCAAACTGATAGCTTGAGCATCAACAGGAGTACAGCAACTAAAATTAATTAGAAGATAGGGCACCTTGGTGGCTCAGTGGGTTAAGTGGCTGACTCCTGATTTCAGCTTAGGTCATGATCCCATTTAAAACTGATTAATTAACTGAATGTCTCAAAGAAAACAGGTCTACACTGTACAGAACAAAAATTAGCAACCAAGAGCCAAAAATAAAATTTCCACCTCATCTTGTAAATAAAATTGTATCGAAATACAACCAATTCCACTACAACTTGGTTGAATAGTTGCAACAGAGATATAGTACCCCAAGAGCCTAAAATATTTACTACATGGCCACTTACAAAAAAAGTTTGCCAATTCCTGTCTAGATGATAACTCTTTTAGATGAATCTGTTAATTATAATGACATATGCTAAGATACATTTTTTGTTTTTTTCAACAAAGTCAATCTACATAACAATGATACAAGCAATGATACAATTGATAGGCAAAACTAAAAATATTTCTGAATACACCAAGTTTTAAAAATGCACAATCTAAACAAAATGCAAAGAATAAAAATCATACGATGTAATAAGTGAAACTTAATTAAGGGCCTCAGGCTAATGAGGCTATATCACCTTAGACTATTAAACCAGGTGCCATGCCATAACCATAAATAAATTAACTGAAGAACACTGCTGATCTGAGATAGAAATTTTTGTTTGTTTAGATACTGTAAGACTCTTACAATCCTAAAGGAAAAAACCAGTACTAAAGAAGAAAAAAAATGGAATAAGATTAAGAAGATAATTATTCCAAAAAAACTAATCGATAGTATTTGCGCTTCTGTTACCAGGCTTGGTCTGAATGTAATCACTACAGTATATTTTTGCAATATGCTCTTGAAGATGTTTAAAGCATTTAATAAAATGTATTAACTGTCTTGACGACTACAGCTTCGTAACATAACTTGAAATCCAGAATTGTGATGCCTCCAGTTTTTTCTTTTTTTTTTTTTAAAGGTTTTATATATTTATTTATGAGAGACACAGAGAGAGAGAGAGAGAGGCAGAGATACAGACAGAGGAAGAAGCAGGCTCCATGCAGGGAGCCTGATGTGGGACTTGATCCTGGGTCTCCAGGATCAGGCCCAGGGCTGAAGCCTGCACTAAACCACTTGAGCCATCCGGGCTTCCCCAGTTTTTTCTTTTTTCAGAATGGCTTTAGCTATTCAGGGTCCTTTGTGGTTCCATATAAATTTTAGGTTTGTTCGAACTCTGTGAAAAATGTTGGTGGTATTTTGATGGGGATTGCCATTAAATGTGTAGATTCCTTTGGGCAGGATAGACATTTTAACAATGTTTGTTCTTCCAGTCCATGAGCATGGAATGCTTTTCCATTTCTTTGTGTCCTCTTCAATTTCTTTCATAACACAACACCAGACACAAAGGTTAATGAAACAGAATAAAGAATCCAGAAGTGGGCCCACAACTATAGGGTCAACGAATCAACAAAACAGGAAAGAATACCCAATGGAAAAATGACAGTATCTTCAACAAATGATGTTGGGAAAACTGGACAACATGCAGAAGACTGGAATAGGACCACTTTTTTACACCATACACAAAAATAAATTAAAAATAGATGAAAGATCACCTTAATGTGAGACAGGAATCCATCAAAGTCCTAGAAAAAAACACTGGCAGAAATCTCTGACCTCAGCCGTAGCAACTTCTTACTAGACACACCACCACAGGCAAGGGAAATAAAAGCAATGAAAAATTGGGACTTCATCAGTATAAAAAGCTTCTGCACAGCAAAGGAAACAATCAACAAAACTAAAAGGATGGGAAAAGATATTTGCAAACAATATATCTAATAAAGGACTAATATCCAGAATCTGCAAAGAACTTATCAAGCTTGATACCCAAAAAACAAATAACCCAGTTAAGAAATGGGCAGAAGACATGAACAGACATTTTTCCAAAAAAGACATCCAGATGGCTAACAGACACATGAAAAGATGCTCAACATCTCTTATCAGGGAAATACAAATCAAAACCGTGATGAGATACTATCCTACACCTGTCAGGACGGCTAAAATTAACACAAGAACAACAAGTGTTGGCAAGGATATGGAGAAAAGGGAACCTTCTTGCACTGTTGGTGGGAATGCAAATGGACGCAGCCACTCTGGAGAGCAGTATGTAGGTTCCTCAAAATGTAAAAATAGAACTACAGCAATTACACCAGTAGATATCTTAAAAAATACAAAAATACAGATTTGAAGGGATACATGGACACTGATGTTTACAGCAGCATTATCAACAATAGCCAAAGGATGCCAGGATGGCTCAGTGGTTGAGCATCTGTCTTCAGCTCAGGGAGTGGTCCCAGGGTCCTGGGATCGAGTCCTGCATCAGGCTCCCTGTGGGGAGCCTGCTTCTCCCTCTGCCTGTGTCTCTGCCTCTCTCTGTGTCTCTCATGAATAAATAAAATCTTCAAAAAAAAAAAGAAGAAGAAGAAGAAGAATAGCCAAACTATGGAGAGAGCCTAAATGTCCATCAACTGATGAATGAATAAAGAAGATGTGGTAGATAAACAAACACACATACACGAACACACCTGCACAAACACTGGAATATTACTCAGCCATCAAAAAGAATGAAATTTTGCCATTTGCAATGACATGGATGGAGCTAGAGTGTATTATGCTAAGTGAAATAAGTCAGCCAGAGAAAGACAAATGCTATATGATCTCACTCATATGCGGAATTTAAGAAAGAAAACAAATGAACATACGGGAAGAGGGAAAAGAAAAAAAGGAGAGGGAAACAAGCCCTAAGAGATTTTTTTTTTAAAGATTTTATTTATTTATTCATAAGAGACACAGAGAGAGGCAGAGACACAGGCAGAGAGAGAAACAGACTCCATGTAGGGAGCCCGATGTGGGATTCGATCGGATCGCGCCCTGGGCCAAAGGCAGGCGCTAAACCGCTGCGCCACCCCGGGATCCACCTAAGAGATTCTTAATGACAGAGAACAAACGGAGGGTTAATGGAAGAAGGTAGTGGGGGATGGGCTAGATGGTGATGGGTATTAAAGAGGGCACTTATCATGAGCACTGAGTCTTGTATGTAAGTGATGAACCACTGAATTCTACTCCAGAAATCAATATTGCACTGTATGTTAACTAAAATTTTAATTTAATTTTATTTTTTTAAAGAAAATATATCAAATTTTTTATTTTTATTTTTAATTTTTTTTTAAGATTTATTTATTCATGAGAGACACAGAGAGAAAGAGGCAGAGACACAGCAGAGGGAGAACCAGGCTCCTTGCAGGGAGCTGGATGCAGAACTTGATCCCAGATCCCAGATCACACCCTAAGCTGAAGGCAGACACTCAACCACTGAGCCACCCAAGTGTCCCCCAATTTATTATTTTTTTTAATGTTTGAAAGATTTTGGGGGGACGACGTGGGGGAATGGGGTAACTGGGTGCTATGCATTAAGGAGAGCACCTGATATAATAAGCACTGGGTGGTGGTGTTTTGTTTTGTTTTTTAAGATTGCATTTATTTGAGAGAGAGAGAGAGAGAGAGCATGAGTGGAAAGAGGCAGAGCAGACTCCCTGTTAGGTAGGGAGCCCAATGCAGGACTCCATCCCAGGACCCTGAGATCGTGACCTGAGGTGAAGCCAGACACTTAATCGGCTGAGCCACTCAGGTGCCCCAGGCACTGACTGTTACGTGCAACTGATAAATAGCTAAATTCTAACTCTGAAACTAATTATATACCATATGTTAATTAATTGATTTAAAATAAATAAATAATTGATTTAAAAAAAGAATTTCGTTAAGTAAGTTTGTAATTAGTGTTTAAATGTCTGGGGCAATAGAATTTCTTGAATTTGTAAGTTTTAAGTTTTAACTTATTTACATAAATAATCCCTAAACATTTAAAGCGATAAGATTACTTAATGTTAATGAATTACTATTTAATAAACCTAAAAGACAAACTAGAAATTTCTAAAATATAAGTGATGAGGGATGCCTGGCTGGCTTGGGTCAGTAGAGCATGCAACTCGATCTCAAGTTTCTAAGTTCAAATCCCATGTTAGGAGTAGACATTACTTAAAATCTTTTAAAAAACTAAAATAAAATACAGGTGATGTAAATTCTTCATTCAAGAGAACCCCCAGATATTAAAATTCTATCAGAAGTATTCATATTGAAGTCAAAATGTAAGTGCAATGCATAACAAACCTGTGTTACAGACCAAACCAACACTGTCCAACTCACAGAAGCCTAACCCATTAAACACTTCCTGTTAGGTTCTTAATAGATTTTGTGCTTGTATCTAAACATTAAAGGTCTTTTAACAACTGAAAAGTCACAGTATTACAAGAAAATACACAAGAATCAGAAGATAGTAATGATAACTCTAGCTAAAGATGGCAAATATGATATAAACGAATATAAAAACATTTTTTTTCTGAACAGCAGCTCTAACTCATACCTATAAAAGTTAAAGATATAATTTCAGACTAAAAAATTAATTATAATTTATATATTACTTAATAAAAAGCTTGAATAAGATTTAGGTGGGAAAGACAAAGAAACGTATAGTTACAGACCAAATTCGGAGAGCCAGAGGTAGCAGTATGTGGAGAAAATTTAGTTGTATACTTACGTGAATTATAGTTCAATACAGCTATTCCAAAAAAAAAACAAACAAACAAACAAACAGATCTGGGGTAAATTGGAAAATCAGGGGAGATATAAAAAAGAAAATAGACCATAAGAGTTTTGGATTTCAGAGGTGAATTGTGTAATCATGAGTGTAGATGGCTCAGGTAGAGTTCAGATGAAGATCATAAACGGAGTTAAGAAAGTCAAAGAGAAGGACGCCTGGGTGGCTCAGTGGTTGAGCGTCTGCCTTCAGCTCAGGGCATGATCCCAGAGTCCTGGGATCAAGTCTCGCATCAGCCTCCTGGCAGAGACCCTGCTTCTCCCTCAGCCTGTGTCTCTGCCTCTTTCTCTGTGTTTCTTATGATTAAATAAATAAAATCTTAAAAAAAAAAAAAAAAAGAAAAGAAAAGAAACTCAAAGAGTGAGGACAGAACAATGGATGGATGAGTGGGTGGATTACTATGGGCACTAAAGCCAGAAACCATGATGTAAAGACTCTCACTAAAAAGATAACTGAACCAGATCTGTTTTTAGTGAAGGAGGAGGCTGATAGAAGTAATAAGAAGGACAAGAGGAAATGGCTGGAGTTAATCCTTTTAATGCACACTTTCATTGTCATTCTCTGGATATGCCCTACAAGCCTCCACCTCATGCCTGTTATTTTTTTTTATGATAGTCACAGAGAGAGAGAGATCATTCTTCTAATTGCCTACTTTCATTTTAGCATACCCAAATCCTACCTATTCTTTAAAACCCTTATTAACTGCATTTATTTTTTTAACTGCATTTATTTTTAAAGATGTACTTCAAAGCTGTCAACAGCTTACTTTTTTTTTAGATTTTATTTATTTATTCATTAGAGACACAGAGAAAGAGAGAGAGGCAGAGACACAGGCAGAGGGAGAAGTAGGCCCCATGCAGGGAGCCTGATGTGGGACTCAATCCCAGGACTCCAAGATCACGCCTTGGGTGGAAGGCAGGTGCTAAACCACTGAGCCACCTGGGATCCCAACAGCTTATTTCTTTTTATTTATTTATTTATTTATTTATTTATTTATTTATTTATTTATTTTTTATGATAGTCACAGAGAGAGAGAGAGAGAGAGAGGCAGAGACATAGGCAGAGGGAGAAGCAGGCTCCATGCACCGGGAGCCCGACGTGGGATTCGATCCTGGGTCTCCAGGATCACGCCCTGGGCCAAAGGCAGGCGCTAAACCGCTGCGCCACCCAGGGATCCCCAACAGCTTATTTCTTTAAGCCCATCTCAAATACTATTTTTTAAGCATTAAACACTTCATAAAATAATCCAACTGCATATACTTTCTCTCTCCTCTGAATGCTTATTATTTTGACATTAAAGTTAGTATAGCTTTCATATTTCCTTTAACCATGATGAAAACTTTTTGAAAACAAGTACCAAACCACCCATCTTTGTATTCTCTACCAACACTAACACAATCTCTCTCACAGGAAATGTTCCGATGGCTTACCAAAAATTAGAGCTGCTCAATTATCAATCCCTCATTATCTTATCTATATTATCTTCAAACAATATTGGCATTAAGTCATACAGTGTCTGCTAACTTTATGAAAAGAAAACTCAATCTTAAAAACCTTCATTATTTCTTTATAGGGTCAATTTCCAAAAACCAATTCTATATAAAAAAGCAATGAACAATAAGAAAACAGAGTTTTTTTTAAAATTCCATTTAGTACAGTAACAAAACCAAACATTTAAAGGTAAATTTAGCAAAACTGAAATAAAATACGGCTGAGGGATCCCTGGGTGGCGCAGCGGTTTGGCGCCTGCCTTTGGCCCAGGGCGCGATCCTGGAGACCCAGGATCGAATCCCACATCAGGCTCCCGGTGCATGGAGCCTGCTTCTCCCTCTGCCTATGTCTCTGCCTCTCTCTCTCTCTCTCTCTGTGACTATCATAAATAAATAAAAATTAAAAAAAAAATACGGCTGAAATAAAGGAAGACCTACATACATGTAAAGACACCACATTCATGAGTTGGAAGATTCAATATTGTTGTCAATTCTCCCCAAGCTATACTATGGATATAGTACATTTCCAATCAAAATCCTAATCAGCTTTTTAATAGAAATTGATAGGCTGATTCTAAAATTCATATGTAATTGCAAAGATACTAAAATAGTATCCTTCTCCAATCAAGAGAGTGACTAGTATATTACTATAAAGGCAAAAAATTAGATCAACTGACAAGAGTAAGGAGTCCAGAAATAATCCCACACATATAAAGTTAATTATTATGAAGGCAACAAAAAAATTCAACAGGAAAAGTTGTTCTTAAGTAATGGTGCTAGCAATCTATAAAAGAAAATTTGATAATTTGGACTTCATCAAAATTTACAATTTTTCTGTTTCAAAAGATACCACTAAAAATGAAAAATCAAGCCACAGACTGGAAACATATTGTTTACTGGGAGAAAATATTTGCAAATCATATATTGTAGCATAATATGTAAAAACAAAACAAAACAAAACCCAAAAACAACCCAACTCCTAACTGGGTATTTATTCAAAGAAAACAAAAACACTAATTCAGAAAGATATATGCACCCCATTTTCACTGTAGCATTATTTGAAATAGCCAAGATATGGAAGCAACCTAAGCATCCACTGATAGATGAATAAAGCAGATGTGGTATGTATACATACACATACACGAATATTTATGTAGCCATAAAAAGGAATGAAATCCTGACATCTGCAACAATTTGGGTAGACCTAGAGTGTGTTATGCTAAGTAAAATAAGTCAAACAGAGAAAGACAAATATCATATAATTTCAATTATATGTGGAATCTAAAAAAAAAAAAAAAAAAAAGAGCAAATAAATAAACAGAAAAATCAGAAACAGACCTATAAATACAGAAAACACAGCAATGGTCAGCAGACAGGAGGGAGGTGAGGGGATGGGCAAAATTAGTGAAGAGGAGTGGGAGGTATGGCCTTCCAGTTATGGAATGAGTTAAATCACTGGGATGAAAGGTATAGCATAGAGAATACAGTCAATGGTACTATAATAGTGTTATACAGTGATAGAGGTCAGCTACATTTGTGGTGAACACAGTATAATATACAGAGTGATGAATCACTATGCTGTACACCTGAAACCAATGTAACATTTTGTGTCAATTATTATTCAATAAAAAAACTATAACTCAGTAAGATAACCTGACTTTAAAATGTTTAAAAGATATGAATAGACTAATTAAAGAAGAAACACTAATGAGCATATGAAATGACACTCAACATCATTAGTCATGTAAAAACTGTAAACTAAAATAAATAAATAAATAAATAAAAATAGAAAAAAAATAAAAAAAAAAACTGTAAACTAAAATTATGAGATACCACTGTACACCCATTAGAAGGCCCATAATCAAAAAGGAGAGAAAAAGTGTTGGTAAGGATGTATAGACACTAGAATTCTCCTACACTGCTGATAGGAATATAAAATAGTATAGGCACTTTGGAAAACAATATGGCAGTTCCTTAAAAAATTAAGCCTACCATACAACCTACCAATTCCATTTTTAGAAAACTACCTAAGAGAAATGAAAGCACAGGTCCACACAAATACATGTAAGCAAATGTTCATGGCAGCATTATTCATAAAAGCAAGTAACTAGAAATAATCCAAATATCCATTCACTGGTGAAACAAAATGTGTTACATCCATAAAACTGAACACAATTTAGCAATAAAAAAAAAAAAAAGAATGAACTACCGAAGACATTCTACAACATGGATGTACCTCAAAGGCATTAGGCAAAGTGAACAAAGCCAGACACAAAAGACTCTATCTTGTACAATTCCATTTGTATGAAATGTTGACCAGAAAAAGCAAATCAATAGTGACAGAAAACAGATGAGCGGCTGCTGAGAACTGGGAGTGGGAATCGGTAGAGACAACTGGAACAGACTAAAGGTTACAATCTTGCCTTTTGCAACAACATGGATGGAGCTAGAGTATAATGTTAAATGAAATGAGTCAGTCAGAGAAAGACAAATACCATATAATCTCATTCATATGTGGAATTTAAGAAACAAAATAGACAAGGAAAGGAAAAAAAAAGAGAGAAAGAAACCAAGAAATAGACTCTTAATTATATAAAACTGATGGTCACCAGAGGGAAGGGAGGTGGGCAGAAGGGGGAAATCAGTGATGGGGATTAAACAGTACACTTAACATGATGAAAAAAAGAAAAATGAAACGATTAAAAAAAAAAATCATGTGCTAAAATCCTAACCCCCAATGTGATGATATTAGAAAGTGGGGCCTTTGGGAGGTGACTAGGTCATGAAAGCGAACAACTCATGAATGGGATCAGTGCCCTGTAAAAGAGACTCCAGAGATCTCTCTTTGTCCTGTCTGCCACTTGAGAATACAACAATGACTATCTAATCATGATGAGCATTGAGTAATATATACAATTGTTGAATCACTATATTGTAGACTTGACACTAATAGAACACTTTATGTTAGGTATATTGGAATTAAAATTAAAAACTTAATTTAAAAAATTAAAAGAGAAAATGATTATCTGCAACCCAAAAGAGGGCCTAAACTAGAACATGAGCAGGCAGGGACTCAGAATTCCAGCCTCCAGAATTGTGAGAAAGAAATTTCTGTATTTTATAAGCTCTCCAGTCTATATAATATTCTGTTCTAGCAGCCCAAATGAAATAAAGACAATGGCCAACACACCTGGGGGCATCTTTTTGGTAGTGATGGGAAATGTTCTGAACCTAGACTATGGTATGACTGGCACACTCTATAAGTTAGCAAAGACATTAAAATAGTTATCTTAATAACATTCCATATGTCCAAAAGGTTAAGTAGATTAATGAAAACTACAGAAAAGGCCCAAATCAAACTTCTACAGATGAAACAAAACTGTCTGAAATGAAAAATACACTGAACAAGATTAGGGGCAGATTAAACAGTACAGAAGAAATAATTAGTGAACTTGGAAACAAAGCAATAAAAATTATCCAAAACAAAACACACATGGAAAAGAAGACTATGGAAAAAAATGAACAGAGAATCCAGTGATCTATGAGACAGTCTTAAGATGCCTAGTGCATGTGTAATTATAGTCCCAAAAGGAAAGGGGAGGAACAGAAAAATAACAGCCACAAAAATCACTAAATTCTGGTCAAAAATCAAATTTCCCCCAAAATGCACAAATACTCCTATTAGAACAAGTTAGAATTTTGGATTCCTTACATTTGAGCACAGCATAAATGTTAGGTTTCTTCCTGTTCCCTATCAAACAAATAATTTGAATCTAAGTAAGTTAGTAAATGATTATCCACTGTCATATTAAGAATGAAAATTCACTTCAATAGTTTAGATTTGCATTCTTTTAAACTGTGTATTTTGGAGTGCCTGGGTGGCTCAGTTAATCAAACGACTCTTGATTTCAGCCCAAGTCACCATCTCAGGGTCAAGAGATCAAGCTCCCCCTACTATGTTGGGCTCTGCGCTGGGCATGGAACCTGCTTAAGAGTCTCTCTCTCTCCCACCCTCTCAAAAACAAACAAACAAACAAACAAACAAACCACAACCTGGGTATCTTAAAGTTCTTTAGTATTTCCCCCTTTGCTTTCATATACCCTTATTTCCTCAGAATTCATTCTCTTGAAATTTGTCCACTTATTTAAAAAATGAATAATAAAGTATAAGAAATGAAAAGTGAGAATCCACCTGAAGTCTTGCTAGTTGTGCAGTCCGGGCTACTATTTTATTGTATGGTTCCACAATTTTTGCTTTCATCCTAAAGAAAAAAAAAGAGAAGAGTAATGATAAAAACATCTTCAAAATATCAATGGTCAAATTTCTTTCTACTCCACTTATTTACAAAATGAACAACAGTACCTATCAACAGCTCCCTGTAAAGCCCCAATTCTTGTCTGCATCATCTGAAGAACACCTAGGAAAACATAACAGCTTTCGTTACTTTACAAATTTACAAGGGCTCCAATCGGGCAAAATATATATATATATATTAAAAGAAAAAAATCATATATATACCCATACCCATAGAAAAATTTCCATTTTTTTTCTGCCACCATCATAACCTAAGCAACCGGTATCTTTTACCTGCACTATTGTTAAAGCCTCTAACTAGCCCCCTCCTCCAATCCTTGTTCCAGTAAAGAAGTCTGACAAATAGAGAGTGACTGCATAAGGAGCATAGGGTGTTCCACTTTGGGTGATTAAAAAGTTCTGGAACCACATAGTAATGGCTACACAACACTGTAATGTAATTAATGCTACTATATTACATACTTTACAATGGCTAAGTTTCATGTTCACGTATTGTACTAGTCACAAAAGAAGGAGCCTGAGGGCACTTTAAAGGGGTAAACTGTAGCACAATATTCCCTAAAACCCTTCCATGGTCTCCCCTTTGCTTCCATGTCAAAACTGAAGTCCACAACTTGGTCTTCAGGGCCCTGCACCACCTGGAAATGGTGTACTTTCTCTCCAACACCTCACCGCACCCCCAAGCTCCTACTAGATAAACACCCACTGTTCCTAAAGCCTCAGTTTAACAGAAACAATCACTAAAAGATCCCCCAACTAATTTAGATTTTCTTGTTATTTCCTTCCTTAGCATACATTTCCTTCATGGCACTAATCCCATTAGGTAATTACATATCCGCTTTTCTATCTGTTTAATGTTTTACTCTTTCACTGACTATAAATTCCTGGAGGTTAGGGAAAGTATATTTCTCATTCACTACTGTATGACCTGAGCCTAAATCAGACTACTTCCAATGGCAATGAATGTTTGTTAACTTCATTATATGCTAGATAAATCATACACATGGATAGTAAGGATAGTATCACCTTTACTCTCCACATACACAACATGATGGTTAACTTTTTACAAAACTATAAGAGTATTTTCAGGAAGATAGATCTTAATTTTACTATTTTACATACCTGATAACAAGCTTTTCAATATTACAGTTGTAATTATTTTGAATTTCATTCTTTAAAACTCAGTTCTTACATTTAACAGGCATAGCCATAGTTTAAAAACATAGTATTCTAAATAAACTTAGGTTTATTTACTTAGTTCTATAACTCCGTCATATATTAGATGAAGTAATACTAGAACTAATAAACATTATCAGGTACAAATAGGCTTTAGTATGGCTTAGTCCAATAGAATCCAACCGGAAGATTCCCATTTTTCTGCTAGTTTTATGATTCGTTGATCTTAGACCTCCAGGAATGAACTGCTCTCGCTTGTTATCATCATATCCTTACATCTTATTCTCTCCACAAGGCACTCTCAATTAGACTTTCATACACACTCCACCAAAACAGATCTTATAGAGGTCACCAGAAATCCCCAAGGTGCCAAATTCTACTGTCAGTTCTGTCTTTACCTTGCTCAAATCCTCTGAAATTCAAAACATAGTCACACCACTCTCTCCCAACAATATTCTTTTTCTCTAGGGTGCCAAGTTGTCACACTCCCTGGGCTTCTTCCTATTACTTTTTTTTTTTTTTTAAGATTTTATTTATTTTTGAGAGACAGAGAGAGAGAGGCAGAGACACAGGCAGAGGGAGAAGGAGGCTCCATACAGGGAGCCCGATGTGGGACTCGATCCCGGGACTCCAGGATCACACTCTGGGCTAAAGGCAGGCTCTAAACCGCTGAGCCACTCAAGGATCCCCCACTTCTTCCTATTACATTAGCAGTTCCTCCTCTGCTAGAGTCCTCCAAGATCTGATGTTCAGCCAGTTTCACTTCTCCATCTACCATCTCTCTTAAGAATTTCACCCAATCCTGGTGTTTTAAATACTATCTGTTCAATAAAATACCAATCTTATACATACACATCCACACATATGTACGCACATCTACATAGACAGATTTGACCTATGCCT
This sequence comes from Canis lupus dingo, assembly GCF_003254725.2. Taxonomy (NCBI): domain Eukaryota; kingdom Metazoa; phylum Chordata; class Mammalia; order Carnivora; family Canidae; genus Canis; species Canis lupus. The sequence continues at coordinate 13,057,365 of NC_064260.1, read as the reverse complement.
GCCTGCCTATGTATATACACACACACACACTCACACATACACACACCTATGGACTCGAACTTTCTCATATCAAATTTAAGATGCCCAAGATAACCTCTGTTCCACCCTTCCCCATCAAAATTATAATCCTCTCCATTCTGACCCATCTCAGTTTCCTATACCATCATTTATCTCATTTTTCAGACTAAAATCTTGGGAATCACACTTGGTGACTTTTGTCCCCTCTACCCTTTCATCTCCATCACCAAACCCTATCAGTTATGCCCCCATTTTATCCCACCCATTTCCCTCTCTTCACATCTACCATTCTAATCCAGAGCACCATCAACTCAACTCTAATCTTCTAGTATCTTCTAAATTGATACCCCTGATTCTACTCCTACTGTCCTACAGAGCCATCAGAAAAAGCTTTTACAGCATAAATCTTACACAACATACCCCTAATAATAAAAAAAAAAAAACCTTCCAATGGTTTACCAGTGCATTTAGAATGAAAATCAAACTTCTTTTCCAAGAACCTCATCTATAATTCTTTCCTTCATTCATTAAATTCCCCTCATACCGGCCTTCGTTCTGCCCCTTGTACATCCCAAGCTAATTACTACCTTACCATTTGAGTTCTCAGCTCAAATGTCATCTTCTCAAAAAGGCCTCCCCTGATTATCCTTGCTCCCTTTCCTTAACCCAATCATCCATTTTATTTTCTTTATGGGACTTAAAAATATTTGAATTTTCCCATATGTGGGAATTTCGTCTGCTTCCCCACATTGGAAGAACATTAATTCCATAAGAACAGTGACTTCTATAGTTCCAGGTCCACAGGACCTAAAAAGCTCTCAGTTACTGTTTGAGTGAACAAATGAAGGAAGGAATGAGGACATCTCTTTTCAATACAATACGGTTAATTAAATATATCTCTAAATGCCATAAGAACAGGGACTCTATCTTTGTTATAGCTATTGGGAACCTAGCAAATTCTCAACTAACATTTAAATGAATAAATGAATGAAAACAAATAGGGGTTAATTTTTAACAAAATAGGTTCAATAAAAGTAATTCCAAACTACCTATGTGGCAAAAAATTTAAATATTTGGGGAAAAATGCAGACGAAGCAGAAGTTGGCATAATATTCGTTTCCAAATACAGATAACACTTATTCTTCGGCCATTTCAACATTAAGTGCTTAGAAATCCACACCATGCCAAAATGAATACTAAATCATACTTTGATGTTTTATGTTCAAATAATCCAGAGAAGATGCTCAGATTATCACAAGAACTCAGAGAAGGCAGCCTTTGTACCTCATATACTTATCCAATGGACAGTCATTCTAATTCAGTCTAACCATTTATTTTAAATATTATAATCACTGAAAAGCATTTTGGAAAAATAAGCACATTATAGACCTAATTGCATTTAAGAAAACCACAATGAGAACTATTTCTGTTGCAATGATGCATCTACACCTAAATACACTCAGAATCAATGTACTACCAGCCATTCTTATGGGTTTGACAAATGAAAAAATCACTTACCATTTGTTTAAAAAAAATTCAACAATAAAACAGGATATTTACTGCTTCCAGAAACACATAAAATATTATGAGATTAAAAATAAATAATTTCCAATTGCAAGTGGTCAGTACTTAAAGCTTCTGAGTTTTCCCAAGAAAACAGTCTGCTAATCATCCTAAATACTCAAGTAATGAACTATCATTCTCCCAAATACTAAGTTCTTCATTAGGATGTCTGAGAAACAGCATACATGCTGAGAATAAGCTAATACCTTTGAGTGTGTAAGAAATAGTAGGGGAGGGGATCCCTGCATGGCTCAGCGGTTTAGCGCCTGCCTTTGGCCCAGGGCGCGATCCTGGAGCCCCGGGATCGAGTCCCGCATCGGGCTCCCTGCATGGAGCCTGCTTCTCCCTCCTCCTGTGTCTCTGCCTCTCTCTCTCTGTGTCTATCATAAATAAATAAATATTAAAAAAAAAAAAAAAGAAATACTAGGGGAAGCATTAAAGAATATTGCATCACAGAAAGTAATATCCTTCTTCCTCAAGAATTTGATCAACATAGGGAAAATCACTTAAATATTCCGTATTTATAACATGTAATTGAATTTAAATCAAGATAGGATGAAAAATTCATAAAATATTTATCCAATCAGGATGTCTGGGTGGCTCAGCACTTGAGCGTCTATCTTTGGCTCAGGGTGTGATCCCAGGATCTGGGATAGAGTCCCACACTGGGCTCCCTGCAGGAAGCCTGCTACTCCCTCTGCCTATGTCTCTGCCTCTCTCGCACGCGCTCTCTCTCTCTCTCTCATGAATAAATAAATAAATCTAAAAATAAAAAAAAGGGAGGGATCCCTGGGTGGCTCAGCAGTTTAGTGCCTGCCTTTGGCCCAGGGCGCTATCCTGGAATCCCAGGATCGAGTCCCACGTCGGGTTCCTGGCATGGAGCCTGCTTCTCTCTCCTCCTGTGTCTCTGCCTCTCTCTCTCTATGTCTATCATAAATAAATAAATAAATCTTTAAAAAAAAAAAAAAGGATTTAGCCAATCAAAAATAGTAAGGCTCATTAAAAAATCCCAATTATTATTATTTTTTAAAGATTTTATTTATTTATCAATGAGAGACAGAGAGAGAGAGAGTGAGAGAGAGGGAGAAGCAGGCTCCATGCAGGGAGCCCAACAAGGGATCCCAGGTCTCCAGAATCACACCCTAGGCTGAAGTCGGCGCTAAACCTCTGAGCCACCCAGGGATCCCCTATTATTATTATTATTTTTTTAAGATTTAGAGAGAAAGAGTATGGCGCACAGGCAAGTTGAGTGAGGTGGAGAGGAAGAGCAAGAATCTCAAGCAGACTCCGAACTGAGCACGGAGCCCTGAGTCGGATCCCCTGGGTTCATGATCTAAGCCAAAATCAAGAGTCAGAAGTTTAACTGACTGAGCCACAGGAGTCTCCAATGCATCATTCATTATTCTATTATATTCTCATTGAAAAAGTTTCAAAGAAAGCCAAAAATAAGAAAAATATTCAAGCCTACTTCCACTATTCCTCACTCTGGTGGTTTTGATGTTTTTGCTAATTAACAATTTTCTGTTAATTTTCTAGAGGCACTAACTATGCACCAGGATTGTCCTAACCATTTTTCTAATTCACTTAGTCCTCAAAATAGCACCATACAGGAATATTTTAATACTCCTCCTTTATAGATAAAAGGGAGGCACACAAAGGTTAAATAACTTGTTCACAGTCACATATCTATTAAGTGACAAAGCAAGGATTTGAATGCAGATAGTTTAGCTCAAAGGTCAACAAAATTTTATTCAAGTTTTGTTGGGACACAGCCACAATCACTTACATACTACCTGGCTGCTTTCACTCTGCAACCACAGAGTTTAGTAATTGCAACAGAAATGGTATGGCCTGCAAAGTCTAAAGTATTTACTATCTGACCCTTAACAGTAAAAGTTTGCCAATCCCTGCTCTAGCTCCATCTAACTTACAGTTACTTAATGGAAACATACCTTCCAAAGACTCAATCCCAGTTGCTTGTGCTAGCAAATCTTCATGTCTTGCAACAACCTGAAAATCAAGAATTTTCTGTAAGTATTAGGTATTTTTCTTTATAGCCACAAGGTAGAACTAAAGGTCTCCCTCCATACAGGAAGGCGCAAACACTAACACAAAAGAAAAGTATACAGGTGATAAAGGTATACTTGAGATGAGTTATTAGCAGAAACACAAACATGCTTATAGTTCGACATAGAGCCAAAAAAGACACAGCCTTTTCACTATCCCCTTGCTTTCCTAATGGAAGGAGCCTGGGGAGTTGTGCCAAAATTGAAACTAAAAGAAAACAAAAACAACAACAACAAAAAAAACCCAGGCTAATTCTTGCCATGCTGTTGTATGCTTTTCCCATAAAGAATGTTTTCAAACATTAGGTTCTCTTAGTTCTTGAACTTAATTCAGCATCATCAAGACCACATTCTAATCTGAAAAGATAAAGTAGAGTCAGTACCCAACTATTCCTGAGTATCTCTCTGCTTTCAGTTTCCTAGGGTCATGTGAAAAATCCCCATGCAAGACTGATTTTTTTTTTTATGAAAATTAGGGCAATGTGAATGACCACATCAAAAACCCAAAAAGTTTAAGAGTTAAAGACCACATGTAAGAAATTCCTAGATACATCAAGAAATCATGCAAATCTTTAGAGTAATGCAAGAGTCTTTATCATTTTGTACTTTTTTTTATTCCAATGAATAGGGAGTTTCCTATCCAGGCTGTAAACTGAAGCTCCTAGTCAGCAAGGATTCATTCACTGGAACCTCCACATTGTCCTATATCAGGTATCACTTATTTTATCAAGTCCCTCTCTCTAACATCCATCTAAAATAAGTGTTACTTTTCAGTCTCCTATGTCTGTTAAGATTGCCAGAGTATGTCTGAATTCTCCCCAGTCCACTGATATGGTCATCAATTTATCTATGCATCTTAACAAGACTAATTTTAATTCTCTATCCTTTCTCCTGTGTGAAGAATACTTTGGAAATGTTGAAAATCCTAAAGCTACATACACTTTCATAAACTCCCCTTCAGCCAGCTGGATGAATTTTCAAGAGATCTGGAAGACAGAAAGGAAAGGAAAGCTATCTTCCTGTTACTGTTTCAGCTAGTAATGAGCAAGGTCCTGAGACCTGAGAATTTAGAGATGGCTGGAATAGCCGTATCAATCATTCTAGAATTTAGTTACTAGATACCCCAAGGCAGAATTGCAGCAGTGGTATAGGAGGTAATGGCTGGAGTTTCTAGGCCTCCACACTGCATCTATGAAAGTAGATCTTTCAACTCAGTCCACTGACTTCAGAAGCATCCAGTCCTCAGTATTAAACATCTTCCTGCTTTAAATACCTAGAGTGGTTTCTATTTCTTGTCCTATGCTCCAACTAATACATACCTCAACACATGATATTTAAAAAGATTTTTTATGGGTTTAATTATCATTATCCCAATTTTGCTTCTGCAGAAAAACAATTATAGCAGGTTCAGATCTTATTCTAGGCCTCTACTTTATATTCCAAACTATTATAAGTGTAATTTGTCCCCTGTAAGAGATGTTAAATAAATTTTTCGTCTTTATTGATTTCTGCAAAGAAGGTACTGCATGCAAGGAAAAAGAAAATACTAATCATATTACTCAGCCATAAAAAAGAATGAAATCTTGCCATTTGCAACGACGTGGATGGAGCTAGAGTATTATGCTAAGCAAATTAAGTCAGAGAAAGACAAATACCATATGATTTCACTCATATGTGGAATTTAAGAAACAAAACAATTGAGCATAGGGGAAAAAAACAGAGAGGCAATCCAGGAAACAGATTCTTAACTATAGGGAACAAACTGTGGCTTGCTGGAGGGGAAGAAGGGGGAGGATGGATGATGGAGATTAAGGAGGGCACTTGTGATGAACACTAGATGTTGTATCTAACTGATGAATCACTAAATTCTACACTTGAAACTAATAATACATCATAGTTAACAGACTGGAATTTAAATAAAAACCTGCAAAAGAAAGAAAATACCAACCATAAAAAAGAATTTCAGGTGGCTCTTAGAAAAAGCCACCCCTGAGAACCCTAGGCAAAGTGCATTCTCTCCTGCTTTTATGAACACTTTGTACTAGTCTAAATAAAACAGGCATCACTTGCCTGTCATTATTTCTGTCTGTATCTGCCATTGGTTGGTGAGTCCTTGGAGAGCTGGAAAATATGTTCATTCTTCTATCCTCATAGCCTAATGCAAATCCTGACAATTAAAATATACGATTAAATGTATAGTTAAAACATATAATATATAATATATAAAGTTAAAGGAATCCTAGAAGTCATCCTAGTCCTAAGCTACTCTTTTGATTGATAAAGTACAGCACAAAAAATTTAAGTGAACATGTCTCATGTTATAACAGATCCAAGTTTCCTGGTAAACAGTCCATATATTCATGCATTTTTTCACTCATTTAAATATTTGTCAAGTGCCTACTCAACAGACAAAAGCCAACACCAGGAAGTATACTATAAAACTCCCCATAAAATTATAGAATTTTAGAAGAGGAAGGAACTCTTAAGATCTTCCACTGTCATCTGTTCCTCCTTATTCACTCCAACTCATTTAATAGATTTCCTTTGTTAAAAGCAAAACTCAAAGACATTAACAGATAGGAAAGGTAATAGCACAGCTGAGATTAAGACCCATCTCCTGGATGCCTGGGTGGCTTGGTGGTTGAGCGCCTGCCTTTGGCCCAGGGCATGATCCTGGAGTCCCAGGATCAAGTCCCACATCAGGCTCCCTGCCTGGAGCCGGCTTCTCCCTCTGCCTATGTCTCCTTCTCTCTCTGTGTGTGTCTCTCATGAATAAATAAATAAAATCTTAAAAAAAAAAAAAAGAGCCACCTCCTAATTCTCCATACTGTGTTCTAGCTACCACAAATTTATCAACTTTCTAGAATTTCAGCAAATGTTACACTTTGTGTTCATAAAGTGGGAAGTGCCAATGTGAACTTCCCAATATGTCTTTCACTGTTCTTTTTTATTTTTTTTTTTTAATTCATTCCCAGGACTCCGGGATCACACCCTGAGCTGAAGGCAGACACACTTAACTACTGATCCACCCAGGCGTCCCTTACACTGTTCTACTTCCAAAATTTTGTTTGCTATTATTTTTACCAAAGACTTCCTATTTTTCACCCACCTATAGTCACTGCACATCAATTAGGTGGGGCAAACAAGGGATGTCCAAATACTTTTGGAGAGGGGGGTATGTTCCTTTTTCAACTAACAAAAAGTAGTTTATGGAAAACTTTGCAAAAACATACCTTGAGAAATAAGCCACACTCCTAAGTTGCACATTTCCTCATTTAAATACATGTTTAGATTAAATAATAAAAGGATTACAAAGTGATAAATTATCACTGTAGGCTGAAGAAGCCAGATGATCCAAAAGATTGGAAATACCTGTAGGTGTAGCTCTTTATCCAACTGACTGATTCCTTGGGCAAGTTTTGCTAGTTGTTCAGCAATTACAGCTTGATGGATAGACTGGGAAGTATAAGTCTTGACATCAAAGTCTTCATTTAAAAAATCACTGTAACACTCTAGAAAAAAATAAGCAAACTCTTTAAATACTAATTGCACTGCAATAAACCACAGCACACAACAGAACAAGTATAATCATAGATAACATACTCTGAATCTTTTTATACATGAGAACTGTTGTAAATGAGAAGGAATGGTAACATTCACAGAGAGCTTACTGTGGGCCAGGCATTGACCTACACACTTTAAACATAGTAACTCATTCAATCCTCACACAACTCTGTTCGAACTATCAAATATTGTTTCCCCCATTTCACAGATGAAGAGACAGGTGAAGACAGGGCATGCAACCTGTCCAACCTGTCTGAGATTTTAATTCAGGCACCCGAGCTGCAGAGCCCACACTATAAACCCCTATATTACACTACGAAAAGTTAACTTTTACCAGTGAGTTAAAAGGAACATATTAAGTAGAAGGTTAAAAATTAACTACTAACTGCAGGCTTTAATGCAAGAAAACAAGGTCACTGATAATGACAACAAACCAATTCACTATATTTGGTATTTATGATCTCTTGTATCTCCAATGCACAAATGCTGTCATAATAAAGTGATTCTGGAATTATGATAGAAGTAGGCAAATACAAACTTATAGATATTACTGAAATTAGGGATATATGGGCGAAATAAGTAGAAAGGGAGACTATGTTCAAAACACAGCCTTAATAAACACAAAGAAGAAGTGATGCTAGATGCTAAGGCATCTTTCCGTACAGAAACCCAAAAATCTGTAGGTAAAAGATAAATAGAGTTAAGAGTTAAAAAGTTACATAGAAGTGAGCTCACTGTAGGTATAAAACCACTATCTTTGACCCATGTGATAGATACAGGTAAGATCACCCTGAAGAAATTATAAAACTAACCAACAAAATAGAGTCCTTACAAGAAAACTTCTAGTGTCTCTATCCACTAAAAAGTACACTCCATGAGAGCAAGGGCTTTGTTTTCTTTACTCCCATGTCCCTAGAGCATGAACAACGTCTGACACATGGTAGGTGTTCCATACAGGTTGAATGGATGAATTCATCTATATACCTGCTGGAAGTAGCATTCTGCAAAGGGCAAAGACTCATTCTTGATGACTCTTAAAGTGAAAGAAAAGCTGCTACTTTGGCCTTAATTCTGGGAACCTCATTTCCTTCCAGTCTGCCAAGGAGTTTTCAGGATTAAAGATTCTTCAAGGCAGCCAAGTGAAGAAGGCCACTCCAAGAAGGTTTAGAGGCGGCAAATGCCATAGCATATTTTGAGAAATAAGGGCACCGCCGACGTCAATGTGTCTAGATCACACTGTGTGTGTGCTGGGCAGAAGGGACAAGAATAATAGAAAACTGAAGTTCTAAAAAAAAAAAAAAAAAAAAATTGAGGTTCCAAAGGAAGACTGAGAGCAGTTTAAAAAGAGACTGGTATGACTTCTCAAATGTTTAGACTATATCCCATTGAGGTTAAAGACAGGAAACAGCACTGTCATTTGTGTTTTAGTTTCTGGCGGCATCATGGAAGATGACTGAAAAGGAATTAGTCACACGGTGGTATGCTGGAACTGGCTCCTGCTGGCTCCTGAGAGTCAACAGTTAAATTTCCAGGAACTGTGTAAGCCAGGGGACATAACAAGTAGGTATCTTAAAAAACTGACCACAGGGCAGCCCCAGTGGCTCAGCAGTTTAGCGCCACCTTCAGCATGGGGTGTGATCCTGGAGACCCGGGATTGAGTCCCACGTCGGGCTCCCTGCATGGAACCTGCTTCTCCCTTTGCCTGTGTCTCTGCCTCTCTCTCTCTCTGTCTCTATGTACAAAAAGAGGGAAATGGAGAAGTTCAGAAGCGAGGAAAACAAAAATTTCGAAGGAGATGGAGAAAATGAAAGCAATCAAGGAGACTAAAGAGCATTCAGAGAGAAAAAAAAAAGAAGACAAGGAAAAATGGCAAGGGATGGTTTAGAGAAAGTAAGTGGGTAGTAGTGTCAAAGATCAAACACAATGAAGGCTGAATACTGGAAACTGGACTTGGCATTTCAGGATTTGATTGTCCATCAGAAGAATCATGTAATGCTTCTCCTTTACAATTGTCTCATTCATATAGAAGGAAAATCAGAAGCGCCCCACAAATTATTTCAGCTATGCATCTGCTCAAAACCCTATCAATCCTATCCTCTACCCTGGCAAATCCTTTACATAGTGAATCACTGTTACACACAGAATTGGTTTTTTTAGGAATGTTGTAGTGAACCAATGAATTCGGGCAAACTGAAGACAAGCAATTAAAGGAACCAAAAAGGGACACCTGGGTGGCTCAGTGGTTGAGCATCTGCCTTCAACTCAGGCCAAGACCCCGGAGTCCTGGGATCAAGTCCCGCATCAGGCTCCCTGCCGAGAGCCTGCTTCTCCCTCAGCCTATGTCTCTGCCTCTCTCTGTGTCTCATGAATAAACAAAACTTAAAAAAATAAAAATAAAGGAACCTAGAAGAGAGCACTTAGAGAATTAGGAAATTTTTTAAGCACAGAACTCAGAAGTCACACGAGAGGTATTACGAAGAGTCAAACCCTCTTTACAAGTTCAAGTAAGATAACGACCAAAAAGTATCTATTTATCTACAAGGAGATCAGCAGAGACCTTGGCAAAGAGATTTCAATGGTGTAGAATGAAAGTGACTTGGTCCTTGAGACAGGAAAAAAAAAAAAAATCCAGAGCACGGGAGGAAGACTGTCTTTAGAAGCAGAGATGCCACTTCTATTATAATGGAAAATACAAGGTGGTTAAAAAAAAAAAAAAAAAAGACATTACAGATCTAGGCTTAGTTTATAGGTTTGATGGCAAGAAATGGAGGAAGTTCACATCTCTTTTCATGGAAGTTTAAAGTCATTTGTTGAGCTTGAAAGGAGAGGTCTGCAAGAGTAAGGATTTAAATAATCACCAAGGAAGATGGTAAACTAAGTAGGAAAATACAGAAGGCAGAATTAAGGACTATTAGCCCTTCAAAAACTGATTACAATTCCAGAATGCATCCTACTAAAATAAAATATACACCTATGCCTGGCATGTGTTGTTTCTTCCACTTCCTCATCTAGGGAAGTTCTATTTACACTTCAAAACCAATTCCATTTGGAAAGCCTTCCCTGACACTCCCCTAATCACTCCCAGTTATCATCCCCCTCTGTATTGACTTTGTACACAATTCTGCTACCCAGCAACATTATATTATAATGCTTACCTTTATAGCTATTTCCCCTTAGTAAAATGGCAAGCTGTTTGAGGGTGGGAAATGCACACGTATCAGGAGTTCAAAACTTGGCGAAATGGAATTTAAACTAAGATACGAAGATGCATTGGACAGAGATCCTAACCGAGAGAATCTAACACAACTTTGTTCAGAAAACCACCTGATTAGTAAGTTTTTGAAAGGTACCCTTATGAACTGTGGAATACAAAAAGCGGGGCAGCCTGGGGTGCTCAGCGGTTTAGCGGGGCCTTCAGCCCAGGGCGTGATCTTGGAGACCCAGGGATCGAGTCCCACGTCGGGCTCCCTGCGTGGAGCCTGCTTCTCCTTCTGCCTGTGTCTCTGCCTCTGTGTGTGTGTGTGTGTGTGTCTCTCATGAATAAATAAATAAAAATCTTAAAAAAAAATACAAAAAGCAGTTCTATAATGCAGCAGAAAAAGTACACAAACTATGTCACTACCAGGTAGAAGGTGATGGCGATTAGGAAAGAAAATAAGAAAATTAAGAACAGATGAAAAGAAACTTGAACTTTATCCTGAAGGAGATTTGTGGCAGGTTCACTGGATTAACACAATTTAATGTGCTCCTCAAATATACTACGTTTAACTTACTTCCTGGGGTTTTCTTCTCTCCAAAACTATCAATAAGCTGCTATATTCAACACATATGGTTCATCCCTGCCTGAACTAGTGCTCCGAAGTCGCCTCCAAGTCTGCGAGTGGGCCACCTGTGCAACCCAAGAATCTGTTCACAGAGGGAGGAGGCGTCCAACTCTGCCCAAGGATGAAGCCCTCTGACATTACGAGCTGTCGCCTATCGGTTCTGGGTCCGTCACTTTTCACGGGATCCGACGCCGCCTCCTCGCATCAAACTGCGGCGGCGGCAGCGGCTGTCAACCCGGGCCACCGGGGCACGGCGGTCCCAGGACCTCAGGGCGCGGGAAGGGTGGAGCCGAAATGAGGGGCAACCAGGAATGAGGCTCCCGCTGGACACCCGGGAGGGAAGGGCACAGCCAGCCTCTGCAGAAGCAGGTCGGTGCGGCCCGCTCCCGGGCGCCAGGGGGCCGGGCGGGGGGAGTGGTCACGTCGAGACCGGAAAACTTTCTGCAGAGCAACGGGTTGAGTCCACCGCCCGGGCCCAGCTGCGGAGCAGGACCGTCCCGCAGGCCCGCCCCCCGGACAGAGCCAGACTCCTTACCGTCCTGCAGGAGCTCCCGGACTGTCGCTGCCGCCGCCCCACAGCCCAGAGCCCCGTGGCCAGCCACAGCGACGCCGCCGTCACCACCTTCCATGTTGGCAGGTGCCGGGCTGATGACGTCAGCGGACGCCCCGCCCCGCCCAGGTGCTGACGCGCAATGCCCGCGCCGCCGGCCCCGCCCCGCCCACGGCCTGGGGAGTCGGCTCCGCGGGCGCTGCCGCCGCCGCCGCGCGAATCTCGGGCTGGGAGCAGCGGCGCGGGGCCCGGAGCCGGCGCGCGCGGAGAGCCGAGGCGGCGGGCTTGGCGCCGTGTGCCGTCGTGCCCCCGGCCCAAGAGACGGCGGGCGCGGGAACCTGGCCGTGCAAGTATTCAACCCGGAACCGGGGCCTCCCGGCGGAGGCCGGACGCGAGAGCGGAGGTTTCTGGGAGCTCCGCGGGCACAGCCGGGGCCTCGGGCGCCGCGCGCCTTGGCTGGCCGCCCTGGGGTGGACGCTGGCGGGAGAGCTGGGGCAGGATGAGCGCGGAGGACGGAGTTGGGGGGAGCCGAAGGCTGGTGGACAAGGAGGACCGACCCGGGAAAGCCCAGCGGACTCAGCCTCTGCCCTCCCTTGACCTTGAGCTTTTTCCGCCTCTTCCTGTCTCTTTCAGCCGCGTGCTAGGGGTGATGCCAAACTTTTTTTTTTTTCCTCTTTCAAACGGACGGATTTTCTATGATCTCCAACTAACAGTATTGAAGCTGCCGAATCAAGTTAGTTCCCATGATCTTCTCCGCTAATGCATCTGCATTATTCACTGAGGTCCCCGCCCCCGAGATGCACACTGATAAGTTAACGGGTCGGCCACCCTGGTACGAGAAGGTTAAGCATCCCTGCACAAGGATCTGTAATATAGGGGATCCCTGGGTGGCTCAGCGGTTCGCGCCTGCCTTTGGCCCAGAGCGTGATCCTGGAGGCCCGGGATCGAGTCCCGCATCAGGCTCCCAACATGGAGCCTGCTTCTCCCTCTGCCTGGGTCTCTGCCTCTCTCTCTCTTCCTCTCCGTGTCTATCATAAATAAATAAATAAGTAAAATCTTTTTTAAAAAAAAATCTGTAATATAACTTGCCCTATGCCCAGAGAACCAGTTTTTACCAATTCCGAAGCCACATGGTTCCCTCGTTTCTGCTAATAGTATTTCAACAAGGTGCTATAATAGTACTTTGCGCATGTAATGCTCAAAACCAGTCCGGTGAGCGTGTGTCTTATGCTTTCCCTCGACTTTGTCTCAGGTTTTTCCCTAGTGTTTTTGGTCTCAATCACAGTCTGGCTAGAATTGTTGGTTCTGAATGAATCACGTGAATTGGCTCAGGGCAATGTGCTCAGACTCACACTAGAATTCATTATCCATAATACAATTTTTAAGAATTCTTTAATGTTGATGAAGAATATCTTTGTTTTTTGTTTTTAAGATTTTTATTTATTCATGAGAGACACAGAGGCAGAGACACAGGCAGAGGGAGAAGCAGGCTCCATGCAGGGAGCCCCACGTGGGACCTGATCCTGGGTCTTCAAGATCCCGCTGTGGGTTGCAGGCGGCGCTAAACTGCTGAGCCACCAGGGCTGCCCTGAATAATATCTTTGAATTATGGGTTCTTTTTTCTGTCCTTAGCTTTTACTTTGGGAAGGTTCTAGAAAAGTTGCGTAAAACTCATTCATTTAGTGAAGAGTTTTGAGCCCCAACCGTACACACCAGCATGAGTTTACAAATAAGACTCCATTCCTGTCATGTCCCAGTGGAGCTCATAAGGTAGAAACCCATGTAGACAAACAATGGTACCAGGTGCTTGGTAGTTTGGATTTGTTTATCAAGCTTAACTACACATTGAAATCACCTGGAGAGCTTTAAAAAAAATTTAAAAAAAAACACTGATACCTGCATGGTAAGCCCGGAGATTCACACTTAATTGGTCTGGGGTATGGTTTGAGCATCCTGAGTCTTAAAAGCTCCCCAGATTATTCTAATGTAGAACCAAGATTGAAAACTACTGATTTATTCATTAAGCAAATACATATTGAGGGAGGCCTTTGTACCATGTACTGGAACTACAAGAATGAGTGGGAATGAAATTGTTCTTGCTGAAGTTCCTAATGACCTAGTTGCTATTAGATGCTTTTTGTTAGTCTTTTCCTTACTTAACTCTTCTGTGATGTTTAAGATGCTTATCCCCTCTTTCTTTGATACTCTCCCGTCTTCAGTCTTTGAATATCACTCTTCAGGTTTATTCTTCTCAGCTCCAGAATTCACATCACTGTCTCCTTTGCATTACTCTTTTTCTTTTAGTTGAATGTTGATGCTTCTAAGGATTTCTTGCCAGATACGGCATCTTTAAGTGCTTTGTCCATGTTCTTGATTTTTTTTCATTTCAACTTATTACCTAAAAGTTAAAGACCATCAGTCTCTATCTCTAGTTTTTTCCTGAGCATCATATCTGTATAAGCAGTTGTGAGACATCACCATCTGGAAATCTCATGAGCACCTCAAATTTAATGTGCCCAAATGTGAACTCCTGTTTCCCTGGTAAAACCTAGTCCTCTTTATTTTCTGTCTCATAGATTGGACTTACACCCACCCAGCCTCAAAAGCCAAAGCATGCACATCATCCTAGAATTCTCTCATACTATACAACATGCACTGTCCTGAAATTTAGCTGATTTCCACCAACTAAATATCTTGCCAGCTTATTTTTATTTCTAAATAGCTCCTAAGTGGGTTCTCATTTCTTATTCCTAGCGACCCAGGTCAGACACTCAGTATGCATCGGACTGGCTTACTACAATAGCCTCCTTTGATATTTTGCCAAAAGTCCTTCCCCCTTTCAGTAAAATTTTTCTAAATCAGAAATCCAGTCATATCATTTTCCCATTGAAATGTTTCATTTACACATATATAAGGAGAGACAGCCAATCCAAAACTACCTGCTATGTATGAAAGTATGTTATATGCACACGCATGTTGGGCACATATGAAACATCACCCACGGAGGTGGAAAAATGGTTAACCAAGGCCCTATAGTATAAAATTATTTAGATTTTATTCCAGGTTAGTATAAAGGTCCATGGTTATACAGGCCTTCTCCCTCTTCTAGTATGCTCAGATAACACAGGACTACTAATGGTTCATTCTTCAGGTTTATTTCATCATTTTCAAGCCTCTGGTTTTATATGTTGCTCCCTGTAACAGGACAGTAGGACAGCCCCCCATCTCCCACATATGTTAGCTAAAGCTTTCCCTCCTCTGCAGTTGATGTATTCCCTCATTTCTCTAGACACTTATTTCCACAACAGTTAAATTGTGTCTAAGTGCATGTATTAGAACTACCATGTTGTGTAAGTATGTCTAACTAATACATTTTTAAAGACAAGAAATGTATTTCCATCTGTATTCCCAACACATAGCAGGAACTTAATATTTGTTGTATGATTAAATACATGTCCATGCCCTCAAAAACTCAAGTGGATGTGTTATTATTATACTCCATAATAATGAAAAGTGCACATGGCGACAGGAGAACCTAGGGTGTAGTGAGTAAGTAAGATCATCTCTGGGATTCAGAGAAGACAGAATCAAGATGGGGGATGATTGCACACACTACGGCAATGCTCGAGATTTGATGAAAGGTACTGCTCGGTTGACACACTTGTGGGACATGGAGAAGTGGAGAGCAAGCTCCAGGTTTCTGACTAGAGTGTGTACGGATGGCATAGTTAGGATATGAAATGCCAGAGGGAAGAAACAGGCTTGATTCATGAAAAGGAACTACCTTTCTGTTGCTTATGTTTTACTTATGTGGGCTTACATTGGTCTAATCATAAATTTTTACTTTAAAAAAGGAGGTAAGGGGTGCCTGGGTGTCTTAGTTAAGCATCCTACTCTTGATTTCACTCAGGTCCTTATCTCAGAGTCATGAGATCGAGCCCCGTATCGGGCTTTGTGCTCAGCACGGAGTCTGCTCATCCCTCTCCCTCTTCTCTTCTCCCATGCTCACTCACACTCTCTCAAACTCTTTAAAGTAAGTAAATAAAAATTATAAAGAGATAAAAGACTGAACATTGGTCAATAAAGCTAGCTTGTTTCAACTGTATACTACCTAAAGAAGTCGAAATTCTTGGCTTATATTTAGATTATAACTACTTTCTAGGTGAGCTAAACAAAAAAATTGCATGTTGAGCAATTAGACCTTCCTAAAGTTTGCCCATATCTGTTGCTAAGTTACTGAGGCCAAACATTGGAATATGGAAAGCGGCCAACCCTATGAAATGACAGCATTTTAAGTATAGCAAATTTAAAAACATTTAGGAACTACTTAATCACTTGTATCTGGATATAAAATTGATTTATTCAGGGACACCTAGGTGGCTCAGTGGTTGAGCATCTGCCTTCAGCTCAGGGTGTGATCCTGGGGTCCTGGGATGGAGTCCCGCATCAGGCTCCTCACTGGCAGCCTGCTTCTCCATCTGCCTGTGCCCCTGCCTCTCTGTGTCTCTCATGCATAAATAAATAAAAATCATCTTTTTAAAAAAGTGATGTATTCAATTACATGATCATAATTAGAATTTTTGCTAGTTGATAGCACATTTAAATTTTTAAATAAAAGTTTGCCTTCTGATCCAGATACAAAGAATAGAAATTGTGAATAACAATAAACATTAAATAGACCAGTAAATCTTGGAAATGCTAACTACTTCAAGTTGTTCGATTAACCCCATTTAGCTTTCCTGTATACAACAAGGTATTTCAAGTGCCAGACATACACAGTCTTATACATTAAATTATTCAAATCAGATTCTCTGGTTTATCAATACCAAACAAAATAACATGGGAAATATTAAACATAATATGAAAAGCCGTGCTATGCTAAGAAAAAAACTTGTAGCTTTCCACATCTTGAGCATTTATTAATTTGAGCAGAAAATGTTACTTTAATGAGTTAAGTATAGAATTTGAATCTGTTAGTGTTTGACACGAACAAGCATAATTTGTACTGAATATATAAACGTGATGATTTCACAGTGTACTAAAAACTGTCAGTGACTTATAGAGATAGGATTCTGTAGTATCCTATTTGATACTGTGAAAAAAAGCTAAAAAGATTCCTGAGCCCACAAGCCTGACAAAAAAATACATATTCTTGGCAGTTGAAATTGTTAGAATGATGGGAATTCATCTAATGAAAGTAATTTTTCTCTATGCAAACTGTCTTTTTCAGATTTGAAGCAAATCTGTATTCATGAAGAGTGACTGCATACCCACAATATGTCAAGAAAGAAAAAAAGATCCAATAGAAATGCTTCATTCTGGGCAGCTGGTAAAAGTCTGTGCCCCAATGGTTCGATATTCAAAGTAAGTATTAGTAAATGGTTAATGAGCCAAGATGTGATTTCCTTTTTGTGCTCTGACCACCATATGGGATCATCAAACACCTAGTTTTGGGATTATGTCTAGGCTGGCATGCTGGTGTATGCCTGTTATGTGCATGGTCTTGAGTAAACAATTCACCCCTTCAAACTTCACTTTTTATATCTATAAAAAAAAAAAGATATCTGCTTATAACTCCCACCTATAAAGATATAGTGGATATTAAATAAAAGGATATTAAGTAAATCTAAACATTCATGCACAGGTTTTTGTTTGAACATAAGTCTTCACATGTCTAGATCAAATCCCTACAACTACAATTGCTAGATCATGTGATAACTATATGTTTAGTTTTTTTAAGAAACTGCCAAATTTTCCAGAGTGTCTCTACTGTTTCACACTTCTACCAACAGAATATGAGGGATCTAGTTTCTCTTCATCTTCATCAATGTGTAATAATGTCATCTTTTAGTTTTAGCCATCTGATAGGTGTGGAGAGATATCTCATGATTTTAATATCCATTTCATAGCTAGCGATGTTGGAAATGTTTTCATATGTTAATTTGTCCCCTGTATATTGTTGGAAAAATATTTATTTATGTCTGTTGCCAATATTCTAATTAAATTATTTGCTTTTTTACTATTGAGTTGGTTTTTGAATTTTTTCAATTGTGGTAAAATATAGCTTAGACATTTTAAGCATTTGCAGTTCAATAATGTTAAGTGCATTCACATTGTTATACAGCCAATCTCTAAAACTCTTTGTTTTACAAAACTGAAACTCTACACCTATTAAACAATAGCTCCCCATTCCACCACCACCCCCCAATTCCTGTCAACCATCATTCTACTTTCTCACTCTTTGAACTTGACTACTCTAGGTATTCATATAAGTGAAATTATATAATAGTTGCTTTTTTGAAACTGACTTATTTCACTTAGCATTATAGCCTCGGGGTTCATCCATGTCATAGCATGTATCAGAATTTCCTTTATTTTAAAGGCTGAATGATATTCTGTTTGTATGTATGTACTCCATTTTATTTATTGATTTATGGATGCTTGGGTTGCTTCTACATTTTGGCTATTTCAAATAATACTGCTATGAATATGGATATATAAATGTCTTTCAGTTCTTTGGGATATATGCCCAGCAGCAAGTGTTAGATCATATGACAATTCTATTTTTAATTTTTTTGAGGAATGTCCATATTGTTTTCCATTTTTATATTCCCACCAGCAAGCAGTATTACAAGAGTTCCAATTCCTCACCACCCTCACCAATACTTACTGTATTGTTTTTTCCATAGTCATCCCAGTGGATGTAAAGTGGTATCTCATTGTGCTTATTAGCTGTGTTTATATCTTTGAGGAAATGTCTACTCAAACCCTTTGCCCATTTTTGAATCAGGTTTTTGTTGTTGTTGAGTTTTTCTTTACTACTGAATTTTGAAAGTTCTCTATATATTCTAGATTATTCCTTTGTCAGATATGTGATTTGCAAATATATTCTCCCAGTATGTAGCATATTTTTTCATCTTCTTAACAAGGTCTTTGCAGAGCAAAACCTTTTTATTTAATGATAAAGTCTAATTTACCAAGTTTTCCTTTTGTAAATTGTGCTTTTGATGTCCCAAGTTTAAGAAAACTTTGTGTAGCTCGTAATCCTGAAGTTTTTCTCCTTTTTTTTCCCAAAAAGTCTTATTTTTTTGTTTTACATCTAAGTCCATAATCAATTTTGAGTTCATCTTTGTATGAATGTGAGGTTTAGAGTTGAGGGGTGTTTTATTTGGGTTTGGTTTGGTTCTGCCTGTGGATGTCTAATTATTCCAGCACCATTTGTTGAAGACTCTCTTTCCAGTATGGAATTTCTTTTGCATCATTCTCAAAAATCATTTGGACATGTTTATGTAGCTCTTTATCTGCATTCCCTGTCCTGTTCTGTTGAGCTATGTGTCTATCTCCCAACCAATACTACACAATCCTGATTATTACACAATCCTGATAGCTATATAATAAGTATTTAATTAAATTAGGTAGACTAATTCCTCAAGCTTTATTTTTCTTTTTTTTCTTTATCTTTCTTTCTCAATATTGTTTTAGCTATTCTAGTTCCTTTGCCCTTCTAAATAATTTGTAATATGATTTTGTCTTTATCTACAAAATATCTTGCTGGAATTTCCAGAAGAATTGTATTAAATATGGGGAGAATTTAATTCCTTTCTATGTTGAGTCTCCCAACTCATGAACATAGATAGTATGTTTTTCCCATTTATTTAGATCTTTGATTTTTTTCATCATCATTATATATAGCTTTCAGCATATTAAGAGCTATACGAGTTTTGAAGACTTAACACCTGAGTATTTTTCTCTTTTTTTTGGAGCGATTGTAAATGATATTATACTATTAATTTCAGTGTCCATGTATTCACAGTTATATACAGAAATAAAATTGATTTTTTAATGTTAATTTTGTATCCTGTAAACTTACTGAACTTCCTTATTGGAGGATTTTTAAAATAAATTCCTTGGAATTATTTATGTGATCATCTCATCTACATATAGGGACAGTTTTATTTCTTCCTTTCCATCATATGCCTTTTATTTCTTTTTCATACACTGACTAGAAGTTCCAGCACTATGTTAAATAAGAATGATGAGAGCAAGCATCTTTGCTTTGTCCTTGATCTAAAAGAAATATGTTCTGTTTTTCATCTTTATGTATATTAGCTATAGAAGTTTTTTGCAGATGCTTTTTATCAAGTGGAGAAAGTTTTCCCTCTTCCTATTTTCTTGAGTTTTTGGTTTTTTTAATCATGAATGAGTATTATTTTGTCAAATGCTTTTTCTATATTGATTGATACAATTACATGATGTTTCTTTTAGCTTTTTAACAGAGTAGATTCTATTGATTGATTCTGAATTTTGAACCTTCTGTTTTAACTTTTTTTTTTCTGCCATCACTATAGCAGGAGAGAAATGAGAAAGCACTACCCCACTACTAGGAGGTGAAAGTAAAAGTCCTGATTTCTTATTTGGTCTCCTTTGACACTCTGGGTGCAGGGGGAATGGCTCCTCATTACTGCTAACCTGGGGGCAAGCCATGAAGGGGATGGTCTGGTACCTGCTGGACTATATTGAAAGTCCTAGCCTTTCACCAAGCATCCTCTGATACTATTTAACAGTGGGAAGGGAGAAAGTATTAAAGTTACTGGCCAGCAAGTATTAAAGTCCCAGTTCCCTACCTGGCCTTCTCTGACGCCACTATGAAGGTGTGTCAGAAAAGTTTGTTATAGCCTTGGAAAGGTGGAAGTCTAAGCTCCCCACTCAACACATGCTTCTGGAGGTGGGGCCACAGTTTTGTCTCTGGTGTTTGGTTTGTAATTGTTCTGTCTTACTAGACTTCCCCTTTCCTAGTCCTTGGTCAGACAGAGCTGACTTTTGTTGGGGCTCTTTTTGTCTCACTCATTGGTATTTGTGGCTTGCCAGCTTCTTTAGGGCCAAATCTAGGATATTTGAGGCAAAAAGGAAATCCAGGCAAAAACTCACCACTGTTGTTCCTCATATCCCAAGGTCACTAGCCTTTCTGTTTTCTTGTCTCCAACTTTCAGAGTTTTCTTATGTTTGTTTTATATAGTCACCAATGTTAAAAAAAAAATTCAACTGAGTAAATTTGAAGATCTCACTGGCCTCATTAAGCAATTCAGAATCAGACAGCATCCCACCTAGCAAGTAAAGAGATGTTCCATGGATTTGTACAAAATGGGAGGTTTTTATAGGAAGGAAGGTAGAGCAAGAAGTTATTAGCAAAAGAAAAGGAAGATTGGTTCAGGCCAGGATATCTTTTGGTGGGGACAGGAACAACAGGAATTTTTTTATCCTGCAGGTTACCTTATTATTGCTGTTCAAGAAATTTCAGATTGACTTTAAAAGGTCACATTCCTGGGAAACTGTAATTAAGTCTTGGTTTGCAGTCATGGAGGTGGCAAATGACTCCAATTTGGGCTTGTTTTTTTCTTTTTTTAACAGCCAGAATAGGGAAAAGTATGTCTACTCTATCCTCTCAAAGGCAGGACTTTCCTCTAATAAATATTTAACAATTAAACTTGGAAGTACATATGATTGTGATGTTTTCTAAATGCCTAATTAAAGTTTTATATGCTCACAGGTTGGCTTTTAGAACATTAGTAAGAAAATATGGTTGTGATCTGTGCTATACACCAATGATAGTTGCTGCTGATTTTGTCAGATCAATAAAAGCCCGAGACAGTGAATTTACTACAAACCAAGGTATGTGAAACCCAGAGTTTGCTGACTTTGTAAAACTTAAAAACAAAAAACAAAAAACTGTCTAATCAGAAACAACACAATTCAGAGATTTTATTTTTAAATATTTTAGTTCTTTATGTTTGTAATAAGTTTTTAACATATGTTTTTATTAGTGCCATGTAAACTCTGGATGATATATCTAAGTGTGAGGTCAGCCTTCCTTGGGGCCCCATCCTCTCACCTGAGCTATTAGGTTCTTATCTCACTGCTTCCAGTCTTGCCCCATTCCAAACCATCCTACAAACAGCCCAAAGGAACCTTTCTAAATGTAAATTTGATCACATCTCTTCCCTGCCTCAAATCCTTCTTGGACAGCTCATGGCCTAAAGCAGTGGTTCTCAAGGGGTGATACGCCAGACCAGCAGCATCAGCATCATCTAGAAACTTGTTCTAAATGGCAATTTTCCAGCTCTGCCGCAGGCCCACTGAATCAAAAACTCTGGGTATATGGTCCAGCAATCTGTTTTTAAAAGCCCTCCAGGTGATTCTGAGTTTGCTAAAGATTGAGAACCAGTGGCCTAAAGAGTAAAATTCCAGTACCTGTCACTGTGCATGGCTGGCTCAGTCAGTAAACCATGTGACACTTGACCTCAGGGTGGAAAGTTCGAGCCCCAGGTTAGGTGAAGAGATTACTTAAAAAAAAAAAATCCCAGTACCTATGAATAATATATGACATTCCTCATGATCCAGACTCTGAATATATCTTTTGCAGCTTTATCTTCCATTAGTTTCTCTCCATAGCCAACCAGCTTTATTCCTTTTTTTTTTTTTAAGATTTATTTATTTATTTTGAGAGAGAGAGAAAGTGTACTTGCACATATGAGTGGGTGAGGGGGCAGAGGGAAAGAATCTTTCAAGCAGACTTCCTGCTGGGCATAGAGCCTGTCACGAGGCTCCATCCCATGACCCATGAGATGACCTGAGCTAAAACCAAGAGTCAGAGGCCTAATCAACTGAGCTACCCAGGCATCTCCGCCCCAGCAACTTTATTCTGTAGCAATACTAATTTGTTTAAGTCCCTGAACATGCCCCATCCTCTCATACTTCTCTACCTGGAATGTCCTTTCCTCAGCCGTGCCTACACCCCAGATCCATGTCTCTCTGGCAAATGATACCACATGCTTCTTAATCCAGCTCTCAAAGTTTGTGGCCGGGGACTTTGCCTGATTGCCCTCCACTATTGTCCTCGCTCACAAGGTTTTCACTGGGCTTAATCCTGCTGTATTATAATTTCCTCTTTGTATGCCTGTCTGCTAGACTATGGGCTCCTTGAAGTCTGGAATTAACCTCTTACCGGTTCGTACCCTTAGCTTCTAGCCCTGTGTTGAAAATATATTAGACCAATAAATGGTTATTAAATTGAAATTCTGTAACTCCCTGTGTTATAATGGGAAAAAACATCTTATACCCTCAGGGAAAAGCATATTCTCCTATCTCATGTTAGTCCTATAAATCAGTGGATCGCCATAGAAATTTTGAATCAAAAAAATAAGTAAAAATAAATTAAAAAGAAAAAATAAAAAAATTCTGAATCAGTGGAAGTAGGACGATGCTCAGAAATCTGCATTTTGGCAAACACCCAGTGTATCTCATATAGATGGTCCTCAAAAGAACTTTAGGAAAATTAAAATACATCTGTCCAGAATTTATAACACTAACCCAAAGAAAGATGAGAAAAATATGTCCATTAAAACTTAAGAAATATCTGACACATGTGCTATATTAAAACTTAATTTTTTTTTAAATTTTTTATTTATTTATGATAGTCACACAGAGAGAGAGAGAGAGAGGCAGAGACACATGCAGAGGGAGAAGCAGGCTCCACGCACCGGGAGCCCAATGTGGGATTCGATCCCGGGTCTCCAGGATCGCGCCCTGGGCCAAAGGCAGGCGCCAAACCACTGGACCACCCAGGGATCCCTAAAACTTAAATTTATGTGTAAGAAAGGAGCACACATGTACTCAAAGACAAACTAAAACTTGGAGAAAATATTTATAGTTATAAAATATTTATAATTTACAATAGAGGAGCACCTGGGTGGCTCAGTCCGTTAAGCGCCTGACTTGGGCTCAGGTCATGATCCCAGGCTCCTGGGATTGAGCCCTGAGTGGGGCTCCCAGCTCAGTGGGGAGTCTGCTTGTCCCTCTGCTCCTCCTCCCACTAGTGCTCTCCCTTTCTCTATCTCTTTCAAATAAATAAAATATATAAAATATATATGTGTGTGTATGTATATATTTACAATAGATAGCAGAGCTAATTTTTATAAAGCTCTTTTATAAGAAAAATTTAAAAAATAATAACATAAAGAACAATTAAAAGAAGAGTAACATAGAAAAGTGGACAGAGAATATGGAGAGCAAACCCACAAATAAAAATACACTCTATTGGATATACAATGTTGAAAAAGTTGTGAGGAAACAAAAACTGTCATCTTTCTTTCTTTTGAAAGAAAACTGTGATGTCTATCAAAATGTTGGTTAGATGCCCATCCAGCAGTTACATTCCTGGGAATTTACCCTATGAATATACTCAGAGGAGCATGTGTGTAATAGTATTCTCATCGCAGCATTGTTTGCAAAAGCCACCCAAAAAAAAGTCTAAAAGTACACTGCATGGTCCATCCACTCAAAAGAATACACTACTAAAAAGAAAATAACATTGTAGTACAGCTCCCAGATATATCAAGGGGGAAAAAGCAGTAGGCATAGAAATGTACATAAAATGTTCATGTTTGTTTAAATTTTACAGGTATACATAAAATTGTTCTGGAATACAATAAACTAATTCTCATCTTTGAAAATGAGATCTGTTCATCAAGAGTGTTACAGTTTTCATTTTATCAAATTTCATACTGTTTGAATTTGTACTAAATGTAAATTACTTTTAATTTTAAATATTTAAGATTAGTTTAATGCTATCTTGTTTAAATAGATACTTCTTAGGCTGAAAGTAATCATTATCCTGTACAAACATGAAGAGTTTCATGGTGTGTGTATGTGTTTCTATGAATTTTAATGTTGAGCTATTCATTTTATCAGGTGATTGCCCATTGATTGTTCAGTTTGCTGCTAATGATGCGAGACTTTTATCTGATGCTGCTCGTATTGTCTGTCCTTATGCGAATGGCATAGACATTAACTGCGGTTGCCCTCAGAGGTAAAGCTCAAAGAAGTTGGAAGAATTTTCAGAAAAATTAGAAAAAACTATGTGAACATGGTAAACTATTTCTCCAGTTTTCCAAGAATTAAAAAGTAAAGAAGATAGAGTTAAAGCACTTGGGCTCCAAATAAGAAGCAGGAAAAAATAAGGAAATATTATGTAGGGAAATATATGCAAAGGTATTTTCTGATGGCTAAAACAATCCATAGATCACTTGATAAGTGTTTTGTCTCACTTTACCACATTTTTTTATATGTGGATCTGCCTTGATCCTCATCCATAAGTGGTTATGGAAGACTTGAACATTTATAGCAGTCCCTAAAATGAATTTTTACTGCCATGTCAGATAAGAAACTGTGATTCTATGATTTGAGAAATTGACACTTGTTTTCTCCTAATTTCTCTGTAAGAATACCTCCTTATAGTTACCCTTTCTTTGTACCACAGTTACTTGGTTGAGTCTAAATAAATGGGTATTGATAGGATGCTTAATTTGATAATAATATCCCTACCTTCCTAGCATTGTGTTAGATTATCTGTCAATAATACAAAATGTGTTCAAAGAATAAAATCAAGGTTTTAAGTGCATCATAATCCAAGCAGATTAGACATATTTGTATACTCATTAGGAGAGTTAAATAAGCTGTTTAGTGGTCTTGGAATGCTGTAAGCCAAAAATATCTTTCTACTATTAAGATTAATAAAACATCTTGTTATGTACAATAAACATCAAATTTGGAATTTTAAAAATCTGAAGTAATTGCAATTAACTACAAATACCTAAGTCTGTTTTGGTTGAATGAATTTTAATTTAATTTTCTCACTTGCCAATGAAAGCCATTTCTCCTAAGTACTTTTTGATCTGGGAACATATTTTCCTTATCTCATATTGATCCACATTAAAATGTTGGATCTGTGAATTATAAAAGTCTGATTCCATTCCAGGTCGCTAAGATAGATAAATAGATGCACTTACAGAGCTTTTAAAATTGTATCTTCTATTCTGACTAATTACAATTCATTTGTTGTTGTGTCTGCTTTATAAAGGTGGGCAATGGCAGAAGGTTATGGAGCTTGCTTAATAAACAAGCCAGAGCTTGTTCGAGATATGGTGAAACAAGTAAGAAATCAAGTGGAAAATCCCAGATTTTCAGTATCTATTAAAATAAGGTAAAGAAAATATTTTAATCTACTGACACAATTTTCCACTACTTAGGAAATAAAATAATATTCCTTTTGTCTAAGAGTGTGGAAGTATCCATCTTTAATAAATTGGTAGCTAGTATATAGAAATGTTGAAACAAGACATTTAGTAAATGACTGTGTACCATATAATTTTTATTTATAAAAATAACAGAACGATTTCATTTTTGTATTTTTAATAGAAATTAAAACATCCCTTTATTATTAAAAACTTTCCCTCAAAAGAAACCCTCAGTTTTTTTCATGGACTGCTTAATTAATAATGCTGCGAGGGGCACCTGGGTGGCTCAGCCATTTAAGCTTCTAACTCTTGATTGTAGCTCAGGTCTTGATCTCAGAATCATGAGTTCAAGCCTCACATTGGGCTCCATGCTGGGTCTGGAGTCTACTTTAAAATAATAATAATAATGAGAAACATTCCTGGTACCAAGAGTAGAGTAATATTTGCAATCAAATTTCACAATGAAAAGAAAATAAACCTGGAATAGGTTTTTGGGTGACAGGTTAAAAACACATTTCATAATATATTATCCTACTCATGGATTGGGGGATACATAGCAGGTATTAGGATACCATTTTTCCATCCCTCTATGACAGTACTTGATGAGTTTTTCAGTTATCAAAGCCAAAAGGGTGAAGCATTAGGTAAGGTAAAATTTGTCATCCTATTTTTGCCATTAGTGAAATAGCTAAATTTAAAGTCTTAAATGGGAACTGATCTCAACAAAACCTTTCTTATAGTGGCATGTAGTGATAATATAGCAAAGCTAACTGAATAATGTATCAGATGAAATATTATTTTATTTAGCTATTAATTTTAGCATTAAAAGTTGCATGTGGTGGCGCAGCGGTTTGGCGCCTGCCTTTGGCCCAGGGCGCGATCCTGGAGACCCGGGATCGAGTCCCACGTCAGGCTCCTGGTGCATGGAGCCTGCTTCTCCCTCTGCTTGTGTCTCTGCCTCTCTCTCTCTCTCTCTCTCTCTCTCTCTCTCTCCATGTGACTATCATAAATAAATAAAAATTAAAAAAAAAAAAAAGTTGCATGTGGTGAATAGACATGTAATTTTGAAATGACAGGATCCATGATGACCTTACAAGAACTATAGATCTTTGTCGAAAGGCTGAGGCAACAGGAGTTTCTTGGATTACAGTCCATGGAAGAACTGTTGAAGAAAGACATCAGCCAGTTCACTATGAGGCCATTAAAATAATTAAGGAAAACATGTCTATACCTGTAATTGCTAACGGAGACATCAGAAGCTTAAAAGAAGCAGAAAATGTGTGGCATATTACTGGGACAGATGGTAAGAAAGAAGTACTTGAGTTTGATTTTAATTAGCCAAAAAAAAAAAAAAAAATTGGAATAGGAGAGTGATATTAAAGTGATTTTTCATTATTTGTCTCTAAAATGGAGCCATATTTTTCTGTTGTACTGATTTAAGCTAAACAGTTCATTAAAATTATGTTAACTCTTTTACATATAGGCAGTATATTGTTTTAATTGGGATAAATTAAGTCAGTTACTTTCTGCCACCATCATATCCAGTGAATGACCAGTTAAGAAGGCTATCTTCCAGATAGCCTATTTGTGAAATAGAGATGAGAATTAGTGAACACAAAGTGGTCCTAGAAGTCAAAGGAGCTACATACTCTTGTGGTTTTATTACTCCCTTGGATTATTGGTGCACCAAAATCTGTGATAACTATTGCTAGATGGGACAATGTGGATAAACTTAACTTTAAGCAAACCCAATTTATGACAGTCTGGATTAACCGTTAAAAAAATCCCCAGAGACTAATTGTTTAATATAGACATCTTAAAAAAAAATGTTTTTAATTCTTGTAAGTACATTTAAATATTCTTAGTTTACAAATGTAGCAAATTGTTTTGTAATTGAGTTATACTAATATGTGGGTATTGTGAAACCTTATAATACTACTTATTTTTCAATATTGTCAGTTTGTTTCAAGTGTGACCTCATAACCTGTGAGTTCTTAATGTGTGAACAAATGTGATATGCTTTATTTTATAGGTGTGATGGTTGCAAGAGGACTCTTAGCAAACCCTGCCATGTTTGCTGGCTATAACGAAACCCCGCTGCAGTGCATCTGGGACTGGATTGACATTGCTCTTGAACTTGGAACTCCTTATATGTGTTTCCATCAACATTTAATGTACATGATGGAAAAAATAACTTCAAGGCAGGAAAAAAGAGTGTTTAATGCTTTGTCAAGCACATCAGCAGTTTTAGATTACCTTACAGACCATTATGGGATTTGACTGGACTTCCTAAAGTATTTTAATATTTACTTCACTTTATATCTACAGTGAAACCACCCAAGGTCACATTTTGGTTTTTACTTTAAGTCAGTGTCTCTCCCCCATAAGCATAAAAACAGTGCCCTGAGAACATTTTAAAAAGTTAGTCCTAGACCCCATCCTCAGAGATTCTGATTCAGTACATCTGTAGGATGGAAACAAAATTTAGTTGTAAAGAAGACCCCAGGTAGAGCAAACATCCTGGTCACTCTACCAAACATTGACAAAATATTGTTCTGAATCCTATTATGGATTTAAAAAAAAAAAAAATTTCCTAAAGGAATTGTGTTTTTAACATTTTTAAATAAATTTTTTATTTTAATACTAAAAGTATGAGTCTAATAGTATTTATAAGTCAACATGAAGCATGTTTGAAAATAAGTGCAAAGTGACAGAACAAATGCCAACTTCTACATAAAATGAAAAGGAACAAGAATTCTGTATAAAGTTACTTTCAGGACTTAGATTAAAAATTCAAATTGGAAAATCAAACTGGTACTTCCTAATTCATGAATGACACTTCCAGGTATGTGTTTTAAATTCTATGTAACTTATTTAAATTGTTTTAAATTGTATGAGTTTAAATATCTGTGATATTTTCTATGATTTAAAATTAATAAGATCCATGAAACTCTAAATGATGTTAACTTTGTTACATTTCAAGTCTTCTAGATCCTTAGAAGATTGAGATCTTGCTTGGTAAATAACACTTGTACCTAAAATGACAAAAATTAATTTTAGTCTCCCACATTTTATATATAAAAAATTTGGTAGCCAATCTGGAGCTGATTATATATTTGAAATATTTCTTAGAGAATTTTAATTTAAAAACCTAATTTTCATATGCTGTTTTTAGTGATTTATTTATTTTTTGAAGATTTTATTTATTTATTCATGAGAGACGGAGAGAGAGAGAGAGGCAGAGACACAGGCAGAGGGAGAAGCAGGCTCCATGCAAGGAGCTGGGCATGGGACTTGATCCCAGGACCCCAGGATCACGCCCTGAACCAAAGGCAAGTGCTAAACTGCTGAGCCACCCAGGGATCCCCGTGATTTATTTATTTATGATGTTATTTTTACACTTCCCAGCAGTTGATAATAATTTTTTTGATAATTTTAATTTTATAGTTCCATGGTCTGGGAGTGTTACTAAGAGAATTTTGTTGTTGGTGAATGTGCCACTGCAGGAATTCAGTATCTCAGTTATTAAAACCGTTTCATAATTAAGATACTGGCCTATATTACCAACATGAAAACTTTATAAGGAAACGGTTATCTAAAACTGCTTAATTCAAGCCTGGGTAGCTCAGTGGGTTAAATATCTGCCTTCCGCTCAGGTCCTGATCCCAGAGTCCTAGGATGGAGCCCCATATCCAGCTCCATGCTCAGTGGAGAGCCTGCTTCTTCCTCTCCCCTGCCCCCACTCATGCCCTCTCTGGGGCTTGCTCTTTCTCTCAAATAAATAAAATCTTTAAAAAAAAAAAAAAACCTTCATAGTTAATTCATAGTCTTTTTCCTCTCTTTTCTGTGTGATCAAGTATATCTGTGATGATAAGAAAAAGCACCCACTTAAATGTATTTTTATTACTCTATAATCATATCTTTTTTTTAATTTTTTTTTTTTTTTTTTTTTTATGATAGGCACACAGTGAGAGAGAGAGAGAGAGGCAGAGACACAGGCAGAGGGAGAAGCAGGCTCCATGCACCGGAAGCCCGACGTGGGATTCGATCCCGGGTCTCCAGGATCGCGCCCTGGGCCAAAGGCAGGCGCCAAACCGCTGCGCCACCCAGGGATCCCTCTATAATCATATCTTTACTTACATCATTTAATATTCCCAAAATAATTCTGCCCAGGAGGATAATACCGTCATTTGTATTTCTGAGACCTTGTCAATAATGAAACAATAATTAAGTATATTCACGCAATTCGACAACCTGGACAATAGTAACTGAAGGAATGCGCCCACCCACGGTTTGCTCCCTCTCCGTCCCTAAACGTCTCCCTGGGGAGAACTCTCTTCCCAGCCTGCGGACAAGAGCAGGAAAATAGGTTTTGAAGCTGCGTAAGCTTCCGCGTCCTCAGGACAGAACGCTGCGCCCCTGCCTCGCGGCCCTGCCGTTGAAGTCAGCGCGGCTCGGAGCGGGAGCCGCTTCCACCCCAGAAGGCCGGGCAGGGACGGCCGGGACCCGCGCCCCTCCCACCCGCACCACACGCGATCAGAGCTTAAGGTCGGCTCCCGGGAGCAGTCGGCCGCGGAGCCCCAGCACCCGGGAAGTCCGAGCCGCCCTCCAGGTCCACAGCTAGGAAATCACTACGGCCAGTCCCCGCGCCGCCGGCCACGTCGGCGGGCGCGGGCCCCGCGGTTCCGGGCAGGGGGCTGGGGGCTGGGGGCTGGGAGCGGGGCCGGCGGGGCCGGCGGGGGCGGGGCCGGCGGGGCCGGGGGCGGGGCGCACCCTGGCCCGCCCCCCTGCGCCCTTGCCGCACCTGCCCCCTCCCCCCGCCCCTCTCCCCGCTGCATCCTTGCCCCCCCGCCGCGGCGTCTGACGTCCCGCGCGTCGGCCGCGCGGAGCTGCGCCTGGAGCCAGGCGGGCGGCAGGCGGGGTAAGGCCGGCGGGGCGCCGGGAGCCACGGCCTCGCGGCGGGGAGGGCTCCGGGCCGCGCGGGGTCGCGGGGTCGCGCCGCTCCCTGCGCGGTTGGGCCTCGGGCGCCGGCCGGAGCCGCGGCGCGTTCGCGGAGCGGGGGCCCCTGGGCGCGGGCGGCCGCGGGGGGGCGTTAGGGGCCGGCGGCGCCAGGGCGGCGGGAGCTCGCGGGCCGCGACGCGCAGGCCGCCGGGTCGGCTCGGCCGGGTCCCCGCGGAGGGGAGAGGAGGGGAGGGGAGGGGCCGGCGGCCGCGGGCGGGCTCGTCCCCCGGGCCCCCGCCCAGCCCCGGTTCTCGCGCGGCGGCAAAGTAAACTAAGTGTTTCTTTATCTAGGTGTGAGGAGAAAGAAATGACGCTGCAGTGGGTGGCAGTCGCAACCTTTCTTTATGCTGAAATAGGACTTATTTTAATCTTCTGTCTGCCTTTTATTCCTCCTCAGAGGTAGGCAACCCCCACGTGGCTCGGGGAGGTGTGCGTGCCCGCGAGCGCTGCCCCCTAGCGCCGCCCCCTAGCGCTGCCCCCTAGCGCCGCCCCCTGGCCGGCTGCCCCGCGGCGCCCGCGGCGTGGGGACGGGCCCGACGCCTCGGAGTTCCGGACGCTGCGTGTTTGAAAGTGCTCTGGAAACTCACAATTTCAGGGACTGTCTACTACTACTAAAGGATCACTGGATATAAAACTTACTATTATACGTACCAACGCATTAACGTGGTTTCCCCTCCCTCCTGGAAGGAGGCCCCAGGTCTTCTGGGTTCTGTTGATTACAGAGACGGTAAAGCAGTGGTTCTCCTTTTTTTTTTTTTTTTCTTTCTTTTTGGTTCTGCTTTTACTATCTGTTGTCATCAGACGTGTTGATTACCCGGAATTGGAAAAGGAAACTAAAAAAAAGGGGGAAATGGATAAAGGATGTTAACCGCACGCCCCGGTGCAGAAATGTTTCACTGAGGCAGTGGAACAACAATGTAGAAAGTGAAGCCAGTAAATTATTCTCAGTGTTGTTCTTATGTAACCCAGAGATGGTTGCATTAATGTCTAATGCCAATTTTACGAATTAATTTTAATTTTACTAATTTAACTAATTAATACCCCTCCCCTCTCCCCCACACACAGTGAATATATGTTGAAAACGCTGAGTATGGAAAGTGCTCAGCACCACAACCATACATTACCATTAATTCTTTAGTAAAGGCCTTCAAAGGTTTTTGGGTGTTTTTTTTTAGATTTTATTTATTTATGATAGACATAGAGAGGCAGAGACACAAGCAGAGGGAGAAGCAGGCTCCATGCAGGGAGCCCGACGTGGGACTCGATTCCCTGTCTCCAGAGTCAGGCCCTGGGCCGAAGGCAGCGCCAATCCTCTGAGCCACCCGGGCTGCCCTTTCAAAGGTCTTTAAGTACAGTCCTCAGTATTTACATTGAAGCATTGGCTCACTTTCCCCCTGTACTATCCTCCTATGGCTCAATTTGGGGGCCGTGGGGGGTGGGGCGGGTGGTTAGTATAGTGGACACACGATGTTGCATGAGTTTCAGATGTAGAAGTGCCTGATTCAGCTTCTCTGTAGTTATGCTGTGCTCACCACAAGTGTAGCTGCCATTTCTGGGGAGTTCAGTTTTAGATCTAGAAAGTTGATAGTAGGAATGGTGAAATACACTTTTAATAAAACTTTTGCAACACCTTTGTTTATTATGCCCATGGCGTAAGAGAAAATTTCTCATAAATGAGATCCCATGAGGAAGAGACTCAATGAAAGTTTTTACTCTGGCTCAGGGTCCAGGCGATCTTTAATCTCTGAAGTTGCTTCTTAACCTGCCTAGATTACTACTCATTTCTGTCCTTGTCTAACAGCTATGCCATCACTTTTTTCTTCCTTACTGAAAAAAAAAAAAAAATTGAATCATACTACAAGGAGCATTAGAGATCATTTTATCCAACCCACTCATTCAATAGGGAAAATAGTCTAAGGTCATCTAGCTCATCCATGGCAGACTCCAGACAGGTAACTGGCTTTGAGGTGCTTTTTCTACTCTAATGAGCATCCTGTTCATTTGTTTCAAATTTGTTTAATACCCTGTTTGCTTTCTGATAGTAGTTGCAACAAGAGACTCCTATATTCAAGAGAAGGAAAGATATAAATATCTATTTTATAAACATCTGATTTATAAATAAGGCTTAAGAATTTGCAAATATGTATATATATTTTGTAGATTTTGGATCTTTTTCTTCCTGCCAAATATAATTTTTCACTATACAATTCAAGAAGCTCTTTAATAGATGTGTATATAAGTACCCCGATTATATACATGCTCATGTATGAATACACATAAGAAAATATGGGATGTATGCACACAGTTCATTTAAAATATGTCCTTATGTTTATATCCACATCTTTTTATCTTTTATACTATGTATTACCATACTCGTCAAAGAAAAGGCTTCAATCTTTATTTAATTTGGCCATTATTTACTCCTATAACACAATAATGTAAAGATGCATAGTTAGAAGTCAGGCTGCCTGGATGTATGTCCTAACTCTGCATGACCTTGGGCAAATTATTTACAATCTCTGGACATTTTCCCCATTTGTAAAATAGAGGTAATACTAGTACCCACCTCATACAGTGGTTGTGGTAATTAAATGAGCTAAAATACGTAAAAGTGCTTAGAACCGTAGTATAGAAATGACTCAATATAACAACTATTCTCATTTCTTCCTTTGAACTGAGTATTACTAGAAACTGCTAGTTGTTCCCTATAGGAAGTCTCTTTTGTGTTCCCTTTTACACTGACCCTTGACATGTGAATTTGCATTGGGACTTAGATGAGGGTATTACCACTTATGTTTTCTATCTAAAAACACAAAATTTTTGTGATGAAAAAATTGAATAGCATCTCTGGAATTGGAAGCATAGAGGCAAAAGAACCTCATTCATCTACATCAATCTCCCTCTCCTCACCAACTTCAAGTTATTACTTGGGGTTGTTTTCCAAACTTAATAATTTGTCACAGTCTTAAAGTAAAACTTTTCTTTTGAAATTGTGTTTGAAGTTAATTTAGGTGCTTTGGACTCCATAAATCTGTTATTCATTTAAAATGCCCTTGTACTGGGGCGCCTGGTGGCTCAGTCCAACCCTTCATTTCGGCTCAGGCCAGGATCTCAGGGTCTTTAGATTGAGCCTGGGCATGGATCCTACTTGAGATTGTCTCCTCCATCTGCCCCTCCTGCTCACATGCACATGCTCTCTAAAAAAAATAAGTAAAATAAAATGAAATACCATTGTACAAAGTTTGTTATCTTTCCAATTGTATGGTGGATTGCTTTGTCATTCTTTGTTATTTATAATCCATGCTTTCTTACCTCTGTGTCTTTATACTCCTTAATCTGTCTAAACTATCTTTTTCCCCATTTCGTTTCCTCTATGTTCACACTTTGATATGGGTGGCAATTACATGAGTATATGCATACATAAAAATTCATCAATCTATTTAAGATCTTTATGTATGTAATGTCCCAATGATATTTATCTGCGGTAAAGATGGAAAAATTATTTTACTTGGGGTAAATGTTAGAGGTGTGTTATGTAAAAATAAATAGTGCACAGTTAGACCCCCTACACCTGAAATGTTGCTGATTATTAGGCCAGTAGAAGTCTTTGTTATTTCTGTGTTATTACACTGATTAGCAAAAAGATATAAAGTGAGAACTTCTATCAGCAATATAACATATTATTATAAGAATTCACACATATTTACTTTAAAAGTGATTTTTGCTATAGAATGTTTAAGCCAACAGACAGAAGATATCAGAATTATCACTAAACTTGGAAGAGTTGTTCTTGATTTCATGAGATATTATGTCATATCAGAAAATTACCATTTCTCTGATATGACATAAAAATTAAATTTCTGTAATTTTTTTTCATTCACTTAACCCAAATGTTAATTGGATATTTGCAATGCATTTCAAAATCTTTTGATTTTTTTACAGCTAATGTAATTGTATTATTTTACAGATGGCAGAAGATTTTTTCATTTAATGTCTGGGGTAAAATTGCAACTTTCTGGAACAAGGCTTTCCTTACTATTATAATCCTATTGATTGTTCTATTTCTAGGTAAGTACTGGATTTCCCTTTTCATTAGGCTTAACTCTATGGTGTTTTTATTAATGAATTCACTGGGTTTTTAATTAACTAAGTTGATGCCATCCTGGGATAAGTACCATATATGCCACTGTTTTATGAGAAAATGTTTCCCATGTTCCATACCACCATCCTCTGAAATGAATTTCTTTTTATAAAACTGGGAACAGCTGGTGCAAGAAGGTATGAGGAAGGTATGATTGTGTCAGGATGTGAATGTGTTCATGCCTCATATCAAAATGTCAATATTTGTCTTGTGGTATGCTATTGTTATCAAGTATATCTCCAGCCATAAGAAGTAACACTAACCAAGTTAATCACAATAAGAAAAATGAGTCCCAACTCTGCCACCAGCTAAACTAAATGCCTTTTGAGTTTGGTTTACCCATTTGCAAAACAAAGGGAGAAAACTGGACTGGAAAAAGGAAAGGCAAACATTTCTGTAGCTCCTACTGGCTAAACTATGGTGATCCCTTTTTTTTTTTTTTTTTTTTTTAATTTTTTTTTTTTAAGTAATCTGTACTACACCCAACGTGGGGCTCAGACTCGTGACCCCAAGATGAAGAGTCACTACTACTACTACTGACTGAGCCAGCCAGGCACCCCTGTAATATTGTGATTTTTTTTTTTTATTGTGATCTTTTAACTCTAAAATTATCGCAAGACTTTCTACTGAAAAACTGACACAAATCCAAAGAAAGAAGGAAAAATTAGTCCAAAGTTTTTTTGGTTACATATATCAGAAACCAACTGAAGTTCACTTGAGCAAGAAAGGGGAACTTCTAATAAAATACAGAATTGTTTTAGAGCAGCTCAGGGAAGGAAGGAAGCCAAATTCCAGGGAGGGACTATTCCTAGGAACTGATGTGTTGTTTTCTCATCCTTGAATTACTCCATAGGTCTACTTCATTCTTCCTTATCTCTCTGGAACCTGATACTCTTTTCTCAAGGCAGAAAGTGGGCACCAAATAACTGCCAAATATCATTACTCCAGCCACATATATGCAACGGTCAATTAGCCATTTCTGAATCCCAGTTCCAATGATAAGTGAGCCAGCTAGTGCCAGGTATACAATCGTTGGTAAGCTATGGCCAGGGGTAGGAGTCACAAAGCAGAACCATGACCACTGGCTAGGCCAAGTGGGTAATTAATTTTCAGAGATGAGGGACATCATGGATGTTAATGCAGGGAGCTTTGACCTTGGATGGTAAAGGAAGGCAAGTAGGTACCAACTCTTTAAGCTTCAGTGTTTCCATCTCAGAATAGGGAAATCACACCTACTTCACTGAGGTATTGAAAGATTTTTTTTTTTTTTTAAGTTTTATTTATTTATTCATGAGAGACACAGAGAGGCAGAGACACAGGCAGAGGGAGAAGCAGGCTCCATGCAGAGAGCCCGACGCAGGACTTGATCCTGGGTCTCCAGGATCACACCCTGGGCTGAAGGCGGCACTAAACCGCTAAGCCACCCATGCTGCCCAGGTGTTGGAAGATTTAAATGTAGTACTGAATGTACACAGTCTAGTGTTCTTGTCCGCCAGAATGATGATGGTGGAAATTATGTAAAACTAGTAGATTACTCAAGTTCCATTTGTATTTTCCTTTTAAATTTATTTCATTTTTCTTGATGGTTGTTTCTCTAATAAGGTAATCATGACAAGGTGCTAATGTTCCTAGAGCCATTACTAACTGAATGTGTGTGCATGTGTGTGTTTTAAGGGGTGGGAATAGGCAGAAAGGAAGCAGGAAACCCAGAAATGTGTTTAGTGTCAGCAGAAATGCATCTTAGGAACTTGAAAGGTTACACAAGTGATCCAAAAAATAGGCTGTCTTCAGATGGTTTCTAGAAAATTGACTATACATCACACCCTGCCCATATGGTTGCCCTGGTTTCATTTTTCAGACATAGTTTTCCTGCTTTTAGACAGGTGATTTTATTCTCCAGGTAGGTTTGTATGATCATTTACATTTATAAACTTCTTTCATATTACGGATTAATCTTCTGCATTTCTGCATAATGAATCCAGAAATATTATTTTCATTTAAAAGCCAAAGAAGCTAAATAGCAAGCATAATGATCCTTCATACTACTATACGGTTTCTCTGGCCTATAAATACTATTTTGTGTGAGATTTTTTTAGTTGTTTTCTAGAGGTTGGTATGCTCTTACTACATTATTGTGGCATTCTGAGAAATGTCAAAGAGGAAATAGCCATTAAGATCAAGAAAACGTTTTAAAGATAATTTAAAAGACCAGAGCACCTGTGTGGCTCAGTCTGTTAAGCATCTGACTTAGGCCCAGGTCATAATCTCAGGGTCCTGGGATAGAGCTCTGTGTCAGGTTTTGCACGCCCCCGTCCCTCCCCCTGCTTGTGCTTGCTCTTGTCTCAAATAAAATCTTTTTTTATTTTTATTTTTTTTAAGATTTTATTTATTAATTAATGAGAGACACAGGCAGAGGGAGGAGAAACAGGCTGCATGCAGGACCCCGATGAGGGACTCAATCCCGGAACCCCGGGATCACGTCCTGAGCCAAAGGCAGATGCTCAACTGCTGAGCCACCCAGGCATCCCAATAAAATCTTTTTTTTTTTAATAAAAAAGAATTTTATAGGGCAGCCCCGGTGGCGCAGTGGTTTAGCGCCACCTGCGGCCCAGGGCGTGATCCTGGCGACCCTGGATCGAGTCCCACATCAGGCTCTCGGTATGATGCCTGCTTCTCCCTCTGCCTGTGTCTCTGCCTCTCTCTCTGACTCTATGAATAAATAAATAAAATCTTTAAAAAAAAAAAGACTTTAAAAAAAAAAAGACTTTTATATACCTCTATACAAATAAATTTGAATACCTAGATGAAATGGATAATTTTGTAGAGAACTATAACTTATCAGATGAATTCTAGTAAATATAGAAAATTTAAGCATACCAGTTTTCCATTTCCATTTAAGCATACCAGTTTTCCATTGAAGAATTACAGAAAGTTTTTTTAAAGCTATCCCATTCAGAAAGAATAAAACCAAATAGTTTTTCTTTTCTTTTTTTTAAGATTTTATTTATTTATTTATGACAGAGAGAGAGAGAGAGAGAGGCAGAGACACAGGCAGAGGGAGAAGCAGGCTCCATGCAGGGAGCCCGACGTGGGACTCGATCCCAGGTCTCCAGGATCATACTCCAGGCTGAAGGCGGCACCAAACCGCTGAGCTACCCAGGCTGCCCCCAAATAGTTTTTCAAGAAATTCTACCTCTCTCAAAACATAGAGATTACTAATGCTGCTTAAACTGTTCTGGAATTTAAAGAAAGAAAACTTTAAATTTTAAGAAGCTAGAAAAGTAAACTCTCTAATTGAAAATAAACCAAAACAGGGGATCCCTGGGTGGCTCAGTGGTTCAGCACCTGCCTTTAGCCCAGGGCGTGATCCTGGAGACCCAGGATCGAGTCCCGCGTCGGGATCCCTGCATGGAGCCTGCTTCTCCCTCTGCCTGTGTCTCTGCCTCTCTCTCTCTCCCTCTCTTTTTGTATCTCATGAATAAATAAATAAAATCCTTAAAAAAAAAAGAAGAAAAAACCAAAACATATTAAACCAAATACTATATAAGACTGGCAACATACAACAAAGAGAAAAAAACGTTCATAGCAGCATTAGTCATGATAGCCAAAAGATAAAAACAGTCCAAATGTCCTCAGAAACCAAATGTGCTATATCTTTTTTGTTTGTTTTTGTTTTGCAAATGTGGTAGATCTGTACAATGGAATATTATTCAGCCATAAAAAACAATGGCATACTGCTACAAAGTACAACACAGATGAACCTGGAAAACATTATGCTAAGTAAAGGAAACCAGACACACAAAAAAACACGTAGCAAATGATTGCTTTTGTATAGAATGTCCAGAATAGGCAAATCCATGGACAGAGAAAGTAGATTGGTGATTGTTGGGAGATGGGGCAAGAAGGGTGGAATGGTTATGGGGTTTTCCAAGGGGTTAATGAAAATATTCAGAAATTAGTGGTTGGTTACACAACTTTGTGAATATACTCAAAAGCTGCTGAATTATTCATTTGAAAGGTGTAAATTTTAGGGTAAGTTACAACCAAATAAAGCATCTATTAGAAATAAAATAGAGTCACCTGGATGGCTCAGTTGGTTGGGTGTATGCCTTCAGCTCAGGTCATGATCTCATGGGTCCTAGGATCAAGCCTCCAGTGTTGGGCTCCCTGCTCAGTGGGGAGTCTGCTTCCCCATCCCACTCTGCCCCTCCCCACCAACCCATTTATGCTCACTTTCACAAGCTCTCAGGCACATGCTCTCTCTCAAATATTTTTTTAAATAAAATAAAAATAAAGTAAAATAGTTTAAGTGACCTCAGTTTTCTAACTGGAACCTCTTTGCTATGGCAGTAACTCTTTGCTAAGAATGCTGATGGCTACATAAAAGAAGCAGTCTGACTTGTTTGCCCCATTGGTCTTTGAGACACCTAAGGCAAATAACTTATCTAGGACCTAAAAGAATCCAGTGACTTAAGAGGGCACTAAATATAGATATGAATAAGCTGAATTCTATTTTTCACTGGAAAAAAATAGATCCTGAGACTTAACAATTAAATTCATCAAAAGTGCAGCTCATTGGATGTTTCCAGTAGCAGATGCCATCCACGTGCCCATTGGGGGAACATATGCCCCTGTGGGTCAAGTCTCATTTAACCTTTGCCAGTGGAAATGTCAGTGTAACCAAATATTTCTGAAATCTCAGTAAAGTCATATTAATATTAGTAGTATTAATAATTATATTTTAATAGTGTATTAATATTACTTTAACAGTATTTAATAATTACTATAATAATTTGATGATATTAAAGGAATAATAGATACAATAAAATGCTTATACAGTAAGGAAAATAGAATAGTCTCTTGGAATTGATTGGAATGGGAGATGACCTATATGCTACTGTCAGTAGGTTGGTTTTTGTATTAGGGGTAAAAAGTGAAGTATAATCGTTTGCAATGTAGCTAGAGATAAGAGACAATAAGTCCTAGATAAAGAGTAAAAAAAAAAATTCCAGTTCCAGTCAAAGTTGCCCACTAGCATCCACTTACAGAGCCTCACTTTTGAGTATGGTGCCTTCCCAGAGATAGTAGAGGAAAAGACAAAAGGAGAGCTTATATCAGAAGTCCATTTTTTAAAAGTTCAGTTCTAAAACTGCTTTCCACTTTAATAATAATTTTATGTTATTAAAAGCCAAAATCAATGTTTTCTTCTGTAATAGATGCCGTGAGAGAAGTAAGGAAATACTCCTCTATACCTGCCATTGAAAAAGGCTTAACCACCAGACCTGGAGCCTATGAACATGCACAGATGAAACTTTTTAGGTCTCAAAGAAATCTTTACATTTCTGGATTTTCATTATTTTTTTGGCTGTAAGTTTTTTAAAAAGCACAATTTTACATGAGTTACATTTCCATTCCTTGTTTTTCCTACCTATCCTATAGATTTTTTTTCTATATTGTTTGGTATACTGACATCTTCATAAAAGAATGCAGATGATATACCCAAATAACATAATTGTCATTATGCCTTCTAGGTTTGCTAGGTCCACAAGGCCTTGCATGCTGTGGCCCCTGCTTCTCTCTGAAGCCTGGTCTCATACTGTTCTCTGACATTTACACCACAGTCTACCCACACTGAGCTTCACTGCTCACGCCTTCATTCTTGCAAGGAATCTTTATTGAGTTCCTTTTGTGTAGCTAACTCCTTCCTACTTCAGGGTCTTCACACTTGCTTTAACATCTGCCAAAACATTCCCCTCTTTTCCTGGATAACTTTGTACTTATCCTTCAGCCCTTTTCACAGAGAATCCTTTTGTGACCATCACTTCCCCCCTCCCAAAGTAGGGATCTCCGTTGTATGTTTCCACCAAATGTATCTGTGTGTGTGTGTGTGTGTGTGTGTGTGTATTTTAGTATCATTCAAGGTTGCAATTAAATACTGATTTAATTCTTTGTCTCTCCAAACAGAAACTAAACTCCTGAAAGACTTTAATCTCATTTCCTTCTGTGTCCCCAGTACCCAGCACAGTGTTCAACACTTAGCAATTCCTAACACTTAGCCAAGGAAATACCCATTGAATGAATATTTGAAGATACGAATTTCTATTCCTAACAATGGAAGTTACCCATAAACCGATGTGAATGAGCAGTTTTTAAGCTTGGCCAGCCTCACACAATGCTCTTTAAATAGCAAATGCTGAGAAAGGTGGGGGGTGGACTAAAAAAACAAAAATGACTTCTTACTGTCCCTACCACACTCTCTAAAATTATGTTTCTCTTCCTTCTGGCCAAAGGCCTCTAAAAAGAGAGGATAATTAATTAACAAGTACTGCTGAACTTATTCTCCAAATGCTAGTCATATAACAAAGATTCCAAAGCAACGAGACATAGGTTAGATTTTGACAGGAAGGCTTAGATTTAAAAAAATAGAAACAAACAAACGTATGTCCTCTCTAAACATTATCTCCCTCCACCATACCTATACCTAAAGGGAAATCATTTGACAGTGACTGTTTATTTTCAATCACAGTTTCTAATGATTAGTTATACCATAAATACTTTGATTTGTTGTTACTGTTGTTGTTTAGAGTGTTGAGACGTCTGGTTACCCTTATTACTCAATTGGCTAAAGAACTGTCAAACAAAGGAGTCCTCAAAACTCAAGCAGAAAATACTAATGAGGCTGCCAAAAAATTCATGGAAGAGAATGAAAGACTAAAACAGGTATTTAAATTTGTTTTCTAAAAGTGTGTGTAAATGTTGTCAGTTTTCCCAAGGTATATTATTTTTGAGTATCAAAAAGAACATTTTTTCTGATATGTAAGCAAAAAATGACCATAAGTAACAGTACTGTTCTATGAAATGATTGTTTCAAAAGTGTCTTGTTCTCCTTTAGATTTATTTGTTCTCTGTTTCACTCCATAGTATATTAATGCCATTGAACCTATTTACTAAGATTAAGAGAAAAAAACAGTATTCTGGGAATATGGATTTTAATTCCTTCATTACCATTAATTTTACTTTATAACCTAAAGCAAATCTTTAGAAGTTTCTATGTTTCCATTTTCTTTTCAGTTAAATTATTTCTTATAATAATTTATTAAGCCTGGATTTTAAATTCTTTTCTTTTAAATATTCATTCTGTAGGAAGCAGAGGAAAGTAGTTAATGCTAGATTGATGACTGCACAAAAAATTTTAAATCTTTAATTTCGCCATGCTGCTGATTCTCCTTTAAGAACCCTAAGCTATAATTCCCCTGCCATTCAGGCAAAGTGTATGTTAAGAGCTGATATTTTCCCTATTAAATAAAAAGAACAGGGATCCCTGGGTGGTGCAGCGGTTTGGCGCCTGCCTTTGGCCCAGGGCGTGATCCTGGAGACCCGGGATCGAATCCCACGTCGGGCTCCCGGTGCATGGAGCCTGCTTCTCCCTCTGCCTGTGTCTCTGCCTCTCTCTCTCTCTCTCTGTTACTATCATAAATAAATAAATTAAATTAAATTAAAAAAAAATAAATAAATAAAAAATAAATAAATAAAAAGAACAGATGAGAAAATGATAGCTACAAAATGATTTGGGGTATTTTTTTTCTTCAGTGTAAAATTTAGTAATTAGATGTCAGAGCTTGGATATTTGCAGTTCATATTAAGCCTCTTAAGTTTTGCTAATTCTACCTCCTAGAAGAAAATGTCAATGGAACCATTCAGAAGTGAAACAAAGTTTCTTAAAAGAGCATTCCTAAAATAATACAACAAAATGATTTCCCTATTATAAATTCCTGAAGCACAAATAATCAATTGAATATTATATCAAATTATATTTATGTAAAAAGTATCAGGTTTAACAATAGAGATTAAAAAATTTATCCTAGACCTAGAGCCTAGCCTCTTATAGAAAGAACTATAAGCACTATCTTATATCTGTTCTAAATGAATTAGCCAATACATAATAGAAGGCTTTCCAGAACCTTTCAAATAAGGCAAAACTCAACACATACAAAAAAATGTGTTCAGTGGTTTAGTATAATGGTCACCTATTCAGAACCTATGTTTTATTTCTAATGATGTCTGCCTTGTTTTCCACTGCAGCGAAAAGGTAAAGAAAGGACTTTTCTCCATATAAAAAAGCACTCAAACATTTCTTTGAGGGGATTGTAAACACCAACTTTTAAGGAAACTTTTAGAGAATCAGCACCACTTTGTTTTTTACTTTGTTTTGTTCTATTTTGAAAAGGCACTGATCCATAAATGTCATGTAAATTTCCCTTTGTAGTAAATACAGGTCTGGAAAATCAAGCTCTTGATATTTCCATATTCAAAAATAGGCAATAAATCATCTTTGCTTTTTTGGAATGTCTTAGTAATGAAATCAGCCTTATTTTGTACCTCAATATTACTTGCTTCATTTTCTATCCTTTAATCTTACATCAAAATGGTAAAAGTAAAAAAAACAAAACCCTCAAAGCTTTGATTAATATATAACAGCTGAACTCAAAAGCACAGAGCCTCATATTTGTAAACTTACTATGTACCTATCTTGATTTAAAATTATGCCCATCCATGATGAGATGAGCACTGAGATGAGCAACATACTATATGTTGGCAAATTGAATTTAAATGAATAAAAAATAAATAAAATTATGCCTATCATGTTAGAGTAATGAGTTCTAACTACTAAGAGAGCACTGCTTTTTTCTTCTTTATTTTTTAGTTGTTTTCCTTTTACTCATCAGCTTTAAGAAAATGGAAAGTGTTTTGGTTTTTTTTAATTTTTTTAAATTTTTATTTATTTATGATAGTCACAGAGAGAGAGAGAGGCAGAGACACAGGCAGAGGAAGAAGCAGGCTCCATGCACCGGGAGCCCAATGTGGGATTCGATCCCGGGTCTCCAGGATCACGCCCCGGGCCAAGGGCAGGCGCCAAACCACTGCGCCACCCAGGGATCCCTGGAAAGTGTTTTTATCAAATTTTGGTACAATTATTTTTTTCGTATACACTATATTTAGCATACTTAAATTAGTCTTGTCCTTCAAAAAAAGCACCTTCCTCAAAATATTTTTAGAACTTTTCTTTTACAATTGTTTCCACAAGTTACCATTGCAGGGAAATTTATTTCATGACCACTGATTCTTTGATTCCCCAGCAATTTCTCCCCTTTTTTTCATTTTTGTTTTTGTTTTCCTCCCCTTTGATTCCATCCTGTCCTGGTTCCCTGCTTCCTGTATATCTGTGACCTCATTGGCCCCAGATCGTGAGAGACGCGTAGATACACTGAGCTAAAACCAGTATGCTGTAAGGAGAAAGTTTGTGAGCTGCACACAAATACTGTCAGTGCCCAAAGTGGACCTAATTGACAAAGAAAAGCCAGAGGTCAGAATATCAAATATGACTTCTGTTTTAGACATTTCATGTAGATTTTGAAGTATTATCTAAGGAAAGATAAAATTGCTGAAACAACTCTTTATTCTGTACCAGAGATACCATATCTAAGCAGTTTTATCCTTAGATCCAAGAGACTTAGGTGCTAGTCCTAACTCTATCAGTAATTAGCATTGTGACCTGGGGCAAGTCACCTCACATGTTCTCAACTGTTATAAATAATAGCTAGCTAACACTATGCTAGGTACTGCTTCAGATCCGTCACAGTAAAGTATTAACTTTTAATTCTTGCGACAGCACGATGAGATTGGTACTGCTATTATCTTATTTTATATACGGGGGAATGGAAGCGCAAAAGGTTAAGTGACTTGCACAGAACCATTCAATTAATGACAGAACTAAAATTTGAATCCCAGCAGCCTGGCTTTAGTATCCACACTCTTAACCACATTGTTTCATGCCCTGTGTATGCTGTCTTATAAGATGATGTATAGATGGTACCTGGTACCCCTTTCTGTTCTGATATTCAGGTGATGAAATAATTAGGAAAGACCAATTAACTTTTAATTTAACTGCTTTAAAATAACAACAGTGACAGAACTTTACTTCTTACTAGTTTTTTTTTTTTTCCCAGCCAATTACCAGGGTGGTATAAGATGGGTGGGCTAGTAAACACATACATTATTGCAGCTAGTAGCTATTGAATTTCAGTTCCAGGGCTCTTGGTCTTTCTCCAGCATCAAG
Source organism: Canis lupus dingo (assembly GCF_003254725.2). NCBI lineage: Eukaryota > Metazoa > Chordata > Mammalia > Carnivora > Canidae > Canis > Canis lupus. The sequence continues at coordinate 13,012,449 of NC_064260.1, read as the reverse complement.
TCATACATAATAAATTTGGACAAGTTTGCAGGTGCAATAATGAAAGCTTATTTACAAGACCAACACAAATCCAACTTTTCCAACTCAATGGCATAATAATTCAAGCAGTCAGTATAAACATTCCTGCAACTCAGTGGTTCTCTTCCAATTTGGGTAATCACTGGAGACTGTGTGAACCGAATTCAGTAAAGTAACTGCTTGGATTATTTTGAACATAAAATAGGCAACAAATTTATATAGATTTGGAAAAAATTCTTATTTCTACTCTTTAGGATTTTTTCTTTTTTAATTTTGAAGATAGGAGGCTCCTTCAACTAAAGTATGTAGTTTGGTTTTTTTGTCTCCTAAAAAAATTCTTTGCAGTCATATAATATATCATTAGAGCTTTAATTCCTCCTTCTGAGCTGCCTAATCTCTGTTCTAACATAATAGTACTGTATTTGATCTTAGGCTACAGTTTTTATGCTTTTGTCTCATCCTTTCCACTACATTGAAGTCACATGAGAGCAGAGACCATGTTTCTCTTGCATTTTTATCCGTTATTATCACCTAATTTAAAAAATTGTAATGTATTTGTATGTAGCCCATGCTTAGTAGAACTTTGTGAGTTTTGTTTGATGGATGTACCAGCTTACATCAGAAAAAAGAATTACACCTGAAACTAATAATACACTATATGTTAATTAATTGAATTTAAATAAAACAAATATTTAAAAAAAAAAAAAAAAAGGAATTACCCTGCAGCAGAAATTCTTTTCCATCACTTGGTTTAAAATTATCCTGAGCTGCTTTTTTTTCACCTGTGGAAGTTGTCAATATCAAGTTGCTGCCACTTTATTTGCTCAAATAACCAGTACCAGTGTCTACATGCTCTGTTTTTCAGACATTAATTTGTCTTTCTTGGTAACTTAAATATCTTAAAATTTCTCTAACATAAGTAAGCCTCTTAATTCTATTAACTATGATGGTTTCCTTCTAGACAGAGTATGAAATTTTTACTCCACAAATATTTTAATTTCAGTCAAATATTTTATTATTGCGGTCAATTTTTCTTACCTAGAAAAGATGATCTATAAACATATAAAAAACATTGCTGTAAAAGCCCACGTAGATTTCAAAATATAAAAAACATTGTAAAAGATTAACTGAATAAAAGTAATTTGGAAACTATTCAATGACTATTCAAAAATAGGTACAATTTTCCAAGCATAGAGATGGCCCTGTCATTTTACACTTGCCCATCTCCACCCTGACATTATATATATAATATATATATGTATATATATATATATATACACACACACACACATACATATATATATATTACAGATTGGTTTGCATAAAAATAGTCTAAGTAGACAGCTCTGTAATTGGAACATACATAATGGCTTACCAATTAATATCCTCAGAACTGTTTTTTTCCTTAGATTTATATCACATACTTAATGGAGAAAAAGACATTCATATTACTTACATAAATACTTTCTGAAAACACAGTTTTTTTTTAAAGATTTTATTTATTTGACATAGAACAAACACAAGCAGGAGGAGCGGGAAAGGGAGAAGCAGGCTCTCTTCTCATCAAGAGTCTAACTTAGGGCTCAATCCCAGACCCCGGGATCTTGACCTGAGCCAAAGGCAGAAGCTTAACCAGCTCAGCCACCTAGGTGCCCCTCAAAACATAATTTTAATTATAGCCCAACCAAGAACTCTTACTTTCATTTTAGAGATTTCAACCTTAGTGAGAAGAAATCTTTTTGTTTGCCAAATATTCACCTTTCTATCAGCAAAAGTATATTATAGAAAATTATAAAATGCTAAAAGGACAAAGATTCAAATAAAGACCAATAATTTTAAATATGTTATTCAGCCTATTTCCTGAAATAATATGTGGTCATTTTCAGCCTAAGCTTACTTCTTTCTGTAATTCTTTTCTGACAGCTCTTGAAAAGCTATGTCAAGGAAGAGGAACACATTTTGGAAACAGAAAATAAAAAACTAGTAGAAGACCAGGAAAAACTGAAAACTGAATTAAAGAAGACTTCAGAAGGTAATTTCATGTGCATGTGCGGAAGTAGAAAGAGTAGCATGATATTTTTTGCGGTTACACTTCATTGTTTTCCCTAAAACAAAACTAATGGCTCAATGTTCTTCTGGCTAAAATACCAAGAGTGACCTATTTATAAATTCCTGCTCAAATATGAAGATAAAACATGGTTTTGGCCAAGAGAAACATGCTCTGTTATACAGAAAAACAAGTAGGTGTTTCAGATCTGTGTTGTAAATACAGATGTTCCTGCCTTAGCAAAAGAGCTATGTTCCTAAAAAGTTGCTTGTAAACACATTTTTGGAAAATGAATCACATTTTTCCATCATAGTATATCGCTTTTTTGAAAGAAGCAACCGCAGGGGGACAGTTTTGGTTACAGGAAAATATATTGTTTATCTCAAGCTCTAATATTTCCTACCTGCCAGATATAAGGAAAGCATTCCCTGAAAAGAGGTGGATAGTTTAGAGTAAGCAACAATCTGGGATGCCAGATGACAATTTGAACGGCTTATTCTAAAATACATTGCAGTCAGGACTTGGGAAGGCAGCTATTTCTTCTTTTTTTTTTTTTTATTTTTTTTAAGAAATAATTCTGATAGTATTTTCTTCATCATCAAAGAAAAAATTCTTATTACTTATAGCCACATAACACAGAAAAGTAGGTACCCCAAGTCCAGCGTCATCTCAGGAAACTCGGAGTAAAAATTTGGGCTTGACCTCTGGGCAATATCCCTGCATGTAACAGATATTCCTTGATGTTGTCCAGACAATGGGAGATCTCTCAGCCAGCCAGAGTTAAGGTAATGATTAATGCATGGACCCAATTTCAAATTTCTTCCACTACTTTATGTTGGAGGTAAATTGGTGAATGTTCAGTGAATAAATCAAGGACCTACTTTAGACCATTTCTAAGTTTTTTTTTTTTTAAATAGATCTCAGCTTAATAAAAGCTTTTTATAGTATAATTTGCTTTATTGATTATCTATTTACAATATTTGGATAGAGTTTACTTCATCAAGATGAATTTGAATTTGATATGGAAAGCCCAAAGATAAAAGATGATTCTGTAAAAACAAAACGAAAATCCATAGGATATTTCATATGATATAAAATTCTTTAACTTCCTGCTTCTTAGAGTGAAGAAAAGATTAGTTTAGAGGCAGTAAGTTAAAAAATAAGTTACTCTTCTAGACAAGATAGTGTATTATGTGGTTGGTGTAGTATAGCCCCAAATTCATTGTTGGTACAGTTGCTTCTTTTACAAAAGATTTGGAACATGATCAAGAAGTTTTAACATTTATATGAAAATAAATTTAGTAATCACCACCCTCTACATTGGACATTTAAGAAGAGAAGCAGTGTTCTTTTTTTTACCCAACATAAAGTATTGCTGCTAACTTTTTTGAAGAACGCAAGGGACTATTTCCAAAACGCCTTTAATTAGTGTAAAAAAAAAATTGTTTCAAATCTTGCTTTTTTTCATGCCTGCCATGGCATGGATCCCTCTTTTAATGTGAGAAGAGTGGTACAAAAATATAAAACAGACAATAGGTTTGTTTGCCACACCATACCTGTCTTAACTTTGAGCAGTTTAATTTCTTTTCCTTTTGCCTTTCAAAAATCCAATGCTGAGATATTTTGAGCTTTGACTTTATAAGTCTGAAATATAACTCTAAACCTTATATTTTAGAGTAATATAAAGAAACTCAATATTTCTGTAACGGACAATTCAGATGTTTGCAGTAGATGAACTCTTTGATAATATAGACATTGTGTTTATAATCTGATAGCAAGAGATACCAGCTTCTGTGTTTAAAGTGTAGACTGCAAACCTACTTTCAGAGTGAATCAGTGTTGAGGTAAAAGCAGATTTTACCTGTTTGAGTATGTCCTGATAGGTTTCTGCAAGATGTGCAATATTTTATGAACACATTTTATGTACCCAAAATTATTATTTCACATAACAGTATTAATGACCTTGAAAAGATCAGAGTTCCATTTCTAAAGGAGGTATATCTTTGGCTATGTTCTCTTGATATATTCCAGTCAAGTTTATTAAGGCAAAAACTAAGAAATTACATAAATTAATAGTGCAAGATATTCAGATGAATTCAGTAGCACAATTCTTTGTGCCTATTACCATTCAAAAATAGTCATTGATTTCTCAACATTGAGGATATTAAGGCTGACAGTACTTTAAAAATGTTTCAGAAAGTTCTTTTATATTTGAAAATTGAGTAGAAAAGCAGTATCATTTGTCTCTTAATGGAGGCAAATAGAGTATTTCATTATGAATTTTCTTATCCTTGGTGTTCGTTTAATCTAAGTGAAACATTTTCTCCAAAGTATAATAGTGGAGATAAAGCATAAATACAAATGTTTATTTAAACTGGTTAGCCTCAAATTGGAAAAGCAGTGTTCTGAACACAGGTATTAAGAACACTCTATTAGTGTCAAACACCATCAGTTTTTAATCACCAGTTCAGATTTGGACCAGAGTTAGTAAATTGTCTGTGCTTCAGTGCAGTAATATGACCCTAGTGATCCAAAGAGAGCATGCGTGTCCCAAAGCACCTAATTTATACTCAGGGCTAACTTAGTCAGGTATAAGGACCTGGTCTGTCATCTTTAATGATCTGTTTAACAATAACTCTGATATCCCCATATGTGGAGTAATTGGGAAAGGGCACTGCCACGAAAAATAAGAGCATAAGCTTTGAAGAATTTACAAAGCTCTTATAATAATAAACTTAGAAGTTCTCATAATAAAAACAGATCTTGTATGTGGTGGAAAACCTTATGATGTACAAGAAGATTGACTTCAGAGGAGGAGTCCCCCAGGATAGCTACTGGCTTTTATTCTTACAAATAAATATCTTCTTGGCATCTCTGCTTATAAATAAATACCTTCTCAATATATATCAACTAGAGGAAACACATACCATTTAGTCATTGCCTGCATGCAGGCTATGGTAAAGTAGGTATGATTTTAAGAGTGGGGGCCAGCTTGGCACTGTTAGAAGAATATGTGACTCTTGATCTCAGGATCATGAGCTCAAGCCTGATGTGGAGTATAGAGTTTACTTAAATAAAATGAAACGAAACAAAAAATGTCATTAATAAAAAAATTTTAAAAAAAAGTAATTGAGTTTCAGGGTACCTGCTGGCTCAGTCAGTAAGCCTGCGATTCTTGAACTCAGGGTCATGAGTTCAGGCCCCACACTGGGCTCCATCCTGGGCATGGAGCCTACTTAAAAAAAAAAATGAAAATAAAAGTAAATAAATAAAACTGAGGGCTTTCTAATTCCTTACCAATTAATTATTTGAACCATCTATTTATATAAAAATAAATTCTCAAAGTCTAACCTAAGCATGTTTTATAGTTGAAAGTTGTAGGTATGAACTAGCTTTAATTTGTAGCTATATCAAAGCCATAGCCTTATTTTAAAATTGTTAATACTTAAAAAAATATATATTAGTTTTGGTCATATTTTTGCTTTATTGCCTTTTAATGAGCTTTTGTAATTTGAATAAGAAATTCAAATTTCTCCTCCTCTTTATACATATGGAAGTTTCTAGTTTTTTTTTTTTTTTTAAGATTTTATTTATTTATTCATGAGAGACACAGAGAGAGACAGAGACACGGGCAGAGGGAGAAGCAGGCTCCATGTGGGGAGCCCGATGCAGGACTCGATCCTGGAACTCTATCCCGGAACTCGATCCCGGGACTTGATCACAGGACTCCAGGATCATGCCCCGGGTTGAAGGCAGGTGCTAAACCACTGAGCCACTCAGGGATCCCCCAGTTTCTAGGTTTTTGCCATCTCCTTCCCTTCTCTTAATAACTGAAGAAAAGTCTATATTAAAAAATAATAGAAGAGTTTGATGAATGTGACAATAAGCAATATCTAATTTATAGTATATTAATCAAGCAAAAAAAATTGCACCAAACTCTTAATAGCAGTTTTTTTTCTGTAATCGAAATTATTTTCTGTAATGGATTTCTTTTATGTGTACAGTGAAAAGGATCACACACACACACACAAAAAAAAAGCTCTCTTCCAAAAATCAAGGTAATCTATAGCATTCTTATTTTTTTTTACTTGAATTACAAGTGATTGACTCTATTCCCAACTTTACTTTGAGAGTAAATATTGCATATTAGTTGTTTAACCTTTGCTAAGTGACATAGATCACCTTGCAAAATCTGAAGATAGACTGGGTCATTTTAGTCAAGTCACTAAACTTTTTTAGGCCACAGTTTTCTGTAAAATGAGGGAATAGATTAGTTAACCTTTAATGTCTGTGTATCTCCAAATAATATAATTAAGCAAAGTGATCATCATGAACTATTTTCACTGTGGCTTTTTGACCCTTAAAATTGTGTTTATTTTTCATGAGAGAAAATTTTTCACCGTAAGTTACCTTTCTTCCAAACTGAACTTCAGCAGGTGGTTAATGAAGCCATATTCCTCACAGGAGAGAAATGTTTCATGTAGGCTTAGAATCATTAGGACAGGGCCTGGCATGTTTTATCCACCTATTAGCTCATAGCCCAAGTGTGTTATATGGAATGGGTCTACAAATCTTAACTCTCTTGGGTGAGACATAATCATTTCTCGCTAGGTTATAGTGTAGTTGTTTGCTTAGAATATCTATTGGAATACTGATATGCAATAATAAAACTGTAGGAGCGAAGTAATAATTTAAGCAAAGAAATCAGCATGTTCTTTTCATTATAAATATTGGGGAAATAAAAAGTAAGACAAGATCTTTAGAGCATTTCTCTCCAAGAATCTTTTCTTATGGAATTAGAACACAAAGTAGTCATTATCATGCTTAAATGGTACCTAATTTTTTTTTTTATTGTACCAGAGTTTTCATGTACATGAATACTAAAAGTCAAAAGTACTACAAGACTTACAGTGAAAAACCGCAGTTCCCTGAGACCCATCCCCAAAAACAGCTACTTGCAATTCATTTAGCTGTTTCTTCTGATGTTCATCTCCAGATTTCCAAGTGTAATGTTTGGGTAGCTGTTTTTTTGATCTTTCAGTATGTGGGATTTTATCTTTGACTTCCTTACATGGAAGAGAAGAACTTAGCTCTCTTGTCTTGCCAAGCCCCTCAGACACATTTCCCATCCTCCATCACTCCCAATATAAGCATATCCTATTTTTTCTTACCACATATTATTATGACCATGTATCTGCTATTCATCATTATGCAAACCCCCTTGCCTCTTTCCTGTGCCGATACCTTCTTTCCTGAATTCCATGTTTTCCACTTTTTATTTACTCTCTCCATTTGGTGGAACATACAATCTAATAGCTTCTGAGGAGAAGAGTACATGAAAGGTAAACAATCTGAAGCCGTGAATGTTTGGAAATCTATATTTTCTGAAAACAACTATCATTATTTTAGCCTCACCCTTCATTGAAAAATGTTTAACCTCAGAAATTTGAATGCAGTGCTCCATTATCTTCTTGCTTGTGTTGTTTATGTTAACATGGCCAGAGTCATTCCAGCCCCAGATTCTTTTTGTATATGTCTTGTTTTGTTTTGTTTTGCCTTCTGGAAACTGTGGAACCTTCTTTCTGTACTCAGAGTCATAAAATTTTATCATGAGAGAGATTTTTAGGAGGCAGGCAGCCCCAACAAGATTAGGGGAATGAGGGAAAGTAGAAATTTAAGACGACTCCAGGTTTCTAATTTGATTGACTAGGTAGGTTGTGCTTTTAACCTAGATTAAGACCAAAGGAGATATGGGGTGTCTCCTTTTATTGGGAAAGGGAAAGCAAATAAAATAACTGTGGTTATAAATATGCTGAGTTTGGGGGGCCATCGGGATATCCTAGTGAAAATTCCCAAAGAACAGGTGGAAATACAAACTCAAAACTTACAAGAAAGGTCATCTCAAGCTGGAGTCTAAGCCATCATACATATGGATAACTCTGGCAATTAAATCAAGGATTTAATGGGAATGTCAAGGAAGACTGTTGAGAGAGGAGGGAGAGCTCTGAACACAGAATGCTGGCACTTAGGGATCCCTGGGTGGCACAGCGGTTTGGCGCCTGCCTTTGGCCCAGGGCGCGATCCTGGAGACTCGGGATCGAATCCCACGTCGGGCTCCCTGCATGGAACCTGCTTCTCCCTCTGCCTGTGTCTCTGCCTCTCTCTCGCTCTCTGTGACTATCATGAATAAATAAATAAAATTTAAAAAAAAAAAAAAAAAAAGAACGCTGGCACTTACCAACATTTGAGGCTTTGGCTGAGAAGAATCATCAGAGGTTCTTTCTACCTGATAACGATTCACCTCTGGCCTCTAATTCTCGGTCATTCAGCTAGTAGTAGAGATCCCCTGGATTCCAGGCAAACACCTCAGCTTTCCAATGTGTATTAATAATATGAAGCCTGCTGATGACCAAGAAGGTATTTATAATTCAAAATGCTAAGTGTAATTATAAAATTTTCTTCTAAAATTTTAAAATATGTTTGAGGGGCACTTGGGTGGCTCAGTCAGTTGAACATCTGACTCTTGGTTTCAGCTTGGGTTATTATCTCTGGCTCGTGAGATCAAGCCCCGCATCAGGCTCCACACTCAGTGAGGAGTCTACTTGAGGATTCTCTCTCCCCCTTTTCCTCTGCCCCTCCCTTTGTACACGCATGCTCTGTGTGTGTGTCTTGTCTCTCTCTCTCAGATAAATAAATCTTTTTTTTTTTAAGATTTTATTTATTTATTCACCAGAGACACACAGAGAGAAGCAGAGACACAGGCAGAGGGAGAAGCAGGCTCCATGCAGGGAGCCCGATGTGGGACTCGATCCCAGGTCTCTAGTATTACACCCTGGGCCAAAGGCAGGCACTAAACTGCTGAGCCACCCAGGGATCCCCTAAATCTTTAAAAAAAATCTTTGAAAGACATTTTTCTTAAATTGCAAGAAGGAACAGAGTGAAAAGTGTGTGGCAAACATGAGTTGGGGGAAGTTAGGGTATATGAGGAATCTGAACCTTGGGAAGCAAAGACGATTGCTCAGCCATGTTCCTTCCTCTCTCCCTGGACTACCTCACAGATTGCTGCAATTTGATCTTTTCTTCCAAGCTTGAAAACCAATAGTATTTTCCTTCACTTCTTTCTCCCCCATCTAATAATTTCATCTTCTTCTCAATTATTGGCAGGAGATTTCTATTGAGGTCAATTTTTATTTACCCAACACTTCTTAAGGTTTGGATTTCATTTTAAGAAATCATCAGTGATTTTCTTGGAACTGGCTTTGTCCTCTATGTTAGATTAATAGCATGTTCTTCTGCTTTATAGAAGTCCCCACAACCTTCAAGAAGCAAATAACCCCTCAACAGTTTCTATAGGCTCAGGTGCTAGGGTTTGGGATTCTGCAGATGGCCACATGTTCCTGCAGGGTTACATATTAAAGGGATTTTATCAGCATGGAGACCTTGCTCCCTTCCAATTATGAACTTTTAGCTTTGTGCAGTAGCAGTATCAGAGCCAATGAGGTTTATCCAAGGCACAATTATTGCTAATTGAAAACTTTTCCCATTTAGGAACTTTTACGTGTACCTGCCATATACAAAGTATCGTGCTGTATGCTGGGAGAGGTACCAAGGTGAATACACTGTCATCCCAGTCTTCAAGAATCTCTAGTGAGAAAAATAGATTCACTAATAATAAGAATGTGAGGCGCAAGGGATGATAACTGAACTTAAGGTAGAACACAAAGGACTGTGGTAGAACAGAGGAGAAAGTGATTGATTCTTACTGGAAGGGCTGAGGAACATTTCATGGGGGAGGTATCATTGGATCTTGGTCTCAAGGTTGAGAGAGATTTCAGAAGCAGAAATGGCCATATCTTCCCCTAGTCTCCAGAACGCACATGATCCAAGGAGAAAGGCCGTTATGCCTAAGTGGATGGTTGATGGCTGGGTTTATGGAGTGGGCATGATGAGGTGAGCAGACAATCTGAATCAAGATCTGGGGGCCATGAGTACCATGCTTACAAGTCCACCATTCTAAAGTAAGTCCAGAGGTAGCAGCAGGTTTTTAGCGAGAAAATAGCCAGAAACAGTCTTTTACCAAATAATTGTGGGCAGAGATTTAGATAGAGAAGAAAGATAAATAACTCTCAAGTGTGCAAGTGTCTTTATTTAAGAATTCTCTTTCACGGCTTGTTTACTGCTATTTGGAAATGCAGAGTTTAAAGTTACTCAGCCCATATTTGAGACCAGCTTTTGTGTAACAGCCTCTCTGGGACTTTGGGGGAAGGTACTTATTCTCAGCTGTAGTTCTTCATGGAGTCATTGCATATAAAGCACACAGCCCACTGCCTGGTCTGTGTTCAAATTTAACAAATCACTAGATTTTGCCATTATTGCTGTTATTATTATTTCTATCAGAAAGGTTTCCAAGTTAAGGAATGACTGAAGCAAAAAAGAGAAGTTTATACATCAATTTTCAACCTAAAAAAATTTTCGTCAAAACCAACTTAAAACATTTTCCTCAAGTTGAGGGATAATTTTTCTGACAGTATCTTACTTTCCAAATTCATGTACTATTGCCTTTTGTGTATATCATAATGAAAAGGCAGCCAAGTTTAAGGTAAAGTCTTTCATGGGCTTCTAAGTTGAAAAAGAGAAGAAGACCTTTCAGAGTCTTATCAGTCATACAACATGCAGTGTTAGATGTTTGAGTTGTTCATTTGCTAATTAAATCTGGGGTTGGTTTACAAAACCAAAGTAAAATAATAGCTCTGTTCTTTCCTATGGGTGTCTTGGAAAGATATTAGTTGGGCCCAGTGTGTCTTAAATGCCCATGTTTCCGGGTGATGAACACCATGAGATAGATGGATTTGGTTTTGCTTTCAAAGCTGGAGCTAGAGTTTTTGCTTTAGGGGTGCCTGGCTGACTCGGTAGAGCATGTGACTCTTGATCTCAGTGTTGTGAGTTCTAGACCCACATTAGATATAGAGATTACTTAAACATAAAACCTTTAGCAAAAAGAGGAGTTTTTGCTTTAGAAGTTGCCCAGTGGTGGCATTTCCATGTGAAACTCCACCCAGAGCCTCAGATCAACCCATCCAAAAATAATTTTGTCATCCTCTCCAAATTATTCCCTCTTTGGGTTCCTGGATTCAAAGCAAGTCAGCTACATCACTAGAAAATTAAAGTAGGAAAAAGCCTTTACTTTCTAAAATTAAATCTCATTGCCAACCCCGTCTGGATAGCCTTTGCTGTTTCTCTAAGGAAAACTGATAGACTCGGAATGGGAAATGTCTTAGGAGCGTTCTTAAAATGTTCAGTATGACTTGGACCCTACAGTTCTTTCTGAGTATATTTATAATCTAAGAGAAACTGATAACACAAGTGTTGTTATAGGACAAGGGCCAGCAAAGGATGGGCCAATCCTGCCTGCTGCCTTGTTTCTATGGATTAGATTTACTAGAACAAAGCCTCACTTATTCGTTCACGTATTTCCTATGACTACAGAGTTGAGTAGACAGTCTGCAGGGCACACAAGAAATATTTACTGCCTGGCCCTTTAGAAACCTTTGGCAACCGTATTTAAAGTACTCAAATAATGAAGAACACCTTCCTGTGGTGCCCGGGTGACTCAGGTTTAGCATCTGCCTTCGGCCTAGAGCGTGATCCTGGGGCCCTGGATCGAGTCCCACATCAGGCTCCCTGCGTGGAACCTGCTTCTCTCTCTGCCTGTGTCTCTGCCTCTCTGTGCATCTCTCATGAATAAACAAATAAAATCTTTAAAAAACTAAAAGAAAAAAATACCTTTTCCAAAAAAAAAAAGAAAGAAAAAATACCTTTTCACTATATATGAGGTGATGCTGAAAAAAATTGTTTCCACCATCAGTATTGTTACAGAATTTGGCGTGCACCAATTGCTTGTTGAATAGCGACCAAATAATTTAAGAAATTATATATACCATGTATAGGAAAGGTAGTTCTTTGTTTATAGTCCCTGCAGGTTAACTCCCAATCCTTATATATGATGGGCTGACAATTCTTCTAGATGTCCTGTATTGCTTCTGCTTACATATGAAGTACACTTTACATAAAAAGTGTACCCTTTTCAAAGCAGTTTGTATAATCTGTATTTACACCGTGCTTTGCCTAAAATGTACATCCTGATTTTTAAGTGGAAAGCCAGTATATTAATATAGTTTATAATTATTCTTTGCTAATAACAGATCCAAAAAATTTTTTAACAGATCCAAAATTGTTTTCTTAAACATTGAAGCAACCTAACTAAGATTAATTGAGGAAGTCTTTATGCATTTGATATTCCTTTTGCCAACAGCACACGCAGTGGGGCTATTTTATTTATTAAATTAGAAAGCCTGTTTATCGAGTTCCCTGGCCCATAGAACCAGAAATCTCAATAAGTATCTACGTGCCTTAAGTCCGTATCTTTTCTAAAACCCAAAACCAAAAATGCTTTACCCATCAACCTCCCTCATATTCCCGGTAGCCCAGAATGTATGGGTAGGCACTCATATATTCAAAGTAATCATTCATTTCTCCCTTTGTTCTTTGCTGGAGAAAAATAGATCTATATTTGGTTTTATTTATTAATATTTGCTCTGTGATATCATTAGTTGTGCAGCTTTGTTTCCATTCCAGAAATGTTTTAACCCTCCTGCAGAGCATGCAGTCTTCTAAAGCATGTTCCCATTTAGTCATTCTGCTTTTAGTTTGGCTTCTTCATATTGCCACCAGAGGAGTTACTCAGCACCAAAGATCTGATTATGCCCCTGCATTATTTAAAACTCTTTCTTGGTTCCTGTCACGTCTACAGCTCTCCAGGATAGCACACATAATCTTCTGTGATCTCCACCCACCATCATCTCCAGCTTTGTCCCCCAGCCTTGTCTAATCAAAATGTGAGACTCCAACTCCATTAAATAGCACAATTGGTAGTTCCCCTTAAGGTGGTGTTGCCCAGCTATGTCACCTGTGCCCAGGACTGCAGGTCTCCTTCCTTAATCCCTCACTCTTGTCAATGGCTTATGCTCATCCTTCAGCTCTGACATTGCCATGTCCCAGAAGCCTCCCTGAAACTTGCTTCCAGCTAGACTGAGTGGCCCCATGCGGGCCTCCATATTGCTGCATGCTTGCTTATTTGATCAGTGCACTCTACAGGAATTACCTTTTTATTTGTTCATCTTTCTTACTAGATTATAAGTGCCCTGAAGGCAAGGGCCATGTCTAAGTCAAACTCTGTGTCCCCAGAATGCTTCTAGGGTTCCAAAAACTGACTTTGGTGCCCTCTTTTCCCTCCTTACCCAGTTCTCATTTCACGGTTTATCCTTAATTATGTTTTTGCTAACTCCTAGTCTCCTTACCTCGTCACTTCTTCATCCCTCCTCTACTCCCTAGCTCACTCTAGGACCAAACTCTGGTAGTAGTCACAGCTTCACTACTTGGCCCCTGCACCCAAACACGTCAGCATTGCTGAGGGGACCAACTCTTTGCTTTAAATAAATGGTCACTAAATTCTATGGGCCCGCAACACTGCATGACAGTCCTATTGAAATTCTAGGTTCACCCTCTCTCCATGGACGCAAAGAATTAATTAGACAAAAACTTTATCTTCTCACCACCAAACTACTGTCATCCTGCAGCTGGGCCCATGGGTTTCCATGGATGTAGTTTCCATCCCACATCTAGTGCTGTGGATCTCAGTCTCCAGGATTTGGTTTCTGCAGTTACTGCTGTACTTCCTGTCATCCTGCAAGCATCCTCTGGGATCTCCTCCACAACAGAACAGAAACTTCATCTCATATTCCTCCAGTTACTGCTCTACCTCATAACCGAATTTCTTTTTTTCCTTTTAACCTTTTATTCAGGCATAACTTCACACTCACAGGAAAGATGCAAGAATAATATCAAGAAATTCGCCTGTACTCTTCACTCAGTTACCCAAAAATAACACTTGACATTTGCCTTTCATCTTTTTCTCTCACTCTCTTTGTATTATTCTCTCACTTATTTGGATATTTTCCAAATGTTGATTTTCTAATTCCCTTATTCCTTGTGCATTTGTTAGATGCCATTCTGTTATATGGAGGAGTCTTCCTTTATCCCCTAGTTATTTATTTCGGTGGATTAGAATCCATTATGAGCATTATGCTTTTTGTTCAGATTGTCTCAGAATTGGAAGTGGGAGTCTTTGCATGCTGGATCTCATATCATTTTGTCATTTCCCCATTCTGTAAGCACTTACTTTTCTGGTATAATGAGACATTCCAAGCTCACCTTATACTTTTCCTCCTCCAGCCCTTGAATCAACCATTTCTCCAATGAACCTTGGTTCTTTTAAGCAGAAAATGGTATTTAGAAGATAGGATCTGGATCCTGGATGTGCCCATTCCTACCGGATGTCATTATTTATAGACTCTCTCAGCAGACAAAACTGATGGTAGCTTAAATTCCACCTCTCTCAAGAAATTCTTCCTGACTGCCCCATCAATGGTAGCCATACAGTCATTCACTCTGCAAGCATCTATCTTAACTTCTGCATGATACTTAGCACTTGGTTGGTCTCTGTATTGTGTGTCTTCCTCCCAGATTAAAATGAGTTTTATGAGAACAGAGACCCTAGCTGTCTTTTCACTTAGCACTCAGAAAAAATGCCTGATACCTCGTAAGTTTCTTGAATGGATAGATGAGTAGATAACTCCCTAGTCTTTGGACAGTTTCATCTATGTAACAACTTCATCTTTTATGTCAGCAGTTAGAGACAAGAAGAAAAATCTTCCTCATAGTCTTTTTTTTTTTTTTAAGATTTTATTTGTTTAGAGAGAGTGCATGGGGAGGGGCAGAGGCAGAGGGAGAAAGAATCTCGGGCAGACTCCATACTGAGTGAAGGGCGTGACACGGGGCTCAATCTCATGACCCTGAGACCATGAACTAAGCTGAAATCAAGAGTTGATTTAATTGACTGAGCTTAATGACTGAGCCACCCAAGTACCCCTTTCCTCATATTCTTGATGAAACAGGAAAATTTTGCCATTGCTGTTAAGGAGCTTATTTCTCACCATCCTTCTATAGTTATTGTACATATTGACCATAATACATGATTACAGTTCTTATGAACTCTGATTTTAAATGTTTAACATAAAGAAGCTCATGCTTCTTTACTAGAATATATGCTTTTCCTTTATTTTCCTTTATTTTATTCCTTTATTTTCCTTTATTCACCTTCTCACTGCTCACTCACTGACTTTTTAAAATATTACCACTTGGTCCTTGTTTGTTCTTTAATACATACTATAATATATAACTGAAAAACAAAGATTTTCTACAAGAGAATATTTAAATTTTTCTTTACTTAGAACAAAGGAATTAGGCACATCCTATTTGATAGGTTCTTACTTGGATAATACTTATAAACTAATGAATGTTGTTATATCTGATCCTGTACGCAGTGTTTTGTTTTGTTCCTCTTGTAACTTTTTTTTTTTTACTTTTTATTTTTTTATTATTGTTTTTATAATAGATTTATTTTTTATTGGTGTTCAATTTACCAACATACAGAGTAACACCCAGTGCTCATCCCGTCACTTTTTAAATGAACTTTTTATATTAAAACAGTGTAGATTGGGCGCCTGGGTGGCCCAGAGGTTTAGCACCTGCCTTCAGCCCAGGGCGTGATCCTGGAGTCCAGGGATCGAGTCCCACATCAGGCTCCCGTCATGGAGTCTGCTTCTCCCTCCTCCTGTGTCTCTGCCTCTGTCTATCCTCTCTGTGTATTCTCATGAATAAATAAATAAATAATAAATAAATCTTAATAGATGAAATAAAAAAGTGTAGATTTACAGAAAAATTGGTTAGAGAGTACAGAGAATTTCCATGTACCCCACACTCCATTTCCCCTATTATTGATTTCTTGCATCAATGTGGTACATTTATGTAATTAAGGAGCCAATATTGATACATTATTATTGACTAAATTCCTTATTTGCTTTAGATTTTCTTAGTTTTCCCCTAATGCTTTTTTTCTTTCCCAGGATCTCATTCAGGATACCACAGTACACTTGGTAGTCATGTCCCCTTAGGCTCCTCTTAGCTATAATGATTTCACAGGCTTGCCTTATTTTTGATGACCTTGACAGTTTGGGGGAGTAGTGGTCAGGTATTTTGTAGGATGCTTCTTTATTGGCATTTATCTGATGTTTTTCTCATGGTTAGAATAGGGTTGTGGGATTTGAGAGGAAAGCCACAGAGATAAAGTGCCACTTTCGTCAGTCACATTACATCAAGAGTACATTCCCAACATGATTTATCACTGTTGCTGTTGAACTTGATCACCTGTCTTTGGTAATGTTTGTCAGGATTCTCTTCTGTAAAGTTACCCTTTTTCTTCCCCCTTTCCATAGTGTACTCTTTGGAAAGAAGTCACAGCTCACACTTAAGAAATGGTTACTCTGTAACTGTTGGTTAAATGGTGCCTGGGTGGCTTAGTTGGCTCAGATCCCTGAGCCACTCAGGGATCCCCTTATTTTTGTTTTTTGAGTACTTTCTTATCTGACACTATAAGCTGCTCCAGGCTTATCTTGCCTATATCCAGCCCCATTCCTAGGGTCAGTGTTTTAGGTTTTTGTTTTTTTTTAATTGAACTGGATTCTGTAATACTGTTTGGTTTTTGTTTTTAATTTTGAATTAGCATGAGATATTTGTAGCATTCTATTTTTATCAAAATATTTTAAAACGGTCTGTTTGCTTTGTGACTCTCCAGCTATCCAGAGTATTTTTCTAATTGAAATATGGTTGACACACAATATTACTTCAGTTTCAAGTGTACAACATAGTGATTTGACAACTGTATACCTTATGCTATGTCACCACGAGAATAGCTACCATCTGTTCATCAGTGGTAGTACTATTATAATACCAGTGACTATATTTCCTATGTTGTACCTTTTATCCCCATTACTTAGTCATTCCATTACTGAAATGAACATTTTGTTTTTTGATTAAAGATATAATTGTTTTTAGTTGCAACCAAGATTCCTATCAGGTGAATAGAGTGATACTTCATTGTTGACCTGACATTTATCACAATCTCAGGAAATGAACTGGTTACACACAAGTAAATTTTTCAGATGCTTAAAGCTTGGGCTTTTCATTTATCCATTTTTTTTCCTTCAGAGAACATATTTTAAGTACCTTCTGTGTGCTGAGCACAGTGCTCCATTCTCAGAACAGAGAGACAAATTACGGTTCTGTTTCTTAAGTAGTCCACAGTCTAGTGGGGACATAGCTATACTTCAGCACGGTGGTGCTATAATTTAGGTGAGCTAAAGATGAAATAGAAGCCAACAGTGGAGATCAAGGATAATAATTTCTTGATATTTTGAAGGAGAGATATTAATTAGCTAGAAGAAAGGGGAGCAAATGAGGCCGGGAGGTGAAGGGAGATGGGCCAAGAAGTTCTAACAAAATGAGCAGCATATAACTAAAAGAATATAGCATTTTTGAAATACAGTAAGAAACTTACTGTGACTAGAGCATAAAATAAGACAGCTGCAGTGGCAAGAGGGGAATAGAAGGCATAAGATCCATCGTGGAGGGCCTCATGTTTATATGTCCACATTCTGGGGGGTAGTATTGGAGGGTTTTTAGGCAGAGGAGCAATCACTTTAACAATACTGTGGACAGTGAATTAGAATAGCCAGGAAACTAGGTAAGGAATCCATTGCAGTAATCTAAACTAGAGATGAGGAACATTGGTAACAGTAGCATGGATGGACTGATGAGATGGAAGGAAGTAGAATCAACAGAGCTTATCAAGAGATGGATATAAGGTTAAAAAAGAGAGTCAGTGATAATTAAAATGATGAATAAAATGGACCTGACCTACATATACCTGACAATATAGGCATGTACAAAAAAAAAGTAACTATATAATATAATTAAAACCACAATTTATGTTCCTTACTGGACTAAAGTTTGTGTGTCTACTCTCCAAGTGTCTTGGAAGTTGTAGATTAACAGTCCAGTCATTGGTCACTAGTAAAAGAATGGTACATGTGAGGATTAAGTATTAAAGAGCTCCAATATATCTCATTCTCAAGGTCTCAAAAATAGAAAGAACCCAATAAACAGAAAAGAAACCAACACTAGATGTATGGAAAATTTTCAAATTAAAAATGGCTTCCTCTGTTGCAATCCTTATACCTATTGTACAACAGCCAACTTTAGCTGTCTTGCTAATGCTTCTAGAATGTTCTCTTCCATTCCCTGGCAGAGCTTGGCTGGTAGTTCCTGTTATCTCAGGTAGAAATCATAGTGATACATCTACACACTGCATAAGTCTCACAGCTTCTTGCACTGTACAAACAACTCCATGAATGTAAGTTTGATGTTTGCAAAACTACAAACATTGCTGGCCTGCTTACATGTCATTTTACACAAATATTTTACACAAACATTTTTGCTTACTACATCTCACTGTAATATCAGTTGGGGTTATTCTCTGTATTAATAAATGATATATGTGCCTCAGAAAGTTCCTACTGACTTGGACACAACCAGGCTTCTAATTAGATCTGGCCAGTATCCTCATGAAATATTTCAGCATTTCCATGAAGCCACCAGAAAGTGATAGCAATTCATTTTTACAGATGAGAAAATTGAAATAGTGACTTAGATGTATCACCTCAAGCCTCCTTGTTTAATAATGTCTTTCCTATAAATGCTGCTTCCAAAATAAAATGGTTCAAGATGAAATAAGCATATGCAAATGTCAGATAACAAGTTTATATAATCCCTTAGTCATGAAGGCAGTTCCAGAAGGGAGGTAGAAGGCATCCAAAACAGAATATTGTAATTTTTATAAAACAAGAGAAAAAGGACCGGGAAATAGTCCAAAAGGCTCCTAGACAATAACAGCTTCTCTTAATTGGAATGAATTAAATAAGATAGTAATCATTAGGTTTATTAATATCTACTGAGATAGAAAACAAAATAGGAAACACAGTTCATACCTTGACTTGATAAGTGCCAGAAAAATAGGATTTGCCTGCATTTGTTTTGCCATACCTTACTACCAGTAGTAATCAGGAGAAACTCCTGGATAGGCTGCAAAGTGGTTTTCTAGCTTCTTTTACAGATATGTAGGACGTCCTGACCCATTCTGTCTCCTAACAATACGTATCTTTAAATAAGGAACTAATGGGTTGATGTCTAGGTTTATTAAATTTCATGAGTAATTTATTCATGTCAGAAATTTAAATATGAATCATTTTTAACATTAAGACCAACTCCTATTCGGTATAGGCTCCTAGCCAACATTCTTTATTTTTAAGAATACTTGACATACGATGTTGTATTAGTTTCAGATGCATAACATACTGAATTGATATTTGTATACTTTATAAAATGGTCACTATAGTAAATCTAGTTACTATCTACCACCATACAAAGTTGTTATAGTATTGTTAACTATATTGCGTATGCTGTACATAACATTGCCACATCTTTATTTTATAACTGGAAGATTGTACCTCTTAATCCCTTTCAACGATTTCATCCACCGCCCCCACCCCCACACCCCCTCCCCTCTGGCAACTATTAGTTTGTTCTTTTTTTTTTTTTTGAAACCCCCCAATCTTTTTTTTTTTTTTTAAAGATTTTATTCATTTATTCGCGAGAGACAGAGAGAGAGAGAGGCAGAGGGAGAAGCAGGCTCCACGCAGGGATTCCGATGTGGGACTTGATCCCAGGACTCCAGGATCACACCCTGGGCCGAAGGCAGGCACTAAACCGCTGAGCCACCCAGAGATCCCCCAGTTTGTTCTTTGTATCTCTTTTGTTCTGTTCTCTTTGTTCATTTGTATTGGTTTTGTTTTTTTTTTTAGATTCCACCTATGAATGAAATTATATGGTTATTTCCCTTTCTTTAACTTATTTTACTTAGCATAATACCCTCTGATCTGTCTATGTTGCAGATGGCAACATTCCGTTTTTATGGCTGTATAATTGTATAATCCATTGTAAATATATATACCACATTTTTAATCCAATTATCTATTGATTAGGTTGTTTCTAAATTTGGGTTGTTATGCAATGAACAAAGGGGTGCATATGTCTTTTCAAAATAGTGTTTTCATTTTCTTTGGATAAATGACTAGAAGTAGATTACTGGATCATATGGTAGTTCTATGTATAATACAGTTTTCTCATAGAGGCTTTAGTGTTTTCTACATATAGTATCATGTCACCTACAGATAATGAGAGTTTACTTTTTCCTCTCCAATTTGAATGTCTTTTTTTTTTCTTGCTTAATTGCTATGACTAGGATTTCCAATACTTCACTGAATAAAAGTGGTGAGAATGGACATCCTTGTCATATTCCTAATCTTAGAAGAAAAGATCTTGACTTTTCACTGTTGAGTGTGATGCTAGCTCTGAGTTTGTCATATATGACCTTCATTATGTTGAGGTGCATTCTCTTTGTATCCACTTTGTTGAAAGTTTTATCCTAAATGGATGTTGAATTTTGTCCAATGCTTTTTACCCATCTATTGAGATGATTATATGATTTTTATCCTTCATTTTGTTAATGTGGTATATCACATTGATTGATTTTAGGTATTAAACCATCCCTGCATCCCTAGAATAAATCCTACTTCATCATGGTGTATGATCATTTAAAGTATTGTTGAATTCAGTTTGCTGATATTTTGATGAGGATTTTTCCATTATACTTATTAAGAATATCGACCTCTAATTTTTTTATTTTTTTTATTTTATTTTTTTTTGTAGTGTCTTTGGTTTTGATTATAGGGTAGTGCTAATCCCGTAAGAAGAATTTGGAAGTTTTTATCCTCTTCAATGTGGGGGAAATAATTTGAGAAGAATAGATACTAACTCTTTAAATAGAATTCACATATGGGGATCCCTGGGTGGCGCAGCGGTTTGGCGCCTGCCTTTGGCCCAGGGCGCGATCCTGGAGACCCGGGATCGAATCCCACGTCGGGCTTCCGGTGCATGGAGCCTGCTTCTCCCTCTGCCTGTGTCTCTGCCTCTCTCTCTCTCTGTGACTATCATGAATAAATAAATAAAATCTTTAAAAAAAAAAAAAAAAAAGAATTCACATATGAAGCTGTCTGGTCCTGTATCTTATCTTAGTTTGTTGGGAATTTTATTACTATATTACTCATAATTGGTCTATTCAGATTTTCTGTTTCTTTCTGATTCAGTCATAGAAGATTGTATGCTTACAGGAATTTATCTACTTCTAGTTTGGCCAATATGTTACATAATAATTTTTCATAGTGGTCTTTTATAATCCTTTGTATTTCTTTAGTGTTTTGTTTAGTGTAGTTTCTCCTCTTTCACTTCTGGTTTTCAGTCTTCTCTTTTTCTTGATGAGTCTGGGTAAAGGTTTATCAATTCTGTTTATCTGTTCAAAGAACCAGCTCTTAGTTCTATGGATCTTTTCTATTGTTTATTTAGTCTTTCTTTCACTAATTACACTCTGATCTTTATTATTTCCATTCTTTTACTGACTTGGAGCTGTGTTCTTTTTTTTTTTTTTTCTAGTTCTCTTCTTTTTTTCTTTTCTTTCCTTTTTTTTTTTTTTGAGAGAGGCTTGTATCACTATAAACTTCCCTCCTAGCATTGCTTTTGCTGCATCCTGTAGGTTTTGGAATGCTATATTTCCCTTTTCATTTGTCTCAAGTACTTTCTTATTTCCTCTTTGATTTCTTCATTGACCTGTTGGTTGGTCAGTAGCATGTTATTTAGTTTCCATGTACTTATGCTTTTTCCAGTTTTTTTTTATAATGTATTATTATTTTTATACTATTGTGGTCAGAAAAGATTCTTGATATGATTTCAGCCTTCTTAAATTTATTGAGACTTATTGGGTGCCTGGGTGGGTCAGTTGGTTAAACATCTACCTTCAGCTCAGGTCATGGTCTTGGAGTCCTGGGACCCAGACCTGTATCAGGCTCCCTGCTTAGCAGGGAGTCTGCTTCTCCCTCTCTGTTCCCCATTCCAGCTTGTACTTTCTCTCTCATTCTCTCTCAAATAAATAAAATCTTTTAAAAAAAATTTATTGGGACACCTGAGTGGCTCAGCAGTTGAGTTTCTGCCTTTGGGCTCAGCACATGATCCCGGGGTTCAGGGATCAAGTTCCTCATTGTGCTCCCAGCAAGGAGCCTACTTCTCCCCCTGCTGTGCCTCTGCCTCTCTTGCTTTGTCTCTCATGAATAAATACATTTTAAAAATAAAATAAAAAGAAACAATAAAAAGAAAATTATTGAGACTTCTTTTGTGGCCTAACATGTGATCTGTCCTGGAGAATGTTCCATGTATACTTGAAAAGAATGTGTATTCTGCTGGCTTTGGATGGAATGCCCTGTATATATTAGGTTGATCTGGTCTAATGTGTTGTTTAAGACCAATATTTCCTTATTTTCTGTTTGGGTAGTTTATCCATTGCTGTAAGTGGATGTTAAAGTCCCCTTCTATTAGTATATTATTGTCATTCTCCCTTAGTGCATCTGTCAGTATTTGCTTAGGAGCTCCTATGTTAGGTGCATAAATATTTAGAAGTGTTAGAACTTCTTATTCAATTGATCCCTTTATTTGATACCCTTTTTTGGGGGTCTCTTTTTAGCCTTTGTTTTAAAGTCCATTTTGTTTAGGGGAACCTGGGTAGCTCAGTTGGTTAAGCATCTGACTCTCAATATTGGCGCAGGTCATGATCTTGGGGTCATGAGATAGAGCCCCACATCAGGCTCTGTGCTCAGAGCAGAGTCTACCTAAAGGTTTTAGGTAAGATAAATAAAAAATAGAGTATTAAAAAAAAAAAAAAAAAAAAAAAAAATAGAGTATTTTGTCTGATAGAAGTATTGCTACCCCAGCTTTCTTTTCATTTCCATTTGATGGAATATATTTTCCCATCCTGTCACTTTCAGTCTCTATGTGTTTAGATGTGAAGTGCATCTCTAATAGACAACATATAGATGGGTCTTATTTTTTAATCCATTCAGCCACCCTGTGTCTTAATTGGAGCATTTAGTTCATTTATATTTAAAGTAATTTTTGATGGGTATGTATTTACCACCATTTTTAAATTATTTAATGGTATTTTTTATAGTTCTCTGTTTCTTTATTCCTATTCTTTTCTCTTGTGACATGATAACTTTTTTTAGTGTTTTTTAGTGTTACGCTTAGATTTCTTTCTCTTTTTGTGTATCTAGTACAAGTTTTTGATTTGTGGTTAGCATGAGATTCATAAATAAGAACCTGTATGTATAGCAGTTTAGTTTACTTTAAATTGATGATCACTGGGCAGCCCAGGTGGCTCAGCGGTTTAGTGCCGCCTTCAGCCCAAGGTGCCATCCTGGAGACCCAGGATCGAGTCCCACATCAGGCTCCCTGCATGGAGCCTACTTCTTCCTCTACCTGTGTCTCTGCCTCTCTCTGTGTCTCTCATGAATAAATAAAATCTTTAAAAAAAAAAAAAAAAGGCCCCCCCCAAAAAAAAACAAAATTAAAAAAAAAATTGATGATCACTTAAATTTGAACAAATCCTAAAAACACTACATTTTTACTCTCCCCACCCCCAGTGTTTTATGTTTTTGACCTCAGGTTTTACATTCTTTTATTTTATATATCCTTAATTAATTTTTTTTAAAGATTTTATTTATTCATGAGAGACACAGAACACAGAAAGAGAGAGAGACATAGAGAGGGAGAAGAGCCTGATGTGACACTCAATCCCAGGACCCCCGGGATCATGACCTGAGCCAAAGGCAGATACTCAACCACTGAGCAACCCAAGTACCCCCTTAAACTAATTATTAGAGTTATAGTTTATTTGCTACTTTTGTCTTTTGACCCTCATACCAACTTTATAAGTAGTTGATCTTATACCTACCTCTACCTTCACTATATGTTTGCCTCTAATCTAAGTTAGATTTTTTTTTCTTTCACATATTTTCTTAGTTCTAGTTATGGCCTTTTCCTCTTAAAGAAATCCTTTTAATATTTTTTGTAAATCTGGTTTAGTGGTGGTGAACTCCTTTAACTTTTATTTGGATGGGAAACTTTTTTTTTTAAGATTTTATTTATTTATTCATGAGAGACATGGAGAGAGAGGCGAGACACAGGCAGAGGGAGAAGCAGGCTCCATGCAGGAAGCCTGACGTGGGACTCTATCCAGGGTCTCCAGAATCACGCCCTGGGTAGAAGGCGGTGCTAAACCTCTGAGCCACCTGGGCTGCCCAAGCTGGGAAACTTGATCTCCCCTCCAATTCTGAATGGTAACATTGCCAGTTAGAGTATTCTTGATTATGTTCTTTCCTTTCAGCACTGTGAGTATATTATGCCACTCTCTGCTAGATTGCAAAGTTTCTGCTGAAAAATCAGCTCTTTGCCTTATGGGGATTCCCATTATATGCAATTAATTGCTTTTCTCATGCTATTTCTAACATTCTTTATCTTTAGTGTTTGACATTTTAATAATGTATCATGGTGTAGATCTCTTGAGTTCATCTTGTTTGGGAGCTGTGCTTTTTTTAAAAGACCTGGGAAGGTTCTCAGTTTAGGGAATTTTTCAGCTATGATTTCTTTAAGTTTTATGCCTGCTTCTCTTTCTCTTCTCCTTCTGGGACCTCTCTATAATGTGAATGGTAGTACTCTATGTTGTCCCAGTGATCCCTTAAACTATCCTCATTTTTAAATTCCTTTTTTGTTTCCTTTTTCTAATTTTCTTTTGTCTCTTTCTTCTTTCTTTTTTTTTTTTTAATTTTTTTTTATTTATTTATGATAGTCACAGAGAGAGAAAGAGAGAGGCAGAGACACAGGCAGAGGGAGAAGCAGGCTCCATGCACTGGGAGCCTGACGTGGAATTCGATCCCGGGTCTCCAGGATCGCGCCCTGGGCCAAAGGCAGGCGCCAAACCGCTGCGCCACCCAGGGATCCCTCTTTCTTCTTTCTTTCATTTTCTCTCTCTCTCTCTTTCTCTCTCTCTCTCTTCCTCCCTCCCTCTTTCCTCCCTCCCTCTTTGTTCAGTTTGAGTGACTTTTTGAGAGAGAGAAAGCATACAAGTGGGGGTGAGAGGGTGGTTAGGGGCAGAGGGAGAGAGAAAATTTCATACAGGCTCCACTCCCATTGCAGAGCCTAATGCAGGGCTCAATCTCACAACCCTGAGATCATGACCTGAGCTGAAATTGAGAATCAGATGCTTAACCAACTAAGCCACCCAGGTGCTCCAGTTGGGTGACTTTCATTACCCAGATCACTGATCTGTTCTTCTGTATTATCAAATCTTCCATTTATACCCTCTAGTATATTACTTTATTTTTGTTACTGCATTCTTCAGCTCTGATTGGTACTTTCTTATATTTTCTCTTTGTTGAAGTTCTCCTTGTGTGTTCATCTAGTCTTCTCCAGAGTTTGATAAGCATTTTTATGACCTTACTTTGAACTCTTTATCAGGTTGATTGCTTAATTCCCTCTCATTTAGTTCTTTTTCTGAGGTTATGTCTTGTTCTTTTGTCTGGGACACATTTCTCTGTCTTCTCATTTGGCCTAACTCTGTATTTGTTTTTAAGTATTAGGTAGTTCAGCTTCATTTCTCAGTCTTTTTTTTTTTTCTTTTTAAAGTTTTTGTTTAAATTCCAGTTAATTAACATACAATACAATATTAATTTCAGGTTTAGAATGCAGTAATTCAACACTTACATACAATGCCTGGTATCTATCACAACATACATTTCCCAGTCTTGAAGGAGTGACCTTATGTAAATGTCCTGTCGGGCCCAGAAGTACATTCTCCTCCATTCACCAGAACCAGGTGCTCCTGGGGTGTTCCCCATGTAAGTTGCATGTACCCTGTGATATGATGGGGCAGTACTGCCATGGGCACACTGGTAGGTGGGTCTGGTTCTCACGCTAGCTAGCTGCATATCTGACCTTGACTACTTTGGATGTACCTAGTGAGCAGAACTGATCAAGACACGGTAGGCACCACCTGGCATTAGCAGTCTACAGGGAGGATTCCAAAATGGTGTCTACCAGTGCCACAATCAGCACAGCAGAACAAGATAGCAAAAATGACTGTTACTAGTGTCTAAGTCCCAAGGAGAGGACCAGTTACCTCCTGTCCTTCCAGCAGGCACTCCAAGATTAGTAAGTAGGTCTCCATAGTCCATACAATTTTGATCTGTGTTTTTGCACTTATTTCTCGGTCAAGTAAGTCTACATGTGAGCTCTTTAAGAGTAGGTTCTTCTCCCCTGCAATTCTAGTTTTCCTGGACATGTTCCCTATTGGTTTTCAAAGCCACGTATTTTGAGACTTGCCTCTTCTGTGCAGAATCTGAGGGTTTGGGTACCTAAGGTGAAACTCAAATCTCTTACTCCTCAGGAAAAAGTTCATTACCTTTGAGATCCCTTTGTATCATAGAATGCCACTCCTAGAATGTGGGGTTTTTTCCTTAGTGAGATTATATCTCTGCCACTTCTACCCATCTCACTGCCCTTGTTATAGAGGTTCTTGTCATCCAGTTTCTAGTTCCTGTTCAGAGGGAATTATTCCACATGTGGTTATAGATATGTTGTCCATGAGAGGAGCTAAGCTCAGGATCTTCCTTTCCTGCCATCCTGGACTCTCTTAGACCCACCCCGGACAACCATTGTAGGCTAGTCAGACATTTTAAGCTGTAGAATCTCTTTTGCTTTTTAAAAACCAGAAATCCAGGCTCTTGCACATTTTTGGTAAGGTCTTAAGTTAACAGTGTCTTTCATATTTTCATGTAGGCTCTAGGAGATGCCTTCTAGATGATCCAAATTGAAA
Organism: Canis lupus dingo; assembly: GCF_003254725.2. Classification (NCBI taxonomy): domain Eukaryota; kingdom Metazoa; phylum Chordata; class Mammalia; order Carnivora; family Canidae; genus Canis; species Canis lupus. The sequence goes on along the minus strand of NC_064260.1, from coordinate 12,985,555 downwards.
ACTAATATGTAAATTTTCATGTTGTAGCTGTGGTTCCAATGAAATCTAACCACTATCAAAAATCTCTCTTCCGGGGGATCCCTGGGTGGCGCAGCGGTTTGGCGCCTGCCTTTGGCCCAGGGCGCGATCCTGGAGACCCGGGATCGAGTCCCACATCGGGCTCCCGGTGGATGGAGCCTGCTTCTCCCTCTGCCTGTGTCTCTGCCTCTCTCTTTCTCTCTCTCTCTCTGTGTGACTATCATAAATTTAAAAAAAAAAAAATCTCTCTTCCATACCTAATCTCTACTTTTACCAAGTGACATATTAAATTTTTTAAATTTAGCCTTTAATACCTAACTTAAGAGTTATGGATCTGTAAACTAACATGGAGGAAATCATAATGTAGAGCTATCCAGTATGGCTACCCACTAGCTACACTTGGCTATTTAAATCAAAATGTAATTATAATTAAGTATAATTGGGACATCTGGGTGACTCAGTTGGTTAAGCATTCAACTCTTGATTTCCGCTCAGGTCATAATCTCAGGGCCCTGAGATCGAGCCCCAACAGGTTCTGTATTCGGCATGAAATCTGCTTACGATTCTCTTTCTCCCTCTCCTTCTGCCCCCCTCACACTCTCCAAATAAATAAAACCTTTTAAAAAATGAAATTAAGTATAATTTAAAATTCTGTTCTTCAGTTACATTAAGTGCCTAATAGCCGCTTATGGCTAATGGCTGTCATATTAGACAGCACAGATGTTCCACATCTTCATTTTCTAATAAATGTTCTACAATACAGGAAGTTAAATTTGACAACATTGTCTAGAAAGTACTGATACAAAGCCACTTTAGTTGAAAATGACTTATATACTTATATATAAAAATGCCCATATGATGGCTTTTCAAGAGGAAAAATAACCAGATTATTTATTTATAAATAGAGCCTGTAATTTCATTCCATTGTGCCAAAAAAGTGACTCTTATATTTCTTAATCCCACTTTCTTTTCCTAACACTTCTATCCTAAAAGATTTACAACTGCAAAATTGTGTATAGAGTTAGTTCAGGATTTCCAGAATTTATCTAATCCATCTTGTGCTAATCTTCCTTTCTACACATTTGCTCACTAGCTTTTCCACAATGTGCTGACTTAAATGTTTATGATATATACACATATTTTTAAAACTTCTGTCTAATTTGCTGTCTTAGACTGCAGCTCCTTTGTAGGCAGTCTAATAGCCATTTTTGTGTATCATATTGAGCTAAGCCCTTTAAGTGTCATACACCCTCTTACACAAAGTTGAAAAATACAGTATATTTCAACTTTGTATAAGAAACATGACTGCTCAGCCCTTGGTAAGAATTATAAAATATATTTTTCTCCCTCAGTTTTTTCAAAAGCAGACCCTTGTAATAAATTTTGTACTATAATGCTTGAGTCCAGGATGAATCAAGGAAAAGAAAGGTTAAGATGAGCCTGGAACATCTTATGCCAGAAAGTAGAATACTCAAAAAAAAATGATAGGGACATAGTCAGAAAACTTAAGAGCCAGGTTGACAGAGTTCCTACTAGCCGTATCTGGGAGAAATTAAGTATAATAATGAATTATAAATTGTTAAAAAAAAAAAAAAAGAACCTGTGAGTTCCTACTGATGATATATTGATTAATAGATAGTTGGATGGTTGGATGGAGAAGAAAGGAAGGCCCTCATTTGTAGTAGAATGCTGACTGATAAACGTGGATAGAATGGTGGAGCTAGAAAATCACCATTGCATAACCATGACATTAGAGATTGGTTTAGTCAGGAATTATCAGTGGATGCTAACTATAAGGGAAAAGTTTTGATAAGGAGCAAGATACATACTTTTTTTTTTTTTTTTTTTTACAATCAAATGGAATGTTTTAATATATGATCTACAAAAAAAATTCATACACTTCAACCAAATGGGATTTATTCCAAGGATGCAAGGCTGGTTCAATATTCAAAACTAGTCAACATTATATCAACCAGGCTATAGAAGAAGAAACAGATGATCACATCAATTGATGGAGGCAAAGTATTTGACAACATCTAACATTCGTAATAACAAAAACCTGAGCAAATTAAGAATAGATGGAAATTTTCTAAACTTGATAAGAAAACTTTGGAAAAAAATACTTCAACTAATCATCATACCTACCTAATGAAAACCTGAACATTTCCTCCTAATGTGAGGGATCAGTCAAGGGCATTCTTTCTTATTACTCCTATTCAACATCATGTTGGAAGGCCCACTAGTGCAGTAAGAAAAGAAAGTCTTGTCTTCCCCCCACATACTGCATCTTAGTTCCAAGGAAGAAAATAAGTGTAAATGGAAAAACCAGTGAGAGGCAGATGGGCCTCTGAATGTGATACCTTGAGAGACATTCGGCGTCACTTCTGTCATATTTGTATGTAAGTGGGATGCATAATCTGAATTTAATCATGAGAAAACATCAGACAAAACCCAAATGAAAAACATTCCATTTAAGAAAAAAAATGTCCCGAAAAAAAAAGAAAAAGAAAAAAGAAAAAAAATGACCTGTATTCTTTAAAATACCAGTGTTACGAAAGGGGAGAGGAATGCAGGGGGAAGGCAGAAGAACTATTCCAGATTAAAGGAAACCAAAGAAACATGACAGCTTAATGCTAATCTTTGACCTAGGGCTGGATCTGGAGTAGAAAAAAATGATAGGACATAATTGGGACAGTAGCCAAGATGGGAATATAAGCGATAGATGAGATTTTAAAAAGTATTGTATTGATGTTAAATTCCCTACATTTACCAACAGTGCTATGGTTAGAGAATACCTTTGTTCTTAGGAAATACACAGTGAAGTATTAAGAAGCAAAGGGGCATGATGTCTGTAACTTGTTCTCAAGTGGTTCAAGGAAATAATTGTGTGTGAGAGAAAATACAGTAACAAATGTACCACCTCTTAACAGTTGGTGAATTTGAGCATGAGCTACAAAAGAGTTTTCTATTTAAGTCTTGCAACTTTTCTGTAAATTTAAAATTATTTCAAAATGAAAATTGAAAAATTCTATCCCATGTTTTCTAGCTCTTTCTAAGGCACAGAAGGATGTGATGACAATGAGAATGCAATCGGAGCGACTTTCAAAAGAATATGACCGGCTCCTGAAAGAACACTCGGAACTTCAGGTGGGTGACCTCCACTTTATGAACCTAAATTTTATGAAATAGTGATTACTAAGTCAACCTTTTGGGTTGTCTGCCTTTCCCAAATCAAGAGGATGTACTCAGTCCTGCCTTCTTAAAAATGGTTAAGGAAATCAGACTTTTACCTGGAGGGTGAGGATGAGGCCATTACATGAAAATGCAATACAGTCATAGCATAGAGATTTACTGACATGCTAACTTACTGTGTTCTAGTTCTAGTGAAATTCTAAGCAAAAGAATTGAGCCACAAAAATGGCAGCATTGAAAAATGGGCTGTTTCTGTAAACATTTCGTTTTGCCATTGGCAGTGTTTGCTCTATTCATGCCAAAAATAAGGTCAAAATTTGAAGTCCCACCTCACACAGTTCCTCCTATCATAATATTTTAGACATCTTAGGTCAAAATCTATGGCATTCAAGATACATGGATTTAAAGACAGAAGTAGAAAAACCCTTTTGTTATTAAAGTCACAGAGTCAAGGGCTATAGCTTTTCCTTCTCTTCCCCTCCAACCCAGCAAGAGTCCGTGCCCTGCATTCACCCATGATAAATTTGACTGTCCCTTCCCTGTTGACTTGGCAGCCCCTAATCTGAATTGATTTCCCAGCCACATTTTGACCACATGTGGGGAGATTTGGGGGGAAAGATCATTCCAGAGGCAGCGCTGGCCCTCCCAGTTCCTCCTGGGATGGGGCGGGTGGGGGCTGGGGGAGGGGGGGCTTGTGCTGAGAATTTGGCAGCTTTTGTGGCTTTCAATCAGAGCTTTTTAGCAATTACAGCTCTACAGTTGCTTCACTGTAGGAGAAGCCCTAGTCCCAGGACTCATTTCCCTGCATCTTAATGGTCATGGTATCACAAGGGTCCAGCACTGTGCCTGGCAAAAGGCAAGCAGGTACTATACCAGGTACTATACTGATAGAACTCAAAGTCAGACCTGGAATAACTCTGATTCTCATACTAACTTTATGATCCCAAGCAGGTTATATTACCCCTCTACAGCTCACTTTTCTTCATCTGTAAAATCAGAATAATAATACCACCTGGCCTGCTGGGTTTTTAGTAGAATTAAATAGAATGTGTAGCGTTGTGCCTGGCTGATAGGAAACCCCCAAGAAATGATACCTACTAGAATTATCATTATCGGGATCTCTGGATGGCTCAGCGGTTTAGTGCGTGCCTTTGGCCCAGGGCGCAATCCTGGAGTCCCGGGATCAAGTCCCAGGTCGGGCTCCCAGCATAGAGCCTGCTTCTCCCTCCTCCTGTGTCTCTGCCTCTCTCTCTCTCTCTCTCTGTCATAAATCAATCAACCTTAAAAAAAAGGATTATCATTAGCAGCAGCATACATTCCTCTGTAGAAGTTTTTTTTTTTTTTTTTTTAAGATTTTATTTATTTATTCACGAGAGACACAGAGAGAGAGAGAGAGAGAGGCAGAGACACAGGCAGAGGGAGAAGCAGGCTCCATGCAGGCAACCTGACGTGGGACTCGATCCTGGATCTCCAGGATCAGGCCCTGGGCTGAAGGCAGCACTAAACCGCTGAGCCACCAGGGCTGCCCTCCTCTGTAGAAGTCCTGCTGGAAGAATGACTTCTTCCGAACCAGCCACTTTAGACCTGATTTAGAGCCAGTCAAGAAGTAATGCAAAACGCATTGGTAATCTGGTATCCCTAGCTGAGTTGCATGTTTAGTTTAACTAACCTACTTTGACAATAGGGCAATCCAGAAAAGGGTAGAAACCATGTGTGCTTTGAACCTGGGATACCAAGAGCTCAGTTCCCATGTTCTAGAGTAGGTGGTCAGATTTTCAGCAAGACCACCCTTTCCTCATCTCTAAAACACAGGTCCTAAAATTGCTACATAATCGTGGCCAGATTAGAATTACTCCAGGGCATCCTTCAGGATCCACCATGGAAAGTGAAGAAGCCTTTTGCCTAGAAATAGAACTTTTTTTCCTCCTATTTGTGAGGTTAGGGTGTACTCAAAAGGAGTACAGAAGAACTATCAAAAGGATGGTATCCATACCAGTGGACTTTGCCAGGTCAGAAACGTTTAGATCCCTGGATGGAGAAAAAAGAAACAATATTCTCTCATTTTATTACAGCCACTAACCATCACTGAATGTCCCCTTGTGGTAACAGCTAATGATCTCTTAATCCCTGAAAAGTTTATGTGACAGTGAGATTCCTTCAACCCATTTTCTTTCCTCTCCCTAAAACACCTTCTCTTTGGAGCTTATGCAATCTTGATTTGCAGATGCTAAGAAGTAATTCTGAGTAATTCCTTCCCCAGAAAGAAGTTGTCACACCTATTTCTTTGAAAAATGGCCCATCCCAGATATGCCAAGTGCCATGCTGAGAGTTGGGCCTTGTTCACTAGTGCATTTAAGGCCTCGATCTACTTTCTTCTGTTATTTCTGAAATATGTAATGGATAACATTTATTGAAGATGTGCTCTGGACCAAGCACTTAGTTAATGGCTTCACATGTGTGATTTTGTTCACTCTCGTCACAGCCCACTAAATTAAAATATTTTAATACCCTATTTTGTGGATGAGGAGAAAAAGACCCAGAAATTATGTTATATAACATACCTAACATCACTGAACTAGAAATCAGTAGGAATCCCAAGTTGGATTCACAATCAGGAATTTTTTCTGCAGATCCCCCAGTCCTTAAGAACTCTGCTGTTCGGCCTGTTCTGGTCATTGGACTGTGTTCTCGGATCCTTGACCTTCCTACTTCTCCTCTATTCAGTCTCAGAGAGCAACACTTCCCAAGCTCCTCTGCTCTCTTCTGGGCAGGTTTAGCAAAGGGAGGCACCAGAAGGAGACTGAGGGCAGGAAGGACAAAGCCAGGGATTTTTTTCCCACTCTCTCTGTTTTGGGTGGCCTCTGCTACAGCAGCCCTATCTCTTTCCATGGTCCCAATACCTACTGGGCAACTTCCACATGGTGGCCCTTGCTCCTGAGGTCCTTAACACTATCTCCTCCCTTGTGCCTCCAGTCCAAGGCATGGTAGTGGTTCTGTACTAATCTCTGAGGTGTCTTACCACACTGTCGCCTCTGTCTCCTCTTTCATCACCTGTAATACCAATTTCCCATAATAAATATCTGTTTGAAGGGGAAAAACAAAACCTCTCTCAGCTCCATTAGTTTGCCAGTTCTGTAACCCTCGGGTGGATGATTTGACATCCAGGCACCTTGGCTTCTCCATTACTTAAATGGCGGTTATAATACCTTATGAGCATTAAACCAGATCCTGTACAAGAAGGCACTTTTAATATTTTTAAACAAGAAAAGCTCTATATCCCTGTAAGGTGCTAGTAGTTATTTCTTGATTGGACACATTTTTCCCCATTCCATTGTCCAGTGTGAGAACTTGTAGAAGATTCTGAGATTTAAGTGTCATTACATGACTACCATTTTCTTAAAAGCGACTCGTACACTTTGATATTCACCTTATGAACTCTACTTGAGAAGCAAAAAAATTGCTGTAGACCATCTGTAGTAAACAGCTGTATCAGCTTGCCTTTAATGAATTTTTTTTTTTAATTTTTATTTATTTATGATAGTCACACACACAGAGAGAGAGAGAGAGGCAGAGACACAGGCAGAGGGAGAAACAGGCTCCATGCACCGGGAGCCCGACGTGGGATTCGATCCAGGGTCTCCCGGATCGCGCCCTGGGCCAAAGGCAGGCGCCAAACCGCTGCGCCACCCAGGGATCCCAACCTTTAATGAATTTTACTCCTGTTGTGAAACCAACCTTAATAATTGAATTTTATCTTTAAAGTTCCTTCCGTGGGAAACTTAGCTTTCCCAATTTTACATAGTTGGTTTGCTTTAAATAAAATAATCATAAAATGACCATTAAAATATTAAGGAAATAGGGATGGCCTGGATGGCTCAGTGGTTTGGCGCCGCCTTCAGCTGAGGGTGTGATCCTGGAGTCCTGCGATTGGGTCCCACGTTGGGCTCCCTGCATGGAGCCTGCTTCTTCCTCTGCCTGCGTCTCTGCCTCTTTCTCTCTCTGTGTCTCTCATGAATAAATAAAATCTTTAAAAAAAATTAATAAACAAAATAAAATATTAAGGAAATAGGGCAGCCTGGGTGGCTCAGCAGTTTAGCACCACCTTCAGCCCAGGACCTGATCCTGGAGTCCCGGGACCGAGTCCCACATGGAGCTCCCTGCATGGAGCCTGCTTCTCCCTCTGCCTGTGTCTCTGCCCCTCTTTCTCTCTCTCTCTGTCTCTCTCTCTCTGTGTGTCTCTCATGAATAAATAAATAAATAATCTTTTAAAAATAAAATATTAAAAAAATAAAGGTGGAAGAGGAGAAAGCTGATTTCCTTACCATAAACGAATCCCACTTTGCATTTTTTAAACCTGTCTGGATTTCCCCATCTGGTCCCCTTCCTGTTATAAGCACTAAATAAATATTAGAAAATAATCCCTTCAAGATACAGAGTCTGCCTTTCCTTGTTTGCCCTGGCTGTCTTCTAGAAAAGAAAAAGCAAAACTAACTGAGGTTTATGGGCAGTACAAACCCATCAGCACTTGCCAGTTTTCAAATATCATTTGGAAAATCACCCTTCACTTAAAGTAATTATCCAGAATAACAGCTCCATTAAAGCTGTGATTTTTTTTTTAATCTTCTTGTCCACTTTTATTTTGGATAAGTACAAGATTATTTCCTTTTTTTAAACTGAACTATAATTGATGTGCAGTGTTACATTAGTCTCAGACATAAAATGATTCAACAATTTCTCAGTGCTTATCACAAGTGTACTCTTCATTCCCATCACCTATTTCTCCCATCCCCCCACTCATCTCCCCTCTGACAACCACTGGTTTGTTCTCTGTATTTAAGAGTCTGTATTTTTGTCTCGTTTTTACTTTGTGCATTTGTTTTGTTTCTCAAATTCTACATATGAGTGAAATACAGTATTTGTCTTTCCCTATATAACTTATTTTGCTTAGCATTGTACTCTCTAGATCCATCCATGATGTTGTAAGTGACAAGATTTCATTTTTTATGGCAGGGTAATATTCCAGTAAATACATACATACATATACACACACACCACATCTTCTTTATCTATTTGTCTATGGATGAACATTTGTGTTGCTTATGTATCCTGGCTACCGTACATAATGCTGCAATTAACAGAGGGGTGCATATATCTTTTTGAATTAGTGTTTTTTGTATTTTTTAAGTAAATACCCAATAGTGGAATCACTGCATCATATGGTAATATTATTTTTAATTTTTTGAGGAACCTTGATACTTTTTTCTACAGAAGCTGCTCCACTTTACATTCATACCAAAAGTACATGAGTTTTTTTTTCTCCACTTCCTTGCCAAAACTTGTTATTTCTTGTGTTTTTTATTTTAGTCATTCTGACAGGTATGATACCTTGTCGTGGTTTTGATTTGCATTTCCAACAATGTGATGTTAAGCGTCTTTTCATGTTGGCCATTCATAGGTCACCTTTGGAAAAATGCCTATTCAGGTCCTCTGCCCATTTTAAATCAGATTATGTGGGGGTTTGGGTGTTGAGTTGCATAAGTTCTTTATATATTTTGGGTATTAACCCCTTGTCAGATACATAATTTGCAAATATCTTCTCCCATTCAGTAGGTAAAGCTGTGATTTTTATCTTAAGTAGTAAGATCTATACAAACATGTGAAAGTGGTGTGGTACCTTATCATGCAAAATACCTAATCCTGTCTTCTAATTTGGTTGGTTAATGTTATTCTAAAGTTGTTCTGAAAGCATTAGGGCTCAACCTAAACAGAAGCTTGATGAGCCTCTCACGTGCAAGCAGTAATACTTCAACTCCATTTTGAGTTTTTTCTCACCATAGACTTTTGCTTTTTTTTTTTTTTTAAGATTCTATTTATTTATTCATATGAGACAGAAGAGAGAGGCAGAAACAGGCAAAGGGAGAAACAGGCTCCCAGCGGGGAGCCTAATACAGGACTCCAGGAACATGACCTGAGCCAAAGGCAGATACTCAGCCACTGAGCCACCAGGCATCCCAACTTTTGCTTGCTTAAGTGCAAATGATTTCTTAAGGTTATTCATTTATATCCCATTTTCCTCCAGTTTTAAATGATACATTATAGTCTTCTTGTGATCAGCAAAGAGTATAATTTGAGAAGTCAGTACTATTGGCAAATATCTGAAGGCCATCCCATCTGGGGTTTTTTGTTCCCTTCATTATTTCCTTGCCAAAAATTTTAATTGGGTTTGTAAGAGGGGAATTTGAGAAATTTTGTTTTCCTGGTATAACCTGTGAAACAAAAGCAAAATAGATTAAGGCAGGGAAATAAATGATCTTATCAAGAGTGTTATTTTTCCCCTTGAGACTTTTTTTTTTTCAAATAAAACCCACAAACTTTGCAGTTTTTTTTAAGTTTGAGACTTTTACAATCCATATTTTCACATTTGATTATTCTCATAATTAATAACTGTACATAGAAAAGAGAATTTTTTTAAAACGTGTCATATCTATGAATCTGTTTTTCATTACTTACCTAAGTCTCTTTTTTTCCCACAGAATCGTTCAGAGAGAGACAATAAGAAAGGCCTGTGAACTTTGAAAGAAGATTGTGCTGTGTCATGTGAAGATAATCAATTTGTTATCACGTTAGCCTCTAGAATATTTAAAATTTATTTTGGAAAAAGGTACTATTACAACCAGCCAATAATTTCTTTAATGCCACATGTAAGCTATTATCATAACGGCATGGTGACAATATTTAATGTTGTTTGGGATATATTGTAAAGTCTGTACTCCAGCTCTCACATGAAATGTAAGCATGATAAGCACCCTATTGAGATGTTGAGAGTAATACTAGTATATGGTTGCTGTTTGCCAATAAAAGGACAAATTTGTAACCAGTTACTTCCAAAACTAGATTTTTAAGTTGATTGAACAATTAATAGCCTTAAAAGCTTTGATGAGTTTTCAGTAATAATAATAATAGTAATAATAATAATAATTCATTTAATGAGATGATGATAATGCTGATATATTTGAAGATAATATTCAGTATCAGCAAATTTGTTCATAGGGAGATTAAATAAGGATAAATGATCAGAATTAGCCACTGTATTTATAAGGAAGAGTTATAAAGAGCAAAAAATAAAAACAATGACCTTAGTTGTTTTTTATAAGCCTGAGGATAGTTAACTCTTCTATTGATAATTATATTTTTGTTACTGTGCTTCTATATCTGTTGGACTGTTTTTGTTGACATTGGTGTTAATAACACATAATTAGTAGGCATTACACCTTTTTTAAAGCTCATTTGGTAATGAAGTTTACACCTATATGCATAACTGCCATACACTGAACTTAAAATTATTTTACATCAATGTGGAATTCTTGACTCAGAAAGCTAATGTGTACATATCTAAAGAGCAATGTTTCCCATTATACAATTAGTAACTTTTACTAATTATACAAGTATTACCTCAACTATATATACACTGGGGTCACAGCTTCTCTGAGATGTATCAGTATTTTGAAAGTAAATCTTAAACACTATTTTTCCATTCGTATTCCTTTAGAATCTTCTGTAGAATATGATAGTGACTCAGTAGTATTAATGATTTAGGTTGTTACAGTGTTTAGACATGAAAGTCACCTTCTTTGTCTCATCAAGACCTAAATGTAAATGAAAGTGTAAAATAATGACCAGAGTTTTTACTTTCCCAATATCTGTTTCATCGTTTGGTGTTTATTTTCATTTTAGCACCGACTTCATGCCTATCTGATTTTTGTCATTGTAACATAGATGAAATGAGCAAAAACGTAAGAATTTTATTTCAGATACAAGTCAGGAGCTACTGCTAGAAAACACACATGCAGAAGACATTTAACAGGAGTGAGCGCTGGAGTTAAACCATATGGGCTGACAACACCCTGAATAACAAGGAGGGGGAGTCTCGAGTAGGAGGGAGCTGAGCAGGCACAGCTTGGGTATCTCCTAGGAAATAGCAGAATGGGCAAATATGAAGGTAACCGGCATTTGTGATCCTGGCCTCCTGAGCACAGAAATCAAGTCTAATGACAAAATAAGAGAGAGACAAGTAGAAGATGCGCAGCTTTAGAACTGCCAGAACTAAAATCAAATCCTAACCTTACCACTAATTTAGCTGTGTGATTTTGAACAAATTATTCCAACTTGCTAGACTTCTATTTCCTCATCTCCAAAATGGGAATAGTAACACTTAGGTCAGGATTATGATGTAAACTAAGATGCCACAATGATCCTCATAGTTTTTCAGACTGTGCAGCAAGGGGAAAGCCTGGGCACCCTTGGAAGATTGAGAGGTTGGCAGAAAGCGCTTAATTTAAAGTATATGTTTAAGTAACCTCAGACCTCAACCCTTTCAGTTTTGGAGACACCCTGAGGCCTTAAAAGTTTGAGCAATTTCCCCCAAAGCAGTGTGGACAGTTAGATTCAGGGCCAGGATCTGAGTGTATTCCAGTTCCCCAGACATTATGCTGGTGTTTATACACAGATTAATGATAATTTGCTAAATGAAATATTGTCATGTATTAGCCAGCATTTGAACCCGAGGGAGTTTGGCTCCAGAGTCTCCATACTGAGCTGCCTCTCAAGCTATGCCTCTTTGTTCTTATCACTCTCCTTACCCCCAATGGTGCTTACTACGTCCTATTGTTTTTTTTTGTTTTGTTTTGTTTTGTTTTAAATTTTTATTTATTTATGATAGTCACAGAGAGAGAGAGAGGCGCAGAGACACAGGCAGAGGGAGAAGCAGGCTCCATGTACCGGGAGCCCGATGTGGGATTCGATCCCAGGTCTCCAGGATCGCGCCCTGGGCCAAAGGCAGGCGCCAAACCGCTGCGCCACCCAGGGATCCCCACGTCCTATTGTTATAAACAAACATGTATCCCGTGGACTTAGTTATACTGCATATTAAGTCATGTTCTTTCATATTGTCAGTAATGACTTCACTATGTCTTAGAGGCTGGGTCATAGATCCCAACACAGGAGTGTTAGTCTTGCCCTTTTCCATCAGAGTTACACAGAGGTTTGCCAGATTCCCTACTTGTAAGTCTACCTTAAGGTTCTGGACTACAGAAAATAGTACCTAAGAAGTCTTAAGTAAGCACTCTAGAATTTGGCATGAGTCATCCTGGTTGCTTCCCTGGCTCTGTGTTGGGCCCAGTATTAATAACTGAGTTACCCTGACCCCCAGTCTAGAGCCTGGAGTTTAACTACTTTCTCTGCTATCCTGATGCCACCAGCCTGCCTGGATCTCTGAATACCCATGTTTATGGTTCCAGTGCTGGTCTCTGCTAGCCTGAACTGACACTCTGCTTCCTCCTTGGACCTCTCCTCTATAGCTGCTTGCGTGCACCTGCTTCTGTTGTCTTGCTCAGCCTCTGTGACTTGGTCTGGTTCCACCTTTCCATTCCATTGTCCACTGCCTTCTCGCTATCCCTCCCTCCTATGCCCCACCACAGCAGCAGGGCCCATGCCCAGCACTACCGACAAGGTGTACCCGTGGGATACATCTTGCATTCAAACACCCACTTGATACTGTGTAAATATGGCAGTCCTCAGAAACACTGACTTCATATCTAGAGTGGGTTTATCTAAAGTCCATGAAGCTCTTCTGAACTTTTTTTTTATCCTTCAGCCCACCCTTCCTAGAATTCTTGAAAACTCCACTTACAAAAATTTTCTTTTGTTTTCTTTTACTAAGTGGCATTTTATTATTCCACAGTGGTGCCTTCCACCTTAATTGCTAAACAAACATGTCTTCCTTACTGTAGCCAAAGTGATTTCTAACACTGCAGCACTAAAAGACAGCTCCCCAGAAATTATCCATGTCCTAATCCCCTGGAAGCTAGAAATAGTCTCCTCCATGCAAAAGTGAGTACTACTTTATATGGCAAACTATGTGATTAAGGATTGTGAGGTGGGGCAGCCCGGGTAGCTCAGCGGTTTAGCACCGCCTTCAGCCCGGGGTATGATCCTGGAGACCCAGGATTGAGTCCCACATCAGGCTCCCTGCATGGAGCCTGCTTCTCCCTCCGTGTGTGCCTCTGCATCTCTCTCTGTATGTCTCTCATGAATAAATAAATAAAGTCTTTTAAAAAAGGATCATGAGGTGAAAAGGTTGTCCTGAATAATCTGGGTGGGCCCTAAATACTGTCACAAACATGCTTAAAAAGAGGCAAGGAAGATGTCACCACACCAAGGAGGAGAAGCCACTGGGACCACAGAGGCAGAGACTGGAGTGCTATAGCTACCAGAGCTAGACGAGGCAAGAAGCAGATTCTCCCTGGAGCCTCCTGAGGAAATGTGACCCTGCAGACACCGGTGAGACTGATTTTGGATCCTGGCCTCCAAATCTATGAGACAAAATTTGTGTTCAGCCACCAAGTTTGTGGTAATGTGTTTACAGCAGCAACAGGAAGAAACTAATACAGGTACAGACGGCACAAATCTATCATGGGAATTTCACAATTTGTGGGAAATAGACACCTGTTAACACCACTTGGCCTTCCCAATAGCTGGGTAAATCAGATTGCCATAACCCTCTAAGATCTTCGTTCTTTTTCTCCACGATTTTATTTTCCATTGCCAAACCCAGCCATCCTCCATTCTCACCTGAACAACTGGTCTCCCTATATTCTCTTACTCCTCTTCTAGTTCGTGCTTTCATAAATCATACCATTTCCTGCTTGAAGACCCTATTACCAAGACCTCATCAGGCTCCTCATTTACTTCCAACCCCACCTGCACTCTGATTCTTCTTACTAGGAGCCAAGTTCTTTTCTTTCAGGGCTTTTGCATGCACAGTACATCCTGCATTCCAACCCAATCTGTCTTGACCTTATTTTATTTTCATCATAGCTCTTATCACTGTCTGAAATTATTTCACTTTTGGTTTGGTTTTGTCTCCTGCACAGTGACAAACAGTTCCTGGGCACAATAGAACAGTGTTTCTCAATAGAGAGTAAGGAAAATATAGCCAGGGACATTTAGCAATGTTTCAGGATGTTTTTGGTTGTCACAACTGGGGGAATGGTCCTGGTGGGTAGAGGCCAGAGACACTGCTAAGCCTACTCTACAATGCACAGGATAGCCAATACACACACAAAACAGAAGTTATCTGGCCCAAAATGTCAGGATTGCCAAGGTTGAGATACCCTGCAATAGATGCTTGTGCCTGGGAATACTACTTATACCCCAATATCCATTCTTTCATTCATCTATGGTAATAGATCCCCCGATATTTTTACACACAGCTACCAAGCTTAAAGATGATATTTTCTATTCTCGCTTGTGGGCAGCTATAAAAAGGAACGTCACATTTTAACAATTTCTTTGTTTTTCTTCTTCCACCCTGCTGCATGAAACACAGATATCACCATCTTAGACCATGAGCTTGAGGTCATACAAGCTAAAGCAACAAGGTAGAAGGATGTTGTGCCCCTGATATGTGTCCCTGAGCACCATACTTCCCCTGAATTGCTGTTCAATAAACAGCTGAATAACTGCATGACTTCACTTATTTCACGTTTTTATTTATTTATTTAAGACAGAGCACGCATATGCAGGGAGAAGGACATAGGAAGAGGGAGAAGCAGGCACTCCTGCTGAGCTGTAAATCCATACAACAGGACTCCATCCCAGGACCCTGGGATCAGGACCTGAGCCAAAGGCAGACAGTCAACCTGCTCCCCAACATCAGCTATTTTTAATGCATTGTCTCTCTTAAAGGCCTAGATGTGAATGAAAAGCCAAAATTCGTTTGTCAGATATAGCACAAAACCATCAAATTTTTTCTTTCTCTTTCCTACTTGTAGAGTCTTGTCACCCCTGCCTTTTATGTGGTGATGATTTTAAATTACATCCTCTGTTTTGTCTGCGTGTTCAGCTTTTTATGTTTATTTGTTTTTTATTTTTTTAAAAAGATTTTATTTATTCATGAGAGACACAGAGAGGCAGAGACACAGGCAGAGGGAGAAGCAGGCTCCATGCAGGGAGCCCAATGTGGGACTCGATCCCGGGACTCCTGGATCATGCCCTGGGCCAAAGGCAGGCACTAAACCACTGAGCCACCCAGGGATCCCCAGCTTTTTATGTTTAACTTAATCATTAGCACACCAGTAACTTGCAGTGTGCCCCCACTACATCTATGCTGAATTTCACTCCCAAACAGTTCAATAGAGAAGTAGATCTCTGGTCTATTCACGCCTCTTTGTCTCTCTCTTTTTTTTTTTTAAGATTTTATTTATTCATGAGAGACACACAGACAGAGATAGAGAGGCAGAGACACAGGCAGAGGGAGAAGCAGGCTCCATGCAGGGAGCCCGATGTGGGACTCGATCCCAGGTCTCCAGGATCACGCCCTGGGCTGAAGGCGGCGCCAAACCACTGAACCACCCGGGCTGCCCACGTCTCTTGTCTCTATTGTGACTTGCCACAAGGTGAGCAAACACCACATAACCAGAGCTGTTACATCGTATATACACATGTAGTGCTGGAGGGCTAGAAGTATAATTATGGATATCAGGAAAAAATGAAGTTCCTACAGAGTTTAGTTCTCAGTGAGCAGCCTTTGTCCTAAATTTGAGCAAATTGCCGATGTGAAGTTTTGGCTTTGCTCCCCCCCCTCCCCAAACCAGATGCCTTCCTGGTTAGCCAGGTTTCTCCAGAAAGTGTACACTTCTCCAGAAATCTCTTCTCCCTGAAGCACCACCCATGGTAAAGAATCTCATTGTTCTTCCAAGACTGCCAATTTCCTGGAACACATTTAACCTCAGGACCTTCAGTCCTCAGCGCATGGCTCCCTGAAGGAAACCTCCACAAGGGTTCACTTCCTGAAAATGTGTTTTGATTCAAGTTTGCTTGTTTTCTCTTGAAACAAGATAGATGGCAAATATGGGAAGCAAAAGGATTACAGTTAGCAGTTTGGTTAATGCTGTTAGACACACACAATACAAATGTTTACCAAAATGAGATTATACCATACATACTGCTTTGTGACCTGCTTTAATCTGCCCCCTTCCCAACATCAGTAAGTATTCTTCTACAGCAGGATTCTCCTGCAGGACCGACAATAGGTTGTAGAAACATCACCTGAGGGGTCAGGGTTTTTCAAACTACATAAAGTCATACTCATATGCCCAGTCCATCCTTCCTACCACCAAGACTCGCTGACTCGGGGCATCTGGCTGGCTCAGGCAGTAGAGCACATGACTCTTGATCTCAGAGTTCAAGCCCCACATTGGGAATAGAGATTACTTTAAAAAAAAAGAGGGACAGAGAAAGAATTGCTGACCCAGACAACGAGTGTCAGTGGTGGGACTGTGCAGTGAGCACCCAGTGTGTGAGTCCTCAAAATGGGAATGAGGCCCACTGTCCTATGATATAGAGCATTTAACTTCACTGTTGGCAATTTCAAGGGAATCTTTATTGGCAGAAGACGCTCTAGAAGATGCTCGAGAATCTTTATTGGCAGAAGTGACTACGCACATAGACTACCTGGGATCAAATCCCCTCTCCTTTATTACCCACTTTGACTTTCAGAATCTCCACCTGTAAAGTGACAACAAGACTCAACCTCCTGGACAAAATTAAGTGAGGCAAAAAACATAAAGAACTTTTTCTGGCAATAAACTACTCTGAACATCATACAAAAAACGGTTACCCAGGACCATCTGGGTGGCTCAGCAGTTGACTGTCTGCCTTTGGCTCAGGTCATGATCCTGGGGTCCTGGGATCGAGTTCCGCATCAGGCTTCCCACAGGGAGCCTGCTTCTCCCTCTGCCTCTCTCTCTCTCTCTCTCTCTCTGTCTCTCATGAATAAATAAATAAAAACTTAAAAAAAAAAAACTGGTTACCCAGTGGTAAATTGCTCCCATTAAAAAAAAAAAAGGATAATGTGAAAGAAGAATTTATAACTACATTTTATTTTTTTTAAAGATTTTATTTATTCATTCATTAAAAACAGAGACGCAGAGATACAGGCAGAGGGAGAAGCAGGCTCCGTGCAGGGAGCCCAATGTGGGACTCGATCCCAGGGCCCCGGGGTCACGCCCTGAGCCAAAGGCAGACACTCAACTGCTGAGCCACCCAGGCGTCCCTGTAACTACATTTTAAAAGTGGACACCCTTGTTCTACGTATGACAGAGTACCATGGGGCAATTTAGGACGCCTTGTCCTAACAGCTATGAGCAGCCATTCCCCTACCACCCCAGACAAAACATGTTGCCCCATCTGCTGAGGAATGCAATAAATGTTTGCTTATTTGGATTGCACTTGTGTTTCAATTCTAATGTGTCAGATTCTCTTCAGATGACTCTTCCCATTCCTTCTCTTTAGAGTGTGTCCTGTTATCTTACAATCATGACAGAATCAGCTACAGTTTTGACCAACTTTCTTAAAATATTAGTTAGTAAGTCCCAACTCCTGGGCACAGACACATTTCCCTTCAGATCTCATTGGCAGAGTTAATGTTGTTGAAGGCCCTGGTGTAAAGGGTTCATCAGCCTCTTGAAACTTAACTATCACCCTTTTTTCTTTTTTTTTTTTTTTAAGGTTTTATTTATTATTCAAGAGAGACACACAGAGACGAGGCAGAGACATAGGCAGAGGGAGAAGCTGGCTCCTCACAAGGAGCCCAATGTGGGACTTGATCCCAGGACCCCGGGATCAGGACCTGAGCCAAGGCAGACGCTCAAGCACTGAGCCACCCAGGTGCCCGACCACTCTTTGTTTTTCCCACTGATTAAAGTGTGTGTGTGTGTGTGTGTGTGTGTGTGTGTGTGTGTGATGTTTTTAACTCTTCTTCATAAAGAAAAAAGACAAAAGACACAGGTGGATCTAGGGTTTTGGGGGTCCTGGAGCAGATACAATACGGAGAGTTCTCTGTAAGAAAAAAATATAGAGTTACCTGAGCAAAATTAGGTGGAACATGAGAATTTATTCAGAATGAGAACAGAAATCACAACAAATTGCTTGAACCTTGGAAATCCAGATCCGCTTCTTCCAAGGTGATTAGGAATGCTTCCTGGATGCACACCAGCTCCTCCTTTCTGTCTAAAATACTCTATAACTTCAGTGTCCTGAGGATTCCAATGTGCTTTGAAAGACCCAAAGCTTAAACTTCATTAACTCTAAATCTAAGCATAAATCTACTTCTGGGAAAGAAATGAGAAGGCAAAATAATGTAATCAGCTTGCTGAAACCTTCAAAATTTAAAGGGCTCTAAATGACAGTCACTTATTTTATAGTAGGTATACTAGTTTCCTGTCATTGCTGTAACACATTACTGAAAATTTTTTTTTTAATTTTTATTTATTTATGATAGTCACAGAGAGAGAAAGAGAGAGAGGCAGAGACATAGGCAGAGGGAGAAGCAGGCTCCATGCACCAGAAGCCCGATGTGGGATTCGATCCCGGGTCTCCAGGATCGCGCCCTGGGCCAAAGGCAGGCGCCAAACCGCTGCGCCACCCAGGGATCCCACATTACTGAAAATTTAGTGATGTACAACAACACAAATTTATTCTCTACAGTTCTGGAGGTTAGAAGTCTGCAGTGAGTGTTACAGGCCTCAAATCAGCATAGTCAGGGCTGGTTCCTTCTGGGGCCTTTAAAGGAGAATCTGTTGCCTTGCTTTCTCCAGCTTCCCATTTCTTTGGTCACAGCCCTTTCCTTTACCTTCAAAGCTAGCAGTGGCCAGTCAGTCTTATACCACATTACTCTGACATTGACCTTCTGCTGCCTTTGTTCTCATTTAAGAACCCTTGTGATTAGGGCTGTCTGCATGTTCAGTCGGTAGAATATATGAGTCTTGATCTCTGGGCTCTCTGGGTGATAATTTCAAGCCCCACATTGGGAATGGAGAATACTTAAAAAACAAAACAAACCCTTTGTGATTATATTGTGCCCACCCAGATGGTCCAGGGTAATCCTTTTATCATAAAGTCAATTGATTTGTCAATTCCAGATGCTACCTTAATTCCTCTTTGCCCTATAACTTTACATACTTCCAGTTTCCTGGGGATTAGAATATAGTCAGTCCTCTTTGGAAGACCGTTATGATGTCTACCACAGTGAAGAAATTGTGTACCAGTTACTTTTTTTTTTTCAAGTAATCTCAAGGCCCACCATGGGGTTCAGACTCAAAACCCCAAGATCAAGAGTCCCACGCTCCTCCATCCAAGCCAACCAGGTGCCCCATAAGTGCCAAGTACTTTGGAAAAAGTTTTTTTGCAATCAGATTCCTGTAACTCTTTATTGGTTCTCCATTTGGAGAATTTTTATTTTTAATCAGATGATTTGTGAGGGAAGCCAAAGCACAATTGTACATTTCAGAATTGAAAGGGAGTTGGTACTCCGAGCTTAGCATGCCCAGAAGTATGCCGTCTTTGGTTTTTCTCCAGTTGAAGGCAACTAACTACAAAACTCCTCCAAATGCTAGAAAATATCAGATGTAGGATTTTCACCCTAGAGAAAGCAGAATTGCAAAAAATAGCCGATTGAACACAGGCTTTTACTCTCTCCTAAACTGCATAGATACTAAAGGAAGGGCAGTTTTTTAAGGCATGAAACTACAGGGATAAAGTGAGCATGACAAGAAACTTTGTAAAAGCTTCAGAGCCAATGAACATGTGGTACTGACTTACTATAACTGATGAAGAAGGAATTGTTTCCTCAGAGGGAAAAGCTGTCCGTTGAAGCCACCAAATCATCAGGGCTTGAGAATTGGCTGGCCCCTTCTGACAAAAGAGGACAGATCTCTAGATGCCCCTCTCTCCCTGCAGATTCCTGGGTGATGGGCCTCCCTCACCCCAGTACACAACAGTTTTCATCTTTAAAGAGGGGAAAGGAGAGTGGAGTGTCTAATAAAAAAGAGAAGAGTTAAGTAGATGACATCTGCATACTACACTGCAGAACTTGCTCAACCCAGAATGATAGCAGCTAGTCTCTTCCTTCCAAGTAGAAGACCAAACAAATGTTTCTCCAGACGGGAATCTATTAGACCCAAGATAAAGACCTAATGATGTTGACAAGGATGATGACATCAGGGGTTTCCCACAAAACAGCCAGCTCACCCTATGGGATATCACACCCACTTAGAGCTCCCAGGCAGCTCAGAGGCCCTGACTTGAAGTAAGAGCAGGCACTGAAGCATGAGGAGATCTGAGAAAAGCCCCTAATAGGAAAACATAGAGACCAAAAAACAAACAGAAGAAAAAAAAAATGTGGTGAAAATAGAAAGCATACAGGAAGAAGAAATGTACATTAAAAAATAAAAATAATAACTAAACCTTTACTGTCTTCAGAGAAGCCATGAATTCTTATTTCAGCCCATCTACAAAATCAGAATTAGAAGCTGTAAGTTTTTTTTAAAGATTTTGTTTATTCATAGACACAGTGAGAGGCAGAGACAGGCAGAGGGGGAGAAGCAGGCTCCCTGTGGGGAGTCTGATTCAGGACTCCATTTCAGGACCCCGAGATCACAACCTGAGCCAAAGACAGATGCTCAACCACTGAGCCACCCAGGTGCCCCAAACAGATTTTTTTAAGAAAGTAACAAAGAGCCCTTAGAAAAAAGTAGGAAAAGAGCCCACCAAATCCCCCGCACAGCACCTGAAAATAGAGCCACACCACTGAACCAAGTCCAAAGAGAAGATTCTACAAGTTTCTGGGGAGAAAGCTGTTTAAAAGAAAACCAGGTCCAAAATGGCGTCACTTAGGCTAAAGCCCCAAATCTGTAAACACTTGATACCTAACCTAACTGCAGTTTCAAGTCCCCAGAAATGTAACCTTTAACCAGTCCACATGGAAATCTCCTGGTCAGAACTGGGTAGTTTACTGATAGACCCCCACTCCCCTTGGGAGAGTGACCTTGCCTAAAACAATGGATCGATCATTTGCTCATAATTTCCTTTCATCTGCTCCCTCTCTACCTTCAAAACCTTTTCCCTTCCTGCAGCCTCTTGGAGCTCCCCTCTACTTGCTAGATGGGATGCCACCCAATTTAGGAATGGACTAATAAAACCCATTCAATCTTAAAACTTACTCTGTTCAGTTTTTGTTGTTTCACCAGTTAAAAGGGATCTGAATGAGTTCAGATCTCCAAAGGGATGCTAGAACATGATAAAGACAGTGGAGCAGTGCTTTCAAAATTCTGACAGGAAATTATTTCCAACCCAGAATCCTATACCCAGTCATGTTATACATCAAGTATGAGTATAGAATAAAGACATTTCCAGGCTTGCAAGTTTTCAAAAATTTAACCTCCCACCCATCTTTTCACCGGGAAGCAGGTGGATAGAGGATGTGTTCCACCTAAAGGATGAGTAAACCAAGGAAGAGGAAGATGGGAACCAGGAAAAGGATATGTGCTCAGAGCACAGATGGGAAAAGCACAGGATGATGGGAAAGGCAGATTTCTAGCTGTGAAGCTCTTCAGGTGACCCTGTGAGAGGCTTTTTCAAGATGAGGTTAATTAAATGCTTGATGCAAATGAACATATGGAACATAATGAACATACTGAAAGGAAACATCAGTTTCACTGGAGGAGGGTTTGGGGTTACGGTAGTGATGTGTGTTAGCGGTCATAGAAAGCTAAGCAAATAACACAAGATAAACAAAAAAACCAAGACAACTGAAATTAAGGGTCACCAGAAAAATAAGTCCAGAACATAAAAAATAATAGCAGCTTACCACATAGCTCCCTTGTGAATAGAAAATAGAATTATAATAATGTGAATAGTCACTATAAATCTAGCCAAAATTATGCCCCTGTCTCAGGAGGTGGAGAAACGTGGTCTACAGGGCTTTGGCATTAGTGGGAACACAGGAAAGAGTGCTAAATCCTCATCTCACCTGGTGAGAAAAATGGAAAAAAAACAAAGAACCGAAAAAACAAAAAACCTAAAAATGCATGAATATGATTTAGAGATGTGGACATACACATGAAAGAATCAGCTACAGGATTTGAAAAGTGGTTCCCTTTAGGAGAGGGAACCTGGGGGAAGGGGCTGAGGATTGCTATTTATCTTATTCTTCCTACTGTAACAAAATTAAATCAAAATTTAAAAAAAAAATTTTTGAAAAGAAAGCAATATTACTGAGTGAACAATTGTATTCTACTTTTCTGGAAATGTTTAGATCCAGATTAATGAGATTGTTTATAATATATTATGAGCTCTTTAGAAGAAAAAAAAGCCTTATTTAGATTTCTTTATATTGGTCCTCAGCCCGTATTAGCATTTCCATTTGTCCCCAAAGTAATTATATTAACATTACATTAGCATATGACTTTGCCTTTTCCAGAACTCTAATTAAGATTTTAAATAAGATGTATACCGGTGGGAATCTCTCCTTCACCCACGTTAAACACCTTTCCTATTTGATTATAATTCCACTTACTAATTCCTTCTGGCTTTTGTCTTCCAAACAATTTTTGATTTTTATGACCCGAATGCAATTTGAACTGGTCCATCAAATGGTTTACAAGGCCCAGGTGTAAGATAAATTGGCAAACTAAATAAAAAAGAAGACAACCATTGGGTAGCAATCAAGGTTACCCCAGCTGATCTGCTTATTAAAAGGACCACACTGTGAATTTGTTTCCAATTCATCCTAAGTATTTTTTAGGCACCTACTCTACACTGAGCATTATGCTAATAAGAGCGGCCAACATTTGTCAAGTCCTCCCCACGTGCTAGGTTCTAATTGCTTTACCTACTCCGCATCATTTAATTATTGCAAGAACCTATGAAGTAAAGACCATTATCATTCCCAATTTGCAGGCAAGGAAAATGAGACATGAAGAGATGAAGTATGTTTCCTGAATTCCTTAGGGAACTGCTGAGCAGGGACTCAAACCCAGAATCCACACTCCCAATCCATGCTGCGTGTCCTTTCCCAGTGGAGGAGACCCTCAAAACCAAAGAAAGACAGGAGCACTTTACTGTGGTGTAGAAAATTCTCTCACTATACTTAATTATCACAACAATGTGAAGAATGAT